>NC_133586.1:7814098-9114598 GCF_964106895.1 Numenius arquata | reverse complement strand
CTTCTTGATCCTCCCAGCCCCCTAACCCAATCCCACCAACCCAACCACCACCCATCCCCATCCTGCCCACCCTAAAAGCCATTCCTCCCCACCACCCACACTGCCATAACCACCCCCTATGGACGACACCACCTTTGAGATCGCAGCACGTAGGTTTTCTCCTCTGCCACTGCGGGACAAGTGAGAAGACCATGTCTGGTCTGGAGGTGGTGGTGATCTTCCTAGGGCACCTTCGGCTGGCTTGAATCTATCAGCTTTGTCCTGAAATAAGGCCTAAGCAGAGGAAGGTTTGCAGGCATTAATCCTGTTAGTTTGTTTGCGTGAAGGAGATGAGGAAAGAGGAAACCTTTCCCTCCTATAAGTGCTGGTTTAATGGTATTATATCTTACAGAGGATGTCCTGTAAACGTTTCAGTCAGCTTTAGTTAATTGCCTAGTTTGTAAACACTAAACTGTTTCCATGCTTTCAGTCTACCTCTCTTTGCGAGCTATCAGTTCAGGCCCTCGTTGCACCAAATTTGAGGACTGCCCTTTTATACGGCTGTTGGAGACAAAAGCAAAACCATTTAAAATTCAGCCCGCAGAGTGCTGGGGCCAGATACAAGCAGGCTGCAGCCCAAAAAAACACCCCCAAGCCCTTCTCAGAGCTGGGAAAGGTGGTGGAGTCGGGGTGGGTTCAAAGGGCAGCAAGCCATAGCTGCAGGCACCGTGTTTGCTACCTGCTGAAACCCTAACATGCCTTTTCCTTCTTGAGGAAGGACTGGAAACAAGCAGCGTTGCTGGAATCCAGCACAGCGGTGGGGATAGGATTTGCCCCAAGGTCCTGTGGTGTAGAAACACTCAGAGGGATGTTTGATCTGGGCTGAGAGGGCTGAGCTGCGGGAGGGTTGGGAGGCTGCTCCTTTCTAGCTGACCTTTCCAGCTCCTGCCCGTGGCTCTGTCCCCGGGCATTCGCTGCTCCCCATGACCATGTCCATCTCTCCGCCAGCTTCCATCAACGAAGATGAACAGGGCATCATCCCGCGAGCCATGGCCGAGACCTTCAGGCTCATCGATGAGAATGACCTGATCGACTACACGGTCCGAGTGTCCTACCTGGAGGTGTACAAGGAGGAGTTTCGGGACTTGCTGCAGGTGGATACAGCCAGCAAAGACATCCAGATCCGGGAGGATGAAAAGGGGAATGTTGGTATGTGTGGCTGCGCACGGGCTCCCTCTTGTCTCCGTGCCTGAGGCCAGGGTTGGGTTATCTAACCCTGAAGGCAGAGCCAGGTCTTCTCCCTCCATCCCTCTGTCCCTCTCTCGCAGCAGATTGCAGGACTGGAAAGCCAGTCTGTGTGTGGCACGGTTCGGGTAGGGCGATGGCACCAGGCTGTGCAGAGGAGCTTTGTCCTTGGGCAGCCTGTCTTCTCCCAGCACAGCCCCGTTTGCCATTGCAGTGCTCTGCGGTGTGAAGGAGTCAGAGGTAGAAGGGCTGGACGAGGTGCTGAGCCTGCTGGAGATGGGGAACACGGCCAAGCACACAGGAGCTACCCACGTCAACAGGCAGTCGAGCCGCTCGCACACCATCTTCACGGTGACCATGGAACAGCGGCGTGGGGCCGGCCGTCTCCCCGTCCACCACCACCCCCCCTCTGTCCCCGCCTCGGGCCAGGTCCTGGTTTCCAAGTTTCACTTTGTGGACCTGGCGGGCTCAGAGCGAATTGTGAAGACGGGAAACACCGGGGAGAGGCTGAAGGAGAGTATCCAGATCAACAGTGGCCTCCTGGCCTTGGGCAATGTCATCAGTGCCTTGGGAGACCCTCGGAGGAAAAGCAGCCACATTCCCTACAGGGACTCCAAAATCACCAGGTACAGCTGGGAGGGGGACCCCCACGTCTCACAGGCTCTTGGCCCAGCAGGAGGGAGGTGATGCTTCTCCATGCCTTTCCCATGCCCAGCCTGCCAGGCTTTGGGGCAGAGTCCCCAGGCTCACCAAGAGGAGCTTGCAGGGCCAGTTGTCCCTTCTGCTGTCACACCAGGGCTCTCAAAGCAACTGCTTGATGGTACGGTGCCAGTTCACCCGCCATGCCTTGCAGCAGTTTACGGGTCTACCCTCTACGCAGGTCTTCATGCAGGGAAGCTTGGGCAGCAATGAGGCAGGACAGGAATGAGGGACTAGCTCATTGCAGCGCTGCAGAAGTTGAGGCTCACATAAGTCATGCTGCTGAAGTTGAGATGGGGTGTCACCATGGGTTATCTTGCCTCTCCTGCCTGGCAATGAGTAAGAAATGCTTCCAGTAGGCTTGTTTGATGGTCTGCAGTTAGCTTTTAGCTTGAGCAGGTGGCCTTAGGAATCTCCAACAGCTTCCCGTGCAGCACACGCCTAGAAGTGATTGCAGAGTCAGATTTCCATTCCTTCCAGAATGGAGTCAGGGAGCCCCCAGCCTCAGGAATTATTTGGATCGAAACTTGCCACAGTGCAAACTTATTCCTCAGCGTAACGATCCTGCTCACTTCACTAGTGCCAAACGGGCCACAGAGCAAGAATATCATTTTCCTTGGGCTTAACCTCTGAAAAGGGTTGGAAACCTGGTTCCTGCCTTATTTTGTATTTCAGCTGTTTTAATCACTGTGCTCTTCCCTAGGATCCTGAAAGACTCTCTGGGAGGGAATGCCCAGACCGTGATGATAGCCTGTGTCAGCCCATCCTCCTCTGACTTCGATGAGAGTCTCAACACACTGAATTATGCCAGCCGGGCTCAAAACATCCAGAACAAGGCCGTGGTGAACTGCCGCAAGGAGACGGAGCACGTTGAAGAGCTTCACCGCCAGATAAAGAACCTGCAGAAGGCTCTGGAACAGCGGCACCGCTCCGAGACCCGTATCATCAACCGCTCAGCCACCACCAAACGCTGCGTGCCAGACCCCACGGCTCGGCTGTTGGCTGAGTGTGCCCATTACCGGACCTGCACTGATGCTGCGTACCGGCTGCTGATGGAGCTGCAGGAGGACAGTAACCTGACGGTGGAGCAGATCCTGCGGGTTAAGGAGTGGCTGTGTGCCGTGGAGAGCGAGAGGAGCGAGCTGACCTCAGCCGGGCTGGATAGTGGCATCGAGAGCACCTCCACAGAAGACCAGAGCCCCGATGCACAAAGCTCAAATGTGGCAAAAGCCCAGGTAATGGTTGGGGTGTTCCAGCTCTGAGGTTGGGTTCATCTCATGGTGACTGAAGGCATGGGGGAAGGCTCAGAAGAGGGAGAGGAGGAGAAGCAACCTGGCCGAGAGGCTGTAGGGAGGCAGAATGACATGGTTCTTGGAGCAAGCAGGGAGAGGTTGGATTCAGCTGTGGCAGAGAGATTTCTTTCACAGGAAAAATCTGGGTCTGCAGAGCTGCTGTGCCCTGGCAGAGTCCAGCATGGGAAGGGAAGGGAAGGGAAGGGAAGGGAAGGGAAGGGAAGGGAAGGGAAGGGAAGGGAAGGGAAGGGAAGGGAAGGGAAGGGAAGGGAAGGGAAGGGAAGGGAAGGGAAGGGAAGGGAAGGGAAGGGAAGGGAAGGACAAAGGTGGATGCTGATCATGCCTGTCTTATATTTTGGAACAGGTGAACACCGAGAAGGGGTGTGAGTCCATCAAAGACGAGCAGGTGGCCAGACTGCAGAGGCAAGTGGAGCGCCTGGAGGAGGAGAACCGTGATTTCCTGGCTGCCCTGGAGGATGCCATGGAGCAGTATAAGCTGCAGGTATTTCTGGGCTCTGCTGTCTATGTAGGGACCTGCCCCACTTCTCCCCTTCCTCCCCAGCAGAGCACCGCCCAGCTTTCAGGTTCTTCTGCAGCAGGTCTGGGATCCACATGTACAAACCCACATTTTTTCTCATTGCCTCCTAGAGCGACAAGCTGCAGGAGCAGCAGGATAAGATCTCAGAGCTGCACGTGCGCTTGGAGATGGCAATGCCAAACCTGTGTGTGCCAGAACTGCTGGAAAACCTTCACCTGGTGACTGCCAGCCAGAGACCTCACACGGCCCCACTGGATGCTGCCCCGTCCCATGGCCTCAGCGGGGTTCCCTTGAGGCTCCTTCCTGCTGAGCAGAGTGGCAGAGCCCTTTGCAGGAAGGTGAGGGTGCAAGTCTGTCCCATTGAGGAGCTGCTGCCTTTTCACTCGGATGCTCTCCACTGGGTGAACTGGTTTTTCCCACCATTGAACATGAACCTGGTCAGAGGTGCAGTCCAGAGGACTGCACTTAATGTCCACATCCAAAGAAATTCATAACTCTGGCAAAACCAGCCCAGCTTCAAAACTAAGGCTTTGGCTTTGATGTTATGGGCAGGTCCCAGACTGGCTCAGCTTCTGAGCAGCAGAAGGCAGGAGGGCAGGCAGCCAGGTCTAGCAAACATGCTCAACTCCATTTTGTTGCTTTTTCTGTTGTCCTGCAGTGACACCCAGCTGAGAGCTGCTTTTCCTAACGTTGGCTCTCACACAGCATGTTTCCTCTCTTTCCATTTCTCTGCCCCTGCAGTTTGACAGCAACCCCTCCTTCCAGGAGGAGGACCCGGCAGGCTGTCACCTGAACCACACGCAGCACCCAACTGGCAATCCAGAGGTCAGAGCCACGGTGTCCAGGAGGGAGCTCAACCAGGACTCGGAGAAGCCGACAGAGCTGTCCTCGGGAGAGGAGGAGGAAGAGTGGGAACAGAAGCGGTCCCTGTCCCAGCGCCGGTGAGTTGAGGCTGTCCCAGCACCATGGAGCACCCCAATAGGTGGGTGACCTGGCTGTCCCACCTCTGCATCTCAGCTCTCATGTAGGATGTAGAAGCGAACACTGCCTCTGGGGTCAGAATCTGCTGAGACAGCTGCCTGCTCACTGGGGAGCTAATTCCCATCTTTCCTGACCATAGCTACTGTTTCTATCTCCTTCTGAAGCCTGTGGAACATGAGGGCCCTTGGCTGGGAACAGCTCTGGCAGTGCCCAGACCCAACTGATTAATTTGTGGCTTCTTCTAGAAACGGGATCCAAAACTGGAGCAAGAAAGAGATTTGCAAGTTGAGTGAGGAGCCCAACGGAGGCAATGCCCCATCAATTCAGGAGGAGCAGCTGGAGCTGTTAAGAGGCAAGTAGCAACCATAGGTTGTTGGACAATCTTCCTAGGGCTGGTGGTGCTTCACGGGTGTTGTTGATAGGAAGGGAATGTGTCCCACCTGGGTGAGCCCAGAGGACAGAAATGGGGCACAAAAATGGGGCAGGTGACCAGTCTATCTGCTTTTGTTAAGGAGAAACTTGAATTGCTGGGGTCTGGCAAGAGCTGCCTGTTTTGGTGAAAGCTGCAGGTGACTCTGGGTTATGCTGTGCCAGTTCTTGGCTACAGATCTGAGGTTGGATTGTCCTTCTATCAGCCAGCTGCTAAGACAGGACATTCCTTACCCAGGAATTTGTGTTGCAGGGGTCTGCAGGAAGCATGAGCCGCTGCTCGGTCCCAGGGAGCGCTTGCCAGGGAAGGACTCGGAGTGGAGGCTGGTGCAAGCACAGCAGAAGATCCGAGAGCTGGCGATCAACATCCGTATGAAGGAGGAGCTGATCACGGAGCTCATTAAGACAGGTACAGAGCTGCTGGTGGGAACATGCATCCATTCCCTATGGAATCTCCTCCTAGTCGGAATGTTTGGTCTCTACTTACATCCTCACCTTCCCTCCCAGTGTTATCTTTGCCCAGTCCCTTGCCCTGCAGGCAGCAGAGCACTGTTTCTCCATCCCTCCAGCTGAGTGAGACCCTTCCCAGTGGTTTCTCCCCAGATCCTTCCCCAGAGTAGCCGAGGGCAAGGGAGCATTCGGTCGCTGTAGCCAAAAATACTTGAGGAAGAGAGAGGAGAGGCCTGTCCCTTGGCAGGGTATCGCCTGCGAGGGAAGGGGACCAGGAGGTCACAGCAGAGGTGGGGGGTGGTGTGTTGCAGGCAAGGACGCGCAGGCTCTGAACAGGCAGTACTGCCAGAAGATCAGCGAGCTGGAGCAGGAGGCAGAGCAGGTGCGGGCAGAGCTGAGCGACAGCCAGAAGCAGCTCCAAGAGCTGGAGGGCAAAGAGCTGTGGGACCCCGGGGAGAAGCGCAAGCTGCAGGAGTACCGCACACGCGTGGCAGCCGCACAGAGCAAGGCACGGGTGAGTGGGAAGGGCTCTACCCGCCCGGGGAGGTGGGCAGGGGCAGAGTTGGGGGCATCTCTGCAAAGGGCACAGGGGAGGCACCGAGTCCAAGGGCCGCTTTCACCCTCGGGCAGGTTCTGTGCAAGAAGAAGCAGGCGACGGAGAGGCTGGTGTCGCTGTCGGCCCAGAGCGAGAAGCGAGTGCAGGAGCTGGAGAGGAACATTCAGCTGATGCGGCGGCAGCAGGGCCAGCTGCAGCGGCGGCTGCGAGAGGAGAGCGAGCAGAAACGGCGGCTGGAGACAGAGGTCAATAAGCGGCAGCACCAAGTCAAGGTAGGAACGAACGGGCAGGTGCTACTGCGGTATTTGTGAGGAAGATGATGGGTGGGCTCTGCAAGCTGCTGGGCAGGCTAGGGTAGCTCTGGTGGGGTCTGTGATTGTCTTGGAGAGCATGGGGACAAAGAGGATTTTTTTTAAGAGTATCCAGAGAGGTAGCAGAGAACATAACCTGTCCCTCAGCCCCTGGCTCTAGGGCAAACAGGCTCTCGAGGCTCACAGCTGCTCCTTCCCGTACAGGAACTGGAACTGAAGCATGAGCAGCACCAGAAAATCCTGCGCATCAAAACAGAGGAAATTGCAGCTTTCCAGAGGAAGCGGCGGAGCGGCAGCAATGGCTCCGTGATCAGCCTGGAGCAGCAGCAGGTAGAGGCAGAGCGAGCCTGCTGCCTCCGTCCTGCTCCAAGGGGACTGCCGGAGCATATGGCTGGGTGACGGGAGAGGCCTGGAAGCAGGGGCTTTAGCTTGAGATGGGACATAGCCCATCCTGCCCTTGAGGAGTTCAGTCCACAATGTCATTTGTTTCTAGTCCACAATGTCATTTGTTTCTAGTAGCAGAGGACTTAGGTCTTTTCTTACCCCCAGGACCAGGATTCTCTTCTAAATCCTAGCATTGGTAAAGAAGTTGTGAAATTTTGTCTGTCAGGAGAAGAGTGGAGGGAGATGTAGCCCCCAAGGACTCTGGCAGCTGGGTATTTAGTTCAGCTCTGCCTCTCAGAGCAGCTGGAAGGGTAAAACGAGTGAAGGCTGGGCCACAGGGGTTAGCAGAGATGGACTCAAGGCTCTCTCTCTGATCTCAAGCCCATTGCTCTTTAGCAGTCCTGGGCATTGCTGCTGCTCTTTGCACATACACACATGCCCTTTGCCTCTCCTTCCATCAGAAAATTGAGGAACAGAAGAAGTGGCTGGATATGGAGATGGATAAAGTTCTCGAGCAGCGCCGGGCCCTGGATGAGCTGGAAGATGAGCTGCGGAAGCGGGAAGCTATTGTGGCCAAAAAGGAAGCCCTGCTGCAGGAGAAGAATGGCCTGGAGAGCAAACGACTGCGCTCCAGCCAGGTAGGACAAGAGCCTGTCACTTCAGCCCCTTGCTTGATTTCCAGCAGAGGTGGGAGGCTGGAAGAGCTGGGTGCCATCCTGGGTCTGGCAGGGGGCTGCAGATCAGGATGAGGTGGTGTTGGGAGGAGAGCTGCCTTGCACTGTGCCTCTGAGATAGTTGGTTTGAGAGCCCTTGGCTTAGGGGTGTGTGCGTGGTCACTTGACTGAGTAGAAAGGGGCCGGGGGGCTGATTTGCCTTTAGAGCAGATCCCTTTGAGCATCTTGTGCTGCAGGCCCTGACAGATGACATAGTGCGTGTGTCCAGCCGCCTGGAGCACTTGGAGAAGGAGCTGACTGAGAAGAACGGGCAGCTGCGTCACGGCAGCGCCCATGACCAGCAGCAGATCCGCCAGGAGATCAACAGCCTGCGCCAGGAGAAGGACCAGCTGCTCAAACAGAGGTTGGATCTCGACAATAAGCTGCGTCAGGGCACCCTGCTGTCCCCAGAGGTACCTCTTCTTGGGCTGGGCCGCTCTACTTACAAGGGCATGAGGTAGTAAGAGAGAAGTACCTGGAAGGAGGTTGTAGTGAGCTGGGTGTTGGTCTCTTCCAAGTAAGAAGTGATGGGACAAGAGGAAATGACCTCAAGTTGCCCCAAGGAAGGTTTAGATTGGATACTAGGAAAAATTTCTTCATGGAGGGGGTTGTCAGGCATTGGAACAGGCTGTCCAGGGAAGTGGTGGGGTCACCATTGCTGGAGATATTTAAAAGACATACAGATGTAGTCTTAGGGACATGGTTTAGTGGGGGATGTCGCAGTGTTAGGTTTACAGCTGGACTCTATGATCTTAAAGGTCCTTTCCAACCTAAATGATTCTATGATTTTAAGTACAGACCTGAGCATGGGGTCAACAGCAGATGCTCCCCGACATCTCTAAACTGGGCATATCCCAACTTCTTGCCAGCACTGCTGAGGTGACGAGGGAGGTTGGGGCAGGGTGAGACAGAGCAAACCCTTTGCTCCCCAGTAACCACAGCTGTACCCCGGCAGGAAGAACGGATCTTGTTCCAGCTGGATGAGGCAATTGAGGCTCTGGATGCAGCCATTGAGTACAAGAATGAGTCCATCACATGCAGGCAACGAGTCCTGCGGGCGTCAGCCAGCCTCTTGTCCCAGTGCGAGATGAACCTCATGGCCAAACTCAGCTACCTTTCCTCCTCTGAGACCCGAGCTCTGCTCTGCAAGTACTTTGACAAGGTAGGAGGCAACTGCCCTCTGTGCTGGTGGGAGCTGTAGTACCTGACCAAACTCTTGTTTTCCTCAGTTTCAAGTTTCAAGCTTTCTGCCTGCCTCCTACTGTACTTTTACCCTGTAAAGTCAGGCCACAAAGCCACAGGGCCATGATCCCTGCCTGTCCCAACACCTAGGAGAAGGGCTTAACTGGTCATAGGATGCACAAATCCCTGCAGTGGCTCTGCCATATCAGTGCTCTTCCCTCTGTGAGGCAGCTGGGACACCCCAGAATTACTAACCTTCATATGCTGTACCAAAATACTAACTTGATGAGGCTTGGTGGGGCACGAAATCTTCCCAAGCTCTGAAGGAGCTGAGATGTTCCTTGGTTTTGGGCCCTGGCTAGGTGGTGACGCTGCGAGAGGATCAGCACAGGCAGCACATTGCCTTCTCGGAGCTGGAGATGCAGCTGGAAGAGCAGCAGCAGCTAGTGTACTGGCTGGAGGCAGCTGTGGAGCGCCAGCGCCTGGAGATGGACCGTCAGCTCACCCTGCAGCAGAAGGAGCACGAGCAGAACATGCAGCTACTGCTCCAGCAGAGCCGTGGTAACCTTACCCAGCTCCTGAGACAGGCAGTAGTGGCACTGCTTTGTCGCTCGTAGGGCTCTCAGCTTGAAATGGCCTCGTTTTACCTCGTAGAGCACATGGATGAGGGGCTGGCCAGCAGCAAGCTGCAATACGAAATGAGGATTCAGGCGCTGGAGAAGGAGCTGAGCCGTTACATGCGGGCAAACCAGGAGCTCAACCAGAGGCTGAGTAACATGAACCTCCATCCTGGGCAGACCAGAGGTGAGAGGAAACCCAGGCTGGGGCTTTGCTGTCCCTACCGAGTTAAAAAGGGAATTTAAATGCCTTTCCCTGGCAGTGAGAGCTCAGAGCAGTCAGGAGCAGTGCGGGGTCATTGCTGGTCATTGCTGGCCTTTAGCAAGCGCTCTACAGGCACTGATTTTGATGAGAAAAAGTAGAGATCCTGATACTCATCTCTCTGTACCCCCAATCTTTCCCTGCAGGGATGGAGAGAAGCCTTCATGGGGCCGGGGACAGAGCTCCCCCTGCGCTGGGGACCTGCGAGGAATCCAGCCTTGGGGAACAGCCCCTGCCTCTGGCCGTCGCTGAAGAAAGCCATTGGGTCAGGGATGAGAGCAGGGACCTGGTGCACGCCCCGTTGCCATCGACGTGGCGGCGTTCCTCCCTGCCCAGCGACAGCCCCGGGGACCTTCGGCAGCGGGATGTCGAGCACTTGCTGAGAGCGGGGCAGCCCCACGAGGTGCACCCGCCTCGGGCCCTCGCTCCTGCCTGCAAGCCCCGCCGGGAGCTGCGCAGAGCCAGCCCGAACGTCACCCCAGTGCCTTATCACCCAGCAATGATAGACGTGAGGAAAAACCCGCTCTAGACACAGGCTTAACGCTTACCTGGCACAGGGCGGGGAGGAGCAGATACTGCTGATGTGAGCTTAAGAGCCTTCCTCCATTTCAGAGACCTTAAAAGAAAAAAAAAACGTGACTTTTCATCATAGGGGAAGTAAGCGTGTAAGGTGTGGGACCACCAGCCTACGTTCTCCACATTGCTGCCAGTCCAGACAGGGCTGACTGCACGCCTTTCCTCCCGCCCCCTCAAGCGCCTTAAAACACTGGGAAGTGGGAGATGCCTTTAACGCTAAAGAAAACCCAACTTGTTTACAGTTTGGAAACCTCTGCCACGGGGCTTGCTCAGCCCTAGCAGCCTCAGAGGGAGACACTGCAGTCCTGCAGAACTTGTACATAGATATTTTTTTTTTGTAGTAACTTCGGGCTTTTTTTACATTTCTACTGTAACTTTTATAATAAAGCAGAGTGAGTTTTATGAAGCAGTCATTTGTCAGAGGCTCCAGTCACTTACTCTGGGTCTGTAGGAAAGAAGTTCTATTTAAACCTCACTGCATGGGAACTCAGCTGCTGTCACCATATTGCCTTAATGTTTAAATATCTGCTTTGTAAGGGCTTCCTGCACCGAGTTGCCGCAGGAAAAGCATCTCCAGACAGCAGCAGAATTGTCTGAAGCTTCCAGGATAAAAGCAACCCTGGTTCAGTGCCATTTTCTGCTCTAGCCTATAAGCTGCCTTAAGCAGCATTTTCGTACTCTTGGGAAAAATTCCAGCCTGGATGTAAGGGAGATTAAATACAGACCGGCAACTTCACACTGACACCATCAAGGGTGAATGGGGAAGGGGGATGCAAGTTTAACTCTGACGGAGCAAGAAATGAAAGCACAGGTACTTGCTTTAATAAGGGCAAGGGGGGAAAACAGCAGCTTGGCTGCCTGGCCCCAAAAAGCAAACCACTGCTTCAGCCTGAAATCACAAGGAGCACAGCTACCACAGCCACCAGCTGAGGAGCAGCATACACCAAGTCAAAAGCCAGCATCTGAAGAAGGAACCACCTTACGATCTTCCTCCTACATACTTGATCTTGCCTGTAGGGGTATGGCTTCGAGGGTGGACGTTATTGGGGGCGCTCGGTGTGGCTGAGCTGCACGAGATGTAAGTTCAGAGCCTTTGCTGAAAACAAAGATCTTCAGTAAAGAAAAGAATCCATCCTACTTGAAAGTAAGTAGTAGTCTTGGAGTTCCATGCTTGTGTATCAGTCCACATCCTTGAAGCAGGTGCATCTCTCCCACAAGCAAAACAATCACTGATAAGCACACCATGAAACAGCCAGCTTTTCTGCAACAAACAGTGCTTCCAGGAAACAAGTTCTGTTCAATACCATCTACCCCTCAAAGCCTTAAAGCCACATAACAAACTTCCGCCATGCCAAACCAGGTGCCATGCCTGGTTTCAGGATGACCTCGCAACTGTCTTCATAGCTCCCTGCTTCCTGTGCATTCACTAGACACAGTGGGGTGACTTCCCTGATATCCTGCCATGCACAGATGACTACCCTAAGGGAAAAAACAGCCCTTCCAAGACAACGCACAATTTTAGCCCCTTGTAGGCTACATCTCAGGCACTGAATCATAGCTCCTGCTGTCTTCGTGGGGTGGGAATGCAAGCATGTGTCACAGATAATTAGTCACTATTTAATCAGTAGTCTTCAAACTGTTATCTCCAATTATTCCATCCAAGTTGTACCTCTCAAGGAAGATGCCTCAGCCAGCCCACCAGAAAGGACAATGAAGTTACTCCATCAGCACGTGCTTAACCAGCGGTGGGCAGGAGATTTGGGATCTACGAAGAGGGAGAATCAAACTCCTCTCCTTCCCTGTTCCCAGCTAAATTCTTTCCCCCCTCTACTCTTTTGGCATTTGTCAAGTACTTCTGAGTAACATACTGATTAATCCATCAGAGAATCTGCTTGTTTTTTTCCCCCACTAAGCTGTGGCAAACAGGATACAACTAACAGAGGGATCCCGTTAGTATCAGGATGATACACAGCAGGAGCACACAGCTTGTCTTCTACCCATTCCTCTCCAGCATCCTTTTTCCTGCAGCCCCAATCCCTCACCCATCACTGGGGCTGGAAACACATTTCTGATTAAGTGACACAACGAAAATTCACATCAATTTATTTTACAAGAAAGCTGTAGAAAAGTGACAATTCTCCCTCTTTACCTAACAGAGCTGAACCTTCTCTGCAGAACTCAGCTATCACATGCAGGAGAAATGCCAGAAAGATCGAGGTAGGCTTTGAACGGATGGAGAGATGCTGCAATTGAAGTTAAAACAAAACTTTTAGAGTGGTCCTTATTTCCACTGTCATATGCTTGCATCCAGTCTCCTACCAACACAAGACAGCTCCAGCCCAGCACCAAATACAAGGTCCATGTTAAAAAGGATGTTTTGCAGCTGGGATAACATAAAGCTCCCCAACTGTTCTGGCTCCAAACTTCAGCTGAGCAGCTTTTTCCGTGAGTAAGTCCTGCAAAGGGAACGCTTCCTGGAAGCCATGACGTGGAATGGAGACAGCTCCTGGTTGGCAGTAATTTGGAAGGGATCAGATTCCTCTTCTACAAAATAGAAAGAATAAATTAAATCCACAGTTTGCTGATGACTCCAAGAAGCCAAATACCAACTGGAAACAATAAGAACAGTAAGCTCTGCTTCCTGCTAAGCTACTCTTTCTTCATTACTACCTCCCCTCCCTTTCAAACTTCCCAGTTCATGCCAAGTTGCTTGGAAGCGTGTAAGATGGGACACTGAATACAGAAGTGGCCACAGGGTTTCTGTGCATCCCTAGCGCAATTTGCTTTTGGTCTCATTTAGCGGCAGACCAGCAGAGAGCACATCTAGTCTGCTCAAGCCCAGCCTTTCCCTGCAGCACAGGCAGTTACCTTGAACACGTCTTCTCCGAGATGGGGGCGTCTGCCCCTGGCACAGCAGAGGAGAGCGGGTCAGCGCTAAAAGGCTGCTAGCCGAGAGCGTGCTCTTCACCGGTGGAGTTGAGCCTGGAAAAGCACAGGGAGATGCTGCAGCAAACCGGCAACTCAAGAGCACTTTCAGGTAAATCTCAGACACAGCCTTTATTCCACCTCAAAACTTCCATCAAGTGATACTTTTGAGTTTATCTGAAACAAATCTAGGCTGGCACAGTGGGTTTCTAGCAGCAAGAAAGGTAAAGGGCAGTCTGGAATTACCTCTTAGCACATTTAATTTTCTTAGATGGCTTAGTAGAAAAGCACTTCACTCGTATTAAACAGAGTTACTCTTCAGTTAACTCATGTGTCCTGGAAGAAAACTGTTATAACCATGATGGTCTGTAAATACAAAAATAAGGTCTGAAGGAAGAGCAAGCCTCTTACAGGACCAGCTTAAGGCTAAATACTGCTATTACTTCATGTCCTGAATATGGACTAATGTTGCTTTAAAGTTTGCCCATGTTTCTCACTGATACGTGTTGAATGAGTAAACCACTGCCTCTGTATACAAACCTTTCCTTGTAAGAGGTAACAAACACTGAAGCTTAATGCTTCAGGACATGCAATGACTTACCTGCCATAGTTCCCTGTAACATGTACTTTCTAGAACAATACTGCATTTAGTATTTGAAATTCACAAGGCCTTGGATATAGAGCTGAAACAGCCTGTTTCACCAAGGTCAGCTGAATCGTTTATATCTCCAGCAAAAGAAAAGAAGAGGTAGTTTAAAATTAAATACCTACTGATGCAACATTACTGCTACCAAGGCAATAATTTCTGATACCCACTTTCAATAGGCCCACCACCACAGGCAGGTAGAAGAATTGGAGCACCAATAAATACTAACATCCATAGGACTAACCTCACAAGGCTCCAGTCTATACTGAAGCAGCCAAGCTTTAGGCTTCAGTGCTGGATGCTGGGCAGAAACAGTTAGCGGCACCAACACAAACCCAAATAAATCACCAGTTGGATGCGTTTGAGATCCTCCTTCCCCAGGTTCTCAAATTTTCCTTTTCATTCCTCCAGCCTCCTGCTCTTCCCCATTTCTCTCCCATCATTAATACTCCATTGATGAACTCATATCAGTCTGCCTCTCCATATAATTAACTTCCATGTCATTTACAACCCTCTCTCCCGCTCCACCTCATTCCCTCTCACATTGTCAGACAGAAAGCAATTGTGTTTTGGTTTTGTCTACCCCACATTTTTAACCATCTCTGAATTTCAATAGAGTATCACTCGTGCTGCTTAATTACCTGACAAAAGGAAGACATCGTCATCCCCTACACAACTGTGCCGCTCAGGAGTTACGAGTGCACATGCTCCTGGTTTCTCAGGACGTACAGAGTCAGTCCTTGATTTGCTTCTGTTCCCCTCATCTGTGGAAAAGCCCGTGAGATCCAAGTTACACCTATCAGTGCAAAATCTCTTGGCATCACAATTCTCCTCCTTCTCTGGCGACAGATACGTAATGACCCGCTTCCGAGATTTCAAGCCAAAAGTTCCCATGGTAGAGTCCTCTTCGGCCCTGTGTTCAAAGTCACTAGGAGATGCCTGATCCTGGAGCCTGTAAATCCCTTCCAGTTCAAATTCCCCAAGGGCATTTGTGACTCTGTTGCTGCAGTGCTCCAAGATCTTCATCTCTCCTTCTCTGCCTGTTGACAATCTCTTCTGTTCATCAGCATTCTTCTCACTTTGACCGCAGCTGGCGTTAGCAGTGCTGCCTGCTGCTCTCTTTCTCCGAGGCCAATCATTGATAGCATCAGGAGTAGTCTTCCCCTTCTGCTTTGGGGAAGGTGTCCAGGGAACTCCTGCTTCTAAGGGGGATGGAGAGGTGGCGTTGGAGGCACAGCTCGTTGGGGTGTATGACTGGCATATGTAGGTCTGTCCTCCAGCTTTCCCAGGTGTACTGTGGAAAGAGCGAAAGCAGGAGGGTGAAACACAGGCAGCTGCTTGTTTTCCCGGGTGTTTGCTACACCAGGTCATAGCAAGATCACCAAAGGGGCTTTCTCCTCCCTTGGGTTTGCTGCCACTTGCTTCAGGTTGAGCTTCCAATGATGAGCAAGAGCCAACTTTCTTAATGCGAAGTTTGGGCAGGCCTGAAGCTTGCATTTCAAGCTCAACTTCATAAGTTGGTGAGCTAACAGAAGGCAGTTTGCAACGGCTTTTAGGAGTAGAGAACTTGGCTAGAAGTTGAGGATTTCCCATCCGTGCTGCAGCCTCCCGCTGCCTCCTGTCTGCAGTGCAGCGTAAAGAATAGGCAGGAGCAGACTTTGGCATAGGAGGTGAAGTGTTCGGGGCAAATCCGGAGTGTCTCTTAAGACTTGGAGCCTTCAGCCCTGTATATTCATCTCTTAGCAGGGTTCTTGGTTCCAAGTCATCACTAACTGTTTGAGAACCACTTAGGAAGGACTCGCAGGTGTTTGCACTGGAGTTTCCTTCCTTAACCAATTGCTCACACTCTGTCTCAGCATTCTCTGCGTGTACCTGTCCTCCAGCAGAAGGCTTTGAAGACAAATGCTTTTCCAAGTTTTCCGAGTCCTCTCTTGAAGAAGACTTTTGAGACGCTACATCCATCTGCTCATTTTTCTCCAGAACAGGGGTACTTTCAGTAACTTGGGACTGACAGAACTGGAGGCTTTCTACAGAAGAGTTAGCACCACTGTCATGATGATTGTCCTTATTTTTAGAAGGTGTTGCACGTGCAAATGTGAGGTTCTCTCCTCCAGAATTTTGTTCAGATTTGGCCTGCTTGGATGCATGAAGCAGGGACCTCTGCAAAGTGCCAGTAATAACTGGAGATTTTTGAAAAGATTGTTTAGATGCACCAAGTTCCCAGTCAGAGTCCCTGGCCTGTGCGTGGGAAGGAGAGCAGATTGCCACAGTGTTTGTGGAACTTTCACAGAGAGGAGAACTGAAGAGAGGCTCTAGCCTCACAGCAAGAGGTGATAGTTCTGCACTCACTGGGCTGGTACATAGTTGTGAACCTGGATCTTCAGGTTTCCTGGGAGTACTTTTGGTTGCTGGAGATAACAGATCTGACTGCACCTGAATTTCCTTTGGCAGGGCTTCCCTCCAAGTACCAACTGGAGATGCTAAGTTTGAATGGTATCTCAAGGAACGTCTTGGAGTTTGCAGTTCTGTAAAACACCTTTCCTGGATGGCAGAGGGGGAAGCAGCAGCTGGATTTGAATCTGTCAGAGGTAGTAACAAGCCACTGAGTGTTGCAAACTCTTCGCATTCTGGTATTTGTAAGCCAGCCTCTTTGCACGGAGGGGAAAGTCTTTCTTCTGGAGAACAGTCCTTAGAACTTACTTGCAGTAAGTGAGCCCCCTTGCTTTCAGTTAATGCAGATGATGACTTGACCCTTTGTACAGGATGAGAAAAGTACTTTCCCAAACACTTTGCTACAGTCTGTTTAGCAACTGGACTTTTGCCAGGAATCTTCTCTAGCTTCTGTGGTGTCCTGTGGAGAATGCGAGGTGATCTCCTTGGTAGCTTACTGGCAGAATTCAGTGGCTTCTGGGCAAATTTATTAGGTGTTTTCCTAGGAGTCTGCAGAGGGGAAAATAAATTAAAGAATCATGCTTGTTCTATTCCAGCCCCTCTTGATATTTACTTCTCAAGATTTAGAGCAAAGAAGACATGTGATTAGACTTAACGGAAACATTAGATGTAAGATGTGTAGGTCTCACTAAATATGAAGAGAAAAAGTGGATGGGAAGAAAGAGAAAGAAGTGTTTCTACCTGACAGGCAGTCAGCTCCTCTAAGTGTAAGGAATCTTTTCTTGTTCTCCGCCTCCCAGGTGAATGCTTCACTGCAGGACTACACATGTCAATGACTGCACCAAAGAAAAACCTCTTGGGAGTCTGGACAGTGGGGGTCTCTGAATGCCACTTAATACCTAAAAAGTGGAACAGTACAATTTAACTAACACCAAGTAACCTGCCATGAACAATTGTCTCAATCACTTCAGATGTATGGACAAGTAGTGTACAAGCCTATAGCCCTGGCATGTTCTTTTCTAGCCAAATGTTAAAACTTCACCAGAATTATTGTTATTTCCCAATATGAAACTAATATCCATCTGTAGAAAGAGTGCTCTAGTGGAAAAAAAAAGTACAAAATAGCTCAGCCTCTTATTCTATTTATAGCTTGTAGCTTAAGAAAGTTCTGGTTCATGACTAAGGATTCTAGCAAGTACAATATAAAGAGCTAAATGTCACCATTTATAGCTGATAATCCTACTGAGAAAGCCAGCAAAGATCCCATCAGTCATTGCTTTATGCTGCCAGAGTAGACTAAAAGTCAGCTTTAGGATTTCTGTCCCATATTTTACAAGGATTTCACTGCATTTAAGGAATGCAGACTGACAATCAGCGGTATTCTGTTAGATGGGCCTGACTAGTTTCTTAAGTTTGCAGTGTATTCATCAGAAATAGCTGCCTTACCATCCTCCAAACTCAGATTCCCAATGCAAAAATAATTACTGGGGATAAATTTCTGTCTACGGAAGATATTACATGATAGCTCTTAGCTTCTCAGTCTCTTGTAGAGCCAAATCAAATCAAACTGAGAGCTGTCCATGCCAGCTTTTCAGATCAGCAATATAAGCCTCCTCAGAGCCCATTCAGTACCTTCTACATCCTGCAGCGTGCAGCTCTCCTCTTGTCCCTGATGGACTCGCTGTGAATTCTGTGAGCTGGGTTGTATAGTGGAATAAAAAACGTCAGAGCAGGTCCTATTCAAAGACAGCTGTTTGATGCGTGGGCTTCTTCTCAAACCTGCTTCTGAAAAGGTAAGGATATTGGAGATTGAGCCTTCTTTCTCCCTCAACAATGGGGACATCTTCAGGAGCAGTTTGTAACTGAAAAGAACACACTCTAAGAAGAAACTTCCATACAGCTATCTATCTCATGTAGGGAGGCAAGCGTCAGAAGAAGAAAGCTTCAACTTGGGGATTTTGAATATTAATGCATACAAATCTCCTTCCAAATGATGATGCCCCCTCCTCTCTAGCAATTCTATGGAAAGGAATGCTAGAAAAGCCATGTTCAGTTCAAGATACATCCAGGTTAAATAATTAGTTAATTCTCCTGTCTTTTTACTAGTGATTTCATCTTCCTGCTTGCCCAAACATGCTGTTTTCTTCTTCCTCCCTGAGGATAAGTAACAGCAGTAGCCAACATAGCGTAGAGACAACCTACAGCGCCAGGTGGCAATCTGTTACAGTAGAAATCAGGGCAGCATAAGAGTCACAGCACATGTTGAAGTTACACTGAAAGAAAACCCTGCATGTGCTGATTTGACAATAATTAAAGCAGCCCAGAATCTTGTTCACCCTCAAAGTCCTTCATGTATTTTCATTTAAAAGAGTTACCATCTACCTTTCTTTCTTAAACTTCTACTATACAGGGCTGTCAAAGCAGCAAGCAGTTCTATCAGAGGAGGCTGTGCTCCACCAAAAGAATAGTACAATGGTTTTGTACTGACTATTCATGAGTTACCTAAATTGAAGCATGCTCGTCTTATGAACTGCAACACAGCAAAACCACCTTTAATCAAAAAATCAGCACTTACCATTTATGGCCTTCTCTGGAGATTCTTCTACAACACCAGTGTCACAACCTGGATCAGAAGAGCTTGAGAAACAGCAGGCATTTTAGACTTAGCATACTGTTCACATTTACAAAAACACAACTTCCCACATAGACTGAAAAGCAGTGCTCTATTCTACAATAATATATTGCTTTGTGGGCTACTCTAAGTGAGCAATTAGTAAGAATTTTGCCTCTTATTAACATAGGAATGAGTATGGGTAACTGTCTATAGGTAACAGATCTACATGGAAGTAAATGCTAAATTTCAGCCTGGAGTGCATGAAATACAGCTCACACCTTTTCTTCAGAAGCCCCCGAAACAGCAACTGAACCTAAACAGAAGTGAGCTACAGGAATTAAAGCAAACCGACCTACACAATGAAGCAAGCAGCGTTTCTCCCCACTCAGACAACGGAACTTGGCCTCCACTTGTTCTCTTACTGCCTTAGGTGAAGATGACACTTTGAGCACAAAGAAGATACCTGGTTCTTGTGCTCGCAGCCATTAATTAGACATCCAATACTTATTGAAGAAATTCAGAAAGAGCTTACTCACCGGCCTTTGATCTGCTTATGTAGCAGCCTCCTGGAGACCTGCTTATGCAGTGGTGTTTCTGCAACTCTCTTGGTCAGTAACTTGCGATGATCTAAAAATCAATCAAGAGGTATAATATCACACAATTATAAAGCAGTTAAGGCAAATAAATAAATAAATACAATTTTGTATAGGCTTAGGATGGCAACCAACATAAAATCGTTGTGCATCCGTCTCCCAGCACACGTCCAATTGGCAGTAAGACCACATGTCCTACCTTTAGTGCCTTCATCAGCGCATTTGTATTTTAAGCCTTCCACAGCTGATACTGATTGGCTTCTGGGCATCTTCTTCATAGACCTTTTCGACGGTGAAAGTATCTCTTCATTGAAGAGGTTCCTCCTTACCTTTGTAACCTCTGCGAGGCAAGACAAAGCAAGAAGTTAACAGATTGAAAGGAAAAAAGGAAAAAAAAAAATAATCACAGGAAGATAATTTTGTCAGGCTACTAGAGATGGGAATGTCACATACCAGTGTGGAAAAACAACTTTTTAGAGGCCACAAAGCACTGAAAAGTTGGTTTTCTGCTACTGGAACATGTTCTCCTCTAAATCCATCCTAGACTTTTACAAGTTTGCATCTTTTGCTTTAATCCAGCAATAAGCTACAAGCAGATGCCATAGCAGAAAAAGCAGCCGGTCAGTGTCCCAGATGGAGCAACGTTAAGCAAGCTACAAAATTTCAACTAAAGCACGTGCTGGTTCACACAACACATGTGGGATTTAATTTTATTAAGTATTTTGGCAGCGAGCTATTCTGTTTCCAGATATAAGAGTTCACTTGTGTCCTCATTTTCTTTTCAGGACAGAGAAGACAGAAATAATTGCAAGATTGAAGGAAGAACGGAAAGGGGTTTTTTTTCCAGGATACACGATTTAAGTTTTCTGCATGTGAGCACACACAGAATACAGTGGTTATATTTTCCTCAAAGTTTTTGCAGAATTCAGCAAAACTTCCTTCAGATTTCCAGCCTGCTTCAGCATAATTGCATCACAGCTCACTAAAATTTTCAGGGAGAACATGTGCTGAAGACGCACCTTTCCATAGAAAAGCTAAAAGTCAATATACCTTGCGCTGCTGCTTTCTGCAACGAAGGCATCTGTTGGGACTTCTCAGTCACACGGTGAGAACGCAAGTTCTCCTGAAATAAAAAAAAGAGATCAGCCTCACTGGCAGTTTAATGTTATGTTTAACTATTAGAAATATTAACTGTAACCTCTGCACCACACATTATTTCAATTTCTCCTTCAAAACTATTTTCACCTCTGTACAGCTGATACAGGGCACACTTACTAAGTGAACACAGAGCAAGAGTTTGTGCACCCAAGTGTTACTTCACGACGCTGCTGCACCCCTGCAGAAGCAACACACACACAATCCTTTTGTAAGAGTTTTACCTTTCTGATGGGATTCTTGGCTATCTTGGGAATCTCAATTTGACGCAAATTCTGTGATGCTTCTGTCATGCTCCTGTGTCTGGCTAATACATTATTCCTTTAGAAAAAAAAAAACAAAAATCAAGTTAAGATAAGAGCAGAAGCATAGGTATCAACCTAATGGCAATTAAACTTAGGTTTGACTCTAGAGATAGGAAGTCTTTACCTAAATTCAGACTGCAAATTGCATTGGTACCTCAAGCCACAACTCTGAAAGATGATTTGCAATATAAGTAGCCATACCTAACTTTAAGGTTAGTATTAAAACTCATTTCACAATTTGCTAAAAATGTACACAGGATCCCCAACATAGAGGTCTAGAGTAAATCAGTTTTAACTTTAACAATATAAGGCCACCTACTGCACAGTAGAACATCCTCTTCCTCTCGTGGAAGATGCTCATTAACTACTTGTCCATGAGACAAACACATAAGATTATACTTTCACAAAGTCAACAATGGCAAGTTAAAAATGAAAAATGGGAGCCCTTAGTATTTCTCTCGCAGGCTTGCAAAGCTATCAGCAGGTGTCAGCTTGCCCCAACTAATTATCCAGCAACAGAAACAAAGATGACTGAGCTGTAGCTTAAACGATTCCTCAGCCACAGCCCAGTCTGCAATTTGGAATTATTACCTTCTCTTTTTGGCAGATCTGGTGCGCAGCTCCTCCAGCTGATCACTCTCAGTGCGTAGGCAAAGAGTGCTGGGAGTTAAGGCAGATGATAAAGATGGTGGAAGGCTCGGAGATTTGCTATCCAGAGTCATAGAATCATCACTGAAGAAGTCTGAAGGCAGAACAGATGCCAGCTTCGGGGGTATTTGTGTACCAAGACCATAGTAAATATCTCCAAGGATCTTTGGTATAGAATTCATATACCTAGAGCATCAGAGAGAACACACATCAAATACAATCTCCCACAGAACTGCCAGTGTTTCAATACCAAGGTTTGAACTAAATCTTTGTTCTTAAATGTCAATCAAAAAGCCAACTGTTTTTTTTCCCCCATTAGTTTACTCACTTATCAGCTACTTTTTCTTTAATCAAGATATAAGGGTAACAAACAGAACATGTCTAAGCTTCTGAAAATTACAAAGACGCAGTAAATCAAAGCTATAGATTGCTGTTTACCTAAAGAAGATACCCAACCAAAACCACAGTCCCCAGTAACACTTAAGTCATCTTAAAGAACTTACAATTCTAGTATTTCCTCTAGAAACTTTGTAAGATACCCTGGGTCTTCAGTCAGACATAAAATGCGCAGCATATCTGTCATCTGGAAGAGAAAGTCCGGTGGGAAAACAGATTAAGTTGTGACAGTTGCAACACCAGATTTTTTTAGCAGATAATATAGTAAGTTACAATAAAAATCAAGGGAAAACTACAGGTTCCAGGTCTGCATTTCAAGAGCCATCGAGAAATATGACCTGGACTGCAATTTACTTGCCTCTTCTAACAGCTGCTCCATTTCGTCAGTGTTGGTCTGCAGTGAAGGGCACTGAAGACATAACTCAAGGCGCAAAAATACCTGAAGACGGCACCTAAGAAAAGAAATAATCATTCACTGCCTTTTTTTTTCTGGTGGAAACAGCGCATTTACTACAAAAGGTATGCTCAAAAAAGCATGGGAGAGGAAATGGCTCCTTTTGACACCATAATTTGGTTAGCGTTTCATTTTGGTGGCAGGGGAGATGCCTCATTTCAGATATAGGCTGCAATGCTTATCACACAGCATATGTACATTTGCATTTAATGAAATGTTTTTACTGTGACCAGAGAGTCTCCTTGGAGTATTTACCCCATGTCAATATTTTTCCACTTGTACAAAAAAGCCACCATTAAAAATTGCTAACCAACTCCACAGTATCTCAGAAGTTGAAGTAAACAGAGTGTCTCTTACTCTCTGACTTTGGTCTCCTTTTGCAAGCCATTCTGTTGTCTCAACATCTTGCTGGTCTTCAGGAGATGGTTTCTAACTCTATCCACACAGGCCACCTGCAGAGACACATAATTAGAGCAAAAACTTCAAGTCTGTTCCTTGTCTGCAGGACAGGCTTTTTCCACCCCTACTCTCTTGACCCATTCTTTTGGGAACAGCTCAATTTTTTTCCTTCTCCTTCAAGGAAAAGAATTCTCTGTTTCTTTCAGTAACAAAGTCACAATGACATGAGACAGAAGAACTTACAGCTTTAAATCACAGAGAAGGTCACTTAGCTGCAGCTTCAGGCCTTCTTCAGTAACTACGGATAAGTCTTTCACAGTATTTTTCCAATTACTCACAAGTTTACCAATTTTGGTCTCAGTGAACTACTTTAAATCTATACACATTGTATACACATTCAAATAGCTTGAACTATTTCTCTTTCCTGAAGAAGTAGCAGGCCTAGATTTGTCATGTAAAACAAAACCAAAAGATGTACCCTTTTTAAAATATGGTTTGCAAAACTGTATTTTTTAAAATACTATATTTAAATAAGTGAAATTAGAATTCAGAATGAGGTCAATGTAAGGGAAAAAGACATCTGTTGTAATCTTCAGCAAAGGTGTAAACCGATCACTGAACTGGATTTTCCTACATTCTTTACACCTGTAAGTTTTCACTATTGAGCCAGCACAGACAGAAGTAGTTAGCGGTTGTGGTTTTGACTACCTGCAGCTGTGCATAAAAACTTCAGGTAAGATGTAGGAAAGGTAGCCTAAAATAGTAAAACCTTTAATTTCCAGATCAGTAACAACACTGCCCACATGCTCTTACCTACCTCTTTCTCTTTGGCATCTTGTGCTTTCAAGAATCTTTTAACGGCCACGATCATATTCTGGGCACACACAGATGAAAGAACTCCCTCGACAACAGCCTTCTGGTAGCTTGCAATTAGATGGGACTGCAGTTCTTCCTCAGTTTTGAGGTCTGCAAGGGAAATATTTTAAGTGAACTAAATGCCTGTTCACCACACCTTACTGATAAAACTCATTCCAGCTGAAGAGGGGAACAGAGGGGATCATCAAAAGAGATTTTCTCCAGCAAAGACACATCCAGACCACAGAACACTAACAGAAGCAGTCCCAGCTCCAGACCCATGACAAATGATAAGCTTATTTCCAAGTAGATCAGGAAGCTTTCAGGTTACTGTAGCAGCCAAGAAATTCCCTTTACTGATGCGTAATTAGTAAATAGGATGCTTCCCTCTACTTCTTTTGGTTAAAGAAAAAAAGATAGTTCCTTATTGCTTTTTTCAGATGACGATAAGGCAGAAAACTTGTAGTTGTAACACTAGGTTATAAACATTTATAGAAACTAACTGGGAGAAGAGTGGGAAAAAATACCACCACACTCTGAGCCAAGCTGAAGATACAGAAACCCAAACAGTGGTCTGCTCCCTAACACCCAATACTCCCTTAGTATCCTTCCCTCTCCCTTCCATAAAAAACGACCTCCTAAAAAAATATCAGGACTGATAATGTAACACACACCTATTGATATTTTAAGCGCCTTTTCCTTTTCTTCCACCTTTTCATCCAATCTTTTTGCTGAAAGCTTCTGTGGAACCTTTTCATTCACTGTTGGTGGTGCACCATCAGGTTGAAACTTCTGAGCTTTTACATTCAGTCTTGCTACATTGAGCATCTGCAGGGATCTGGACATGGTCTTCATTTTCTGCCTGACTGGAGTTCGGGGAACCCCACCTGCGACACCACAAAAAGGGAGTTCTACTGTCAGACACATTGGGGCAGGAGCTCCACCCAAGGTAGAGCTTAATTCTGAATTCTATATTATTGTCAAGTGAGATTAGTAACCTTCTAAGGGAAAACATGGCCCAAAATGTTTGTATTTCTCCATGAAATAAACATACAGCCAGTATAGCAGGCAGCTACTTCTAAGTAAAAAGCAGGTAAAAACTGTTGCTCTGTGTAAGAGCTTATATAGGTATAATCAGAAGTTACATATATAGGAAGCAATCTTACATCACAGAAATAGAAACAGCCGACAGAGAAAGACTTCGGGATACATCAGGTCAGTGTATATGCAACTGTGGTTAGTGTACTGAAACACAGTGATTACACTCTTCTAGAAGAAACTGTTTTATTTCTCCAAATTATAACAAAATTGAGAGGTTGAATATCTGCTAGTAGTTGGAGTGGTCCCTGTTTCAACACCCAGTGAAACTGCAGAGCTCTGCATGCTGCTTTTTAACGGTTTTGTTAGTCACTGTGCAGCCTTGAATTAAAGAGCCATTTGGGTTATTCTAAAAGACAATCTTAATATTAATATGCAAATGAAGCTGTCTCAAAAAAAAAAAAGTGTGCTACTACTCAGGGGAGTACAGCTCCCTAGGGTTCGTGCATTAAAAAGGCCTGCTGAGAAGCCTTTATCATCTTTAATTGACAATGCACATATAACCCCCAAGTATACATACGTCTTTTTTTGTTATTTCCTGATCCAGCTGCAGCAGATGTTTCACTGAATTTTCTCTGGTACAGCTCAGACAGACTTTCTGAGAGTTCTGCTTCACATTGCTCTGCATCATCCTTCCCATTCACGCAAGGAACCTGTAGGAGCCTATATAAAAAGAGCCATTCACTATAGTTATCAAAAAAGATGGGAGTGGGAGGCATCTCTCTTGTTCCCACTGGACAGGAATCAGGATTTTCTAGGTGCCAGTCCACAGCAATATAGTGCAAGTAACACATGCTAGTACTCCTCCAACACCTATTCCCCAAAATTCTACTTAAAAGACATAAGAAACCCAAACCACCCTTTTAAAAGCATTGCACCAAGTTAGAAACAAGCACAAAACAGTTGCGTGATGTAAAATGGATATGCCACTGACCCATAGCACAAAGACGCTCGTACAGGTTTGTGGCACCTAAGCTATCCTGTATTAGGCTTTTTTGTTGTTGTTGTTTTACTCAGCAAGCTCTTTGAAGAAAACAGGTTTATTCGTTCTTACTAAATATCAACTGTGATAACACAACTACTATCTTCAGTATCTTGCAGTGGATCTTATCATACCATAAGAAGAGCTGAAGTCTGACATTTCCCCAAGTAGCTTAGGTCATTGTAAGTCACCTATATCACTCCTGGAACTATCAAGATCTTAATCCATGCAAACTGCTATGCAAACCTCCTGTTCCCAATTCCTTTTGTCTATACACCAAGACATAATGAAGCAAGAGCACACAGTAAACTGAACACAGAAATAAAAGCACTTAGAGTAACATTTAATTCTAGAACCTTGAGCACTACACTACAGCCTTGAGAACACTACAGCCACGCTCCCTTAACAGCAAGCAGAAATCCCCAATGATTACTCAGAAACGTGTTGCAGAGGAATACCTGAATGACTCCATCAGATCTGAGCTTGCTCCACATGCATTTGATGAAGGATACCATGCTTCAAGCACTGAAGGATGCCAGCCGCCTGTATGGGACAGTTCCCGTTGGACCCACTCTGCCACAGGAGTTTCTTCTTCTGTGAGCAGACACACATACAAAAATAATTAGAAGGAAACTAAATGAAGTGGCAGAAGGTCCCAGCCCTCACAGAGGGTCTAAAGCACAGGTTTCCAAACTTGTGCTCCTAGAGGGACAATTTAATAGCTAATGTGTCAGGCAGGAAGACTCCTAAGAAGATCCACTACAACACAAAAGAGGCAAGTAAAAGCAGCCTCTGTGCAGCCACACCCAGCCAGAGATGGCCTACATGACACTTCTAGGAAACCTCCTTCTAAAAACTTGTCCCTGAGCATAAGTAGCTGTGTTTTATCTACAAGCCAATGGAAACTAATGCTCTGTCAATAAAACAGAAAGGTACACCAGTGCAGATTTCTGAAAGTGCAGAAAGGTACACCAGTGCAAGACCTGAACCACAGAAGACAAGACAAAATTAACAAGTCCCAAAAAATGAGAGACTCCTCACTGGGGAAATCATTAGCTTTGGATTTTTCCACTCCTCGCCTACAGGCGACCAAAAGATGCCAAGTTTTGTATTTCCTGACACCTACCCATACTGGCCAGAGAATCTTCCTCCGATGTGCTCATTTTACTCAACACGCTATTCACAACATCTGGGAGGTGAAGAGCACGGTCTTGGGAAGAGTTTTCCACTACAGCTCCTTCAAGGTTGCACCGCTGAACTTCAGCGGACTTCTCAGTACTGAGTACAGTCAGAACTGCAGCGCTCTCAGAAAGTGGTGATAAAACAGCAGTGCAGGGGCACCAAGTTTTGGACAAAGATACCTCGGCAACCTACATTTAAAAAAAAAAAAAAAAAGAGAGAAAAGTTTACATTATCTAGAAATATAGAGACGTAAGGAGTACAGATACTTTACAAACAGGTTATAGATTTACATGATCTAAAGAATGTTCTGAATATAGCTCCAAATGAGCTACTTGCAACAAATACCATTCTTACTGTCTTCATAACACGATAACACCGTCACCCCTTTTGACACAGCTCATTTCAGAACAGATATTAGTTTAAGGCAAAGAAAAGTTTTACCATGTGCAGTTCTTCAGTCACTAGACTCCTTAACAGCTGATGAAACAGCAACCTGTCATGTTCTGCCTGGTCAGCCTGTGAGCTCTGCAGTATCCAGCCCTCTGTGAGGAAGCAGCCAGCCTGCATCAGGCTCCAGCCCCTCAGGCTGCCTTTCAGGAAGATGTTGACTGGACAAAGCAGTTGTCTTTGGCTCATGGCCAGGGGTTCCAGGACCACAGCACAGCTTTCCTGCTTCTTTCCTCCTGGACAAGGACAAAATAAAGTATAAGTCCTAAAGCTTGTAAAACAGGTTTTTCATCTAGATGAAGAGACAACTTCAATGCAAGAAAAATTAATTCGGAGATTAAACTGGGAATAGTTCTCCCATAAGTGTATTGCAGGACTGATCTCCCCAAGTTGTCATGAAGGAGCTCAGTGCACAAAGGGACCACTGAAGAGACAACACACACTTCATGCTGCTTTAAAGCTAATCTACTTCCTTTCGTGTTCTTAATTTAGTCAAATTGAAGCTGAGACAAAGCATCTCGGAGAAAAGGGTGTACATCTATATAAGGCGGAACCAGCAAAGACCTCTTCAGGCATCCAGACTTCTGGAAGCATGGAAAACTGAAGAGCCTAACTCAGAATATGGCCTTATAGCTCTTGTATCAGAGGAACTAGAGCACATGCAGGGCTTTTTTAAAAACTTAGGCTCTTAAATATCTGAAATTAGTTCTACACATACTGTTCACAAGGGAAACTCATCAAGGACCCTGCATGAGAGATCACAGTTATTATTATGCACACTTATTTCTCTTTCTTTCAGGTTTTGTTTTTTTGTTTGTTTTGGGGGTTTTTTTTTGGTTTTTGTTTTTTTATTACCAGGCATACTGAGAAACATCGTTCCTTCTTGCTGGGGGAATACTGCTTGAAATACAGAAGGCTTTGAGAACAAGCAGTGCAAAGTTGCATCCAATGGCAGAAGCATGGTCCAAGGCACATTCTGTGGCACTGGGGAACTTGAGTCTCCAAGAAAGCCATGAGCAAGATCTGCCCTGTGGTGACTCAAACACTGCGCTAAGATTTCAGATGGCAAAATGGTGCCTCGCATCTGACGGATCAGTTCAAACATTGTCCAGTATCCAACATGATCTGGGGATTCAATCAGCTGAAATAAAGTAACAGAGGTCCCAAGTTAATGTTGGCAGTGAGATAACCTCAACCTAAACAAATAGAGATTGCACGCTTTTAGGAAAACCGGCATAAGAAACGCTTACAGAGCATCTTAACACAGTGCTTTGCAAGTGTTTTTATGGAGTTTTTTATCTTATCAGGAACCCAAAAAAGAAAATACTATTCCCACAGAATTAAGAAGTAGCCAATATTTTCAAGCAGGTATCTAGACACCTGAATTTTCAGACTGCTTATTTGCAATTCTGAATAGCTGCAACTCCCACCTAACTCAAAGCACAAGATGACCCATCGTCCTGTGTACAGATAAACACTGTAGAGCTATTGAATTGCTGATTTAACTCCGTCTCCACATGGATAACTGCTACTCCAGTTTTCAGTCTCTTGCTGAACAAGATTACATGCCAGTAACTGAAGATCTTTCCCTACCACTGAAAGGCCACAGCATAAAACTGCTCAACCTCCTTACATGGGAGGGTAGCACAGAAGATAGAATCATAGAATTGTCTTGGTTTGAACGGACCTTTAAGATCATCAAGTCCAACCATGAACCTAACACTACTAAAAGCACCACTAAACCATGTCCCACAGCACCACCTCTACCCATCTTTTAAATACCTCCAGAGACAGCGACTCCACCACTTTCCTGAGCAGCCTGTTCCAATATCTGATAACCCTTTTGGTGAAGAAATTTTTCCAATCTAAACCTCCCCACTAGTAGATGGCCTGCTACTACTCGCGACTGAAAGCTGTGCGGTATAAACTCATTACCTGGGACCACTCGGCAGTGTCCACCCAGAACAGCGTGATCTTCTGGTCCGCAATCAGCTCCTGGACACTCTTGGGTAGGAGTTTCTCCGCCAGCTGCTGAACCGTGGGCGGTTCACGAGGGGAGGAAGGGGCGTCGCTCCCCGACACGAACTGCCGCAGCTCCCTCCGCGAGTGGGGGCAAGGGGAGAAGAGGAAGATGGCGTTCACAAAGCCCTCGGGGGGCGCTTGGCTGTCCGGGGGCTCTCCGGCGGCCAGCCCCGTCCTCCGGCTCCTGCGGAGCGGCTTGGCGGGCGACGCGATCTCCGGGCGGTCCCACTGGAAGTCGAGGATCGTCTCCTTCAGGCCGTTGTGGGTGAGGGCGGCGCGGGGAGCCGGCCCAGGCAGGACGACGGCGGCGGGCTCCCGCGCCCCGAACCGCTCAGCCAGCTCCTCCTCGAAGCGGGCCCAGGCGCGGGGTCCCGGCGGGCGGAATCCGCCACCCCGCGAGGCCCCGCCGCGGCACCCGAGGGAGTCGAAGAACCTGAAGGCCCATCGGAGGCGGGGAAGGCCGAAGCGGCAGCCCAGGTGGTTGAGGAGCCGCAGGGCGCCGCGCTGCAGCCGCGCCCGCCGCCCCGGGCTGGCCGTGTCCAGCAGGAACACCACGCTGTGTGAGCACGACATGGCGCCCGCCCTCCTGCCGCCTCACAACGGCCCGGCGGCCACCCTCACCGCCCGACGCCCCCCTCACACCGCACCCGCCGCCATCGCCCGGTACAACCGCTGGCGCCCTTGCCATCCCGCGCCCTCATTGGCTGCCGCCGAGCGCCCGCCCCGCCATTCCTCGCTCCCTATTGGGCCGCGAAGTGGCGCGCCTGCGCAGTGCGGCGCCCGCGCTGGCGGCGGGCATGGGAGCGGCGGCGGGGGTTCGAGCGGTGCTGCCCACTGATTGGCCGGAGGGGCAGCGTGCGTGCGTGCCGTGGGGGGGGGGGGGAGCGCCGCATTCGATTGGCGAAGGGCCCGTGACGAAATGAGAGGGCGAGGCCAGCGCCCGCCGCGCGCCGATTGGCCGCCGCCGCCGCCAATTTAAAATTTAAAGCCGGCAGGGGCGCGCGTAGCGGTGATGTCATTGTCTTCCTCTCCTCTCTCATTGGGTGAGGGCTGTGATGTCACCGCCGTGACATCAGAAGGCAGGGCGGGTGGCCCCGTGGCCGAGCTGCAGGAGCTCCTGTCTCTGCCACCGCTGTCACCCATAGGGCCACTGAGCCTGGGGCAGGAGTGATGGGGATGGGGACAGGGACAGGTAGGGTCCCTGATGGCTGCCTGGCAGGTCCTCCAGACCCCGGGGGAGATGTCATCCCAGGGCTTCTCCTCTTCCTCAAGGACAGCAAGGCTAACCCAGGGCCCATAGGGGTGAAAAGGTGTAGAGTTGGGGTACCTGACATCTGGGGAGGTGGAGGGCGAAGACCTTGGGTGGTCGTCAACCACCTTGTCCCTGAGCATCACCTCCCAGCAGGTCTCGGAGCACACCTTCTCCTGTCAGTGTTGGCAGCCAGGGTGTGATCCAAGCGTGGGTGGACTACACTGGGTATTAGGGAGGAGGAAGCCCTGCAGACCAGAGGCGCCCAGATGTCCACGCCACCCTTCTCTCCAAAGCCTGAATGCCCCAGCCCAAACCAGTGTCACCAGCAGCTGGTCATATTTATAAAGCAACAAAGACAAGTGGGCAATAAACCATCCATTCGGCTTTGCTGGTGACTATGAACGCAAGTGGGTTTAATGAGTTGGAACGAGGGGCTGATCCACTCGGGTGTGCAGGAGAAACCTGCCACCAAGAGCAAGAGAAGGACACCAGGTCTCCCTGGCTGAAGGGGTGGTGGGCCACCTGCGATCTTAGAGATGTGGGTTCCCTGGGGAGCCATGGGTCCCTCCTCTTGGCTGGGGGTCGCTATTGACCCTGCAAGACATCTCATGCTGCTTGTCAACATGTCACTCACCTGTATGAGCCCTGAAGAAGAGCCAACCTCACCGTGCTCCCGCTGCCATCGCCCGGCCGCTGGCATCTGTCCCAGTAGCCTGCTGAGGACACTTAGCAGAGTGTGACCAAAACCTGCCTTATCACGGTCCGCCGGGGACCAGAAACAAACTTGGGGCACGGGGGAGTTTCCCAGCAAAGCCTAGTAGCTCCCGGCATGGGAATTGCCACCAGCTGCTCGAGCTCCTGCTCCTTTCCTGCCCACTCCAGCATATTTGCTCTTGAAGCCCATCCAGCTCTTGGGAAAGCCATCGGAGATGTTGGCTGAGCCGTGGTGACCTGTGTGTTTCCCAGCGTGACAGCCGCAGTCCCTCAAGCCTCTGCTTCTCGCGCTGTCCTGCACTTGCGCTGCTCGTGGAGACGTTCGCCCTCTCCGCCTGCTCCCCAAGGACACCGACTTCTCCTCTCTCAAACAGAGCCCTCGCGTTCTCTCTGGACAATCATTTACTTGCCAATAAATGAGGTTTCTTGGGAGGAAGGGAAGGGCACAAGAAAAGTACTTTGTAAATCGGGCTCACGTTTGGTTGGCACTTTGATCCAGATAGGAGTTTTTTTTTAACTTAACAAAGTCTTGCTTTATTTTATTTTTTCCAACATTTCTCTATGAGTGATATTTAATGGCGAGAGCTGAAAAGAGAAAAGCCAGACCTAAATGAACTGGTTGATCTCCCACCATACCACCACTCTGCCCCACCCCGGTGGAAAGCTTGTTTGCCATTCTGCCGAGCCAGCCAAAAAGGTTTTGTTTTGGATTGACTCAGATACTTTGCTTTCAGGACACCCCTCAAGGACCTGCACAAGCAACGAGTCACCTTTGATGCTGGGCAATGCCCAGAGACCGCCTGTGCTATGTGAAGGCTGCTGAGCCTCCCCATACGATTGTCCTCCAGTGCCCTCTCCACCACACATGCCCAAAGGCTACTGGTAGTGGCTGCTGCTGCTTTGCCCACTTAATCTGGAGAGCAAGTCAAGCTGGTCAAAGGGCTCCTTGGTGGAGCTCCAGGCTGTTGTCTGAGAAAGAAGTGAGCTCCAAGAGAGGAAGGGGGCATGGTGGGAGGGTTGGCTGTGCTTCTTGGATGTTAAAGGTGGCTTTGGCCTGGGTGTAGCATGAAGTGAGATGTCACCGGTGCCTCCTGGGGAGGCAACTTCTTTGGCTTTCTGTCTTAATGGAAGAGAATTTGATCGGCTTCCTTTCTGCTCGCCAGAGAGCTAGGAGAGCCTGTGTGAGCTCTGGGGTAAATCCAGCCAGGAGCAAGGATTGCTGCCAGCTGCATGTGGGCCAGCCCAGCCTCACATCCCTCCCCTGGAGAAGTTCTGGTATTGCATGGGTTTACCTGGTTCTCCTCACTCCAGTGAATCCTTGGAGCTTCCAGGAGATAAAGGAGGAAAAAGCGAGGGTAACCAGGCTAGGACTGTCAAATGAGCGCCTGCAATGCTGCAGATGGTGGAGATGGTGCTTCCAGCTCTGCCCTCCCCTGGGCACCTCCAGACCACCGGGGTCCTCGGCTTTGTGGTCACATCTTCAAGCTGGCACAGCACCTTGGCCCTGCGATAAGATCTGCCAGACAGTTCACAGTGACCCAAGGAGTCCCCATTCCCTCCTCTTCAGGCTGAAGCTGCCTCGAGGCCTCCAGGCAAGAGGGAGGGATTTCTGTGTGCTTTAGATTTTGTTTTTACATCTCAAATATTTTTAGTGCTCATAAAAGTGAGAAACTGGGAGAGACCCAGCTAGGACCAGTACAGTACAACCCTCACCCAGGGATTTTCCAAGGCAACAGAGACTTGACTGCCGCCAGCCCCAGTCCCATGTCTCCAGAGCAGAAGGGCAAACATACCTGTCCCTCTTCCCCCAGCATTGTCCCACTGATTTTTTTGGCAGAAAACTTGCTGCTTTTATGGATGCTAGCCATGATGGGCCAAACTCAATGGTGGAGCAGGCAAGTGTTGCCTCCAGTGGGCACTGCACTAGCTCACACCAGCGTGGAGTTTCCAACAGGGCTTTTAAGCAGCTTGATATTAGTGACTGGGGCTTGGTGAAATCTGCCCCATGTGTCCTACCACATGGTAGGTAGGTACCTACAACGTACCTTGTAGGATGGATGCAAAGGACTTGGTCTAACCCACCGTAGGAAGCGCTCTGCCAGCATCGCTGCAGGCACCTGTGCTGGCATGGCCCCATCAGCCTTTCCAGTGTTACCCTGGCCCTGCAAAGGAGCCTGGTCCTTTAATGGGCTCTCACAGCATGGGGAGCCAGTGGAGCATGCCAGCTCTGATGGGACAGCAGTGGCAAAGTGCTGATCTGCAGGTCGATAAGGAGGGGCAGCACAAGGCAGTGCAGCAAGGTGAGACTATCGGGCCAGCGGAAAAGCCATTAGCCTTTGTCCTCAGCCTCCAGAGGCAGGGGAGAGGGGCTGAGGACAGCAGGTGGGACAGAGCTGCTGCCTTCTAGGCTGTGCAAGGGCTTCGCAAGCTGCTTTTCTGGGGACGCTGCCATTTCAGCAAGATCACAGATTAGAAAAAGCTCTGCAGTTTGATTTCTTCCGCTAAAGGGTAATCACAGAGCGTAATTGCTGGTGGCTGCACTACTGAGTCTTAGCAAGTTCCCTTGTGTTATTAAAAGCTCCTCTGTGCCTCTGTGTTGCCTTTCTCAAGGTGTCCAAGGGCTGCTCTAGGCTAGGGCTGAAGACTGGTCCTACCACGTAGCTGGCAGGAGAACATGCAACTACCAACAGTGCTTCTAGCAATTAGGGCTCAGGTATTGTTTAGGGATTTCAGCTTCTTTCTAGCTGGAGATCTCTTCTTTCCTGGTATAAACAGCAGAGACCGCCTTGAAGAAACCATGTGTAATGGGAGACCCAAAACCATAGTGGGTGGGCCCTGAGCAGCATCGCTCGAGGGAGCACCCGTCCTCAGGGTGACAACAACATCCACTTGTTTTAGCCATCCCCACCAAGTGACCCTGCTCCAGCCAAAGCCGGCTGAAGCTCTGCTTGTGCAGGGTAAAGGGCTGGGCAGATGGAGTTCCCTTTTTCTCAGCCCCAGCACGGATGGGAGGGGAGAGGTGCTGGTCGGGACCCTTGCAGAGACAAGTGCAGCAGTGTTTTACAGCCCTGACATCCCAGTGCTCCCCCGGGGCTGCAGGAAGAGGAGCCCGCACCCCGATGTTCTCCCATGGTCTGATCTTCACTTGCTGTCTGGGTTCACTTGCTGTCTTACTCCCAGCTGACCTCCCCGGTGCGTCCGGATCGCCAACTGGTTCCTCAGAAGTGCTCCTGAGCTGCATCTCCCTGGCTCTTCCCAAAGCAGCCTCTGCCCTGCTGCCTGCATGGGGCCCAAATGAGGCTGGAGAATGATTTTGTGTGGCCATCAGTCTCTTCAGGACCATCCACAGCATTTTTCTGCCATCTGTCATTTTGAGAAGAAAGCAAACAGGAAAAAAATAATAAACTCAAATTATTGCCTAATCAACACAGAAATCAGCACTGCTTGCTCAGCCTGCGGGCCACAATTAGATGCCATCAGCAAATTTGGGCAGCTTGCCTGGGCTGCAGTCTTTCTTCTCTTGAAGATTGACGGGCATCTCTGGGATCTGCAAGCAGAGGAAGGAGCTGGGATCCGCTTCAAGGACCAGCCCGGCTCTTTGGTGAAAAAGCACATGGTTCAAAACCATGGAAGAAAAAGAGCATTGTGTTTATGTCTCTTACATAAAGGAAGCCCCGTACCAGAGAAGGAGATGTTTAGGCTGCAGCTCTGAGGTCTCCAGCCCCATCTTCAGCACCATGTCAGAGTATTGCCCTGGTTCATACAGCTCCAGCCTGCCTTGTCTTGCCTGGAGGATGCGCTGGGTAAATCACTCTGGGAAATAAGAGGACATGTGTCACTTCTACATCCTTATAGATATATGGAAGCCTTGGCAGGGCCATTGCATGTCTGTGCGTGCGTGCATGCAGGATCCGGGCATTTGGTTTGAAGCATTTATCTTCCTCTTCCTCCTGGAACTGCCCCACAGGCTGCTATTTCAAAAGCAAACAGCAGCACCCAGCCCAGCCCAGTGACTCAGGCTGCCTTGGCAGGGATGTGGGGATGCCCCACAGCTCATCTTCTCCTGGTCATCAGAAGGGAGCACAGCCCCTGGACTCAGCCCCATTTGCTCTTGGTCAAAAAGAGCCAGATGCTCTGGGGAAGGGGTTGGGCAGCCCCAGGCAGACCCCCACTGCAGCAGGGCTGCATCCCCCATCTCTGCACCCACAGAGGCTCCCAGGAGGAAACGGGCCCTCATGACAGTTTGGTGTTGCCCAAGGGGCTGTGGGACTTGTCCTGCATGGGGTGGCAAGCCTGTCCCTGCTCCCCTGGCTCACCCAGTGCAGTCAACTCTCTGGATGCACGCTCCAAAGCAAGGAGTGGGACAGTCTCACCGTGAAGAGTCTCCTGCTGCACCCCACGAGACATGGGGACAGCTGAGAGCTGGAGCGAGGGGCACCCTGCCCTCACCCTTGGTGCTGGTTGGGGCAGGGTGCTTGCAGAGCCGGGGTGGGTGATGAGGGGAGCACCCAGTCCAGGGAAGGAGGGCGCTCGGGGCGGCAGGGGTCAGGGTGCTCCTGCAAGGGGAAGGGAAGGGGTGTGGGAAGGGGGCAGGACACCCGGGTTCCACTCCCCACTCACACTGCCCTCCACATCTAGACGTCCCCCGGGAGGCAGGGCTCAGAGGTCCTGGGAGCAGCTCAGAGAAAAGGTGCTGAGACCCATCCCTCCTCCCAGGGAGGAAGGAGGGCGAGAGGAGCGAACAAAGCTCCTGTGCTCTGAAACGTGATCCCACCACAGGCACCTCCCTGGGCCCCACCTCACCCTCTCCGACATATATATGTCGTCTGTCCTTGGCCTGGAGCAGGGGACGCAGGTTGACACAGTGTGCCAGGCCCCCAGGGATCCCTGTGGATGGAGCGGCCGAGGCACCAGGGGATGGCGAAGAACACGTACATGCGCTGGCGGCTCCCGCTCGTCTGCCTCCTCTGGGAGGTGGCCATGATCGTCCTCTTCGGGGTCTTTGTGCGCTTCAGCCCCGAAGCTGACGCTCACTGGGAGGAAGAGAAGCGAGAAATGAACCTGACCAGCGACATGGAGAATGATTTCTACTTCCGATACCCATGTGAGTATTTGGGAAGCCTAGCCCTGGTGCTGGTCAGTCCCCATCCCAATCCATCCCACCCATCCCATCCCATCCCATCCCATCCCATCCCATCCCATCCCATCCCATCCCATGGCAGAGCCTGTCAGAGGCAACGTCTCCACTGATTGCTGGAAAGTTGGGCTCTTTCCTTGAGGCTTGTTTGGGGCACACCAAGGAGCAAGAGAAAAGCCTCATGGCCCTCGAGTGCTCTTGGGGTTCTGTCAGCAGGGTACCATGACACCAGTACCTGACGTCTTTTTTCCAGGAATAGGGCTGACGTGTTCCCAGCACCCTGCAAGTTTCGGCTTGCTGCCCCCTCCCTCGGCTCTGGATCAGAGCAAGCTTTTCTGTGCATAAGGAGGAACGGCTGTCGAGATCCTGTGACATCTTCCTCCCCTTCCTACGTCCTCCCCCTCACTAGTAAATTACCCTTTAGCTACTGGTATTTCGATGCCAGAGTCCTCCTAGCCTGCCAGGTTCCCAGGGCTCCTGGGTCGCTGCATCGTTTTGCCACAGGGATTATTCAGGTGGTTAAAGCCCTTCTGGCCAGACGGTGCCTTTGGCCAGCTTTGATCTCCAGGGCTGGTCATCTTTGTGAGCCGTTGGGAACAGGCTGCTTCTGTAGGCAATTGTTTCCAAGGAAGCAACAGGCCTGAGTCATGCATCTATTTAGAACATTTCCATTAAAAACACCTGCTAAATCAAAGGAGCTATAGAAACCTGTACTGCTGAGGATTAGCTAGTTCAGAAAAGGATTTGCTTACAGAAACCCACTGCTCAGCCGGACGCCGGGTTAGTGCATGGCTGTGGCTGCCCTGGGCTCTCCCTTGGGATCTGCCCTTGGGACTAAGGCTGACGTGAAGCAGCAGCAGTGCCTGAGGGCTGCTCTTGTCATTGATGCACTGGGAGGACATCAGGGGTCCAAGAAAGAGCTTGTCGGAGCTAGGGACATGACCTCTCTTCTGTCCTCATATCCTACCCCTGCTCCCCAGAGCCAAATATTCCCCCTCAAATGGCCGCATGGATTCACACAACTAAATCAACCTCAGAGCAACTGCTTAGCTCAGTTTAGCTTTGAATTACGTTTCTGTTTCAGACCCGAGGAAGGGCTCACGTGCCCAAAAGCACAGATGCTTTTTTTCCCCATTATCTAATCAGGAATATTCTCTCTCTGCAAAGACGGACAAACACAGCAAGGCGGCCAAGCCCTGGCATTTTGATCCCTGTGTCCACCCAGCACTGCTCAGAAGAGAGCGTGATGGTTGAACACCCAAGGATCATTTGTATTAATGTGTCTGTGCGTACTGCTGCCCCTAGGACCTGTCCTCAATGGCAGTGGGATAGTGGTGACAAACTGACGAGTCCTCCAAGCCCAGAGGTGACTGGGAAGGGAAGGCAGGCAGAGGGAAGCCTATGCACGGTTGTGTCAGTGGTGCCCATTGCCAGGTCCAGTCAGTGTGACGATTCCTCCTCATTTTGAATCGCACATTGATATTCCTTAACGGGTGACTCATCTGCTCTTTAGGGAAGATAAATGAGATTCTTTGGCACAGGTAGCATTCCCAAAGCCCCAACACTTCCTCTCAATAGTCATGGCAATTGTTCTCCCACAAAAGCAAGGTCACAAAACCTTTAGGGCATGGCAGCACCTGAGCTGCTTCTGAGTGATGCCAACATTATTCTTCCCAAGGGAAAACAAATGCAAGGGTTAGAAAAAGGCTTTAGACTGGGTGCAGTTTGAAGAAAGACCTGCTTTTCCTCCTGGGTTTGTGCAGGGTCTAACACACAGTGGGGATCCTCCATGTTTTCACAGAGGGGGCACAGTCCACAGCTTTAACTCTGACCTGTGTATTTCTGCTTTTGGGGTGAAAGTGGGAATATATAATACAAATGCAGCAGATATTTCTAGCAGTGAATTGTGCTGCTTACGCTGGAAAAGAGAAGTAGGGAGAATAAACACAGCTGCAGAGGAAAAGTCTGTGGGGTTATATGGTAAAACCAGAGTTAGGAAGACTGGTTCTTAGGACACGCGGAGAAGTGCATTTGAAGTGACCTCTGCTGAACAGTGTCAGCTGCAGATCTTGTCTTGTTTCTTTTCTTATGAGTGATTTCATAGGCATGGGGGGGCATTTTTTAAAATAAGCAGATTAACCTCTCTGCAACATGGCATTGCATTGCTGGAGCCTGTCCAAATGCTCGTCCTTAAACAAGTTGCGAGATCTTGTAAAGCACCAAAGGACAAAAGCCCCAGCTTCTGCAGAGCTATGTGTCAGCCAAATCCTCACCCAGACCTTAGTGGAAGCAGCAGACAGAACCCCACTGTCCCCGCGGGAGCAGATCTGGGGCTGCTGGATTTCAGCACAGGTTCAGGGTAGAGCAGACACTCAGTCACTGGATTTCCTTTGCCCTGAGTTTTTGTCTTCTCTGAGGCACACAGACACTGCTGGTTATAGCGGTTGTAAATGTTTGCGCACTGCGTGATGCAGAAATTGCTGGTGTAGTTCCATCAGTGTTGTGTTTACCTGTGTACGGTACGGGTTTGCTAGTAGGAGTCTCCTGTGGGGAATCCCAGCCTTGGGTCTCCTGCTCTTTTCACAGGCAAAGTGGCCTCCGGTGTGAGGGTTTGCATGGTTCAATTTCTAAGTATGTAGCATTTCAGCTCACTTAATTGCAAGGCGATGCTTATCTGATAGAAACGTGCAGCATTAAAAAGTACAGCAGGTTTACTGCACCAAGAAGTTCTTTCAGGAGGCTCAGGCAGGTTTGGTTTCCCCCGGGGAAGGGCATCTGAGGGGCTTGAGTTAGCAGGTCTGAGCATTTGTGGGAAGAACTGGGTCTCTCTGGTTTAAGTACTCAAAATCTCACAAGGTAGGATCCCAGTTTCAAGGGTATTTTGCCACCGATTTCAGTGGCATTTTAAAAATGTGTTTGTAAACTTCCCGTGTTCTTGAACTCTTCTTGCTCTGAGCCATCATCAGGACCTTACATTGCATGGGCCTACCCAAAATGACCGTTCATGTGTTTTTAACAAAACTTCACTGCTCATTTTACATGACACTTTCTGAGTTTTTTTACAAAATGGGAAAAAACAATCTGAATGGAAGAATGTTTTCCTTTGTACACTCCATTAGTCTCCAGTCTTTTCTTGCACGCAGCTTTTAATAAATATTTTTTACTTTCAAGACTGAGCCTTTTAACCAAAAGCCAGTTTCTGAAAGCTATTTTCAGACTTAGAAATGTGGGGACATGGGACAAACACATATTTTCCCTTGAATTTTCCTCCTACTGCCACTGGTGTGGTTACTTTCCTTTTGCCGCCGACTCCAAACAGTACTCACAGCCCTGCTGTCCTCGCAGAGCTGACAGTCCCTTCCCTCTGCACAGCTTTCCAGGATGTCCATGTGATGATCTTTGTGGGCTTTGGCTTCCTCATGACATTCCTCAAGCGTTATGGATTCGGAGCTGTGGGTTTCAATTTCCTCCTTGCTGCCTTTGGGATCCAGTGGGCTCTCCTGATGCAAGGCTGGTTCCACTCTTTCAAGAGCGGGAAGATCCTCATTGGAGTGGAGAAGTAAGGAGGAGATGGGCTCTGGGATGCCACCTCTTGACTGGCCAGTGGAAGAGCTGGGATGGGAGCCAAGCAGCTGGCACTGCCTGTCCCTCTGTTATACGCAAAAGAGTCTCTAAAATGTTGTTGTACCTCCACTTGCTTTCCACCTTTGAGCCCAAAGGTACTTGCCATTATGGTGGTACTGCTCAAAGGGAAATGTGAATCAAGAGTCACACCTTAGTCCCAAGCCAAGCGCCATGGACGCCAGTGCTGAGAACATATATAATCCACATTATTTAAATAATTTGGAGGAAAGCACCTTTCCTGGACAGTATGTCAGAATGGGAGGAGGGTCAGTGGGAAATCCAGGACTGGCTCCTAATCACCTATTCACCTTTGGGTGGGATCTCTAGAGCTAGGGGTGGGTGAGGATGAATTACAGAAGAGTATTTCCTCATTAAACCACAATTATCCTTCCCCTTTTCCAGCCTGATCAATGCTGATTTCTGTGTGGGCTCTGTGTGCATTGCCTTTGGGGCCATCCTGGGTAAAACCAGCCCCATACAGCTCCTCGTCATGACTTTGTTTCAAGTTACACTCTTCGCAGTGAATGAGTACATCCTCCTCAACCTGCTTCACGTAAGATTTTAGGCAGCACCTGCTTGATTCTGCTCCTTCCTCTTCATGTCTCTCCAAATTGTCTCCCTTTACTATGGCTCCACCAACCCATTGCCTTCATAAGCATTTGAAATGCAAGAATTCAGGCAGAAAAAGGAAACAGAATACAGAAGAGGAGGGCTGGGGCGGGGGTACTTCCCTGAGAAGGGAGATCTCCCAGAGTTTTACACACAAGCCTGGCAATTCAAGGGCACTGGGTCCCTTCACTGCGGCTCCTGAGGGCAGACAGGGAGTCTTAGCACAAAGGGCCAGTCATTCTCTTCATGCCTGAAATTTCCCTCTCACCTGTCTTCCCTGCTGGATATATGGGTGTTGTAGAAGGAAATCAAGTGACAAAGAGAACGAGATGTCTGCTGACAGAGGCAGGGTTCCTACCCTTTGAGAGAGAGCTTGGGAGGCTGAAAGGCAAATAGGCTCCCAGAAGACCTGAGTGCACATGGGAGACAACCTGGCTATCGCTGCAACCCGCTTGCCATTGGGAAACTCCCCTCTGCTTCGATGCCTTCCAAGGGGAAGCTAAGAGAAAAGCCATGGCCATGCATGGGACCAAGTGAGCAGGAAAGACAGCAGAAGCAGAGCATTTTTGTCCTGTTTTCCCATGACTGAGTGCAGGCTGGATGGATGGGTGGGCACATGAGCTGGGCATGATGCAAACCAGACCTCAGCTCCAAAACAAGTGGCGATTGCAGAAGCGAACCTCTGTTTTCTCATGGCTGCAGGTTAAGGATGCGGGTGGCTCCATGACCATTCACACCTTTGGAGCCTACTTTGGCCTCACAGTGACACGTATCCTGTACAGACCCAACCTGGAGCAGAGTAAGGACAAGCAGGGGTCCGTGTACCACTCCGACCTCTTCGCTATGATTGGTGAGTCAACCCCCACCTCAGGGGGGCTGGTTCATGCAGACCACCCAGCTGCAGAGAGATGATGCCTCCTGTGTCTCTGGGAAAACCAAACTGAAACCAAGATCTGGGGCTGAGAAGCTCTGCATCCTGGTTTTCCACCTCTCACAGCTACTCAGCTCTCTTCATCAGTGGTTGAGCTGAGATGGTGCCTGGGAAGACAAGGACGCATTTTGGATCCCGCTCTCTGCCAACCCCTCCTGATGCTGGTCCCATCATGGGGGATGCAGCTCTGGGGCAGCAGGACTATAGGATTTAACTTCCCCCTGTGCAGAAAGATCTTCTTAAGAGGTTTCTTCAATCCCTGCATTCTCCCTTTTCCCATTCTCTTCTTTGTCCCCTCATTCCCATCCCACCAGGTACCCTGTATCTATGGATGTACTGGCCCAGTTTTAACTCAGCAATTTCTGATCACGGGGATGCCCAGCACCGGGCTGCCATTAACACATACTGCTCGCTGGCCGCTTGTGTCCTCACCACGATGGCCTTCTCCAGCATGCTGCAGAAGAAAGGCAAGCTTGACATGGTAAGCTGGGAGCAGAGTGCCCTGCACTGCCCAGGGCACTTATAATGAGGTTGATCGATGGTCCAGGAAACAATTGGCACTTGTCCTTTGCTGAACAGACACTGGGTTTCAGTTGCACCTGTATGGTGCAACCAGCATCCAGGCAGAAACCCAGAGGCTGTATTGAACAAGCAAGTGGAAAGTGAGTCCTGCAGTGCTTGAGGTGCAGGGTGATGCCCTGCACATTGTCAACCAGTCGCAGCAGGGACTGGACTTGCTCTGCCCAGAGAGCTGCTGGTGGGCATGCTGCAGAGTCACATTTGGCAGCGCTCTCTCCAGCAAGCTGAGCAGGGCCTGTGCGGCAGCTCGTGAGCAATCGGGGGGCTGACTTGTACGTGTTATGTGTGTGGGTGACATGTCTCTGTGACAGCAGAGCTTGCATGACACATGGGTGAGACATATTTCCATCTCATCACAACTCCCCACCCAGATTTGTGGATGCAAAGATTGTGTGTGGTAGGGGGAGTGGGAGTCTATGCGCGCCTGTGCTACAGACAGAGGCTGCCTGTTCTTCTCCTCTTGTTTTTTACCAACAAGCAGGAAAATGGGCCCTGACATTTCCTCTGGAATCATTTTCAGAGCTGATTCTCCTGCTTTACCATTTGTGCCATTCCTGAGCATTGGCAATCTCCCTGAGATGCCAAGACAGGGCGGTTACTTCTGCAGGTCCACATCCAGAACGCAACGCTGGCTGGCGGTGTGGCCGTGGGCACCAGCGCGGAGATGATGCTGACTCCATATGGCTCCCTCATTGTTGGGTTCATCTGTGGCATCGTGTCCACAGTGGGGTATGTCTACCTCACGGTGAGTGCTGCTCTAGGGGTCTGCAGCCCTGGTCTGGCTAAGGACACCGGGAATGGATTCACTTCCCTTTGAGGGTCCCTGCTTTCCACCATCCTTTACAGAGATGCATTTCTTACTCCATTTACTGCCCCCAAAGGCTCAGGAAGGTTCCATCTCCCAACAGGAGAGTGTTTGGAGCATATGTTGTTATTTTATCTTGAGCTTGGCTCACATCTTTGACTACAAGCTCACATCTTTGACTACAAGCCCTAAGCTCCTTAATGGGACACAATATCACTCTTCCTTCTTTGCTTATCCCAGTCCTCCATGGAAGGAACTAACCCTTTCCAGGGCTGTGCCTGTGTCCTTGATTTCTCTCTACCTCCCTTCCCTTTAGCCTTTTTTGGAGTCCAGATTGCACATCCAGGACACATGTGGCATCCACAACCTCCACGCCATGCCAGGCCTTATTGGGGGCATTGTGGGGGCCATCACTGCAGCCGCAGCCACAGAGGATGTATATGGCAAGGAAGGGTAAGGCAGCTTGAAACTCTTCCATGAGAATAGATTTTACCTGGGGCTCCTCGGGCTGGGAGTGAGGAGCAATTAACAGCCCTTGTTAATTGTCCAGAATTGCCCCTTTCCCCCTCATAAACATGGGGTCCACTGCCCACGTTGGGCTTGCTGAAGTGTAAAAGACCCATCTCTTACAGCTGACTTCTGGTGGTCTCAAAAACTGAGCCATAACCCACTCCCTGGCATTGCTCCGTGGCACAGTGGGTGGGGAAGTGCTCCTCCCTCCATCCCTGCATTGTCTTGGGGGTCAGGTAAGGCTGAAGGAAACAAAAGAAATGTTTATATTTTGGGCTCCTCCTAGGTAAAACTTTGCCAGGGGCCAGAGGAGAAGGAAGCAAGCGGTGTTTTGTGTCATTGCAACACTATCCTGGTCCATTGCAGAAGAGGAATGGGGCTAGGGAGGAGTCCCCGAGGGAGGAGGGCAATACGGCTCCTCCAGAGCCGGGCAAGATCTCCTGTCAGGAGCAATCCGCACCATTTCTGCCCTTGGCAGGTTCATCAAGGCCTTTGACTTCACTGGCGCGTACCAGACACGGACGCCCAGTGTCCAAGGAGGGTTCCAGGCGGCTGGCATTGTGGTGTCTCTGCTGATGGCTTTCGCTGGGGGTGCCCTTGTGGGTAAGCAGGAGGGAAGCATGGCGAGGGGAGGGTTGAGCCCAGCTTGTGGCTGCTATGGAGGCATCCATGTACTCCCGCCCATGGCTGGATGTGTCCATGCCGCTTGCATTGTGAGGGTTGCAGCTTCTGGCTTGCTCACATTTGGACGCCCTACAGTCAGAGCAAGGGAAACTGGGCAGCAAAGGAGGGAGCAAGGTCAAATGGGTTTGGAGAAATGAAGGGATTGGCACTGACCACCATTTCCCGCCTTGGCCGCCGGGACGGATGGACTCCAGCCATCCGCACCCTGCCTGCATCCCACATGGCATGATGGCCCCCTGCCCACCACCCTGCCCGCCTGCTTCTAGGGGCCATCCTGAAGCTGCCCGTCTGGGGGGACGCCGCCGCCGAGAACTGCTTTGAGGACGACATTTACTGGGAGGTGAGCCGGGCCCCGGCCCAGGCACCGCGGCGCGGTTTGGGGGTCGAGGCCGGCGGCGGGAGCAGGGCGGGAAGGCACAAGATGGCGCTGTCGCCCCGCGGCGCTGAGGTGGCTCTGTCGCCCTGCAGGTGCCGGAGGACGAGGAGAGCGACGCGTACCACATGCACAACCCCGACAAGCCCGCCTCGCCCTGAGCCGCCCACAGCTCTCCGCCGCCCCCCGCCTCGGGAGCTGCCTCCGCAGGGGGGCGGAGGGGCTGCCCGCCATCTTCCCGCCCGCGGGGCTGTCCCCGCCACCTCTTCCCCACCACCACAAGACCCCGAGCCCTCTCCTGGGGGGCAAAGGCTCATTTTCTCCCTTGACGACGAGGCACCCTGCCTGGTTCTTCTTTCCTGCTTTTGTAACAAGCTGTTGTGAATAAAATAAAGACATGTTCTTATTTCCAGGCCTGTGCTCCCTTGTGTCAGTAGAGGCACAGGACAGGATGTCGCCCGGATGGAGTCGGCACACAGCAGATACCAGGAGAGCTCTTGGCTGGTGGGGGTACAGGGGAGGCGCTGGGACACTGCTGGTGCCCGGGGGGCTGAAGTGGATGCACCAGCGATGGCAATGGGGGATAGTGCAGGCTGTGGAGACACTTGGCTTAGGACCTGGTGCTGGAGGCAGCAGCTAGGCCTTCCATGGGCTGAGCCCCTGTGGGGAGCACAGGCCAGGCTGGTGCTTTTTTTGGGGGGGGTACTGGGTGCAGCAGCTGTCTCTGCACTCGTGCTGCCATCCGAGGCCTGGGTGACAGCCAGCTTTGAGCCTGGCTACGCTTTTTACGTGCCTCCACCATCACCTTCTCTTGACCTGCTCTACTGAGGCCTCCATGGGCTCCTTGGGAGCCTTGTTTGCGCGTACAGCCCAGGCTGGCAAGACATTTTCCTCTCCTTTGGTTTCAGCCCATTTCTTCCAGTGTCATCAGACTACTCCTTCCACTTACTGGTGCTATCCTGACGGGAAGAGCCCGAAGCCAGAGCGCAGCCCCCGGCTCTGAAGCTCATTGGGCTTCAGCCAGAGTTGGAGGAGACGGGAATGAAAATCAGTCCTAAAACCTGCATGTTTTCCAGGGTGTTATGATGTGAGGAGCGGGAGAGGAAAGGGGGGGGGGGGGGGAAGGAGGTAGGAGGGCTGATAGGTCTCTTCACCGCGTCTAGCTGTAATTCTCACACCTGAGGGGGGAGTCAAAAGTAGCTATTCACATCCCCTTGGGATATGACACCCTCATTTTCCATGCTGGGTAAAGACAAAAACCCTTTACAACATGTTTCTGGAATTTGTCAGCGGCTGCCAGCAGCAGCATGTTAATTAAATGTCGGCAAAGATGGAAGCAAGAGGCTCTGCTCTAATTGGACACTTTGCTTGGTGGAGCTGAAAAACATTGTGACAGAGGAGGAGGCGCCGAAACACTGTGTTCACCCGCCATGGGGACGGGGACAGCCAGGCGCAGGAGATGCTCTCTTCTGAACCGGCATTGCCTCTGTTTGGCCTGAGACAACCTTGCCGTTGAAAAAAGAAGAGTAGCAAAATAACAAAAGACCTAAAATCCTCCATAGGAATTGTCTCAAGCACGGCAGCGGCGTGGGATGCAGGGAAAGGGCTTGTTGACTAAGGGGAAATTCAGAAATATCGTAGCTGGGTCATCAGGCACTCTAGCCCTCTTGCCATGTGGTGATATATTGTATATAATTTTATGATGGCAAAGACAGGTCTGACAGGGTTTAGAAATGATCTCTGGAGAATGATCCCTTCAGAGGCTGAATGTACGTTGAGCTGCATCATTTCCTCAGGGCAGGGGTAGGAAAACGAAGGGAAATTCCTGATTTCCCTGTGCTGGATCTGCTAAAGGAAGGAGATCTCCCAGCCTTTTTGCACTGGGGAAAGAAAGTAAGAGCCATTGTCTGCTCACAGCTCCATCTGGAGAACCCGTCAGAAACCACCACAGGGATGTTCACTGACCATTACTGTACACAATCTCATTTCAAAAGGCAATCGTAAACTTTTTGCCCCAAGTCTGCAAAACCTGAAAGCAGAAGCAGACCTTTTGGGCACTGCATTTCGTACTGCGTCACCGGACCAGTGCTCCTCTGTCCCACCTCATTTGAGCTCTGCCCATGTTCCAGACGAGCCAGCATCCAGCGGTGCCTCCAGCCCCTGTGGCCTCTGGCCTTTCCTCCCAGCAGCTTGCAAGGGGCCGTGGCGATCAGTAATGGCAGAGACTGAGTGACTCTCATTGCTTTAGCGAGGTGGCCAGCCCTCATCTCTGGTGGGGCAGGTCTGTGAGCACCAGGAGATGGTCCTGCCCCATATGCACGTGCCGACAGAAGGAACCGCAACCCCTCTCCCCATCCCTCCGGGCTCTGCCTCCTCCTCGTGGGAAGACACCTAAATTGCCGGGGCTGCTGGGCAGCGAAGCGTTTTATTGCCCGTGCTCTTGCAGGGCTCAGTCTGGTCTCAGTACCTAAATCACTCGCCGGGGCTGGCCTTGCCGTTTTAATTCCCTGGCAGACAATGCTGGGGTCGGGCTGGCGCGTTTGAAGTGCGGTCGTGGCCCCAGCGGTGGACGGAGGGTTTCTCAACAGGGGAGCGCGGGGAGCAGAGGATTGGGCTGCTCCGGCAGGCGGGAGGATGTGTGAGAAAGGGGCTGTCGATACCCGCGGGGATTAGGTGGTACAAATTGGCTGGGAAGCACCGGAGGCATTGACCGAAGTTGTCCTGGGGCAGGTTCCCATGGGGGGGCTGGCTGAAACAACCTGCTTTCAAGGATGCTGGAAGGCCCAGCCTGGCTGCTAATCCCCTGGGATCTATGGGGCACGGAGCAGAAAAGAGGTTAAAAAAAAAAAAAAAAAAAAAAAGGAAAATCTCATGTAAAGGTGGTGGTTTCCCCAAGGGGATGATGTTAGAGAGAGCGGGAAGGGGGCGGGGGGAGGGAGGGGGGAGAACAGCATCATTTAATCCTGCTTTTAATAGGCAGGTGGTGGGCTTTGCTCACACTCATGCTCCTGTGAGCTGCTGCAGAGATTTCGGGGCAAGGCCTCTGCTCGCTTCTGCTGTCCCCCACTCCTGGTGGGGACCCCCGTGCCTCTGCAGAAGGTCCCCATCTGTGAGCCTGCCCAGGAAAAGGAGAATCGTGTGCTCACATCTGTGCCCATGTGTGTGCTGGTGCGTGGAGGTGCAGGTACATGGTGTGAGTCCCAGATTTGGGCTGAAATGGGCTTGTTGCACACAGATCTGCTGGCAGTGTGTCGACCCATGCAAAGCCCCGTGTCCCCATGCACGTGCCTTCAGCCTTCTTGACCATGGACAACTGGCACACTGAAAACCACGTTGTCCATATTGCTGGTGGTGTTGGCATGACCTCGCACACACGTGTCAGTCTGCTGGCCACAGTGCCACTGTGCATGTCCATCTACCTTTGCCATGCATGTCCATCTATGTTTGCTGGGCATGTCCATCAACCTTCACCATGCATGTCTGTCTACCTTTGCCGTGCCCATCCATCTACCTTTGCCATACATGTCCATCTACCTTTGGTGTGCACATCCATCTACCTTCACTGTGCACGTCCATCTACCTTTGCCATACGCATCCATTTACCTTTGGTGTGCACATCCATCTACCATGCATGTCGATCTACCTTTGCTGTGCATATCCATCTACCTTTGCCAAGCATGTCCATCTACCTTCACTGTGCACATCCATCTACCTCTGGGCTGGTGCAAGCTCATGCGTGCCGGACCCAGCATGTCCACGCCTGTGTGAGCACCGCTCCGGCCCCTTCTGAAGGAGTGCTGTAAATTGTAATCAGATTAGGGCAGCCGGTCGCTTAGGGCCCTTGAAAAGGGCATACGTCCCCTCATCAGTACCTAGCATTGAGTCGCACAAAGGGTCTAAGTAACTCGGCAGGGGTCGGGCCCTCTGGAGCGCAGGGGAGGGGGCTCGCCTTTCTTTTCTCTCTGTCCCTTGTAATTATGTCAATTTGCTAGCCAAATTGTTTGCTTGAGTGGACAGTGGGGGCTTGCCCCCCTTCCCGCCTCCCCCCCACCCCTAACCCCATTCATGTGCTAATGTGGGAAGGAGCATGGCCTCCTGACTTTGGGAGGTGGCCATCAAGGAGCAAAGCACAGGGGGGCACGGGCCGGGAGCCCCCCATTTACGTGCCCATGGATGCCTTGGCCTTGCAGCCCAGATGAATGGGGTGCTTCTATTTGCTTTAGCCCATGGCAGGGTGTGCAATGCCCAGCCAGCCCCGGCCAGCCCTGGTTTTCTCTGGCCATCCCTCACCTGCACAGCATCCCCGCTTGGGCCACCACATCCCCAGGGCCAGGAGCCGTGCCCCGCCGTGCGGTGGCTTTTTCGGCACACCTCCCCACCCGCGCACCTCCCAGCATTTGCATATATTCTGCCCGCAAATCCTTGTCAAGGGGAGCCTCTTTATTGCCTGTATAGATCACAGGGTGTTAGTTAAGGGGCTTCTTTGTATTGCCTCAGACAGCTGGGGTCATCAAAAGTCCTGCGGTGGGAAGGAGAGACAGGAGGAGGGGGGAAGCTCTGACAATACGGACTGAAGGATTAAAGGAGCATATAAAGTTCCTATTGAGTGAGACAAGAGGCTGTTCACTCCCAAGATTGACAGCAACCAGGAGGCGATTCCCAACACAATGTCCAATTAATTCTCTACCCTCTTCGCTGCCGTCTCCTCCCTCCCTCCTCTCCTGGGCTGGGGCATGAGCAGGGAAGGGCTGAAGCTAAGACCCTCAAGAAGGTAATTAATTATTCCTGACTAAGAGGAGCCTGCCGGGGTGCAGGCCAGTCCCCAGGCTCGCTGGGCATCCATCCCCCTCCCATGGGCTGCCATCAGTTTGGGCCACTTTGGGGTAGTTTTCCTTTCCATCACAAACGGAGCTGTCCCACCAAGGGTCCATCTCCACAGCAGGTCCTACACAATAATCGTGGTTAATGCTGAGCCCAGAACAGGTAGATTTAGGGCTAAAGCCAGGCTGGCAGCAGTATGCAGCAGGGCAGCAAGAGAACTAGGGAGCAGCACAACGTGCGTGGGCCAGATGCATGAGCATGTAGAGCATTTGGGAAGAGGCAGAGCAGCATGTGCCGGGCCTGGAGATCAGGTCTTACTCGCATGTGCAGTGGCAATGGTTAAAGGAGCTCCATCTACATGGTTTTGTAGGGAAAAGTGTGCTCCTGGCTGTAAGGGTGCATTGCCACTGTCCCTTGGGCTGGCCACCCACACTAGCCCCAGTGCTGGGCATAGCGGGACATGTAGAAGGTATTTGTGAGTGTGGTCCAACCTCTCCTGCTAACTGTACCTCTTTGATGTACCCCCATGTACAGGAGCAGAATCTGGGCCACCACGTGAAATTCCTGAAAACTACCGAACTGTTTGGTTTTTATGAACTGTTTGATTTGTCTGGTCTATTTTTTCCCATGCAAATGTCTCAGCCCAGAGGGAGGGACTAACCAGGAAAGCACCTTTCTCTGAGCTGGCCAGAGTTTTTGTTGGTACTCTCTGCAGGGCCAAGGCTCCCAGACATGGCTGGCAAACATCCTTCCACAGTGACAGACATCTCCAAACCACCCACTTGGGAGAAAAAGCCATGCAACCAGGAAGGCCTAGTTCTCACTACAGGGGACACTTTGGCCAGGCCATCTCCCTGGTCCCACTGCTCAGTACCAACCCCTTCCCCTCCGCCACCCTTGCCCAGGGCACAGAAGGTAATGCCACCAGCCCTGGCTGGTATGGGGTGGGTGACCAGTGCTGGCCACCCTGTACACCTCACGGGTGGGAGATGCCCTTGGGATGCTGGCGTGAGGCTACCAGTGGCTCGGCATCTCCGGCGCGCTCTCTCCCGCCGCACACGCTCCCAGTGAAGTTGTTTGAAAGTCTTCCGGCAGTTTTCGCGGCCAGGAATAACAGATTAGCCATGATCTGATCAGCCCAGTATCTAAGCTGTTATTCTCCCTGCTGACAAGTATTTGAAAGAGGGGAGGGGCCACTTTCAGCCCAACGATGAATCTTTCACCGACAAGAAAAGACCCTTTTTTCTCCCGCCAGCCACAGGCTGCTCCATGCCCTGTTGCTAAGCGAGACCCGGGGCGGCCGTTTGCACGCGGCCGGCTCCAGCAGAGCCCTCGGGTTAGCAGGATCAGGAGATTCACACCAGACATCTTGTTTTTTAAGGGGGGTGTTTCTTTTCTCACCCGCCTTTGACTGGCATATAACAGCTCGCCGGCGAGGCCCGGGGATGCCCCTGTGGAGGCAGCTCACCCTGGGAGGAAAGGGAAGATGCAGAAGCCTTTGGAGGGTGGGTTGGGGTGTTGGGGTCACGGGCTCAGCCCTAAATTTCTGTGGGTTTTCTGCCACACATGGGGGTGTCCCTAGCCGGGCTGTGGAAGAGCATCTCCCCCATACCCACAGCTCCCGTGTCCCAGTGGGTTGGGGCACAGCAGGACCTTGGGGACATGGCCTTGGAGGGTGCTCAGCACTGGTGGCTAAAGAAAAGCCTGGCTTTGCTTCAGGCAGGGGTGGCTCTGGGCTTGGGCGTGGAGGGGGACATGTGGCAGGGGAAACGGGAGGATGATTTTCAGGCTTGGGCCAGCTTTTTGGTCCCTGCAGCCTCACACTGCTCCGGAGCACCCTCTCCCCCTGCCAGCCCAAACTGGGGCCAACCGCCCTGAGAGAAAGAAGGAAAATCACTAAAACAAAGGCTTTCCAGGCTATTTCTGGAGCTGCCAGCATGAGGTGCCCTCGCCTAAGACATGGTGCTCACATCTCCCTCCTCTCCTGCAAGGCAGCGGTGCAGGCAGGGCTGCAGGCTGCCAGGCCCTGGGCTGGCACCTTCCCAGAGCCCTGCCTGCCCTGCTTGCCCTCCCTGGCAGGCAGGGTGCTGGGGGGGAGGAAGGAGGCTCTCCTTCATGCGTGTAACCCTCCGGCGACTCTGGTGCCGCTGCTGAGCCTCCCTCGCCAACCCTGAGAGAAGGCACCCCTGGGTATTACCGATGCACGGCAGCTCAGGCTCTTTGTGCTCAGCCCTATGCGGGAAATCCTCCTTCTCCGCTGCTGTAAAAAGCCTGAAGAAACCCCCACGTCCCTGCCTCAGCCTGGAAAGACTTTCTTGACCTCAGGCTCCTGCGAGCCCTTGATTTCACGACAGATGGAGGTGACCAGGGCTTGTTGCGCTGATATGCAGGAGGATGGTGGAAGAGATGCAGGCTGTTTCCCTTTCCACTGGAACGGCACCTCAAGCTGCTCCCTCCCCACGGCCATGCCCTGCACCCAGTTGGTGCAAAAAGCTCCAGGGCAAGATGCCAGAGAGGCTGCAGAAGTTACTGCTGCTTTGAGCAGCACAAAATGGAGAGAAACCCTGAGCCTTTGGGTTAGAAACACAAAAGGCCGGATCCGTGGCTGTGATACAGCCCTTTTCTGTAGCTTTAGCAGCACAAAGCAGCTGAAAAACTGGCTTCTCTGTCACGCTGAGCTCTTCTCCAGTTCGGGGAGGTCCCTTGGTGAAGGGGCAGTGCCGGTGCCAATGCCACAGCCACCTCCAGTGCCATGGGCAGTGGGACGGGATTCCCAGTGCCCCAAGGTTGTCATAAGTCACGTTGGAGGCATGATGACTTTCTCCAGTCTTCCTGGGAATAGATGTACCTAGGTTTGGGATTCTGGGGGAAGGTGGAGTTACAGTGCACGTGCTCTGTCAGTTTGTGCTCACCATGGCTGTGTGGGCTTGACAGTGGGCACCCACCCCAAATAAATATCCCCTAACCAGCAACTTCTCAAGGGCTTGTTCAAGCCTCTCTAGACTGGAGCCAGTGAAGAACAGGCAAGGTCTGCTGACCTCTGAGACATCTCTCGCAGTCCCACCAGTCCAACTAACTCTCTATCACCCTTTTTTCCTGACTGTTGGCCGCCCTGGCAGGGCCAAACTCCCAGCTTTGGGACCTTACCACTCCTCTGGTACTTCAGGCCAGATTTCTCACTCTTTGTGGGTGTCTCTGCTAGCCATGAGACATGTCCGCCGCAGCACGGACAGATCTCCTGCCTTGCACCGCAGCCAGGACTCGCCAGTGCAGAGGAGCAGTAGGAGAGCTGGGGGGCCTGGAGCATAGCCTCTGTCCTCTCCTGGGGAGGCCAAAGGACTTTTGATATGTATCTGGGAATCCTGTCCCACTGCTTGTTTAAACCTTCAAATGGTCTCTATTCCTCTTGGATAAACTGCTCAACTCATTTACTTTATCGCCTGCAATACGATGACCCAATGCTCACACCACGAACATGAAGACCCATGTTTCGCTGTCCCCAACCTTCACGTCATCATGGCACTGACTGATTTTCTAGGAGCTGCATGTGCTACAAACAGCAAGTCCTCAGTGTCAAAACTAATTGCTGTTGACTATATTTCTTTTGCCTCGGTTATTTCTCCTGCCTTTGCCTCCAAGCCTTGGCTTCGCCTTGACTTGTGCTTGGCAGTTGCTGGAAGGTGCTTTGTGGGTGAGAGCAGCAGCTCCCCGATCAGCTTCACTTTTCTCTGGGGAATCCTGAACCACTAAAACCAATTTACCCTTTAATTCTGGGTAATCTCTTTGTTGAAAATGCTCTATAAAACCCTCCTCTGGGAAGGATGTGGTCTGCAGAGAGAAGCCTGACTGTCCTCCTGACGGTCTGATCGTCTGCAGGAGAGCACAGGGGCTCTTCCACGTCTTCTGGAGGAAGACAGGAAAATTTGCCTTCAAGGACTAGTCGGTAAAACCTGATCTGAGAATTCATGTCCCAGTGCTGAAATAAACCATTGTGCAGCAAAGAATAGTACACAATGTAAGCACTCAGGAAAGAAGAAAATAATTTTATCCTGATTTCTAGTGTCTTCCTGACTTGTGAGCATCCTCCCATACTCACACATGTCAGCGGAACACAGTGGAGATATATTTATATGAAAATCTGGCTGTCTCCACAGCTATCTATAGCGTTTCTTTCTATGCCCTTAGCTCCATCCCATGGCTATGGGTTTGGTTTGCTTCAGTTTGGTTCCAACGCCTGGAGCATCCCTGTGCAAAGGTGCAAGGGGATGATATCGGCACCCGGTGTCCAAACGGAACCAAAATAAAGAGCCATCATGCAATCACACCGGCAGCTTGGATGGGTTGGGGGGCACATGGGGAGCCTTGAACCTTGCAGCATCCTTTTCTGGGGCGCCGCCGGCAGGGACAGGGGTCCCCCCACGGGCCTCCCTGCAGACGAGGGCCCCTGCTCAGAAAGAAGTGGCGGCACATCAGTATGCAGAAGTGGTCGCCGCTCGCCAATAAATTAGCATAAACCACTCTAGGAGGTAAATAGACATACAAGGCGCCAGTGTGTGCAGCGTGGGCTGCGGCTTTGTCTCAGCCCCACTATTGTCACGGCCCCTGCTGCACACTGACCGAGTGGGGCCGGTGTGGTGGGCTCTTACACTTTTGACTGCTGGATAAAAGGGGGGAACATAAAGAGAGGAGAGAACTTTTTTTTGGGTTTTTTTATAAGTCCAGACGAAGTTACAGACGTCTGTTAAACGTCAATTACAGCTGAATAAAGACGTCTGCTTGAGGCTTAGTTATGGCTCCTTTCAGCCTCCGAGATTTTTCCAGGGCTGGCCCGGGATGCCTTCGGCAACCTAATTTGGAGATTGCAACTCTATAAACAGGCTCTGGCATTAATCAAGGCTGGTGAAAATGCAAATGATGGTGTGGAGGGGGCTTGGGGACAGGATGGGGTCCTGTGCCTTGCAACTTGGGGCAGGGAGTAAAAGGAGGAAAGCAAAGAGGAGGAAGAAAGGGGCCAGGCAGAGGAGCAGGGATCCACAAATAGAGAGCTTGGTGGGGTTTGCTGACTTTCCTCCTGGTGCTCTGGGAATCTGGTCCCATCAGGGCTGTCTGTACCCGCCTCTGCTTCCCGCTGGTTAACCCTTGTGGTGCTCTGGGCTGTATGAGCCAGGAACATGGACTTTCCATGCCTAGTTGCTTAGGTTTTCCCAGTAAGACCAAGGCCAAAACACCAAGAAACTGGATATTTAATGCTTTAAAATTCAGGAGGATTGTTGGGTGTTTTGGAGAATCCAAACTATGTAAGAGAGGGTGTCAGAGCAGCATGGAGACTGCAAGCTCCTTTGGGAGGGCAGCTCATGCTCTGCGTGGTTGCTCCTCACTTGTTATGTGGCTTGTTGATATCATCTCCCTTTTGTCAGGGAAAAAAGGCCTCTGAGCTCTAGCTGAGGCAGGGAATGAAGTCCAAGGTCAGTGTTGTCCACGCTATTAAAAGCCATCCTGGTGATCATGAAGGCCAAAGCACTGTTCAGCAGGGACAAGCTATCTAGGGACCTTCTTCCCTCTCCAATACATGCACATCAAGAGGACGAGGGTGGAGAGCTCATTGACAGTATTGCCTTGTGTCCCCTGGGACACTCTGGCAGGCTGAGATCAGTACTTGGTGAGGAGAACCATGCCCTATCCTACAGCCATGTCCTAGCTGGACGTTGCATCCCAGAATATAGGAATAAGCCTGAAAATCAGAGCGGAAGCAGCAGAAACGATGCTGATGCTGAGGGCTAACAGTGTTTTATGTGTAACATGGGGGAGGCTCACTCCTTGCTCACCCAGCCCCTGGAGCGCCCTTCCCGTGCTCTGCCCCAGTGCTCAGCACTGCACCAGCCCGATGCACCATGCAGTGACTGTGGGGTGGATGGTCTAGAGGACCTCTGATCTTCCTCCCTTCCTCAGATCTTCTGGGAATCTTCTTTTTTTTTGAAACATTTGAGAAGAGAGGTGCAGCATTTTAGAGCTAACAGAACACAGGAGCCCCCTTCTCATTCCCACTTCCTCGAGAAAGCATTTTCTCCTCTCATTTTCACTCTATGGGGAGCATCCTCTCCCCATCCCAGCCTCTCTTTTTTCCTTCTTTGTCATTCCCTTTCCCCCATCTCACATGGTAACATGTTTCCCTGTCTCCTCTCTATTTCTATATCAGAATAATCAGACTGGCAGAGAGATACAGGACACCCAGGCACAGAAACTCCAGTGACCCCCCTCTCTGGTTCCTTGGAGAAACCCTGTGTCTGTTGTACTGAATTCAATAAGCCTGGGGTACTGCCAGGTCTGTGGAGACGGCAGTTGGAGTCCTGGCCACCACGCAGACCTGCCATGGGACTGGCTTGAGGGGGTGACAAGAAGGGGGGTTTATTGCAGAGAACTGAAATAGAAACACATCCCAGGTCCTTCCCCTTCAGGTGGTGATCAAGAGAAAGCCTGCCCTTCCCAAGCCATCAGCCTGACATTGCTGGGGACTGAAACCAGGCGTATTTTCCCCTGGTTGACTTCCATCCACCGATAGCTTCACTGCGATGGGCTGAAAAACCAACTGCATGCTTCTAGAAAACACCCGAAGGATACTCCAGCCTGGAGAGGGTCTACAAAAGGGATGTAGGCCCGAGGAGCTTCTTTTGGTTATGGCTTCTACACAGCTGAGATGGTTTCCTGCTGAAACATCCTGAGAAACCTGTAGTTGGTCCCAGGGAAGTGTGAATGAGGGAGGCAACGTGCTGAGGCTGTGGGGAACCCCTTTACAGGGAGGTGGCACGTGTTCACAGGTGTCTTTTGCAGGATTTGATTTTTCACAACAAGATGTGGCTTAGGGGAAAGCCAAGAGAAGGACGGGAGGGTGAGACCTCGGAGGGCGTAGGCAGAGACATAAAACACCAATCCCAAAACTGGTCCCAGGCAGCTGGTTGTTATGGGCTGAGCAGGGATCGATGGTTCTCTGCGGCCCCCTGTAACCCTGCGTTCACATCCTTTCCCCTTTCACCTGGGAAGAGGGGGACAGGCGAGTTTATGGGGGGCTGACACCACTTGCAAGGAAAGGAAGGTCAGACCTTGCGGTGAGAAAGTATCGCTGAGCCCAGAAACTGAGAGACAGCAGAAAAAGAAGGGATGGAGGTGGGGAGGAGGATGGAGATGAAAGAATCGAAAAGGGGGATGTGGATCAGGGCACGGAGCCAACCCGGCGGACAACGCCCAGGGCTTCCCGAAAAAAAAACAGAGGATGGGGTGGACCAGCGACAGCTGGAAGATTTAATTGCTTCTCTCCGCAGACCTGCTCGGCTCCCTCCCTCTCAGATCTGCATTTCAATATGAGAGCAGCAGTAAGTGGGATGCCGCTGGAAGGGGTTAGAATGATTAATCATTTAAAAAGCAAGATCTTAATTACAGGGTGCAATTTTTGCTATTTAAGGAGTCCATTAGTTTCCAGAAAGGAAAAAAAAAAAAAATATATATATATATATTGCAGGTTATTCTCCTTTTGAAGAAAATGGGAGGGGTGGACTGGGGGGCCGCGGCACCCAGGCTGGCGTGGCCGCCCCTGCCGGGGCGAGGGCGTTGGTGTGCGAGGATGACGAGGGGGAGGTGGTGTCATTTGTTCCCCGAGTGATATTTTTGAAGGGTGCTGGCTGCGAGCGTTCGCCACGCTAACCACGCGTTGGCACAATCTGTGCCGGAGCAGGCAGACGGCTTCTGCTCAGCCTCCCCCGGCACGGCTCCTCCTCCCCGGGGGCAAGGGGAGGATTCGGCCGCTGTCAGCACCGCTGACCCCTCGGCCGAAATAGCTCCCAAAGGGCGTATCAGGGGGTAATTGCCGTGATAACAGCTTGTCTGCTGGGAGCCAGGCTGAGACCTCGCACAGCTCATCTCGCCCATGGCTTGGGGCAGCTCCAGCCATGCTGGGGGGGCTGCAGAGTGCCATGGGCTACGATGCCACCCCTGACTGGGGATGTGGAGCATCGGGGTGCAAGAGGACTCCGGCTCAACTGATGCCCGTGATGGCTCGGCCCCAGCGGCTGCGGGCTCGGCCCGTCTCGCCCCGCGCCGCAGCCTGGAGGGAGGTGACAGGGGTTAATCGCCCACCGCCTCCCCTCTGACCCCTCTGTGGGTTTTTCTCTTGTATGGTCATTTAGCCGTCCCCTGACACAAAAGGGAGCGATTAAACACAGCTCAGGCCCTTCATGCTTTAGTGGATTAATTTGCTGATCCCCCACGGATTAAAGGTCTCGACAGGATCAGCGGGAGCAGCAGGGCAGACCCCGGCGGGAGGAGGCCAGTGATAGTCCCGGGCAAGCCCCAGCCCGCAGCAATCCCCCTCTCCAGAGACCTGGCGGTGTCACCGAGCTATGTCAGGGTTCAAGGCATCGGAAGCTTGCCTAAATACCACATCCCCAAGCCCTCCCGCTCACTTCACCCAACAGCCGGGGGACGGGGGGTCCCCATCGCCCTGCTCGCTCCAGCAACGGGAACAGAACCCATCCCCGACGCACCCAGCAAGGCGGACGGGGCGAGCGTGGCCAGCTGCTCCGGAGGAGAGTGGGGGACGGTGGTGACTTTGGGGGGGCTGTACCCCAGTGGGGGAGGGTGGAGGCACAGTTGCCCTCCCCAGGCCTGCGGGAAGCAGAGATTGCATCTGCCTTTAATTACTCCCTCTCTGCATATCAGATGCTCGTGCACCTTCTGCACATGAATGCTGATTAATTGCAGGGTTAGGCTCCAAGGCAGGCCGGACCACATTATTTCTGATGTTTGCTCTTTTCACGAGGAGAATAAATGCCATGAATCCACAGTAATCAGTGGCTTTTAGCTTGTCACTCTTATGACACTCTTTACTTAGACCAGGAAATGGCAAATGTGGTGGAAATAAGAACTTTATTATCTCTTTTTTATTTTTTTTTTTGCTCCCAAAAGGGAGGTGTGTGGTGGGGAGGGGGAAGAAGGTGGTGGGGGCATCTCGCGGCACGGCAGAGGGAGAAAGCGGCTCCATTTTCCCTGCACCCGAGGAGCCATGCTTCACCCTGTTTGGTGAGGGAGAGAAGAAAAGCAGCAGCATCTTCTTTGTGGAAGGAGGCCAGGGCGATACGTCAGGCTGGGGCTGTCCTGGAGCAGTGGTGGCACCTTGGGGATGGCAGAGCTGGAGGGCAGCAGGGTCTCTGCCACCTTCCCATGGCCTTGCCTGAAATACCGAGTGTGGGCATGCACCGTACAGCCACCTCGCGGGACAGATGTCCCCATGTGCTGCATCCAGCCTGGGCAACATGCCGTAGCCTAACCAAAGGAGAGCAACAAGGCTGGGGGGGATAGCCAGAAGGGTGCTGGGCCACCCAGCAGGGACGGGCACTGGGGGACGAAGAGCAGCACCCACAGCATCTCCCATCCCTCATCCCTTGCCTTCCCTCGCCGGCAAGCCCTGCTCTCCTCCCGGCTGAGCCCCATCAGCTCAGGTGGGAAACCCTTTCACCGCCTCCCTCAATGCCCTGCTACCGATCTCATTGCCGCCGCTTAGCTCAGTGCAAGGGCAGCCCTCTGCTTTTCAGCTACGAACATCTGGCGTGCCGCGGGCGGCTGGCCACCGGCCGCCTCCGGCCCCCTCCCCACGCAGCCGGGGATGCCCGCAATTAGGCAGCCCTGGAGCCCCCAGCCACGGCCCCGCTCAGGTGAGCGCCTGGTTCCCGGGGATGGAGGTGTAATTAAGGTTAATCAGAGGGCTGGGGGGTCAGGGCGGTGGTGGGGAGACCCAGCGAGCCTAATGGCGGCCGTAATTAGGCAGCTGTGGAGAAGCGGTTAATGAAGACGGCAACCGTTAATAAAGCTCTTCCTGAGCAGCCTTCTGGCCCGGGTAATTGAGGGATTTGCAAGTGCCATCTCCCCCTTAACCCTGTAATGAGCAGACCCGTGGCGGCCCACGTTAACCCTTCCAGGGACAGAGGCAGCAGGGTCGTTGGCCGCCCCTCGCTCTGCAGGGACGTGGCAGCGGGGCTGGGGTCGTGGGAGGTGGGTCTGAGCCTCTCCCCTTGCCACCGGGTCCCCGGGGCTCCCTCTGCCCCGTGGCTTCCCCGGGAGCCCTTTGAGCCGTGCTCAAAGCGGCTGGCAGGGACTTTTCTCGCAGATGCTGTGGTTTCCCACGCCTGCCTCGGCATTATGCAATCCCCCCCCCAGCCCTCGCCGCCCCCCCGGCCCCACCACCCACCAGCGCCGGGATGTCATCATCAGCCCAGGCCCTGGGAACCCACATTGTTAGCTTAGTAAATAGAGAAATCCCCACTCAAGCATTGCAAATGAGGGCAGAGGGGGAGCCGGGGAACCGCGCCGGCCACGGCAGGCCGCGGGGTCTCTCCCCTCTCTCTCTCTCTTTGAGTTGTCAGATGAATTCAGTGGTTAACAAAGAGCAAGGGAGGGAGCTGAGCTGCCGTCGCAGCTGGGTAGGGCGGTGAGAGGAGGCAGGACTGCAATGCCATCACTCCCGCGAGCAGCTTCAGCCCTGTGATACCTGCCGCAGGTGGGCCGGAGCTCAGGGTACCCCCATGGCTGTGCCTGCTGTGTACCCGAGCATCAGCAGCTCCACACCCCAAGGCTTGTACTGCAACAGGGGGTGATATTTCAGAGGGTGAGGCAGCCAGAGGAAAGGCTGAGAGGGGCTGGGGACATGTCCCATCCTTGCTTTGCTTCTCTGCTGCCGTTCCTCAGGGTGTCCTGGGGACCCTGCTGAGTTATGGGGACCCAAATGCTTGTGAGCATCCTGAAAGTGTCAGTAAGGAAGTGAGGCAGATCAAAAGACACAGAAATGCTTTTATTTTCATCTAAAATAGAAAACAAGCACAAAAAGGCTGCTTTTATAGAGCGGTGGTTCTGCCTCTCTGAATGGGGCATGAAAATCACCCAGTGAGTTGAGCACGCAGTGCCCAGCACCAACTCTGGCAGCAGTGATGCTCCTTAGGCTGTGTCACAACGAAGTCTCTCTTGGCCCTACCAGGAGGTTTTCCTTCACCTGTCACTGAGGATTCTCCTGTTTCCCTCTGGCTGTGGATTTCTGCACACACAGGGAGGTGTTGAGAACGGCACACGCTCCCCTTTGCAAGGTGCACAAGGGCCGAGAGGTACTGTACGAGTACATCCTGCTTGGTGACAGGGTCCAGAGCCAGGCTCCTCGCTGAAACAGCTGCGTATCTGCCTGTGCAACAGCCTGCATCAGGCAGGGCAACTGGGGGGTCTTTAAAATCTTTATTAAGACATTGAGGTGTGGATGCCCTTCTCTGCTGGTTGCCTTAGCCTAGAGCCTGAGAAGATCATGGTAATGTCAGGACCTTCACAGACTTTCTTCCCTGCCTGGCACTGTGAGCAGTGATGCTGTTCCTGACACCATGCAGTGCTTGGGGTCCTGTTGCTGCTGTGCCCACAGAGCTGCCGTCCGGGGGTTTCCTCATGGGTGCTCACACCCGGAGGGTCAGGAGGAGCTGCGAGCCCCTGCCTGGGGCTGGACACCCAGGGGGAGAGGGGCTGAGGTGGGCACACAGCTTCAGGACAGGTCTCTCTCCTAATAAAAAGCTTTTGCCATTGTCAGTGGACAGTCAGGGAAATCTGCCCAGAGGTGTCAGCCAGGAAAACCAAAGGCACTTTCTCTTCGGCCACTGTGATTTGTGAGGGGTTGAAAGATCTCAGTCGTTGGTTTCTAATGCTAACCTGGCTTCGTTGAACTGCTTTGTCAAACTCTTTAAATTGTGTGTTTCTATTATAATAACATGCTGGATTTAAAATTACAAAAGACCTTTCTGAAGGTGATAGTAAAAACATTTCACTCTGGGTCTCTGCCCCTGCAGAGGAGGGCAGAGAGAAGAGAGACCCTCTGGGTCTCTTCTGCTGCTGCAGCAGGACTAGCAGTGTGTGCAAGAGGCTTGGGGAGCCCCCAAAGTCCTGCTGGGGGGCTTGGCAGGGCACTGGCGGCTTGGCCACCCTGGTAATTTGTGCCATTGGGAGCTTGTTAGGGACCAAATCCTTACCCCGGCATAAGCAGGGACAATTGCTATTGCAATCACACAGCCAGAGGCAGAGCTGCTGGGATCCTGAACTGGGAGTGAATCCCACACTCTACCCCACTTTGGGGGGGTACAACCAGCACCTGGCACAGCTGTGCTTTCTATGCCAACCCTTGTGCCTGTCCCCCGGCAGGGACAGCCCGGTGGGAAATGCCAGCCCTTATCTCCAGGGTTTTCCAGAGCAGCACGTGGTGGTGCAGCCTGAGGCTCACTCACACTCCAACCTCTCCCTAAATCTCTTGGACTGTCCTCAAGTCAACCCTCTCCCACCAGATTCACTGCTGGTTATACTGGGAGCATTGGAAGGAGCCAAAACCCACTCCTCTGAGACCAGCCCAAATTGGGGATGGATGTTTGTCCTGCCCTGTACCTTGGTGTGTATGGAGGGGTGGGAAAGAAGATGCTGGGAGGAGAGAGGAGATTGGAGCAGAGCTTGTATTTGGGAAGGATGATGAAGAAGAAACCTCTCCCTGCAGCCCAACAACTGGGGGGGCCCAGATGCTCTGGGTGCTTCGCATGCATGTCGGGTGGGCAACCGTGCTGCGGGCTAAGGCGAGCTCCCAGGATCTTCCGGCCTCACACCTAGGCACCTTGGGAAATTGGTGGCAGCTCAGCCTGCATCCCTCCATCCCTCTATCCCTCCATCCCTCTATCCCTCCATCCCTCCCTGGTCCCACAGGTTGTCCCTGCAGGGCCCCGCGCTGCAATACATCAGCTCCTACACTCCTGGCACACTGCGGCATCACCAAGCCAGGAGCTGCAAGCAAAACATCACTTCTAGGTATTTTAGGGTGGCTTTTTCTTTTTTCTTGAGGAGAGCAAATTCCTATTAAATTGCAGATAAATAAAGAGGAGGGAAAAGCTCAGAGGGGACCAAGTGGTCTCCGACAGCTGGTGGCTTCTGGTGGTGAGCATCGCAAAACAACCTGGTAACAAATACATCCTCTTACCAATTATTTACCAGCAAACCTGCTTTGGCAGAGCCCACACAGAATAAAATATGTAGATTTTTTTCATGAGAAGGTTTATTTAGGGTGGTTTTGGCTCCATGCTCCATAAAACACATTTACCCAGTCACATACAAAATACATTTATCCAGTTTCTTTAAAACAAACAAAATAACCTCTCCTCTCCATCTGGCCCCTCTCCCTGCTCCTTTCTAGCCTGGTCTGCTTCTCTATTCCTCGCAATATGGAACATGACAGGGTATTTTCAATGCTATTTTTGTCCGTTGTGTCATAGCTTATATTTAAAATAGCATTTAAATCTGCCAAGTAGTGCGGTGTTTTAAACTGCTGTCAGACTGAATTTCTCCTCCTACATACCGCAGATTTCAGCTACGACTTAAAGACAGCTGAGGGAAGCTTTTGAGGAGGGGCGGGGGGAGGTGGAGGTGGTTGGGGACCAGATTGTCTGCAGGTACGAGGAGAGTCGAAGGATATTAATAGGGTAAAGGGATGCTAAAGAGGCTGGAGGGGGGACACAACCCCAGAGAAAACCAGGGAAGGTGCATACGGGAGTGAAACCGCGTTCCCAAAGGAAGCTCTCGCTAGGGACAAAAGACTGTGATGGTGGGACTGGGGGTGTGCACCTGGCAGCTATGGAAACTGGGGGGTCCCTGGTCTGAAGGTGCAATGAGAGACCTCAGTCAAGTGGCATTTGCTCTGCATTTGGGGTTCACCTCATGGCTTCCCAAAGTGGGGTCGATCGAGCCTTTAGCGAGAGCAGCCCAAAGGCAGGGGGTGCATTGCTCTGCCTTGTTTGCATCAGGGTTTATTATCTCTGGTCTTCATCATTTATTTTTTGGGACATAGCTGACATCTGGGAAGACCCAGGGCAAAGTAGCATGGTCATGGTCTATAGTCAATGCCCGGGAAAGGGCCCGTTCCCCCTCTTTACGCTTGCAGGGATCTCGAAATCTGCTGGACCCTTCCTTCACCACCATAATAACCAGCAGAGCTGGTTTCATTGCGATCAAGTCAGAAACATCAGCCTCACCTGTCCTCAGCTCAAACCTCCATGACCTCTCTGAAGTCATCTCCCACTGGAGGAGAAATGGGTTTTCTCTCCCATCTGAGCCCAAACCACTTTTCCTTCATATGTTCAACCATCAGGCCGTTGCTGGAGCCATCGTGTTCCCTGGGTGCCCAGTTGTCCCCTTCAAGGGTCCTCCTCTACCCATTAGCACATCCCAGCAGTGTGATGGGTCCTGAGTAGCGTCTCCACTTTGCACCACTCTGCCCCTGCAAGCATTGTCCCTTGGGCGATGCCATAAGGAGACATGCCATGCCACCATGTTCCCAGTCACCAGCACATGAATGGCACAGGGATGCCCAGGCTGTGGTCCTTGTCACCGTGGTTGCTGCCCCCCTCCATCCCTCCCTCCCTGGCTGCTGCTGGCTCTGCTCAGCTCGGCTGCCTTTGTGGGAATTGCTGGTAGCACAGGGAGGTCCAATGGAGGTGGGAGCGTCCCCAGGCCAAGCACGGCAGGCGCAAGCCCCCACCCCGCTGCAGAGTTGTTTGGTGTCTCTTCTTCCCCATCTTGATTTTGGATGCAGCGAAGGACTGACACAGAGCAGCTGACATTCAGGGCGGGGGGGTTCCTTCTGCGCCCCTCTCTACCCTCAGAGCTCTGTGCGCAGGGGGTGCAGGGTCTCTCCCAGCCCCTTGCACAGCCCTGCCCCTTCCCCAGTGCTGGTAGGGCCCCTGCCAGGCCCTGACGGACACTGGATCCTCCACTGTGCCTGCAGAGGTGGGTGTTTCACGGGGTGCCCCCAGCCTGCAGGTGCCCCCTGTTTTCCAGGAGGGTTTGAGTTTCTCTCCTGCAGCCATCCTGGGCAGAGCACCCGCACACGGGCTCATTTCTTGCTCTGTCTCCGCCGGTGTCTCACCCTCTCCTGGGACACGTGTGCCTGCCGTTGATATCTCCTACCCATCCTCTTCTGTCAACACCGCCTGAGGAAGGGACAGATTTAATTTTTAGCAACGTGTCCTCTGTGTCAATAACTCCCCCTCGTCCTCTCCTGGGTGGCAGGACTATCTGCTCGCCCATCTCCTCCTCCCTGCTCCGCAGGCAGCTTTCCACTGCCTCTCCACTCTCTCCTTCACCTTTTTCCCTTCTGCCTGGAGTTTTAGTTTTCCATCACTCACCCTTGTTCCCAGAGGGAGAGGTGACCATTCCCACAACTCCTTGTTGTTTCACTCAGTGCTACATCCCTCAGCACAACCCTTTGCCAGCCCCAAAACCAGCTCTGCCAGCCCCGGGCTGGGATGGCAGAGGCGTCTGCATTACACCCCATGGTTCGCTGGGCTGAGACAGGACCAGCATTGTGTTCTCTCCCTTTGGGATCACCCCATGCCTCCAGCTCGGTCCCATGCCCCAGCTCCGTTTGGGATGGGGCAATGCACCATGGGTGGGGGTGCCTGGTTGGGTTTGGTTATTTATTGCCCCAAAAAGGCAAGGCTGGGGAAGGGGTACAGCCGGCCCCACGATCGCATCGTGGCGTGTTAATCAGCCGCATTAAAATTCCGAGACAGCTCCTGCCAAAGTGGCTGCGCGCTGTGCAAGGTGGCTGGGAAACGCCGGGAGCCGTGACAGGCAGGCGCGCGGGCAGACAAAGAGCTCGCTCCGTCACTCCGGGTCTGCTCCGGGAGGAGAAAACCAACACACACACACCCCCCCTCTCTCCACGCTGCCACGCAGCCCCACGCCAACCGGCCACACCGATGCCACCCGTGAGCCCTAAGCGAGCAAGCGCGCAGCGGCTGGTGAGCTTGTTGGCATCCCAGCACCGGCATGTCCAGGCTGGTTGGGCATCCCGGCTGACTCCGCAGGCAACCACGGGGATGGGTGGTACCAACCACGGGGGACCAGGATGTCACGGCGATGGGGATCACCCACTGCTCAAGTCCCAGCATCCCCTCCCTCCCTGTGCAGGGGGTGGGTGTCCCTGTGGGGCTGCGAACCCCCAGGGTGAGGGTCCCCCCCCAAGGCCTTGTGTCCCCCTCCAAAGACCCTGCCAGCTGTAGTAATGCATTTTGCCACAGGGTGCCACTATGGCAAAGCTGTAAGGCCAGCCGAGCCCTGCAGCCCTGTTGTATAAGCCATACCTGGCGTTACCCACGGTAGTCCTGGTTTTCTTGTTCCCCTCCGCTCCCATCTCCCCTCACACCCCCCACAAGGAAACTGCAGCAAGAGCACCCCAAATATTCATCCGAAGGGGATGGTGCTGCCGGGTGACCCCTGTGCCGCATAGCAGAGGAGGGGATGCTGCAGTCCTGGGGTGTCCTGAGAGTGACACAGAGGACAGTGGGGACTGACACATCACCGGTGCGATGGCATTGCTCTCTCTACGCCAGACGCAGCACAGAGGAGGGATCCCAGAGGCTCTGTGGGACTGTGTGCCGTGCCAGCGAGTGAGGGGGATGCTGCATAACCCAGGTGTCCAGGAACAACGTGCCCACCCTGTTCCTCTCCTGCATTTGGGGTGCTGGGCTCTGGGGGCACAGCTCCCCGGTAAAGGGGGGCTGGCTCCATCGCTGGGGAGCACACAAGGGGCCTGGTGAGGCTGCGGCTGGGTCCTTACAGGTGGCACCCGTAGCCGCTTGCTTGATCCAGCCTTTCCCCAAGGATGGATCCATCCAGTCCAGTCCTCCCATAGCCAGGCCTGTGAACTGCCTGCAGGAAAGGGGATGCTGCAGCTGGGACACCCCATCCCATGCCGTCCCTTTCTGTCTCATCCCAGGAAAATCGCGCTGTAGGATTGAGCAGGCTGGGTCCTTCACCTCGCGTTTCTTATCCCTCTGGAACCCTCCAGCCCCTTCCCAGCCTCTCCCCAAAGGCGAGGAGGAGCCCTGGGGTGGTTCATGCCTGCACCCGCCGCGGCACCCCAGCAGCCCCATTCTGCACCCACGTGAGGGTGACGGCACAGCTCAGCCTGGGAAGCCGAGCCAACAAGAGCTATGCAGAATCAGGCCATAAAAATGAGATTTTTTAGGGTGAAAAGTGCTCTGCAAATGGCAGGCGGTGGGATCCTGCGTGCTGCATCCGCCACAGGCGGAGAGAGAAAGAAGATTCGCGTCTTCCCTCGCTAATAAAGTCTGGCTGAAATGACACAGTATAATCAGTGTTTACCTGGGAGTTTACATACGGTTTGTTGTAATTATAGTTTCAATTCCTGCTTTTGCATTTTTTTTTATTTTTTTTTTCCCAACATCTATTTTTCAATCAGTAAAAGTAAATACTATTTTCAGCCCAATGTAATTCTTCCACTCCCGTGGCCACAAACACAGCGAGGAGAGCGATTCCATTTGCGCGCTGTGCAATTGAGCAGAGAGAGGAGCCCGGCAGCTGCGGGGCATCAGCAAAGCCACAGCCGAGCAGGGACCCGGGGAACCAGGGACGAGCCTCTCCTCCCCTCCACGAGTCCCCCGGGACCTCTACCCCACCCGGCAGGGCTACCTTTACCCATAAAAATCAACACCAGGCCCAGACGCTGCTTCCCATCGTGTCAGCGTCATTAAAACCCTAAAGCTGCCTGGTCGGAGGCAGCAGGGAAAGGATGAGAGCCATTAGGTGCAGCATCATTTATTTCAGGGCTGGCAAAGCTTTGTTCCAGCTTGAGGATTGAGTTGGCACTAAAAGCACCGCGATCCCCTGGATTTAATTTTTCTCCCACCCCCACCGCCCCCCCCCCCCCCCAGCCTTGTTTTTACGGGTGTGATTTATAACAAATCAAGGATGCTGGTGTCAGGTCCCCTTCTTCTCCCAACTATTGTCACACACACACACGCGCGCACTGATTAAAACCGCCCGGCCCCCGCCGGTTCCTCCTCGTCCATCCATCAGCTGCTCCGGGGACAAACTTAGACATCCCACGTCCAGCCCACACCTCCATACGTGCGTGTTCTGGTGCCGTGGGTTTTAAGCCAATATTGGGTGTTAATTTGATATGCACATACATACAATAAATATACAATATATATGTATATTTATTTATATCATGCCCCTAAATCCTTGTAAAAATAATTGTCTCGAGGAGGAACTGGGCATTATTGGGATGCAGAATAAAAATGTGGCCCTAGAGACATGCAGAGGGTTTCTGCCTCAGACACTCCGGTTCAATGTTTGCCAATTACAGCCCCAAATCAGACACCATTTGAACCCAGTGCCATGGCAGAGCCAGTGCCCGAGGCCAGCAGGCAGGCACAGGAGGAGAAGCTGGGCAATGCTGCTGAGAAGAGGACCCTTCTCCTGCCCGGGGGGGCTCAGCCCCTCGGAACTACCAAGCAGAGGCCAGCAGCCCTGCCTGCCCCCTGTTACACCCCACCATCCTCATCCCCCTCATTTTGGGGTTAAAAATTAGGTGATGAGGATGCTTCCTCTGCAGCCGTGCCCTTGGCCTCCACTCTCCGACACGCCCCGCTCCCCGCCAAGGAAATTATTTTTTTTTACCATGCCCAAAAAGGGCTGTTTTGTCCCCAAATGCACACACTACCCCTCTGAACATCCCAGGGACCAAAGGAGAAAATTTCAGTGAGGGTTTTCGGAGGGGCCCCTCGCCCCCAGGGTCCCCCGGGCAGCAGGCGGGGGAGCTGGGGCTGTGGCTGGCCCCGGGAGTGGAGCAGCCCCCACGGCAGCCGGGGCTCCCCAGGCGTTTGGAGTTTGACTGTGCCGATAAACGCCTGTCCTGAAGCACCGGCAGCTTCGGCCGACACATCCTGGGGAGGCTGAGTTTGGGTTTTCCTAATGTGGGAGGAAGGAGGGTGAATAGCGGCCGGCTGGGGAGAAGCATCCTTCTCCTGCTGCTGCCTGACACTGAAAAGAAAATTAAAAACCAAGCAGCTTTCAATAAAATAAAATAAAATAAAATTGTTTTCTCTCTTGCTTTCACAAAAAAAAAAAAAAAAAGCTCTTCTCACCAATTCCAAGCATGAATATATTTTCTTACTATATTTCTTAAAAGCCTACCCTGCTCAACCTTTTTTCACCCAAATGAAGAATTAGCTGGTTTAAACTCTCACCCAAAATATTTATCATGGGGAACAAAGATATTGGAATCATCTCCGGGGTTGGATTTCAATTCTCCCTTTCAGGCTTTTATCTTTTCAATCCAAATTTCAGTGACAATAATCCGATTTTGATTGACATTAAAATTATTTATTGTCACATTGTAGCTGTTTAATAAATTGTGCCTGCTTTATTTTTTGGCTTATAAATACGGTATCTTTACTACCTTGGTGCTTAATTCAAGGGAAGGAGCCAATTCTGAAAGCAGGCTGCAAGAGTCTTCACCCAGGCAAGATGTAAAAATGCCTTTTTACACACATGACCCTGAGGAAAGAGACGATTCCACCTTTTTACTAATTTATATACTTTAAATCTCTCTGGTTTATAAAATTTCGCTTTATTTTCTAATGGTAAAATATGCTCCTGCGAGCTACGTGCAAGAGGAAGATGATTGTAATCTCTATCCAGATACAGAACAATTAATTTGTCAGGAGTATTTAAAAAATCAGGAAAACAATTCAGGACACTTTCATGATCCAGATTTGAAAGATTTTTCACCATTCAGGGAGTGAGTTCATCCAAAAAAAAAAATAATAAGCAAAGCCGGGAGACATCCATTTCAGAGTGCCATTAAAATCTGGGTCGCGTTGCAAATGATTTTCTTTTTTTTTTTTTTTTAATTTTCACAAATTACTGAAAGTTAAAAGAACCACCAGCCCATTTTACTATTTAAAAAAAAAAAAAAAAAAGGAGAGAAAATTAAAAAATAACATATAAAAATGTAGCCCGTTCTAGAATAAACCAAAAGCAGTCTCTCCACGCCTCGGCAGAAATATTTTCCTGGGCGGAAGATTTCAAGTCTGGGTCCCGCAGACGTTTTTTGCCGGGGGCGGGGGCCCTGCCTTTTCGCCCTGGGTACTGGGGGGGATGCTGGGGGGTGCCAGGGGATCCCGATCCCGCAGAGATGCTTTGGGGCTGCAGCATCTCGCCCTCCTGCCTGCAACGGGCACAGGAGGGTGTTTGCTTGATGCTCTTAAAACCCTTTTTGGGGGGAGTCTATGGTGAGAGATACTTTTCCCGTTGGCAGACAAAGGAGATCTCTGCCGAGGGACAGCGGGTTTGTGACCGGTGCCTACGACCACGCAAGCCGGGGTGGAGGTGCCAGGGCCACGGGTGGGCTTGTGAGACCGGGGAGGGATGTGGGGTGAGGTGGGGAGCAAGGATGCTCAGCCCCGGGCACCCCCTGCACCCTTTCCCCCCTGCACAGCCCTGCTGCCACCCCTCCCCTGCCACATGTCCCCCCGCAAAACCACCCCAAAGCCCAAATCTACATCTTACTTCTACACAGGTTTGGCTCCTTTATTGGTGATGCTATTTGGGGGTGGTGTTACTTTCCCATGGGAGAGCCCCTGGGGAAAGGCAAGGCCTTTCCTTAGGGACATGGGGTGGCTTTGGGGACACGGTCCTCGCCCAGTGCCAGGGGGGACAATGGGGCTGCCCCAGGTCTCCCCAGTAATCTCCTGCGCTGCCTCTCCCAGCGCCGAGCGGCCACGACGACTCTGGCAGCCGCGTTTGTTTACGGGCTGAATTTGTATTAAAATGGTTCATTATTTCCCTGACTGGCAGGTTTCCAGTGTCCGTGCTAGTTAATAATTGCAGCCAATTAAACCTTTGCAAAATATGCATTGCGGGTACGGGGTGGAGGGGGGGGGGGGGACACAACACGCGAGGATTTCTCACAAGCCCACGGGTGTCTGGTGCCGCTGCGAAGGAGCCTCATGGTGGGGTTGGGGATGCGACGTGGCATCGCTGCCATCCGTGGGGACCTCTCGGGGACAGGATGGCCGAGCCCCTGGGATGGGGACGCTTGCAGGGCTGTCACTGCAAAGGGTTTTTCTCCTTTTGTAGAGGCAAAATTTGGAGCTGGTGGGGGAAACACCAGCAGGATCCACCCCAGCCCTGCGGATTTGCTGCCCCCTTGACCTTGCGGGTACCAGCGCTGCCCACCTCAAGCCCCGAACTGCCCCCTTGCCCTGGATGGGTATCCGCAAGGTGGGCTTGGGCTCAGCCGGGGCATCGCCCCAACCCTGGGCACCCCACAGCAGCTGCAAGGACGTTTCTTTTCAAAGCACAGCTCCCTCTTTTCCTGCCTTTCGTCTCATTCGCTTCCGCCGCTGGAACACCCTCTGCCTCCGCAGGCCGGCAGAGCATCGCCTCCGAACCCCACCCCAATCCCCCTCCAAGCCAGGCACAACTTGGGAATAAAACATTTCTCAGGGCCGAAATGCAAGCAAACCTCCGTGGTCCAAAACCCACCCGGAGCTGAGACTGCCCAGCTCCTTCCACCTGTGACCTCGGGTGGCTTTTGTGAGCCGTCAGGATGCGAGCACGTTTCTCGGCCGCCGCTTGAAAAGCAGCCAAAGAGCCGGAATAAAGAGACATTATTTAGCGAACGCTCGCCCCGCTCTTTGAAGCTGGGAAGCTCGGCAGAAAGGCTGGGTGTTCAGGCAGGCTGTGGCTACGGGAAGGCTGGGGGGGGATGTTTCTCGGATGCTAAAGTCGCTCGGAGAGATGCGGGAGCGCGATCGTGGGGAGGACGGCTGACGGGGAACCGCCGCCTTTCAGGAAGGCAAATAATCGCAGCCTAGGTTAGCTCTTCTGTCGAGAGAATAATCGTGCTTCTAAAGGCCCTGATATGATGAGCAGCACTGCTTTGAAATCGAAATAAATACATAAATAAATCAGAGATCTTGGACTGATTAAGGCAATTGCTTCCCTTGCTTTTGCAACCCCTTTGGGTCCTGGTTCCCAGAGCCAATTACATATTTAAAAAGTTTCTCTCTGGAAAAAAAAAAAAAAAAAAAAAAAAAAGGACTTGCAACTCTAAAATAAAGTTTCTTTGTGGTTGCCTAATGAACAGCGAGGGCCGGGGCAGTTTACAGCTTATTAATTGGTTTTAAATGGCTCCAGCTCTGTCTCGGAGCATCTTTATGAGCTGGCCGCAATGTGGCTGTGCCCTCCCAGCTGCCCCGCGTGGGGTCAGGGCACGCCGGGCACCGCCGACCTGGGCCCCTTTGTCTGGCGGGCGAGTGGCCAGCCCGCCTCCCCCGTGTCCCCCTCCTCCTCCCCATGGTCAGCCCCACAAAAGCCCCCCGGGACCTGCCGAGCTCCCGCCGCCTCGGCCAGGGTGTGGATGCAGCCGTGGGGGAGAGGAACTGGGGAGATGCTGAGGATGCTCAGCCATTACTTTTCCAAATATATTCACAATTTTTCCAGCTCCCTGCTCCCTCCTGTACGACTGTGGGGGAGATTTGCTTTGCCACCCGCTCCCCACTTTGCCTCCTGCCTTGGCACACTGCAAAAACCTCCTCGCCACCCCAACCTCGGCTTATTTTTAAGCTCCGCTTGGCCACGACACACGGGAGCTCGGCAGCCGGCACAAACCCAGGGGCTGCCCGAGCATCACTGGCACATCACACCTAAAAACACCATGCACCTCCAGGCACTGAGCAGGTGGAGAAAAGGCTCTGTTCCTCACCCAAAAAACACCCAGGGGGGTAATTCAGCAAACAGTTTCCTTGCTATGAGGATGGGGGGACATAAATCTTTCCCCCACCCCAGACACGCACAGAAACCTCACCCCTAAGGGGAGGGAGGGCTCAAGGCGCAGGCCTCCTCGGATGTTTTCTGCCCATAAATGTGCGTTATTGGCAGCAGAAATGGTCGGATTGGGTTTGGGATGTAAGGAAATGCTGGTGATTATTGATATTTTCCAGAGCTGCTTCCAAACCTATTCTTGGGCTTGAACGTGTTGCATGTGTCACCTCTGCTGAACAGTTTTAAAGCTTTAATTCAAAAAATAGCATTATGTTTATAATACTATATAAGGTTTTCTCCTAGCTGTACGCACGGGATTATATATGTATCTGTGTGTGGGTGCGAATGTGTGTGCAGGGATGTAATGAGACAAACAGCTCAATCTGGAGCTGGTGGGGAGGCAGAGCCACACACGCAGCCCCGAGAAGCGGCTGGTTCCCTTTGGTACCAGTTCGGTTTCTTTTTTACCAGCCGGCGGAGTTGTCTGAATAAACACGTTATCGTTTGGGCTGGTCCACAGCTAACCAGGCGGTGATGTTGTAGGTGCAGGTATACATCTGGGGGTGCGTAGCAGGGGGGTGTATTCACCAGCCGTCGAACGCTGGAGAGGGGCCGGTGCGTGACAAGATGCCAGACGCTTTTCAGTACATCAAATCTGTATCTCAGCACTTTTCACGGCGCGGGAAGGAAACGGTAATTAGGCAACAGGACTTAACACCGGAGTCACGCCGCATCCCTTTCATCCCCACGCATGTGTGTGCTGGCACACCCCGCCACGCCAAGCAGAGCCTCACCCCTTTTTCAACACAATCCTCATTTACTTATTTTTATGATAACAGATAAATTATTCAGCAGAGAGAGCGTTTCCCCCACTCTGGGACTTTCCCATTAACACCTTAGCGGTCATTCCTGTTGACCCCTGCCCAGCTCTACTGGTTTTATGAAACTCTCTGGAACAATACTGGGAATAGCAGCGTGTGGGAAGGAGGAGGAAGGTTTTAACTGCATGGGGTCTTCCATCTCCAGCTCTGTTTCTATGGATATCTGAATGGAGTTTATATTTATCCCTCCCGTTTGAGCCATGTGTGCAACTTTGGAGGAGGAAGAGGTGGCCACGGGCAGAGCCGCTCCGTCGGAGCTGCCGGCTCCGCTGAGCCCTGACCCCTTCGGGTCAGCAGTGAGAGCATCACCCCGACGGGCAACATCAGCCTCGGCCTTTCTCCCAAGCCAAAATGTCACTGCGAGGGGGATAAACAGCAGAAATACTTGGGCTAGAGCTTAACGCAGCAGCGAGTGCCGTGTCCAGCAGGGAAGCGGTGCTCTCCGCAGCCCCCCGCCACTGGGCAGGGATGTCAGGGCAGGAGCATCACTCTCAGTCTCCGGCCCTCAGTCCCTCCTGCAGCTTCCCTGTAAACGGCCAAATTTCCTGGGAGCAAGGGATTTTCCATCCGTCACGTTGTCCTTTGCTGTCAGGAGAGGAGTCGGCACGGCCCCAGCGCCGGGGGGAGCGTGCCGGGGCTCCGGAGCAGGTAGGAGTGGGAAGGCGAATGCGTGACTCGGCCTGGCCTCGGCGCACCGGCTCCCGGAGCATTACCATGATGGCTCCATCATTAATTGATCAATCACAGGATGACAGTTAATTAAGTAGAAAATAAAGCTACTCTGCCCAGCCTGGCATTAGTAGGCAGCGGCATTAAGATTTCTGGAGTACGAGGAGGGAAATTAAAAAACAAAGGCACAGCTGGAGGAATAACCCTGTTGCCGGTGGCTGGGGGTGGCAGCCTGGCACGATGCTCCCTGGGCCGTGTCTCCAAGCCTGGGATGTGCAGGCACACCCTGCACGGTGGTGACAGCCAGTTCTTGGCTTCTTCTCCCCTTCCCGAGAAGCCGGATCCCATCCGCTGCCCTCCAGGAATAACCCCCGTTTTCCACGTGGCCCCTTCCCTGCCAGCTCCGGTGCTCCTGCCCGGGCACTGGACCCTCACCAGCCTCCAGAGTCACAAAGGGGCTTTTCCTTTCAATCCCATTTTCCCATCTCCTGGCCCTGCCCCGTGGGCTAACCCGCAAGAGAGAAAAGAAAGAGAGAAAGCCAGAAAGAAAGCATCCTTCTCCCCCCCACCTCATGTGCCAGGGATTGTCTTGATATGAAAAATTATGGTTTTTGTTAAAAACTATTACTAATGAGGCGTCTTTCCTGCCCTTAATTGTTGCCAAGGCGATGACCCCAGCCAGCCATCTTTAATTAACTTAGACTAGATCTCCTGAAATGAGTTCCTCGGGTAAATTGCTCACCACGGCTTTCAGGCACGGAGCCGTGTTTGCCAAGCCCACCCACTCCGGCGCGCTGCCACAGCCACCGGCAGAGGTGATGGCACGGGCCGGCGTCCCCCCCTCCGCCTCCCCCTGCCACCGCCAGGCCAGGTAACCCCGAAGCCAACGGGTAGAAGCTCAGAGCAAAGATGGGGATGAAGGAGCGACTGATGCCCGACCATAGGGAATGGGATGAATGCGGATTTCTCCATAAAATGGGAATTCGCCCCGGCTGCTGGCTTCTCCCGGGACCGGAGCATCACGGGGGCCATGGGACCGGCCGCGCGGCGGCTGGCGCCTCTCCAAGCGAAAATCACATTTCCTGCCTGACAGATAACGCCGGTCAAGAGAATGCCAGGACGATTCCTGAAAATGCCATAATTGTTTTAATCTGATGGCGGATAAAAGATAATGATGCTAACAATATTTAAACGTAATTATAGTTTCCTGCGGCTGTTGGGCTCTTTGAATCCTCTCCACTCAAGTGGCTTTGTTTACGAGCGGCTTCAATAAGGCAGGGCCCGTTTTCCTCTTCTATCGCCTTCACACCTGCACCTCCATCCAGGCGGGGGGGTGGATGCTTGCCAAGGGGCTGGCTCTTCTTGGGGACTGGTGCTGGCCAGCTCTGCGGCCCCCCCAGGCTCTCCTGCCCTTGGCCCACCATCACCCAGCCTCTGCCTCCTGGGATGTGATGCCTGCCTTGGGAAAGGGGCTGGGATGGTGGTGCTCGGACCTCGGCAACACCCGAGGAGCAGGGATCTGTCTGGGGGAGTTTTAGGGACAGGTGGTAGGAATAAATCACCCCCCGTTGGGATGTTGTAGGCATATGGCGGCTGGTTTATACTGGTCACCTGTGTCAAGAGCCGTGACCACCTCCTATAGCCCTCACATCCCATCCTCAGCTCCCCTCCAGGGTGAACTCCCCAACATCGATATAAAACAACAAAGAAGGACAAAGGGATTTTTCAGGAATGATTTGCTGGCAACAAACAAATAAAAAGCACCGGAGGTAGATATCCAGGGGCTCAGTATCGGCAGGACAAGAAGATGGAGGAAGAAGAAAATGGGATGAATCCCCTACATGGGAGATTGTTAACAAGATCTTAAAGAAAACCCCCAAAAAGCAGCTTTCTTTCCGGGGGGCTGGATGGGCTGACAGCCCAGGTAGCGGTAACAGAGGCTGCAAAACAGCTCGGTTGAGCGCGCAGAAACAAGTAGTGAGAAAAGACAGGAATTAGGCAAGGCTTTTAGAAGAACTTAAATATGAAATGGCTATTTCAGTAGCTGGAGTTTAGCCTTCTGTGTGAATCAGTCTTTGTAAATAGGAATGGAGGATAGCCAACTTCCCCAAAAGGGCTCTACAGGGGGTCCGGAAAATCACAACGTCCTGAGTTTAATGGGGAAAACAGATAGAAATGGCAACAAAGAATGGGGAGAAACAGCAATAAACCTGATTGTTTGGTAAATAAGGCTGAGCCTGTTGCCGAGAAGGGAAGTTTGAAAAGCAGCTGGGAAGTGAATAACCGGTGAAAAGTTAGGAGAAAAAGTGGCATAACAAACCCAGAGGGTTCCCAGCGCGGAGGGGTCAGTGCCGGAGCCCCCGCGGCGGGCGGGAGTGTGGGCCTTCCGAAGTGCCGGGGAGGAGGGAGGAAGCAGCGACGGGACAGTATCCACTGCTGCTCCAACGTGATAAAACCTGGCACAACATGGAAGAATATGGAAGGGTCTCACTGTGCTGATGAACTTGGCCTTAAAATGAGGGAGGAATTCAGTGCTGAGCATAGAGAAAACAAGTCCACTGCCTACACGGCAATGAAACAGCTACATCCAGTGAGGAAGAGTGCTCTGAACCGTGGATATGACTTTGGAAAGACTGGCTCCGTCACTGGCAGGGGGAAAGAGGTGCACGGCGAGTCAGAAATGACTCATGAGAGACCAGAGGAGAGGGCAGGGATGGGTGAGAGGGCAAGGATTGGGCTCACCCTGTGCCACACGGGTCCCTGCCTCCCCGAGGGACTCTCACAGGGCTGAGGAGGCACCGGGAAGGATGAGGAGCCAGGCTGGAGATGTGCAATAGCTGCCATCCGAGGAGGGATTTAAATAAACTAGGATTCCGGCCTGCAAAATGAGGGGACTAAGGAGGAGGAGAGAGCGGGCTGTGAGAGCAGGAATGGCAGGGAGAAGGTGAACAGGCGCTGGCTACTCACTGCTTGTCTCAGCAGAAGAAGCAGAGGGCATCGGACACGCTGGCTGAATGCCCGGCACAGGGAGCTGCTTTGGTAGCCGTCTGGGGGGGCTGCAGGGGCCAAAAGTTTGGAGGGGTTGGAAAAGTAATTGGGAAATAAAGAGCAGAGAGGTGTCTGGCTGCTGGAAGGGCTGGGAGCTCTGCAGGATGCTGGGCGAGAGAAGGCAAAGGAGCACACCCCTCCCTGCCACCGTCCTGTGCCCTGTCCTGGGCTGGGACACTCTGAGGAGGGGGTGGCTCATCCCCGGAGCTGCCGCCGGTTTGGGAGTGGCCCGGGATCCTCTGCCCGTCCCCGGGGCATCCCTGACCCCCAGAGACGGGGACGCACCTCGGGAAGGGACCTCTTTTCCTAAAGCAGGGCTTTCTCCCTCCCAAAATGCACCTCCACGTTTCCCGGCGGCTCGCCCCCACCCCGCCGGGAGGGGTCTCACCAATTACCCCGTGTCTACGGGGAAATCCACGCGAGACGCGCAGGGACAGCTCTTTTACACGACACACATCCATCCCCACGGTGCTTACCCACCCTGCTCGCCCACGCAGGACCCAGTCTCGGAAGGAGAGGGAGAGCTTTACCGGGGAAGCCCGGCCTCTGCCCTCCCCGGCCCCGCAGCCCACGGCCCCAGCGAGCAGCCCGCGGCCGCGGACACGCGTGGCCGGCACGGCGCCGTCTCCGCGGGCTCGGCGCAGCCCCGACGGGGCGCGTTGACATCTGTAACCAACACGCCGGCTCCGGCAAAGGCAGGGCTGCCCGGCCAGGCGGAAAATTAACACTGACATTGAGTTTAATTAAACAAAACAACCAGGCTGTGAGCTGGAGCGGGGACGTGGCAGCAGCTGGAGGAGCCGGGCTGGGCGCGGTTTGCGAGCGACACCCGCCGCCGCCCCGTCGGGGCGAGCCCCAGACCCGGCCACAGCCACGCCAGGCCCGGGAGGCCGATCCCGGCTGGTGATCCTGGCTTTCCCGCGGGCCCTGCCGTCCAGGGCGGGGAAACACCTTTTCCCCTCCTCTTTTTGCTCGTCTCTTTGAAAAAAAAAAAAAAAAAAAAAAACCAAAAAAACGCGCGGGGGTGGGAGGAGGCCCACGCGTGTCTCTGCCCCGGCATGAAGCGGGGGGGCTACTCGGCGCGGAGCGGTGCCGGAGGGAGGCGGGGAGCGCTCCCGGGGCCGGATTTCGTTGAAGGGTGTTTGGGGAGATGCTGCTCCGGCGAGTCTGGGCGCCGGGAAAGACCGACTCCCCCCCACCCCGCTACCGGCTCCGGCCTCGCTCCCTGCCCCCCGGCCCCAAATAAAAGAGGTGGGAAGGGCCTGATCCGGGCAGGGAACCCCCGGCAGAGCATCTCCCGCCCAACTGCTCCCCGTCGGGCACCAGTAGCACCAGTGGTGCTTGCGCTTGAAGCGGAGGGGAAGCCCTGCCCGCCGGGGCTGCGGTTTTATGCCGCGCCGCTCGGGAATCTCTGGGCTCCGAGATCCTGCGGGGCAGACAGACCCCCCCCCTGCCCGCCACCGACTGCCCCTCGCACCGCAATTCCTCCGCGGAAGAGCTGAAAATACCGCGCAAGCAGAGCGGGGAGCAGCCTCCTCCAGCCGCAGCGCTGGTGTCCGGCCTTTGGGGCCGGGCGATTCCCGCTGTTTCTGTCTGACCCCCCCATCCCACTCTGGCCCCCGCCCCGAGAGCTTCCTCCAGCATCAAGGACCCCCCCTCTTCCATCCAGCCCGCTGTGCCCGGGTCCTGGAAGCGAGGGGCGATCCCTCTGCACCGCAGTCATCCTCCTCCTCCCAGTCCGTAGCTTTGGGGCTTTTAGGCTGGTCATTTTATTTTATTTTATTTCTTTTTTTTTTTTTTTTTTGGGGGGGGGGGGGTGTGTGAAGGCGTGAAATGTCGGCTTTGAAGGATATTTGTAATAACATAACCAGCAAAATGAATGTCATATTTTTGCTCCAATGAATTGGATTTCCTGAAATATTGTCTCCGTAATGATGCCTTTAGGCTCCTCTGGATTAGATAACTCTCCAACCACATCAAGAAGGCTAATTATCCCAAAGCCACTTTCCCCACATTTCCACATCTATTTTATATATCTATGTATATCTATGTATATAGACACGATATTCTCCCGAAATCTCGGGGGCTGCCGCTCCGCAGGGACACGCACCGGCAGGGGAAGGGAGGGCTGCGCCCATCCCCGTGGTATCCCGTCCCCCCCCCCGCCCTGTCAGGCAGAGCACGCCCGGTGGGGGGAGGACCAGAAGGGGGGGAGCCCCGTCGAGCAGCCGTGACGCCATCAAGCCCCACTCCCCTGCCAGCCAATCCGCAAAGCCCGGCCGCATGTCGTCAGCCCTCGCTGACCCCCGGCGGGATCCCCTCGACGGCTCCGGGCGCACGTGGGGCGATAGGGGACCCCCCCACACACCCCACCCCCCGACGTACCCCAGCCCCGTCGGGCATCCCGGGGCCGCATCCCCCGGCGTGGGGAGGGGGTGACACTCCCGGAAGAGGGGGGGGAGGGGGAAGGGAAGGCAGCGACGGGGATGCCCGGGGTGGGAACGTTGGTCCACGCTGCCCACGAGGTCACGCGTGGGAGTGGGGGGCGAGGAGGTGCACAGAGCAGAGCCCCAAACATGGCGAGGAGCTGCCCCGACCCCACCGAAACCCTAAACCCCCGAGGAGGGGGGGAGAGGGGGAAGGGCGTGTGTGTGGACAAGGCCACAGGGCCCACGCGTGGGTGCCCCCGCCGCCTCCCCCCCCCCCCTCCAACTCCCCCGCCGCTCTCCTCCGCCCGGCGCGGCTTTCTGTCCCGGCTCTTTGCTTGGGCCGGGGAGTTTGTACTTCGGGATTATTCATCTCCTGCAAGTTTTTTGTTAGGCGGCCCTGAAAGGCCTCAAAGGCTGGGAACACCATTCTAATTACGGGGAAGCACAGCTTATTTAGAAGATAAAAAGAGACTTGTAGTCTCATAACAGCTTCTTATATCCGTCAAATAAGGATCTCTAATGACGGGGTGAGAGCCAGTGAATGCCTAAAACAAACTAAAAAAAAGGAGGGAAAATAAAGCAGCCAGGGGCTTAAGATATATTAAATTACCCTGATTAGGAATTTAGGCCGTGGCTCGAGTCTGCTGGAGAGGCTGGCGAGGGGGGGGGACGGAAAGTGCTGCTATTCATTTCTGGGGAGAGGGGTCAGTAGGTCGGAGGAGTTCACAGGGCCTGGCTCTATTCTTATGCTAACAGAGAATACAAGCGCTGGCCTGGAAAATAGAAATGAATTTGCAATAATCCGAGCCCCTCTGTTTGCAAGGCGAGCGGCTCTATAGCTAATTGCAGCCCGGCCTCCCCCGCCTCATTGCGGACAGTTGTAACGATGCATGGGAGATTAGAGCCCGAGGGGTTGGAGGGGGGGGGGATTTAAGCTGTGTCGTGTCCCCCCCCCCGCCCCCCGCGTCCTTTCCCTCTGCTCGATGGTGAAATATTCCGGGGCAGGCGCTGGTGTTTGGTCTGGCTCTGCTCGCAGGGGACCGGGGCCAGCCAACTTCTTGAACTTCCTCAGAGCCGCGCAGGGGTGCGGGCCGCCGGGCAGCGCGGTGTGCCGTGGGCGGGGGGGGGGAGCATGGGAGGGGGGGGAGGAAGGGGAGGGGGGGTCGTCTCTGCGCTGCCCCGGGGCCGGCGGGGGCTGGGGGGGAAGGCAGCGAAGTTCCCGGAGAGGGGGGGACCCCCATTGAGCTGCCGGTGACAAGCAGTAAATCGGGGAAGAATAGCGCATGGAAACGCGCCGTCGGGGCCGCCCGCCGGCCCTTACAGCTGCCGTCCCGTCTCGCCGCCATCCGAGCCACCGGCTCCCCGGCGGGATGCCCGGCTCCTTCTCCGCATCCTGACGGGTCCCTCTCCGCCGCACTCGAGGGCTCTCTATTGCACGCCGAGGGGTCCCTTCCCGCACTTCGAGAGGTCCCTCCTGATTCCCGAAGGGTCCCTCCCGCACCCGAGGGGTCTCTTTTGCACCCCGCAGGGTCCCTCCCCAGGACCTAGGGGTCCCTCCCACATCCCGAAGGGTCCCTCTCGCACCCGAGAGGTTCCTCCCCAAACTCAGGGGTCCCTCTCCAAACCCAAGGGTCCCTCCCATTCCCCGAGGGGCTCCCTCCTGCACCCTGCGGGCTCCCGCCGCTTCCCTCCCGCCCGGGGCCCGCCCCGTCGCGGCCGCGATCGGTTTCAGGACCCTGGACAGGGGCGGGGCCGCCGTCGGGGCGCGGCTCCAGCGGGTCCCCGCGCGTCACCCGCTACGTCCCGCCGGGCCGAGGCGGGGGTTCTCCCGGGGAGGGACCCATCCTGGCCCCTTGTCCTCTTTTCCCTACACTACCGGGCTGGGATCAACCCCCGCAGGGGCCGCCGAGCCCCGGGGTCGCGTTGTGGGCACGGGCCACGGTTTGGCAGTGGGTCGGAGCCCACCCCGAGGCAAACGCATCCCCTTGTGCAGGGAAACCGTGTGTAGGGGACGAAAATGCAACCGAGGGGCTGTTTTAATGAATATCGAGCGGCTCGGTCAGCCTCCGCCGCCCTCGCCGGTATGCGGGGCTGCTCCCGGTGCTGGGGACGGAGCGGACTCCCCGCCGTGCCCCGACGGCGAAACGAGGTGTCAAAGCCCCGGGGTCGCCCTGCCCGGTCCCAGCGACAAAGAGGTGGCCCTGCTGCCAGAAATACAGCCCTTTTTCGTTAACAGCCGCTTCTCCCTTCTCCTCCCCGCCGGCGGCTGGCCCCAGAGCCGGAGCCAGAGACGCTCCGGGTGCGAGATGTGCCCGGGGCCGGCGGCACAAGGCGGTACCAGCCCCGCACCCAGAGACCGAGACCGGCTCCGCAGATCCGGGCCGAATCCTGCGCCCCACATCGCCCTTGCAGGAATTCTGCCGAGCGCTGCAAACTTTGTCCTGCAGCCCAGGGCTGTCCCCGCCGTCCCCACCCCACCGGCCGCACGGAGGAATCGGGCACGGGGCGGGGGGGGTGGGTGGAAAGAAGGTCCGGGGGCTGGTGCGGGCCGGGGCCGGGGCTGCCCCGGCGGCTGCAGGTCTCAGAGTCTCCATAAATAGCTTTTTTCCGACTCTCTGAATTTTCTCACTCGAGACTGAAATTAAAAGGATGATTTCCCCGTAAGGGGTACACGCCGGACGGATTCCTCCCCGCTCGGCGTTGTCCGTGCCACGGGGCTTCTCCCGCAGCCTTCGCCTAACGCTGGTGTCGTTTTAAAAGGCAGAACCTCCAGATTTTACCCAGCGGGCTGTTCTGAAGGGCTGCGTAAGGTTAAGAAAATTATATTTCAGGTACATTAAAAAAAAAAAAAAAAAAAAAAAAGAAGGAAAAAAAAAAGAAGAAAAAAAACCCAAAGAAAAACAATAACAAAAAGCCACAAAAAAACCACCAAGACAAAAAAAAAAAAAACCACCCACCACACACATTAAAAAAAAAACAAACCACAACAAAACAACGGCGTTTCTAATTTCCAGTTGTATATTGAGTCACTGAGAAAAGAGGTGGCATTATTTGTAATAATAATAATCTATTAACTGGATTTGGGAGGAATTTTCAGCAGAAGAAATTCATTACGGGGCCGATCCGTGAATTTTCGCTCTCCCGAGGAAATACGGGGGAAAAATACACGCGAGCTTTTAAAAATTGTTTCGGATAACAAATTCCCCGGCGCTTTTCTCTCGCCTGCGGTGGGACACGGAGATGAGCCGGCGCGATGTTATTTCTCAACGCCCGCCGGACTTTGAGTTTCCCTCCCAAAAATAACGCCCGGTCCGGCCCCGGCGTCCTCTCCCCGCCGAGAAATAAACCGCCGAGGCGGAGAAAAGCGGGTTTCTTTGCTAGAATAAAAATCGAGTTTATTAGCAGGAAAAAAAAAAAAAAAATTCGTGTTTATTTGCAAGAATAAAAAGTGGTTTTCTTTGCAAGAATAAAAATTGAGGTTGTTTACAGGAATAAAAAGCGGGTTTCTTTGCGAGAGCGGGGACCTGCTGCTTTGGGAGGGGTAGGACGGAGGGCTGTGCCGCGGCTGGAGGGGAGGCAGGAAGAGGGGGTGATTTCCCCCCCGGAGTGCCCCCTAAATGGGGCTGGGGTTCGTTCCCCAGCAGGTCCCTCCGGGCTGCGGGGCGTCCGCTGCGGAGGACGCCGGGGCCCGCACCCGGCCCCGCACCCGGCCCCGGGGTTGTCCCGCTTCCCCCGTCTCACCACAGCCTTTGGGGGGATTTTTTTGGGGGGGAGAAGGTGCCCGGGAAGCGCTTCCCCACGCCCGTGGAGGGTTGTTTTTCCCCTGGATGCTTTTTCCTCGCCCCGCGGCCCGTTGCGGGCTCTTTCGCCCGCCTTTCCCGCAGGGTCGGGAGAAACTGTTCCCCCTTCAACGAAAACCCGGGGGGGCGATGTCAGGGCCCCTCGCGGCCCCCCCCTCACCGCACGGCGGCCGGTGTGGAGGGCAAGCCCGGCCGGAGGGAGGGTCCCTCCATCTCAGCTGCGGGCAGGGGGAGCGACCTTCCCTGCACCCCCCCGGCCGTGGGTGCCGTGTTCCTCCCACGGCAGGATGCATCCCACGGGTGCACGGGGATCGGGTATAGCCGGTGTGTGCGGGCACACACCGCTCGGGTACACACACGCGTGTGCGGGAGACACAGGCGGATCCCATATACACACGGCCCGGGCTGTGCTCCCCCGCCCCTGCACCTCCCCTCCCCAAATCCACCCGCTTTCTCGCCCCCTTTCCCCACTCCACCCACCCCACGCAATTAAAGGCGGCGGCGGAGCGGGGCTGCAAGAAGCGGCGGCTGAACGGTAAGGCCCCCCCCCCGCCCGCTCCCTTCCGTTGCACAAGGTGAAAGAATACAGAAATAGGTGAAAACACAGATAGAGCCCCAAAATAGCGGTGCCCGAGGTTTGGCTTTATTTATTCCTGCCTGTCCCCGTGCCCTGCAGCCCCCGGCCGGGCTGGACGAGCCGGGTACCTGGCGGGGGAGCCCCGCTGGCGGCTCCGCGGGCCGTAGGGGTGCGGGGGGGGATGATGGGGGTCCCGCTGCCCACGGCGGGGGGGCCGGGGAGCCGCAGGTGCCGCTGGCGGGAGACACCAGCAATGGCTGTTTGGGTGTTGCATTAAAGCACGCTGCAGTGCGCACACAGGCGGCCCCTCCCCCCCCCCAATCTGCCTGTATGCTAATGACATGCAAAGCGACTCATTTGCATGTTTATCTCTGTCAATGGGCAAGCGTGGCGGGCGAGGTAATACGTTTCCCACCGTGGCATAGAGGCCTCCCACCCTCCCACCCCCCCCGCGCCCCTCACCGCCCCGCCGGGCCGCGGAGGGCAGGGCGCACCTCCAGCCCCACCGCCCAGCCCTGGCACGACGGCAGGCACTGCCACAAAATGGCTGCCGGGGGGGGGGCCTGCAAACCGCCCGAGCGCCCCCACCTCTGCCCCACAGCAGCCCCCGGCCCACCCGCGCCCCCTCCCCTCAAACCCAGCGCCGGATTTTGTGCTTAAGCAGCCAATCGGGGGTGCAGCACCCTTCCCCCCTCCCTCTTTCTACCCCACCGTCCCTTCTTCTCCACCCTCCATCCCTCCTTTTCCACCCTCCATTCTTCCTTCTCCACCCTCCATCCCTCCTTTTCCACCCTCCATCTCTCCTTCTCCCTCTACATCCGTCCTTTTCCACCCTCCATCCCTCCTTTTCCACCTGCCATTCTTCCTTCTCCCCTCCATCCCTCCTTTTCCACCCTCCATTCTTCCTTCTCCCCTCCATCCCTCCTTTTCCACTCTCCATTCTTCCTTCTCCCCTCCATCCCTCCTTCTCTACCCTCCATCCACCCCCTCTATCCTTCCTTTTCCACCCTCCATCCCTCCTTTTCCACCCTACATTCTTTCTTCTCCCTCTCCATCCTTCCTTCTCCCACCTCCATCCCTCTTTATCCCACCTCTATCCCTCTTTTTCCACTCTCCATCTCTCCTTCTCCCCAACTCCAACCCACCTTCCCCACGCCCAGAACCAAATCCTCGCTGTTTCCACGCGCGGGTGTGTGTGTGTGTGTGTGCGTGTTTCTGATTTCCCACCGCCCGGGGGAAAAGTCTCTTCCCTCCTTTCGAGGGGCTCCGACGCCGGCCCGGCCGCTGAGACCTCGGCCACTCATGACCGCTGTGGGTCCGCCAGTACCGCGCGTGGTCCCCGGTGGGGTGGACGCCCCGGGGGGGGGCCTCAGTTCTTCTGCTGAGGGGTGTCCACGGGCACTAGTGGGGAGAAACCAGCCGTGTGTACACTTCACGCCTGCGGGCCCACGGATGGGGTGGACATCGGAGGCACCGCTGCGTGTTTTTTAAATAGCCACCAAAATTTAGAATAATAATAATAATAGTAGTAGTAATAATATTAATCGTAATAATGAATCGATAACGAAGAAGCCTCTAACACCGCTCCGAGGTGCGCCCGCACCGCTATTTTCAAACACACCCGCTGGAGCGCAGGACTCTGTTTTGGGGGAGCGGGAGGGTACCCCCCCGACCTCCTCGCACCCTCGGCGGGGGGGCGGCACGGCGCAACCCCCCCCCCCCCCCCCAACGGGTCGTGGGGACCCGCGGGCAACCCCGGGGCCAGCGCAGGGCTGTAAGGCGGTGTTATATATTCTCCATACCATATATATGTATATCTAAAACACGTATATTGCATGTTACGCTATAATTTACGACGCCGAATGACGCCATGAGGTGTGACAGCACAGGACCCGAGGCAGGGTCCCCCCCCGCCGCCCCCTCGAGGTGTCCCCCGGACCGCCCCGCCCCGAGGCGACGGTGAAGGGAGTCCGCCTCGCTGCGCTGTGCTTGGGGACGGGCTTCGGGGGGGGGGGGACAAGGGGGGGGAGAAGGGGGGGTCCTGCCTCCCCACCCGCTCTCGCACCCCGTCCCCTCTCAGCTTCTTATTTACCCCCCCGCCCTTTTTTTTCCCCCCCTTCTCCCAAATCTTGCCCCCTCCCTCAGCGAAGGTGTTTTCGCTCCCTCCGTCCCTCAGCTCTATTTCAACCGCGGAGGGGGGGGGGGGGGGAGTGGGGGGAGAAGGTTTATTTCCCCTCCTTCACCCGGAATTGTCTTAGAAAAAAAAATAAAAACAGCCAAAACGACAAATCTGCCAGTCTGTGCTCGAGGCCTCCGGGCAGACGTGGCCCCCCCGGACCCGCCCTGCCCCGACCAGTTTATCCCAGTACCGTCCAGCCGCAGATACCGGGTGAGGATTTATTTGGGGCATTTATTCCGCCCCCCCGGGAATCTTATGTGCACCCCAACCCCATACATCGCACCTATGGAGAGGGAGGTGTGCCCCGAGCAGAGATGCTGCCGCTGCCACCCGGCGGGGGGTTTGCCCCCGAAGCCCCGTGCCTCCCCCCACCCCGGGGGGAAACGGGCCCGGCGGTGTCGGTCCCCTGGACCCCCCGGAGGTGCCGGCTCGCCGGGGTCCCCCCCAGCCCCCCGGCCCGCTCCCGGGTGGGTGTTCCCCTCCCGAGGGGGGCGGAGAGAGGCAGGCCGGGGCAGAGGCAGGTTTGGGAAGGCCCCCTTCCCTGGCTCTCCAGCTGCCCCCGCCGGGCAGTGTCCTCCCCGCACCCCGGCCAAGGGGGGGTTCGCACCCCCGCGGGAGGCCGGCCCGGGACACCGCATCAGCGTGCCCGGGGCAGGACTGGTTTTGAGGAACCCCCTGCAGAGAGGCCTCCCCCATCACCACCCCACCACCACCCCCCAAAAACCTGCCGTGCCATCGCGCCCCGCAGCAGAGGCAGCCCCCCCAAAAGCAAATGGGGGTCGTGTGTCTTCCCTTACCTGAGCGCTGGCCCGGGGGAGCCGCGGAGAGGGGGGGGGTGCTGGATCCGGCTCGTTTTCTCCCGCCGTGTCCCGCAGCAGAAACTTCCCCCGACCGGGGCCGGTGCGGGGGAGCCGGGCTGCGCCGGGGGGACCCCGCGGCCGGGGAGAGCCGCACACCCCGGGCCGTGTTTATATGTAGAAAGAAGGGTAATTTGAGTGCTTATACCAAGAACCGGGGTTGTTAAGTTTGCAGGCAGGCAGCTAAACGGTGCCAAGTGCGGGCAGGGAGGGGGGAGCGGGGTGGGTGCGGGGGGGGGGGGGGAGGCTGGGGGTGTGTAAGAAATAAAGAGCAATTGTCAGAGGCGAACAAAAGGCGGAGGATGGAAAGGAGCTGGGAATCCCGGGGCAGAGCCCCTCGGCGTGGACTTGAACTTGGGCTTTGACACCGTCTGCGAGGCGGGGAGCGGCTCCGGGCCGGGCGAGCCGGGCTGCCGGGGGGGGTGTGTGGGGTGTGTGTGACAACAGCCTCGGTGGCGGAGAGAGGGGACGTTACCCCCCCACCCCCACCCCAAAACACCCACCTTTGCGGGGGGGGCACTTTGCTTCAGGACGATGCGAGTGAGCCGGGGGATAACCCAGACGGGCTGAGACCCGACGGGCTCAGCGCACCTCCCGGGGCGGCGGGGGGCGGCGGCGGGGGGGACCCCGTCGGGGCTGGCCGGGGCCAGACGGCCGGGGGGGCCGCCCGGTTCTCACAGTCTGCGCCCGAGCCTGGATTCTCTGCACGTCCCGGCCGGTCCCCCCTTTGCTGCTATTCAGCACTTAATTGAACATTAATGGCAGCTGGGGATGAGGTCATTGGAGCCGGCTTTTCTCACACATTTTTCATGCAAATCCGCTAAACTCTAAACAAATTTGAATAAAACCCCCTTTGTGCGGGCCCTCCATGGTGTTTTTCCACGGGCCGCTCCGCCTGTCTCCGCACACTTCATCCGGGGAGGGGGGAGATGTGCTGCGCCGGGGGGGAGCGGCGGGGAGATGAGGGGGTGTGTGGGGGGGGGTCCCCGCCCAGGCCCGGAGCACCGGGTAGAGCCATGTGTGACATCCACAGAGGCTGTGTCCCCTGCGGGGCTCCCAAATCCAGACTCCCAACCCCCCCAAGGATGCACATTGCACAAGCGGGGCCCCGCACTGTGCTGTCATCTCCTTTCGCATCCCCGCCGTAGCACCAGTTCCCCCAGTAATATCCACCAGTAACACCAGTTCCCCCCTAACACCTCGACAGCACCAATCCACCCCCATTAACATCAGTCCCCCTGCAAGTAGCACCGAACCCCCACAGTAACACCACCCCACACAGTCCTCCCAGTAACCCCAATCCTTCCCATTACCACCAGCGTGCCCAGCACCTCTTGCTGTACTGGGCAATCAAGCCCCATTGTCTCTCAGTAAGGTGTTTTTTGGGTGCTCGCGGCGGAGCAAGGTAACGGCACGCAGAGCCCCTGACCCCCCCTGCTCCGTGCCTCCGCAGCCCCCATTAGCATCCCTGCGCGCCCGGCCCCCTGCCCAGCCTTGAACTTGGCCATGCCGGGCTGCGCTCCTTCTGCCTGCCTGGGCTCGCACAATGCCGGCCTTGACCCATTGTTTGCTTTTTTTCGGGTTTCAGCTGGGAAAGCAGCCACCTCGCGCAGCCTGCCCCGAGCACGCCGGGAGCCGGGCACAATGGGGAACCCTGCTCTGCAGGCAGAAGGGCTCCAAATCATTTGAGAGACATATTCATTATATTCTTTCACGGGGGTCTGTTTGCATTGGGTTTAGCGGTTACTTCCCAGACGGGGTTCAGACCAAATAAAGATCGTTTAGCGGCGCGGGATTCGCTCGGGCTTTCAGGGAAATGTGCCTGATGTGGGGCACGGCGCAGCCCGGCCGCTTGGCTCTGGGCTGCTCCCGCTTCCCTGCTGGTTTGCCTGGGTTTTATTTTGTGCCCGTTGCCTCCTCCATCCCGAGACTGCACCAAATCACACAGCTCGCTTTTGCAAAAGGGAGAGTTTATTTTCAACAGTGCATGGGGTGAGCGGGGTTGGGGGGGTTGGGGAGGGGGGAAGGAATTTTAATGAGAGAGAATTACAGCCAGTACGTTTCTCTTACAGGAACAGTGAGGGTGGGATGAAACAGCATCAGGGCTGCCCGGCCTGGACAGACTCAGGGTCTGGGCTGTGAGCACAGCGCCATCGGGACGGCTGCGCTCCCGCAGCTCCACACACCCAGGGATGCAGAGCAGCAAGGGCCAAGCTCTGCTCCATGAGCAAAGCCTGGTGCTAAAAGCTCCCTCCAACCTTCACACACCCGGTATTTTGCCAGGTGAGACGGTGGCTCGCTCAGATCCCTCTGCCCAAGCACCGCGGTCCTGCTCTGGGCTATTTAGGGCACTGAAGACAACGTACAGGAGTGATGTGGGGTGATCCCCTGGCTCCCTGTGCTGCCCTGGCTCCCTCCCCACGGCTGGACCGATGTGATTCGAGGCGATGCAGAAACCCTCTGTGTTCATGAGCCAAAGCCGCCCCCTCTCTGGGGCCACCGGAGAAGCCTGGAGACGTCAGATGGCAAGTTGGGGCAGGTGGTAGCCAACTGCAAGAAGGAACTCCGAGGCTTGAAAAGTCCCTTCTCAGCTTGCTGGGATCTAGGAAGGAAAGGAAAAAAATGGAGTGGTTACGATCTCGGACAGGGAAACGGTCCAGTAGTGCTCAGCTGAGAACAGACCAATTCAGCTCACCGATGGAGCAAAACTCCAACCCTCTTTCCCTCCTCACATCTCCCACAGCTCCAGGCCACCTTACCCACTTCCCAACCGGGAAAGACGCGGTCCCCAAGATGCCGAGCTCCCCCTCGCCTGCCTCATCTCCCTACCTCTGCCTGCCCCGCACACCGCCAGCCAGGGGAGGGCTTGCTGCTTGTCCTTCCTCCCTAGGCTTTGGGGCATGGGATTACTCTGCATGTCAGAGCCACTAAAGGAACAGCCCTCTGATGTTTTAATCTTCGTGTTAACTTTCCCTGCCCTCAGCGCCCTTGCCTGGCTGGAGAAAGTGACACCAAGCCACCGAACTGGAGCCAAAGCTGTGACGCGCTGCAAAAGTCCCCTTCTCGGCTTTCCCCGCGCCTCCCGGGGTTTGCCCCACACATCTTGCACCTTGCAGCAGGTTCTCCTCCCTTCTTCCTGATTTTTTTCTCTATTTCCTTTGCACTTTCCCCATGGCGAGCACGGGTCCCCCAGCACAGCCTCCGAACGCACTCCCAACCCTTTGCCGTCCTCCTTTGGCTTTGCCTATAAACTGTTTTGCTGGAAGGAGTAAAGACTAATATCACGAATTCTTGAATACACTTGGATCCAGAGTGCAAAAGGAACCATCAGCTGGCTAATTTATTCTTTTTATTATACCAAATTGTAATTTTATAAAATATCGCAAATTTTATAAAATATTTGCAAGCCCATTTTAAGAGATAAATCTTCTGTGTGGCTCTCTAATGAGCCGCCCTGGGAGCAGCCAGCATGTGATCTGCTGTAGGTCGCACCGCGACGTTCCCGGGCTGCGACTGGATGAACCACCGTAACTCTTTGAACTGTGCAAATACTCTACGCTCTGGGGTCCAGGCTGCAATTTTCATGGGTATTTTTTCTCTCTCTTAAAAATAGATCTTCTGTAACCCCTTTATTGCAATATTCATAAAGCACTTGATGGAAATCCGAGGAAAATCCCTTCCCTTTTGCAACTTTGAAGCAAGCCCGAAACTTAAGAGAGGCAGGAGCCAAGCCCACCCCACGTGCATGAGTTTGGGGAAGGAGCACAGACTGTCTGGAGAACCAGGGTGCCAAGAGGACAGACCCCACCCTGGTATATGGGTATATGTGTAGAGAGACCCAGGCTGCAAGAAGCCAAAGCCCAGCACTGTTTTATCTTACGTGACCTTAGGAGTCACCCCCGATGCCCTCCCCCAAGGCTGGCAAGGATGCTGAGCTCGGGGCAGATGAGAGCTCAACGGCGGTGGGTGCTTTCCCAAATCCAAGAGAGGAGGAGGAGGAGGCTGAACCTTTGTGCTCACAGAGCCCTGCCCTGGGCAGTGACAGCCCCTGCCCTCCACCCGGGCAGGCTGAGCTTGCTACGACCTACAGAGAAGCTCATCTTGGTGCAAATGGAGAAGATGCTCGTTGGTACGAGACACCGACCCACTCCGGACATGATGCCCATCCACCCGCTGGCTTTGCACCTTCCAGTAGTTAGTAACTGGGGGCAGGAGGGACTGGACCGACTCAGATGATTTGACACAAGCTTCAGGAGAGCCCAAACCTCACACTTTACACCCAGAGTTCAGTCAAGCCTTGTGAGTGCCTGCAAAAATAGGGCTGCACCAGGACCTGATCCGAGTCCAACGCTGCCTTCCCTCCCCAGTGCCCTGTGCAGGGAAAGCATCCCGCAAAGCAGACTGTGGATTCATTATCCCTCTCTTTTTAAAAAAAAAGATGCATAAATAATTGCAATTACAGCTCAGCCTCTGCCCCAGCACTTGCTCCTGTGCCTCCCTGTGCCCTTACAAAGCCAGCACTGAGGTTTACACGCTGACAAACTGCCCCACCAAGGCTATTCCAGACAGTGGGAAGGGCAAAAAAAAAAAAAAACCTCAAATAATGGCAAATGGATGCAGGACGCTCTGCCTAATCAGATTCCTATCCCCTATTGAGGCCGGGAAGGAGGGACCCCGCTCCTCCCCTGCCCTCAGCCCAGCCTCCGCTTCACCGGCTCACACGGAGAAACTTTCTGGACAATTTAATCTCGCCAGGGTGTTACTTAGAAAAACCTTTTTCACTGTCAATTTCCCCCCCCCCTCCCTTCCTCCCCCTCTCCCCCCCCCCCCCCCTTTTTTTTTTTCTTCCCTCCCAGCCTTGATTGAATTTTGCAAGCCCCTGATATCTTTCTTTTTTGTAGGGATGCACGCTGCTTATGCAAATACCAGCCTTTCATACCGCCTCCCTGGCTCAAGCCCTCCAACTTGAATGTGACCAAAAGCTGTGCTCTCCCCTGCTAACTCCTTAGCACAATTACACCTCCATTCTGCTCCAGGGGCCCGGGGAGGGGGAAAAAAAAAATCATTTTAAAGTAATAACACGTGCTGTTTGCTTTGGATAATTACAAGGGAGCTTCGGCTTCTAAGAGCTATGAAATATTCCGTTCGGCAGGGCAGGAGGGAGGCTCCGTGTTACGCCTACGCCGCCAGTTTTATCTCCTGGCGGAGATGCTCGCACGGCCTCTCGAGGCTCCTTCCATCTCACGCTCGTCCTGTGCACCTGGGCAAGCATTTACATTTCCTACGGAGGAACTTCTCGGCGCTTTGGGCTACGGGAGAGAGGAGAAGGCGGCTGACATTTTTCTTATCTCAAGTTACAATTTCCTGCAAGCATCAAGATAATAAAACATCGGCGATGGGCAAGCCGAGCGAAATGAATGCATCGGCTGGCTCTCCCGCGGCAGCGCGGGGAGGACCGGGGAGAAAGGACACCCGAGGGATGCGGCCACTCCGCTGGCTCTCGTTTGCATCGTGGCCCTGCCGTTATTGTCCTCCTGCCTTGTCTGGCTGGGGAAGTTTATGTGGAGGGCTTTTGCCGGGGCGAGGAGGAGGAGGGGAGTTTTCCCCAAAAGCACCCGGGAATCTGTCAAAAGAGGGACAGAAAAGAGAAGAAGAAGAAGAAGGGAGACAGAGAGTGGGAACGTCAAGGACCCCTGACTAATGAATAGCAAGTTTGCCCTTGAACCTCCCTGGGCTTTGCCATTCCCAGGCTCCAAACAAGGGCTGATGCATGCTTGGGCCCAGCTGCAGGGGGACCGGGCTATGGTTCATCTCAGACACTTTGACAGCCCGGGCCTTTTCCCCGCATAGCTCAGACTCGCCTAACTACTCCCCTGGCAACAGCTCAGTGCAGGAACCTGCGCTGAGGCCCTGCCTGCTGCATACAGAAGTGCGAGGAGGAGGGGAGCCGCTGGGAGAAATTAGCTGGAGACCGGCTTAACCCATCAAATGCTGGGCAGGCGTCGCCAGCCCCAGCACCCTTGGCTCGGTCCCCGGCTGGGCTGGCTGGGTGCTCGCTGGCAAGCGTTGGAGTAGGAGAGGGGCGGTGGTGGGTTAGATGTGCTGAGTTTGCTGTGTATCACAAATGCCATGACCTGCTGCTTCGCCAAGACCCAGCGCCTTGGACCTGGTGGGGCCAAAGGTCCTCACGGTGCCAGGGATGTTGGAGGGAGATGAAATAGCCGGCTGGAAAAGACCACCGGACACTGAGTGGGGAGGGCACAGCCTCTCCCTGGTGCGGCAGGGACTGGGCATCCCTCTCTGCCAGCCGAAACGAGGGCTCAGGCCAGACAAGAGAGGCACAAACTTGCCCCGGCCACTCTTTCTGCATTGCAGATCAAAGACAGGGGACGAGCTGGCCTTAGGGGTCTGCGCTGAATGGCTGGAGAAAGCAGGGACGAGCACCCGGCGGCTCCAAAACGCGACCCAGAAACGTTCCCACATCCCGGCCCCATATAAATCAAGGGGGGAAAAAGGGGGGCTCCGTCCCGGCCTCTGTTTTTACAGAGCATCTTTCATGTGCAGCCCCTGAGAGAGAGGGCTTTGCCGAGCTTGTTAAGGACGGCTCCTGCGCCAGGCAGAGAGGGGGACGCACCATATGGAGAGGAGAAAAAGAAAAGGGGACACTGAAAATGGAAAATTATGCAAAGCAGGAGGAGAGGCGCTGGGGGAAAGGGGGGAGGGAGGCAGCGAGGTGTGGGGGATGGGGAGAGGAGAGGCTGGGAAGGGAGCCCTGACTTGGGGGACACCAGCGAGCTGGCACAGGGGCAGCAGGAGGGACAGAAGTTTCCTGTGGCTGGATGCAGGACAGCCCCTGGCACCCTTGGGTGCTGTCACCTGCGGGCAGCTCTCCAGCCTGGCTTTCCCCAAGGGGTCTGGGCTGTGCCGGGATGATGCCCAGCTGGACCACTGTGGGTGCACCCTGCATCCAGAGCTGTGCCACACCAGGAGATGCAGCAAAACGGGGCCCGTAGTGACCTACTTCAGAGGTGTCCTCAGGACCTCCGTTACTATGGCAATGAGGTTGCGAGCAAACATTATGGCTTTTTTGGTCAAGGGTTTTTGCTTTTAATCAATCACAAAAACCGGACTCGCATACCGAGGTGCTGGGGTCTCGTAAGAAATGGCCCTGAACAACAATGACAGCAAGGGCCTGAATCCCCTGTGGGTCTCAGCCACCCATGCGGTGATGGTGGACACTCTGGTGAGTTAAGGAGCATCCAAATGCAGATGCCAGAGCTCTTCCCTTACCCTTGGTCCTCTTGGTCCCTAGAAGGTCCTAGTGCTGCAGGGCGGGCCAGAGCCCCAAACATGGCTCAGGGATGCTGTGCAGGCACAGGAGGGAGAATGAACTTTCCCTGCATGTGTTATTGCCCAGCTTGTGCTCAAACTCCAGCATCTGGCCTAACATGGTGTTTGGAGAAATGACTCGGCTCTTCCTAACCCAGCTGTAGAGCTCCTCTCTCTCCTGGAAACCTTCCTTGGTCACATCTCAGCTTCCGGGATCAGTTGGCCTTTGGGAAACCTCCCACCCTGGCACCATGACAGCTTCTCCGTCCCAAAGCCACCCTGCGCCTCTCACTTGTGGGGCTCTGTGCTGGCTCCCTGTCCGTGGGCCAGGACCACCTTGCACATCCTCACTGGGTGCCATCTCCCTTCTCCACCCCATCTTTCACCCGGCATGGAGAGCCACCCACTTGGTCCCCCAAAAATCCCCAAGCTTGGTGGTCATTGCTCTGCCTCCCCTGCTTGGTCCCCTCCATCCTGTTCCCATCTTCTTCTGTCTCTCCTCTTGATGGCTTTCGTTCAGAGCAGCACCAGTGCTTTTCCTTCATTCTCCTTGGCATCACCCAACACCCAGGAACACAAACTGATCCTGGCTGCCACCTTCCCTCCTTCTCGGCCCTGCACAGCCTTTGGTCTCATGCCCATCTCTACCCAGCTGCTCCCTTTTTTAGCTCCTTCTCCCATGTGTTGCATCAGGAAACCTTCCCTTTGCATCCCAAACGGATTTCTCCATTAATCCCTTCTACTGTGCTTCCCTCCATATACCATCACTAAATTTACCATCAGCCCTGGTGCTCACCCTACACCCCCAAACCCACATTTCAGGCAGGTATGGGGCGGATTCACGTGGGGTGAGTGCACGGCGACGGGCTGGAACACAGGCAGGCGTGGGACCATGCCTGCAGAGATGGGCACGCTTGCCCCAGCATACACGTGTTCCTGCCTGCACATGCCAACACCTACATGTTCCTGCCCACGTTCCCGCTGCCGGATCCAAGGCTGTGGGATTTCGAGGGGAGCTCTTGTTCTCCCCTGGGGCACGGGCATTATCTGTGCAACACGGCTGCAGGCTGGGATTGGGGCTGTTTGGTCTTACAGTCACTAGATGAAAAAGATGCTGTGTCCATCCTCTAGTTTCTTCAAGAGCCAAGCCCTGGAGTAAGGCTACATATGTTGGCCAGATCCTCAGTAAAGCCCTGGAATAAGCTGTAGGCACTGAAGAGGATTCATCTAAGCGGCACACAAAGAAAAATAGCAAAAAATAAAGTTCACGGGGGCACAAGGAAAACAGAGCTTCCACCCACAGAGCAGCTGTGTGGGGCTCTGGGGACAGGCAGGCAACGTGGGAGATGCTTCAGAGCTTGCTCTCAAGTTGATGCATTTGCAACCGCTTCCCTTCTGCAACCGGCAGAGGTAAATTGAGTTATCTGCCCTGCAGATGCACCTTCAATCCATGTACCTTCGGGTACAGGTATGTGTCCTGGGCTGCTCTAAGGATGGCAAGCCACCATGGCAGAATGATGCGAAAAATAGATCTGCCTTCATAGGAAAGGAAGAAGAGGGATCTGTTCTAGCCCTCGATACCCTCGACAGGCAAGCAACTGCCCCTCCACAACCAAACCCAGGAGAAGGGACTTCTTGGTGTTCCCACCTGCTAAAAATGGGTGGTGTGGGGTGGGGATGTGGGGGAACACAAGGGATTCAGGGTGTCCTTTTGATCAGTATGGCCTCAGCTGCCGTGCTGGAAGCTGAACCGTTTCCAAGGAGGATATGGCAAGAACAGAGAGTCCTGCCCAAGTGACGGTCCAAAGCGTTGGCACTTTGTCCTGATTCAACCTTGCCCCAGATTCCCGCCCCGGCATGCATCCAGGTTTCTTTCTCCTTGACCCATCTCTATCAAAAGAAGCACTGTTACGAGTCTCCGCTCTGAGTTTCTAGTCTACAAATAGAAGCAAAGCAGCCCCCGCTACAGAGCTGAATATTTCCACTAAACCCTATTTTGATGCCTGTCCCGGCAAAAGAAGCCTTCAGGGACCATGCCCCTTGTATGAGAAGTTAAATATTTCAGCCTCCAGCAATACAAGACACCGATACGATATTAAACTATACAATTGCTATATGTGCCTGCATTCCCATCCCAGAGCTGCACTGCGAAGGAGTAGCTCCAGTAAACCTTCCTCTGGACAGGGCCAGGGAGCCGTCTGCCTCGAGCGCTGGAGCATGGACGTGCTTATCGGGCACCAGAGCTGGCTCTGCCACCCCACACGGAGAAGCTGTGCCACGGGAGCTGCTAAAAGAGCATTTCATTTCCAAACAGGGCCCCGGAGACCTCTTGTGTGAGGGCCTCGATGGAGTGATCCAGGGGAGCGCAGAACAAGGAGACACGACCCCAGGCTATAAACAAGACAGACCCCAGGCTTGTTGGACCTTATTACTCTACTGCTCAGGCTGGCCTGTCCCCTTGAATCAGTGCATCTCCCCAATGCCACCACCACTGGGGAAATGGCGAATTGGGATTTCTTCACCTCCCTCTTCCCCCCGTTTCCCTCCCCTAACTCCTTTTCCGCATCATAAGCAAAGTCCTAATAAAGCTCCCATCCCCACTGCCAGCCCTGCACCATGCTCCCAGCAGAAAAGAGATGCAAAGCCACGCTTGGAATCTGATTCCCCGGCTTTAAACGCTGCTCTGCCAGCAAAGTGCGACTTGAAAGCTCCCCTGTCACAGTTACAAAGCTCCGAACAGCCCTTCCTCGGATAATCACGCTTATCTCCAGATTAAGAAAGAGAGACCTGCAGCTGAGGCTGGTCACATGGGCTGGGATGTGGGCAAATCTCTTTTAAACAATCCCCATATAGCTGTGACCTCCACCGCAGCCCAAATACACCGTCCCTCGGTCCCACTCGAAAACCAGCTCTGGAGACATGACGGAGCATGCGAGAGGGGACCACGCCGGAGAGAGCGGGGGCAGGAGGGAAATCAGGGGGAGGAGTGAGAAAGCGATGGAGAAGGAGAGGATGAGAAAGAAGGAAGAAGAAATAAGTAAAGGGAGGATGTGGGAGAGGAATAGGATGTGGTGGAGAGGGAGGAAGAATGTGTGGATGGAGGGGGAGGATGATGAAGGACAGGGAGGTCTCTGCTACTCTTCCTGCTGGGGATTAGTTGTCCCTGCACTGTCCTCAATTTAACTCTTCCCACTCTGTCCCCGGCTGGCAGCCTAGCCCGATTACGTGACTCCAGCTGTGCCAAGCAGCCTTGGCAGGGCGAGCGCGTTACCTACTTTGCTGCCACGGATTCATTAAGAGGCTTTTGCTTGTGTGGGAATAGTCATCCCAACGGGGAAAGGAAAAAAAAAACACCAACCCTTCTGCAGATCAACCTGGTGAGGAGATCTGACAAAGCGGTTTCCATGGCCCTGCCTGGGGCTTGGGAACAGAATTCAGGAGAGGCAGGGATGTGCAAACGAGAGAGGAGGGCGGAATGGGGGGAGATCAGTGGGAAGGAGTCCCCAGCCAGGTCCCTGCTCCAGGACAAGGCACTGGCCAGGGAGGGAATTGCCAGCCCTTCGCAGGATGCTGGTCCCTGCTTCTACTTTGTGACTAAAGGCCACCTTGCATCTGGGTCAGGGATGGACAATTCATTTACCCTGTGAGCAATGAAAGGTCCAAGCAACCGCAGAGTGGCTTTTTCCAACAGCAGGTTCCCCTCTTACATCCATGTGGGATTAACACAATTACTTTGCAACAGAGGAGCCCAAACGTCTCCAAAATGGGCACAGATGCAGAGCACTGGGGCTGGACCTCTCTGAGGACACTCACGATCTGCTGGCACTGACTTGGCTTTCCAGACGGGGGCTTGGCCACCGGCTGCAGCTCACCGGGAGGGACCGCAGTGCTCCCTCCCCGGCTGCTCATTATTCACCCTGCGCAATTAGGCACCGCCAATAAGTCACACGAAATTGCCTTTGTTCTCCAACTGGATGACCTGCGTTTCAGGGGAGTCCCTTTTTCCTGCACGTTACTCACAAGTTGCCCACCGAACCTACTGCTGGAACAGCAGTGAGGATTTTGGGGCACTCTTCAGGCTGGCCACCAGTGCTTCCTCATAGATGCCCCATCCAGGTCGACGGGGAGGTGCAGCCTGGCCCTGCCCGTCCTTTAGACTTCTCTGGGCACAAAAGAGAGCTTCTCCTCCCGCATCTCACTGGGGACGTCAGCTCTCCTCCAGGCAGGTGGCTTTGCCACTCTCTGGCTACTCTACCATCTCTTTGTGTCACTCCCAGCTCCCCTCCCAGCAGCAGAGAAAAGGCCAGTGCAGCTGCAGAGCCAGTGGGAAAAGAGGCATCAGCCCTTGCCCAATCCGAACCCCACCGATGCCAATGGCCACCTCACTTAGTTAATCATGACCTGTTCTTTCCTCCCTGGCCAGCCCACCAGAAGGCGTCAACCTCGTGCTCTGCTGCTCAGACCAAGCCATCTCCCACCCAAGCTCCTTGCAGGACCATCCCCACACCATGGTGTCTGCTCCTGCTCTCCATCCCTTCACCACCAGTGCCAGGATCTCATCATGGAAGGGAAGACAAAGCGGACGGGAGCCAGCATGAAGCTGGGTGCCACCAAATTCCACAGCAGACAAGCCGTGCTGCCACAAAACTTCCTGAAATGACCCTTGCATCAGAGCAGCCTTGCCCCGTGTAATTCCCTGCTCTTTCAGCATCCGGCAGCTGCTCAGAAGCAGATGGGAACATGGGGAGAAAAGACATCTTGGGCCATTCTATAGCTTCTTCTCAGTCTGCTCAAGAAATGTATGTGCAGTCTTAAGTCTTGTTGATTTAAGGGAAAGGATGCAAAATTAATTTAGATGAGAAATTAATTAGATGTGAACTGGTGTTTACATCCCTACTCATACAATGAATTCTTGTGTGAACCTACAGAATGCAGATGGATGGACGGATGGATGGATGGATGAATGGATGGACGGATGATAACAGCATTCTGGGAATGACATTATGTGCTGGTCCATACGCTGGGGATGTAGAAAGACTTTTCTCTGCATTGGTAATTAATAACTCTATCCTGAGCAAATGTTGATAAATCCTTTACAGCGCACGTTATCTCTGTCTCTCCAACTCCTGTTCTGCATTTCCATTTGCCTGTTTCCACTGCTCCACCCCGGCACCCACACGCTTCACTTCCCTCCCATATTTTGTAACTGGTAGTGGATTTGACTCCCTTTCTGGAGAAGCAGGTGGAGGTTTTGTTGCTGGGGCTTTGTGTGAGTGATCGCATGTGTATGTGTGTATACAAAGACGGCTACAAATCCATTGGAAATAAACACCTTTTAAGGGACTTGAGAGAGAGACACAGGGCAGAGGAGAAGAAAGAGCCTACAGAGCCTCAGCCAGACAATCAGGGAAAATGAAGAGAAAGACCCAGTGAACCAAAAAATGCCTCAGTTCTCTTTTAAATGCTCCATGATTTGCAAGGAAAGCAGCAGATCCCATTGCTGGGAAGCCCAGCTCCACCAAAGCACCAGGAGTCACAGCAACCCTCACCCCTTCTTCTCCCAGCTCCGCACAGCTCAATTACCCCAGGCTGCCAGGCTGCACTGCGCACACCCCCGCCGCCCCGCATCTCCCCCGCCGCCCAGACAGCTTTCGCCAATGGAAGGAGTACAAATATATTCATTGGCACCTTATCAGACATGCATGCAAAACTAATTAACATGGGGAGACATGCAAGCTGCCACCCAGCCACAAATACACACCCACGAGCATGCACACACACACGCACGCATGCACAAGGCAACCCTTGTCTAGGGGGGACATTCAAAAGGCTTTGTCACTAATTTAGGCATCTGTCTCAGTCTGGTCTGGTCCTCCTGGCTAGGCTGGAGTTGTGGTTTTTTTCCCACTCTGTTTGACAATGCTGGGAACATGCCCGGAGACCCCTCATTCAAATCACCCCTTGACAATGGTCTCATTGTGTGAGCATATAGAAAAGGGAAAGGATGGGGGAGAAGATGTGGAAGGGGGGTAAGGAATTAAAATGTGAACCCGAGGAAGTGTTTACTAACACAAGCCCCGCAGCTGCCCCGTCTCTCCTCCACCCCCTTTCTTCCGCCCCCGGCCGCTCCAATGGCCCAGCTTGTCCCCAGTGCGAGGCGGGCAGCAGGACGGCAGGACAGGGGGACAGCGGAGTGGGAGCAGGAGCACGGCAGATTGGAGGGGTGAAGCCTCAGAGCATTTGAATCTTCAGCAGCAGGGGGGCAGGTACAGGTTTGGGAAGAAGATGGAGCCAGAGATGCCTTGGAGAGGATTAGTGACTTAAAATGTCCTGGGAAGGACATCCTCATGGAGGAGCAAGGGATTTATTGGTATAACCACTCCAAGGCTTTCCAGGCAGGGACAAATAGTGTTTAAAGCTGGCCTCGTGGATTAGAGCAAGTGAGCAGGCTCGCCGCACGGTTTGGACTGCTCTCTTTGGTGCTGCTGCCAGACACGCTACAGTGCGAGAAGAAAGGGAGGGAGCAGCGGGGTGTCGGGGCCGGGGGCTCAGGGAACAGACCAGACTCCCTCCAGGACCCGACCGTCTGCCTACTGCTAGTTATTAAATATCAGGAGGAAAAAAAAAATAGGAAAAAATGCCCCCAGTGCCCTGAACCACCCCCCAGCCACGCCTGGGGAAGGAAATAGCGAAGGTGCAGATGGGGGGGGTGTTAGCCCCCAGCCCCACCACGCTTGGCTGGTCTCGGCAGACACCGTTCAGCTGGAAATGCCCACGAGTCGGCAGAGCAAAGGGAACAGGAGCTGGGGAGGGGAAGAAGATGATGACAACGTTTTCCATATATGCAAATGCATCCGCTCAAGATACCCAGAGGGAGACAAAACAAAGAGACCTCAAAGAGGCTGGCTCCGAGACCCGCACAAAGCCAGATACCTCCGCACACGTGAAGACCTGCGCAACACGAGATGTGATGCCGCCCAGAGGTTCCCCCATCTGAGCAGATACGAGCCCAAAAAAAGCCTGATCAAGCTGCAAACACAAATGCCACAATCCCACGTCCTCCTACACAAACAGATGCACCTTAAGAGTATGAAACTATTCCTGTCCATCAGCTTAGTCAGAGAAGAGAAAAGCTGTGATGCAAACCCAAAAGAACTCTGCCTCGGTGGGGCAGAGGTAGCCCAGCTCCCCTGACATCGCCCCTGCAGCCAGAGCCACCACCTGGACCTTTGTTTGGTTTCCATAAGAGGTTTCTGGAGATCGCTGTGAACGAGGCAGAGCAAAACGTCACACAGAAACCCAAGGACATGCGTGACAGCGAAACATTTCCTTCCCACAACCACTGCGACAAAACGAAAGTCACTTGTGCAAATATTTCTGCTTAAAAAAGGGAAGCTACAGCCAAGTAAGCAAATCTGTGCTTTCTATCCAAACAAGTGGTTGTGAGCAGTTTTATTGCCACATTCCTCTGCCCCCATACATGGGGATAAGCACTCAACATACAGTGACACAGAGGGACTCGGGGGCAGAGCTCTGGTTTTAATAGGGCAATGCAGACACTGAATGAAATAAAACCCTACAGAGATCAGCTTGCCAGAACTCAAGGCGGAGAAAAGCTATTTGACGGTAAAGAGAAACAAGGACACTCGCGATTCTGCTCTCATTTCCATGCTGTAAATTTGGGCAGCTTTTTCTGAACGCAATTAAATCTTCGCTTAGGATTTAACCCGATGAAGCTGAGGGCAGACCTCGGTACACGACCCACCTCTGGGCTCTTTCCCACAACTTGCTCTGCAGAGGTCAGCAGGAGTTGTGAAAAAGTTGAGTGAAAAAGCAGTGGGATTCGTAGCACCCCGCCAATGTGGCCATTTCAAAGCCGCCTCCAGCTCCGTCTCGGCTGTTCTTTCCTTCGCCGGGGATTTGCCACTTTGCTCACGAAGCCTTGGCTGCAGGGGAAAGTCAGTACCAGCCTCATAAGCACAGACACTCAAAGGCATCTCTTTCCCTCTACCTCTAATGGGACCTGAAGAGCTCAGCAATCCTTCAACACATCCATTCCCTGCCTCTGGGAGCTGATCCTTCCTTTCCGCTACTATAGGTCCCAGTGTGGATCCCACACAAGAGCCTTGCAAGAAACCCCGCAAAACCCTCTGTTATTAACACCTATTTGACTACTCTTTAAATTTCACTTTATTCTAAGACAGTGCATTTCAAAGGCTCTTTTGCTCACCAGCACAGTTTAACACTCTGGGTTTCACAAGCAACAAGTGATAAAACTCCTCACCTGCTTGCACCACACAGGTAAGATCACTTCTGGGCTATGACCTTAAATCTATAGATGCTTTTCCCCTCAGACACTGAGAGCTGTAAATCTCAACATCTCATTAAATAGCCCTGCAGATCACTCAGAACAGATTGCCTCACAACATAACTTTTTGGCTGGTCACTACTCACGAAGGGATGATTTTACATGACATTTATTCATGCAAATTGCAGAGGCTGTAGTCTGGTTACCCAGCAAGAGCGTAAAAAATTACAGTTTAGATGCATAAATGCTGGCACCATCATAGAAGGCACGATGAGACTGGAAACGCATCCCTGGGTTTCAAATGCAGCGCAACAAAACTTAGAGTGAGTCCTCATCAGATGGGGGTTTATCAGGAACGACACCCCCCCCCGCGAAATCACCTGGGGGAGGCAGAGAAGGGCATGTGCAAGGCTGCAGGAGCTACAGAGAAATGAACTTCTCCCGCTGCATGTACAGGAACCTGCCATGGGGAGAGCACACGCGACATTCTACGTCACTCACAAAGCCTACTCTGTCCAATAAAGTGGGGAAGTAAAACAAAGCATGAAATCCAGGCATAAATTAGCATCCCTCTAGTCTAGCTTTATTTGTGCTGCTGCTGGTGTGGATTAGCATCTAGCTGGCTGACAGGCTGATAGGCAGACAGAAACAGGGAGAAATAATAAAAAAAAAATAATAATCAGTGGGTGTCTTTTTTTCCCTATGGTTCCTGGGATGTCTGCTGTCAAAGTGCAGACAGTGTTCATCCCTGTAGGACCAGAATTTTTCCATCTTCATGGGAGGGCAATAGGCTCTGCAGGAAAGCAAATCCCCCTGAGATGTTTGTGCCTGCGCCCTGTGAAGCTGGCACCCGTCGTCTGACTGCAAGCCCAGTGCAAACCCATCACATCCTCAGCCGGCATCCCTCCGGCATCCTCAGCATCACTCCGGCAGGGTTTCCAGAGAGCCACAGAGCCCCGGGAGCAGTTAGGGTGAGGGGCTGGGAGACCTTGAGGGTGGCACCTCGCCGCAGGCACGTGTTGGGAGAAGACACCCCAGGATTAGCTCTGGATCATATTCACCAGCGCTCGGGGCAGCTGCTTCCTTCACTGCTTGCAGCCATGGCTGGGTTTGGTACCTGATCCCAGATGACATGACTGGGATCTCATGCCGGCATCTCCTCTCAGTTTGTGTCAGAAATGTGTCACCGCCAGCTCCTCGGGCAGGGGGACCTGCAGAGAGCTTCCATCAGGCTGTCACACAGCCTCCCGCTCCTCAGGGCTGCGTGGCAAAATGTGTGGTCATCACTGGAGACGTCTCTTCTCCCCGGGCTCTGTGGCCTCACGCCCACCTGCCCTTTCTGAGCACAGCCATGAAGGGACAACGCTAAAGAGGTGCCAGTCCTGATGGCCACCACCCCAGCCCTTCCCAAAGGCAGGGAAGGGCCTGCCAAAGGACGTATTTCTGCCCTAGCAGCTTCAGGCGGCAGGGAGGAGCTGGGATGCTCAGGGAGGATGATACCAATGTGGCACTTGTGCCCAAACTGGGGCAACAACAGCAGCAAACTTGACTGTGTTCAAATCAAACTGCAAAACCCATTTCTGCCCCTTGCTGAGCCACGCACAGCTTGGTTGGGCTCTCAGGTCACAGGACATCTCTAGTCTAGGGCACTAGGGATGTCACTTAAGGAGTCAAACAGAGAGCTCAGTTTTTAGGCTACGGAAAGCAAATTTTCGGCTGTTTTCAGAGGTGGCCTAGAAAACACAGACTAATTCTGCACAGCCATAAAGCGAGTCCCTCAGGAGCACGGCACACAGTTCGAACACCCCAGTGTCCCTCTGCCTGCCAGCGTGACACTTACTGAGTGGGTCTGATCAGAGGATGCAGATGTGAAAATTCCCCGGGATGTGGTGAATCCCCCCTCCGCAGAGCCCATGCAGCTCCCGGCCCTGCAGCCAAGTGCACTGGCCCCACTGAGCAGCGGTGCCAGCAATCCCAGCTCTGCCTTTGCAGCAGGGAGAAGGCAAAGCCTTGCAGGCATCAGGCAGCCATGGCAGGCTCTGCTTGCCCCGTGCCCAAATGGGTCAACACAGGCAGCTCTTCCCCAGAGGAGACACAAGGACACTCTGCAGGGCTTTGAGACAGCCGCAGCTGGGAATAGCCCAAGCAAAGGGGATGCAGCCCTGTTCCTCCAGCCATGCCTCCCCCAGCCCATGGCTGGAATAAAGCATCATCACCATCTTCATTCCACTGTACATAGCAAGCCAGTCACCTCCACACCCACAGAGGCATCTATGGAAACATCCCATGGTATCTGCAGGGCAGCTTCTTCAAGGGGCTGGGAAGGGAAGAAGAATGAAGACAGCACAGAAACCCGAGGCTTTGTTTCTCAGCACTCAGCCATGTTGCACGCTGCCGATTAGGTACCGGGGACCAGCCACTTCCTACCACATCCTCAAGCTCTTGCAGCAATAGCAGGCACTCCTTTAACCTCTGCCATTTGGGGATGGAAGGAGGCAGAAGTCGGTCAGAGCCTACAGAAACGCAGCAAGCTGCAAGAAAGATCTTCCCTTTGCAAGGAAACAGTCCCCTAATGGGCTCCCCAGCCAGCACTTATCTATGTGAACCATTTGTTTCCTCCCCAAGCTCTCCGCTTGCTCTGCCACATCACCCATCCACCTGATGGCAAGCAAAATGAGTCTGGTGGGTCCCCCTAGCACCCACTTATGAGCCTTCTGTATTTCTGCTCTGCTCCTCAGCACCACACCATCAGGAAGCCCAGCCTGGGGATGGTGCAGGACCACAACTGCTTTAAATGCTTGTACAAGTCCAGGCTCGTGCCTGCCATTTGCCCTTCATTTTGGGGAGCTCCAGTACACTTCTGCAATAAGATACATTAAAATGTACACTGGTTACAGCACATTCAGGCAAGCGGCCACTGGGGCTGGGATGATGTCTATGAAACATATCACAAATGGACCGAAGGAGCACATTCCCCTGAGACACTGGTCCGAGTAGCAACTTGGGACATGTCTGCAGCAGCCTGGGGAGATCCTGCACAGTCCCATGAGGACACCACAGAGACAGCATCTCCTCTTCTGGCTCTTAAGCAGTTTCCCACAGCACTACATGACCCCTCCGTTAAAGCAAGGACCAAATAAATTTTGAAAGGCATTTTTTTCCCCCTAGTCCCGGCAGTGGGGAAGTCAAATGCTGTTTTGCAAGCTGTCCCTAGAGCGAGACAGACGTGTACATGTCCACAGGCAAAGCCAGTCTGTGTCCATACAGACTTATCCCCACCACATCCATAAGCACATACACAGATGTGCATCCCTCACTTGGTCTCTTACAGAATAGGGCACCAGGGACCAACATCACCAATCATAACCTTCCAGAGGCTGAAGCACACAAACCACAGACATTTGCTTCCAAGTTTCCCTGTGCCCAGGGCCATATGACAGTGGTTGCAACCACTCCTGAGAGTCATCAGTATGTCTAGTGGCTTAAATGGGACCCAAGCCAGCCACCATCCGACCCAATGTAATCCATGATACTTTGAGTTGTCAGGCTCTCTTTCACCCCCTGTTCAGCGTTACACAGCACCCTAGACCGTTAGCCTTGAGCTTTGAATACCAGGGATCTGGATCCCCAAAACTGCTTAGCATGACTCCAAAAAAAAACCAAGTGTCTGGAGGGATTTGTTTCAGATCCATAATGCCTGGGTCTTTGACTTATTTCCAGAGTTTTCCCTGCAGTGATGATGTCCCTAAATACATTCCTTGTTAGCATCATTTCATTACTTTTAAGTGAGAATCGAGATTTTCAAATAGCCCTTGATTACCCTTGCTGAGGGTTTGCAACAGACAACCCAAATCCCAAGCCTTGCACTAAAATCCCTGTGAATCATTCTGGTCCAGCCTTGTGAGCTGCTCTTCTACCCAAAAGGCACCTGCCCTTGAGAGCAGGATAGTAAAAGAAGGGAGGAAAGATGGAAAACAACCATTTCTGGGACTACGATTTATATCAGGAGGAACAGCCCCAAAAGCCTCTCCTAGCCTTGGCCACCAGCAGCAGCTACTCGTGAAGCTCCCACCGAATTTGTCCGAGTGAGCGCCGGAGGAAGAGACACATTGCTCCTGCCTTGCTAGATTTTTTGCCAAGCTTGTCAGCAAGGCATGCTCAGCCGTGTGGCCGCCCAGTGTATGCAAACCTGGCCTGACACCCGCGCCTTTCTGGACACCTCCCTAAATCACAAAGGCGGCAGCATCACTTGCAAGGTGCACGCCATGCCTGGAGGCAGCAAAGGTGAGCTCCTCGCAGCCTCCCAGCCCCAGGCCTTCTGCCAACACCGTCCCAACGTGGGGCACGTGGGCAAGAGAGCTGCCGGAGGAATCCACGCCAAGCGGCGCTGAGCACGACCTTTCTGCTTTACAACAGTAACCTGAATCCTAAATACTGGATTTCTAGGCACGCATTAAAGCCATGAGACAATGGAGACGGCGAGGCTGGGGCTGGCTGCAAGCCAGCTCCGCACCGGCCCCGCCAGCGCCCGATGTTTCCCATTTCCTTCTTTTTTTTTTTTTTTTTTTTTTTTTGCCCTGGCAAATAAGCAAAGTCGCCCTAAGCCGTGAGGCAGGTGCATGCACAAGCTCACCCGTGACTTGGGGACTGTGGATGACTCACCCCCCATGGAAGGTGGATGCCCGAGAAGACCCGGAGAGGTGGTTGCCTTCCTCTCTCACTCGCTCTCTCGTATGAGCATTGCTTCTCCTTTAATTGGTTTCATTCATGGCGGCCCTTCGCTAAATGTAATTATGCCAGGCTCTCTCCATCTGTCTGCGTTCAGGAAGAGCCATCGCTCTCAGTGTTTTTATTTTCAATTTTTATTTCTGCATTAATCCCCCCTCTGCAGCTTACATGCACAACGATGTCCAGGACTTCCTGAGGACACACAGGCACCAAAAGAAGAGCAGGGCTGGTCCCTGTGTCTCTTCTGGCTGGAGGACATTTTTTTTTTTCACAGGGAAAGCCCCGTACCTCAGTGGCTCTTTGTAACCACCTCCACCTCTCCACGATATGAGCACAAGCCAGTCCTTTTGCAGACACTGGGGAGCTGTCTGGGAGCCCAGGCAAGAGGAGATAGCTTGATTCTGTCTGAACCCATAGACGCAGAGATATCTCTGCCCTGTCTTCCCAAGCCCAGTACCTAAAGCTAGCAAGATGTCTGCTCCAGTTGACACGGACTGCTTTTCACATGAAGACAGCATTCAGTCCTACACAAACCAAGGTGCTAATTTTCCTCCCCAGGAAGGCAGGCAGGGTGAACACGGCTGAGCACAGGGATTAACAAACTCATAGCTGCATGGCTGAGGCTGCAAAGTGCCCAACGCACCCAGAAGCATTTTGTCCCTCAGGGTACATCGCTCATGGTCCTTACACCTTCCTCAGCTAAGATAGGTAGATCTTGGGGGAAAACACAATGCTGAAGGAGCTGTTGGCTTATCGAGAGACCAAATCCAGCGACACAGACCCTGGGCAACCAAGCACCATCTGGTGACCGCCGGCTCCCGACACAATAGCCCATGTTGGCATGTTTATGATAGAGACCAGAGGCGGATTCCCATTATCCTCATCAGATCCTGTGATGTGGTTGCAGGAGAAGGACCACGAGAAGCAGATGGGATGGCAGAAGAGAAAAGAACGCAGCGAGACAGACAGACAGGAGAGATTTATATGAAGCTAAAGCGCATACCCATAAACATGGAATAAGTAAATAGCATGTAAGAATGAAATTAAATGCAGGGAATCCATGGCATCCGGTAATCAGTCAAATATCTCCTTCACCTCTTTTTCAGTTTATCATCGGCATTTTAAAATGAGATATTTATGCCAATAAGTAACCCAATTGTATATTGTAACCTTGCAAATATTGGCTGGGATCTGAGAGATTCGTCCCGACAGACAATTCATTTTTACAGTTATTTTTGGACTCCCAGCTTTCGTGGAACACCAGCTCTCAGTGTTGGATTTTATGCCCCTGAAATGTATTTACAATGCATGGCATCTGTATTGTGCATTACACACTTAAATCATTGCTTTTCATTCATCGCTTATAAAAAAAAAATATTGCAATATCCTGAAGCTCCAAACACTCAAATTCAAAATATTACTGCTGCATTTTCGGGGTGATACTATAAAATAACGTTGTGTTTTTAGATAAAGGAGGGAAAATTGATCACGAGGAACATGGATTCCCAAGATCTGGGAAGAAGGGGAGTTTGGATTTCACACCATGATAAATGAAAAAAAAATAAAAATAAAAAAACCTGAAAACTCCACAAAGGTTTATTTTCTAAACAAGAACATAGAAACATTTTGTCACTTAAACAAAGGGAGGGGGCGGGGGAGGCTCCGCATCCCTGGCTTGCTCTCTGCAACGGACAAATACTATCAGAAACAAAAAGCATGGCATAGTTAGCAGGAGCGGAGCTCAGCGCTTTAGATTTAATGATATGTATTTAAGTTCCTTTTAGGTGAAGCCTTCTGCAATCGTTGGGGGGAAAAATAGAAAAAAAAAAATCATGGTTTTAAAGGCTTCTGTCATTGTTGCCTACCAGCCGAAGAGAAAGGCGCTTTCTTTGTCATCCGGGAGTTTATGAAAACACCTTAATGTGTCCTTTTCATAGGTGAAGCAAGGCGCACAAAGCAGTCGCGTGCCAACGCGTCCCCCCCGCCACCCGCAAAATAAATAAATGGAGGAACGCGGGGACGGCGGCCGTCGTAATCCCCCGGCAAAGCGGCAGCGAGGATGGTCTGGCGGGGTAAATATCGCACGTCTCCTGCCAAACCCCGCGTGGGCTATTGTCCCGCCACCCCTTTTAGATGTCATTAAGGATTTTTCGCATACAACCAAACGAGCGGAGGGGACGAACGCGCTCGCTCCTTCCCCACCAGTTGGAGAAGCCATGATGAGGCGGCTGGGAGCCGGTGCGGGGAAAACACAGGGCAAATTAGGAAGTATGTTAATTCAATTAATATCACAGAGGGGCTGGCGGGCTGGGGGGGGGGGAAGTATGCGCGCAGATTTTCCGCCCGAGGAGGGAGGTGGCAGAGAAAGAACTGGGGCATGCCAGCTCCCGTTATTGTTCTGCCTTCATCGGTAATTAGCAAGATAAGGAGGGGACGGCGTGAGGGAGGCAGCGTGGCGAGGACAAGGCAGCGCTGCACCCCACCTCATGCCCATGCGGCCATCTTACAGGCGGCACTTGCCTCCCGCAAAATGGCCGCCGGGGCCCATGCTGCCTTAGGCCTGCAGCCAGCCTGCCCCAGTGGGCTCCCCTCCACCCGGCCTGAGGTGGCTGGCACCCAGTGGCTGGGAGCAGTGGCAGCCATCCCGCAGAGCCATGGTGAATGGGGGGCCCTGGAAGCGAGGGAATCGCCATGGTGGGCTGGAGTGTGCTCCCGAGGCCTGGCAAGCAGCCATCTTAGCCCGGGCCCGGCTGACGGTGCCAAGGCACTGGACATGCAGCTTTCACCCCAGTCCTCCTGACTGGAAAAAATCAAAATACACTACTCCTCCCCAAGGCAGTGCACATTGCCCAGTGGCAGCTCATAGCCATGGAGGTGGCTGTGCCCTTGTCATGGCTTCCCCCTCAGACACGGATGGTGCAGGAGCAAAGGCAGGGTTAGCCCCATGCAGGCAGCCACTTTTGGGGCACAGCTGCCTGCCTGAGTGTGCCCCGATGAGTCCTGTAAGCTGCCAGGCACTGGGCTGACATCCTGACCGGGGTCTGACCCTGGAAGACGTGGCCCGAACAGATAGAGCAATACAGGTTGGCAACCCAAGAGCTACAAGGGAAAATATCGCCTGCCCAGCCACCAGAGCGCAAGTTATGGACAAATTCTGCCTTTCTCCTGATCGAAACAAAATAAATCCCAAACCAAAACTGCAGAGACACCAGATGCGAGCTTCCTAAATCTTAATTTAACACACATTTAAAACAAGACCAGTTAGAAAAGGAAAAGGCACGGTTACACAGACAACATGGGCAAAGCTACACCTGCATCTCCCACTCCACGGGAGCTTTACAGCAGAAACATCAGTGTTGTTCAGTTCTCCAAATGAGCAATACCAAATACCAACCAAGGAACCGTCATCTTTGGTTCCAGGCTGTCCTCAGGACAGTTACAGCAATTACTGACATTAAAGCAGTATTCGGGAAGCGTTTCCCCTGTCGTTAGCCACAATGGGGCTATTTCACATGGTGTGAAAGGCACACCACGCACACTGAAAATTTGGCATCTATTCCAGTACCCTGCGGAGAACCGGAGCCCGAGAGGGTGATTGCAACCGCACGCAGACAGGGCCGTGTTATACATCTCAGTTAGACAGTGAAACATAAGGGACGGCAGGCTAGTCGCTCCGCTCCAGGGTTGTCTACACGGAAAACCACACCATTATAATGACAGCACTATAGGTCAACTGCTACTGCTCCTCACCATGCTGGTGCACATCTCCACCCTTACACTGGCTTTCTCCAGTTTGGCTTAAACTGCTACCAGCGTGACATACCCGGTATACAGGAGAGTCCTGCCTTCTGCTAAAGTAAATATCCACGGAGGCTGTACGCGTACGGCTCCTTGCTTTAAAATCCGCCCCCCAACTGTACATCTGTAGCTAGACCTGCCCTTCGGCTAACCTTTCTGTACTCCACACACTTCTGGGCTGTTCACAGTGCCCGTGAAACACTATTACACCCTGCTTCCCTTGGGTGCTAATCCTGCTTGTCAACCTAAAGGCAGAAGCAGACGGTGGCTTGGCATTTTGATTACGTTGTGATCTGTTTGAACCTTCCAGACTCTTTTGATGTCTGTGCAAATTTGAAAGGGGGAGCCTTCATCCTCCACAATGAAACCCCGCTATCGCACAGTGAAACATCTCGGGACTCCTATGTCCATAGCCATCGCTAGGTTTGAAGCGGGGAGGGGAGTTATGGCTCCTCCAGGAAGAGTGAATTTCAGACTAACCAGTTCTGGCCCTGAGAGGAGAACACCACGGGGACAGCGCGTTGCTCTTCAAACAAATGCATGCATAGGGGAGTATGCGCATGCACAGAGACACCATATTTATACAAATAGATGCATTCATAGGAAAATGCAAATAGCATCCTCTTCCGTCCCAGGCTCCCTTCGAGCTCCTGACATCCCAAGGTTTCAGAGGAGTACAACCGAGCTTCAGATCAAACATTAGCCCTGCGGGGGTTCCCTCAGGGAAGCAGCCGTGCACCGGGGTCTTTTTCCCACTTCCATGCGAGGTTTCCCGACCCGGCCTTCCTTGGGTGCTCTGTTCTGACACACGTTCGACACACGCGCACACATGCAGAGCTTTGCTAAAAGGCGCTCTGGGAATTGAGCTCCGCTTCCTTCTTCTTCTAAATCAATTGTCATAAACCAGCTTTTGTTTTATTTTTAACAAAGCGACAGAAATAATCTTCATGCACAGCCCTTGCTGCTCTCACAGCCCTGTCCTATGGCACAACAAGCTGCCCAGGGCCCGCCAAGGACACAGGCATGGGAAGACAGAGGGGTAAGAAAGACCGGGAGAGGCTGCTTTCAGGTGCACAGAAATCTACTCCTCTCTTGATCGCATTACTCGGCAGGCAGCAAGGCAGTGGGATGAGAAGGGGGCTAGATGGCGAGTAAAGCACTCCCAACCTCCCCAAATGAATTTCCAGCTGGGCCCTTCATCCCCAGCCCACTGAGCTGCCTGCTTTCGACCTGCATTTTACCTTGCACTCTGCGAAACACAGTTCCTCTCGCTCTTTGGTACTAGCAAGAGATGACCCCCGCAGCACCACTGCAGCAATCGATGGGCTGACATGCAACTTGTGACAGCCCGAGCTCTGCCTGCCTGAGGTGCACCCCTCTCTCCAGCATAGACAAGGACTCATCCCTCCTCCTCCTCCTCCCATCCCACTCGCCCAGGTCCAGGACTCAGACATACGGAGACATTTCTTGATGAAACCTAGCAGTGGGTGAGTGGCAGCTGAGCAGGTACTGAGCAAGACGGGGCCAGACAGCAGCCAGGGGGGAAGGCAGCGGGTGGAGGGAACGTGCCTCAGGAGGAATACTCACAAAGGGCTGCTTTCATTAATAAAACATTCCCCCCTCGGTCGCCTTTTGATTTGGGTGTAAGAATTAACCCCATCTGCCCAACAGCACGCTACCTACCAAGTCATCTCTGCCAAGGAAGGCCGTCTGACATGTCCGCTCAATTGCTAAGCTTCCCCCTGCCTGCGCTCCTCGGCTCTCCAGACCCCCTCCAAACAGCTCACCAGCCTCACTGGCTCTGCCCTATTGAAGAGATCCTCTTCCCACAACATAGATTAGACCAGTGAAAATAGGCTTAGTGAAAATACCATTTCACTATTAATGCTCCCCCCCCGCCTTCACACTCTCTCACACCCAGAAAGATTATAACAAATCCCGGTCACCTTTTGCCCTTGCTAACTACTGCTCCAGTCTTCGCTCTGCTCGCCTTCTACTGTGACAAGAGAGCTGGGCACGGGGTAGTACTTATATATATATATACACACATACATATCTAGTCAGCACTGGAGATGTTCAGCTGTAGACACAGATCTCCCTGCACAGCATCTCACCCTGTCACGACACCCCAACCAGTCCCTTTCCGCTGTAATTGCAGTGCCTGGTCCTTGGGCATCAGCAGAAAGTTGCAGCAAATCCTGCGCTGGTTTAAGCACGATCTGTCCATACAAAATTGGTGGGGGATTGCTTTTACATCACTGAGACATTTCTATTCTCTTTCTGTTTCAAGTAAAACCGAGATGCAGAGATGCCTTCGAACAGACAGCCCCTTCATTTTTCCAGAGGTGTGTTTTAATGAGTGACTCGCCTTCCAAAAAGGGGCCGGCGGAGGGGAAGGACGGCAGATTCTCCACACAAATTCAATAGCTGGTAGGTTGCCATGGGCTAAAGCATTTCTTTGCACACATGAAGGGAAGGGACTCCAGAGCACTAAGGGTTTTGCCTCCCATGAGTTATAGCTCTACCCTTCAAGAGCGGAATAAATGCTTTATCCCATTGCAGCCTGCGATGTATTCTACATAGATGGATTGATTTCCCCTATTGTTCTTAATAAATCCTGGTGCATGAAGAAACTCGCTGCACAGCCATTTTTCCTGCCTTGTTCTACCTTGCAGAAGTAATAAGGGTCAGATGTGACTGCGGTGGGAAGCAAAGGCCGTACGCGAGGCGGTACTTTGCTGGATGCAGTGGGTGTGTTCGCAGGGGCTCTGTGGGTGCAGACAAGCAACACCTTTTTCTCTGTTTATTCCCCCTTCTAGTCTAAGCTGAGGAAGAGGGGCACCACGGCTGGGTAGCGCAGCATCGGCATGGCTCTGAGGGGAGCAGCCGTTCTACAAGCTGAGCCGGCACAAGCCCCCCTGCTCCACGCAGGGAAAGGTAAGGCTCTGGCCCTCTCTGACTGGAGCTTGCACAGTGTCTGATAAATACAGGGCTGAACACTGCACCACTGTATAGCCTTCCCAGCACACCCTGCTCCCTGCCATACCCTGTCCATCAGACCTGCCCCTGTCCACATCCCAGCTGAGGGGAGCCCAAACCACCAGCCCAGGGGCTCCTCCGGTTTTTAAAAACAAAACAAAAAAAACCTCACCCCCACCAAAACGCCAAACCAACCCTCCTCTCAATGACTCCCAGCTGCACAATTCAGACCTCCAAGTTGTTGAAAGGCTCTCTCCCTCCCTACCCCCTTTTCTACTTGCAAGGTTGACACCCATCCTCTTTCCCTGCTCCAGGAGGGTGTTTGGTGGCCACAGCTTGGTTGATGCCCAGCAAGGAGGCTCTGCTGGGCTACAGGAAGCAGGTGGTTTTGCACAGACCTGCCTTGGCCACCTGCCTCCAACTCTGTCCAGGCTCCCTGGGTTATCACTGCTGGCCACCTCTAGCCACAGCTAACAAAAGCCTAGCTGGGAAATTTGGGAGGGAGGGAGGGAGGGAGGGATCAGGTAAAAGAGCTGGTCTCCCATGCACAAGCTGGACTCGATTCTTCAGCAAGACTCCCAGGGACTCACCTCTCCTTGCTCAGGTGGAGACGTCCCAGCCCTTCCCAAGGCATCCCACTTCCGCGAACTCGCAGTCACGTCTGATTAAGGAAAAGAGAATTTGTCTCAATTAGAAAGAGGCTCCCGTATGCATGGACGGATGTCAAGTAATTACTGAATGTCACTCATGGCTGGAAAAGAGACCTTAAATTTGGGACCATGCAAACTCGCACACACAATTGCGAGTGAGTTACAGACCTTGGCATGCTTCAGACATACCTTGTGCGGATGCTTTCAAGCCCGTCCCCTCAGCTGAAATACACCCAGCCCTATAAAATACAGCTAGACACGACCCCATTCTCTAATAAGGAAATAAAGCCAAGCGGACCTACGTTGCCAGAGCCCAGAGAGCAACACTGTCTCTTTAATTTTCTCCCTGGCTATCTCATCCTTTGCACAAACTCTTTCCTCCCCGTGGCTTCTTCCAGCCTGGTGGGCAAAGTGGGAAAACATCATTAGGGAGGAAAAATAATTTAGTTTGTTAATCAGTATCCAGTGGTGGGAAACAAGAAAGACAGAGAGCAGGGCTGGCGGTTAGGGCTTAGGAAGGGCCAGCACAAAGCCCACCATTCATGACATCTGGGGCTGGGATTCTCATTGAATTAAACAGACACAAAGAGCAGAGGCATTTCATGCTCTCTTCACAAGAATTATCATATCTCCCTGGCACTAGGAAACCTTCAGCATGGGAGAGGGGGAGAGAGAGGGAGAGGGGAAAGCGGGCAGGCTGGGTAGAAATATGGGGCAGGGTAGAGGAGGCTTTGTTCCAGGGTTGGATTTATGGATGGGATGCGGCGTGTTGCTTTGCGGGGAGAGACAGGGCCCTGGCGCGCTGGGTCTAATAAGAATCAGCAAATGTGAAACAGGGGGCCCCTGTGTACCATGAAGCAGGGAAACCCGCGTTTGACAAGCCAACAGAATAACCGCTCGCGTCTCAAGGCTGTGGAAGGATGCTGACGTTCATGCGAGATGTGTCGTCTTGTGTGTGTGTCAGCGAGGAGGGGGGAGAAGGGGAGCGGCGAGGAGTATAAACAAGAGACCAGGCAGCATCGTTCAGTCATGAAAATTAATTAGCTAATGTGCAAACCATGGCTGCCTCTTCCCACTGCCCTGCAAGCATTCCCCATAAAGCTACGGTGTGCGCGGAGCCTGTGACTGGGAATGACAGGGGCAGATTAGGCAGCTCCTTGGGATATAAGCCTGGCAGCCAGAAACCCACAGCCCGTGCAAAAAAAGTGAGGAGGGGACAATTAGGGTCCTTGGGGAAGGGGCAGAGCCCAGGGGCCAGGAGAAAGAGAAGTGGGAGAGTCCAGGCACTGACCTGAGACCAGGCATCGTGTTGCTGCAGCAGCATAAATTGGGGTGGACCTGGAAAACCAGCCATTAGCAGGGTTTCATGGAGAGCAAAAGCATTTAGGGTTTAAACCACAAGCTCTCTGGGGCAGGACCTGTCACCTCCTCCAGGCTCACACCACAGAGGCCCATCCTACTACCACTGGATCTGCTTTAAATACTAATTGTTCCATGACCAAGACCTGTGAGCTTCTGGGAGCCTCCCTACAGCATTACCTGCGGGAAGAGGGGACAGATCTCTGACCTCACGTCCTCAGGGAAATTTGACCCCGTGCACTGGTGTCACAAGCGAATATTGCTACCCAGTGATGAAGACGAGAAACTCCTGACCGACTTCGTGTGCCCCATCCGCGAGCTTTCAGATCCCACTACAATATCCTGCTTATTCTTGGCTGGGAGCAACCACAGGAGAATGAGGGTGCAGGTGGCAATTACCCAGGGGAAAAGGGCACAAAAAGGGAATAAGAAGATGCAGAAAGCAATTGGTAGAGAGAAAAAAAAAAACAGAGAAGCTTCTTCGACATGGGATGTGCAGAGAGAACAAGGAACGTGCAAGGAAACAAAGGGATGCAAGGAGAGAGGAAAGGCTGGGATGGGCATCTCAGCAGACATGTAGGTAAAAGTTGAAAAGGAAGCACTAATTAGCACCCAGACCATCACTTTCCATTAATAGCTTGTCACCGTTTCCTTGATGTTGCTGAGAGCAGGAAAGTTGGTATGTGTGATGCTTACCTGTCTCTATCTCATTAACAGAAGTCAGGGTGAGAACAGACGTTTATTGCCTGCACCCAGATAGACAGGCCCTTTGCTGAACTGAGATGCAGGAGAGAGGGGGAAAGTTACGAAGAAGATGCTCATGAAACACAAGCCCATATCGACATGATGGAAACCCAAATCTAGGACACTTGGATACCTGTGCCGACGTGGGAACAGCCGCAAAGAGGTTTCGGGATCCAGGAGTCCACAAGGCAAAACCACAACGTCATATATTATAATCCAGAGTAGATACACTGCTGGCCAGGGGAAAATGCTCCCGTATCAGCACAAGGTATGTGCAAGGGGCCATGACTACATTACACCCGGGAAAGTAAAACAAAAGACTGCTTGCTTCCCCAAATTTGCTGAACCAGACTCCACTCTGATAGAAACCAGAGACAGCCAAATGTCTTATTGCAAGCCAGAATGGAGAAACCCCCCAGTAAACAAAGAAAAAAGGAAAAAAAGCGCCATTTCAAGCAAAGATAAATCTGTATTGCATGTAACCACCTCTGAAGTAATTCTTCCAGCAGTTAAAAAAAGATATTAGATCTCCTGTGTGATACACAAAGGCCTCTCCATTCCCTCCAACACGTGCAACGGCTCCTGTTAGGGACCCTGGAAAGAGGGAATGTGCAAGGCAAGGACGCCAAGCAGCGAGTATCTGCAAGCTGGTAGCACACGTCTGCTGGTGCGGTGACGGGAGTGTGCATGCACGTGCACACTCCTCGGGACACCCCCACTTTCACAAGCACACAAATTCACTATGCAAGCCAAAGGTTCCTCAAGAGCAAGAGTGGGAGTCCAAACCTCCCTAGAAGCGAAGGAGGTAAAACCAAAGGCAAAGAAAACATCACGGCTGGGGCTGGAGGAACAAAGGCTTCCCCCTTCTCAGCTTGGAGACATCTTCTTGGCCATTTAGCTCAGATCAAGTGTAGGCTCTGTTGACTCTCCCATCTATTCAAATGAGCGCTTTCAATAGTCTGATAGGTCTTTTCTGCTCTACGGCTTCTCTACCCCTGTATTTGCCGTCCCCGACCAATGCAGTTAATGCCACATGCAGAAATGCTGCCCTGAAGAGCCCTCGTTTAGATTGCATGGTCAAGCACTTCAAAGTTAGGAAGTGTCCAATTTATGGCTGTCCCTGCAACCTTAATTCCACCTCGCTGTGCAGCAACCCTGGTCAGGGAAAGAGGGATCGAGCTAAAAATAGGCTGTGACCGTGTCATTACAGTCTCGTAAGGGCAGGGGCAGGAGGAGGCTGAATTAACGTCTCATGGTCAAACTGAAATCGGGTACCCCCCTGCCTTGCCAGCGCTTGCTTTGGTGCCTTCAACCGTGTACATTTTTAATATACAGAAATCACGTGCATTCTAAACATACAGAAAAATGCATTATTTATAGCTAATAAATAATAGATTGTTTATATAAGCAAAAAGAAAAACAATTGTAGGCAAGTGTAACAAATTCCCCTCCCTCCACCCCGCACCCACCCGTCCCTGCCTTGGTCCTGCGCGGCCAGAGCGGTTTCCAGCCCCGAGCCTCGGCACAGATTTCTGCCACTATGAAATACAGGACTAATGTTATCTGGCAGCGGCAGAAGGCTGCTCTCCTGGGGCTGGCGGGGAAGGGGGACCGCTGGGGCTGGCAGTGCCCAGGCCAATGCACCCACACCCCCCTACGTTTTTTCCTCCCGGCGCCAGGACCTGGAGGAGTTTGTTTCCAGGAGATGGGGCCGTGCTGGAAGAATATGAGCTAGAGGTGGAAGGGGGTGGTGGAGTTGGCCGTGGCTGTCCTCCCACCTACCCAGGCTGGCCCAGAGCTCTGCAGCACAGTGGTGGGAGCCCAGGGCTTCACCCTGCTCATGGTCTATTATTATTATTCCAGGGAAACAATAAATTTTAATATTCCCCCCCCCCCAAGAGGGATCCAAAGGGAAATCATGATTCTGAACAATTCATAATTCAGCTAAACCTGAAAGGAATTTAAGGGACAAAGAACAGGCATTTCTCCAGCCGAAGAGCTTCCCCTGGCCGAATTTCAAGGGCCCGCAGCGAACAATGGGAGTGTCAGAGGTGCTCAAAAAGAAAAAAAAGTTCAAGAATCTTTACAATAAAAAGTGTTAGACAACACAGAGGTCAGAGCCAGCTCCTCCTATAATAAATAGCACGACTATCCTACATTAACTATAGGAGACATTTTAATGCAGTGCCTCGGCTTCGTGCTAATTATACTTTTTCACCATATTTTGAACCTAAGAAAAAATGTCATCAGTTAATTATAACAGATGAGGGAGTGTGAAGACTTCCTCAATAAATAATGCCTTGATATCTCATATCCAACAAGCTGCGCGCACTGCTCTGAAGGTGCCCAGAAATATGTGCTCTCAGGAAATATATCAAGAAGTGATGGTTCCATAAGCTGGCTTTGTTTCCAAGCCTTCATTTTCGGCCCAATAATTAAGTGATTTTTATGGATCGGGGAGAGTAAAGGTCGCGGGACTGCTGGAACCATGCCAGAGAGAGTCAGTGTTTAAAAATAAATAAATTCCCAAATCAAAATGAGGTACAAGAGACCTCGGCAAATTGCCCCCACAGCCACACACACGAACGCACGGAAGCGATTTGGTTTCTGGACCCAGGTCCCGTCTTTCCTTTGCTCTCGGCATCTCCACGGGAGTCTGGCATGCCCAGAAAAAGTCTGGTTTCAATGAAACCAGGCCACCGCTGCCAGCGTGCCACCAGGAGCCAGCCATCGCCGTCCACCTGTCCCGAGGAGGAGGGACACCCTGGGCACAGCTCCCCGCTGCACCCATCCCTGCCAAGGCTGGTGGGCATCCAGGCTGTTACGAGGGTTCCTCAACTAAACCATCTTTCTTTCAGCTCCCTTCCCCACCCGGCACCCCTCACTTCCCCCTCTGAAGAGCCGGGATTTGGCGTGGGAAAGATGTCTTTGGGCTTTTCACAAATCCAGTATCCCCTTGAACCAAAACCAATTAGCCTGGCCCAAGGTCCTGCCATTGAGGGACTGTCCCTTCTTTTCAAACCCCCGCGGGCTCAATTGCTCTAAGGAGCCTGGATGTGAATGAGCAAAGCCCACTTAAAGTGGTACTTAAGGCCAGACCAGGGTGAAGGAAAAGAGAAAGCCTCTATAGGAACAGCAAGCCGAGTTTCCAAGAGACAGCTAACTGCCGGAGATTGTGTTCTTTTGCTCCCCCCCGTTTTCTTTTTTGTACCCCCACTCCTGAGCTTTCGAGGCAAACGCTCCTAACCAAACCTGAGCCCCTGAATAAATATTAGACGGCACCTGAAAATGTGAAAGCCAGAGCCCCGTCCTGACTCTTTGCGGATGCCGGGAGCCCGGCCGCAGGCAGCGTGATGGCTCAGCCTCGTACCAGCACAAGCTCTGGTCTCGAACACGTGCACCCCGGAGGGATGGAAGGAGGGAGGATGAGCAGCCCCAGACGATGCTTTTGCAGCTGGGCTCTTGGCAAATGCCTCCTCCAGGTGACTGGACTCGTGAGCATGAAATACCAAAATCCCCGACCTGGAAAGAGTGACTCCTAACACCTTGTGGCGGGGAAGCCAGCGCAGGCAGCCATGCAGCCATCTTACGCTTGTGGCCCTTGAGGACTTCTGGAGGCTCTGGGTGACCGAGGGGCTGGTGGGGTGACACGGGGTACCCACACCAAGAGCAGCTGGGAGAAACTCGCGTCACCTGCACAGATGCCACATTAGCACCTTCTCTCCACCGAGACATGAGAAAGCGTGTTTGCAGCACGCAGCCGCACGTCCCTCCCGCAGCCATGGGTGGGACGGACCCTCCAAGCCCCCTGAGCTCTGCCCCTGCTCCGACGGCATGGACAAAGCCAGGGCAGAGCAGCAGGTAAAGGGAGGCACCGTCCGCCTGCGTCAAGGGTGTGGGGAGGGGGTGGGAGCCAAGAGAGACAAAAGAAATGGCCGAGCTCAGTCGAACCCGCCATTGCCAGGCGATTCCTCAAAAATGCCCATTGATGGGATTTCATCCATAACCGAGCGGGAGAGCTCGCATTGCCTGGCTCTTGAGGTGGCTCCTTTGAATGGCAGGGACTGAACAGCGCCTTCTCCACCTACCCCCTAAGCCTGGACAAGTTTGGCTTCCCCAGGTATCTGGTACAAAGCCCCTTCGCTTTGTGCCTCAAGCCAAACCCGCTGCATGGCAGCCAAGTTTTAGGAAAAGATGGGAAATAATGAAATGGAGCACGCAATGTCCCAGGGCATCATTTCCCTGGGGTGAAACCCACAAATTATATTTTCCATTTATCCCCCAATGGCACATGCCGATTCTTCTGTTTCTGGCTCCCTCTGCCCATCCCCAGCTCTGCCTGAAGAACAAAGACATCACGGCCCAGCTCCAGAAACCTCACCCACATCTGGCCTACGCTGCATCCTATCGCTCCGCCAGCAGAGTCCCAACGAGAAGAGAAACCCACCGGCAAGGACCACGAATGCCAGGACTTGGGCTCTTCTCCTGGCACAGCCAAGAAAAAGACACCTTCCCTTCCAGGGTTGGGCTGCGCCGGGGAAAAGATCCATCTGAAGCCAACAGCTACGCAAACAGGGTGAGGGGCTAAGCCACAAAGGGACCCGTGCGCCATCAAAACCCATCCCTGGCCCAAAGATGGACCTTTGGGGACCCTCCTTCACCATGGGACTTAAAAAAAAAAAAAAAAAAAGCCAAATAAAAAAAAAAGCCAGAAAGCAGAGACCTGACGGCGAGTTGCCAGGGACTCTAAATGCAGTGGGTATTTCACAAGCAGGGATTTACCGGGGGGCTTTATCCGCCTCCTCGCCCCCCACCCATGCACACACGAGCTGGGGATGTTCGTACCACCGTCCCCCATCACTCACTGCCACCTCCCTCATTAATGGGGGGTGGGGGGGGGCCGCCTCCACGCCTCCCCCAAACACCCGTGGGTTCGCGCCGACAATGAGGGCGAAAAGGAAGAATTTAAGCGCCAGTAAAAATTCAACTGCGGTTTCTCTCTCCTGGAAACTAAAGGCCAAATTGCTCAGTCTCTGTCTCTATCACCTTTGGGGGGAACTGCCCTGGGATAAGCAAACCAAGCCCACGGCCTGAAAAATTACCTGAAAAATCAGCTCAGAACAGGTGATTTCAGGGAGAAAAAAAATTTAGGAGACAAGGGTGGTTTCTGACCAGCTGATCCAACAGCAAGGTGAAAAAGCTTCCATCGATCCTTTGTAAGAGTTCACATGTAGGCACGGATTCCCACACTTCCATTTTATTTCATAAAATTATATATATATATGTATGTATTTATATACACACAAAGACATTTATTATAGGCGTGTGTATATATATAAATTTTTTTTCCTTAATTTTTTTTTTTCTTTTATATTTTCACCTTTTGCAATTACAAAAGGCAGGGACAGAAATACCTCCTGGGTTCTGCCAGTGCAGAAACACTCCCACCAAACAGATTTTTCTCTAACACGCTGGTCGACTGATTCCTCCTGAATTATATTCATTAGGAATTTGAATGTTTCTTTCCTCCATCCCCCATCAAATCATTACTCCGGAATAAATGCATTCATCAACCACCTTGCTCAGTTCCCTCCTGCTTTGTTCAGTCTAGTTTTAAAGCATCTCCGCTGAAACCGTTTGCACCTGACTCGATGCTAGCGTACGGAAGGGGAAAAAATAAAATAAAATATAAATATGAGAAGAATTGAGTGCCGCTCACAAATATTATGGACATAATTGGAAAATTATTTCTTAAAAATAGCCAACATAATAAAGGAGGGAAAGGATTACATTCCCTCCTCCCCACCTCCGATCTCTTCCACAATTTCTGGGATTGCATCGAGCATACATATTCCAGATGGGCTGGAGAGAAGGAGGTTGGTTCTTAATGACACGTCTTTCGCTGCCTTTGGAATGAATGATTCATTCGGATCTCGCCGAGACTCGGTGCCACAGTTGAGTTACATTTCTAGAAAATCCGTATCTTTAATTCTGGCGCTGCGTGTGGGACCCAGCAAATCATGGAATTACTGCTGTAACTTCGGATTAGTAACGCTTTCTAAATGATAGTCTAATTCCAGGCCTTCATGCTTTTCAGCGTTCACACTCACACAGCCTTTTCCCTGGGAGGCTTCCTGCGGAATTAGTGCTGGCGTCTTCGTCTTTCTCTGCCCTTTTTAATTTCTCCAATGACTTCTCATTAGAATATATAATAACAACAGCTCCTCAGAACTTTTCCTTCTCCCGGCATAGCCAAATTCAGGCTGAGATCCTTTTCCTTACTGTGGTTATGGCGGTGCTTTGCTGGCCCTGGAAGGGTGCACAGGCGTATTTAGCTTTGCGGGCCTACGTGGCGTCTGACGCCATTACCCCGTGCAAGGGAAGGTGGAAACCTGCCTCCGAGGTGCGGGGGGCTCCCACCTCTCACCGTCCCCACACGCCGGTGGGCGCGGGCGGCTCGAGCCCTGCAGTGCTACCCTCTCCCCCTCGGCGAGGGATGTCCAGCCGCAAAGGATGGAGCGAGGGTAACCCGCGCCGCACCTCTCCGAGTGCTGGGAGAGCGGCAGCATCTTCCCACCCCTCCCCATCTCCCGCAGCATCTCCCGGGGGGGGGGGGGGGGCGGGCACAGAGCCGGCAAAAAGCCCACTCGCAACCCAAACCACGGGAAGCTTTTTCCCTGCAGCCTCCCCGGAGCTGTCACGGCCCGCCCGGGCTTGGTGGCAGCGCGGGGATCATTGCTGCGGGATGCGAAGGGCCAGCGCCGGGCCAGGGGCTGCCGGCCGTGCCCCCACGCCCTGCCTCGGGGTGCCGGGGGGGTTCGGGGGGGCCCGGCCCGGGGCGCTCGCCCCACGCCAGCTGGGAAAACGTGCCGGGGAGGCTCGGCGGAGAGCGCGGTGCTTTGTGTCGCCATGGGAACGGAATGCAGATTTGCCAATTGCTTTTTTTTTTTTTTTCTTTCTTTCTTTCTTTGCTTTTTTTTTTTTTTTTTTTTTTATTATTTGCCAGACATTGTAATACATATTATGTTTCAACTTCTGGGGCTTGCAGCAGAGGTGAGGGAGGCTTTGTGCTTGCCAACCCCGTGGCTTCCAAAGAAGCCCCAGGGCCGGCGGCTGCACGCCGGAGGGGTGCACTCAGCAGCAGGACCCCTTCCCTGGGCATCCCCCTCCCCGGAGACACCCCTCCCCTCCAGCTACGGACAAAAGCAACAGCCACCGCACAAGAAAAGTGATCACATTATCACCAACTTGACCTTCCAAAGGGAGGCCGGGATCAAACCCAAAGCCGAAAAAATAGAGAGAGAGGAGAAAAGGGAGCGCATCCAAAAGCCGGGGGTTTTCGAGGCTGGGATGGGGAACGCGGCGGGGGGGACACACGGGGATTTATTTGGGGAGGGCGCTCGCTCTCTCCATCCTCCCCGAGCCGCGACACCCCGCAGCCAAGGAGTAAATTCCGAACTGCGCTTAAACGAGTGTCAAACGCCGGATTCCTTTGGCAAATGAAAGCATTCGCGCGGGGTTCGCCCGCCTTTCCCCAGCCCCCCCGGCCCCCCGCCCGCTACCGCGGAGCCCCGGGCGGCCCGACGGGGAGGGTGCGGAGCCGCAGCCCTTACCTGAAGCCCCGAGGGCGTCGGGTCGGGTCGGGTCGGGTGGGCTCCGCACCGCCGGTGCTGCTTGCGGCCGCGTCCCCTGGGCGAGCAGGTCTGGAAGTCATTTCTACTTTCGGTTATCTAGCTTTATGATGGCTCCACAACACTCATACAGCTAGATAACCAAAGACAGAAACATCCCTCCGTCGGGGATGCCGGCCATCCGTCCGTCCGTCCGTCCGTCCCTCCGCTTCAGGCTGCGGGCACGGCCGGGGCAGGGCGGCCGGGAGCTGCCACCGGGAACCACACACACACACACATATATATATAAAAAACAAACAAACAAACAAACAAACAAAAAAACCACAAAAAAAACACAAAAAACAAACAAACAAACAAGAAACCAAAACAACAACAACAAAAAAGAAATAGAGAAAAAGATAAATAGGAGGCGGAGAGGGAGAGCCGGGGCAGAGCCGCGGGCGCACAGCCGGTTGCGGGGCTGCCGCGGGGGGCTCGGGGCGGGCTGGGGAGAGCCGAACCGAGCCGTACCGAGCCGAGCCGAGCCGAGCCAGGCAGGGCAGGGCTGTGCGGGGCCGGGAAGGGCTGTGCGGGGCCGCACCGCACCGTACCGTGCCGAGGCGTGCCGTGCCGTGCCGTGCCGTGCCCAGCCGCCGCGGTACCGGCCCGGGCGAGCAGCACCCGCGCTCCCGCCCCGCTGCCCAACTTCTACTCCCCTCGCATGGTAATCGCCCCCTTTGGGAAGTGACGTCACGCCGCGCACAGCCAATCCCCGACCCCGCATTTAAATCAGCGCCTCCTTTCCCGCGCTTTCCCAGCCCCGGCCCGACCGGCGGGGTCGCGGCTGGACGGGGCGGACCGACACCGGGCGGGACCCACAGGGCACAGACCGGCACCGGGCGTGGCCTCCCCCCCCCCTACCCCCCCAACGCTGCCGCGCTCCGGCCTCCCCCCACCCGCTGTCCCTCGGCCCCCCCCGGCCTGTGCTGGGGCGGGGGCAGAGCCACGGGTCGCTCCCCCCGCCCCGCCGCCCGCCTCTTCCCGCCCCGCCGTGCCCCCGCAGCAGCGAGGGGGGAAAGGCGGGCAGCAGCCCTGCACGGCCCGGCGCGGGGGGGGGCCCACCTGCAACTAACTTCCCTCTCCTCGGCAGTCCCCTCTCTCCCTTTCCCCTCTTCCCTTCCCCTCTTCTCCCCTTCCCCTCTTCTCCCCTTCCCCGGCCTTTCCTTTTTCCCCTCCTTTTCCCTTTCCGTCCGTTTTCCTTGCCTTTTCCCGATCCCTTTCCCCCTGCCTTCCCCCGCTCCCCACCACCCCATGGCCCCCCTCCTCCCCCCCATCCAGCGCACCCCCCTCGCACCTTCTGCTCCCCCAGCAGCCCCCCGCCCCGTCCGGCCTCTGCCCCGGGGGCCGCCCGAAGCGCCCCTTTTCCCGCAGCCAGGCGCGGGGCCCGCCTGTCCCGAGAGGCACCCGGGGGGCTGGGGACGCACCCGCGATCCCGCACCGATCCCCTCTGCTCCACTTTCCCCTTTATTTTAATTATTTCCCCTCCAGGTTTTGCTATTTCCCGCACAGGTTCTTAAGGCGATGTGCGTGTAGCGGCGAAGCCGGCACGTACACATAATAATAATAATAACAACAACAACAATCATAACAATAAAATGCCAGGAGATAAATATGATTATCTGGGGTGCTTATCTAACCTACTCTGCATGAAAAATAAAAATTTAAAAAAAAAAAAATAAATGTAAAAATTATAATCTCTCGCCGCTTCTTTCCCTTAAATCCGAGGCGAGGGTAAAACGTGACCTGCTGCAAAAGGAGGGATCCGCGAAACGCAGCGACCGCGGCGGGAGAAGCCGCGGCTGAGCGCAGCCTCCCGCTCCCGCGGCTCCGGCTCTCGGCGAGCTCGGCTCGGGTTATTTATTTCTTCCTCTCCTCGCCTCTCCCCTCCCCGCTATTCCCTTAAAAAAAAATAAAAATAAAAATAAAAATGAAATAAATAAAATCTACCAGCTCAATTAGGCTAAAAGCTAAAGGCTCAGCGCTGCCAGCCCCGCTGCCAGCCGGTGCTGCGCTCCCCGCCCGGCCGAGCCCGGCCGCCCTGCCCGGCTCCCGGTCATCGCCGGTTCCCTTCTGCCTCCTGCCCAACGAGAAACGGGCCCGGGGGTGCCCCGACCGCCCCGACGGGGCTGCGGAGGGTGGGGAGAAATCTTTGCTCCATCCCCAGCCCCTCGGTGCCTTCCCCGCGGCCCGGAGCCTCTCGGGTGGGGGCTTGGCCGGGGTTTATTTTAATCTGCCACGGAGAGAAGGGGAAATAAAAAAATTGCCAGGAATCGGATCCCCTTAATTTTCCATCCCTGGATTTTCTCCTAATTTATCGTGGTCGCTGTTAGGATGATCGCTTCCTCTATGATCCCCGGGCCGGAGCGGGGGAAGGTACCCGCGATGCGGCCCCGCTCCGGCCCCGCCGTCCCTGTGGCGGCGGCGAAGGGGCTGGGGACGGGCAGAGCCAGCTCCGCCGAGCCCCGGCTCTGCCCGGCTGCCGCCGTGCCGAGTCCCCGGGCCGCCGTGTCTCTCGGGCGAGGATGCTGCGGGCGAAGCACCGCACCTCGCCGGACTGCTCGGGGCTGGGGACGGGGTCCCCCCTCTCTACTGGGCAAAGGAGGCGATTTTCTTGGCAGAAATACATATACATAAATATATATATATTTATTTTTTTTTTCCCCTCCTCCTTTTCGGCAATGCCTTGCTCTGCTCGGAGCTGCAGCTTCGATCTGCTTCGTGCAGGCAGAGCCCCAGCACCTGGGATAAAATTGCACGTTGCTCTTGGGGTATTTCGGTTTTGTTTTTTTTTTTTAGGGTTTGGGGGATTTTTTTTGTTATTTTGATTTTTTTGTGTTTTGAGGTTGGTGGTGGTGGGGGGGGGGGTTGGCGCAATTTTAGCAGGATACGTACAAAATGGCTCCTTGGCACGGCGCAGAGCACCGGCGAGCAGCCTGGGGAGGGATCGGTGGGGGCTGCCGGGGCTCCGGAGGCAGCTCGCCTCCTGCCTCACCTGGGCCGCCCACGGGGGACGCGGGGGCCGTGGGGCTGCCCCTTTTCCCCGCACGCACCCAGGAGAGAGAACACCCCGGGGGGCTGCGGGCGGCCCGACGGGACGGGGAGGGGCGGCGGTGACGGCGCGGCTCTGGCCATGGTGCTGCACGGCCCGCGGACTTTCCGCGCCCACCCGCGGGTGGCAGCGGGTCCTGCCCGCTTCCCGCTCCCTCCTGGGGTGACCCCGCCGCCGGGCAGGGCGGGCCGTCCCTCGGGGAATATCCCCGCTGCCCCGCGTCCGCCCGGTCACCGGGCCGGCCCTGAATTATTTAACGTGATCGCCCTGTAACGAGTCCGCTGCCTTCCCCTCTTCTACGTCCTGCACGTCTGACGTCACTTTTCTTTAATTAGGAGAAGTTATTTTTAGCCAACCTGGAGTAACCCCCCGTGCCTCGCCACCTCGAGCTGCATCTTCTCTTAATTTTTTTTTTTTTTTTTTTTTTGGAGGTGGGTTTGGGTTTGGGTTTTTGTGTTGCTTTTTTTTTGTTTGTTTGGTTTTTTTTTTGCCTTTTCCTCCCACAATCGGGGCTTCGCACAGAAGCGGCAGCTCCCGACGAGCGCGAAGGAAACGCGTGGCTTTGTTTAACAATTAAAAGCCGCCTCTGAGCAAGCCCCGGCGCTGAAAAGGCAAAGCAGCGGCGTCCCAGCCCCCCGGTTGCTCTTTTTTCTTTCCGGCCGTCGGGGGCCGGGACCCAGGCGGGGACGGTCCCGGAACCTCCTCGCTCGGCGGGGCGAGGATCTGCCCGGCCGGGGGCCGGGGGTGGAGGCACGTCGAGGGGATCCGGCCAGGTGCGGGCTCTCAGGCCACCTGCACTGCTATGATTCGGGCTTCCTTAAGGCTGAGGCCTAAAATGCGTTTCACTTCCAGGGAGATACGGGGAGAAAAAAAAAACAAAAACAAAAACAAAACAAAAAAAAAACCCAAAAAACAACCCAAAACCCCAAACCCCAAGGAAATAAGCGTTCGCGGGAAGGGAGGGAGCAGGAGGGAAGAATGAATGGGAGAAAAAAAAAAAAAGGAAAAGAAACAAACAAACAAAAAAAAAGAAAAATAGAAAAAAATGATGAAATAAAATAAAAAATATTTTTTTAAAAGCCAAGAAAAGAGATGGAGCAAATGACAAATAAAATAAATCCTCCAACACCAGATAGATCGGGGCACGGGCAGCGGCGGACCCGCTGCTGCTCCTCGGTGGTAAATCCGAGCAGGGGGATCGGGGCGCCCCGGTGCTTTCCCCCCTTCCCTACTCCCCTCCCCCCCCCGCCCCCCCCAAGAAATGAGCCCCCGCTGCCCTGGGAGGAGGAACTTCCCCGGGAGCCCGGGATTTCTACCGCGGCCTAAAGCCTGGGTACCCCGGGAGGCTCGGCCTCTTACAGGCGTTTTGTCCGGTGCCGCCTCTCCGGCTGGCGAGCGGGGAGGTTTCGGGGCAACCCGGCAGCCCCCCCGGCAGCGCTTGGCCCCGGCTCCCCGCCGCCCCGTCGGGGCTCAGCCCACCCCCTGTCCCGCTGCCGAGATGCAGCGTCCCGGGCAGCCGCGGAGAGGCTGCGAGAGCGAAAGCGTCCCCGGCAGCAAAAGGTCCCCCGTGTCCCCGGCTCGTCCCCCGCCACGGGTGGGCCGGGGAGGGACGCAGGGCTGTCCGTGTCCCGGTCCCGCGTGGTGCCTGCACCAACTTCCCGGAGGGCACCCGGGACACGTCTCCCCCCTCCCTCCTCCACCCCGGCAGCCGGTGTGTCCTCCCCCAACCCCCCCCTGGGGAAAAGTCCCCCCGCGTCCTCCCGCCTCCCCGGGGCCGCCCCGCCGAGGCGGCGATGCCCGGCCGCGACACTCACTCTTGCAGCCGTGCCGAGGGCAGGACGGCGGTCCCCGGGCGAAGCGGGCGGCGGGGGCCTTCACACACACCCCCCTTCCCCATCCTCCCCGGGGGTGGACAGAGGGGAGGGCAGTGCTGTCCCCTGCCCGAGCGGCGGCCCCCAGCCCCGGGCCGAGCCGGCGGGGGAGGTGGGGGCAGCTCTGCCCGGTCTCCTCGCATCTTCCCGGCCGCTGCCGGTGCCGGCTCTGGTTGCTGGCCGCGAGCTGCCGCCGGCGGCAGGCTCTGCCCGCACTGACGTCAGCCCGGCAGCCTCCTATTCACTCCAACCATGGCGGAGAGGAGGAGGAGGAGGAGGAGGAGGAGGAGGAGGAGGAGGAGGAGGAGGAGGGGGAGGGGAAGGGGAGGAGGCGGGGGGAGGGAGGGGGGGAGGACGGGAGGAAGGCGGCGGTGGCGGCGGCGGGGGTTGGTGGCTGGCAGGCTCCGCCGAGCAGAAAGCGCAGCCCCTCCGCCTCACCCCTTAATTACCCCCCGGGGATGGGGCTGCGCGGGGGAGGGGGTCCCAAACACCCTCGTCCTTCCCGCTCTCCCCCCCCCATCGTGAGACACCACCGCCCGCTCCCGCGGGGCCGCCGCCCCTCACCTGGGCGTCCCGCCGCACCGCATCGCTCTGCTCCCCCGGCCCCGGGGAGCGCTTCTCCGGGGGGTGGAGGGGGGGGAGAGCCGCCCCACCCCGCCCTGCAGTCCGGGAACCCCCCCCTCGGTGTCGTCCCCGTGTCCCCGTCCCCTACACATCGCGGCGAACCGCGGCCCTCTGATGCCCCGGGCAGCTCCCCGGCCGCCCCCCGGCCGCCTTCCCTCGGCCCGTGCCGGTGCCATCGTCGCCCCAACGTCCAAGGCCGAGTCCCGGGGACCGCTTCGCCCCGACAGCCGCAGACGAGCTGGAAGCGGGGTGCGGGCACGGCAGGTACCTCCTGCGCTTCCCTCCTCCGCTCCCCCTCCATTTCCATCTTCCTTATTTTCTTTATAGAATTAACACAACACGTATCGCTTCGCCTGTAGCCTTTGCAGCAAGGGCAAAAAATGCTTCCCCCCCCCGAAAATCCCCTCCACCACCAAACCCCTCCTGGCACACCTTTACTCCGCTTCCTCCTCTTCCTTTCTGCGTGTAACCTGGCTCCTATTTTTTTTTTTTTTTTATTATTTTATTTTATTTTTTAGTCTCCGATTCCCTCCACCGATGCCCCGGAGCGGCTCTGGGGAGTCTCTCGCCGCCCCGATGAATACACAGGGATCCCCAGACAGGTTTTCTATGTAGGAAAAAAAAAAATAAAAATAAACCGATCGAGCCCGAGAGATCTGCAACAGCCGAACACGCCGCCTCGCCTTTACATTCGTGTTTTTAAATTCCCCCGTTATTTTCCTTTTTGCATCTGCGAGTTGCCGCGAAAGGAAATATAACCCCAAATGCCACCGCCAGCAGAAACCGGAGCTCGTTGCCAAATTCCGTAGTATTTTATTTTAAAAGCAATTAAGTAACACCATTAAAAAAAAAAAAAAAAAAAGAAGGAAAAGAAGAAAAAAAAAAAAAGAAAAAAGAAAAAGCGTCTTCTCCTCTTCCCGGGGAGTGTAAGAAATCCTTTCGCTCACCCAGAGTCGAAAACCTAATGGCATTGTCGTTAAACACGAAAAGGAGAATATTAAGAAATTGCAACACTCCCTCCCGAGCGCTCCCCCCCCCCTCCAGTTTATTTGCCCTAATAATTAATTCACAAGAGCTTAACTTCGGTGTAACCCTGGCGGTCTTTTCATTAAAAAATCCCCGCGTTTCCTATTGAATTAGCTCTGCTCCATTGTCGCTGAAATGAAGACGCCAAACCAACTTTTACCCTGAGCATTTTCTCACCAGCCCAAAGAAAAGTCTCTCTCCTTTTTCTTTTTTTCTTTTCTCTGATTTTTTTTCCTTTTTTTTTTTTTCCTTTTTTTTTTTTTTTTTTTTTTTAATTCAAGCACCCAGGCGATGGACGTGTCCTGCAATTTAACTACTTTCAAATTCTTTGTTCGGGTCCCACCGGGGCTCTATTGTCACCCTATTGAGAGAGCTTATTGCCAAGTCAAGCCTGAGCGAATTGAGACACACACGGGAGGAGCCCCGGGGGTTGGGAGCGGGCTCCGGGGGCTGCTCCGCCCGGGGGGACCCCGGCTCAGCCCCGAGGGAGCGGGCAGGGAGCGGGGCAAGGGCTGCCTGTAGCCCCCCCGGCCGGGATAACCGGCACCCGTTTCTCCAGAAGCCGCCGCTGCCGCAAAAGCATTCCCGGCCCCGCAGCACCTCGGCCCGGCGGTGGAGATGAGGCAACCCCGGGCCTGGGTACCCCCCAGGATCGGGCTCCTTTGCACCCCCAAAGCATCTTGCCCCGTGCCAGCAGCTCCCGGGCACCGGTACCACCGCTGCGGGCAGGAGGGCGACTTACCTCGGATGCCCGCCGTGCCGCCAGCCTCCCTCCCTCGCCGGTTCTCCCTTCATCCCGAAAAGGAGGGTCCCATTCCCACCCCTCCTTCTCCATCCCACCCGCTATCCCTCCACTTCGGAGCCGGCTCCTGCTTGCTTCCCCTCGCCCTCTCCATCGCCTACTTTCCCAGCTCCGGGGCTGGTCTCCCGAGCAAGAAAAAGAGAAGGATGTAGGGGGCTGCTTTTCTTTTCCCTTTTCCTCCCTCCCTCCCAGCTTGGAAAAGGGGGTGCGAGCTGGAAAAGAGGGGGGAGGTAAGAAGGGGGGTGGGGGGGTGGTGTACGAGCTGCAGGGAAGTGTTATTTCAGGAGGGAAAAAAGAAAAAAAAAAAAAAGAAGAAGCTGGAAGAGCGGTGTGCTGGGCACGGATTCCCACGTAAGCCCGTACGTCACCTATGAAAATTGTCCGTTTCTCCCGTTTCTTGGCTCCCGGGGGGAGAGGCTGAGGTACCTCTGCCTGCGGAGGGGGGTTAAAACCTCGTTAAAACCGGTGTCTCCGGTGTTGGAGGTATGTAGGGTCCGACGCCGGTCGCACCGGGAGGGCCGCGGCGGGGAGGGGGGGGGCGGCGGCCGCCGCCCCCCCCCCTCCCCGCCGCGGCCCTCCCGGTGCGACCGGCGGCCTCTCCGGGGGAAGAGGAAGCCCTTGACCCCTGGCCCTGGGGGCAACGGGGTTAAACAAAGTCCCACCGCCCCATTATCCCACCGATGGCATCGAGCTCCCGGCGGGAAGCGGGTTCTTCAAGCGACGGGGCGGAGGTGCGGGGGGAAAGTCGAGTCTCCCACCGCCCGTACCCGGTCCCGACGGGGCGCACCGGGATGGGGATGTTTTCCCGAGGGACAAACAAAGAGCCTAAGGGCGGGGGGGGGGGGGGGGAACCAAACAAACCAAACAAAACCTACACGCTCCATCCCGACTTACGCCCTGCTGAAAAGGCAGGCTTGGGGGTTTATTTCGGCGTTATTTTTTTAGGGTGTTGATTTATTTTTTTTAATTTTATTTATTTTTTTTTATAGCCTTGCTGAACCTCCCTGCTCGCACCCGGGTGAGGTACGGGCAGCCCCGGCCCGGTCCTACCTGCGGGCAAAGCTCGTTGTCACCGACCCTTCCCAGAGCTCTGCTGCCCGAGAGGGCTTCAGAAACGAGCGGGGAGAATGATTTCGGGGAAAAATAAATTTATTTGGGTTTTTTTTTTTTTTTTCCGTCTTAGGGGAAGGGATTTTTTCTGGCGGGGCGAATCTGGATTTTTTTAAACGTGTATTTCTTTGCGATCACGTTAAAAACAAGCAGATCGAAGCGCCCAAATAAGAGGAGACCGGCGTTCACATAATGACAACCGGCGTTAACATCGGAGGGGAGAAGAAGTCCCGCACCCGGGGTCCTTCCCCAGAGCCACCACGTAGCAGGGGGGGTCCTCAAACCCTTCCCCGCTTCACCCCAGCGCAGCTCACGGCTCTTCCCTCCCGCCCCAGCCCCGGAGCATCCCTCCTCGCCGGCTCCGCACCCCAAGCATCGAGCGGCGGGGGGGTGAGGGGGTGGGGGGGGGGGGGGAACGGTGTGTTCTTCACCGTTTTTTTGGACAGGAGGGAGCATAGCTGACACCCCCCTCCATCCTGCACCCCCGAGGGGTGGGAGCTGTGCCGCACAGCTCCGGAGAGCGAGTGGAACGGCACCCTGGGGTCCCCCGCGCTGCCGTCGGGTTTGGAGCTTCGCGGGGGCCGGGAGGGACAAGGTGGGAGTGTCACAGTGCCCGGTGCCCGCTGCCCGGTGCCCCAGCGAGAGGGCAAAGCGGGATGCGGTACCCGCGCCCCGACGGCCCCGGTCCCCGTGGGAACCGGCCCGGCGCGGCCGGTAGCGGCGGGGCCGTAGCGCCACCTGGCGGCTCGGTGCGGCACGGCACGGCTCGGTCTGGCACGGCTCGGTGCGGCACGGCACCTGACAATGCCAAGGGCAGGTTGGCCTTGGCCAGGAGGCCAGAAGAGCCCCTACAGGGCGGGGTCAGGGAGCGTGCACCCACATGCCCTGACCCCGGCACCTCCTTATCCCCTTCTCCTGCACCCTACAGCCCCTCCCTTACACCCTATGGCCCCTTCCTCGCACCCTATAGCCTATTCCCTGCACCCTATAGCCCCTTCCTTGCACCTTCTGGCCCCCATCCTGTACCTTACAGTCCCTCCCCTGCACCCTATAGCCCCTTCCTTGCACCTTCTGGCCCCCATCCTGTACCTTACAGTCCCTCCCTTGTACCCTATAGCCCCTTCCCTGCACTCTACAGCTCCTCCCTTACACCCTATGGCCCCTTCCTTACATGCTATAGCCCCTTCCTCGCACCCTATGGCCTATTCCCTGCACCCTATAGCCCCTTCCTTGCACCTTCTGGCCCCCATCCTGTACCTTACAGCCCCTCCCTTGTACCCTATAGCCCCTTCCCTGCACCCTATGGCCATCTTTGGCTTCCAGCTGCTGCTCCATCCCCACTCGCTGAGCTGTCCCCACCCCTGTCACACACCCCAGCAGCGAGGTCTCCTGGTGTCACCACATGCGTCCCAGGCCCAGCTCTCACCTCTGCACCCACACACCATCCACCCTGGCCGGGGTGGGCGAGGGTCCCTGGGCCCCACCACTGGTCCCGAGCCCCCCTTGACGCCTCGAAGCTTTAAGACAGAGGTTTTGGGGTGCAGGTGGGCGCCCTGGCTCCTGGTGAGCTCTGCTGATGGGCTGAGGAGCATCACCAGCACCCACCATGAGCAAGGGGATGGCCAGGGGGCCGCGGGGTGATGGGGAGGGGGAGCAGTCCGGTCTCTGCGCTCGCAGCCGCCCTGTGCCTTTTCCCGCTCTCCGGTTAAAAACACGCGGAAAACGCGTGCCGCGGGTGCGGTGGCAACGGGGTCCGCAGCCCCGGGGCGCCGCCGGCTCCTTCCCCGCGGCCACGATAGGGGCGGGCGGAGCAAAAATGGACACCGTCATCGCGGCGTTCCCGCCGACCGCGGCAGGACTCGAACCTGCAATCTTCTGATCCGAAGTCAGACGCCTTATCCATTAGGCCACGCGGCCGCCGCTGGTAGCGCCTTCCCCCGCTCAATAGTGAGTCCGCCGCCGGCGGAGCGTACCATGCACATGGTTGGGGGGGGGCGGGGGTAACACACGCACACGGGACGGGACGTCAGCGCGGCCGGAAGCTCCCCCGGGCGCCGCGGTTTGGATCCGCCCTCCGGCCCAGGCCCCGGCGGTGCGGGTCGGGAGCAGGTAAGTGCGGGGTCTTGGCGGGGGGGGGGGGGGAACGGCCGAAAGGGGGGAGCGCGGCCGTATGAGGGAGTGCGCGGCTGTGTAAGGGAGGGTATGGCTGCGGGGGATGGGGGGGTGTGAGCACGGATGCATAGGGGAGGGCATGGCTACGGGGGGGGAGGGGGTGTTGCGTACTTGTGGAGGGCGTGCACGGCTACGGGGGGGGGGACTGGGTGTGTGAGGGGGGTTTGCGTGCCTGCGGGGGGTGTGTGTGTGTGTTTGAGCACGGCTGCGGGGGGAGGTGTGTGTGGGCATTCCTTGAGGGGTTGCATTCCTGCAGGGAGGGTGTGCACGGCTCCCGGGGGGGGGGGGGCTCTGCACGGCTCCCGGGGGGGGCTGCACAACTGCAGGGGCTCTGCACGGCTCCCGGGGGGGGGCTCTGCACGGCTCCCCGGGGGATACAGCACCGAGGTTCACCCTGTCTCTCTCCCTGCAGCTCCAGCCGCCCAGGGGGAGAGGAGACGCACCCCCAGAGCGGGGGGCGATGAGGCGCCTGCCCTGGAGGAGGTCGGTGGGGGGCTGCGCTGCAGCCCATGGCTCCAAGCCCCAGCGATGCACCTCCAGCTCCTCTGCCAGCCGCCCCTTGCCGGAGAGCCCGGGCCAAGAGCCGGCCAAGGGCCAGCGGCGCATGAACCCTCTCAACATCCAGATGCTGTCCAAGACCCTCCATGAGCAGATCTTCCGGGGGGCCCAGGTACACTACTCGGCGGCCGACATCCAGAGGAGCGTGGAGCACCTGCAACGCCACGACCTGTGGGGCAAGGAGACCTCCACCCTCCCCGACGTGGAACTGCAGCTGCCCCGCATGTACGGGGACAACATCGACGAGCATTTTCGCCTCCTGGCGCAGAAACAGAGCTTGCCCTACCTGGAGGCGGCCAATGAGCTGCTGCGGTGCGAGCTGCCCCCCGTGCCCGCACAGTGGGCATGGCAGCTCGGCTGGACCCGCTACGGCCCTGATGGGCAAGCAGAAGCTGTCGACTTCCCCAAGGAGCGGGCGGTGGTGTTGGACGTGGAGGTGTGCGTGGCCGATGGCCACTGCCCTACACTGGCCGTGGCGGTCTCGCCACATGCCTGGTGAGATGCGGTGATGCTTGGGGTCTTGGTGGTGGTGGTGGGGGACAGCTTTGGGAAGGATGGGGATGGTCCCGATCGGAGCCTCTTCCTGCAACCCACCTGCTTTGGAATGTGGGACGTGTCCTGGTTAGCGAGCGTGGTGCACCTCAGGGTCTGTCACCTCCCTCCCACGGGTGGGGTCCTGCTCAGCGCCCCACGTCGCAGCAGGTGCTTTTGGTCTCGGGAGCCCCTACTTTATTTTTCACGGCTGTGGGGTGCTGCGTGTCATCTGCAGGTACTCGTGGTGCAGCAGGCGGCTGCTGGAGCAGCGGTACTCCTGGTCCAGCCACCTCACCCTGGCCGACCTCATTCCCCTGGAGAGCCCGGCAGCCGCCAGTTGTGCTGGCAAGCAGGACTGGCAGGAGAGAGTGGTGGTGGGGCACAACGTGGCCTTTGACCGGGCGTTCATCAAGGAGCAGTACCTTATCCAGGTAATCGGCAGTGCTGTTGCTGTGTGCTGGCAGCTGGAATTGATTACCGGGACGGTCGTTTGCGCTGGCTTTTCAGGGTTATTGTGGCAGGCTCGCAGGTTCTCATCCTGCTTTGGGCTTCAATCACCCTGACATCTGCTAGAAAAGTAGCAGAGTGAGCTGTAGGCAATCTAGGAGACTCCTGCAGTGCATCGAGGGTAACTTCTTAAGCCAGGTAATAGACAGCCCCACCAGAGGGGGTGCGATACTGGTCCTGATGGTCACCAACGCAAGTGACTGAATTGGTGATGTCAAGATTGGAGGCAGCCTGGGCTGCAGTGATAACGCATTGGTGGAGATCACCCGAGGGACATGTGTCGGGGGAAGAGTAAAGTTAGGACCCTGAATTTTAGGAAAGCCAAAATCCAGCTCTTCAGTGAGGTAGTCAACAGGACCCCCTGGAAAACTGCCCTTGGGTACAAGGGAGCAGGACAGAGCTGGCAGATCTTTAAGGACATTTTCCTTAAAGCGCAAGACCTGTAGATCTCCAGGTGTAAGAAACCAGGAAAAGAAGGCAAGAGACCCAGAGAGGTGGTAGGTGTGCCATCCCAGGAAACATTCAAGGACAGGTTGGACAGGGCTCTGAGGAACCTGATCTAGTTGAAGGTGTCCCTGCTCATTGCAGGGGGATTGAACTAGATGACCTTTAAAGATGCCTTCCAAGCCAAATGATTTTATGGTTCTGTGGTTCTATATTTTTGTACCCCGTAAGGTTGCTGGAGGCTTCAGGGTTGCAGCTGGGGACATGCCAGGAGCCTTTGAGCAGCCGACAGCCTGCGCTGGGGATGCTCTTGGCTTTCAGAAGAGGGGTGCCAGGAAGCAAAGCTTTGCCTTGACAAAAACAGCCCCAGCAGAAGACTTGCAGCTCTGTAACACAGGGCAGTGCTTGCTGGCAGCTGCATGACATTTGGCAGCATGTTTCTACTCCAGCATATCCCAAACCGCCTCTCCTCTCTCCCTCAATGTGTTCCAGGGCTCCCGGGTGCGTTTCTTGGACACCATGAGCATGCACATGGCCATCTCGGGGCTGACGGGCTTCCAGCGCAGCCTCTGGATGGCTGCCAAGCACGGCAAGAAGAAGGGACTGCAGCAGGTCAAGGAGCACATGAAGAAAACGCGCAGCAAAACGGAGGGGCCAGCTGTGAGTAAGGGACCTGTGGCCCGGGTGGCAGGGGACCGTTTGATCCTGCAAATGGGACTGTTTACCCCGTTACTGGGACTATCTGCTGCTGTTCCAGCAGAGTAGGACCTGTTGGAGCAGCTCTGCTGGGTGACTCTCTCCCAGCATCTTCCAGATGACCTGCCCTTGGTTTAAAATGGAGCAGTGGCATCCTTTACCCCTCCTGGTCTCGGCTGAGGCTGGTCCTCATCCTGCACTGTCTGACCCCACTGCCTCGTTCGCAGATCACTTCGTGGGACTGGGTGCACGTCAGCAGCATCAACAACCTGACGGACGTGCACACTCTGTACGTCGGAGGGGAGCCGCTGGAGAAGGAGGCACGGGAGCTGTTTGTGAAGGGGACCATGGCCGACATCAGGAGCAACTTCCAGGTGCGGGCAGCCATCCCAACGTTCCAATGGGAGTGGGGCGGGAGCAGCTGCTGGGGTAGTTTCTGTTTTGCTGCCCTTTCTTGCGAAGGCTTTGGGTGTGTGTGGGGCTGTGATGTCCCCCATCCTCCCGCAGCCCCGGTGCCTTGCCCTGTGCTGGCAGAAGGGTGGCTGCTTTGCCTGCTCTCACCTACCTCTGCCCCCAGGATCTGATGTCCTACTGTGCCCGTGATGTCCAGGCCACCCATGAGGTGTTTCAGGAGCAGCTGCCACTCTTCATGGAGAGGTGAGAGCTGCCAAGTTTTGCCCGGTGTTGGCAGTGGTCTTGGCCAGCAGTGAGGAGGATTTTGGTCCCTCTAGGGATGGGGATGTGGCTCCTTTTGTCCTTGGGGGGGCAGCATGAGATTGGGGGGCCCTGAACTTCATTTCAGGTGGGACCTCAGACCCCCTCTTTGCAGACAAGAAGGAATAAATGGCAGCACAGTGTGACTGGAGAAGGAGACAAGCAGAGAATGAGGCAGATCAGAGTGATACAGCTTTGGGGTTAGTGCACGGGCTTGTTTTTAGGGAAGCAATTTATGTGCAGGGCAGGCAGAAGACACAGGGATCCATACAGGTTTAGAGAAAGAGCATCAAGGACTGTATGGGGCTGGGAAACTCTAGGTAAAGACACATTTGTGTCTGTCATAATCTGGTGCTTCCAGGGCAAATCCCCTCCAGCAGATACCTAATTCCTCGCTGCTTCGGGCTCCAGGTGCCCCCACCCTGTGACGTTTGCAGGGATGCTGGAGATGGGGGTGTCCTACCTGCCTGTCAACGGGAACTGGAAGAGGTACTTGGATGATGCTCAAGGCATCTACGAGGAGCTGCAGAAGGAGATGAAGAAGTCCCTGATGAACCTGGCTAATGAGGCCTGCCAGCTGCTGCACGAGGAGAGGTATCCCTGGGCTGGGGGAGCAGGTCCTGCTGTTTGCAGGATGGAGGCCAGCTCCTGGGTGGTGCCTGGGGGGCTGCAGGCGGGTGTTGGGGGTGGGGGCAAAGCTGCGGTGTGACAGCAGTGTGTCGGCAGGTACAAGGATGACCCCTGGCTCTGGGATCTTGAGTGGGACACACAGGAGTTTAAGCAGAAGAAGAATCCAGGGAAGAAGAAGAAGAAAGGTCAGGACACAGAGGTCAGCAAAGCCTCTGTGGCGGCGGCAGGCACAGACGAGTCTGCACAGGAGTGGCAGGAAGGTGAGCATGGGTGGTCCCTGGCGACGAGGGATGCTCAAGGGACGCCTTCCTGTGGGCACACAAACAAAGGGATGTGGCTCATTGGCACTGGCAGGGTGAGGCATCGCTGGCCTGTGCCCTCATGCTGGGGTGTGTGGTGGGGGGCTGGCTTGACATCCCCATCCCTAGTGGGGTGGCACAGAGGGCTCTTTGCCAGCCAGTCCTCCTTGCCCCACCAGACCCTGGCCCCCCTGGTGAGGATGAGGAGCTGAAAGCCCCTGCGAGCCAGGTTTGCCTGGAGCGTCTGAAGGAGACAGTCGTGCTGCAACCCAAGAGACTCCAGCACCTGCCGGGCCACCCGGGGTGAGTTGGGGACCCTGGGTGTCCCCAGGGGTTGCTCTGTGCTCTCTAACCCATCCCTGCTGCTCCCCAGCTGGTACCGCAAGCTGTGCCCACGCCTGGAGGATGCCGGGTGGGTGCCAGGACCCAGCCTCATCAGCCTGCAGATGAGGGTGACCCCGAAGCTGATGCGCCTGGCCTGGGATGGCTTCCCACTCCATTACTCGGAGAAGCATGGCTGGGGCTATCTGGTGCCGGGGCGGCAGGACAATTTGCCAGCAATCCCCTTGGATGTGGAAGGTCCTCCCTGCCCACACAGGTGAGGGGGATGTAGTGGAGTTCTGAGCTGGGGATTGCCCCATGGTGGGGTTTGGGAGCTTCCCAGGCCCCTGCCCAGGTGCTGCCCCAGAGCCTCGGTCCTCGTCGTGGGTGCCTGAGCCCTGCCCTCTCCCCTGCCAGGGTGATCGAGTACCTGTACAGGCAGCACTGCCTGGAGAAGGGCAAGGAGCAGCCCCCGGGGCTGGACGCTGCCATGGAGGATGAGCTGCTGGTGATGGACGGCAGCACGATATGGCAGAAGGTGAAGGAAGGGATGGAGGATCCCTTGGTGGGAGGGAGATGTGGGGCTGGGTTTATTCCCATGTGCATGCGAAAACCAGCCCTGTGTATGGCTCTGGGGGCTGGACGTAAGAAATTTTCCTTTAATAAGTGTTAAATCACTGGAGAAGGGGTGTTTGATCCAGCTCCCCCCATGGTCCCTCTGCTGCAGGTGGAGGAGCTGAGCCAGCTGGAGGTGGATGTGGAAGAGAAAATGAGCAGAGCAGACCAAAGCCTGGTGCAGGTGAAGGAAGTTTCCAGCAGAATGGGGTGGTGGATTGGTCCCTCTTTCCTCAATTTCTGCCTCCTGCTGTGCCAGGGGGTTTCCTGGCATCACCTTGCATTGCTGTTTGCAGGAGGGGATGGATGAGCTGTATGAGCTGGGGGAGGTGCGGAGCCGGCCTTCGTACCACCATGGCAATGGTCCCTACAATGATGTCAACATCCCCGGGTGCTGGTTCTTCAAGCTGCCTCACAAGGCAAGTTGGGTGCTCCTGGGGCTCCTCCTGGGGCCTTCCTGACCACCCCCCATCCCAGCTTCCCTGTCCTGTGGCACAGCCACGTTGCCTTCCTTGTCACCCCAGTGCTGCAGGACTCCTGGGACCCCTGAGATCTTGTCCTGTGGGGTAGGGTGGTGGAAAGGCATGTCTAGCTGGGGCAGGAGGATGCACAAGAGCGGTGGTGCGCTGAGCCCTGGCACTTCTTTTGCTGCTAAAGGATGGGAACGATAACAACGTGGGAAGCCCTTTTGCCAAGGATTTCCTGCCCCAGATGGAGGATGGCACACTGCGGGCTGCCGTGGGCCGCACCCACGGGACCAGAGCCCTTGAGATTAACAAAATGATCTCGTTTTGGAGGAACGCTCACAAGCGGATCAGGTGAGCAGCTGCCTTCAGCTGAATTGCGACATCCCTGTGGGTGGAGGCTGCGTTGCGGCCGGGGGAGGTTGTGTGGATACGAGGGGGCTCAGCATCTCGCCTGCTGTGTGTCCTTCCAGTTCCCAGATGGTGGTGTGGCTGAAGAAAGGGGAGCTGCCTCGCGTGGTGACCAGGTACGGGGAGGAACGGCCCCAGCTGGGACCACGATCCCTTCCATGCTGCTTCGGGAGGGCTCTTGTGGGATGATGTTCACCCTCACCTCTGTCCCAGGCACCCCAACTATAACGAGGAGGATGATTATGGAGCCATCCTGCCGCAGGTGGTGACCGCGGGCACCATCACCCGCCGGGCGGTGGAGCCCACGTGGCTGACGGCCAGCAATGCCCGGGTACGGCTGCGGTTGGGTCCTTGAGGGGGTGTTTTGGGGAGCCCTCTGTGTGTTTTGGACTGGTGAGAGCAGCCTGGGTTGGAAATTGGAGTTGGATGCTGGGGTTTGAGGTAGAAGGGCTGGTACTGGGGCCCTTCTTTTGCTGATGTGCTTTGGCTTTGGGAGAGGGAAAGCTCCTGAGCTTCAAAACTTGGTGAAAGGAGAAAAAAAAAAACAGTGAAGCACTGGTTTCTGTCCTTCCCCAAGCTCCCCTTCTTCCATGCTGGAGGAGCCCAGGGGGAGTAACCAAGTGATCCATGTCCCACGTGTGCGTTAAACCCAATTTTGACTTTCAGACCAGAGTTTAGGGCATGGGAAGCACCGTGGAGGAGTGGGAGGTGCAGGGCTTGTGCTGAGCTGGGCATCATGTCCCGCAGGCCGACCGGGTGGGCAGCGAGCTGAAAGCCATGGTCCAGGTGCCGCCTGGCTACTCGCTGGTGGGCGCGGATGTGGATTCCCAGGAGCTCTGGATAGCCGCTGTCCTCGGCGAGGCGCACTTCGCCGGCATGCACGGTGAGCCGGGGCTGCACTGCAGGGGGTGGGCTTGCCGGGTAGCGGGGTGATCCCCCCGAGCCCGGTCCTGCTTGGTGTCCAACCCCTGCTGTCCCCCCGTCAGGTTGCACCGCCTTCGGCTGGATGACGCTGCAGGGCAAGAAGAGCAACGCCACAGACCTGCACAGCAAGACGGCCGCCACGGTGGGCATCAGCCGGGAGCACGCCAAGGTCTTCAACTACGGGCGCATCTATGGGGCCGGGCAGCCCTTCGCCGAGCGGCTGCTGATGCAGTTCAACCATCGGCTGACACAGCAGCAGGCCCGTGAGAAGGCTCAGCAGATGTACGCCGTCACCAAGGGCGTCCGGAGGTGGGTGCTGCCTGGGGAGGCGGAGGGGGGAGTGGGGATGGGGATGGTGGCTGTGTCCCATGGGACATGTGGGCCTGGGTGTGTGGGTCACTCTCTCCTCCAGGTTTCATCTCTCTGAGGATGGGGAGTGGCTGGTGAAGAAGCTGGACCTGGCTGTGGACAGGGCAGAGGATGGATCGGTGTCGGTCCAGGATGTCCAGCGGCTCCAGAGAGAAGCCATGAAAAGGTGAGATGCTCTGACCCTGCGTGGCTGTGGTGGCACTGGGATGTGAGACAGATGGAGCTGGAGCCCCACGGGCAGAGAAGGAGACGGGTTGGATGGTCCTGATCCTTTCTCCCTGCTGTCCGAGGGCTAAGTCTGTTTGATCTGGGGGCTCCCAGTGAGCAATTAGCAGCAGGAGGTTGCAGGGGCTCATCTGGCCACCCCAAAGCACTTGAGGTTCTCAAACAGGGCTCGCAGCCTCATCCCTTGCTTCCAGCAAACCTCCCCTCTGCCCCACCAGGTCCCGGAAGAAGAAATGGGATGTGGTGCTGCACCGAGTGTGGGCTGGTGGCACTGAGTCCGAAATGTTCAACAAGCTGGAGAGCATCGCCTTATCCCCATCCCCGCAGACCCCAGTGCTGGGCTGTCACATCAGCAGGGCCCTGGAGCCCGCTGTGGCCAAGGGGGAGGTAAGGATGGGGCTCTCTGCTGCTGAGCTCGCAGCTTGGCTTCTCTTCTCCAAAATGGCAACCCTAAGTTCAGCCCTTCTTAGATGTTGGAGACGCAGTAGGCTCTTGAAGCCATGAGGAAACCCATTGCCCCTATTCTTTATCTGTGTGCCATCAAGAAAACCCAACAACCCTGAATACAATGGGCTTCTCCCAGGAGCTCTCTTGTATCAGTACCAGGCCCTGGACCCCGATGCTCCTCTAGCATCCATCTGTGTTTCCTTCCACCAGTTTCTGACCAGCAGAGTCAACTGGGTGGTGCAGAGCTCAGCCGTTGACTACCTGCACCTCATGCTGGTTGCCATGAAGTGGCTCTTCGAGGAGTTCGACATAAACGGGCGCTTCTGCATCAGCATCCACGATGAGGTGCGCTACCTGGTCCAGGAGCAGGATCGTTACCGGGCAGCCCTGGCCCTGCAGATCACCAACCTCCTCACAAGGTGAGATGGGGACAGCTGTGGTGTCTCCTGGGGACAGGCACCAGCGCCTCTGGGGTGGGACAAGGGACTGGGGTGGCAGCAGAGGGTTTAGCTTCACCCGCACCAAGCTGCTGCAGAGGAGTTTTCTTCTGCTCAAGCAAAGTTGGCAGCGCTGGAGGTGTCGGTTTCTTCGTGGGTGGCTATAAATGGAGCTTGGCTTTGATTTCCAGGGATGACGTGCTGGCAAGAGGGGAATATTGTCAGCTTTTGGCTTCTGCCAGTTGTCAAGTTCAACATGGGCAAGTGTAGGGTGCCACACCTGGGTGGGAATAACCCCATGCACCAGTACAGGTTGGGGGCTGACCTGCTGGAGAGCAGCTTTGAGGGAAAAGACCGTGGAGCCCTGGTGGACAACAGGATGTCCATGAGCTAGCAATGTGGCCTTGTGGCCAAGAAGGCCAATGGCATCCTGAGGTGCATCAGGAAGAGTGGCCAGCAGGTCGAAGGAGGTCATTCTGCCCCTCTACTCCACCCTGGTGAGGCCCCATCTGGAGTACTGTGTCCAGTTCTGGGCTCCCCAGTTCAAGAAAGATAGGGAACTGCTGGAGAGGGTACAGCAGAGGACTTCAAAGATGATGAGGGGCCTGGAGCATCTCTCTTATGAGGAGAGGCTGAGGGACTTGGGACTTTTTTTTCTGGAGAAGAGAAGACTGGGGGGGGCATCTGATCAACACTTATAAATACTTAAAGGGAGGGTGTCAAGAGGATGGGGCCGGTCTTTTTTCAGTGGTGCCCAGTGACAGGAGAAGAGGAAATGGGCACAAACTTGAACATAAGAAGTTCCACCTAAACATGAGGGGAAACTTCTTTACTCTGAGGGTGGCAGAGCACTGGAACAGGCTGCCCAGAGGTGGTGGAGTCTCCTTCTCTGGAGATATTCAAAACCTGCCTGGACAAGTTCCTGTGCAACCTACTCTGGGTGGACCTGCTTTGGCAGGGGGGTTGGACTAGATGATCTTCAGGGGTCCCTTCCAACCCCATATCATTCTGTGATTCTGCTTCACTGGGATGCAAGTGCGTCGTGTCCCATTCCCTTCAGGTCTGCAGCCGTCATGTGGCAGCAGCTGGGAACCTGAAACTGTCCCCGTCCCTGTCTCCCCCCACCGTCAGGGGACAGCGAGGGACACGGCTTGCTGTCTGTGCTGTGAGCACCAGCGCTGTTGCCCCTTCCACAGCGTGGGGCGTTCCTGCTGCCTCCCTGCCCCACGTGCCAAGTTAAGCTCAGCCTGGAAAGCTCTTGACCTTGGAGGGCTCCCCTCGATATGGCTCCGGCACGGCCGGCTTTGCCAAATCTGGCAAATCCTGGCGCTGTGGGGTGTTTGGTTGTACAGGGGCCGTCCGGAGTCGAGTTGTTTTTTCGGATACAGCAACCAGCCGTCCCGTGGGGGGGCAGCGGGGGCGGGCGCCCTGACGGTCGTGCCTTTGTGCCGGCTCCTGCGAGCACAGGGATTCCTGCTGGGAAAATCCGGCGTCGGCTCTGCCTGGGAGGATTAGCCGGGTCCTTCCTTTCTTTGAGGAGGCTCAACGTGCTGTTATCTGTTCCTCCCACATACAGCTTCAGTTAATACGTGACCCTCCTGCCACCTAGGACTTACAGAGCACCTTGTCCTCCATCCGCCGGGTGACATGGGTGCACAGTAACCCGTTAGCGACAGCCGGCCAGTATTTTGTGGCCGGTCAGAGCCAGGTGTGACAAGGCTAAGGGTGCCATCTAGCACTGTCCCACCTGGGTCTCTCATTCTTCCAGGTGCATGTTTGCCTACAAACTGGGCCTGCAGGATCTGCCACAGTCGGTGGCTTTCTTCAGCGCGGTGGATGTTGACCAGTGCTTAAGGAAAGAGGTGACCATGAACTGCATGACGCCATCCAACCCAACGGGCATGGAGAAGAAATACGGCATCCCTCAAGGTGAGTGGTGTCTGTGCGAGCTGAGCCACCCCGTAATCCCTTCTGCACAAACCCTCTGGCGTAGACACTGGGCCTAAGCAACCCTTCCCTGTGGGGTTCTCCATTCGTGAGCCCCCTGGCCACCCTGCAGCGCAGCCACCGCCCTGGTGCCAGTCCCTCTCCCCCCCGCTTTCCTTTCTCAGTCCCTGAGAAGTTTGTGCTGCTGCTTCCAAATATTTCTGACAGGGGTGAGCCAGGTTTGGCTCTGTTATCGCACGCCCACGTTTGCTTTGTGCCCTCCTGTGCGCTTTTAACACAGCCCAAGGTTAAATTGCTCCTTCTCTGAAATGAGAAGGAACAACCGTGTATATTTTACCCTCCAGACCCAAACGTCTCCAGCCTTCGGTGCTTCCTCTCCTTCCCCCCTCCCCTTTACAGAATCACAGAATGATATGGGGTTGGAAGGGACCTCTGGAGATCATCTAGTCCAACCCCCCTGCCAAAGCAGGTCCACCTAGAGCAGGTTGCACAGGAACATGTCCAGGCGGGCTTTGAATGTCTCCAGAGACAGACTCCACCACCTCTGGGCAGCCTCTTCCAGTGCTCTGCCACCCTCCAAGTAAAGAAGTTCCTCCTCGTGTTTAGGTAGAACTTCTTATATTCAGGTTTGTGCCCATTTCCTCTTCTCCTGTCACTGGGCACCACTGAAAAAGAGCAGCCCCATCCTCTTGACACCCTCCCAGCATATCTCTGTTCAGAGACCTTGGCATGGCTGTCTTCTTGCCCAACAATCCCAAGGTCTGCAGTCGTCCCTGTCTGCACTCGCTATAACCCTCTAATTGCTGCCAACAAACATTTTTAACTTTTGTCCAGGAGCTGCTTTAAACAGCTCCTCCTCCTTCTGCGGCGGTGTTTTCTCAGATAAGGAGAAGAACCTGCCCTGAGATTTGTTCTCAGTCACTGAACACATCAGATGCTCCACCCTTAAGTAACCTTTATTAGGAATCTTACAGGAAAAGGTGCTTTTAGTAACGGGATTTGCGTTGCGTGGGCAAAAAAGGGTACTTCAGGTCTCACCAAAACCAAGGCAAATTAAACAAGTGCATCACGTCAGGGTCAGCAAAAAGGTAACAGCACAACCAGTCTCCCTGAGGAAGCTGTCACCTCTCTGCACCCAGCAGCAAGTGTCAGCTCTGAGGCAGAACTTCTCTTTCCAGCTTCCTACTGGTGCTGGTTCCCACCTTCACACCACCACCCAAAACAGAAGTCTGAATAAATTTAGGGTTTTTTGTGCTACACGCTCTGAATTGAAGCAAATCACGACCGTCACTCTCTCATGTTACACGGTCTCTGAGTGTATTGCAGAATGAAGGGAACTGATTGTCCCGTTGTCTTCCAGGAGAAGCACTGGATATATATCAGCTAATTGAAATAACCAAAGGCTCGCTGGAGAAGAAGTGATGACGCTAGAGTGCAAGAATGACAGTTGTCCAGAGAGCACGCCAGAGCCTGGCTGTCCTTTCAGGAGGAGATCTTTTGGCAGAGCCTGATCCTGGTCACTCTGTTTCCTTTTTTCTGTAAGAAGGGATGTTCCTGGGGAAGATTTTGATAGCAGCACATTGGAACAGCAGAGGTGCTTCTGAGGGCAGCAGCCAGCTGTAAAACCTGAAATGGTGGCCCGAGTGGCTGCTTGCACGCCCATGAGCACAAAGGAAGAAGTCCTGAGTATTTAGCAAGAGAAACAAGAAACCATCATCTCCACACATGCAGTTCTCCAAGGCCAAGGCACTGTGGGAGGAGGCAGCAGCAACCCCAGCTTTATTTTTTCCGCCGTCTCTTCTTTTTGGGTTCCTGGTTCTCGTCTGTCTGCTCTGCGGCGCTGCTCTGGAGGGGGAAAGAGAGCAGCAGTACAGTGTGTGATTGGGTTTGTGGGATTAGTCTAATGAATGTTTACTTAAAGCAAGAAACCAGATGTGAAGAACAGGATTTAGCTCTTTTTTCCTCCCAAACAAAATGACCTGAACATGGGACTCCTCTCACCCACTGAGACTTTCCCCATGGACCCCCCCCAGTTTGTGCTGGAACTTAGGGCAGGGGTTATGAATGGCACAGGACAGGGACTGTTTGTGCTGGGTTTGGGTTGTTGAAACACTCAGGAAATTATGGACAGAAGCACCAATAAAAACCTGGACAATCAGCAAAGTAAATTGTTTATCTTTCTATCCAGCACAGGTTGCGCTGCCTTCACCAGCAGTATCTAGCAGAGGAGATGGGTGTGAGGAGAATGATGCCGGGCAGAGCTTGCCCTGCCAGCTCTTTATCTGTAAAAGTTAACCTGGATGGAAAGGTCTGATCCTGGCCAGCCAGTAGGCCCTCAGAGGCAGTGCTGGTAAACCTCACCGCTTGCTGGGGCAAACAAGGAGGCCTTCAGAGCAGTTTTACTTCCCTAAGACCAGAGGTACAGCCAACTGGTGCACAGAAGCGAAGGTCACTCAAGGCAGAGGGCAGGAGTGTAGGGGACATCAGCCAGACTCACTGTTCCCTCTGCATCAGCGTAGTATTAAAATGAGAGCCAGCCCAGGGAAGTCAGACTCTCCTGGTTTCACATGTACCTGACCAGGTCACGAATGCAGCTGGCCTCAAGGGAGGGGGAACCCATCAGTAACAGCAGATAAACGCGTTCTGACCTGGTCGTTGTCTGGCTCGTTTTCAGCATCCTCTGCGTTGTGCTCCTGCAAGGCGCTGTCGAGCATGGACGCGTTGATGCGGAAGTCCCGGGAGGTGCTGAGCTTCATATACTGCATCAAGTTCACCTGCAGCGAAACCAGGGGGAGAGGACATTATGCCATTAGCATTTTAGTTTAGTTTTCTACCCTGCCTAGTCCTTTGCACAGCACTGAGACAGGGTCCATCACGGTAATAATGCAGGATTGAAGCAAAAGGGCCGTGTTTTTGTAAGAGCCAAGTGAGTACCAGTTATTCTCACTCTCACACAGTATTTCATTGTGGTTCTCCTCTCTCCTGCTTACAAAACAGGCTGGGGGGAGTGGGGTGAGGAAAGCTGGCGTTAGGTGTGTAAGTATCTGCTCCACCAGAACCCCCCCACAATCTTGGGTCAGAGGCAGTGCCATTGACACCCGCTGGTACCAGTGTAACAGCAATTCAGTAGTGTTGGGCCAGGAGCTTGGGCAAAGGCTGAAAGCGGGGTAAGGTCCTTACACCTTCCTAATTGGAGTAGCAGTGGAGGCTTTAAAAGGTGAAAGGGCAGTAGCCCTCCACCACATCACGATACCACTGTTCCACTGAATTCAAGTCACAGACGAGCTCTGCTTTGCGTTACCTTTGATTTCTTGGAGAGATGGATAAGGAACTTCTCATATTGCTCTATTGCAAAAATCAGATTTGGGATGGGCTTGGTCTCCCGAAGCACCTTCGCCTGAAATGCAAAAGGAGGGTGGAAGGTCAGATCTGGAAGCGAACGGCCTGAAGATACCCTGGAACTGTCACAGTGAACAGGCGCACCTGCGGCAGCGCTAATGGGGCACCCGTATTCGTATCAGCAGCTTAGACTCCGCCAAAGGACAATGATGCTGTAGCGTGACATGAAGACCACAACTACTCCAGTTTAGAAAAGTGTCTTCACTTGCTCCATACCAGTCCTGTCCCAGCAAGCCTTGCCAGTTTGTTACTGGTTTTAAATTGACTCCCATAACAGTTCACTTGCTCCCAACCAAATCATCCAGTCATTCTCAACTGCCTTGCTTTAGTGGAATACATTACTTTATCTTTACATGTACCAATAAAATTAAGAAATGCTTTAACAGAGTGCAGTATTGGTTGCAACAAATTAGCCTGTTTCTGTAATTTCATAGTTTACCCCCAATGATACCGTATCAGGCAAGACAGACTATCCAGACTTTACCTTTGTTTCTTGTCTGTCAGCTTTTAGGCTGCATTTAGTGAAGGAGTTTTTTTGGATTTTGTTTTTTAAACTTTTCTCTGAAGTCAAGGTAGAATAATTTAGGTTTTTACTTAAAGGCCCAAGTGTCAATTTATCATTGGTGAAGCCAACAGGTAACCCAAACCCTGAGGTACAATCCCAAGTTCAAATGCAGCCCATGTTCCATGTGCTGATAGAGAGTTGGGTCAGTCTTACCATGACTGTGGAGATTGCAGCAGCTTCATCCTCTTTCTTCTTCTTTTTCTTCTCTTCTGCAAAGCTTAAGCTCTCGCTGTGGATGTTCTGAAGGAGGATGCCAAGAGACATGGCATTAGAGGGTAATTAGAGAAAGGCCAGCCAAGCAAGGCCAGAGAAGTCTTTGCTCTGCCCAACTAACAGCATTACCAGCTAGATGATGGAAAGGAAGTGATACAAGAAGGATGGAATGGGGGGCAATCTCAAAAAAAGAAGGCAGGAAAACCTAATTTCATCATTTATACATTGAGAAATATGTATGTATGCATGCGGAGTCCCCAGGAGTGGTAGCTCTGTACACCACCACGCTTCCCCACTATGCCACGTCTGCTCTGCAGTGCCTCACTCCAGCATCCAATTCCTCTCCAAACAGCTAAATCCCATCTTTGGCACTGCAGTCTTTGGCACCCACATTACTTTAAACTGTGATGACTGCAGTGTTGTTGACCTTTATTTGCCATTGTGGTTAACAGCAGTATTAATCTCATCCAAAAAAAAATAATATAATAATGACATGAACGGAGGAGAGAAAATAAAAGCTAAGAAGCAGCTCCCCAAACACTCTTCCTTCCCTGCTCAAGCAGAAATCAGCATGTTCGGTCCCAATAGTGCTGAAATGCCTTACAACATTATTTGACATAGCAAAGCTTGAAATATAAGAAACTCAAATCATGTCAAGAAGATTAATAATCCCTATAGGTGCCCATGTATTGCAGCCGAAACACCACTCAGCGTGGGAAAGACCAACTGTGATTTTGCCACAGTTAATTTAGGCCTTACCTGTACATAAGTAATGAATGAATAACACTGTGGGGTCAAATGAGAACCTGAGAGTTTCACCTGCAAAGAAGCAGAGAGGTTGGTGTTACCCCCAGCTGGAGGCAATGAGCCATTTCCTCCTCCCACAATTTGCTCACACTCACCAGCTTTTCTAGCCTAGCTGGAATTGCATTCGAGGTGCTGCGGCAAGCCTGGATATACTGCAAGGAAAACACAAGAGCGTTTCTTCTAGGCATGCTGTTTCCAGGCAGGGCTCAAAGCACCGTGGGGAGGGCAGGATTTGCAAGAACTATCCTCCCCCAGTGGCTTGCTATATCCCAAATGCCATATCTTCATCCCAGAGCTGTGAGAGAGCTAAGGGAATTCACCATCTTGTCTCAAACTAGCTCCACGGGCCTGTTTTCATGGCCCAGTTCCCTAAGGTCTGATGCTTCAAGCCTTAGAAGGGAATGCATAACAAGAGCAGGATTGCGGAGGACTCCGAGAACATCTCTAGTGTCGTTCATGGTGGCACACAGCTGCGTACAGAGGAACCTACAAGATACACTGGAAAGAGACACTCCGAGCCACACAAATTCAGCTGGAGGGAAGCTTTCCTTTATCTCCACTGGTAAAACTATTGCTGCTGCAGAAAGGTCATGAAACTGAGGGTGTGAAAGCCAACAGAATAAGGACTCAACCCCTGCAAGAGATCAACAGCCCAGTCCTGAGCGCGGCTGCTGCCAGGGGTCACTGTGAGCTCGCTGCAGCAGATGGGGAGAAAGTTTTTAGATCCCAGGCAGCCCACCGCCAGCAGAGCAGCACTCACATGTTTGACAAGGGAGGTGAGAATTGCGTATGTCTTGCTGAGGCTTCTCAGCAGCGTGTCCACACAGCTCCCCGCAGGGAGTGCTGTCTGTACCAGCTCATGATAAACTGTCAGCAGAGTTCCCAGCTGCAGAATTACACCTTTCTCCAGAGCCTGGGTTTGGTTTGAAGCCTGAGAAGAGTCTTCTAGAAGAAAGAGATGAGTACCTGGTAAACGTGTGTCTAACGAATCCAATTATGCAGGGGGGAGGCACAAAAGATGATCTTTGTGCCTGGTGCACAAAGCACCAGTGTGGTACAGGGACAATAATTGCTGGAGGGATTCTGTGACAACACTTTCTACCTTACATTGTTCATGTCGAACCAGCTCAAGGGAGAGTTTAACCTGCTCTCAGATGATGCTACCTCAAAACCCCCAAGTATCTTTTTGCTCTCTGTCTTCATCCGTTTTTGACAAAGGTGTAACAGTAAGAAATGAATCGCTTTTATTACCTGATGTGTCTGATCCCAGACTGGTGAGTTTCTTGATAAGCCAATCCACCTCTTCAAGGACTTTATCCGCCTGTCCCAGAACCAGCACCTGAGAGAGAAACACCAATAACAAAACAGGTTCTTGGAGGAGTTTGGCACAACAGGAATCTATGAGCCGCTTACAGCAGAGTAGCCCTGGACACTACAGGTCATTCCACGCACACGATTTTGACTCACACAGACAGTAGGGGCTGCAGTCTTGGCATTCACTATGGCGAAATGGGACCGACTCTCCACTTCTATGTCCTGGTCAGAGGAGAGAAAACAAATTCTGGTGAGTAAAACAGTTTGTGCCAGAGATGCTCTCAGTTCTGCTCTGACAGCACTATGTGATGAAGAGTTAGGCTGATTCTGCTTCATACCTGATCTATGTCTCCCAGGCACGCATGGATGTCCTGTGCCAGTTCCCGCAGCAGACCGACAGGACTCTTGTACAGAACATGGAGACTGAAGAGCAGAGAGAGCAAACCCTTGCAGCAAGCGATATCCTCTGCGGGGAAGGGAAAAGAAAACAACACATTGCCAGGTGCAGAGCTCCCCTGGCTATTTAGGGCTATCAGACATTCAGTGAGGGAATGCCTCAGATTCAGTATGGGTTTAACAGTCCGCATTCCCAGAAACGACACACAGTAGGTGAAAAACCTATCAAAATACTGCAGTTACAAAAGCGGAGTTTTACAACATCCGGCATCACGTATACTACTGCAAGGAGAAGTATGGCACACTGGAGCCCTCAGCTCATAGAAAAATGATGACCAGAAGCACTGAGGAAGCGCAATACAAACCCTGGTGAGAGTAATATCTTTCCGGAGTATAAATCCAGATTTGAGCAACAGATGTGCTAAATAACAACAGAGAGAAATCAAGTAAGTGGCTTCTCTTTCTTCAGCAACGCCAATATTTATAGAGATGGAGTTTCTTCCCTAATACTTGTGCTTATAACCACAATATCATGGCAATCTGCCACAGAATGGGACCTGATTATATCTGTGAGAGAGGTAAAAACAGGACAGACAACAGCAGAGCATCTAAGGGTTTAATATCAGACCTGACATATCACATCTAAACACGCTCCCCAAAGCTTACTTACCCAGAGCATTTTCTTTGCAAATTTTGACTGTCCAAGTCAGGAATTGAAGGAACTGCATAAGGGGAGAAAAGATATTATGGCTTTGAAACAGAATTCAAAGCACAAAACTCAAAAAAAAAAAAAAAAAAAAAAAAACACGGAACGAGAACCCCAAAATAACCAGCAAAGGGAGACCAGCAGAGCTGCAGAGTCCCCTTCTGGCAGAAGGCACCCAGCCATGCTCCGTGAAGTTCCACAAGGGACACTTAACCTACTAAACAAGTGAAAAGCTGAGATCCAGGACAGGGGAATGGTTACACATTCCCTTGGACAGAGTAACAGCTCCATTTAATTTAAGGTAAACGATGACTCCAGACTTCTGGCACACTTTTATTGCAGTCCCTAGCTTGCAAAATTGGGGCACTTTAGAAAATGCCTCCTTGCATGGAAGGAATTAGACACTCAGCCAGTTTGGACTAGTCACAAGTCTGCTGGCCTTTTTTGGCTCTATTCCCACATGGAAGCCATGCCACAATCAGGCTCTGTTGGGAGTCCCTGCTCAGGCAAACAAGTCAGTCAGACTCCAGGGGCCCAAAGGCAGCATCAGAACGCACAGGACTGGGGTGGGAAGACAACTTGTTCTTAACTGTCCTTGCAGGTGTGAGACAGGAAAATGCTTGACAGTGTAACAAAACTGTCACTTTGACATGGTGCGGTCTGCAGGAGAAGGCAGAACACGCACACGTGTCAGAACCCTCAGATGTCAACCCTGATAATCATCTTCCCACACCTATGGCTACGACACCCATCTCTGCCACGCCAGGAAGGTTGTGAAGTACCTGCTGAGAGGCTGGATCCAAGAGTTTGGACAAAGTGGAGAGAACTACGATGAGTGACTGCGTTTCCTTGGAGTTGAAGTCATCTTCAGCACTGCTGAACTGGTTCACCAGGGACCTCTGCTCATGGGAAGGAAAGACAGAGTCCCTGAGTGTGGATGCTTGTTGCAGAGCCATATTAAGAAGCAAATAACCAGAAGCTGCAGCAGATAAAGGAATCAGCAACAAGGAGAATGACAAAGAATATAAAAAGAGGACTCTTTAGAAGAGTGAGTGCTATTTTTTGTTATGAGTGCTCACATAGAGGCCTGCATATGATTCAGTGTGACTTTTACAATACTCAGGTACGTTTATGCTGCACTGAAGGACCCTATAGCTCTGTAAATACACATGCACTTCAATTCAGCTCTGCACAGCACCCTGAAGCAACTTCCCTTAGGGATCAGAAACTTCTGAACTGCCGGTGAATCAGTATCACCATTGCTATCACATACTCAATCCTGTGGTCAAGCAACAGGGAGCAAGCGGCGTTTTCTGCCAGAATTACCAGTGCTTTGGAACACTTGCAGCACACAGTGGTACTTACCTGAAACTGTCGGATCTGGAAGGCAGCTTTCTCCGTGACATTAATATCCGTTTCTTCTGCGTCACCATCAGTAATATCTGGCAGAGACAGAGAGGTGCAGAAAAAAGCTAAATGCCAAGAGCAGAATACAGGATTTATTTCCAAAACCAGGAAAGACTGCAACTGGCTCACAGCTAGAGGAGCAATACAGACTGCAACACTGTGGTGAGCCCGAAAATATGTTAAAGGCAAACTTCAACCAGATGAATGCTGTATCAGACCCCAACTATCCTCTGCTGACAGACTGAGAGCTCTATAAAAGCAGGTAAAGTCATCTCTGGGACTTGCCTCTGGCATGAAAATCAGTGCTACTAAGCCCACCTTGTTACCAAGACAAGGACCAAACCCCTCTCTCTACTTATGGATAAAGGGCACTGGGTCCCCAACTGCCCACACTGGACCACAAAGGCTGGAAAACAGAGCAGAATTGTACCGTCTGCCTACCCAGGGCTTGTAGAAACTGGGGGATCCTGGCTGTGTACAGATGCTGCACCGTGTTGAAGATCCGCAGCAAACCTTCCAAGCACAGAAGTGAAATGCTTTTTCCCTTCTTCTTTCCCGACTCTTCCACAACAGTGGGAATTGAAGTGTACCTCCAAAGCAAAACCCTAGGGGATGGGAGACAAGTTAACATCACGTGCTGCAGTGAAACTGGCTGCACAGCCCAAGAACGAGAGCAGGGCTAATCAGAGATTCTGCTCTTAGGATCTTATTTTTAATATAACTAAATTGGAAAGTATTTTTCCTACAGGAAAGCGGAGGGAGAAGAGGTCCATTTTTAAGAAGATTTTGTTTCAATGTCAGCAAAACAGCTACTGTATTCTTCTTGCACAGCTGAATAATTTAATTCTTTCCAGGTGCCAAGGGACCTTCCAATCCCATTTCAAGTCCATCTTTACACACTCATTTCTTCCACCTGGCTTTCCTTCTGCTACCCAAACATTGACCACTGGTGTCAAATTTGTCAGTGACAAAAAGAGCTTTTCTCTTGGCAGTTTGAATCTGTGAAATGTCGAGTATCTCTATAGGGCTCTATATAAATAAAATCTGAAAGGTAAAAGCAGGCGAAGCAAAGTGAAAAGCTTTGAAGAAAGCAAAATTGTTTGGCCCAAAGGAGACTTTTTTATTTGTAGGCAAACATCTTTTTCCTGCTCCCCTAAGCCCACTTCTTCCCTTTTTTTGTTCCCTCTATTTGTTCTCATTAGTTCTGTCGCCTGCACAGATGATCTTATTCTATTTCAATGTCCAATCACGCAAAACATGTAGCTCACATGTAGTCCTAATGACTGCAGCAAAAATAGCCTCCATTATTTGGGGCCAGACACAAAACGGGCATTATTCATGGCAGAGGTAATTTGCATTTTGTGCTCTCTGCTGACTGGGATCTGAAAAGACCCCATGCAGATATGACCTAGATCCCAAAAGACATTCAGATGCTTAACATTCTTGGATTTCCAAAGGATTAGATGCATGAATGTCTTCAAGCATCTTGCAAAGGTCCTAAACAAATGTTTTCTAAAGCTTGTGTCCCTCTTACATCTGTTTTATACTGTAGCAAGAAGTGAATTTTAACTTTCTTGCATCCCAGAAGCCTCAAGACTCCTGCCTGTAACCATCCTACCTCCTCTGTGACAATGAGCGATGAACCAAAAGTCAGAAAGAGGCTGAAAATGAGAGTTTGATGGCGTTTGGTTCTTCCAGGCCAATTACTGTTATTAGAGCTGTATCACTCACTCTGGCACAGAAACTGTAGTGCCTCCACTTGATTTCTCAGGAGCAAAGAAATGCAATGATCTCAACCCAGTAATAATAACTGTTTGAAACAGTTATAGACTGCATTATTCTTTCAAAAACCTACCTGAGAATCAAAAATCCCCAAAATGCATTGCTGCTTTTTGGGGCTGATGTCTTCATGTGTCACAGTGACTCACCGCGTGATTTTGCAGAGGTTCTGAAACATTTTCTCAGGATTTTGTCCATCTGGCCCATCAGTTTGTCCCGTCTCCTCCAGCTGCTGCACCTTCTGCAGAGCTACGCTGACAGCATAGCGCAGGAACTCTGTGCTGGAGCGCAGGACCGCCAGGCTCTCCTCATGGCTTTGGGCATTGTCCCTGAAGAACCAAGAGCGCTGTCAGAGAACTGAGGATTGCACTGAAAAAGTACAGCGATGGCCTACGAGATTCAAAATCTAAATATGCATTTACAAATAAAACCACTAGCTGAATTCAGGGTGGAAAAGACCCTTTGTTTTTGTAGCTTGTAGTGAACACTCGGAGGATAGAGTTCCACCAGTCTTTCCAAGTAACAGAACATGGTTTGAATCGATGTCTGGCTCTGTTCCATAGAGGATGGGAGCTCAAACACTGGAGTTTGTTGTTTGGGGGATGGCCCAGGACTGGAGAGGCAAAGACTCTCCGAGGTCTTACAAGTCATAAGCAAGCTCCAGGGAAGCTGGTTGGTCAGTACCAGGAGTTGCACAGCTGTGGTTCCTGCCTGGACTATGATGCCCTCCACACAACAAATGCTGTTACCACACATGCTTTGTACAGAAATAATAATGCCTGTAGTGTGTACACAGTGCACAAGACAGTCAGCATGCAGACACCACGAAAGCAGCTTGTGAACAGGCCTTAAAACTACTCCAGGTGTGACAGCTTCTCACCTGAACAGAGCTGTGAGTAGAGTAGACACAAAACCCATGGAGAGGAAGCTCCGTGCAGTTTTGTTGCCCGAGGTAGATTTGTTCTTTCCAGCTTTCTCCTTCAGGATTTCAGAGAGTTTGTTGTAACACATAAACAGGCCCAGGACATCCTCAAACTTGCTCTTACTGCAATAAAATAGTAGAAGGCATTAGTAAAGAAAATCTAGTCTTACAGTTTCCAATTGGAAGCTTCAGTTGCCAAATGACATAATGACACTTTCTAAATGATAAAACCATGACATATGACATCTCCCTGCCTCCCTAACAGCATATACCTCACCCATTCCTCCTTGGCCTGCTCTTCTACAAGATGTCACATCCCATCTCCCACAACACACAACGTTCAAAAGGAAGACATTCTCCGAGGTTCTGTGCTCGCAATGAGGCTGTACTCCAAAGAGCTAGGCACAGTATAGCACAGCTAGTGCTGCAGGGTAAAATTTGATGTTTTACCTGAAATTCCCGATGTTGAAGTTGTACTCAATCAGGACCTCACAAATTCCCATCACCTGAATGGCATAGATGTTATTCTTTACACCGACACCAGAAGACAGAGAAAAATCTGCTGATTTATCCTAAGAGGTAAAGGAAACAAGTGAAAAATCTCTTCAAAACCTGATGAGAACTCAGCATCTTCTTCGACTGAGTCAAACTGAAAATCTGATTTACCAGTTCAAAGTCTTCCAACTCGCTCTTGATCATTCGTCTTGTGACAGATTCTAGCATTTCTTCAAAGCTTTGCTCGAATCCCACATCCTCCTCCTCCTCCTCATCATCTTCAGCTCCTTGGCATAGATGCACAGTGCTCTTATACCAGGCGAGACAGTGTTGGATACAGCAGAGCAGATGGGCCTGAAGGAAGCAGCCACACAGTCACACTCAGCCTTCTCGCCGGAGGTCACTGGCAGAAATGGACACAGGCCAGATCTCATCTCCAACAATATCAAAGGAGCAGAACCAAAGGGAAGTTTTCTCCCCCTGCTACACACACACTGAACGACTATTTTATGCAGAATTAAGTTGGAGGAAAAAACCCAGAGTGAGCTCAATAGAGAATTACAGAACTATGCTGTTCTGAGAGCATTTTTCACACGAGTTCCCCAAACCACTTTGCTAACGGAGCTCTAATAGAGAGCCTGAGGAAGGGGTGAGATGCCCAGCTCTATTGTCATTAAAAGGAGTGCTCCAGGCTAGAAGAGGCTGAAGAAACACAAGGTATTCAGCTCATGTAGCAGCACAACTAAAATGCTATGGAACAGAAGAGCTTGCAGCTGTGGCCAGCCAGTATGGCTCTTACCAGTGGTTCTTGCAGAAAGATTTGATCTCCTTGAGCCATAATACATCCCTCAAGTTTCAGTGGAGGCAGGAGGTCGGGCTGGGGCAAGTAATACTGCTTTATCTGTCACAGAAAACACGAAATAAAAATAACCAGTTACTTGGTAACTGAGCCTCTTAGGTTGTTTGAAAACAGAATACAATAATCTTTGTACTCCATTCTACAGAGTGAAAACTGGCACTATAATAATGGGATTGTACATGTACGTGAGCCATGTCATCTGTTCTATTAGTAATTAAAATCCCCTCTTGAGTTGCTTATGTACTTCTCAGCCAGGACACGTTGCTGCCCTAGAAAAAGTTCATCTGACCACTTGCTGTTGTGTTGCCCCAACATGCAACGTCACTTGCACTTCCCCTGCGGTGCTACCTGTCCTTCAAACAGCCAGCAGAAGTAACTCTTCCTGCTGCCCGTCACTCATGGTGACCGCTGGGCCCTGTTACGGCACCCAACTTCCTGGCCCAAGGGTGCAGACGCTTATGGAGGCTACACTTGGCACTAAAACAAATCCACGAGAAAGCATCCTTGCACCAGCTCCCGGCTGTTTGGCACACCACAGGAAGGAAACGTGCTCAAGTACTCATATAGGATCAGAGACGAATAGGGAAAGTTATATATATGTATATACATACATACACATATATATACGTGTACTGATGCTATAAAATTTTATACATTTACACTAAGTTCCCATTAAGTGCCCTCTGCTACCCACAATCCTTTCTCAGACCCTATACTGTCATGGGAAAGCTGGAATTAGTCAGCATGAACTCCATGGATGATTAAAGGGAAGAAAATTACTTGTCTCAAAGAAAGCACAGCCTGTCCAATGGATTGAGGAAATGTGATTGCCTTGTTGCCATGAGCAACACTGTTGGGGGATGAGTTAATCCTTCCAGATCCTACATGGACTTGGGTATTCTCCCAATGGGAGGACAGCAATAATAATTACTGTGTCAGCACACATCCTTGGGGAAGTACAGGAGGGTAACTGTTGTGCACTGCTAGGGAACAGGGAGTGCACAAAGCACTTCCCTGGGCTCACACTTCTCTCAGCGTCTCAGAACTGAAGGGTTGGAAAGGGCTCCAAGAGATCCCTTCTATTCCAGCCTGTGACAGGATATGAACCAGTCTCCAGACGTTTACCTAGTCTGCTCTCTCAACATAGCAGGGATTTGAACAACTCCTCAGAGAAGTGCTACAGCACTTAAACGTTTCCAGCGTAAGGGAGAAGTATTTTCCCAATATTTAACCTGAATTGCTTGCTATACTGGTTGCAGTGCGGAATTCTTAGAATCTCTGCAGCCATGCCACAGAGCAGAACTTTACCTGGGACAAGAGCGTTTCCATTATAGAGCTGGCCAGCTGGGAGTTCCTGCGAAGGACATCATAAAACCCCTGAAGACAGGAAGGAAAGACAGACAAGTTGGCTTACACAGCAAAGAAAATGAACCAGGTGCATAACAAGTTGGTGTCATACGACAGCAATGACCCTTTGGCACCACAAGGAACCATGAGGAAGTAACAATGTGCTCAGTGTAAAACCCCATACCTGGCAAAGCAAAGGCATCACAGAAATAAGGTATGAATCAGAAAGAGTATGAATTTCTTCACAGGGGCCCTCTCACAAGCTGTATCTCCCTAGCAGCAGTGGCATCAAGCCCAGAGTGACTTTCACTGCTATTTAACACTAGCACTAGATCCAACTTCAAACTGTGAAATTCTGCTTCAAAGGCAAAACAAGCCAGTGTGGAAACTGTAGGAGGCAAAAAATCCTTCAGACTGAGAAAAACTCAGTGGATGGATGAAGCAAACGCAAGTCTTATAACAACAGTGATGAACACACCCAAAACTTGCAGCTCACCAAAGGTCAGTCCAACCAAGTCAGGAAGGAAACAAAATCTCTCTGACCTGAACAGGTTTTTTTCTCAAGGTGGTACCCCACAGTTACCTCAGGAGCTAAGATATGCACCCAAAAATGGCTCTTTGTATTAGGCCATTTGTCACAAGAAATCTAAGGGATAGACAAGCCTTTATTGAAACTTGCAAAAGGAAGAGGAGAAAAGATAGATCCCTGATGCAGTCTCTGAGGAAGTTTCCCCATACTCTCCAGTCAGGGTTTTCTTTGGAGCCCATCGTTAACTCCCAGCAACTCTGCCTCTATCCAATGCCTGTTATAACACTACTCCTCACTGGGCATCAAACATGTTTCCCCTTTCCTAGGCCACATCACAAGAAGAAAGACTGACACATTTTTGCTCTTAAGCAATGCATGAGACGAGGAAGATAAATCACTGTGTCTTTGGGCTTATAGTGGTCCAAAATCAGAAGTAGCAGGTTTGGAAAAAAAAAAAAAAGTAGTACTTGGTACACGTGTGCCACGAAGAACATAGTTGAGATGATAGGTTGTTTTCTACAATAATGTGATCACTATTTACCTGGGCCTACAGTAGAACCAGACTACAGAAGATTGCTTAAAACAAGATTGAAGAAATCACGTTTACCTCATATAACATGAGTCGAACATCCGCTTGCTGGCTCAAGCATCGCCTCAGGCTGCCCAGGATTTCAAGGCAGAAGGCCTCATTAGCTGCAGAGTTATAGCAGGCATGAACATCTGCCTGGACCTGAGAGGGAATATTAGTCACGTTATACTGGTTACAGTTCTCAAATATCTCAACGCAGAAGCAAGGTGATAGGGGTCCTGGCCCCTAAACAATCTCTGAAATAGTCCTCAGTGTGCTGCCAGGCTCTTTATCATCATCATGGAGCAATGGAATGCTCCCCAAAATACTGGGGCTGTAAGAGAGAATGACTGAGAAGCAACATCTCTAGGCCAGCTTCTCTTTGCACTTCCCAAAGGTTTCCTTCTAGGACTAATCCTTACTGAAGTTTTATTTCCATTTTGGGGAAATACTCTGCTCTTGAGTTGTTTCAAATAGTGCATATTAGACATGAGACTGTCTCATATGTCCACATCCGGGACTGCAGAACAGCACTTACCTGAGTGGCACCAATGGCCTGGCTGCACTGAGAAGAGGACAAGCTGCCCAGAACCTTAAAATTTCTTAACAGAAGCAAAAAGCCAGCAACCGCAGCTTTACGAGCATCGAGCTGCCTGTGAGTCAGGGGGAGAAAATAGAGGCATAAGGAAAAATGGAAGCAAGAAGCTCAGATGTAAATACAAGATCAACTCAGCAATGAAAAAGGTCCACAAATCCAGAGTGACTGGGCCCAGTGGAATTGTACTTCCCAAAAAATCAGCACAGTCCCAAACAGTGAAGAGCTTGGCAGTTTTCTGGGAACTATTTTGCTCTAAACCCTCAAAACATTCAATTTCCTTTCTGTCCTCGCAATGCTCACACTGAGGGAGAGCCCCAGGCCAAAACCCAAGCATTAAATGTCCCCCGAAAACCGGAATGGGAGAGTCTCACAGAGCTTCTCTCAGACTTGGAAAATTCCTCACAAAAAGCTAGTGTTTCGCTTTGCTGACCAGAACCCCGTGTCCTACTCAAGATCGAGTCCCTTACCTTGAATAATAATCCTAAATTATGAATTCTGTACTCATAACCAGGCAGCCATTGCCCAATAAAATCCAGTCTACAATCACAGAACTATGAAGACAGCGGGATGGTTTGCTCAAAGCATTACCAAGACAACAAGCCTGCTTCTCTGCCACCTTGCAAGGGATCAGAGGAAAGGCGGCAGCTCAGCATTCTGATCAGTGGTTCCTTCCAGACTCTCCCTAGCATCTGGATGTACTCAGCTGCGTAGACACGTTGGAATTGATTTTAATTTTGCCTGCTTATTTGGAGTTCCCAACAGCTTTCCGAATTTCCAAAACCCATTAATCTGGGGACAGTGGGTAGAGCTGTGCCAGTATTACAGTCCTAGGCTAAAAGGGTAGGAGGTGTCACCACCTAGTTATGGGAAGAACATAGTAAGAATACATGTAGCCAAAACCAACAAAAACTACTTCTGCTCCAAAAACATAAATGAATTGTAGAAATCTTTAAAAAAAAATCCCCTTCCCAGCTTACCTGGAAAAGATAGCTTTCTGGAGAACAAGTATCAGGGAGTCCCTCACCGACATGCTGACTTTGAGCAGAGGCTGGAAAGGAACATATACTTTGGAGAGAAAAGCACTAGGGCATGCCAAGCCCTTGAGGCATATGAGCTCATCTTCCTCGGGCCCATCTGGCCCTGCATTTCCAATACTGTCATCAGTACAGTAGGAGAACCAAAACATTTTACACCAATATAAATTTAAACCCAGAGAGCTGTAGCAGTGAGACACCTTAGCAGGTTAGTGAGGACACAGTGCAAAGGTTTGGGAAAAGAACTGTTATCCCCAGATTGGATGAAGCAGGTAAAAGTTTAACGCCAGGGCCAGGCAAAGAGAAATGCTGTCATGGAGCTTGGAAGGAGAAAAATCAACCTGACAGCTACAGCTGTTCAGCTAAACACTGTATACTTAGTTTTCTTCACTGTGCAGCATCTGGGCATCTTCCAGATGAAAGGTCAGCAAAGAGCAGTTTCAGTACTACGCCAGATCACACCATATGCTTTTTGCTAGAAGGGACATGCAAATCCATGCTTGAAGAGCAGTTGCATGCTACACTGAACAACCCACAGCAGAGTACGAAGGCTTATTTCACGAGAAGGGTTATTAGATCGTGCATATAATTGTGCCCTAAAGCTGTCACTGGAACTAAAGTAGCAAGGATACTCATGAGGAAATGCAAAGCTCTACCTGTACTGCCCGGAGGAGCCCTTGCACAGTGTCGATGGGCAGAAAGGACAAATTGTCAAAGGTCTCTGTGACTTTGGAGGATGAAGTCTGAAGCACAAGAGGAGCAGACACAACAATATTGGACAGCAAGTCTGAAAAAAAAAAAAAAGAAAAAAAAAGGACAAAAAGAGCAGCTGCTGCCAAGGGGCCGGGAAAGTCTGAGCAAAAGATGTCTATAGAGCTAACAATTACAGAATAATCAAAGCCCTTCCATAACACAGAGAGGCTGTGATAGGATGAGCATCGAAAATCTGAGCTCTGCTGCAGGCACAACATGTAAAACGCTGACAACTCGGCTGAAGGGCTTCATCCCACCAGAGGGCACTGAGGTACAAGAGAAGAGGCAGCAGCAAAGGTATCTGGGCAGCCCCAGCGACTCCCAAGCACCTGCCCAAGGACTAGTTACTGACTGATACCAACTTTCTGTGCGTCAGCTGTTCCATGGCAACTGCCTGCAAGCACATTTTTGACCTGGGATGAACACAAGGTAATCCGGTGCAGCTGACACCTCAGTATGAGGGGAAGGAACAACTGATTTTCTTGGCTTCAGGTCACTTCAGCAGGAACTTCCAAAAGGCAACAGCATCCTGGGCTGCATCAAAAGCAGCGTGGCCAGCAGGTCGAGGGAGGTGATTCTGCCCCTCTGCTCCACTCTGGTGAGACCCCACCTGGACTCTGCATCCAGCTCTGGAGCTCCCAGCACAGGAAAGACATGAACCTGTTACAGCAGGTCCAAAGGAGGGCCAAAAAAATGATCACAGGGAGGTAACCCCTCTCCTATGAGGACAGGCTGAGAGAGTTGGGGTTGTTCATCCCAGGAAACATTCAAAGTCGGGTTGGATGAGGCTCTGAGCTACCTGATCTAGTTGAAGATGTCCCTTCTCATTGCAGAGGGGGTGGACTAGATAACCTTTAAAGGTCCCTTCCAACCCAAACTGTTCTATGATTCTATAACTTGTTCCAAGAAGCTGTTCTGAGTATCCACAGAGCAGGACACATTTCTCTCTCTTTCCTGTTACCTATGAAGTGGCTGACAGGAGACGCTGCTTTTGTGAGGACTCTGTTCAGGACCTGCTCAAGAATATCACTTCTGATGGGCTCATGAACCTGAAACGAGAAAGAACAATAAATAAAAATCAATACCTACATAAATTTAAGATATTCCTGTACTTCACAGCACAGGCATTGTGCACTGCAAAGCAAATCCAGATCTGACAGGTAAGCTGGGGCTGGTTACCAGAAGTCCCCTTTCAGCTAAATTCACACAGATCGATTCAGATTTCATCCCAGGCCAATGAGAACCAGCACATCAGAGGCAAACACAGCACCCTCAAACTTAACAGGTCAAATCATCTGTGGGATGCAAATTTACCACTTCAGTGAAGATGCTGGTTTCAATCCCACCTCTGACAGATTTTCTTTGTACCTTTGAATTTCTCTACCTTCTCTGCAGTTTCTTGGAAACTGTAATAGGGATTACACAAGTATGATGGTAGCTGGAACAGATTAGGCCTTTATGAGGATGGCCTCTTCTGGCTGAACAGGGGCAAACAGGAGACTAAATCTAGTATTGTTTGTAAAACACTCATGATGGATACAGCAGACAAGGCTTTGACATCATTTACCAAGAGAGAATAAGAACAGAGTTCTCCCCCCATAAAAACCCTCTCCAAAACATGCAACTACCTTAAATGTTTCCAGCAGGATACTTGCTCCCAGTCTGCAAGCCTGCTGGGCTGGCATTTTGGAAAGACCGTAACTGGTATCAGCAGCTCTTCCTCCAAAGGGCTTTCTGGGTTCATATGATTCCATCAGGCTGAAGCCAAGATCCACCAGGCCCTGAGTAACATGGTCCCAGCCAAACGCACTGAGAAAAACATTAAACAGACCAGGGAAGAAACAACTTAGTCACAGGAAAAGTTTAGATTAGAGCCGTCTAAAGTAAAATCTTCTGCAGTCATCCTAGAGTCCAAAACAGCAGTGACAGATGTTTCACCACTCCAGAGAAGATGACATCTCTCGCAGCCCCATGACTGTCTTTATGCTGAAATGCTCAGCAAACACGTCTTGCAGTCCTGATTCTCCAACCATCAGACTTCCTTTCCAGCCCAAAGGTTTTCTCACTATGGAGAATGATGTACAGTCAGATCCGATCTGAAGGTGACAGTAGGCTACAGTCAGGATGCACAAATATCCTACAGATCCCGAGATCTTCAAGTCAGAGAGGAAGACAGAAGAGGAATCCCTCACATCAATCTAAAGGACAACTGGTGACAGATCAGAGAGCTATTCCACAGCATGTTTGAAGGACTAACTGTGTGGGGGAAGAAAAGCGTGGATCTATCGCTCATCCCTTGATCAGAACACCAACTACAGCCAGCAGCATGACTCACACCATCAGATGCTTTACCAGCAAGAAACAGACAGGGTCCTGATCAGTTTAGTCCTTCGTACCACCAGATGCCGAGATTTGAAGTAGAGGGGGCAAATTTATACAGCTGCATTTGTTCACTTTTTTAATTCACCAATATAAAACTGGGAAAAAAATTCTGGATTTTAACACTGTTCCCTGCCAGCACCTGGTCAACAGCATTTCGCTCTGAATGAATGCTCTGGGGTGAGCATTCTAGCGAGGCTGAAACTCTCCCCCTCCCAAAGCCCACTGAGTGTTCTGCAGCACATGGCAAGAACTCACCTATTTTTCACCACTTCCAGAATTACAGCGCTTACATCATATTTTTGAGGAAACAAATCCTGCAGGAACTTGGAGGCCTGAAGGAACTGCAGGTCCTTGCAGCTTCTTGTGATTGATGTTTTCAAGAAATCAAATATCTGGAATATAAAATCATTGAGTGTGAGGAAATGATCTTTGAAATGGGACCTCTATAGTCTTGGGTTTGTTCCAGTAAGAGCACCAGCCAGAGCACAAGTTCCAATACAGCCTGCCAAAAATCTTAACTCACTTCTTTCTCAGGACAAATACACCAACCTCATTAAGTCCCTCAAGGAGGGTAACTTGCTGCCAGATGCTCTACAGGTGGCCACCACAGAGCCAAAACATTAGAAAAAGAAGACATTGCTTTTCTTCTCATGCTACAGTACCAACCCACAGGAATCGCAACTCTGGAAAATTCTGATATTGCTCTGGCGTCTTTTATAGTGTTCAGTAAACTACAGCGTACCAATGACCTAACTGCCTCCCCATGAGCATCCTGAAACCATTTTAAGCCTAATTCTGATGGGACTATGACCTAGCCACGTTTCCTTTCCTTTACAAAGAGTATAGTGTACATCGCCGTGGAAGTTCTCTGCAAGCTTATCACACACGTACCTGCTCTTGAAGTCTGTGTTTTACTGCAACCGACAGCAAAAGAGCCACACTGAAAGGACACAGGGCTCTAGCAGGATCCTTCTGTTGCTCAGTCTAGAAAACAGCAAGCAACAGTCAGAAAGCTTGTTATCTTCAACTGCAGCATCCCACAAGTTCAGGGAAGCCATCAGGCACGTCTCTTCAAACATACCATCGCACTTCTTAAAGTGAACATGACTGTGATCATAAAAATTATTAAATCCCTTCTACAGGTAACCAATTAAGTTTTTAAAACCCTGCTTCAACATCTTCAAGAACAGTGCCTGCTCTATCTTTGTCGTACCTTTAGATGTCTGATTAGTTCCTCGCCAAGGTCCTGATCCAGGTTGATAACAGAAACAATATGGAGAATAACGGTGCCTTCCACATGGCGGAGTTGGTCTAGGGGCATTGTGGCTACCTCAAGGTCCACTGATCTGTAAGTTTCATCAGAAAAAACAAGCCATCCAAAGCCATAAATCATTTCTCATGGATCAAGGAGGATGTACTTGCAGAAGGTTTAACAATTCAAATTCAAGGAGCCCTGGGCATGACCAGGGTGACTGCAAATACCCAGGTAGTAAATAAGGGGAATGACAGAGAAAGAACTTACTGTGGAACCTTCTGTTCTTCCTTTTGTCTCTTATCCAACTGATTGAAAAAACTGATGATTCCATCTAAAACAGTCTTCTTACTGCCCTGCAAGGCAGGACATCACATTAAGCCACTGCAGGGCCTGCAGTATCCCAGAGAACTATACTCTATTACAAATGTCATGGCATCCTTCATTTCCCTTCATAAATCACTGAGGTGGGGGAGGGCTCCTGTGCAGCTCATTTCCAGATGAAGCAACTCAGGTTTAGTTTGCATATTTCTTTTGATTGCACTTATGGAAAAGCTGGAAGAAGCTGAAGCTCCCAGATGTTCTGTTGTTGTTGTTGTCTGGTTTTTTTTTCTTTAATTAGAAAGGATCCTTTCTGTTATAATCAATTGGGAAGGCTTTCAAACTCCTAACCTTAATTCTAACAATACATTTCGGCCAGTGGACCCAAATGACCTCCTATGACACATATATAATTTGTCTTTGACTGGATCATTTTGGCATTGACTCAAGTCACAAATGAAGCAAGCAAAAGAGCCAAATTCCCCTGTGAAAGGGCAGAGATGTCACTGGCAGCCTCTTCCAGCCTTGCAGGAAGAGCACAAGAGATGAGACATTTCCAGTACAAATCAGACTACAACCCAGAAGAGGCATACTGCATGAACTATTATTATAGCGTGCAGACCACGGAGAGTGAGCAAAACCACACTTAAAAACACTGAAAAAAACCACTCCTCTCTGCTGTCTGCTAGGTCTGTGCTCATCCCTTATTTCCCAAACGTTTCCTTCTTTCCCCACAAGGAAGATCAAGATTATATCTTTCTCAGAGCAGTCAGCTTCTTCAGGCTACAGGAAGTTAGATGGAAAAAAAACCCTACTGATATCCTGCTGTGTCCTGCTCCCTACAGCAGTCTGGGAATAATCAGAATCCCTGCCAAAATCCAGCCTGAAGCTCAGTCTGTACATCTTTTTTTTTTTCTCACAGTATATACTTAGGGGGAGGCCAGCTCCCGTGAGCTTTTACCTTTGCAGAAAGCAGCAGCAGCTGATAGACCAGAGGGGGAATTTCCTGCAGGTCTAATTTGGAGAACATCCTAAGAACCTTTTCCACCACAAACTGCAGCTCCTCTCCCGACAGTGGAGTATCCCTGTTGAATCAAAGATGCAGCCTAATCATTTTCACTGATTTCCTTCAGATTCAGCCCATAACTAGATAAAGGGTCCTAATGTACAGACAGGCAGTGAGTGCTCCCAAAGTCCTCACCAGAAGCAGTTGCCACAGATCCTTCAACACCTTTCCATTGTCCCAATATACTCTTCAGCCTCCCCTGCTTAGATCTTCTCCACATTATGCTTGTTCATTAATGTATTGTTAAATCCTCACACATGGAATAAAAACCATGACGCCATGCCAAGTCTTTGGGACATGCCTGCCCAGCTCTGTTTTTATTCAAATGGATCCAATGTGGATGTTCATCGACTCAGCCGTCCTTGGGGCTGTGCCTGGTACACTCAGACCTTCTATTCATAATTGCCCCAGACTACATGTGAAACAGGAGGTGAATAATGACCACAGCACAAGAAAGTGTTGATATTGAAGGGAAAAAGAATTACCTGAACATGTTGGCAAGATGTATTACACTCCGAGGATCCCACCTGGTAAAACAAAAATATGTCAGAAAATTGAGAGCAAGCAGAATTATTGCTTATCCCTTCCCTCCTTGTACACAGTTATTCAATGTCACCATTTCCCTCTTACATTCTGATATTAAGATTAGAAGACAGATTTCCACCCAGAATTCATCACCACCACCCTGACCAGCCAGACTTATAATGGTTCTGAACTGCCCCAGTCCCCACAATAACAAATACCAAGAAAGGAATAAAAAAAAGCACTTCCCAAGACCAGTTCATGTAACACTATTACAAGATCTGGGAACAAGGTGTTCCCTTGCCTTCCCAGCCAGAGAAGACACTGCCACAGAGGGCACAGATTCAAAGATGGTGGAACAGAACACAGACGGTGACGTCCAGCTCATCGTGATGTCTTTTTTCAAGGCACAACACGAAGCACACTGTTTTGCCACGTAACTAAGAGCTGGCGGAGATGTACGTACTTGCTGGAGCAGAGGGTATTTATCAGCTGTTTCTTAAACTCTTCCCCATTCAGTTCACCTGAAAAAGCAAGAGTCTTTTAGGAGCTGACTCCCGAGGAAGGGAGACCAGTGTGGAGTGAAGGAACTGAGAGGGGTTACCTTGCCCATAAGCCAGGCTCTCCTTCGAACCAGCCAGTGCAGTGAGAACAGTGGAAAACAACTCCAAGGATTTCCCATTAGACAGGCTGCCGCCTTTAATAACATCAACAAACAGGGTAGCAAGCTCAGCCAACGCATGGCCTGGCAGCTGGCGAGCCTGGGAGGAGATACAACATGAAAGAACCTGAGGCAGTGCACAGGAGAACTCCACGTGTACGTCCAAACCGTCACCAAAACACAGCAAAGGACAACATTTCTTACAGTGAAATATTCCCCTAAAAGGGGAATTCAGACCCAAGATATCTATTTTGTACTGTCCTTTATTGAACAGAGCAGTAAATCTCTAAAGCAGGTTTGGAGTTTCAAGTCTAGGTCTAAATATATAAAGATAATAACATTTACACACAGAGCAAATTCCAACAGCACCACAGTCCAGGGCAGATCCATGGAAAGAACACAACTCATCTTCCTCAGTGACCAAGTGAAGTATCTCAATTGACATATGAAACGATACCCAGCAGTCCCCAGGAAAGCCAGCCCAAAGGAGTGTCTACCTCCAGCATCAGCAGTCCTATGATTTCAGACGCCTTGCCCAAATGCAGGTCCCCCGACTCCACTAGTGGGATGCAGTGCTTGTAAACCTGAAGCCTCCTGAGAACACCGCTTTGCTGAGAACAGGGGGAGCCTTATAATGAGGAAATAAAGAAAAGAAAGAATGGAAAAGAAGTTACACAAGTAACACGTTGCTAAACAACAGGAAATCAGCATGGCTAAACTGTCACCTGACTGAAACTCTCTATTTTACCTATCTGACAAAACAGATGAAAAAAAAAACAGAGCCCAGGAAATGAGAATCTCTTGGATAAAGCAGCTGAAGCACTCAACCCTGTTATCAAAACCTGTGTTTCACTCAACCTGCTGCCAGAGATCAGGAAGCGTCAAAATGTTGAGAAGAATCAGCTTGGCAATGAAGTCAAACTGGCCAGCTCAGTTCTACTCCAAGGTACCTAAGGCCTCCCCAAAGTAAAGCCCACTGACAGCAGGTTCATTAAAAATACATTAGTCCAGTTTCCCGCTTTCCCATATCTATTTTCGGACGTCATGTTTCCTTGTGACAACCCTGACTGGCTCGTTTTTACCAAAAGTGAGAATTTCCTTGTGCTGCTGGCCATGCAGCCAGCCTGTAAGCTACCGCCCCATCGGCGACTGTCGGGGCTGGGGCCACAGCCCCCTCTCCCCACCGCCCCCCCCAGAGAGCAGCCCACTGACCACCTACCTTTGAAGATCCCCCTCAGCAAAGCTGCCGTCTCCCTTCCCTTCAGGGCCTGCCTCGTCACCATATCGCCCAGCTGCAAGGAGAAGGGGACGCTGTGAGCTGCACTTCACCCCAGGAGAAGCCGCCTCGCCCCGCCTGACAGGGCCCGGCGGCGCCTCCCCCGCTCCCGGAGCCCAGCCCGCGGGACCCCCGCGCACCTCGCTCTCCCCCAGGCTCTGCAGGGCCTCCCGGAGCCGCTCGGGGCCCTCCTCGGCCGCCAGCGCCAGGATGCTCTGAGCCATGGGGCCGGGATGACGCCCAGCCGGGCCCGGTCTCCGCTCCGCCGCCCCGAAATTCCCGCCCGGAAGTGGCCGCCCGTCACCCGGGCAACAGCTCCCGCCCCCTCCCACGCTCGCTTCCCTTCCCCGCCAGCGGCTGCTGTCGCCTGCACAGCCCGGCCGGTAGACGCCGGTTCGAGACCCGTGGGGTGCCGGGAGAGTGGGGTGCTGGGCAGTGTGGGGTGCAGGGCGGCGTGGGATGCAGGGTAATGTGGGGTGCACACACGTGGGGTGCAGAACAGTGTGGGGTGCACACATATGGAATGCACACGTGGGATGCAGGGCAGAGTGGCATGCTCACACACGGGGTGCAGGGCAGTGTGGGGAGCACACGCGTGGGGTGCAGGACGGTGTGGGGTGCACGCATTTGATGTGCAGTGTGGGGTGCAGGACGGTGTTGGGTGCAGGCCAGTGTGGAGTACAGGCAGTGTGGGGTGCCAGCAAGGGGGGTGCAGGACAGCATGGGGTGCAGGGCGATGTATAGTACGGGCAGCATGGGGTGCAGGCACGTGGGGCAGGCAGCCAGGGGGGGACTGGCACACAAAGTGGCCCATTCAGGGCCACCCCACAGCAGCAGTGCCCAACCCCTGTGAGTGCCACCCACGTGGGGTGCGGATACCTTCGAGTAAACCCCTTAATTCCCACGGGCACGAGGGGTGGCCTTGGGCGCACGAGGAGGTTTAGCCCGCCTTTAAGCAGCGGGATTTAGCCGAGGGATCCGGTGCCAGCACAGCGTGGGAGCTTTTGCAAGCCCCGTGCTCATGGGAAGTGGGGGCCAGCACTGCCAAGCAAGGGGGAGCAGGTTCACATGGGGCCAGGGCCCGTGAGGAGGGGGATAACAGGATCTGGACGAGAGATCCCTAAGGGTTCCAGCCACAACAGCCTTAGGGTGGGTCCCTCTTGGGGTGGGTCCCTTTTGAGGCTACCACCCTTCCCAACACCCCTTTTCCTGGGACAATGCACCCACTCGATGATGCCAGGGGTTGTGCGTGAGTCTGCAAAACAATTTCATCTGCGATGAACATGATGGCCAGGATGCCCAGCTGGCCAGGGGAGTGCAGGTCCTTTCTGCCACCCCAGCGCAGGGCCATCAGGTCTGTTCGGGAGCCCCCAGGCTGATGGTGTCCCCCTGTCACACACCATCTTACTCTCAGGGCTGCAGACAAAGGTCCAATGAGCTCTAGGAGGGAGCAGAGCCTTGTGCCAGGGCTGGCATGGGAAGGGAGGTCTCCAGTGGAGAGCAGTGCCCAGTGTCCCTGGCCACGGTGGCATCGCTCAGGGTCTTGGCACAGGTCTGGGTTTTCCCTCCCTACTCCCCCCTGCCCTTCATCTGGAGTCTCGTGCCTTCCTCCTCCTCCCTCCCTCACAGCAGGGTCTCGGCTCTATTTGCAGGGCAGCCCCGTGGAAATGAAATCCGTAAATCCCGGTGGCATTACAAAACATGCCTTGTGTAAGCCCCTTCAGTCCAGCTCTCGTGCTTAGCCAGGTCCTGCCACCTCCCCAAAATCCCCATCGTGGTAAGAGCCTGGACGAGCTCCTCTCCTGCGCTTGGGGAAGAAGCCGTGCACAGCCCCATCCTCGCTACATCCTCACCCAGCTCCTGCAACCCTGGCTCCAAAACCAGTTAAGGCTGCAGGGGCTCCCCCGTTCCATGCGGCTTCAGCGTGCTGAGATGTGGATGTCCCAAAACCCCTCATTTTGCCATCCTGCTGCACCTACATGTGGGCTCAGCACTGTCCCTGCGGCATCCCAGGGCTTCCGTCCCTGGTGGATCCGCAGCATCACCCCGGGGATGGACTAGGTTCCAGTTCCCAAAGCTCCAAGGAGGCAACCATCACTTGTAAAAAAAAAATACCTGCCCTTTTTTTTTTTTTTTTTTTTTTTCTGTATTTGTATTTTAGAGGCTGAAAAGTGCCCTGTATGAATGCTGGTTTGGGTGGCCTCATTGGGGAGGAGTTGGAGAGTCCCAGGTGGGACCAGTCCCAGGAGCATCCTCTGCCACGGACCTGTCCCCACAGCCAGACCCTGCCCATGTGTCCAAATTCACAACAGGACCTTGCTAGGCTTTTCGGGGCAGAAGCCAGGGAAGAGACCTGGCCCACTCACCCTGGGGGAGCAGGCTGGGATGGCAGGCTGCCCACCGCCTGCCTCTGCCCCTGCTCTGTGCTAATGAGCGAGTTACACAACGAGAAGCTTTTATACTTTGTTAATCGGGTCCGGCATCCCAGCCCGCCCCTCCACGCACACTCTGGCTGGCCGGTGGAGCCCCGGCTCCCTCCTTCCCTCTCCTCAGCTGCCTTTTGTAATGTTTTAATGGGGTTTCTTGCCTGGGTTGTGCTGACTTAATTACAAAGCTGCAGTGAGTTGATGCCTTGTGACGGTCTAATCCCAACCCGGTGACTCTACAAAGCTTTCGTCCGGCTTTCTTGCTGCTCCACTCCGGCCTCGCCATCCGTGCATCCCTCTCGGTCCTGTTCACTGACCCTCTGCGGACGGTTCACCTTTTCCTCTCCCTGGTGAGTATCCGAGAATTTTTCCACTCAAAATAACTGCATCATAAGATGTCATCCAGCCCTACCTTAACCTGGCACTGCCGAGGCTGGGATTAATTTAGTATCTGGGAAAAGGAGATGCCTATCCCTTCCCAAGAGCTGATGGGGAAAAGGATGCCCCTGGGAAGTGGTTGAGCTGGAGGCAAATGTCCCTCACACAGCCTGGGCTCAGAGCTGGTGCTATGGCTGGGCAGGGGCAGGGTCGGGCACTGGAAGGAGGATGAAGGCAGACTTTCTCCTCCTCGTGGAGGGGAGCAAGGTGTTTCACCCAGATGGTGTCAGAAAGATGCCGAGAGGCTCACAGTCCAACCGCGCAGCCGGTGATGGGCTCACGGCTGGAGGGTTTGGGAAACACCTTGAGGTTAACAGGGTAGTAGAAATAAAAGGCAGTAAAAGCATGAGCTGCTGCACACCTGGTTGAAGCTGGGATCTCACCTCTGCCTGCATGAAGGTGGTCTGAGATGAAATAGCACTGGGTGAGCTCATGGGGTTGGGGTCCTCATGAGATGCCCCCAACCCCCAATGGAAAAGCAGACCGGGAAAAAAAGGACAAAGGTGTCAGATGATCAATACCCACATTTTCAAGCTGCTTTTGCAAACATTCCTGGTGTTTCTCAGCTTCTCAGCCTCTGGCAGGCAGGCAGGGATGCAGGGAATATCTGATGGAGTAAAGGAGGGTTGGGGTGCCGCTGCCTGAGCAAGAGGGGCATGGGATGGGGCATGGAGGGGGGGGCGCAGAGGCCATTGGGATCCTCACTGATTCCTTCTTCCCTCTCCCAGTGTATTGTGGCTGACGGAGGACAGAGGACAACATGTCTGCGGTTGTGAGTACTGCCCCCGTGCCATCCCGTCCCCTGGGCTCTGAGTACCCCCTCCCTGCAGCGCCGGGATGGGGCACACTCCATGCACCCCTCACTCCCCCCAGCTGCTCTCAGCCCATGGTGGGGAGCCTGGGTGGCACTCAGCCCTTCCCCACCCCATTGCACCCCCTCGGGTGCCTGCATGGAGGCCCTGCCCTTCCTCATAGCCCCCCACAGCCTGTGGGACCCGCAGTGGGGCAGAGAGTTGGGGGGCTGGCTGGGGAGACCCCACATCCTCTCCTCACCCCCAGACGGGCACCTTCCGCATCGTCTCGGAGGAGGAGCAGGCCCTGCGCACCAAGCTGGAGCGCCTCACCACCAAGGACCACGGCCCCGTCTTCGGGAGGTGCGAGAAGATCCCCCCCCACACCATGCAGAAGGTGAGGGTGGCCATGGGAAGTGGGGGGCAGGCAGAGACCGGGGCTCCTGCTCCTTCTGGGAGACCAGAGGAGACCCTCGCTGGGCTCTTGCCTTGGGGGGTGGGATACACTTACCCCAAAGGGTCTCCAAGTAGGGCACCTGGGTGACCCTGCCCTCCCTGCCCCCTCCAAGGGGCATCACTGCACCTCTCCAGCTTTTGGGTGCCTAAATGACCCCTGGAGTGCTTTGGGGTGCGCGGGGCTGGGGGGGTGGTGGTCATCGCTGAGCCGGGTCCCCTCTCTGTTCCCCACCAGGCGAAGGATGAGCTGAACGAGACGGAGGAGCAGAGGGAGGTGGCAGTGAAGGCGTTGCGGGAGCTGGTGCAGGAGCGGGCGGGCGGCGAGGAGGTGTGCAAGGCGGTGGCCGAGAAGGTGCAGGGGAAGGACGACGCCTTCTTCCTCCGCTTCATCCGCGCCCGCAAGTTCGACGTCCATAGGGCCTACGACCTGCTGAAAGGTGGGGAGGGGGCCCGGGGTGTGATGCAGGGTGGGCAGGGGTACACATCCACCAGCAGCTCCCTGTCCTGCGCTGGTTCCTCCCAGCCTCCTGGTTTGGGTGGTGCCGGCCGAGCAGGACCCTGGCACGGAAAGGGGATGAGGAGAGAGGGTAAATAGAAAAAGGCAGGGCTGGAGGCCTCGGATCCAGGGGACAGAGTTGGGATGGGGAAGAAAATAAATGAGGATGGTTGCAGGCATCCTGCAATGCCAGGACAGTCCCATTCTTTGCTGATTTACCAGACAAAATGGAAAAAAAAATGTGTTTGGCGGTGGCAGGCTGACCGGCAAACCCAGCTGGTTTGGGCTGCATCCCCTCCAGACCTCCGTGCCCTATACACACCCCCATGTATCCTTGTAAGGACCTGGTCCTGCACCCACCCTGATGCTTCTGTGCACACTACCTGGTGGGCTCAGCACCCCTGTGACACCTCGAGGGCTAGGAGAAGGTTGGGGGGCTTGTGGCACCCCCTCCCCGCATTGGGGGTGACCTGTAGGGATGGAGGGGGAGCGTGAGGGCAGCCCAGGGGGTGGCTGCCGGCAGGGACCTGCCTGGCTCCGGCTCCACTCTTCTTTGTGTCAGCTTGGGGGATAATGAGTTGCAATTATCAGCGCTGGCTCCCAGACAGCTGTTTTGTTCGCCCGCACTTTCCCAGGATGAGATTCCTTATTTTGTGCCCGCAGGGTGCCAAGGGAGGGGAGCTGGGGGATATCACCCAAATGGGGAGGAAGGGAAGAAGGAAAACGAGCAGGAAAATGACTTTATCTGCTCACTGAGGTGTTGGAGAGAAGGCAGGCGTGGGAAGCCCCTGGCACAGGGAGAATAACACCGAGTGTGCTTCTCTCCAGGCTACGTGAACTTCCGCCAGCAGTACCCCGAGCTCTTCGACAACCTGACCCCCGAGGCCGTGCGCAGCACCATTGAAGCTGGCTACCCCGGCATCCTGGCCAGCAGAGACAAGTATGGCCGGGTGGTGATGCTCTTCAACATCGAGAACTGGGATTACGAGGAGATCACCTTCGATGAGGTCAGCCCAGCCCAGCCGTGTTCCCTGGAGCAGAGTGGTCCCACTCTCGGGCTTGTCCCGCTCAGCACGTCTGAGCGCAGCATCCCTTACACACATCCTGGCTAACTCTCCATGGGGCCCTTCCTGGGAACCTCCTGGGGTCTAATACCAGACCTGTTGTCTCTCCTCTCCATCAGATCCTTCGTGCCTATTGCGTTATCTTGGAGAAGCTGCTGGAAAACGAAGAGACCCAGATCAACGGGTTCTGCATCATTGAGAACTTCAAGGGCTTCACCATGCAGCAGGCATCAGGGATCAAACCCTCTGAGCTCAAGAAGATGGTGGACATGCTGCAGGTGAGGTGGAAAAGTCTGTCTGTGTCCAGCAGAGGCAGAGTGGGTCGTGGGGGATCAGAGAGATTAGGGAAGGGTGAAGGCAGGGCTAACAGGGTTTGGGATTGCCACTACAGTGGCACCACGAGAAAGCATCATGGAAAGGCTGTTCTCCACCACACACTCCTTCCCTTGCCAGCTAATTGGCTAAATCCCACAAGACGGATCCTATTTTTCCAGCCCTAGATCCCTGCCCTCTCAAAAGGCCAACCAGCAGCAGTATCTACCACTCCTTGCAGCATCCTACAGCATGGCCTGAAGGCCTTTCTTCACCACTCTTTCAGCCCAGCCTGGTTAAGGCTAGATGGAGACTCACAGGCACTCCAGGATTTCTGCCCTTGGACCAGAGGCCAAAGACACTTGGCTCTCTCCAGGGAAGGAGGACAGCAGAGATGTGGTCCTTCTCATGGAGTGGGAGCAATGAACCACCTGGGAGGCTCTTCAGCTTCCCTTGTGCTCCCGGGGCTGGAATGGCTGATCCTCTGGGTTAGAATAAAAAAGGGTCATCAAAGAGAGAAAGGGAGATTGGGTGGGGAGCCATGGCAGTGCTGGGGTGTCCATTGCTGCCTGCCCAGCTCTGTGTGTAACCATCTGTGTCTGGGTTTGGGATCCTAGGACTCCTTCCCAGCGCGATTCAAGGCCGTCCACTTCATCCATCAGCCTTGGTACTTCACCACCACCTACAACGTGGTCAAACCATTCCTGAAAAGCAAACTGCTGGAGAGGGTGAGTGTGGGAAAGGGACTGGAGGCAGAGGCACATCCCTGGGTGAAACAGAACAACCAGGAAAAGTTGCCCAGGTCCTCTGCTGAGGGTCTCCCCTGTTTCCCGCCAGGTCTTTGTGCACGGGGAGGAGCTGGAGTCCTTCTACCAGGAGATCGACGCTGACATCTTGCCAGCAGACTTTGGTGGCAACCTGCCCAAGTACGACGGGAAAGCAACTGCAGAGAAGCTCTTTGGGCCCCGCATCGAGGCTGAAGACACAGCTCTCTAAACCGGGGTCTGCTCCCCCTCCGCTGTATAATAGGATCAGAGGTGGCCCTCTAACCCCAACCACCTCCTTACCGTAGCATTGGTTGAATGACTGCTCACGATGAGGCGCTCTGGGCGCATTGCTCCACGCCTGTCCCTTCCCTCCCCAAACCTGGCAGCGGGCTGCCTGGCAGCCCTGTCCCTCCTGGGCAGAACATCCTTCCCTTGGGAGCCAGCAGAGAAAGCGGGTCACCAGCCCTCTCCCGCAGCATGCCCTGGAGCTGCAGCGGGAAGACAAGGAAAGCGTCTGCTCCGGGAAGGGAGGGCTACAGCGAGGGAGAAATAAAGTGTTCAACAACAGAGCTCCGGGGTCCCTTGTGGCGTGTGGCAAGGAACAGGGGTGCAGATTTTGGGGCACAGGGGTTAGGTGTGTTGCTGGTTCTAAGGAGACCAGGAGTGTCAGCGCTGTCCCCCCCATCATTGACTGTCCTTTGACACAGGGGCTAAGGAACTGGCCACCTCCCATCCTCCCTGCACCCCAGAACGAGTTTTCCCTGGCCGGGCAAGGAGTGCCGATTCTCAGTCATCTGCTTTAACCAGGAAAGATAAAACAGCCCAAAAGAGGCAAACAAGAACCCAACCAGAGGCCCAGGTGGAGCTGGCTCTGCCTAATTCCTGCTCAGCCAGGCAGGCAGGGAGCAGGAACAGAGGCTGCAGCAGCAACGGAGACTAGGAGATGGATTTTAACCACAGCACAGTGAAAGACAAGCAGAACATACCCTCCTAAATCCTTCAAAAGCCTCAGCACAGCTGTTTTTCCTAGAACTGCACTGTGAGAGGGAGCTCAGTCAGAGAAGCCCCACCAAAAGCTACCACAGCAAACAGAGCTGTGCCTGATGCTAATACCAATTAGCCCTTGCTAATGCGGAGTCAGCAGGACCGGGGTGGGGAGGTGAGGGGCAGAAGCAGCTGTGTCCCAGACAAGGCAGTCTCTTCTGGTTCACCAACCAGCCATCTCCTCCAAGGAGCTGATCGGATACTCGTTTCTAGACCATCTTCTCCTCCCTTGGCCAGCGGTAGGGCTTGGAGAGGAGCAAGTTGCTGGTCTCTGCCCAGGTTACCACCTTCTCTGTCAACCTGGTCCTGCAGCGTGTCCTGTCCCCCCTCACTCCCTCTCAGCTCTGCAGCAACACACGGGCACCTTTCATCAGCCAGAAGACCAGACCCCAACCCGAAGCCAGCTGAGGTGGAGGGTGCTGACAAGAGTTGCATTCATCAGGGCACTGGCTCAGGCTCAAACCAAACAGGACGCCGGCTCCGAAGCCGCAGGGAGGATGGGGCCTGTCTGGGCAGAGGCGACTGGGGTTAAATCGGTTTTCTCCAGGCTCAGCAGCACTGGCTGGTCCACGCATGGAGAGTCCCGGCCTGAGGCTGTGCCAGCCTTGTGCCAGAGGGAGAGCGAAAGGCACCTACTTTTCTGCTGCGTTTGGTTCCTTACTGTGCAGTGCCCTCCATGGGGCCGGGAAGCATCTGGAACCGTCCCAAGGAAACCGCGTGTGACAACCCTACCACCATCAGGCCAGTGCTAACACAACAGCACAGCTTCCTTGGGAGACAGATCAATTGCAGCTCACTCGCCAAAACAGAAAAAGACAGAAAACCCCCCATACGCAGATGGGAGCACCACATTGCTGCCTCTAGGATTGGGACTGTCACAGCTCTCGGGAGGTCCCTGTGGCTGCTCACCACTGCTGGGAGAAATTGTCAGTCAGTAGCTTGCTTGGATGGGGAGACAGAGAACAGCACAGCAAACAGAGCAGGCAGAGTGACCCAGGCTGCCCTCAGCTTCCCCCCGGAGTGACTCTGACCAACCCAGGAAGGAGTTTGTAGTAGATCTAACAGCTAAATCGCAATGGCCAATAAACTAGAGATGGAGCCCAAAACGCTGCCTCCCACAGAGCAATTCTCATTACAGGGGTAGAGCAGCGATGGTCCTGGCCCAGCCCAGCTGCCCCAATGGATCACCAGTCCCAGTTACCCTCCACATCTGTCTCAGTCTGTAGGTAAAAAAGAAACACACACCAGTGAGCTCTTAGTGTCAGTTGAGTAGTACTTTTGGCAGGGGTTTTCTATGCCCTGGGCTCAAAGATGTCAGTGTCCTGGCCAGAGATGCTGTTGGGTGTTTCTTGTGCCAGCAGCTGAAAGATTGGGAAATCCACTCACTGTCAAGTAGGGAAAAATAACAGAAGATGATTTCTGCAGAAACGCATGAGCCAAAATCTTTGCCATGCGCTCCAGGGAAGCTATCATCCCAGAGGAGAGTCCTTTTGTATACTACAAGATGGGCCACAGCTAAGCCATGCACCCTGCTTCTGCTCTTGGTCCTGGCACAGCTGCAGGTCTGGCTCTGGAGGATTCCTCAGAGCAGCAACCTAGTGATCCTAGGAGAACCTGGGGGCTGATACAGGACTGTCACAACGTGCCCACAACTACTGGCAAAGATACCCCTCTTTCAGTATTTTCAGGGCAGACATTCAGATTTTTAAGCTGATGCTATTTCCATTCTCCACCAGAGCGACATCAAGGACCTCTCTTGACCAGAAGACAAAAATTAGGAAAGGCTTGAGCACCACTAGTGCTTGTGTCACATGCTGCAAAGGAGACAGGGGAGAAGATAAAATCACCTCCCAGCTACCTTCCCAAGTCAGGCCTCAGGGAAGGCCGAGCTGCCAGCTTCTGTCAACTGCCAAGAAAGCCACATGCTCCTTTACTCAAGAGCCCGTTAGACACCCCATGCTTAGCCACCAAGCCCAACCCCAGCAGCCATAAGAGCCAGGGCAATTGTTGGATGCTCAGGTATATATAGACAGAGCAGGAATCGCTAAGACTAACTTCTCCCTCAAGGTTTTCTGTAGAGCTCTGTCCTTGTTCTGCTCTTTGGAACACAGAGGCAAAAGGCAGCTCCAGAGACAGTGGTGGCAGGGGCTGGCACACCATCTGTGTTACATATAGCCCCTGTGCAGTTTTTCCATTTGTCTCCTTGACACTCACTTCAGCTTTCAGTGGGCAGCAGAGCCCGTCTTTAAGAGATGGGCTGCAACACGTGAAAGGTGGAGAAGTCACCCCCAACACTTCCACCCCTTTTGTCCTCTCCACCCCAGAAGTATGGAAGGAGTGCAAGCTTGACGTTTCTGCCCCAAAGGAGGGGTTCATCCACAGTTCCTAGAACAATTACAGCCCTTGCATTTACCATGAGAATAGCCAATGCGCGGACCAAAACATAGAGGCAAGCCCAGAGCTCATGAAATAGGAGTTACTGACAGAAGTTGTCCTGCCTGGAAGTGAGTTAGCAGCAAGCCAACTCCTGCCTTGGTGTAAAAATACCAGAGGGGTGTAAGGATAGCCCTTCCCCAAGACAGTCTTGTTTTAGACAGCACTAGTGCTGTCTAAAATAAGATAGAGGTGCTGGAGCAGGTCCAGAGAAGGGCAATGAAGCTGGTGAGGGGTCTGGAGAATAAGTCTTATGAGGAGAGGCTGAGGGAGCTGGGGCTGGTTTTTTTTTTTTTAATCAGTTAGGTTGACAGTTGGACTAGATGATCTTAAAGATCCCTTCCACCCTAGACAATTCTATGATTCTAGTGAACAGAAGAAACATCTAATACCAATTCACATGTAAGGGTTGGGGCTAAAAGGATTCATCTTGTTCTTCCTTTAGCTAATCCAAATCTCATAATTAAGGGAACATACTCAGATACATACAGCTGCATTTTAATCAATATTACCTTATTCCCACATCAGATGATTCCCTCCCCATCACAGAGGAAGCGAGTAAGACATCATTGCTTTGCCTGTCAAGAATGATAGCTGGACTTCACCACCCAATAACATTGCACACAGTCACTACATGTAGCACTGACTTCAACAAGTCCTTTATTTTTAAATAAAGAAATCCCACTGAATCAAAGATAACAAAATTACATTTTGTTTTGCAATGACCTCCATTTTACACCACACAGAAGAACAAAAATTAAAGAAAAAAATCAGAGACACTGTTTTATATATATTTATATATAATTTTAAAGGTAAACATCAGCAGATATAGAAAAATTGCATTGCTAGTTGCAAATCATCTCCCCTGCAGCTGTCAGCTCCAGAGAATCTGACTCAGAACACGGCAGCAAGGAGGATGTCTCAGTATACAAGCTTTTTCAGGGCAGCATTTAGAGATGGTTCCAGAGTATAATTTTGCCAATTTGAAAATATTTTCATAACAAACTGCTCACCAAGAACATTACAAGTCACTTAGCCTGTTCTAACACAGCCGCATGGGCAAAACAAGAAGGGCACAGGTCTATTCTTCCTGAGATCTCCACACACCTCTTCAGCTTGGGATTTTCAGAGAAAGAGGTTATGCTTCCTCAAGAAGAATGTCTAGTGATCTGTCTCTGGGAATTATGGTTAAGCTATCAAGTAACACAATGTGAAAACATGCTCCTTTGGGAAGCAGCTGATTTGGGCTTGGTTTTATCAAATACAAGTGGGTTTTGTTTGGCTTCCCCCACCCCCCGCCAAGACTTCCCCACTGGCAGAAGCCATGAGAAGGGTCAACATCCCAGCAGAGCTATAGTGGAGACCCTAGAAAAAAAGTTCTGTATCTAATCGAAGCTCTTGCATGACCAGAGATAGACAATGCAAGCTTGTCATTCATACAGAAGCAAAAAGGCTTTGTGTAGAGCCACCTTGTGGGATCTGGCACCTTACTGGCATTAAAACTAACTTGGTTAGGCAAGGCCATTGGGTGAGAAGGAAAGAAAAGCCTTTAACCACAAATGATGCAGGGTTGGAGATTTTGGAGAGTGTTATCAGATAGACTTAAAGGCTGTTCAATACCAGCTGAGCCAGCCTGATAAATGCTGCCCCAGACTGCAGTGTTTGTGTCCATTGATTAACCAGCAAAACCAAGAATACAGATGTTCAGAATAACCCTAGAAACCCTTCAACCAAAGCATGGAAAGCTGGCAGCTGCTTTGACTCCCCTAACAGCTGAGAAAGTCCAGGCCATCGTAACATAGACACACCCAGTGATAAAAGGGGTACAGTGACAAGGCACCCCTTCCCTGGGCTGCTGTTGCTCTGAGGCATTCTAGCCTTGGAGACTCAAAGTCTTCACACCAAGAAGGGCTGTTTGCTTTTCACCTAGAAGCCATGAAGGAGACACTACTTTGAGTCACTATGGCTCCGGGACCTACCCAACCAACACACCCACCTAAGGAGTAAGGACACATGGAGCATGACTCAAGCCAGAAGCCAGGTGCTCTTCACAATGAGGGACTTACACATGCAGCACAAGGCAAGGGCCTTTTCTGGTCTCCTGGAAAAAGGCTGTGAAGAATTTCAGTAAGCTCCAGACAGGCATAGTATTTCTAAAAGAAACGCGGAAGCAATCCTGGTGACTAAACTGTTTGGCAATTAAATCCTGAAGTTGCTACTCTCTGCTCACTCTTTTTAGATGTAGTCACTTAGGCAATCTACCTCCAGCTATGCTGCTGGAGAGTTAACAGACACAAAAACTTTGGGATTTTAAGGTAACAAGTCACATACTAAGCAAAGCAAAACGTCCTGTGACTCAATCCCTACTGCTAGAGGAGCAGAGAGCTGAAAATCATCCACTGCTTATATATGTTATTTTAAGCTTTGAAAAAGACCAGCTAGTTGTAGGCTGCCCACAGAGGTCCTTTAAGTCAGCACACGCTTGTACAGCGTACATCGCCAGAGCCGTCTCACTACTTAGTGTCTGAAAATTCACTGACTAAAACACAAAGCCCCCAAAGCTCGACAGAGCTGTTACTGAAGTCTCTAGATATGCTGATGTCAAAGGAAGAGGAGAAAAAGGGCAAGGCACCACGTGTCAAAGGGCTGTGGTCTAGGAACTTGTGACAGACCCAGGATAGATGACACAGCTTAGCTAAATTTAGTACTGGAGCTAATAGTTCCCAACATCTTTGCTTAATGCCCCATCTTTGTAACATATCTTCATGAACAGAAACTGCAGAAAAATGCTCAGGAGAAAGACTGCAGGGAAGCTAAAGTGTCTGTCTTTCCATTGCAACTACAACACCGCCAGACCCACCTGAAAACACCTTCAATTTAGAAGCTAACCAAGGGACCATTAAAAATGCTGGCAGATCTGATGTAGTGGAAGCTGCAAGTTCCTTGTGTTCAATAAGAGCAAGTCCTGGCTGCTCACCTACCATCTTCAGATCTCTCCAGACACTGACAAAAGTGATGGTTGGACCAGCCTAACCATCAAGGAGTAATAGTTCTGCAGCTTGATATCTGATTGAGAGTCATTGGGGTTTATGTTCAAGTGCTACTTGTATCCAATGAGGAGAAAGTAGTGTGTATACTGCGAGACTACCTGTGGAAGAGCTCTGCTCATGCTTTTTCTAATTCCAGTTTGAAACTAAACAGAGCACACGACAGACTCATCATGCTGTAATCTTGAACTGCACTATCAGACTATACCATAATGATCTACAAGTGCACACTTCAGCAGCCTCATGTGTCTTGACAAGCCATGAAAAAGATGACTTCACCTCTAAGACTTAGAAATTCAGATTGCATTTAAGGTTGAGTTCACTGGGCAAAAATAAAGACCACCTGCCCACATCACAAGATTGGTATTGCCTTATTTTGTGAGAGAAGAGATTTTCAGATTAGGATCAGACAAAGTCCCACACATATTGGGGTAATGGCACTAGGTATCAGCAGCTTAAACTTTCTCCTCTCCCACTTTCTCTTTAAGTTACCGCTGCAAGTCTGACACCATGAGTCTTGCTTTGAAAGCAGCATCAAATTGGGCAAGATGAAAAGAACAGTTTTTTCCCTCCACTGCTTCCACCTACAACAAGCTTGATAAGCTGAACCTCAGGCTCCAGAAACCTTGCAGAAACAGGCCACAACAAAAAATTCTTCTCCATAAGAGTCTACAATTAGTTGGTCAAGTCACAAGTGGTTTGAACAGCTGCAGATGCAAGTGCAAAAACAGGTCAAAGGAGCAAGACAGAGACTCATATTACTTCTGTAGTTGAGAGTTTCAGAAAGTCCACAGCATCAGTACTTCTGAAGTATGAAAGCTTGGGTTGTGAGGCAGGAAGGAGTATCCCTCAAAAATAACCTCCAACTTTAAAAATCTCTTTATTTGATTAGACAAAGCTACAGCTCCTGCTGCTTTGAAAATTGCCCAGTTGCTCACCTCATTTTAGAAGACTTGCTTAAAACTGGGTCTTTGATTGACTGGCCATCTGCTGTAGTGAAATCAGTTTGAAACAAAGGTACATTTGACAAGAAGGTATCTTCCTCATACCTCAGAAACAGAAAAACCCGTTTGAAAGCCTGGTCCATCAAGAATGATCTTCTTTACAACATGGAAGGAGGAAAGTTTTTTTTCAAGAAACAGATTCCCAGGACAAAGCTCTGCTTTCGGAGGGACTGACATGACTTGGCCAAAAAGCAGGGGCAAAACACTTGCTTTGCCTCAACATTAACCTTCCCAAAGAGAACCCAGGGAGTTCTCAGCCTCCTGCCAGTCTGGGGTCCTGGGGAGGAAGGCAGAGCTTCAGTCACCTGTGCAGCTAGGCAGAGCATCCCTGCTTTTGATAAAGCTCTCAAGTTGAGGAAAGCAGATATTTTGCTCTCAAAGGATGACAGACACACGCTGACCTTTCTTTCATAGGTATCCACATGTTGGGTCATATGATGGGCCCCTCGCTTCAACAGTGGTATTGGTACCAAGGGCAACTTCTGTTCCTCTAGAGCTATCTGAAGCTGATTCTCATCTCAGCACAGCAAAGGTGGATTGAGGAAAGACACATGAAGCACAGGAAGGGCAGTTGTGTTTCCTCAGGGCAGACAGCCATGACCTGTGTAAGCTACAGCTGCAGTACACTATGAAAGTCAAAACGCTTCTAAAGTTGTAACTCACTGGAGATAAAAACCATACCCCTCACACACCTAAATTTATACTATATCTATTTGATGTGTACAAGTGTTGTTTACGCTCCACTTCTGTTGAGGTGAGAAGATAATTTAAGTCATATCCAATGAATATTACATGAACAGTTAGTTAAGCAAAAATCTGAAATGTCTTATGACAGATTTTAGGGATATACAGATGCAGCATGAATAAGAAGATAACACAGAGACAAGATCTCCATCAGCTAAGAATATCCTTGCTAACTGATGCCCTAAAATAGTTCTTAAGGAACAGCCACAAGCATGGCCAAGTCTTGCTATAGCTTTACTTGGTCACATCTTTACCTTGAAGCAAAAAAAGGAAACCTGGATTTACTAAAGAGGAGGATGTGCAGATATCCACAGTTCATTGTAACAGGCCAAGGTGTCTGGCCTAAGGCAAATAAAAGGAATTTCCTGATATGATAATGCACCTTTGCTACAATAGTTAATTATTGCTTTATTAAAACAAAAACCCACCTCTCCAACCTACTGAAGTTCAGGGACAGGGCAGTCCAGAAGGCTTGTTCCCCTATATTACCAGACTGAAGTCTTGCAGCTTGTTTCACCCTTAAGCTATAAACTAAAGTGCCTGGAACACAGACCAAGGCTGAAGCAATAAAGTGCTAATTGATGTGGGAAGTATGACAGGAAAAGAACTTCACTGACACTGTGATAAAGAAGTCCTAAGGATGGATTAATGAAACTACAATATTGACAGAACAAACAGTAAAAAAAGAGTTTTGACCACAAACTTTGTCTTCAGATTGCCATGGGACAACTTTCCTTCCAGGGGAGAGACTAGAGTCTTTAATAACCATCTTGGCACAGGCTGTAACAGCCACTTGAGGGAAAAGCACAAGTGAGTAGGCATCTTTCCTGCAAACAGCTTTCACACTTTGCACATTAAAACTAGAAGAGACTGGGTGTGGAAAACGAATTCAAGCAAGGAAGGGCCCAGTGTCTTACTGGGGCCGGTAAGTCTACAGAGTTTACATAAGATATGGAAATAGCCATGCAAAGTTACCATTTTAGTTGCACAGGGCTAGAGACATCCAGGTCCCCATCAACTATAAGGCAAGTCATGTGTCTGAAAACCATCGGATGCTTTGAAAGCTCAAGGGAAGAATTTTGGTATAATTTACCCAACATAAAGGGACTAAGTCTAAATAGATACCTTTCCCCCTCCCAGCAAATTAATCCCTAATAGAGTACATCATTCGCTATTAAATATTCTTAAAAACAGACTGAGCTCACAGAAAGATCCTGCAGATTCTGAATCACTGGTTTCTGTTTGGAAACCAGAGCCAGCTTTAAAGAGCCCTGGGTCAAACAAAAAAAAAATCCAATACTAAAAAAAGATGACTATGTTTAAAAAAAAAGGCAAAAACGACAAGAAGGTGACTGATCTGGTCTTGGTACGAGAACATGTTCACATAGAAACATTAACTGATATTACCAGCCTGCAGCTTTACTCTACTTGGAGTCCCAGCACAAGGACACCCCAATCCACAGACAGCTGAAGCATGGAAAAATTAAGTATTTTTAAACTGATTCACTTGTGTAAGTGCATTCCTAGGAACTAAAAGGCTTCCCTTGAGATGGTGAAGGGCTGGAACTCCACTTGCAGTCAAGCATCTGTTTTTCCAAGCCATGTTTTAGAGACTTACAAGACTGAATCACTCACTGGCTTGTGGCTTGGTACAGGATTTTTCCAGCACCGGGACAGAAGATATTTACCCTGTCATCTACACCTAAACAAAAGCTGCAGATCAAGTTTTTGACCAGCAGGTGAAGAGATTTTGACATTTGAAACTTCTGCGAGCAGTCTTTAGCTCAATAGCCTTATAACAAGTCACAGTCAGCAACCTAATTCTTCAAGCAGAGCAGTAAGTTACAAACCCAAGTGACTATATATGCAAAGTTGCTCCAACCAGATATTAACCTCTGCTTTAATTCCAACTTTGGAAGAAAATATTGTGATCAAAACCCAACCATAGAATATCAAGGAGAATGGAAACCTGAAGCAGCAGGTGAGAGAACAAGATGTTCCCAAAGGGGGAGATATATTGAAATGATCCAGAGTCTTTGGGTCAATTACTCCTGGCCAGATACAGCCTGCTCTGTGTCTGAGCACTGAGACTTTGTCTTCTCCCACTGGCAGATGGCGTTGGCATACTGTACCACAAGCTTATCCATCCAGGTAAGAGGTTCCGGGAATAGTACAGACCCCTCAAAAAATCCCAGGTGGCCTCCATGAAGGGGCAGCACATGCATGACATTTTCCCTCTTCTCTGTAAAACAAAAGGAGGCAGAAAATTCCAGAAGGTTAACGTCTTGGAGCTGAGAATGAAACCATTTTAAGTTGTGATAATCAACTTGACCCTCAGCATAGCATCTAAACTACAGGAGTGTAGGAAGCAGAAATGCATTGACAAAGGGCACGGTTACTTTGAAGTCCAAAGCACATAACCCCAGAATTACAAGAAGGTTGCCCAAGAAATGCTGCTGACTGAGCCCCTACAGCAATATCTGTATTGCCATAATAAGCTCATTCTTTAATGAATGGGCATCTTTAACTCACATACACTGGAACTAGGACTATTAGCATCATATCGAGCTGCACTAAGCTCTGACAGTACATCAACCACCTTGTTATATGTACAGGGAGAAAATCCCTGTATTTGCTTCTGACTGGAAGCAGCTGTGGATAAATTCTCTGCTCACAGCTCTCAACCAGAAGAAGAATGAACCCTGCTTCCCTCCCTGTGCATCCAGTATCTGTGTGACAAAGCAGCAGCCAGCTCCCTCTTCTGAGCTTCTAAAGGTAATTTGCCTTATTTTTTTTTTCCTTAGCTGAAGATAGCCAGCTTGCAGAACTCCTTTTCTAGTCCAGTACCAAACACCACAGCCATGCATGTGCCCCCCACCCTTTTCATCAGCAAAGGGGGCTGTTCATCTGTACTTGATCAGGCTATCACTAGAATAGCCCACCTTTTTACTAAATCCCAGTGAGGAATGAAGACAGGAAGCAGCATTACTTCATTCAAGAATGTAACCTGAATGTACCCTGCTGGCTATAAACACAGGCCAAAACAGCAGAAGGTGCCTGAAAGGACTCAAGTTCTTCCTGCTCAAGGTTAACCCTTGTTAGTTCTAGCAACTGGTGATTTAAGGAGGCTTATTCCACCTCCCACAGGGCTACAGATATAAAGGAGAAAAGTCAAGCTGCTTTGAAGTCATGGATCATGATGTGATAAGAAATCTGCAGGTACACAAATATGCACAGCTGGAGGAGACTGCTTCAACATACCTGAAAGAGCTCTTGGAATTGATAGAAGACTCTCATGCACAAGAGGGTCATCAGCAGCATTAACCAGGAGAAGAGGAACATAGATCTGCATCAAGAAACATGGCATAAAAGGTAAAAAAAAAGCCCCCAAACCAGTAAAGGGTCTGTATTTGAATTTCAGTCTACCAATCGTAAAAGCATATTAGCATAACTCAATCAAAACATCTTATTTCAGATTTGCTGTGTATGTAGAGAAGCATCAGAAAAGCAGAAATAACTGGTGAAAAGCCACCAGTCTTAATTTTTGATTAAGTACTCTGCAGTGCTGGATTTTTTTAATTTTCTTTTGACTCAATTGTTTCAAAAGGGGCAGGGGTGCATCAGAGCAAATACAGATTGAGTCACAGATTTTTCCCATTCTCAGAATTCAAACAGCTACACCCTTTCTTGCTCTGCATTGCTTTGCACATGAGGCAGCTAATGCCAGCTCTGTTATGGACACCTTGGTTTAAGTCCAGGAAACTCCCTTGGAACATCTCCATCCTCTTGCTGAGTAGATCAAGTAGGAATTAATCTTCCAGTTCCACTTTTGCACAACTTTGGTCTGCTTAGCATCTGCCTGCCAGATAGCATCCTGAGTGTCTTCCACAGCACCTAGTAAGCCTTTCTTCCTTGAAACTGCAGGGCCTACACCACCACTCATTTTCCACCTTATCCTCATGCACTCAGAACAGCTCAGCTGAATGTGTGGATTTATCTAGATCACTTGGGTGCAACTTACCTGTCAGTTACAAGCTCTTAAGGGCCCAGAGCATTTAGCCCTAGTATTAGAGGTAGAAAGAAGTGAAATCCCACTCTGATGTACTGTGTCTGATTATTTCTGAAAATCCCAGTTAGGACAGTTGTGTCTAGGTATCAACAACAGAAAACATGGAGCATTTTCTCTCCAATAGGAAAATGAAGGTACAAGAGCAGTCTCTATTGCAAGAGCTTACCCTGTGCAAGTAATGCAGGCAGCTTTCTTCTTCATAGTATTCCTTCAGGGAATTATAGCCATGGAACTTCCTGAAATAGAGAAAACTGTCATTGGAATCATCTGCTTCCAGTACCAATGGGACTCTTACTTTCAAGTAAGGACGTATATGCAGAGATAGGAAAAATGCCTCAATTTTCACGGACAATGCTTTTTTTTCTGCCCAGTCTCTCTGCAAAACTCACCTTTGGCAGCACATCCCATTATGCTTTCTGTGCTTACTCGAACATTGTGAACAAGTTAAACACACATGTGGAAGTTTAGCAGCCTTCAGGGCATTTCTTTTAAAGTATCCCAGTTCACTTAACTAATTGTACTTATGGAAGAAAGAAAAAGTTACGATTTTGTTCATATTTACCTGAAAGCCTTTTCAAATACAAACCTACCAGTTTACAAACCTCAAACATACTGCACAAAGCCTGCTTACAAGCCACCCAGAATTCACTGTGGTTCCAGTTCTTTGCCAAATTCTTAGCACTCCATCCCATACCAAGAATTCAGTAAAGTTATACTCAAGTGCTGACTTTTTTTTTAATATAAAAGACAACGTAGCTGTTGGCCCAAACTAGGAAGGCTTCAGGGATGATGGACAAGTAGGGAGATTTCCCCAGGAATGGCTTTTAAGCAGCAGCCGGCAATACTCCCAGTCTGCCAAAAGTGTCATAGCTGTACAGCTAACAGTTACAGCTTCATTTCGGAAAAGTGTCAATGCCTGATACAGAACATGCCATGATATGAACACTACCACTGAAGAAAGTGCTATGTTGTTTTCAAGATCACAGGCAGTAACAAGCTACCACTGAATAAAGCAGAGAACTTAATTTAGGTGTTAGTATGACAAGTTAAAAAAGTTGTATTATCTCAGCCAACCATAATGTTTATTGAGAAGGCAGTAGTGTTTTTTGAGGAGAACTTTGTTTCCACAATTCAGGATGTTCGTGAATTGTTCACACTAAGGATGTTCATGAGCAGTTCTGAGCTGCTTTCCACATTCTGCACTGTTTTTCACTAGAGCTTGCAAGCAGAGTTGGCCTCTTCCTACATTTATTGAAGGCTGCAGGTTCAGATGTTACTGATAAATAAATGCCTCCTAGATGATTTTACAGGAAGCTGTAACTGTCAATAGTAAGTTGGTTTTTTTTCTGTTAAGTTTTATTGAATGTGAAGGTAAGGAATAATTTGTAGTTGTGGGCAATGTATTTCAGTAGATTGCTAGAGCCAGAGGAAGGAGCATGCAAGAGCAACACTTGAAAGAGAGGGTACTTCAGTTCCACAGAGGATCAGAGATCATACCTCATAACGTTATCATCAATCTGCATAAGGGATGTTGCTGTATAAAGTTTGCTCAGGTCAGCATCTGACAGGTTTTGTGGCTTCTTCATGTTATCTCCAAAAAGAACTTGTCTGAAAAAGTAACATCAAGAAAAACATCCAAATAACATAAGGGCAGCAAAGCCATGACCTGTTCAAGGACAACTGAGTTTACCAAGTCTGACAAGATAAGACTAGAAGTGGGCTACACATACTTGAGGCTTTCTTGGGAACAAGCACAGCCTACTTGTCCACCTCCCATTGCAGCAAGGCATAACAGAAACCTTAGCAGCCTCTTGATAGAAAAAAAAAAATAATAATGTTTTCCTGTTATAGCGAAAAACTGCATGAGAGGCCTCTAGAAAGAATCTTCCCAGAACAGACATCACTAACAATATTTGGAACAGAGGCTGCATGTTAGAGGGAGGGTCCTTTGGCTTCAGACCAAACCCGTGGGTGGCTTGGGCGAGACCACTAGGAGTCTGGGGCACAGCATCTCCTTCACCATCTGGTCCTAAAGTCTCCCCAGCACAGATATTAGGTTAGCTCACACAGCAGAAATTACTTGGGGCATTACCTCTGCAGAAAGCTATTTACTATGGACACTTGTCATAATTAGTTATTGCCCTCAGGAGAGGATGTGTTTCTTTACCAGAAGAAACCGCTCCCCTAACAAATAGAACAAAACCCACAAGTTGGAAAGGGTTTTTTTATTCCCTTTCAGAGGCAGCTGCGGGGCAGATTAGGAGGGAGGCTAGGTTCGATTTGGGGGAGTTGCCTTAGAGCACAAGTGATTATGGAAAAAAGTTTACTTAACAGACTTGCCTTCAAGCCAGCCCTGGCTTTCTCTGGGTTATGAATTTAAGTACCTTTTAATGAGGGTTTACCTAACTTCACATGTTAAATTTGGTCAAGTTGTCTAAATATTTATCAATCTGGAATGAATTATGTGGATCATCCTACACATCAGCTGCCCTAATTCCTTCTACTCCTTCTACAAGAGTTTCATACTGCACAGGAGTATAAACAATGAACCAAAAGTCAGTCTGCAAGCGGCACATGCCCTTAATGGAATGGGGTCTTAGATATTCCCCTCTTTTTCCCCCTTGAGTCAGTCAACTTCAAACATACACAAATGAGGTACTTACACAATTATTGCCCTAGAAAGAAGCACCTAGAGAACCTTTTGATGGACAAAACAACAACACTGAGCATGTCACCTGTTTAACACACACATTCCTTTGCTATGCGAGAGCCACTGATCCAAACTGAAGCACAGGGATCCTACAAGTACACTTGCACTCCAGGAAGAGTAACACTAAGTATTTTGCTGGCTACATGCTCTATTCTATAGGAACAGCTAGAAGCCAGAGCTACAGTTTGACTATTTGCTTATCTGATAAACAGCAGCCCCATACAGCAGATCTTGATGATTAGTCCTACCTCAGGTAGGTGGCAGAACAAGAGGCTCCTTGAATAGGGAATTCTTTGGCTAGAAATGAAACAGATGCAGAATACTCCACTTTGAAGTGTAATTGCAATATTTTTCTGTGCACCATCTTGTTTATTCATTAAGCAAGTTTCCTCAGAAGGCAAAAAGACAAAGCCTGCTTTCTTCTAAGATGACGACCAGAGCTTATTTGTATATTTTACATGGTATGAATGAGACTGACATGGGCTCCCCTTCTCTGTTGGTTCATCTAAAGACCACCGAACAAGGAACTGGTGCATAGTCTTTTAGGAATCCTATTTTAAAGGACCGAGAAGACAAATCCAATATTGCAATTGACCCAATCAATACTGTCAGTCTAAGTGATGTACTGCAGTACCTGTGAGAAAGGATGATCTTCTTCATGTTGTCTGCCATGAGAAAGTTATAAAATCTTCTACATTGATCCCACTGCATGAAGGTTTCCTGTGCCCTAGAAAAAAAAACAGCGCAGAACAAAGCTGTTAACGGGGATCTTGAAAGACCAGATTAATAAGCTGTAACATCTTATGGCAGCCTAGAGGCTATATAAAAAAAAAAAATGTCCAGGCCTTCCCCGCCACAGCTTAACCTTTTCCAGGAAATGACTTCCACTTTGATAAGTTTGGTAGTATCAGAAAACAGATCTGCAGTATCATTTTGCACAATGCAATTAGCAGTTTTGATCACCGCATTTAAAAGCCATCAATCAGGATCTGCAACACTGACAAGACGATTTTAGTCTCCCTTTGCTTAAGTTGAATGTAATTTACCTAATTGGACTACCAAGGAAAGGACTAAAACCTGTTGCTGAACGAAGTGCTGTCTATTTGTGCAGAGGAAATAATTTGTGCAGATGTTTGCAATATGTACAGACACTATTATTGTTTTAGCTCCATTGGCAGAAACTGCAGGAATAAATACTAGTTGTAGCTGCAAGTGGCATCTGAGTTGAAGTCATTACCTATTCTCAAAGCAGAATAGTACTTCACAGCTTATCTGTTGTTAAAACAGAATTAAAAGTCATGCAGACTTCTGTGAGCTCAGCCAGATACCAGCACTCCTTTGCTATGCAGGGTCATGGGCAGGTTATAGCTTTACTCTTAGCAGGGTTTGCTGTTACTGAGGAAACACACTATCATTTACTGAGCAACACAAGAATGCTGGGAGCAGTTTCAGCTACTGAAGTACTCCTACCATTTAAACATTAACATACCATGAGAACTACAGCATATTTAGCATGACCTCCCAAGCCACAGCCTGCAAGCCCCCCACCAGAGCAAAAGCAAGTGATGTTTTCTTGTAGTAAGCCAAGCTGGAGTATGGATTTTTAAAAAAAAAACCCACACTATTTTTTGTTGTCTAGCCAGACTATACCTACCGTGCTTATGCCAGGGCAGGGGAACGAAGGAAGACAAAGATGCATGTCTTGACAAAATATTTTCCAAGCAAACCTATTAAGTTACTACAAGCTGTTTGAAGTTAAAGCTACTACATTTCCCTGCAGTTCCTGTGCCGTACAGTAATAGTCCTAATATGAAGGGCTGTAAACACTGAAAAAAGGCAGCTTCCAGTATTTTGAGGACTGCACAGGTTTCAAAGCTGAGGTGTCTCCCCACAGCCTGTAGCTATGGTGAAGATGCATTCCACAAGATCAAGAAGCAGAATCAAGCCTGTGCAGGCAGAGATTAGGGAATAAGGAGCCGTGTCCCCTTTTAGCCTCAGGGAACACATTCCCCAGAGTCTTTGTTAATTCGTTAAACTAAGTCTCATACTCTTTTGGTAGATCCTAGTGCTACTTTATTATGGCCAGCTATGGGACTCATGCTTAATGCTCTGGAAAGGCTTTCATATTTCAGATCCCTGGTTCACCTTGCTCACCACCACTTTTCCTTTACTCCCTAAAGTTATTTAGAGATAAAGGCTGTACAAGCTAATACAAAAAGAAAGTGGATTTGTAAACTAACTGGTCCTGTCTACCACAATAATCCACTTTCATGTAGCCCAGAGGGATGAGGCCCATTATTTTTTCCTACCAGACCAAGCCCAGGAAGGCTAAGGCTTAACCATTCCACATGGAGGTGCTCTGTACCTCCTCCCTCACACTTCTATAGCCAGGCAATAAGGCCCTCCCCATCCTGTCTTTTGTTTAGTAGATATTTACCGATGTTGCTTTTCCAAAGCTCTTCAGCTAATTAGCGTTTACAGCAAAAGTAAATATTAGGTAGGGAGATGCAAGATCTTAAAAGCCTTCCTGTTGATCACCCAGTAATGCACAGCAGATGTTTTGAGACCGGAGATTTGCTAGTAGATGTTTACCCAGCAGGTGGAGTCAAGAGCTCAGTAATCCACACAACCCACTGAAGACCTGCATTAAACTCTGACAAGCAGCTGCTATTTCTCCACGCAAATATCCAAATGCAGTATTGTTAAACAGGTTGTTCTAGCCCTGCTATTCTACCAGCACATCATGACACTACTACAGAAATCGGCTTAGGGAACAGCATTACTCACAACATCGTTTTGGAGACCAGAAATACAATATTGCATAATTGCAGAAGATGAACCAAGTGGACGGCAGCCAGATGTGATCCTTGCAAACCCTTTCTGATGGCTGCAATTGAGGAGCTGGCTTCAAAAGCATGCTCTGTGCTCCACGCCAGAACCCTAACGCAACTAAGCACATTTTACTTGAAACAAAACAGAAAAACCCTTCCTGAAAGCATCCGTTCAGATTTTTAGGGTGTGAACTCATGGGGACCTTGCAGTTGATTATATGCTCTTTTAGCAGTAGTCACATTTGATCTCAAAAGGGATTAGGTATTCTGGAATATTACTGACATGCATATCAAGCTTTCAGTCACACCTTAATGCTTCCAGAAAAGGTCCTGTATTTCACCTGTAAGAGCTTAACTCATAAAAGGTGTCTTCAGACTACTGAATATCAAACTGGTCCCTACACAGGCAGAGCATCAGCAGCATCAAGAGTTCCAGCTACCTTGACCAGGCTGGAAGGACAAATTCCATAGCAAGCCCTTACAGGGCTGCCACAGCTTCACCTTTTTTTATCTGCCCAAAGGATCTTGACCCAAATACCCTAGTGTCAACAGCCCCTTTTGCCTTTCGAAGAGTCTCAGGGCTCAAAAGCGCAGTTAAATTACTGTAAAGCCAGCTACACCTTAGTAGTTGTCTATAAGTACAGACAGTAAAAAGTAAAAGCAGTGGCTTAGCCAGTTACATTGTTTTAATCATCATTAACTGTGCATACATGGGAAGTTACTGCACATTAGTTGAGCCACCAGTTTTCAACCGGCAGAGCTGTACCCAGACCCTCCATCAGTAAATGCAAGTGTTAGCAGTAGGTGGAGCTGTTACAGCTCGTGTGAAGCACGAAGTTTTAGGTAGACTTTAGGGCTAAGCCTTCTCCTCCCCACCTTCCAAACCATACAGCGTGGTTGCAAGTGCTTGTCCATCTCATCAGCCCACAGCACTGCTGTTTTGGTGACACACACTAAGCAGTGAGCATGGACTGTATGGGCGTATGAGCCGTGCATCTCTTTCCAGTCTCCCCGGCTAAGAGCCACCAGATGAAACTGCACACTGAAGCCAGAAAAATCGATTACAAACCAAGGGATACTTCTCAGAGCAATGAGAAAGTGTAAACTATTGCTTGCAAAGCTGGCATCATCTCAGCAGTTTTTCACGCTGCCCAGCCTGCCTGGTTAATTATACCAGGACTTGACAGGGAATGTATCCTCTTAGGACACTGTAGTAACGAGACAGAGTTAGGCCAGCTCACACACACACAGACCAGAAGCTGCCAGCATGTACCTGGCCAGGTACCGAAAACTTATTTGCATTGTTGACAGAAAGCTTATTTGCGCTGCCAAATCAACCAAGCTTTGGCTGTTCCTCCAGGAAGGTGGCATCCCACACACTGCAGTCTGTCAGACCAGTTCAATGCAAGGGAAGCAACACGCTCGTCACCTTGCCCTTCCACACGCAGCCTGCCAAAGCTCTGTCCCCTCCTGCACCCCCAGAGCAGACCAGCGTGGAGAAGCCTCTAGACCTACCTCAGCGCGCTGTACCCCTGGCACACGCTGACGCAGCAAAGGACACGCTCCTGGTTGGCCTGGTTCTCTCCCAAGTATTTGCACACAATGTTTCCACCCAGGCTGAAGCCCACGACAACCAGTTGGGTCTGAGGGTAGGTCTTCTTGATGTAATTAACCATGGCACCGAATTCCCAGGTGCAACCTGAAAATAAGGACAAAGTCAAGAATCATCTTCAAACATACCTAGATTCCCACTTCACCCTTCAGTTGTATGCTTTAAATTCAGTTTCTTACCCTTTCTGACTTTTCAATAACCTTGAGGTTTTAAGAGCTCCGACTCACACATGTGCTCATGTATCTGTTTTATGAGTCCTGTGGACCTTAGCTCACGCCTAGTTCAGACTGACCACCAAAGTAAGGTAAAATTAACTTGCTTAAAAATCATAGCAACAGCTAATCTGACAATCCAAACTCTTCTTTCTAAAGCAGCTTAAAAAGAAGAGTCCAACAACTCTGGCCTTGACTTTACTATCTAAGAAAGGCACACACATCATTACCTTCCCCAGGCAGTTTGCCACTTCTGAACTTAAGTGGGGTGGTCTCAAAAGCAGCTTGCTCCTTTGCTTTTAGCAAGGCTGCCATGGATCCTTAAATCCATGCTGATGCAGGGACACGATGGAAATTCAGAGGTGGCTCGTCAGGACAGAGCTCTCCATGGACTCAGGTTTTGGCCTGCTCAGGAATAGACAGGGTTTGCTTTTACTTCAGTGAAACAGCAGGCTTCTGGCCAAGCATTTCAGCAGGGCTTGGGCACTTCCTTGTGAACATTCTTAATGAGCAGTTTTCCTCAAGATGACAAATGCTGCGTTGCTCTAGTTTCCTGCAGAAGCAGCCAGCAGTCAAAATACTGTGGTGTTTGACCTTCATGATTTGAGGGCAGCTGGCAACTATTTCAGAAATCTTAAACTAGAACAGCAACAGGTCAAGCTTGATGTAAAGACAGGAGGATTCAGCAAATCCCAAATTTAGGCTATTTGCTCCTCAACAAATATGTCAGGAGTCCAGCAAAAGCTAGAAGGCCACTAGGATATTTGGGTTGGAGGCAAAGTCTGCTTATGGTCTTGCTGGCACTTCATTTCACAAGCAACTCTGCCAAGTGATTTACTGTCTTACTCAAAGGAAGTGCCAGGCATTCCTTGCCCTTTCCAAGGCTATAAAAGACTCAGAAAGGTATGTCTCAAGAGCTGCAGGACAGAACAACTCCCTAAGGCCTAAAGCAAAGCTCCATGGACAAAAGCTCTTGATTTTTATAAAAAAAAAAAGCAAATTCTTTTAGGAGGCCAAGCTTAGTTCCCAAGACATGGAAGGCTTGAAGCCATTAAAAGCCTACGACCTCAACACAAGTTGATGCACTTGGTATTCCTGAAGTGTTTTCCACTGATGAGTGGATTTAATAACTATAAAACAAGCAACAAAGCATTACAGCCCGTTTGCCTGCCAGAACCAGAATTTCAAAGCACAATATTTCTATTTTGGCAATTCAGCTGTTCAAGATAAACATTGTTAATCCAAACTCTTAGCAGTAAGTATCTATCTTATCTTAAAAAAAAAAAGAAAAAGAAACCTAACACCAGTCTGCTAAACCCACAATTTACTCATGACATAATGTACCTACAGGTGTTCACAGTAAAGAGGGACATGAGGGCTCAAGAGAACTTGGGAACGAGCGGATCAGGTCATCGGCAAGAAGGCCACGTTCTACCAAGATCACATTACTCACTAGCAGGGCAGTTAAGAATAGCTAGAGTCACCCCTTAACACAGTTCCAAATCTTTTATTCCTTTTAATTTCTAGGTTAAGAAACATTTCCTTATACTCAAGAAGAAAGCCCAAAATCATGGCAGTTAAGCACTACCATTTCTGTAGCTGCACTGTCACATTGTAGAGTTGTTTCTGTTCCTTGACGTTTGTCTTGCATCCAGGGATTGATCCTCATGTGTCCCTCATAGGATAGAAATGTACTTTCTGCATAGGCTGATACAAACTCCTCTCGTATGATATTTTACAAAGCCTCAGAAGTAGTTATTTATCCTTCAGAGCCAGTTTCGCTTCACATCCCACTAAACTGACATTTCAGCATCTCTAAAATAATTTGAGCAGACTCTTAGTAGCCACAAGAGCTTTTTTCAAAACTGCCTCCTTGATTAGGATACACGTGTAAGAGCTGGGAGAAGAGACAAGGAAAAGTGAATGCCAGTATTAGCTTCCCCCTCTTCCTCACATGTAAGTTCTGTACTGTTTCTTAGGAACTAAACTAAGTTATTATCCTCGTTCAGATATTGCAGTTGTGTTATTCTGAAGGAGGCTGATCAAGCCCTAGGAATTCCACAAACTTGAAAATAAGTCCCCCGTTGCCATAAAGTACCTACCGTATGTGAACATTCGTGGAGAAGTGAGCTCAATATTTGGTAAGGCTCCCAAGTGATTCAGGACAGCACACCTGTACCCATTTTTCTGCGCATAGTCAACAAAAGTGCGGATATACTGCTTTTCACTGTGGTTAGCAATCCCAGGGCAGATTACCATCGTGACATCCTCTGTGCACAGAAAAGAGAGGGAAGTTAAGTAAATGTCACTTCATGCAAATTAAAGAGATTCAGAAGGTTTCCATTTCAGATCCGTGGGAAACCATCTACCAGAAGCAAGCTAAAAATCCTACCAGCGTGCCAAAAATCCAGAATGGGACAGGAGACTAGCAGCTCTAGTGCTACAGATGTGAGAGAGTAATTCATGTTACAGGAGATGAACAGTTTTCTAACTTCAGGGAAAGCTGCCCAAACAGTTCTACAGGCACTGCCTAGAGACCAAGAGTAAATTTTTCTCTTTGAAGGATGTTTTTGACATTACACACGCTCTGCCTTCTGACAGCTTGTTGTGACCGCAAAGTGTGTGGAAGCTCTGGAGCCCACTGCTTGTTCATGCACTAACTAGACTGGCTACGCTATTTCCCCCCTCATTTCCCTTCCAGAATTGGGTGTAACAAATCTTCAAAATGAAGCTTTGTTAAGCACAGACATTCTGATCAACTGACATTAGCCACAAAGCAGATGATGGCTAATCTAATGATATTTGATCTACTGACACTGATCACTAGTTTAACAAGATTATAGTTTCATCAACTAAGAAAGTAATTGTTGTAATTCAAGTAAGCACCATAAATTACATTCAGGATTAGCATATGCGTTTGGAATGAGCCATCAGACTCTCTGCACTTATGTGCAAAGCTCTGACACTTAGCAGCTCTAGCCATTGATTTTTTTGCCTCATTAGGAAAACACTGCTCAAATTCTCTTCAGTGATAGAGACAACAGTAACTGTTCTAGTGCAGTGTTACACTATGAGGATCTCAATATTGACATACTGAAGAACTCTTTCTGAAGGCCAAATAGGAATCATGGGCTTACAATGAAGTCGACTACTGCAGGGGTAAACTGTATTTCTGAAGTCAAGCCACAGTAAGTCAGTTTTAAGTGTTGCTGTCGCTAGTAGTAACAGTGAGTTTGAAAGCTGACATTCACTCTGAATATACAACCATAATATTGTAAGGAATCACTGATTTTTTACTTTTTCCATGGAGTTCTTGTTATATCTGGACTCCTTCATGTAGTGTGCACATAGAATTTGTTTTCATACAGATCTTTAGATGGTTAGTAAAGACTACCAAGAATCTGTCTCCATAAGGTCTAGGTTCTTTTCCATACACACCAGGCTACAAAGAACCCAATACTGCTACCCTCTGTTTTATTATCCCACAACCTTAAGAGGTAAAGGACACTCCAAACACAAGGCTTACCACCAGCTTCTCTTTGCCAGCCTCTACTTGAAGGGCAGGTTACGGAACATTTCTTCTGCTCCTTAGCCCCCCATCCCTTGCCACAAACAGTTCATTAGTCTAGTATGGTCTCTCCTGCTGTCTGAAATACAGGTATATGGCAAGATGGCCTTGCAACCTCCACACGTTGGTTAGTATTGCTTAGCAGCTCCCTCCCTTTGCCAGAACTAACATCAAATAGCAGTGTCCTCATCCATCCCCCAGCGCACAGAATCAAGGCCAGCAGCTGTCTGACTGACCTCCGATGCAGTGCTCGGACCGCGGCTCAAAGAGATCAAAGGTGGCTGTTGCTCCATCTGGCATCGTGAGGTACTTGCGAAGTCCGTACGGATGTGGCGATCTCACTCTCCCCATTTTTCCATAAAGGGCAGTCTGGATATGTCCACTTTTCCCCCAGATCAGGGGTGGAATGTACCTGAAAGAAGCAGTCATTTAATTGCTTACCCCTGCTGTGTTAACAAGCCTCAGAGAGCAGATAAGCACTCCCGTAACAAATCTCCCTCTTGCTACCAAACACAGTAACAAATGCAAAATTGTTTTTTGCAAAATTGTTTTTTGCTATGACTGAACTGGCAGTACTTGTGCAAGGCTGAAAAGATCAGAAAAGAGACTGATACACTTTCAAAGCTGAGAAATCAGCACCCGCGGCAGCAGCAGAAGCCAAAATCCAGACATTCCTCTATATTGAAACATTATATCCACAAATGCTTCTCACCAAACGTACAGAGGCCTTGTGCCTCAGTGAGAGTGGGACAGCATGTTGCTAGCCAACCAAACTGACTGCCAAAACCTGTAAAATGTTGTAAATCTGTTTTAATTGAAACATTGAAGCCTGCTGGGTTGAGCCGCATGAACTGGTGTAAGCGCTTGACCGTACAAGCCAGTGGCAGAAACCATAGGAATCTTAAAAAGTTCCAGAAGACCGAAAGCCCAAGACTTGCTGGTTGGGATGATTTGACACAAAACTGCTTTTCTCAGTTAAGTGAGGAGCAGAGTACAAGGAGATTTTGCCTCTCAGAGTTAGGTAAAGCTAGGACAGTTTTAGAAGAACCCATCAGAGCTGGCCAAACTCCACTAAATAGTAAATCCCTTTCACATAAGAGGGGGGACTCTACCGATTACGTTTGTTGATTAAAAGCTAGGTGACAAAGCAGATTTTCTTCCATTTCCTGGCTTACTGGCCCTCAAAAAAAGATATAGGGGAACAACAGCTATTAGCTGGAAGGTGTTAAAGGCTTAGTTACCAGGGTTTTTTTTAGTACAAGCAGAGCTGGAAGTGGTTTAACAGGAGACATACTGTTGCCCACGTGGTGGTGGTGGGACAGTCACCGGGCCACTCTGGGAAGGACAGACTAAGCCTATGCCTTGAAAAAGATACTTACATCAGCTCTCATCAGGAAAGCATAAATGATTTAGTGTTTAGGAGAATAGCAGTCCCAGGAGACATGATTCCAGTTAAGGAGCTATGGTCTCTGCTACACAGAGCAGAGTATCCAGAAGAAGCTTGAGAGCTGTTGACACCACCTTGGATATTAAGTGGCTCCCTCCCTGTTGTGTTTTTTAGGGCTTCCTGCAATTATTCCTTCCAGCTTTTTGAGACCACATGAAGCAGAGATTATATTCTTTCATGCTTTTTCCCTGTTCACAGAAAACTAGGCAGCTCGGGGCCCGGATTTACTACTTAAGCCCATAATCCACTAGAATGTGACAGAACCCTTGCCTTTGTGCTCTGACACTACCTACTTGCACAGCTGGACCTTCTTTCCCATGCCAGCTCTTAGATGTCATATCCACAACTCCCTATTCCCCCTACACACTCCTCAAAACAACAACTTTGTATAAAAATAAGAACTATCTAGGCTTGTTTATCAAGACAAGAGGAGCAATATGCTCTTTCTCCCTGTTCTCTTCCCTTATCCATGACGGAGATTTCTTACAGTCACCGCAACACAGTAGTTCATTGTACAGTTTCACTCAGTTTTTGCAAGCGCACTTCCCAGACCCACAATAGATTTCCATAGAAGTAGACAGCACTTCAGTAAAGGCTACAAAAGCTGCCAACTGATGCTTGTAACCCTGAAAATTAGCCCTCGGTCCACCGTGAATTCGATCACTCCCATTATAAAGCTTTTCAAAGGAATCCATGTGAGGCTAGTAGCGCTATCTATCTGTTATCAGCCCAGCATCTCTGCCCTGGGAGGTATGTACTGCAGGTGGCTCGTGCCATGTGCATCATGCCAGCTGCACAGAGATTCCCAGCAGCGATGGGGACTATACAAGCTCATCCTCTGCAGTTGCTGTTAAGAGATGGAAAGTAGTCAGCGGATGCATTCTCACAAACCAAAGTAGACACATGCATCAGGATAGTGCAGTCAATGTAAACAAGACTGCACAAGAAGAACTGCAGATGGTTCTGCTCAAGTCACAGCTCACTGCAGAGGGTTTTGAACAGCAACTATTATGCCAGATGGAAGAGACACTGCTCTTCCAGCATAAGAAAAAGCAGCTAGCTTCACGCCCAGCCATTTACTTTACAACCAGTTCAGGTCAGTAGCCATACCCCACACTAGATGGTGCTTGACTGGCTTTTTGTCTTCTTTCACAGAAGTCATTTGCAGATGGGTTTTGCTAGCAACTTTAAGGGGAGAAGTCAAATACAACCTATAATAAGAATTTGCAGCTCTTTTAGAAGAGACTCAGACATCAACATTATTGCATGGTTTCTAATCTTAGGTTAAGCACTACGCATTGGAAAGTTTTGGTGATTCTGTTTCTATAAAGTACTTTTTAAATCAAAGATTATCCCAGGTAAAACCCAAAGTCTTACCCCTTAGGCTAACAGGAAAGCAATTTCTCCAGGTACAGCAGATAAGATATACAGCTGTGACTGATTACTGCTACCACCTTGATAAAAAAATAAGCAAGTTTGTCTGCAAGCACCAATCCTTCCCTCATGTTTACCTACAGTTCAGTTTCCAGCTATAAGTTAGTCATCCAGTGAAACAGATGCAGCAGCACATAGCACGGGATGTTGTTAGAGAGGAAATTAGAAGAGTCTTCAAAGCTTCACCACTACCACTGGAGTTTAAGTGAAGACAGATGGCTTGAAGCACACTGCTTAGCAAGAGCACACCACTTACCCCAGCGTGCCTCCTCTCAAGTCACAGCTAGTTTCATTTGGGAAAAAAACCAAACACCCAAACCTGTCTTCAAATAACCTGACTGGAAGTTACCTGAACTACTGATCTTCAGTAAGTCAAACCTTTACACCGCTTTTACATAGGCAAACAGAACATGCAGTTTCATTGAGATGTTCTTCATTAAAGGAAAGACTAAAAGCAAGGCAGGAATCCCTGTGACTCAATCCGTAATGGTGGACTAATGCTACCTGCGGGTTCCACCCTTCCATCTGAAGGCTAGAACTGTGTGACATCCTGCAGACAAAGGTGCATTCACTGCTTGCTCCCTTCAGAGAGCGCAGGCTAGTGTTTCTGAGGATCCTGTGGATCAAGCAAGTAAAACAGCTTGCCTTTTACGTTAACTCCAGTCAGTTCTTCAAGCACCACACTGCCTGCAGCAAAGATGTGTTAGTCACTCTGCATGTAACTACGCTCTTCTAGATAAATATTCAAAGGTCAAGTTCCAGCATGAGTAATGAGCATAGGACAGTACTCTGATGCAGACATTTGTTACTTCCACTTAGTCAGACTTAAGCACATTAAGTATGTTTATGAGTGCAAACTGCAGAAATAAAGCAATTAAAGCTCTGAAATACATGCAAATGTTAGAGCAGCAGCTTGTTATCTCACTTTTCTTTTACTACTGCCCATCAGCCTTTAAGCAGTAAGCTTATGGTGAGATAGATATCCTAAAATCCCTTAAGTATCCAGGCTCCAGAAGACCGAACATCATAAGACTTCAACAGGGAGGGGGAAAGAAGTTGCCCAGATTGTAGAGATCTTGCATAGGCAGTCAAAAACTAAAACAGATTAAAACTCACAGTACCAGACTGATGCAAAAGCAGGCAGCTTTTAATTTACCAAGACAAGTTGCCAATCTAACCCACTGCAAAGTCGTGACAGTAAAAAAGTGATGCCTCTGTATCACTGTGTTCCAGTAAAAGCTGTCCTCAGCTGATTAAGTTTGACTTTGCATCCTTATAACCTACAGCAGAACTGGGCACATGATCTAACAAATTATTTCTGTTGACCCTCCATTCTGGCAATGGACAAATCTGTTTTTGAAAGTCTTCATATGAGTGACTTCTATCTACATTTTTGAGACAAAGCCTACAAGAACTTCTAAGACCAAGTACTGAGCATAACAGAGCTAAACTGTACAGGTCTGAAGGACAAGATGTATTTTTATCCAGGGTTTGTGTGGACCTTCAGCTTGCTTTTACTGAAACCATGCAAAGAGGAAGACATAAAAAAACCTCTTCAGTCATGAAGGTGCGTGATACCACACTGGTGAGACAAAAAAAACTAGCCAGGAATTATGCAAGAGCCCTCACCATCTGAAAGCCCAGAACAGATAAGCTAAATTTTAAGCCGTATTATGTGAAAAACAATTCCAGAGACATTTTTATACTCAATCCAGCTGAAAAACGTAACTATCCAGTGCTGACAGCAATAGCTAGCACAGATTATTTTGCAATGAAGCCAACATTCCTCATGGCAAACAACTGAAAAGAGATGCTCCTCTCAACCAACCATCCCGTAGGCAGAAGAACATGTACTCAGGCTATTTTTCTTACGGCTTACCTTAGCAAAACAAGCTCAGCAGGGTGTGACACATGGAAACATGAGCTAGATATCATGCAGACTGAGCAACTAAGTAGTATCCAGTTTAAGGAGCATTCAAGCATTGCCGTTTAGATTTTATGCTAAAACTATCACTACTGCTAAGTTTAACCATGTCTTAAAAACAAGGACCCCCACTCATAAAGCAGGTGGCTTCCCTCTGGCATTAAGTAGAAACAAGGAAAGTGTTTAAAGACATGGCAGACTTCAAGTTCTCTATAATGCCTGCTATAAACCAAAGTGGTTTTGAAAAGCAGTGTACTGTAGAGATTATTCCAGTGCAGCAAGTTTCACTGTATGGAGATGATTCACTACGCATTCCTTGGTGTGCTCTGTTCCAGCGAAGCTGCTCACAGATGTACGAAAGCCCAGGCACAGACACCATGTCTACAAGCAGCGTTTCCAGCATTCTGCCATAGCAGTGTAGAGATGACAGGAGCTAAGCAGCCAGCTGGGTGGTGAACAGCAGTCAGGAAGACCTTTTGCCAAAGAGGTATATGTACGCCCACACAAGGATGAAGATGGTGTACCACAATAGCACAGACAAGCAAGTACTGATTAACATAGGAGATCTGAAGGCAAAGTTGTGTTGTGCTGGAAATAAAAATCTCAAGTTCTGTGAAACAAGAATGTCTTCCCATTTTGCTCCAGACCCAGAGGCTTTTAACTGACTCACTTCCCTGTTTTGATTTGGTCAGCCGTAATAGATACCAGGCACCCTGTGTAACGACAAATATTTGAGGCAGTTAGTGATGGCTTCCAGTAGCCAGTCCTGTAACTTCCAGTAACAGGATTCTGCAACTGAAGGCAGACAGGATAACAGGTCTGCGGGTGCCAGTTACTTATTATGGAAGCTGACTTATACGGCACAAGTATAGAGTTCATCAGTCTTAACTGGCTAAGTGAATTCACAGCCAGTTACATAAATCTGTTCACAAATGCTAATGTTTTAGCTCCAAACACTGTGTTTCAGCTGTGCAGCACAGCTCCACATCTCGATCAGTGGCTGTCCACAACAGTGCCTGAGAGAAAGAGAATTCCTAGGTGTTTCACAAACATTTGCCTAGCATTTTAATATTAAAAACAATTCCAACATGTGATCGTAGATTAAGTTTTAGTGGCTCTCAGGCAGCAGATTATGATTTTAGAGCACGTACATCACCCAGTATGCAGAAATTTAGGAAAGCAGCAGCTGTATAAGCAGCTCACACAAAGCACATAAAAACTGTGCTATTTTTATTAGCAAGCATCAGCATTCAGGTCCTCAAAGATCTGAAGTGGAAGTTCAGCCACAGGCTTATTTCTGGAGCATTACTTCATTTCATTTGAGGAGATTAACACTTTAAACATTAACTCTTCCATCAGCTTTGATGTGCTGTAGTACACTGGGTACTGATGGCAAGAAGACAGTCTACAATTTGTCCATGTCAGCAGACACGCTGGGAACTGCCACCTGCATTACAACAGGTTATTTTTTCCCCCTTTACAGAGCAGTTTGTAAGTATTTAAAGGATACTTTACAAATCAAACTTTGTCTCTTATTCGATGCTGGAGGATGTAATTTGAATTCCAATCAAGAAAGCTCATCTAAAAGTCCACAGGTTTCAACCTTCTCCCCCCCAAATATGTAGAAAGCAGCTGGTTTTGCATCAGCTCAGCTAGATTGTTCAGTGTGATGAAGTCACAGCAAACACGTAAGAGCAGAATTTTAAAGCATCTTACAGAGCTTCCATGTCCCCTGAGCCTCTGAAAAAGAAACTAACATAAGTGGAGTAGAAGCCTTTGCTGCCCATAGAGGCTGTATGGAATACAGACTGGCCTCCTCTGTTAAACAACCTCCTTCCCAATTTAGGTAGCTTTTATTTAGTAAAGTTCTTATCACACCCTCCCCAACCTTCAGTGACTACAAGAAGTATTCTAGTCAAAAGAAGGCATGCGTATTACAGGACGTCTTCCTGCTGATGGGAGCTGGAGAACACAAGACTGCTGCCAGTGCCACAGCAGAGCACTTACCAAGGACTCTGATACCCCTGAGGCTGCTTCTCTCCCCAAGGTCAATGCTTCAACTTACCGACAGGGACCTGCCATTCTTCTCTACCTCTTAACATGTTCACCTGCCAAAGCTCCATGAGTAACATTGTTCTTCTAGTTTTTTATTCTCCTGGAAGTGTTTCTCCCAGGGTAAAATACTAAGGAGTTGACAGGAATCAAACACTGTTTGCTATTAGATGGAAGAAAAGAACACTGAAAAGCTTGAAGCCTGCTTTTCTGACTACTTGTCTCCTTGCATCTGGGAGAAGAGCAATGACAGTGCAAAAGAGTCTTCTGGTACCAGGCAGCTTTATCCAGCATAGGTTACTGTGCAAACAAAGGATGAGAAGGATCTAGGGTGGATCTTTGACAGTGTTTACTAACAGGCTTGACAGTCATTTGCCTCAATCTTTGAGGAGCTTGACTTTATTGACATTAAAAGTGTGCAGACAGCAAGAATAATTATTTTCAATAAGGATGACACTTGTGCCATGACTCTACAGGAAGATACACATGCACACCTGATGGCAGAAGAAATTGGGAACAGCCAAAAAAAAAAAAAAGTCTAGCCTAGTACAGCAAGCTCTGGCCAAATTTCTTTTCATGAATCAAAGAGCCAATGCTGCATTTCTCCAGGAATAAGAGAGCAGATGGCAGACTTTCCGTACCAATTTGAAAGCCAGGAAAAGGAGACAGCTGGGGTCAGGCCCAAGTGCTTGAGGGCACCAATAGCTGTGCTGATTTGCAAGAGCCTCCATGCAAGAAACAGGTTAGTTTTTTTTTTTTTTTAAGCGAAAAAGGGTCTGATTATGCTACTCCACTTGGTAAACCAAAGTAGAGAGCTGGACAGGATAACGGAAGGGAAGTAAAGAGGTTAGACAACGTGAGCTCTATGGTAAGCAATAAGACTGTCTTCAGTGCTTGATCGATATGTAGAAAGCTTATAGCAGTTTAGAGAATTGTAAAAAGCAGTACTAACATCTGCAAGTACAAGGTACCTGGCACACAGCCATCTCAGGCAGTTTTACCATCCAAAGCTCTTTAATTATTCACCCACCACCACTTGGCTTACTGAATGACACTATGGGTACAATGTATTGAATAAGTCTATAGGTGAGGGTAGTACCATGAGGGGGAAATAAAGTCCAAAAACATTTTTACCAAGCATTTTTTTTTTTTTAATAGCTGCACAGATGAAGTAACTTCACTTATTTCTGCTTTCTCCCTGCTACCCCGTTTTTCCCAGCAATAGCCTCACCCCTTCCTCCCTTAAAAATAAGGGAGCTGAGCAAACCAGGTCTGAAAGCCAGTTCACAGCTGTACAGAAGGATTGGTCTCATAACAGACCTTACAACACCCCCAGTACTGATATAACAGAAGGGATTGCTGGGCTACTTATTTTGCTTTCATGGTAGAGTTTGAAAAAAGCTGCTTAATCAGCTTTCCTAACACTCTGAATAATTAGCAAGTAATCAAAGCCTTACAAGATTTTTCAGTGGAGTATGGCAAAAACTGCTTTCACATAGCTTTTTGCTAATTAGTCCTACAAACTATTTCATGCAAATTGCAGGAATTTAAGTATATTTGTTCCCCTTTAGTCTCCAGGTGACTTTCATGCCTAAAGACAGGATTTCTTTGATTTTTCTTTAATTTCTGTATTGAAAAGAGTGTGATAACGTCAACAGCATAGCAAAAAAAGAAATCAGATATGCATCATCTTAAAGAGTTGTCTTTCCTGTAAGCCCATTCAATGTCCAACAGCAATTATATTCCTGTCTACCCCAATATAAGTATAGAGGTTATAAGACTGAAAAACTACCTATTGATACACTTTGTTCTAGTTTGTTTCAGCTAAGTTTGTTTCCTGGGGTCATGCAAACCCTTCAGGCAGTGTTCTGCCCAAGAACCATGTATTGGAAATCACTACTACGGTTTTCAGAGAAGCTGGCAAGCCTGAGCTCTGAGCTGGTCCAGAGAAAGCAGAAATCCTGCGATTGCACGCTCTTAACACAACACTGAGGTTCTGCAAGAAGCTCTTCGCTCCTGCAGTTAATGCACAACAGATGTATTGCAGTTTTTAGACATGTTCTGCATTTTCACTCCTTCGGGAATGCTTTGTTCTCCAACTGAGTGAAAGTCAAAAACATGGCTGTAATACAGTAGTGCTAGGAGCTTGTGCCATGAGAACAGAGCTGAAACAGGAGTAAAACAGACTCTCAATTAGGTTACAGTCTGTTTCCAAAGATTAGCTTCATGCTAATATGCCTTCAAGGCTGGTAATCAGCACAGCTTCATACTTGCTCTTTCAGTGACTAGGGACATGTCAATCTGGAGTGCCAACACTGATACAAAAAGTGTTTGAGACACACTAAGGTTCTAGTTACTCAGTATTTTTTAGAGAAGCAACTGCTTTGCAGTTAAGTCACTGGCCATAATCAAGAATCCAATTTCAATGCTCAGCCTCAACACAAACTTACATTACTACCAAACTCAGAATGCATCAGGGAACCCTCTTTGGGTTCCAATTTAAAACAGATAATGCTTTGTTTCCTCTAAGCATTTACAGATCCTATGTCCTAAGGTCTTACCCCTTATGTAATCAAGGCACCTAACGCAGCACTGCTAAAAGCCTCTCATCTCCCCTAGAATCTCATCTCCCACTATCATTAAGTCAGCTTGACTTTTGAGATCCAAAAGGAAGGTTCATGCAGCTGCACTGAGTGCTTACTAGATAATTGATGTATTTAGGGCTTCTAAATAGGACTTGCAAGTTTTCAAAGTGATTGCAGAAGAGAAATACTGTAATCAAAGTCCTTGTCCCTCCAAAGCCTCCTGAAATTGTAGTAAATGCTCATATTATTGGTGAAAGGAAGGGCAGCTGCACTGATTCTGGAGGTCCTGGAACAGAAGGTCAAGGATCAGCCTGCTCAAACACACAGTTGACATAAGGTGAATTCAAAAGTGGATTCAACAGGCTCAGAGCTAGCCAGTACATCATTACTTTATTAAACTAGCTATGGTAATGTGGTCTACCCAGTAATAGATTTCATTAGTCTTCAATCAGCTTAAGGCACTTCAAATAAGAGTAGGCACTTTAAAACTAATAGCCATCCCTGTGTTCATTATAAGTGCCCAGACACACCATAAGAACATTTCCTTTCTGTGAACCCTGATAGATTTCTTCCCTAATAGAAGGGGAGTACATGAACAGGAACAAGTGCTGACCACATCTCTCTCCCCCCATTTCCCCAGACAGTGGGCTATATAGTGCTGGTATAGCACAGTATCAGCATACAGCTACTACACAGAGGGGCTGGGATGACCTTTTCCATACATCCACAGAGAGTCTTGCACAATAAGACTTGGTCTTAACCCCAGGTACCTGGGACACTAACAGTAAATAAATGCTTCACTTGGAACATGTTTATTTTCTCAAGACAATACCCTGACATTCACTCACACTCAGGTTTAAGAAACGCACTGGGCAGAAGAATGGTTAAGTGCAGCCCTTCTCTCTACAACACAGGTCAACATGGAAAAAGTTATACTACTTACTCTTTGGTCAGAAGCGGGCAGGATTTGAGTAGAAAGCGGGCCAAAGCAGAGTCCTGGTAAATGAGTTCAGGGGGGGCAGTTGGGCTTTTTAAATTCAAACAGCGAACAATAACATAAAGAACAGCAGCAACTGCAGCTAGCTTCACCCCATCAAACACTGCCGGCAGCTCAGGGGTTTCCAACATTGTACTCATTTTGAACCTGGAGATAAAAAACCCACAATATTAAAGCCTTTTGCAATATACTGTTGGTTATTAATAACAATTGCCATGGTAAATACAAGACTGCGCCAAACAACTAAATTTGTCAGTTAACACTGATACAAATATCCTTGCCTATCAACTCACACTAGCAAATTTTAAGATGAAAGGAAGTTTATTTTGTACTGCTCCAAAAAACCTGACCAGCACAAGAAATAGAAACTGGATGATCAGTTGGAAAGGAGATTTATTCCTAATCAGTGCTGCACTAGAATTGCAACAGGATCTCAGGTGTCAAACCCTACTATCTGCAGCCAGTTGATACTCTCAGGATCTTGGCCAAGACTACCCAGCTCAAATAGAAGCTGAATGAAAAGCCAGGCTATAAAGGCACATCAGCAGCTTTGGATGTGTGCTTCATACCAGATGTACAAGCCAGGCTTGAAAAGGAGAACTTGAAAGAATTACTGTGCTAGTTCCTCAACCTGAATTTTGCAACTCCACAAGAACAGTGGTACTAACTCCTGCATCTATTTAAGGTGGTCACTTTATGTATCACACAGTTCAGCATTTCTTTTAATTCACTGTAGTTCTGCAGCTGAAGGAGAACTAGATTAATATCTAGTCTTTCAAAGGCTTCAGAGTAAAGGCAGTAAAGGAAGGGAGAAAATTAAAAACCCCACAATATAACAATATCCTTGCACCTTGAAATCAAGTTCTTAAACTGATCCAGCTTCTTTTGAACACATGGTTCAAATAGCTGCTTGCAGTTATTACAGGGACATTTCATCCATGCTGAAGGGGCAGGTTTTTCCCCTGGGTCTTTCCTCAGCCAAGTGGGTAACCCAAGTAACAGAGTGAGTGACAAATCAGTCTTACCAATTTCACTTTTTCTTCAAACTAGAAATAATTGCCAGACCTCAGTAGAATGGTTACTGTCTGGATCCACGTGCTACCCTGTGAGGAGAGAAGAAGCAAATTGATTATTACTTCTAAGGCTGCATCTCTCAGCTGGAAGGAAAGAACACAAGTTTATACAGAGATCCCATTGCAAACGATTTGTATATTCAGTCACAACCGCTTCAACTCTGATCCATCTGCATCACAAACCTTTTGCCTATGGACAGATTCCAAACTACATCAGTTGCCTACAGCATATTAATTTATCTGCAGTATGCAAATACACCTTCATGAATAGAGATAGACAGAAAGCAATGATGAAAACCACTGCAACTTGAGAGGAAAGCCACACAATGAACTTCCAGAAGACCACAGAATTACCACCGTTGCAAGACAGTGACATTGTCCTCAGTTGTAAGCACTACCCAAATCCCTCTGTATTTAAAAGGCTAGAAGTGAAAGGCCACTGTTCTTCCCAACTTCATGCAGTTATCTACGCTGTTACTGAAGTGTGAAGCCAGTCTGAAAGAAGTTTCCTGCTACTTTTACTCAGGCTTAGCAAGGCAGCTCTCTCCTACAGATGGAAGCTTGTAAACAGTCTCTGCTTGTTCCCACACTTGCTTTTTTGACAAGTTACAAAATACCACACTTCAGGATGGTGAGAGCCACCAGGAAGCTCAGATACAGACACCTAATTAACACTAGCGCACACACACCAAGGCTTGTTACAAGAATTTGATGATGCCAATAACGGAGAGATAGCTTTCAGCCCCTAACCATAAAAAAAGCAAGCGATATCTACAATCAGAACTGGATCCCCTACAGGCACAACAAAGCAATGGGGAACTGGAGCTTCCAGGAAAAAGCTCCAGAACAGTTTGCTCTCTACCACAGCTGCTGCTTCCAACTCACAACACCACCAACAGCACAGGCCATACCAAAGCCTTAATCGTCTTCCTAGCAGGAAGGCAAAACCCCAGAAGTACTTTTTGTACTCAGTGCAGCTACACCAAAATCCCTTGGAAGGCTGACATCAGCTATTGATTAGCAGAGTGCTGGAAAGCTAGAAGTTTCTGCCACCATAACTGTCTGCATTGCAGGAGAACAGAGGGTGAGGGAAGCAGAGACATTTAATATCGGACAACTCTGAAGCATTTATTTTCTGATTCTGAGTAGCAGGGACAGAGAAGTGGGTTACAAAAAGCCATTTATTCCTCTAATCAGAAAATTACATTGGCATCATGTGTCTCAATGAAGAGTTCAAGTACAACGATCAGCTGTAGTATGTTAGCTCACTTCCACGCTTGGTAGACTTTCACCAACACTACCACCAACTGCGTAGGAGACAACATGCAAACTACAGCAACAGCTTCTCCAGGGAAGGTACCATCAGCAAAAGAGTGGATTGAGTTCCTGAACAATTGCTGACTCAAGGACAATCAGGTGCTTGAGTAAGACTTGTCCAGCTAAATCTCCCAGAAGTTCTTCTCTTGGCACCTTCCCTTCCTTATTTAGAAAATAAATAGATACAGAAGTTACCTAAGACCTTCCTGCCACCTGGATTTTAAGCTAGTTTGCTGTTTACAGCTTTCACAGTATTAGTGAATGTTAAAAATAAAACTGGACATGATTAGTGATTAGCATTTTGTACTAATGACTCAGTATAACTGATCCAACTAAGCTGTATCTCACTGAGAGTCTTCTTTCCCACATAATCTTCAGATCACAAACATACCGTATCTTTCTGATACTTCTATATCTAGTTTTTGCCTGTCACTACCTTAAAAAAAGCATACTGGCTTGGACTCTTTCAGAAGAAACAGCTCTTGGCAGGCAGGATTATGCTTTGACACTTGTGAACTAGTATTCTTCCCTTTTAGACAGTCTAAATACACATTCACTGAACATACACACTTTAAACATGTGCTAGAGGTTCATGTATTTGTCAGGATCTTCACCTAAAAGCTCAGATCAGCCTTTGCACAGCTAACACGAAGCTGGCACTCCTGTTACTCTCACAGCTGTCTGTAGTGATTAACTAAGCAGTGGGTCTAGTCCAAAAAGGCCAGATTGGTAAACTCCATGCCCTATGCATCCAGCTGTGACACTTCAGGGTCATCCTCAAGAGTCTGGTATTTCTGAAGACCTAAATAGACCTGTCTCAGCCAGGGCAGATTTGCAGGGGCTGAGCCAGAGCACTCTGCTCTGAAGTTTTATGTGTTTAGCTTACCAAAATTAATTTGAGAGCTCTGCCTCTAATCACATAGGACAAATGCCTCCCCCCTATTTACAAGCAGGGATGAGGTCACCTTGCTTCTGTTATGTTAGATCTTTATTGCGTTGACCCAATAAACTTGTCTGTTTACAAAAAAGGACAAATAACCAGTGTTGAGCCAGTCAAATTTTAATCTAGAATCTCTTCTAAATGGGTCAGCACTAATATAAACAGATAAACATTTGTTCTTTTCTGTATACAGAACACTAGATTCACTTTTAGCAGGCTAGACAAAATTAGTGAGAGGCAGTAAGTATATCACTGGGAGCAATTAAGCCTGCCTTTTCGTCCATCACAGGGTTTCAGATCCACATCCAGGAACACAAAGAAGTTGAAGCTCTTGGGGCCAAGGATGTTACTTTGAAGCACCTTAAGTATACAATTCCTTTTTTAAAAAAAAAAAAAAAAAATCACTTAAAGGCATGACAGCCCCAAAGACTGACAGTTTTTTCAAGCAATATTCTAGAGTCCCATTTGTGACTGAGGAGTAACTTTAAAATCAGTCACTGGAGGGCAAATGCTGGATTTGTGGAGTCTTTTCATTTGCCCTTTCATCACAGAATAAAAAGCTGAAAATCATGTTACAAGAAACACTTCAGCACTGCTGTTAACAGAGCACACCTCACCCTTGCAAGTACAAGAAAAAACCCCATGTCTCCCCTTTCCAGACAGGAATAGAAACAAGTACAACAAAAGCCAGTAGAGCCACAGCAAATTCCTTACGTACCCTTTCAAAGACACTGGGTTTTGGGAAAGCCATCACCAAGATCTTTACTTGTACAATAGGATTTATTGTCAGTCATGACTTCACCGAGACCTGTACACACTTCTGTTCCAGCTTGCCTGGGGAGAGGAGACTCTTGCAGGGACAGGAGTCACTTCACCCTGTGAGTCAACATGGCACACACAGGATTTGGTAGCCAAGCACTACAGCTCCTCCACCCATGCCAAAGCTGACCCTGACTCTGCATACTGGGAAGCCAACATTAAAAAAAAAACAAAGACATTAAAGGAAGCCACTCCCATAGGGTACTTCCCTCAGGCCTTTTAATGAGCAGCTGAAAGCCTGGGAGACTCATTTCACTGAAGCACTGGAAATGCTCTGGGCTAAAGTGAAGATGCAGCTGTATGGAACAGCCTCTTTAAAAGGGGCTCCACAAGCAAGATATTTATGCTCCGTTATGATCACTGAAGAATCTTGAAGGAAACCTGTTTCCAGGAATGGCAAATACAGAAGCCTCCTAGATACCCTCCCACCAGTCAGTGTTCTGGATCACTAGTGCTTTCAGAGCTCAGCTGGACACCAAAACACTGGAGCATACCTGGCCAACACTGAAAGCATTTAAAATTCCCTTTCCTGTCCTTTTACAGCTTCCACCAAGTAATGTAATACCCTCTCTCCTCCCCACTAAGATTCAGAAGAGCCAAAGAGGCCATTTCTAGACAGACTTTGTTAACGAATTTCTCAGACATTTCTTGAACTGGTTTCACTTTTTTGTAGTGCCTGCTTGGGGAATAAAACTCTGCAAAGTTTGTTAGACTAAAGGAAAAATAGAAACTTCTACTTGAAAGAGTTGTGCCTAGGCAGATTCCAATCAGAAATAAGGGGGTTCCCCTCCCCCCCCCCCTTTGAGGGGGGAAGGAAGAAAGTTCTTTTACTGAACTTAGTTCTTCAAGGAATGCTTCCAGGAAATTTATCATCTTTAATATCAGCCAAAGCTAATGCCTCTTCCAGAAGACATGCTGCAAACCCAAAAGTTACAGGCCTGTTACTATCAGGTAAGTTACTTAGAACCACATTATGGAGAAGGGAACTTTATCAAGGAAATGGTGGAATGTCAGAGTGCTACAAAGGTTTTTAAACAAAGCTGAGTTTTATGCCATCATATTATTTGAATCTCACCCCAGGAAGTGTGCAAGAAGTGTCCACTGCTGAGCTCTCAATGGTCTAAATACAGAGGAAGATGTTTAGAGACCATCCAGATGAAAATGTATCTAGGGAACGTATACATCTAGGAAAGACTCTGAAGCAATGTGATTGATAGGAAAGGCTGCCAGACTAAGGTTTTATAAAGCACTGGAGGACAGTCCGAGGTCACACAAGCTACATGAGTACAAGAATCTGTGCAAGAGGAATCATGAAAAAACTCAAGCTTTATTGCACCATCCTGTATCCTGCCTTTTACCCAGCACTTTTGGTGTAAAAGATGCTCTCATTTTTACAGAAAAAGTGTTAAGCTTAAACACTACTTTAAGGTCTCCAAAGAATTACATAGATAAGTGTTTTTTAGGGCCACACCAGTACTATGCCTCATCAGTTTTGGCACATAAAGCAAGGCATCACAGTGCTTATTTCAAGCCTGGCATCTAACCAAGCTTACCCCATGCAGAACCTCCTATTATCTTCAGTGGTAGTTCAGAAGCAAACACGTCAGAAGCAAAACGCTGAGATCACCTTGATGTACCACTTGGTACTTCTGGCCATTTAAAACAGCCAATTAAGTCTCAGATCTCAAAGCATAGAGGGTATAATTAAGAATCAACTGAGCACTTCAAGCACTTAAGCTTAGTTTTTCAGGAGATGTGGCCATGAGAGATAAAGTGCAGTCCTCACCAGAGTCATCAAGAGTCTGACAAAGACTGCCGCAGTTTTGTTGTCAAACCTCTGACAGATTTTTATCTCCAAATAAAGAGGGCACCATGACATGTCCCATCACAAGGATGCTTAAAAGAACATTACCTGGACAGCACACAGAAGTCCTTGGTGCAAATCCCTCCACCTTGTGCCAGAGCCAGCACCCAGGACAGGATTTGGCTGGTCTCTAAGTATACAAAGCAGCAGGTTCTGTTTACACCATGTTCTGACAAGAATTTCTTGGCTGGTGCCTTCATTGGAGTCTGACCTTTCCATCAGATGCATTACTTGGCTCATATACTGAATTTAGAGGTACTCTGAGGTTACAGGGACAAAGTTCATAGCATAAGGTACCATGAGCACAGCCAGAAAGACAGGTGTCCTTAACTGGAGCTTTTTCTTCTTTTTTCACTTTGAAAAGCCCTACACCCTCAGAGCAGAAGCTGAGCACCAAAGAGGGCTGGGTGTATGTGCCAAGGCAGGTTGCTTAAGAAAGCACCTGAGAATCATTCTACAGGGCCAAAGACTCTTTAGGTCTTTCACTTCCCCAAGAAGGCTAATTTAGTCAACTAAGCCTTGAATCTCACTTCCTTCCAACTACAGGAACTGCTTTTGTTTCTTCACAATATTAACTACTCAAAATGGCTCTACTGCATGACAGGCAGCTTTTGTATATTATCCAAGAAGGTTGCTATGTAGACTCCCTGTATGTCACCTTATCTGGTTCCTGTTTGTCACAGATGGATTGAAAAAACACTGCATTAGCTTTTATTGCACACACCTGATATACAATATTAACTAAGAAAAAGACAAGGCTAGAATGACTCCACAGAAATCAATTAACTGCATCTTATCTTAAAGAAAAGGCTCATGTTATTTAAGCAAACATAATTATTCAATTACTGCAGAGACTTAGGACTTTGTCACACGCTAACCACTGCCTTGTGGAACTACAGGGCAGAGCTTCAGCTCCTTGTAGAAGAAGTCAAGCTTACTTTTAGGTACTGAGAGAAAATAAATCCTGGCTGACATCTTTCCACCATCTTACAGCATTAGCAGATGCCACTCGCCTACCACATAACCCTGTGTGCCAGCAGGCAGCATTACGGTCAAGGGAAAAAGTTAAGTAAACACACTGCAGACAACTCAACAATCCATGCTCAGTAGTTGAGGGAACATTACTAGCACCAAGCCACAGACAGCTAAATGAGCTAAGACAAACCACATGACAGATTAAACCCCCCTGAAGGAGTCGGCTCTATTTCTTCACTATATTTTGAAAAACAGTATCATACTGTTAAAGTCTCATTGACCCTCAGACTCCAACCCCTCCATTGCCACACTGTCACAGAGCTCAGGTGTACGTATCAGAAGAGCAGCCCAAAGTCCAAGCCCCTCACAGCTGTTTGCTCAGCTACAGGGTACACAGCTGACTAAGTGGGGAGTACACACCGCACCAGACTGGCTGCACAGCAGGGAAAGACCTTCTATCACCAAAGCACACATTAAGACAGCTAAGAGGACTTTATTCAAGACCAGTTCGGTTCAAGCAGTCGGAAAACACCTAGATCTGGACATGGTCAAAAGCTGAGGTGGCACTTTAAGGTCTTCAAACACCTTATGTATTTTCTTTCCCCTGAGAAGCAGCTCCACTCCACAGCGGTACAGAAGATTTGCAGAGTCATTCTCTCAGAGTCTGCCCATGATAGATAGAAGGCTCACACTAGAGAAGTTTAATTCACATGATTACATTAAAAATGAAGCAACAACATTTCAAGACAAAAGAACCAAATCCCAAGAGACAGGACCTGACCAACACACAGCTACCACTACTGCAGAATACTCAATTTTTAGCAAATGCCGATTAACACAGAGGTTTTCGAGCACTACAGCAGTCACTAGCAACTCAAAGTTCCAAGAACTACGTGGCCCACTCTCCTGCTGAATCTGAGTGGGAGGTTAGGGATATTACAGGCACATCTTAGGACGTTTTCTCCTTACCTCTTACAAGAACGTTCACTGTAAATGACTCTGCATCTGCTTATTTCACTTAGTACAATCTTTCATATTCACATATGCCCAACCAACACTTCACAGAACTGGGTGTTCCAGTTCAGGGATGGCCAGGCTTGAACACCCTGAGCAGAATTTTTCTGGAACCTCCACCCATGCAAAAAGCATCTTTGAAGATGTAAATGAGTTTAGAAGCAGGACAGATTGTTGAACAGTGAACCCCTCACTAGCAGCCAGTCACTTGTCCAAGCTGACCCTTTCCATGAGGAGCCCGTATTATGCTGTTTGAGTACTCAATACCCTGAATAGGGCTGTAGCTCAATTATTAGCAGCTAGTACATTGGAAGTTTCAGAAGGGTTTGGTGTTTGCAGGAGCTCAGTCCTCAGGAAGTTGTCATTGCCATTTATTTCAGTCAGACTGAACCCACGATGAAAAACTCAAGTATTTCTCAACAGTAGAGTAAGTGGTAGGCAACTGCACCTTCTGATCAATCTAGAGATACAGATGAAAATCTTCCATATGTGGCCAAGTATGACACTTCCTTCCACTGCCGTTACCTCTAACGGAGCACGGGCACAAAGATGTTTCAGACACCTGGTTTGTACAGAGCTGCTTTGCAAAGCATTTTGAATCCCTGCTGCTGACAGAATAAGGCTGGCAGTCAAAGACAATCTTTATTATCAACTGATACAGGTGGAGAAAAGACAAGCCCTTGGGCACAGAAGGCTTCCTAGAGCTAAAAGCGGCTAAGATAGCTGCCTGACTTGCCACCCACATATGTTGGGCAAGTGGGACTTTGCTTCTCTATAAGAAGAACAGATTGCCCTTGCACATTGAAATTAAATTGATTGTTTGGTACTGAACTCAATCAGCTGAGTTTGATCAGGTTTTTTTAAAGTGCATATAACCTTATCTTCACAAGCTATTTAGGCCGAAGAATGGTAAACACTTGCACAGAAGTTCAGTTGATCTATAGAGTACACATTAAGAACAGCAATTCAGAGCTATACCACATCATGAGATACGATCTTCCAGAGAAACCCAAAAGTGTAGATGAAGATTCCAATATAGTAGCATAACTATGATGATTTAAGCTTTTGCTGAAAAATCCCAAGCCACCAGTTTTAGGCTGGCGTCAGCACCTCTCAATAGGAATTGAGAGCACCAAAGACCCCAGCACCTACACATCTACTAGAGAATTTGCTAAATTCCGGGGTTTTTTTGTTAAATTAATCCAAGTTGTGGCACTTCCAGAGCTGGCAGCATGAAAATAAGGATGAAGAGGCTGAAGAGCAAGAAAGGGGAGTAACAGGGCAATGTGAATCCAGCAGCACCCAGGACATTTCCATTATCAAGTGAGGTTAAACTACAGAAGGTCAGAATCACTGCTCTAAAACCACCATTTTCTATAGTACATCAAATTACATCTAAAAGTACAGTTGGAATGATAGATTTGGGTATCCTCTCCATATGCCTGTGTCAAGGACAAATGATGTTATTCTGCCAGCTTTCCTTCCCAATACCACATCCCAGATCAGTGACTATTTCAGCGCGTTAATCTCTGGGTTTTCACATGACAAGTTTAATAATGCAGCTTTATGAAACACTTAAAACCTAAGCTGCTATTCATTCCCCAAATAGAAAAATATAGCTTTTACAAGAAGAGTAGAACAAATTAATTCTTAAGTTTAACTTCTTCAGAAACAGTTTTGCAAGATGGAAGGTTTTATCCCCAACCTCCACATTTTTTCCACCCCTAGAAAAGGCACAATCTTAGGTGAGCCTCATTCTCTATGCAGCTAATTCACTCAGTAACAGAAAGGATCTCCCATGCAAAAGCTGAAATATAACTATTTTTAAGAATAAGGCAAGAGAATAGAAGAACCCAAACATTAGCTCTTAGCTCTTTTTGAACAGCCTTCCTGTTCTCACTCTTGACTTTGAGACCAAAATAAACGATGGCTAGAATAACAAGAAAGGTGTCCACTGATCTAAGAAGAAACAAGAGAATTTATTCAAACTTCTCTTGTGATATGAGAGGTAAGAAGGTGAAATAGATGAACCAAGAAGAGGTAACAAGAGAACAACTACAGACTAGTTGTCAGTAACACAACTCCCTGCACAGGAAATAAACATTATCACAGAAGGTCTGAAAATGAGATTTCACGAATGCAAATGGCTGAACTGTGTGTTCTATGCACACCGTATCAGTGGGAACAAGAACATGTCAACCTAAGCAATATTACAAACATAGCAGACCATGATAATAATTGATAAACAAGGTAAGTAAGATGAACACACTGTATCAGTCAGCTGATTAATAAGCCACAAACATTTGTTACAAAAGCAGTTCCCAGCGCTGTAGAAGCCAAACAGTAATCTGTAAGAGGCGGACGGGAATTTTTAGTACTTACCACACCAGTGACAACTGCACATCAACAATAAGAGGAAGCTGTTACGAATTCTCTGAAGACGCTTGCATGAGAATGCTACTACAGAATGCTATCCCTCCAGCCATAACTGTGGGAATAAAGCTGCTGCTAACATACTTCTTTAAAAGAGTTAGTGTCAGGTGAAGGGATTTCACCAGCTGTCATACATCCACTGTGATAGATACATCTACCCATCATGTACTGGAGTAAATCACAAGTTAGACATGAAGCTGTCGAATGGAGTGGACAGCATCCTGTCACTCAGGCTAACAAGCATCAACAAAAGGAAGTCTAAAGTTGTTGCAAAACACTAGTAGCAGTGTCAGGACCTAGGAGCATGAGTAACAGAGGAGAAGAGCCTTATTTAGGGGAAGCAGTGCAACCTGACAGACGTCAGCCAGAACTCACCTGGCTCTAACTCACCCAAGCATCATCCCCTCAGGACTGCACTGGGCTCCCCATCACTTCCCACCTCAGCCTTCATCCCCTGCCAGCACAGGATGCCCTTGCACCACTGCTTTTCTCACCCTGCACGACCTCACACCTCCACGAAGCCACGGGGAAGGCCGTCGCCGCACCACCCTCTGCGCGGCCCTTCAGCCCCAGCAAGAACCGAGCAGAGCGGCACCGGGAGGGGAGCGGACCACAGACCGCCACAGCCAGGCCAGGCCGAACCCCACCGCAGGGTTACCCCGCCTCCACCCCAGGAAATAAGCACATAAGGCAAGCCTGCTGCGGACAATAAATAGGAAGAGGGCTGCTGGGCGGGCAGGGGGAGTCTGAGGAGCACCGCTGACTGCCCGGCGCCTGACAGACCCGGCCGCGGCCAGACCCCCCGCGTCCCCTCAGGCCCCGTGCCCCTGAGAAGCGGGCAGGGAAGCAGCCCCGGCTGCCGCTGCCCCCTTAGCCCGGCAGGGAAGTGGTTCCCGGAGGGCTGCCGCTGCCCCCTTAGCCCGGCAGGGAAGTGGTTCCCGGAGCGCCGCCGCCTCACCTGCGGGCCCGGCCGAACACCTCGGCCGCCAACAGCTCCCACCCGTCTGCACCGGCCCCGCTACCCGCGGCCCCTTAGTGACCGCCCTCGACTTCCCATTGGCCGCCCCGCCCCGCCGCTCCCGCCCAAACACGCGCGCGGATTGGCCGAGAGGCAAGATGAGGGTGGGAGCGGGCTGCGCGGTCGCCATTGGCTGATGGAGCCGCAGCGGGGCGGGACGGCGTTGTTCCGTTGGCTTGGTCACCTCTCAGTCAGGCGGAGGGCGGTGATTGGCGGCGGCGGGCGGGGCGGGGCGGGGCTGCCGCCGCCCGTGGGGAGTCGCGGCTGCAGGCGCCATGACAGAGCGGGGCAGCAACGGGGCGGGAGGCGGCGTGTGGGGAGCGGCGGTAGGATCGGTGGTAGGATCGGTGACGTGAGAGTGAAGCACCAGCCGCATCCTGCTGCCGGGGCCAACACCCCTGCCCCGGGGAGGGGAGGCAGCCTGGGGAGCCGCTCCAGCGGAGGTGCACGTTCACCCCTTAGTGATGTTGGGCTTGGTGGTTCTGAGGGCCCGATGGGCCAGAAGCCTCTCCAGCGTGGTACAAACTGGTGATAATCCATCTGAGTGTGCCCAGGTGCTGAATACTGGTCATGTAATGCTACGTTGTAGTTAAAATTCATTTAGGAACAATGAACCTTGTTGGAACCTTAAAAATGGTGGCTGAGCCTTCAACAGGCGGGTTTTGTCTCCCGTGCGCCACCTCCCTGTGGCAAACGTGGCACTGGGGTGCAGTGTGGGACCACCTCCTGGGCCTTGCCAAGCAGGAGTGAAGGGGTCTTGCAGCCCCTCAGAGGCACTGTAGTGCCCACCTGGATGCCTCCCACCAAGTGCGATGTGTGATGGAGACAATGAAATCTGCCCAGAGGTAGACAGAGGCTGTCATCTGGAAGGCACTGAAGGAAAGCCAGTAATACAATAAAAAATGTCTGCAATGCGATGTTTATAAACTTGCTTTTCTTGTAGCCTCCCAAAAGAGCCGCGTTACGTTGCTAGTAACATCAACTGTTCCTAGCTATGGTAATGGTTGCTTTATATAACTGGATGGAAAAATCCTTTCCCTGATTTCAGACATTTTGTTTCCTCTGTTTACTGGGAGTTGGAGCTTCCTACGTAGCGAAAGCTCTCAAGGAGCAAGTCACATTTTCCAGAGAGTTATGTATCTGGAGAGATGACTAACTGCTACAGACTGAGTCACAGCGAAGCAGGGAGCTCTGAGGGAGGGCGGAGAGGGGACTGCTGGGATGATGGTGGCCGAGCAGAAACAGCGGCAGCCCCAATGTGGGCGCTTCTCACTTGGTACGGATGTGATCCCGCACTGCTCAGATGAGAGCCGGCTTGCTTATCTCCAGCTTTTAATTAACCTTGTGAAGATACCCAGGGTTTATGGTGATTGCTAAACTTGTCAGCGACTCAGCGGGGCTGAGGTTTCGTATGTCTGAAGGCAGCTGAGTTATGCTTGTGATCAAGCTTCAAGATGGGCTTAGTAGATAAACTTCCGGTATCAGCCTCTTAACTAAGTATTTGAAGAATGTGTTTGAATTTGATTACGGAAAATTGCAGTCCAATTGATTCCAGGTGTACCTTGGCTCCTCACCATGGATCCGGCCAGGAAAACACACCACTGAAGTGGAGCTGAGCCTCCAGGCAAGGCTTTTACTTCAAATCCCTGTTCTGTGAGCTGAGAGAAGCTCAGCTATTAGTTCTTAAGCACACCGTCACAAAGCAGACCAAACTCGTAGCTGCCCACTTCTTGCTGAGGAGAAGTAAAGCATAGGGCAGTCTTTTATACTGGGGGTGCTCTGATACATCATTGAGGAGTGAGAGCTGAGAACCAGAGGGGACGAACGCTGCAGAGGTGGCAGCACAAATTCACAGGTGGCTGTGGCAGTGGGAGCCAAACTTCTCAGCTGTGCTTATTGCAAGAAGAAGGGATGTGGTGGAAAAGGCGCTGTGTCTCCAGAAAGGGAAGGAGGAATAGGTACAAAGTCAGTTGACGTTTTGCACTGGACAATATTGGAGGGTTCCAGCTGCACTTGCTGTTGTGGGAGCAGAGATGGCTGGGGGGGAGCGAGCGTTTGGTGAATACAAACCTGGCTTTGGGCTATTAAAACAGCCTGCGAGCCGTGGCTCATAAAGGAAGCTGCCCTGCCTCTGCATGTGTGCGGGGAGCTGACGTCGCTGCGGCCGAGCCGGTGCGATGGTGAGCGCTGCTGCGCTGGTCGGTGTTGGGAGCAGAGGTGTGTGTGTGTAGCTCAGAGGTGGAGCGCTCTGGCTGGCGGCCAGCGGCGAGGTGGTACCACTCACAGCAAACAGCTCACGCTCAGGAAATGCCATCTGAGCAGTAGCCCAAACCATCCCATGAAGGAAGGGTGCTGGGAAGAGCTGAGCTTCATTCCAGCCTTCTAGGGAGGGATTTGGCAGCTCCAGCCCAGCAGGTGCTTCTGTCTGATGTTCCTGCAGAGAAGTGGGGTGGAGGTGTCCAGGAACACCCTCATGCTTCGGAGGCAGGAGGATTCCTTTTGGAGTAGTGTGGCTACTGCAAAAGAGGCCAAAAGTACGTGCTGGGAGCTGTGGGCACAGGAGGAACACACGGCTTTGCCTTGTGCTTTGGGCAGGCACTTACCTCTGTACAGTGAGGCCAAAAAAAGCCTGAGGATAATTTCATCTATTTAAACCCAGCAACTGGAAAGCTACCAGGCAGAGAGAACTCAATGCGGTGCTGAGCCAGCCCGAGACACCCCCGTACAACACCGTGGTGACAGTCACCTTTTGTTCTTCGCATCCCTCTCTCTTTTGGCTGTTGCTGCCACAAGGAACTCGGACTATTTTCTGCTTCATTTCCCCCGGCCCAGCTTTTTTCCTGCTCAGCAAACTCGCCGTGTGCTGAAGGACTCCCGGGGACTTTGCAACTCTGAGGAAACCTTTCTGCTGGAGGAAATATCGGGGTGCTGGTCTCTGCCAGTGGAGCAGGAGCAAAAAGGAAAACATCTCTTACGAGAGGGTTTGATTGCCAGCTGAAAATAAACGAAGTGCCTGTCAGTGACATGTGAGCACAAAAAAGCTTTGCAGATGCAGATGGAAATAAAGGCAGTGCTTTTTCCTCTTCCCCGGCTCTGCCTTCCCTGCGGTGCCAGCGAGGCATTGGCTCGCAGGCTGCAGCGCCGTGCTGCTTGAGAGCCTGTTGGATCTGGATGCACAGCGCTCTTTGGACTCTTACGTATTTTCTGCAAATGGTGCCTAAAAGCGTAATGGGCACTTTGCAGATCTCTAAATAGACCAGCCTCTGTCCCGAGGAGCTGACAACGTAAGGAGACAAGTGCCAGGGACGGGAGAACGGCTGCATCACATAAACTGGGGCTGGGGAGGTGGCACGTGGCCCACCTGCTCAGTATTTTTCCATCACATTCTCGTTCAGCTGTTCCTTGCCAACTTCCAGCTCTGTCACCCTCCTCAGGAGCTTCTGCTCAGGGTTTATTTAGCACGCTATTTATTTCCTAATTATAGCACTTACTGACTAACCTCAGCCCTACAGGGCTACTGCTGCCCACCTTTTTCTGCCCTGTAGACTAGAGGCTTCTTATGGCTGAAGGCATTTCTTCTGCCGGCCTGTTGCTAGAGACTTTCTGCCTCTTTTTTTTTTTCTGTTTTTCTACCAAACCAAGAACGCTCCCGACTGCTAATAGAGGAAACATCACTGTTCATTTCGGGGCAGATGGACTATTGCATTCCCAAATTCTTTAGGCCAGAAGAGAAATGCCACTGAGCTGAGCACTTTACCAGGCTGTGCTCCGCCGCTTCTGTCTGTGAATTCCCGACAGCCAGCTCACTCCTTTTACCCCACGTCCAGCCACAGCTGCTGGCTGGAGGAAGAGGTTTTGAAAACCACTCCCCAGCATCAGCACTGCCGCTGGTCCTGAGTGCTCCATGACACTCGAACACTGCCTGGCTCCACAACCAGCGACAGTGCTCTAGGGAAAGGATCTATCTACATGTCCCTGAGATGAATCTATGCCACAACACTCCTGAATTTCCCAGGGAGTCCGGTTAAGTTAAATTCCTACCCCCTGCACCAAAAGCTGCCAGGCTAAGCAGACCTGTTCTCAACAGCAGCCACCTCTTGTTCACACAGGGCTATTTCAGAACCATTCCTGTCCCTTTATCACACATTTTGGTAAATCAAGACACAGCTGCAGGGGCTAAGCAGGGCTTTGGTGTAGCACTTGTCCCTAAAGCCACCTGCACAAGCAGGGGGGTTACATGCAGGGGAGGCTGCGTGAGAGCAGCAGGCACCTGGCAGTGAGAGGAGGTATCTCTGGGGGAAAGTAGGATGGATTGGTACAAATGAATGTAGTAAAGCCAGGAGGATGTATGAGCTTCTCCTGGAATGTTTCCAAGATGTCATACTGAATAAAGGAAACTATTTGTCTTCTGTTTAATTCTGAGTGGTCTGCCTGACATTTGCCATTATACTGTGTTCCTGAGGTTGGAGTTTGGAAAGACTATGATTATCCAGCCTCAGAAAGCCAGCCAGGGAGACTGCTAAAGCCACATTTTTTTCAGTGGCTGCTTGTGAAATACTTTCTGTGGAAAAGTTGCTGTATAAGAGAATTGCCATAGTGGAGAATAAGCTCCAATCTTGCAAACTGAAATGCTCAGTGAACCAAACAGTGGGATTATAAACCCCCTGTAAAAATCCAAATTTTAATAGTGCCTAAGGAATAGAGAAGAGGCTCTTCCTAGAGAGCAATATTTATGGAAATAAAGTGAGCGGAGGCGAAAGCTACTGCCTCGTGCCAAAATAGTGGGAATTGGGATATGTCTGAGAGGTAGGGAGCATACAACTCTGTTTGGATGAGGGTGAGTACGAAGGAAATGGTTACGGTTGTGATTAGGGGAAAGGGTGATGGTGTTCGGGAGCAGAGAGCCAGAGCTCTGTTCCCTGGAGGTGTAGAAGGAAAGTGAGAGAAGAAACAAGCTTGATTGTGGTGTGGGAAGGTGGGTTCTGGGTGAGGCTGGTGGGAACCACAGGAGTATGGTTTGGGGGGTCGGCAGGTGGGGAGGAGGCAGCAAGGAGCAGTGGGATGGTTGGTATGAAGGGGTAATCCGGAGTATCCCCATCTGCTGGATTCTTTCCTGGAGCAGTCACAGCCAAGTGGAGGAGGTCTGCTGCCATGTCCAGAGGTGAGCTGGGGGTGACCACCCTCTTCCACACACAGGGACCTGGCAGGTTGTAGAACAACCTCCCAAGAAAACACAGCAACTGCAGCGCTATAGCCATCACTGACCCCACACCATTCCTCCAGCTGACCTCACCTGGCTTTGCAGGAGCAGCACTACCCTTTTGAAAACCCTGCCTGTACCACCATCGAGTTAAATTATTGTATGGGCTGGAGGAAATAAACAGTGCTGCTGACACTGTGTAATGATCACTTCTCCGGGCTGACACCACCTTGGCTGACTGCAGGCTCCACCTTGCAGAGTTGGTGTCTCAGCCTTTTGGAAATGACGTCTAACTTACCATGCGTCTGCTCAGAACAGACCAGCTTTAGGATCCTGATCCTCGAAGTTCCCATGGAATCCATCCTTGGATTTTGGCAGTAATGCTGCAGGAGGAGTTACATGGGGCTGGATGTGTAGGAAGCGGTGCAGGACTGGGAGGATGCATGGCTGAATGGTGGTGATGGAGGTCCTCCTTCCAGATCATCAAAGAGCTGCTGCCCCGGCAGAGGCTAGAGGGTGCTGTGCTGCAGGGAATGGGTGTCCTCCTCCCTCCCCGCCCAGGGAATGGGTGTCCTCCTCCCTCCCTGCTCAGCATCCCTTCAAAGGCAGGTAAAAATTTGCAGGAAGTGCTGCCTTTGAGCTGAGGTGAAGACCAAGGTGCTGGCTGTAGTTACTAACAACCTCCAAGGCTTTTTAAGACTAAAAGATCAGCCTTGTTTAGCTCATTAGTTAGCACCCAGAAGGTGACATACAGAAAGGGTGGCTTTCCTCAGGTGGGTGAAAAGCAAAAAGGAGGGGAGAGAGACAGGAGGGGGGGAAAGGAGCGGGAGAATGAGGAACAGATCAGAAGATAAGGAAGCTGAGCGGAACAAAACCTGAGAATAGAGGAATAAAGAAAGAAAATAGAAGATGAAACCAATGGAGAGGATCACATCGGCTGCTGTGTCCAATTAAGAGCTTCAGACCTGCTGAGTGATGAAAAAAGGAGATTTGCTTGGGAGAAAAATCAAGCAGCCCTTCTTGCTCTCGGCCGCCGAGGCTGAAAAGCCGTCGGCTGATGGGGCAGGATCAGCCGCTGTTTACCCAGCTGAGGTGCGGCTAATCCTGAGCCCAGCAAAGAGCAGAGCTGAGGAGAGACAGAACAGGCGAAGGGGGTGGAGGGGGACACACACACACACACAGAGGAGACAGGGCTGTGTTTGTACAGCGGCTGACAGGCAGCTGCAAGACTGGGCAAAACCACGACATGCTCCCGAACAAGCAGCTCTCTGAGCAGCTCGCTGCTCCCTGGAAAGCCTGCCAGCGAACCGCAGGCAGCCAGGGCGGACGTGCCTCCTGCGCGGGGGCTGCACGTGCTCTGCCAAACACAGCCCTGCCACCCCGAACCTGCCGTTTTGGGGTCACTGTCCTCGCTGCCGGCAAATCTGCTCTGCCCGGCTGCCTGGAGCAGGCCAGGCAAATGTACAGGTGTAGCTAAAAGAGAAGGAAGCACAGGTAGATGTTTCCTTGCTTTCTTAGGTCATGCAGAAGACAATCTGCCAAAAAGGAGGAGATGCAGACATTACAAAGGAGGAAGACCACAAATGAGTCCCATTTCACAGCTGCCCTAAAGGGACTGCACCTTCCTCCGGGTCATAGTAGGTTCTGGGGTTCTTTTAGATGAGCAGCATCCATACAGTGGTGTGTCTGTGAAGCCAGCCCTGCTCATGGAAATGAGCCACATCAGGTCTCCATGTAGGTGACCTCCCTCCTCTTTTCCACCTCAAGCTAGAGGTGGGATAGCAAGGAATGGAAGGGAGCATCCTAAACTGGACGCGTGGGGTTGCCACCCAAGCCCCTGATAACTGCCCGGGCCCTACTATGTGCACCAAAGGAGGTGCTGGGGCTGAGTCTGTAGGTCCCTAGGGAACATCTACAGGAGGCACAAACGAACTTGGCCCAGAACATGGACCGAAGGGAAAGCCCTGTTAGGAGATAAGAGCAGCTGTGAAATCCTCACATTTTCTCTTGCTGTATCTACTTTGGATGTCTCCAGCAAGAGCCACTGGTTTTGCTGCTAGGGCCGCCAGAGCAGCAGCCCGTTGCCAGCTGGGGACAAGTGGGGACTCGGCACTGGAGCCAGGGCCGTTTAGCTCCTCCAAGAGCCACTGGGAGGATGCAGAATAGGTGGGATTTGCATTCAGTATGAACTGGGCTGTGGGGCAGGAGAAAGAGGCAAGATGGAACAATAACATGAAAATGCCTGGTGGGGGATTGATGGCAGGAGGCAAATTGGTTCATGCCATAATAAGGCTTTGGTGGAAGCTGGAGAAGGTAATTGGTGTGGTGGGAGATCCCACAGAGAAGGAGGGGTGATTGCAGAGGACGTATGGGGTATGACTAACAGAATGGATGTCTTAAAAACATGTTAGTATAAACTTCCTGGCAGGGAGGGAAAAACACTTGGGAGACTTTACAGGGGTCCGACACAAAACTGAGCTCTAGGAGATCTCCTTTGGAGGAAATTTATGAAGCAGCCACAGGATGGGTGGATACCCCTGCCACTCAGGACACTCGTGTTCCTGCCAAGGAGGTCTTCACCGCTCCAAGCAATGTGTATGGAAACTGTGTGGAGATGTCTGTAGATGTGCAGGGCTATCGGCTGGCTTCTTGCCCGGGAGTTGTTGTCGCTGCTGAGAAAGGAGGTAGTACAGCCCTAGGCAGAGCGCTGGGGGAGGACACAGCTGCCCCAGCAGTCCCGTGGCGTCCCCTGCTCTGGCCTCGTGTCCCCTTGGGTGCGTGCTGCCCCTGGGACTGTATACGTGCGCTCCTCCATGGCGGATCTGGACACCCTGACCAGGCAGCAGCCCCTGTCCGGGCCGTTGCCGTGGCTTTCACAGATGGGTTTCATTGAGGACACATGTCTGGCTTGGAGTTGTTTTCATTTCCTTTTGAGGAAAGGAGGAGCCATGGGAGAGGAGTAACTGAGCGGCTGAGCCGGCTCTCCTGGACACGGACCACAGTGCCAAACGAGCTCCTGCTGCGGTTTCCGCTGCGGCTCTGGAGGCTGCAGCCCAAGGGGCAGGAAGCGGTGGAGAGGGAGCTTCAACTGGTGTGCCGGTGGCGCAGGATCCGTCCAGGATGGGAGAGCAGCTTGTAATCACAGGGGGAGGCTCTGACGGGTCTCGGGGTAAGGGGGATGTATGTCTCTTTGCCAGCACGGGAGCTCCTGCAGCAGCTCCAGCTGAAGACACTGGGTGCCAGGAGCTTGCCTCCAGAGAAGATGTCATTCAGGAGCCAACGTCTTGCATTGGCAGTCCCCAGCCACCCCACACAGGGGCACAACTGGCTCTAGGTGGCCTCTGAGAGCCACTTTGGGCTGCAGGAACCAAAGGCATAAGGAGGTGTGTTGGAGGTGTGATCACCTCGGGTGCCCCTGTGGGGTTGCATGTCTGTGTGAGGGAGGGAGGTGTGCAGGGACCTGTGCTTTCCTGCTACAACCAGCCATAGATGTGGCTACTGAAGTGTTTCTTAAAAGGCCCCAAATCTGCCTTTCTTCAGGAAGAAATAAATCCCAGAGTTGTGGCAGATCTGTGGCCTTGCCTGCCAGGCTCTGGGGGATCAGAGCCAGTGGGAGGCACGGAGGATGGGGGGCGGGCAGAGTTCAAACCTTCTCATTATGCTCTGAGGTACAGAGATCAAAAGGCAACTTCACAAATTAATGAGGCCCTGGCCTGGGCAGAGCCTCTCCCCAGCATGGATGGGTGGGAGGGGAACGTGCCGTAATGAGCAAACTGCTTCTTCTTCACCAGCCGGTAAGACAGGTTCTGGGCTTCTTGCAAACCCCGTGGCCCAGCTCGTTAGAGTTCATTAGTGTTGTTACATATTCATATAGCATTAGTGCCATCAGGCCCCTGATGTTTAATCAGGCAGCAAGCTTGCCTTGAGCCCTACAAGTCTTGGAGGACCTTCCATCAAGCGTATGCCAGAAGCACACGCACCAAATCAATGGCTTGTAAGGAGGGGTCTTGCGAGCATGATAACAGGGTGAGGATCTGTCCCTTGCCACAGAAACCTGGGTTATCAGAGCAACTTCGATGATAAAGTTATCAAGTACACAATTTAGCGCTTTGTGTCAAGGCAGGAGCTTGCCAAGAGCTTCCTGAAAAAGAACAAAAGAGCCACAGCTTATCTGCCTGTAGGATCTGCTCACTGCTTGCGCACAGTCAGGCTGCTTGTTGCTGCTAATCCATAAGCGGTTTCGATTGTGCATCATGGAATACCACGGAGTGTCAGTTCCTGTTACTGGATGGGTGCTTTCAACCGACAGGCTAGAGAGGGGCAAGGTGACTCTGGGATGTGGGCTCTGCTCCATCCTTCCTGGGCAGTCCGTAGGGAGCAGCCACCACCACGCAGGGGTTTAGTCCTGGCCAGTGGTTGGTGCTGATCCATCCTCTGCTGTCTCCCAGGGAGATTCCTCCTGTAGCAGATCTGAATGACCTTTTGTTTACCACCAACTGCTGAGGAGGTGTGTGTAAGAGGCCAAGCCCACACGCCTACCTCGTAGATGGACAAAATAAAGGGAGACGTCCTCTCCTCAAGCCCCTCCAGCCCTTGGTTTCCCATCTGTCAAGCGAAGATGAAGGCAACACCTTTTCTGTTGGAGATATACGTGGATAAATCCTTAAAGACTGCAAAGCATTCAATTCAGAGAAGGGGGTTATATAAAGGTGCTTATATTAAGCACCTTACACACACACACCAGCTCTAAGCTGGATATAATCTTGTTTACTGAGCTTAGAGCAAAGGACTTGAAGTTAAACTGGCTGGGATCTCATCAGACCTCTGACACGATCAGCAGTGGGAATGGAGCAAAACTGGGGGACAGTGCTGCCCTTTGCCTTCTTCCTTTTAAATCACAAAGTTTTACGTACCCTGAAGGGCACTCAGTAGCTGTACAGAGCTTTCCATGCCCTGAGGATATTCAGTATCTGGGTTTCTTCAGATAGTCCTGAAATTCCTGGTACCTACACATTAGCATCCCTAAACGTAAAGCCTTAAAGAAGCTGTTGCCCTTTTGATACAAAGGGCAGAGAGTGTGGAAAGCTTTTTTTTTTTTTTTTTCCTCTAGAAAATAAACAGAGAAATCCAGCCACATGCAAGGATTGTCCTGGCCAGTGGATGTTTTCTGCAGCCGTCGGAAACCAGGCGCTGGCTCGCTGGCAGGCACTGACGCTGGCCGGGGCTGTAGGAGGCTAGAGATGCTGGCGCTGAGCACTTGGTTATCCTGTTAGAGGGATTAGGAGCAGACTGGGGCTTAATCCTCTCTGATGGTGCTGTGTATGGCTTCTCCTTCACACTCAGAGCAGTTCGCATGTGTAGCAGGACGGGGTGTTGATCCCACGGGGCAGGAAACCTTCCCAGGACCTGTGCTGTGGCCTGAACCACAACTTCGGGTGCTAGGAAAGAGCCGTGCCTGCCAGGGATGGGGCTGGCTACCTCTGCTAGGGGGTTTTCTGGGCCCTTGATGCTGGGCTGAGGGGAGAAAACCATGTTGCAGGGAGGGTTGTGGGAGCGTTTCGGGTGGGGAGTCCCTTCGGGGTGTAACGGCCGCCTTTCTTTTGAGATAAACCTAAGCCAGTGAACTTCTTTATAGAACAGATAGCTGAAACAATAGGGGCTGCTGCCCAAAAAAAAGATCCATGCAGGAGGTAAGTAGGATTTTGCTGGGGTTGGGGGGGGTGTTATTGCTATCTGATGGCGGGGGGAGAGGTCCTCTGGGTCAGAGGTGAGTGTCTGAGAGGGAGTGGAGAGGAGGAACCTGAAACTATGGTGATACCAGAGTCATCACCGCAAACTCATTGGCTGTGCGACGCACCCTGGCCAGTTTTATGGCGGATGGGGGCTTTATGCTTGAGCAAGGGCCAGGCTGTGTATTGTTCGTCTCTCTTTTTAACAGGAAAACACCTTTGTAGAGGCTTGGAAATGCAGAGAATTGCATCAGAGAAACATGCAACCCCATCACTTCTTTTCCTCTTTATCACCCCAGCTATGGGAACCAGGATATTGGCTATCTGTACGGCTCAGAAAGGGTTACGGCACAGCAAAGCCTGGCAGATCTCCATGCAGAAGAAACCAAACCCAGTGGTAAATCCTGCTATAACAAGGCCTAAGTAATCCCTGCAGAAGGGAGTGAAATTATGCCTGACCTTCGACCTACCCAACTCTTTCAAGTAGAGCCATCCTTTGTGAAAACTTGGCAGCTGAACGAACCCGGGGTGTGGTGTACGCCTGTGGGGGCTGTCTCCATTCCTCGCTGCTTCCCTGTCCTTGACAGGTTACTCCTCTCTCTTCTCTGTCTCCCATAGCCAGAGCTTCCCTCTTCCAGCTGGGACAGCACAGGCTCTTCCCAACCCCGCTTTCTCATTGGGATCCCCTGCTTCATCGCAGGTCTCCATTCCAAGAGCCACTGGTGTCTCCAGGAAGCGCTGTCTCTATGGAGAGCGTAACTCCGCCTGGCCTCCACCACTCATTTTTTAATATCCTTTCTCATGCATGTTCCTTGGGACATCGGCATTCGTGCCCCCAGGGACAGGACGAAAACATTTTGCTTTCTGTTTTTAGAGAGGCTGATGATTTTTCCGCAGCTCCCTTTGGGTCTTGCATCCTCTCCGAGACCAGTCCTGGCAGTAGCCCCTCAAGAAGCAGAACAAACACCCTTGTCCTAGTTGCTTGTGCAGCGGCCTGGGAATCTTGCCCTGCGCTTTCCTCCTCCTGACCTTGTTTTCCTCCGAACACCACAGCAGTAATTACCCTGAGGTTGAAGGGTTATTCGAAAGCAAGTACTTTTTCTTGTCCTCTCCCTCCTTTCCAGCCACTGTTTCTCCCTACCCTGGACTTAATCTCTGCCTGGAGCTTCCTTCACGTTACTATTAATTGAAGGAAACACCACCTGCGAGGGTGGTGGGTCTGAGTGGGAATATGTGGCCAGCTCCCTGTGTTCCTCATGCCCTGGTGCTCCAGCAACGCCACCAACAGCCGAGCAAACTGCCTTCACGCCGGGGCAGCTGGGCCTGCTGGTGGGTCTGTCCCCAGGGTGTCGCTCCCAGTCTGGGTGCTCTCACGGGCACTGGTTGACCACAGTGGCTGGATGCTGGAGTGGGGATGGAAAATGAGGTGGAAAGACTGGCCAAAGCTGGTCAAAGTGCACGGCGCGCGGCTGGGCTGCCCGGCTGGCTGCCGGCTGAGGTGGCCGCGTTGCCAAAGCCAGAAGTGTAGCAACACTTGGGCAGCGTCAACATGTAAATATGAGCAGCCGGAGTGTCTGAGGTGGGTTAGTTAATGCTGAAATGCAGAGTTTTGCAAGAAGAGATAAAATCAACTTCATGTTTAGGAAGGCTTAAGGGTGGATTTTCGGGGCAAATGATCCAGCTTTCCCGTAATGTGCAGTTCCCTGTGCCGTCTTCTTAAGTGTTTGCTGCTGAATATGAATTTAGCCTGAATATGCTCTAGCCCCGCAGTTTCTGCCTTCCAGGGCAGAGCTCCCCACATGGCACCAGCTCCTCTCGAGAGCATGGCTGGGCTTCTCCAGACCTCGAGGGCCGGGCACAGCTCGAAGAGGAGCTTGTTTGTGACTGAACCAACAGTCCAGTGGTGTGGTGCGTTGGGCACAGAGCTATTTTTCCCCTCAGCCCCTTTCCTGTGCACACCCAGACCTGGCTGCGAGCTGTTTTCCTTGATGATGGTGAGGAGGAGCTTGGGAAAACCCCACAACGCGGGCATGCTGGGTGCGAGGGTGGCGTGGGGTGCTCATGGGTGCCCCGTCCCAGCGGAGGGGAAGCCCTCTCCAGCTTTCATCTCACCCAGGGAGAGAAAAGGGGGATTTGTGCTGCAAAACAGCTCTTCCTCCTGCCAAGTGCTGGCAGCCCCCAGTGTATCCCGGTCCAGCTCTGCTCCCCTCTGCCTGCCAGCCAGGGCCGGGAGCCACGGGCACTGCCAGGCTCAGGAAGTCTAAGAGCCAAGGTCTGGCGTGGGGTGAGCCGATGGACCCGGAGCATCACCAGTTCAAGCTGCTAATTAAGCACCTTCGGCTACCAGGCCCGTCTCCCAACACTGCCTCTCGCCCTCCCGCCGTGGGGTGGCTGGGGTACCCCCCCCTGCTGCCTGCACCCCGCACCCCGGGGTGGCTGGGGTACCCCCCCGCACCCTGCAATCCTCTGCTGCCCGCACCCCCCATGCTGCCGGCACCCCCCGCCTGCTCAGCCCGCATCCCCCCCTCCCCGCTCCCCAGCGGGGGCTCTCGGGGCGGGGGGGGTGGGACCCGCGGGTCACCCTGTGCCCGGCGCGGCGGGGGCCGGTCCCCGCCCCGGGGGCGGGCGGCGGAGCACGTGGGGCCGCGCCGGGCCGGGCTGAGTCACTCCCCGCCCCGAGCCCCGCGGCGGAGCGGCGCGGAGCGGAGCGGCGCGGAGCCATCGGTGCGGATCGGGAGGCAGCATGAAGGCGGAGAGGCCGTGGCGGGCGCTGCTCTTCCTGGGGCTGGGGCTGTCGCTGCTGCTGGTGGTGGCCGGTGAGTGCCGGGGTGCCGGGGTGCCGGGGTGCAGGAGATCCGGAGTGCAGGGGATACAGCGTGCCAAGGAGCCCGGGGTGCTGGGGAATCGGGAGTGCAGGGGATGCGGGGTGCAGGGTTGTCCGGTGTGACGGGGATCCGGGGTGCCAGGCAGCCCGGGGTGACGGGGAGCCAGGATGCAGGGGACGTGGAGTGCTGGGATTCTGGAGTGCAGGGGATCCAGGGTGCAGAGTTGTCCGGTGTGCAGGGGATCTGGGGTGCAGGGGAACACGAGGTGGACAGAAGATGGGGATCAGAGGTCCCAGGGAGCCCGGGGTAATGGGGGTACATGGGATCCAGGGTGCAGGGTTGTTTGGTGCGTAGGAGATCCGGGGTGCAGAGGCACCTGAGGTGCAGGGGGGCCAGAGTGCTTGGCATCAGGGGTGCCAGGGAGCCTGAGAAGCTGCGGTGCCAGGGATCAGGGGTGCCAGGGAGCCCAGGGTGATGAGGAGCCAGGATGCAGGGGATACAGGGTGCAGGGGAACCCAAGGTGGAGGGGATCTGGGGTGCAGAGCGAGAGGATCTGGGGTGCAGGGTAAGAGGGTCCAGGCTGCCATGTGTGGGCTGCAGGGGTGGCGAGTGAGAGGGTGTGCAGCCCCCAGAGCTGCTGCTGCAAGCAAGACCTGTCCTTGCTCCCGAGCCGGGAATAGCTCAGCTGGGCTGTCCCGTGCTTTCAGGCTTAGATAACCGTGCCCACGATGTAAACAGCTTCCCTGGGACCGCCTGGCACAGCACGCTGGGCTGACTTGGCCAGGGGAACCCCGGGGAGAAGTAGCTCCATCATCATCCTGTGGATCATGCCTGGGGTGGTTGACTCCAAAAGGGGTGTGTGAGACCAGGAAAAAGGGGAGCAAAGCCCAAGTGCAGGCTCCGGGCCAGGGGACAAAGGGCAGCAGGAAGATGTGCTGTGAGGAAGGCCCTGTTTCTGCTCGCTCTCCCTCTGCAGAAGTGCCCATTTTGCCCTCCCGAGACAGGCTTGACCTGACCTCCCCCAGCCCCGCTGGAATGAGCCGTCCCAGTTTTTGGAGGATGTTATTTTTGCCTTCCAGCCAGCCTGTGGGTTCGTATAAGCAAACATTTCCAAAAGTGGTGGCTGATCTTTGTTGCCTTGGTTCCTGACTGTCCAGCCTGTGATAGTTCTGTCCTTGACCGGAGAAAAATGTGTGTGGGGAGGATGGAGATGCTGAACTTCTCCGAAACCAGGCCTGAAACAGACGAGAAATAGGAGCATCCAAAACTACTTGCCACAGTGGAAAATGTGACCCATATGCCTCTCTGCTGGGCAGGGGGCTGGCTAGTGAGATCCACCTTGTAAGGGAGTATTCCTGGGAGGGGATAAAAGGGAGTCCAGTTACTTGGGATAATTAAAAGTATAAAAATGGGAACCCCTCCTGTCCTGACCCTGGGAGGAACCCTTGCTCCTTTGCTGCTGTGTCCCACCCTGGACACTCCTGCGTCGGAGGCAGCGCGGATGCCGGGGAGCACACGTTCCTTGGCGCTCCGTGCCTGGGGAAGCAGCTGGCCCCCACTGCTGAACAGAAGTAGCTCTGTCTCCGGCGCCTTGGCCGGCTGCCGGGAGAAATCCTTGGGATGGGGAGGCTGGATGCGCCCGAGACCTGCGGAGGGGCGTGGGGCAAAGGCATCCCCACATATCAGCACGAGCGCTCTCCTCCCATGCTGTAGCTCATGGCAGCGCATTGATGGAGCATGAGGTCATGCAGAACAGGCTGGGCAGCGCAGGCAGCGACTTGAACCAGTGCCCAAGTTTTTCTGCCTCCTGAGGCTGGGCTAAGGGAGCTACGGCATCTTTTCGGAAACCTTCACGTAGCGCTGCCACTGTCTGCCACCAGTGTGTACCCTACAGATGCAGAGTGTCAGGAAGAGTAGGATTAACTCAAAGGAGCCCTGCTATTAAAAGACTAATGAGTAGGAGCTCGCTGAGTAGTAGCTTAGGCTAATGAGAGCTGTGCTGTTTGGTGTGGGTCCAGGCAGCGAGCCCACAGCTCATTAACTTCCACCTTCTCCAGGGCATGCAGGTAGTGAGGGGGGTTATTCCCGGGTCTCCACCTGAGTTCAGCCCTTGCTCTGACTCCTGTAGTGTGGCAGAGAAGAACCTGGCATCAAGGGATGTGCTGTCCCAGCGCTTGGCGAGGAGTTATTGAGGCTTTCAGCCAGATCTGTAGGAATCTGGTCTAGGTTTATGGATGGTCTATGGTTGCTGTCTTGCAGCTCTTGGGCCATAAATTGAGGGTGGGAGGAATTTCAGCCTGGCTCTTGCAGTCTGATTGAGCACTGCAATGGGGAGCTGAAGGTTGATGGGTGCAGTGGGTTGACCTCGGCTGGCTGCCGGGTGCCCACCCAGCCACTCCCTCACTCTGCCTCCTCAGCAGGACATGGGGGAGAAGAGAAGATGAAAAATCTCCAGTGTGGGTCCTTCCCACGGGCTGCAGTTCTTTGAGAGCTGGTCCAGTGTGGGTCCTTTCTATGGAGTACAGCTTATCAGGAACAGACTGCTCCAGTGTGGGGTTCTCCATGGGCTGCAGGGAGACAACCTGCTCCACTGTGGTCTTCTCCACAGGTTGCAGGGGGACAACCTGCTTTTCCATGATATTCACCAGGAGCTGCAGGGCCCTGCTACCATGCCTGGAGCACCTTCTCCCCTTCCTTTTTCTCTTCCCAGGGTGTCTGCAGGGCTGTTTCTCTCACATTTTTCTCACTCCTCTCTCCCACAGCTGCTGTGCAGCGGTTTTTTACCTTATCTTGCATATATTGTCGCAGAGGCAACGCCAGTGTTGTGGTGGCTTAGCTTTGGGCAGCAGTGGATCTCTTTTGGAGTGGTCTGGGATTGACTGTCCCCAGCCTGGGGGCAGCTCCTGGTGTCTTCTCACAGAAGCCACCTCTGCAGTCCCCCAGCTACCACCGCCTTGCCAAGTAAACCCAATACCATAGGAGATGCTGGAAGTGGATGGACACACAGGGAGGACAGTGCAGCCCCACCAGCTGCCCAGGGGGACCTGCCTGTGGGCTGGGGCTGCCTGGTGGGAGCTGCTTGGAGAGTGGTCGGAGTGAACGGAGTTCAGGCAGACATTGTGCAGGCATGGACCTTATGTTCCCTCCTCGCATGTCTTCAGCATCTGAGAACCAAGGCATGCGGGCTCCCCCTATGAAGATTTTTTTCAGTCTTGCGAGTACTAACTTTCATTAGCAAAACCCAGCCATGGGACCAGCTCCGTTCCCTTGAATAATCCTGTTCTGCTCACGCCTGAGCGAGCCCCAGCCTGGCCACCTTCCCAACTGAGCAGTGGAAACATTTGATGCACCAAAGACCTGGGTTTCCCCTGGCTTTGGTTTGACGTGTAAGCTCTGTTAAAGCCCTTTTTCACTGCGCCAGGGCAGGGCAGGTCCTGGCCACCCTCTCATACTCCTGGTCTCAACCATCGCTCTTGAACGCCATCAGCCCTGTGTGGGATCTGGCAGCTGGTCCCACCGGCCCCTGCTGGGTGCTCCCCTCCCTGCGGCATGCTGTGGGGATTCCTCTGTGTGCATCCATGGGGCTCTGGTGGGTGACCGCCTTTGAGATGATGTGGCTTCGCTTTCAGGTGACTTCTGCGAAGTGAACCACTGTCAGAATGGGGGCACCTGCCTGACTGGGATTAATGAGGCCCCCTTCTTCTGCATCTGCCCCGAGGGCTACGTTGGAATTGACTGCAATGAGACAGAGAAAGGTGAGGTGCTGACCCCATCACGGGGGCTCCGTGAAGACCAGGAGCCTTGCAGCGTGGCATCATGCCCTCATTGTGGCCCTGCACCACTGGCCCTGGGATCTGGTTCTGGGGTCCAGCCCTGCTGATGAGCATATAGAATGGAGATCCAACCAGGGGTGTAGTGACCTCCATCACTTGGGGGTGTGTGTGCGATGTCTTCAGGAAGCAATATCCCACTGGATGGTCTTATTTTCCACCTGTGCCTGTATTACAACCATTTTTCCCCTTCCCAGGCCCCTGCCACCCCAATCCTTGCCATAACAATGGTGAGTGCCAGCTGGTCCCAAACCGGGGGGACGTCTTCACTGACTACATCTGCAAGTGCCCCGCAGGGTACGATGGGGTGCACTGCCAGAACAGTGAGTACAGTGGGGTCTGGGAGGACTGGGGGAGGCTACTCTGCTGCTAAGGGCTTGGGGACCCCCTGGGCAGCACCGTGGTGACACCTGGGGGGTGTTTGCAGCTGTGGCTGAGTTGGGCTCTGGGCTCTATTGGGGACCATGTGCTGGTTTGGACCTCGTAGATTTGAGGGAAGGACCACGGTACAGGGACACAGATGTGTCTGAGCCTTGCTCTGCATCTCTGGAGGGACACGGTGTCTCAAGTAATGGGACAAGGGCTGCCTGGAGGCTCAGCCCGCTCCACATGAGCTCCCAGCCTTGCTGTGGCTGCATGTCCTGATGCATCCGTGCAGCTGCAGTCAGCGGGGACATGGCTTAGGTAGCTCCTTGAAGTTAGAACTTCAACCTGTGCCACTGTATCAGCAGGGAAGCTGCTGTGGTCCTTGCTCAGGGGATGCCTCTCCCCTGTTATTGCTGCACTGAATGAGGGGTCTCCTCCCTGGGACTGGTTTTGGGGCCACCTCCTGAGCTCCCCCACTCTGTCTCCTAGACAAGAACGACTGCCATTCCCAGCCTTGCAAAAATGGAGGTACTTGCCTGGATCTGGATGGCGACTATGCCTGCAAGTGTCCTTCTCCGTTTTTGGGGAAGACCTGCCACGTCCGTAAGTACCTGGCACCAACTGTACAGAATTCTCTTTCCCTCCCTCTTCCCCACTGCCCTGTCGCCCATTGCTAACGCACCCAGGAGAGATCTCACCAGCTAGTTTAGGGGATCTGGAGGGCAGCCACAGGCGCCTGTGTGCCAGCTGTGCTTGGTACCAGCAAGCCTGGTCCTGATGGGGGAGCATCCCCGGGAAGATACCATCTCCTCTCTAGAGGGGCCCCAGAGTGGCCCTTTCCTCATCCAGAGAGGAGCTGATGAATGGTGTGGTTTGGGCTGAAGGCTGAGGAGGGGGGAACACATAAGGGACAAGCAGGTCCTAGCACTGGCCTCCATCTCCTGCCCTGTCCCCAGGCAAGAGGCAGATGACCCCCTGGTTTTGCTCCCTGGTCACCATCTCTCTTTGGTGCTGATGTTTCCACTCTGTCCTCTCTTGCCCACACCCCCAGGCTGTGCAGTTCTCCTGGGCATGGAAGGAGGAGCCATCTCCGACGCCCAGCTCTCGGCATCCTCTGTCTACTACGGCTTCCTCGGCCTCCAGCGCTGGGGACCAGAGCTTGCCCGCCTCAACAACCAGGGCATCGTCAATGCCTGGACCTCCAGCAACTACGACAAGAGCCCCTGGATTCAGGTACCTGCTCAGGACTGGGAGCACCGGTGTAGCGGGCAGCCCTGGTACCCCAGCTGATCTTGCTGGGCTGCTGTCATGGGATTTTTCTGCTTCTGGTGGCAATGGCAGGGCTAAATTGCTGCTGCAAGGTGCCGCCCAAGGACATCTTGTGGCGTGCCTGGAGAAGATGAGGTCCCTGGGGGGGTGATGGGGACCTGGGGTGGCACAGGAGCTGTGCACCCTATCCAAGCTCACGTTGTCTTCTCCTGCCCAGGCCAACCTGCTGCGGAAGATGCGGCTGACTGGGATCATCACGCAAGGCGCTCGCCGCGTGGGCCAGCCGGAGTACGTCCGCGCCTACAAAGTCGCTTACAGTCTGGATGGGCGGGAGTTCACCTTCTTCAAGGATGAGAAGCAGGACATAGACAAGGTGGGCTGCGATGCTCTGTGAGGGGGCCATGCGGGATCCCCCCACCCAGGGGTGCTGCGGGTGCCGTCGTGGCTGTGAGCTGCATCTCAGACTCTCCCCATGTTTGGGAAAGTGCTTTTAACCTGGGTCAAAGGCATGTTGGGAACCATCCTAGCAGCGAGATGGCACAGATGGTTCCAGCGCCAGGCAGCACTCTCTGGCTCTGTTTAATTGACCATAATAAGCACAACCAAAGAAGCAGCGCTGACTTATTTAGGTCATTCAGATAACATCTTTATCGCTGACACACTGTGGGAACCGGGCATGGTCGGGAAGTGCCAGCAAATGGTTTACATGGCTCGGTGCTGTGTCTGCACCCAGCATGAGCTGACAGCGTCTCTCACTCTCGAAGCAGGAATAGCCATGGAATGCAGCACTCCCCGCTCTCAGTTTTTATGGCAAGCGTCTCATGCTTGATTTTTGAGCATCCAGGGAATGGCTGGGAATATCTGCCTTGCTTGAAAAAAAAAAGAAAAGTTTATCTTGTTTCTGCAGCGGTGGAAAAAATGTATGAAAACATGACCTGACTGTTTTTATTGTGTTAAAAAGAAAGAAACAAGCCACCTCTCTCTGCTTGTTGCAATTTGGGGAGCATTGCTGTAACGGGAAGGGCTTTGTGCACAAGGCTGCGGGAGGGCTGGGGCACTCAGCCCTGCTCGCCCTTGCAGGTTTTCCAGGGGAACACGGACTATGGCACCATGCAGACCAACATGTTCAACCCTCCCATCACCGCCCAGTTCATCCGTATCTACCCCGTGATGTGCCGCCGTGCCTGCACGCTGCGCTTTGAACTCATCGGCTGCGAGATGAACGGTAAATGTCGGTGGCTCTCCCCTCCCCAGGGACCGCAGGGCAGGGGGTGACACAGGGCAGGACATCACCTCTTGTACCGGTTCTGACCCCCTGGGGCAGGGGCTTTGTCAGCTTTTGTTTTTTCTCATGCCGGCTACGTGATGCCTGGAAATACCCACGGGTGCTTTTGGGGACCACAAGCCGTTAATCCCACCAGCTCAGCCAGGCTTGAGCTGCGTTCTCACGCTGCTAACACCTTCCCAAGCTGTCCCAGTTCCCAGCTGAGGGGTTTTTATTGTGTCCCTTTCCCGTCCGAGCTGCGAACTAGCTCCTTTTCCTGCTGGAGAGCTTGGAAAGCACCAAGGATCAAAGTCCTCTGGGAAACATGAGGGATGATTAGTCTGAGCCCTTTCCCTGTGCCTCCCTCATTCCTACCCTGCGGCATGTCCCCGGCAGCCGAGCGGGACCTGTGCGGGTGCAAGGCTCCGCGGGGGCTTGGGTCGTGTCCTGCTGCTGCTGGGTGCAGTGCCGGCCAAGCTGTGGGCTGGAGATGGCTTTGCCTTGCTCTCTTCACCCGTGAAAGCGTCCTCCTCTGCCTCCTGCCGAAACTCTCTGTCCTCTCGGGCCGGGCTGTGCTGCAGGGACATCCATGCATCCTTGCAGCAGGAGGCACTGTGAGCCAGGGAATAGCTGGGAGCTAAAAATCCCAGGGAAAGGCCAGCGAGCTGCAACTCTGTGCTTCTGCTGAGCCTTTCCCTGCCCGGCCTTTCCTGCCGCTCCGGGCTGTGGAAACGTGGGGACATCGGGATGGCTTCTGCTGGGTCCGCGGGGTTTTGCTTGCGACGGTGCCGTGGACTCTTTCCTTTTCACCTCCTGTGTAAACCATTGTGTTACAGTGTATTTCAACACGGCAGGTTGCTCGGAGCCTTTGGGCATGAAATCCCGCCTGATCTCCGACCAGCAGATCACAGCCTCCAGCGTCTTCAAGACCTGGGGCATCGACGCCCTTACCTGGCACCCCCATTATGCTCGCCTGGACAAGACGGGCAAAACCAACGCCTGGACGGCGCTCCACAATGGCCAGTCCGAGTGGCTGCAGGTGGGTCTCAGTTCCTTCCCTCTGCAACCTGATTTCTCCTCCCCAGCTCCTCCAGCTGTGCCCAGGGCCACCTCCTCTGCCTGGGGCCACCTCCTGTACCACGGTGGTTGGAAGCAGGACTGGCACGGTGGGAGAGACTGGGCAGAGCCACTGGGATGGTGCAGCCGTGGGGCATGCAGCACAGCATGGCTCTCCCAGAGCTGGGATTGCAGGGACAAGTTGGGATGGGGCTGCAGCCACCGTTTTTAGCAGTGATGTTGGAGCGCTGGGTCAGAAACATCAGTGTCCACAGGGACAGGGACAGGGTGGTGCCCTCTCTGCAGACCTTCTTGTGGGGTGCACTGAGCCCACAGCACCCCAGCTCTGCATCGCACCCTGGGGAAATGCCATCCCAGCCTGGTGTGACCGTCCCACGACCCTCCGGCTGCCCAGAACACCACGTTTCTATTTTGCAGGAAAAAAATCAGGTTTGCTTTTCTCTTCCCAATCTGGAATGGGAACAAATAGTTTTGAAATTTCCTTCTCAGCTTCCTTTCCTCCCCTGTTTTTGTACTTTTCACATGATTTCATGACATAATGCGACAAAGCAGTTTAGATATTTGTCCCGCTTTTTATTTGGGAAATGATTAAAAGCAGCTGCTCCATGGCCCTAAATAAACGAGCTTATCAAGACGTCTGCTGATGGGGTCGGGATGACACGCTGAGTTGGGCTGTCACACCACAGGCTGCCTGTGTACGTGTACATAGATTTACATGTATACTCGTATATAGACATATATATGTGTATACGTATAGCTAGTACTGCCCTTGATGAGCATAAAATGGGAAATAAATTAAGGAGTAAATCATCTCATTTGCTGGGTTACCCTGTAGTGTGCCAGCAGCAGTAGCCCAGTGTGGCAGAGTAAAGAGAATAGAAACCATCTCACAACCCAAATGTCAGACCGCGCTGAATTGCATATTTTCTCAGCCAGAATGACTTTCCAGTGGATTCCTCTGGGAATCCTTTATTATTTTTTTTTGTATTGAGATTTTTTTGCCATCATTCCTACATTGACCTTTTCAGCAAAAAATGTTGAGGCGGCAGCGATGGGGAATGGAGCTGAGGTGGCAGGGTTTGCGTCCTGCTTTGGGTTGCTTTGAGGGATGCTGCAAGTGTTAAAGGGTCAAATATTTCGTGGTAGTGTTTTATTAGTCACTTTGGCACTGGGGCAGGGGTCGAGTGGTGTTTTCTCCACTCTCGACCCCTGAGGGTCAGTGCATCCCGGCTGCCTCTGGGACATACGGGATGCTCTGGGGTGGGAGCACTGCTCCTGTGGGGAGCCTCGACGAGCCTTGTCTCTGTGCCAGATCGATCTCCGGGACCAGAAGAAGGTGACGGGCATCATCACGCAAGGAGCCCGCGACTTTGGGCATATCCAATACGTGGCAGCCTACAAGGTGGCCTACAGCGACAATGGCACGTCCTGGACCCTCTACCGGGATGGTCAGACAAACAGCACCAAGGTGTGTGGGACTGGGCAAGGTGGCCAGTGACCTCCTGGGGCTCAGGGATGCTGCTGTAGAGAGGGATGGGATGGTGGTGGGGAGATCCTGGCGGTGCTGACACCCACCTTTTTCCCTTTAGATCTTCCACGGTAACAGCGACAACTACTCACACAAGAAGAACGTGTTTGATGTGCCCTTCTACGCTCGCTTCGTCCGCATCCTGCCTGTGGCCTGGCACAACCGCATCACCCTGCGCGTGGAGCTGCTGGGCTGTGACGAGTAGGAGCCCGGGGGAGGAAGGACGGGGCTCCTCTTCCCTGCCGCCTGGCCTGCACCCTGCCCACCCCTGCCTGCTCCTGCTCTGACCTCACACCCCCCTTCTCCATGTCCCCAAACTCAGGAGGCAGCTGGGAGGGCTGCCCTGCCCCAGGTTGGTGCTGGGGCTGCAGCACTGCACTTTACGGGGCCCTTGCAGGTGGGATGTGGGGATGGCTTCAGCCCTTTTGCCCCGCTAGCCAGGGATGAGACCCCCTCCTGCAACTGGGGCTTGGCTGGGGGACCCCATCCTTTGAATGGGGCTTTGCGGGGGGACCCTCTCCTGCAACCAGGGCTTGGCTGCATCCTCCCAGCTAAGCCTGGAGACAAATTTTCTCCCCTTTTTGCTTCTGCTTCCAGCAGAGAGGCTGCAGCCAGCAGCAGTCCCTTGCCTGCACTGGGGCTCGGGGCTCAGCAGTTCTGGGGGGCTTAGGGCAGGCACCCCGGGCTCGCAGCCTCCGACGTCCCTCTGGCTCCCTGCACAGCTGCAAGCAAGGGCTCTGAAAAACCGACTCAGCTGTTGTCCCTTGCCCATTTTGCCAGGCCCTGGGTCTCCTTGCCTGTGGTGTCAGCACCGCATAGTGCGAGGGGAGTGATGAGATGGCTCCTATCAAGAGGCACTGGGTCCCCATTGCTGGTGGCTCTACTCGCTGGGCGTTCCCGGCTGGCGCCACGGCTGGCATTCTGGCAGGCGCTGCCCATTCCCCTTCCCGGGACACCGGCTCCAGTGTCCTCCAACTCTCAGCATTCCCGCCATCCCCACCTTACTACAGTTTGGGGTGCCTGGACGTCCCTTGTCCCTGGAACAAAGCAGTGACCAGGGGGGCTGCGATCTGGTAGCGGGGGAAAGACGGTTTGTAGCCACAAGGGTGCAGAGAAAGGTGGTGGTTAAACTACCCAAATGCAGTAGGCAGAGACCTGTGCCATGACCCTTTTTGTAACCTGAATTTTTCCCTTTCCGTGGGCTGGAGGGGAGCCTCTTGCATTGCTCGAGCCCTTGGGATTAGCAGTAGGAGATGAGCGAGACCCAGCGCTGGCAAGCGGGAGCGCAGGCAGGGTGTCCAGCAGCAGCACTGGTGGCGATGCTTCCCCTCCTGCTGGGATGTGAAGCGGCCGTGGGGCTGGGCTGGCGGTGGGTTTGCTTTGGCAAGTGCCGAGGGAGCCCAGGTGGGATGGTGGGGGTGGCGATGGCCCCACTCCAGGATGTCTCTGACAGTATTAAAACCAGCTGAAACTTTGGAGCTGTTGGCTTGGCTGCTCTGTGCCTCCCCGAGAGCCGCCTCCCAAAGCTCGGCAGGTCTGGTGAGCCCCCGAGATCCCTTCTAAGCCCCCGGCCTCCTCCATCCTGGGGGGCTACTGGCTGCTCTGCTGACCCTGCACCTCTCCTGCTTTCACAGACCCTCCTAGCTCCATTTTCTGCCCCAAAACAGGGTACCAGGGCTTTGTGCGTCTTCCCTGCTGTCTCCACCCCATCACAGCTGCTGGAGCCTGTGCTTGCAGCTGGCCAGCGGGATGGGACCTGGGGAGGGAAGCCGCTATCAGCACCCCACACCCTGTGTCTCCTCCTTTGGCTTTGATCCTGGAGCAAATCCTCCAGCTTAGAGCAAAACTGGCTCTTACACCCCAGTGCGCTCCCAGGGTGGGCAGGAGCTGTGGTTTTTGCCAGGGTGCCTGCAGGGATGCTCCCAGCAGAACCCCCCTGGGCAGGGTCAGGGGATGGATGCTGCTGGAGCAGAATCCCCCGGCATTGAGGACAGGGAAGGAGCACTGGGGTGAATGAGACATAGGAGCTTTGCTCCTCTCCAGAGCCTTCTGCCATATTGGAAAAGGACCCCTGAGGTGGGCATGAATGGCCCAGGTCCACCGGCATCCCACTACAGCTCCCGCAGCTCCAGACAACCTCCATGCACCTTCCCACTGCCAGCAGTGCCGTGCTTGGCCATGTATCCTCTCCCCAGGCCCTGCCTGCAGGAGGTGGGCTCCTGCCTGGCCCTGTGGGTGCCAGCCCTGGGCATCAGAGGGGCTGGGGGGGGGCTGCCGCCACAGACCGGGCTGAATTCATTGTGGCTGCGGCTACTTGGTGACAAATAGCAGCCACAGCTAGAGCTGCAGACGGGAGGGACAGTCAGCCCCATTCACCTCCAGACATGCCACCCTTATCGCCGGGAAGCTGGGGTAGAGATAAGAGCAGCTCTGAGTCCGGCCAAGACAACCCTGAACCGGGGGCACAGCAGAGGCTCCGTGGGGAGGGTGGAGGGAGCAGATGCTGTGTGTTGGAACAGGGGGGACATCCTCAGTGCTCGGCCACTGCTTCCCCCTGCCCGTTGCCACCCCCCAGCCCAACCCTGCTGACGGATGCTGAGCCCCTTCCCAGCTCTGCAGTGTTTCCTTCCTCCTGCCGAGCCCCAGGATGTGGGGGTTTATGAGGAGCAGGGCGCCCTCCACCCAATACACAGCCCCTCATGGCTTGTCCCCATCCCTCGGATGCTCTTCCCGGACGCGACTGGGTTGCTGGGACAGCAGGAAGGCCGGGAGGGCCAGCACACTGTGGCCATGGCACCCTGCTGCCTGCTGACTCGGCTGCCGGTCCTGCCAGCTGCCCGTGAGCCGGTTCCTCAGGAAGCAGCCATCGGGGAGAGCATCCTCTTGTCTCCACCTGGAAAGGCCAGCAAAGATCACAGCCTCCTCCATCCCACCAGGAATGTGGGTTTTCCTCCCCAGTTTGATCCTTGGGCAACAGGTTCCCACTGGAATTGTCCCATGCAAGTGGCATTTCAGTGAAATCTCTCTGGTGAGGCCATGGCAGAGCTGTCAGCTGTCAGGTTTGAGGCGGGGAAGACAGGGATGACATTTTTATGGCTCCCGTTCAACCAAAAGCTCAGCCAGCCCTAAACACGTGCCCTAAACACGTGCTCCTGGGTCAGAGTTACCCTGACCCTGTGCAGCCTCGCTCACCCTGAAACCCACAAGTCCTACCAAGGGTCCCTCTCAGGGAGCAGAAAACAAATCTGGGATCATCCCTGAAAGCTCCAGAAATAGGATAAGAGGCAGGAGGGAGCAAAGGTGTGTCCTCCTTCCTCAGGGGGCTGCTGGTGGCTGGATCCTACCCCATGCCGTCTACTCCCCAGGAGGAGGAGGAGGGCATCATTGGCCACATCCAGACAAGAGCCGTGGCTGAATGTGAGCCATGGAGCTGCTGCTGAAGACAGATGCACAAAAGCATCTCCCGTTCCCTGCTGCAGCTCCCCTTGGGCCAGGCAGAGGATGGCTCCTGGCAGGCATCATGGTGCTGGCAGCGCAGGCAGCACAGGGCACTGCGTGGCGTATTCCTCGGCTCTGAAACAATGGGGCAGCCACGTCAAGGAGCAGCCTGCCCACATGAAGTTGTCCGTCTGTCTGCACAGGCATTGGGGTGTAGGGGACCATCCCGATCGCCGGCTCACTGGGACACACACAAATTGGGCAAGCAACTGCAGAGGGGCACCGGTGGCCGGGATACAGTTGGGATGCAGTCACGATGTGGCCAGGATGCAGCTGGGATGGCATCTCACCACCTGCTCCAGCCATGGGGCAGGGTTGGGGTTCCCAGGGACCCTTGGCAGGGATACAGGTGTACAGCAGCCCCATGCCACCATGCCAGGAGATGTAATCGCCCCTCCATTGTGGGCTGCGGAGCAGCCTGCTCTGGGCGGGCAAGCAGGCAGTGTGCCCGGGCCGTCACGCTCCCGTGTCCCTGAGCAGCCCAGCCCTTCTGTGTCCCTCCTTGGGGAGGGCTGGCGGGCCCCAATGGGAGGCTGTGCAGGGAAAAGGAGAGCAAGGAAGAGAAGTGCCACCAGACCCCGAGTCCCACAGCCATCCCAGTCAGGGTTTCCCACGGGGGACAGGGGCTGCTGGGCTGGCGCTGGCAGCAGATAAAGCTGTTTCCGTGCTGGCTGCTCCCTATCAGCGTGGCGGCGGCGGGCAGACAAGATCGCCCCCCAAGCACGCTGTGCTGGGGGGCCGTAGGGAAGGGTCCCAGCTCCATTCACCCTGCAGCCAGCCCCGGGGTGGTTTATTTTTACACGAGTTGTTTTCTTTCCGGCTTGATGCTGTCCTGCATGGCGGCAAGAGCCGGACTGGGGCCCCCACGCCTCATTTCCTTGCCATAAAACAACAAAGCGCGGGGCGAAGCGGCGCGCCAGGCTGGGGCAGCGGGTCGCTGGGTCAGGGCACACGCCGCTCCGTGGTTCCTCCATGTGCTCAGCCCCACTGGCCACCCCTGGACCGGCATCCCCTGGCTCTGCCGGCGGCGCCGTGCTGCCCTTCCTGAGGGCTGGATCTGGGGCTCTCAGAGCTGGGGCTGTGTGTCCATGTGCCAGTGGGAGCTGCTGTGGAGGGCATCACCCAAGTGTGGGGATGATGCCCTCTCAGATGGGTGCAACCAGGCACCCCAAAGCTTTTGTCCTGGTTTCTGTGCCTCTGTTTTGCCCCCACGGCCTCAAGCAGACCCTGAAGAGGCTGAACCCTGAGACTCAGCTTCTTCCCCTGGACCCCAGAGCAGGCAGACGCTGCTTGCACATCCCAGGCATGGACCACCCCCCCTCTGCAGCCCACCCATCCCGAGCTGCTAGTGCCCACTGTGGTCCTGCCAGTGCTCCTGCCAACACCACCATCGCCCAAGCACTGCTGCCACTCCACCCGGTGGGACATGGGATGAGGGATGGCTCTTCTCCCCCGGACCCGTGTCTTTACCGGGGCTTTGCATGGCGCATCATGGGGTCCCACCAGCCCTGACTGGGCACCCTGCTACCCGCCGCTCTGCCCTCCAAGCCGGGGCCAATGCTGGCAGCTGGCACATCACAGCTGAGACATGCGGGCAGCGTGCGGGCAGCGTGCTGGTGCACGATGAGGCTATTGCCTGGGCACGGCAGGCAGGCGGGGGGCTGGGGGCACCCACCCCAGCTCTGGGCTGCGAGCAGGGGGTTGGGAAAGGCGTGTGTTTCCCTTTAAGAGGCAGGCCCTGGAGCTGCTTCCTCTCAGCCCTGCGAGAGCCCTAAACACAGTGCATCTGCCTGCAGCCTGCCCGCACGCCTGCCTGCAGCCTGCCCGCAACCAGCGTGAGTAGGGCTTGGCCCCAGAGCCGGGGCTGGGGAGGGCTGGCATCCCGGGGTGGTGGGCACCCGGCTTGTCGGGGAGGGCAAGGAGGGATGGCATCACCATGGAGGGTGCCGGGCATCACCGTGGAACGTGCCAGGCATCACTACGGTGGGTGCTGCAGCACGATGCTGACTGGCATCGCTGTTGAGGGTGCCAGCCCCCCCCGGCATGTCACCGCAACTCTGGGCTCTGGGGGGTGGCTAAGCATTGGGGGCACAGGAGACCAGGGCTGGTGCCCCCCAAACCGAGGTGCGAAGCTGCCAGTGCCTCGAGCCCTCCCTGCCAGGCGTGGGCAGCACGTGGCAGCGTGCCTGCCGGGCTCCAGTGTCTGCAGCGCCGTACGCCACTGCCACTGGGCTACCAGGGTGGCACTGGCCATCGAGTGGGTGCACCCCATGCCCTCCGGCACCCTTGGTGGGTGTCAAGTGTGGGCTGCGCCCCACAGGAGGGTGAGCAGTGTCACCGACCGGGGAGGAGAGCTCGGGAGTGAGCAACCCGTGGCGAGAGCAGCCGTTTGCACGCCCTGGTCCCTGGAGACCACCGCCGTACCCTGTATCGGACCCTGCCGAGGGTCAGCACCCGCTCTCCCACAGCCCCCTGGCCTGGGGCACCGTTGCAGGCACTGGTAAACCTTTTCTAAGCAGGGGGCATGGATGTCAGATCCCTCCCAGGCTTGGAGGGGGGCTGCTGGAGGCTTGCCGGGTTCCGGGCCCCCTCTGCCGGCTCCGAGAAAGTTCGCAAGCGAGCAAATACTGCTGCGAGCTGCCCTGGGTGAGCCCCATGCAGGGCACCCGTGGGTACCCGGGGCGCCCAGAGTTTGGGACAACTCAGGTCTCCGGTGCCATGGGGCAGCCAGGCTCCCCCAAACCCAGGGGATGTAGTTTGGGAGTGAAATGTGTTGCATGGGGACAGCGCCAGCCACATCTGTGGTGCAAAGCAGCAGCCCCGGGTTGGAGCTGGGGGTCCTCGGGCAGGCTGGCTGAGTGTCGCCGGGCTTTGTCCGGGACTGGGGCAGCAGAAGGAGCCCTAAGCTCTCTCCACCTCTCCTCGGCTAGGCTGCACGCTCGGCTGCCTCTGTAAACTGAGCTTGCAGCTTACAGCGGGGCTCGGCCACTTCTCTCACCCTGCAACCCCTACGTGATGTTTTACCAGTGCTCCCTGTTCAAAGGATGCCCTGGGATCCTGTTTCCCCCGGCTGCCCTGTCCCAGGTTTGGTCTCACTTTCCCCCTCCCCCTGCAATCCCCAAATTGCAGATTGCCGGCTGCTCTGCAATCCTGTGATGGGATCCCAGGCAGGAGGATGAGGATGGAGGGGACTGGGAGCCCCGGTTGTGGGACAGGTCTGAGGGCACGGCTCAGGTTGCCTGGCCCTTCCCTGCGGGCAGTCAAGCCACTCTGCCGGCTATTCCCACCTCTCTCCTTGCATGCCTGCAATGGGGTTTGTTTACCTGCTGCCATGTGCCAAGCAGTGCTGGGGCCCTCCTGGTTATTTTGGGGTGTTACTGCAGCCCTTTCCTCCCTCGGCAGCTCAGGGTTCAGCCTTGCTTCCCAGCCATGCTACTGTTCCCTCTGCTCCTGGAGGCCACCCTGCTGCAGCTGGCCAGTGGCTCCCACCACCCCTTCTACAATGGCTTCTACTACAACCACCTCATGAACGACAAAGGCAACGGGCAGGAGAAAGGTATATCGGGGATTCTCAGGGCTGAAGGAAAGTGGGCTGGCAGGTCGGTGCAAGGGGCTGAAGTTCACCCCTGCCTCTGGGATGTTGCTGGGACCTGCCTCGGGCGGGGGGGGATGTGGGCCCCAGAGGAGCAGGCAGGGGTGCTCCAGGGATGCTCGGGGAATGCTCATGGAATGCTTAGGGAGAAGAGGAGGTGGCTGGAGGGAGGGAGCAGAGTGTCTGCAGGTAGATCTGGAGATGCTGCCCAACCCTGGACCCTGACCCACAGTTCACACTTTCACTCCCTGTCCCCAGTGGATCACTTCAATGGGGCCAGGCTGGTGGTAGAGACCCCCAAGGACCCCATCTACAGCTCCAACGGTGCCAATGTCACCCTGCCCTGCCACTACCATTTCGAACCTGACACGGAGGCCAAGCGGAAGATCCGCATCAAGTGGTCCAAGCTGCGTGATGACTACACCAAGGAGCAGGACGTGCTGGTGGCCATTGGCAAGACCTATATTGCCTTTGGGGACTTCCTGGGCCGCGCTCACCTCCGCCAGGCCAGCCGGCATGAGGCCTCACTGGTTGTCAGCGATGTGCGCTTGCAGGATGGTGGCAAATACCGCTGCGAGGTCATCGATGGACTGGAGGATGAGAGTGACGTGGTGGACCTCCAACTGCGAGGTAGGGGCATGGAGGGGACCGCATGACCCCCTGCGCCAAGGGGGGTGGACAGTGAGCCTGGCCTTCCCGTGGCATCCCCTCCTTGGCAGAGATCACAAACCAGGGGGGTCTGGGAGCCCAGTCATAGGCGGAAAGGGGCTGGGATGCTCGGTGTGATGGGGTGGTGGCTTGGGACTGTCTGACTGTGAGGTCTCAGCAGTGAGTGAGCCCAGAGAAGTCTGCCCAGCTGGGATGCTGGGGATGCAACTGTGGAGTCAGAGTTGGGGCGACCCTGTAGCCACAGTGTTTCCTGCCTCTTCCCACTCTTCCTCCTCCCATCTTCCTCCTCCCATCTTCCTGCTGTGCTGCACCATGTGCAGCTGCCCCCTTGCCTCCTAGCTCCTGGGTGTCCCCATGCATCTTGTGATGAAGCTTGGTGACTGGTCCAGCCCCTCTTGCTCACTTGCCAAGAGGGACCTGACTCAGCCCTGGCTCCACTGCCAAGCTCAGAACAGGGGAAATGCCCCCCTTGCTGTGCCCCTGCCCATCCCCTCAGCTCCCGTGGTGGCTTGTCTCCACTGGTCCCTGTGACTGTGGTCCGTGGTGGTGCACATGTTCCTGTGGTCCAGCCATTCCCGTGTTGGTCGTCCATGTGTCCCCGTGATGCTAGTCCTTGTGTCCCTCTTCCTGTTGCCCCATGACAATGGTCTGTCCATCCCCGTAGGGGTGGTCCGTGTCTCCCTGGGACCACTGTCTGTGTGTCCCCAGGACCGTGGTCCATATATCCATGTGGTGGTGATCTCTGCATCCCTGTTATCATAATCTGCATCCTCGTGTGTGCCAGTGCTGTCCCTACAAGGGTGGTCTGTGTGTTCCCAGGACTGAGCCCCTGTGTCCCTGTGCCACCAGATGTCGCTGGCAACTTGCCGCTGGTGGCTGCATGCACGGAGCAACCCTGTCCCTGCCTGTCTGAGCCTTGGGCTGCACCACCCTGGGGTGGTCCCTGTCCCAGAGCCTGAATTTGGGATGGGTTGGGGACCCCTGCGGCTCCTGCTGGGGCCTGACTCGGGGTGGATGGGCTACCTGCAGAGCCGGCTGAGTGCCCCGTCTGCCCCTAGGCATCGTGTTCCCCTACCAGCCTCCCCGCGGGCAGTACAGGCTCAACTTCCATGAAGCCGAGCAAGTGTGCCAGGAGCAGGGCGCCATCCTTGCCACCTTCAACCAGCTCTTCCAGGCCTGGAGTGAGGGGCTGGACTGGTGCAATGCGGGCTGGCTGGCTGACGGCACCGTGCAGTACCCCATCCGCCTGCCCCGCAAGCCCTGCGGTGGGCTGCACCTCGCTCCAGGCATCCGCAGCTACGGCCCGCGCCACCGGCACCTGCACCGCTTTGATGCCTTCTGCTTCTCCTCCGGGCTCAGAGGTGGGTGGTGGGCAAGGGGCTGGGGGGTGAGATCCTGGGGAAGATGCTGTGCCTCATCAGTGGCATCCCGTGTCCTTCCTCCCTCCCTCCCTGGGTGGCAGCCTGGGTGGAGATTCTCCAGATGGGGATGCTCCAGATGCTGCTCAGCACTGATGATCTCTTCTCCATCCTAGGAGAGGTTTTCTACCTGGACCGTCCAGCCGGGATGACGCTGGAGGAGGCCAAGCAGAGCTGCCAGGATGCAGGGGCCGAGATCGCTCGAGTGGGGCAGCTCTACTCTGCCTGGAAATTCCTGGGGCTGGACCGCTGCGATGCCGGCTGGCTGGCAGACGGCAGTGTCCGCTACCCCATTGCCAAGCCCCGGGCCAACTGTGGCCCTGCAGAGCCCGGTGTCCGCAGCTTTGGCTTCCCCAGCAAGGGCAGGTTTGGGGTCTTCTGCTACAAGGAGAGATAAAGAGCCAGGAGGGTTCCTTCGCCAGAGGATGTTTTCAGCCTGACAGTGCCTGGCGTCAGGTTTTTCCCAGGGCTGTTTTGGGGGTGACTGGGGGGAGGCGGGATGGGGGGGAGGCTTCTTTTTGTTTTATTTTGTTTCCTTCCTTTATATTTTCCACACCTTGCTCAGCAGCTGGCACATGCAGCTGCTCGGGGTGGCTGCCAGATGGGGCAGTGCAGGACCGTCCCTGGCATGGGCTGTGCATGAGGATGATCCCCATGGGCTGCTGCCACCCCGCTTGGCCCCTGTCACCCTGTGGGTGGTGGCCCCTTCCCACAGTGGCAGCATGTCACCGACACCCACCTGCCCTTCCAGGCTGGTCCTGCCCCTGGACCTGGGGTGGGAGTGAGGGGAGGCTGGATTTGGCCAGAGGCAGAGAGTGGGCATCTCCATTGCATCCTGGCCCCTCTTCCAGCCCTGTCCCTGTCCCACTGAAGGATGCTGCTGTGCCTGTCCCTGCAGGAGTGCCAGTGCCTTATCTCCATGCACTCCTCGCCCGGACTCCACTTGAACTCTGGTGCCTTCTTCTTCAAGCATTTGGTTATGAAAAGATGTATTTTGCCTGGACCTCTTCTAATAAATCCGTGGAGAAAGCCCTGGAGCCACGTGGCTGTGTCCCCATCTCTGTGCCAGCACAAGAGAGGGGTTTGCCACAGAGAGGGGATTTGGGGATCCCTGGCTGGACACCCGTGACTGTCTCATCCTTGGCTGAGCATCGTCTCATCGCTGCTGGCTCAGCCCTCTGCCTGCCTGAGCTCCTGCAAGGGTCCCCATGCTCCTTCATTAATGAATGTTAATTAACTCCCTAGGTGTCAGGACTGAAAGCTGGAGGGTGAAGCAGTTCTTGCTGATGATGGGTTTTGGGCATGTGGGTTAACCCCCTCCTGGGGCAAGACCTGAACAGGGTGGTGATGTCCTACCCCAGGGTCCTTCTTCAGTTTGGGCTTAGGAACCACCCCCCAACACCTCCATTGTCCCCAGGGCTGCACCTTTGGGTGCTGGCTGGGGATGAGCACCCTGTTTGGGCTCCTCTTCCTTTTCTGCTGCCTTGCCACAGGAGACATCCCCACCCCCCCACCCACACAGACACCCCCCTTCTCCAAAAAAACAACACAGACAAAGTGCCCGTTCCGATTTCACTCTCTTTATTATTTATCATTCTTTCAAAATAGGATATGTTCAAAAATATAAATAGGTGCAGGGAACGCTGGTGCCCCGCACGGTCCCCTGGAAAGAGCACGTCATCCCAGGACGGGCGCTGAGCCGCAGGGGGGGCAGTGGGGAAGCAGAGAGGGGCCATGGCCCCCAGCGCCCGGGTCCTGGGTCTCAGCATCCCTTTGCCTCCCTCCTCCCACAGCTCCTTCCACCGCAGCCCCCCCGGCCCTCCCCACCCGCCCTGACGCACTGCAGCAGTAGGAGGATTCTGGAAAAAAAAAATAAAATAAAACCCCAAAAGGTGCTGTTCACCCCGGAGATTAAATAACAGAAATAATTACATTGTTCGTGGATAAAATCAGGAAAAAATAATCATCTTTATTATTTAACTTAACCCTCTGCCCTCTGCAAACCCACCCCCCTCCCTGTCCCCGAAGGCACGAAGATAATTGGAACCGGACGGTTAGTAAAAATGCTGAGATCTAATTCGCTTTGCTTTGGTGCTTGGAAAAACATTAATTTTTTTTTTTTTTTATATATATACACAAAGGTGGGTTTGTCTTTAATATAATTTTTTTTTTTCCTTATATGACAAAAAAGCAACAAGAAGAAGAAGAAATCGACTCTGTTAATATAACTGTTCTGTTAAAAATCTCTCTTTCTCGCTTTCCCCCTGGGTCTCTCTGGCCCCGCTCTAATGGGTGGGTCTGTGCACGGCTCTGCCGCTGGGTCTCGACCGGCTCCTGGGGCTCCTCTTGTATAGCCTGCGCTGGTAGTTGGAGGCTGCGGAAGAAGGAGGAAAAGAAAAGGCACCTTGTTAGCAGGAGCGGGGACAGAGACGCTGCTTGTCCCGTGCTGGCCGCCCCGGCCCCTGGCTCCCTGGAAAAACACGGGCAGCCGCAGGCAGCGCTGCCCGGTGGGTGGCTGTGTGTGCCCCGGCGCCAGCCTGCCTGTCCACGTACAATCGGCCCTTCTCTCACCCCTGCAGCTGGGGTTTGCTTCACCCAGGGGTGGAGGTGCCCAGTGACTACCAGGAGCCTGGGCAGGAGCATCCTCTCTGTGGATGCTTGTCCCATCCTCTCCCTGTGCCTGTCTGGGAGGGCAGCTCTGCTAACTGGGTGGGCACGGGGACCTCTTCCCCATCTCCTTCGCTGTCCTGCCAGACCGTCCCCAACCCCCTGGGACAGGGAGGGAAATATCCATCAGCAGTGGGATGTGCTCAGGGCACAGGATGGGAAACAGCCCCATCTGGCTGGCAGGGACAAGGTTTCTGCCTGATCTTTGCTGCCAGTCTCCCTCGAAGCTGTCACCACTCTGGTGTGGTATTTCCAGGAGGGTTTCCATCCATTTCCAGGATGGAAGAGGCAAAAGCTGGTAGGGAACAGCCTAAGTCTCTTGACTGCTGGTGGTCCATACCAGAAGCAGCCTGCAGCTCTCCAGGTTCATGGCAGAGCCAAGGGAGTCAGTGGCTTGCTCCACGCCATATGGACACCTCCTCCATTCCGCTCCCATCCCTCCTCCATTCTTTCTCCTTCCGTCTCCTCCCTGGGGCGGAGGTTTGTCCCTTAAGCCCATATCGACTTTCCCTGGCAGTGGGACTGTTGCTTGAGCTGGAATTGCCCAGCTGGACCATAACCTGGCAAGGAGGCCACTCGACAGATGTGATTTGGCCAAGGTCGACAAAATTATTGGGAAGCTGCAGGCGAGCAGGGATGGGACAGGGGTGTAGGCAGGCCTGGGAGTGGGCTGGGACGCCAGTGGGAGAGGGCTGGCTGCTGTCAGCTGGAGGCGTGACAGGAGAAGGGTCAGGAGCCCAGCCCTGTCCCTTGGCTTAGCTCTGCCGCAGGGTTCCTGTCTGCTCCCAGGGCAGGGGGATGCTGGGGAAGGGCTCGGCGGGACCACAGCTCCCCGCTCCTATTCTCTCTGCTGACACAGGTGGTGCCAAAACTCACCCTTTCAGAAGCCATTTATTTTTCTTTCCTTTCTTTAAGTAGGCTGGGTCTTTGGTAAGATCCTTGTAGCCCTTTCCTGGCTCTGGATCTGCCCCTACCCTGCCTAGGGGTAGGGAATTCCTAGGGCAGGAATTGCCTGGGCCAGCACCCTCCGGCCAGCACCCTCCAGCCAGCACCTGTGGTCCTCACCTGCCCAGAAGATGCCAGCTCCCATGGCCCCATCACAGAGGAGCTTTCAACAAGTCAAGGGGACTATGACATCCCCTTCTGCCTGTCTCGAAGCTAACCTGCACCCTAAGACGATGCCCCCCTCATTCCCAGCTGCTTCTCCCAGCTGCAGGGATCTATCAGCCCTAACCTGAAGGTAAAAGAGATGAAACCTACGGTTTATGCAGGATATCCGCGGCTCCTCCCACTGCCCGTTGGGCTGGCACCGGATCGTGGGGACATGGCGCTGGATGTAGCCTTGGTTGCACTGGTACCGCACCATGGAGTTTATTTCATAGCGGTCCTTCTTCCGACCAAAGGTCCTGGCATTGTCCACCACGGGGGGGTCCCCACAGGCCACTGCAGGAGATGGGCAAAGATATGGAGAGCGTGAGGAGTCTTGCTTGGCTGAGTGGGCAGCTCCTGCCTGCCTGGTGCAGGCTGGGCATGCACACCCTCGTCACTCCTCTTCTCCTGCACAAAAAACCTTAAATCCCTTTGAGATTGCCTCTGTCCACAAAATCTAGGGGCAGAAGGATATGAAAATTCTGTGATGGGCCTTGAAATTAAGCAGCAGTCTGCCTCAGGGCTCCATTCCTGCCTCCCGGAGAGGCAGTGAGAGCTGGGCATCACAACAGCCGCTTGCATCTGTGGGAGGCCACAGAGCTGGTGTGCGGGAGTGATGCTGCAGCCAGGGTATGGCTCTGCCCGGGGATGTAAAACCCCATCCTTGTTGGTTCATGTTACTTGTTTTCAAGCCCTCGGCAAACTTTCTCCTAGAGTCTTGGCCAACTCCTATTGCTAATTCCTTCCACCTCTTTGACCACCCTTTGCAGTGACAAACCCCCCATTCATGTGCACTGAGGGCTCCACTCCAGCCCCGCAGCCGCTGCCTGAGCCCCCCATCGTTACTGGCATGGCGCAGGGTTCTGACCTGTTCCTTTCTTGCAGGTGAAAGGGAGGTGATAGTTGCAGGGAACGTCGTTCCATTCGCCTTGCTCGTGCCAGATCATCACAACGCAGTCCTCACCCGCCGCAAAGAAGTTATCGGGTTGGTTGGGCCGCCAGTTCTCAAATTGCTGCCAAGAGAGGAAAGTCCTTTGCCTAAGGTTGAGCCCTCCCCTCTCCTACTGTCTTCTTCATCCTTGCTGCTGCCTTGCCCATGCATCTCACCAGCAGAGACCATGGGTTCCCAGCAATGCTACTACAGTGGTTATTTCTGTTGCGGTGGTGCCCAGCAGCTTACGTGACCACCTTTACTAGAGGCTTGGAAAAACCATGAGCCCTACAAAGTTTAGGGCTGCCTCCACGCAATGCCCAACCCAAGCACTCAACATGTAACTCATGGGGCTCTTTCCACACAAGGGGAACCTTTTGCCCCCCACCAAAAGCCACTGCCTGCTCGTGCTCTGGGCTAAAGACTCACCAGGGAGTGCCCGTCGGACCAGCGGAAATCGTTCTCCACGGCTCTGTCACTGAGGCCGATCCACTGGTAGTCTTGTGCGTGACCTGGAAGAGCCAGAGGGGGAGAGAAGAGTGGGTCATGGCTTCCCTACACCTTGTTGGAAGTGTTTCTTTGCCATCTCAGCTGTCTCTAGGCCTGGAGCCTCTAGGACATTCATCTCCTTCCCAGTCATTAGCCCCTGGTGTCCTTTTTTTCCTTGCAGCGTTCTTGTCCATCTCCCTCCCCACTCAACATGGAGCCACCCATGCTGGAATGGGTCACTGCGCTTTTTGCAGCAAATGAACATCTTGTGAACAAGCCACATCAGCAATGTGGTAAGAGTGAAGATCTGTCCTAGCTGGGAAAGGGACCTTTTTTATCTCATGGCAGGACAGTTCTTCCTCCCCTATGCAAGGGTGAGGCCTTATTAAGAGATATCTGAGCACTAGTGGGAGAAATTGTGATTTTGATATAGTTTTGGATACATCTGCCCATAGACTGAAAGTCCAAGGGATGGACCCCTGCCCAGTCTCAGGCTGCCCTCAGCACTCACTGTTCACAAATTCTTGCTCCTCTGGGGTGATGATACTGCTCAGGTGGGCTTGATGTTGTCGGCATCTGCTCTCCGCATCCATCCAAGTCTCCCTGTCTTCAAAGTGCCTGTAGCAGTGGCCCTGGAACTTGGTCCAGCCTTCCTCACAGTTTTCCAGGTCTGAAACACACAAAGGAGGGATGAAAATGAGTTGGTGCATGAGTCTGGAAGCCTTCCAACTCACCTCTTAGCAGCTCATGCTCTCATGGCATAGGACAACACATGGTCACTTCCACTAAAAAGCAAACCTGACACTGTTGCCTGTGGAAAATCCCAGGGAAAATGATCAGAAGGCATCTAAGATGCACACAGAGAGGGGAGCCTGTGTTGAAGATCCCACGTTCGCAGTAACGTGACCAGTGCTACTAGAAGACGAGAGATATAAACTTATTCCTGAGCAGTTCAATCTCCGTGTCATGTTCCTGGACTCTGTTTTTGAGGAGCAGACCAAACAAGAACCCCTCTCTTCCCACTTGTGCTGGCCTGCAGACTTTTTTTGCTTTGGAAAGAAACTCCAAAACCTGAATCCAGATGTCCAAAATCAACCTATATATGTTGAAAAGGAAAGAGGAGAGGAGAGTCCAGGTTTGGGTCGCATCACTTGGTGTGGTTCTGGGGCGTTTGAGGAAAAGCAAGCCTACCAAGGTGGGAGAGAAGAGGCAGAGGCAGGAACTTACCATGGTGGAGAGACAAAGTGAAATCTCAAGGAAAAAGCTTGGAAGCTGCTAGAGCAGTATAAAAATTTCCCAATTTTTCAGTTTTTCATTTGAGAAACACTGAAGAGTTGAACCCATTAGTTAAAAAAAATGAAACCACAGATGGGGGAGAGCAGAGGCGAATGGAGAAACCACCAGAAAAGACCTTCAGCAGCTCCCATGCAATGCAACACCACACATCTGCTCCATGGGACTGAAAGAAACACAAAAGGAAATGTGTTTAATCTCAGTCTTTTAGATGCCCGATCTACCATCCTTTCTCATGCACTTGCTGCTCTTGGAGTGGTGGGCTTTCATGAGTCCTCCTGCCTCTCTCCCTTTCCAGTAACATTTTCTGTACTCCGTTTCTTTCTTCTGTTGTTAAACTTGGTAGGTCAAAACACTTGTCACCTTCAATCGTGCTGATTCCTCCTAATCCACTCTTCTGGTGTTCTTCCAGCTGGAGATTGCAGACACTTCGTTGGAAGGGTTGGTGGTTAGTTGAGGCATTAAAAAAATTTTCCACCTTCTTCAACAGATCAAATGAATTATCTGGAAGTAGCTGAAGCTCTAAGGATTCTTGGTCTTTGCAGGCAGATCACAGAGCAGAGAACACGCTCTTGTCTTTTGAGATTTAAGACTTTTTTCCAGCAGCTTGAGCACCACCCCTTGTCATCACAGCCTGGGGATGGCACAGCACATGGCGTGGAACCTCAGCAGGACATTTCCTAGGAGAAAGGCCACTCTTTCCTACATAGCTGTTACTTACAGGGAAATATGACAGCAATCATCTTGGAAAAGAATGACAAAAATCTTGTTCCCCGATAGGGACACTGTCAGGGTGACAAGAAGGACTGGCTGTGTGCACAGACGGCAGAGCTCACCTACGATGTCCTGCTCTTCTTGGAGACTGACCGAAGGGATGGTCTGCTTCATGGGAATAGTGGAGATTCACATTCTCCTCTGAATTTGGGTGCTGGCTTCCTCTTGCATCTCCCAGGCTATAACCCCCAGGCATCATAAGCCCATAAATCAGAGGAGAGAGGAAATTAAATCTGGCTTGGACCAAACAAAATCATAAGCAGCTGCAGGGGAGAAAGTCTCTTGTTGGATTTCAGGGATCTTCAACAACAGGTAGCAGGGATGGAAAAATCAGGGGCTGATTAGGTTGCATCAAGAAAGTGATGATAAGACAGCACAATTCCTACCCAGACAGTCCAATGATCCTGAGCCGCCTTCTCACATGGTCTAGTCCATGTCTTCATATTGGAAGCAGAAAGAGAGATGCAGAGGAAGGGGAGGAGAAAATCCAATATATATTATCATTACTTCTGCCAAGCTGTAGAAGACACTGCAACCTTATTTCTCTTTTGTTTGAGCAAAGCAGGAGAGCTTCCCCTCAGCTAAGCTGATAAAAGTTTGGACTTTCATCAGCTTTAAGAAAAAAAAACAAGTTCTTTTTCTTTCCTTGTAGAAACAAAAAGAAGTATTGGTGCAGGTCAGAGGATTTAATTTTGATGGAAAAATAGGTCACTTCATGTTTTCTCAAAGATATACATTCCCTGCTGGTTTTGCCACAGGAAGCCACATTGAAGAGGTGACAAAAATGTCATGCTGTCTCAAATCGGTGGAGATTCCTGGAGTGAACAAGGCTTCTCTCAGCTGCATCTTCACAGAGAGAAACACAATCGTTTTTCATGGCTCAGCTGAAGCATCCTTCCATGAAATTCCACTCCAGCAGAGAAAGTTTGCCTGGGGTGAAGATGTACTCGGATGTTTCCCTACTGTTGCAGATGAACAGAAAGACCATTGACCCAAAGAGACAGTGACTTCTGTGATCAACATTGATATGATCTGTATGGAGCTTCACTAGAGGAACTTAGAAAAGAGAAAGTTGAAGAAGACACTGGAAGCTCCTGCTTAGGAATCTTAGATGACACGGTGCTGTGACGAACAAAGTAATCAAAATATAAAAGCAAAGTCCTCAAAGCTTTTCCCTAGTGTATTTTAAGCTGCTATTAGAGGTTAGCTCACTGAGATGAGGACGGGACTGTTGGGAGCACTTGGGATCAGCTTTTTTCAGGGTAGGGTGGGAATAAGGTAGTGCAGCAGTTAGTAAGATTAGCTGAAGCCAGGTAGGCCGTACCGATCTCACACAGGTCCCCTCCGTAGCTGGGAAGGCATAAGCATTTGAAAGAGTCGATGCCATCAACGCAGGTAGCTCCATTCAGACAGGGGCTTGAGTGGCACTCATCAGTGTCTGCAAGAAATCAAGGGCTTCCATTAGGGCTCTGGGCAGACAACTCCACCAACAGGAGAACTTGTTTCCTTGCTTGTTTAGGAGGGAATATCAGTTGTTTTGGGGGAACTTGGGAGTTGCTAGGGTCTTATTTTAAAACATACTGCCACTGCTGCTGCTGGAAGAAGGAAGGGAAGAGACCCAACCCACCCTACAAGGAAGACATTGGTTTTCTGTCACTTGAAGGTTGAACACCACTCTGTACTGAAGATACCAGTACAAGCTCAGCAAGATGTATCCAATACACACACTCAGTGTCTTTGATAGCTGTGGTAACTCTTTCTTGTCTGCTGTCTCTACCTGATGCATCAAACATGCAAACTTGTGTCTGTGTCTCCGCCAGCTATACGTCTATGAGGAAGAATGTGGAATTCTCATAAGTGATGGAAACGTCTTGAAATAGATCTCTATCTCCTAATCAGCCTTCCTGGTTGCCAGTGTTCACTACTGGTTTCTTCCTACCCATAATTTAGATGAAGTTCCGGGGCAAGAAATCTCTTCTTGGTGAAGATGAAGAGAGTGCAGAGAAGAACAGAAGTGGTTTCAAGGTGGTTCAGAGTCCCTCAACTTTCCCCTTTGAGGAGCTTAGGCCTAGCTATGGGTGCCTCTTCCTTGGTGAAGAATACTGGGGTGCAGCACCATTTTCTCCAGACGTGTCCCCACTATGCGCTCTTTTGATTGTGATGTGGCAGGAAGAAGCTGGTACATTTTTCAGCTGTGGATTCTGTCTTGGTGGAGGAAACTACACTTAGTTTCCCATCTAGATAGAACAGACCTTAAGATCCTTTTTCCTTTTCTGCAGGTGAAAAGAGAAGTTGGTCTGGGAAGAGTTTGGCCCCCAACTCTCCAATGTTTCTCAACTTGCTAATTAGCACAAGCTTGGGTAGTTTATGCCACCATTTGGTAGCACTTCCATCCACTGTCATCTTGGGGCAGAAGGAAGCATAGATGCTCTGAAGGCCACAGCTAGACAGTTTGTATCTACCTATCATAAAATCTAGATTGTGCTGGAAGTAAAAAGCTCTTCTCCCAGTATTTCTCCAGACTGACCCTTAATCCTACTTACTGAGCTTTGTAAAAAGAAGAAGAGTCATTCAGAATGGAAAGATTTCAGAGATGTTCAATGCAGAAACAAGGAGGAAGACTAAGGAAGAAACTCAGAGCACATCCATGCAGGTTAGATTAAATGATTACCGATTAGATCCTCATGCGAGACAACCTTTCTCTTTCACACTCAGAAGAAATGTAAGGCCTTAAAAAAGCTGACTAACACTCCATGCTCTTCTTGTGGATGAGAGGGGTTAGTGAGGAAACATTCAAAGACGATAGACATGCTGGCTACGGAAATACCAGCAAGGCGACTCCCCAGGGTCTGTGTTCATCTTCTGGTTGGGGTACATTTGGTTGGATATTGTCTCTCTACAGAACCATAGCCCAGCTACTCAATGTCCCCAGACATATGAGAGCATATGCGTGTTATACCTTGTCTAGTTGCTCAGTGGCCAATGTCTGATCCGTCAACGAAAAGTTGATGTGTTCTGTAGCATGCCTAAGTGATTGAGAAAATTCTTTCTGACCTTGGATGGTAAATCCGTTTGTGCTTTGGAGCATGAAGATTGTCATCTTTAGCCTAGGCTGTACCACTGTGAGCAATCCAATTATTCCTCTGATGGGTGATGAACCTCTTACTCCAGTTTTGCAGTTCTTCCCTGAGAGAAGGAAGTTTTTCCTCTGGATTGCCCTTCTAAATTCTCATGAATGTTTTCTGGATTTCTTTGTTCACTGAAACATGAAGAAAATTCCTGTTCCATGACTGTTAGAGACTTTCTGAACAAAACGGGGGTCACAGGCCTGGTAGAAGAAAGGAGCTGAACTTGGCTGACTATGGCTTATTAGTCATACTTGGAGTTCCTAGGAGGTAGAGAGCATAAAGGAAAAAGGTATCTTGAGAGATGATTGCAACTCTAGAGGCCCACTGGGCTTCCCAACAGCAGTGGCAGCAGAAGTTCACGTTGATTCCAGTGGGCTCCAGCTGAACAAGTAAGGCAAGGCTCTCCTTTGTCAGTTATGCTCCATGAAGTGGAAAGCATGCTGCAGAAGTGGGAACAAAGCACATATGAGAGCTAAAGCAGAACATTTAGTGGGCAATAACGAGTCTTCAGCTGTCTTCAGCCACGTGGACCAAAACTTGGCGCGTCCAAGATATCTTCTGAGTTGCAGGAGACCTGCTCTGAGTTGCCATCCCTGGTCTTGGAGGAGGAGGGAGCTGGCACACACGTGCAAAGTCATTCCCACAAATTTCCAGCTGGGAAATAACACTGGAACAGAATTTCCTTTTACAGATATTGTATATAATATGATTGCACATATTATATATTCTGTAAAAACAAATATCTGCGTAGAATATATATGTTATATATCTCTCCATACAGATACATATATTTTTAAATGTATGACACATAGACAAAGGGTGTGTACTTGTAGGTAGTGCTGGAAAAAGAGACAACAAATACAAGTGGAACACAGACAGGTTTTTCTTCCCAGAAGCATGCTGCAAGTGTCTGGAAAGAAGATGTTTTGAACACATGATGATCATAAACACCAACCTCCCCCTTCAGCCTGTTGGGTTGTTGGGGTGGTGACACCGTCTCCATCTGGATGTAGAATCCCCTCAACAAGCTGATATCAGGAAACTCATACATATCCGCTGGGTTGGAGAAAGCATTGGCAATTCTGGTCCTCCCAGAAAACCTGGGTCTTGGAGGTCTTTTAGAAAAGTAAGTTCTAAATGATAAAACTGCAATGATGTTGTCTCTGGAAACCCTGGCAAGTCAGCTTGTGGGTGTTTTTAAGATATCGCGTCTAAGCCATTGGATTTATGGGAGGTGAGAACTCCAGTAAAAAAAACAATAAATCCCATCTATCATGCAACATTTGGTTATTTTCCTCATAACCTTTTACATACCACAAATGTGTCCACTTCCACAGAGCTTAGAGCTAGATGGGGTTAGTAAATCACTGTACACCTCTCCAGGCAGCTGAAAGCCTGCGGCACGCTAGATGTGCCAGCTCGGCTCAGCCCGGAGCGAGCCCCCGCTTCCACGGCACCGGCTGCCAGGTACCTTGACACCCAGGGATCTTATGCAGAGGCGAGCTATTTATTTGCTTGGGTGAGCAGTCACGCAAAAAAGTCAGCTCTGCTTTGAGATGCAGCTCAAGTGCTTATCAACCTACAAGAAGACAAGACTCCTGCTATTATTACCCAGTGCTAACAAAGGACAAGCAATGCGGCATGGGATTTCAAGAGCTTCAGCTCTGAAACAAAGACAGGGCAGAAAAATGCCTTGCAGTGCCAAGAATAGGAAGCCCAGTTAGAACGTATTATTAATTCACTTCTTGAGGATAATGCAAAATTAGTAGCTCTTTAGGAGATGAATCGTACTGCAGTTAATATTGCCCAGAAGTTGCAAAAGATTATTCAAGTCTATTGTCACAACAATTTCTATTTTTTGCTACCAACAGGACCCAAGGTCCAGCTTCTAGATTTAAAAAAAAACAAAACCAAAAAACAATTAAAATAAAATATCCAATGTAAACAGGGTCTTGCATCTGGAAGATGTAAACCGTTGGCTGGAGAAAGCAAGGAGAATTACATAGCTACAATGCGAACTTTGAATTTGTTTCACCATTTTCTTCCTAAGATTTCTTTTACATTGCCAGATATGTACTGTATTTGGTCAGAAATATTTTCTTTTGGTGCAGCTGAACACAACATAAGTATTCTCCCAATGCCTTTGAAAACAATTTGCTGTACTAGATCATGGAAATTGGAAAGAGAAATCCTTTAGAAATGAAAGAGAAATAGATTGGTCCTGGTTTTGCTCAGAAGGCAAATGGCATGCGAAAGTGAACACACATTGTCAGCGGTGAGAAGGAAATGCTTTTAAAATCCTTCGTCCCAAGCTAAGAAGACAATACTAGAAACAATGCTAAAATAATACAGTCTGTGCATTTCTCTCGGTGGCAGACTGTATGGAAGATGAGCAAGTATACCCATTCAACAAGGTCGGCTTTATGCTTAAAACATCCGCTAAGGAGAAGGAGCTTGTGAACAGAGAGGGTGCTATCACCCAAACCCTGAGCAAACTGCATAGCTTTCCTGAAGCAACCGGTTTAGAATTATACACTGGGATTTAAACTCCTGTTTTCATTCTGCAGAGAGGAAAAGGTAAGACTGAAAGGCAAGACATTTTCAGGATGTCCAACAGCCCCTGTTGTGACCTTCACTCTTTCTTTATATGTAAATGCTCCTCCTTACTCCTTGTAAGTGCAATTATCCAAACAGGGACTTGGAGACCAGCTAGATAATTATCTTCTAGAGACTGAAGAAAAAAAAAAAAAAACAGGTACAAACTAAATTTGCTTTTCAGAGACTCCTGGGAAGTTTGAACTGCCAATCTGACAGCTCCAACAGGGAAGAAAAACATTGGAGCAATTGTAGGGTGACTCCTACAAGAAAAGAAGAGGAGGAGTTGGGGAGAACAGTTATTTCACATTTTAAGTAAAATGCTAGCATTGAACATCACATAGCCAGCTAGTGACTTATGATGAGCACTTAAGTCATTAAAATAATTAACTACAATAATTAAACCAAAGCCGCCATGCAGCAGAAGGGGCAGATATTGCTACAGCCTTAAAAAGCCATATTCATCTAGAGAACAGCAAGTTTCCAGGAGAACTTGTTGATCTGCTGGGACCTTTGATTTGTCCAACACTCTCATGGAAGGAGAGCTCAGGAAATTTGGACACCTCTGCCTCTAAAATATTATGTGTAGAACTACACTGACACATATCTAACAGTAGTTCAAGACTGTAGGTTGCCTCTTCAGAGAGAAGTTTTAATTAAGCTAATAAACTTCTGACGCAAAATAGACAGTATATCCAGAAGACATCAAATCATCTGGTCAGCCATAAATGGTCTGTGCTTTTGCTTGGCTCTCAGCCAGGAGTGGTACCTCCACCTCCTTCTTGAGAGCATATTCTTCATTCCACATTAGGTGAAAAATTATGAATCAGGTGAATTTTTCTAGACTTCTTGTCTTCTGGGTTGATCTCTGGACCAACAAAACTCTATCCTTTGCACTTTGAAGACATGAGAAATGAGGAAAGACCATCAAGACCTTTCCTCATTTGGATTCTAACCTTCAGCTGTGTCAGGGCCATAGGCAGCAGACTTCATGAACTTGTTTCACCAGAGACAAGCAAAACTTAACATAAATATCTGCCATTTCAGCACATTTCTCTTTTTTTCCCCCAACTTAAGTGAAATGTTTAAGTCATTGACTGGTCAGAGTGCTCCAAACCACAGCCTTTCACTGAAGCGCCAGCGTGCTTTTTTCAGCTAATAATTATTTGTCTTCAAATGTTACCAGAAGCAAAAAGACCCGCTGAGTTGGCAAAACTCTGGCTGAAAAAGCCAAGCCTATAGACAATTCTTCAAGCCTGTGGGGTTCCTGTCCTCATGGAGGAATTAAACTGCTGACTAAAGACCTGTACATGCACAGCCTTCAATTTGGTTAAATACTAAAAAATACTGGCACTCCAAGCGTTAATCATCAGTCTTCTTGTGCTTTTGGCTCTGGCTTTTAAAGAGAAGTACAGGCTACAGCAGAGCAAAAAATATCATTCTTAGTAAACCATCTCACTAAAAAGACCGCTGGGTCTAACCGGAACCCTTCGATGACAGGACAAGAGGTCAACAGCCACATGCCTCCCTGCTCCTCACTTTGAGCGCCTTCTGTAAGCTCAACTAGCTTCACCTGTGCTTTAATGTTAGTAAAAATTAATTGCACTTAATGGGCATCCATTACACCCTACAAACTATGAGGCACAAGGCATGGATATTAGAACTGATCTTTTTGCAAGAGCTAAATCTCAAGACTGGAAAGCTGCAAGTAAAAAAGCAGCCAGAACATGGGAAATAACATTTTGGGTTCTAGCCTATGGTTCTTCCCTGTAGATTTTCCAAGTCCATAATCCCCAGAGCACTGTAAAGAGTAACGACCCAAAAAAGGAAATCTATGATTATTTTTCCTTTTTGCCCCCCTTCTTTTGTCATCACTTTGCTCTAATTCTCTATAAAAAGTTCTCCTTGTTGCAGGGGTCTTGCGCATTCATGCTCAATACACTTTCTTTCCACCTGGATGAGCTTCCTTCAGACCCTGACCAGGACTGCATTTAACCCTACAGGGATAAAGAAAGTTACCAATAAAAAGAGAAGTTTTACCCTAGAATACCACCGGTGGGAGCACCAGCCGTGTGTGTGTTCTTCTCAAACCCATCTCTATATAAAGAGTCTACAACTTAACTTCATGCAGTCATCAGTTACCTCTCCCTGTCACCTGCTCAGAAACCCCAGCTGCTACATCGTCATCTCTGTGACTTGCAAACGTTCCAATTTCAGAACATTTTTCAAGCTTCTTCACACATGAGCTGCCGACCACATGGTTTTCTTTCAAAATACTTCACAAGAATGTTGGCTAACAACGACTCCGAAGAATCTGGCAATTGCCTTGTGGGTAATTTATAAAAAGAAAAAGCAGTGAAATAAAACCATACTTTGGGGCCAATATGTTTTTTTTTTTAATTTTTTTTTTTTTTTTTTTTTTTTTCTGAGCCTCACTGGCTAGTTTCATTCCTTTCCCTCAACTCTGGCTTGTTTTTATCTCCAGGCCTGGACGTGGCAATGGGCATGGCCCAAAAGCAGAGCCCATTAGGTGTGCAAGGAGGGCTTTTGGGTGTGTAACCCCCGCAGCGCCCTGCCCGGCCCTGGACGCTGTGCCAGGCTGGACCAGTGCCGCAGGAACAACCCCGCTGACTTGCCCTCACCCACTCCTCCAGCATCCGCTGTGCTCAGCAGAGACAGACAGGACCTCAAACGTGTTACGAGCAGGACTGAACAAAGGTTTGTGATTACCTGTTTTCTCAGAGGGAGAGAATTGACGCAGAGGAAAAGGCAGTGACTCATTCGAAACACTTTGGGGATGGAAATGATGTTAGAAACCAGGCTGAGCTTCACAAAGCCCTGCACTTACAGTCCCTACTGAGTCCAGAGCTACCTGTGCTGAATGGTGTAAATTAACCAAAAAAGAAGCAGTTCAGGAGGTAAGGTGGGAAGGGGGTGGAATTAATATTACTTTTGCTAGAAGGACCTGAGCAAATCTCTTTGCACATCCATTTCCTACCATATATAAGAAACATATCCTACACAAATGTGCAGCTCATTGAGAACTGACCATACGTAGGACCTTCGTACAACAGCACAAGCATTGATGGGTTTGAAAAGGGGCCGGTTGCCAGAGCCAGCTGCTGATTGCAGCAAAGTGAAACCAAGCTGTGGCCAGGGATGTTGTGGGACATCCTGTGTTACTGGCAACTGGCTCCTTCCTTGGCCAAGAATCAGCCACCAGCAAGGACAATACTGTCCCATCTCATTTTCTTCTCATTGTAGTATCCTAAAGCCTCCACGGCACATGAACACTGCTCAGAGGACGCTCGTCAGTAAGCTAGCAGAGTGTTTTCACTATAGATGGTTACTCAGTTTTCAATATTGTGTCTGCTTATACTTGGCAGCGAGGGATCCTACCAAAGACCAGAAAGGGGCAGGGTGGGAGGAAGGGCATTTATCAGCAAAGCTGACAGAAGGTAGAGACGCTCTGAGCATCGTCTCACACATTCAGCCCGTTCTAGCTGCAGAGAGCAGCATGAGACACTGAGCAGAGGGTCAGAGTCCCTTGAACATGGTCCTCTGCTGCTCTCCCCAGGGGCATGTAATTGCCGTGGGCAGGCAGGAGGGAGGTCCGGGAGGCTTCTATGGATGGGGTTACGCTGGCTGGATAATTGCATTACCTGCCCAATCACAAACTATCATTTGTTAAGACTGAAGCTATTGAACATGACCTGTGGAAAACCTCATGTTTGTGGCTTCCCACCACAGTAATATTTTGCTAAAGCCTGCTTCTGTTAATGTTCTCTGCTGTAAAAGAAGTAAAATATGACAGCTATGCCCCCTCCTTCCCTTCCCCTCCATAGTGTGTTCCCTTCCATGTGAGAAGAAGACACAGTACCTTCTGTAGTGGGTCCTAATGCATCTATTGCTTCTTGTGAGACTTGAGGCAGGGCAGCAGTAGTGGTGGCCAGCAGATGAGGATTGTCTAGAACAACAGCTGTCTCCATCTCTTGTCCTGACACTGCGGGAGGGGAGAGCTCTATTTCGAGCTGAGCCTCTTCAGGGTTCCCGGGTCCCTGTGTTGGTTCAACATCTGGAGCACTGGTACTAATTACAATGTCTGGGACAGAGGTTTCCCCTGAAATGCCTGCAACCGAGTGTGTCACAGCTCCAGATACTGCATCAGGAATTTCCTTCTCCTCGGGAGCACCAGAGGGCTCACCACTGGTCAAAGATGTGGCAGCTGTTTCGATGTTAGCAGCAGGCAACGTGGATGCTTCTCCACTGGTTTCGTGGATTGTGGCTGTTTCTATGCTGAAATCGGGAAATGCAGATGTTTCCCCACCAGTTTCATTGACTGTGGATGTTTCTATGCTGATTTCGGGAAATGCGGATGTTTCACCCCGGGCCTCTTGACTTGTGGATGTTTCTATTCTAATTTCACGAAATATAGATGTGTCCCCACTGATTTCGTGGACCGTCGAAGTTTCTATGCTAATTTCAGGAAAGGCAGAAGTTTCTCCACTGATTTCGTGGACTGTCGAAGTTTCTATGCTGATTTCGGGAAATGCAGATGTTTCCCCACCAGTTTCACGGACTGTGGATGTTTCTATGCCAATTTCAGGATAGCCAGATGTTTCACCCCGGGCTTCTTGATTTGTGGATGTTTCTATTCTAATTTCAGGAAATGCAGAACTTTCTCCACTTATTTCACGGACTGTGGATGTTTCTATGCTGATTTCGGGAAATGCGGATGTCTCACCCCGGGCCTCTTGACTTGTGGATGTTTCTATTCTAATTTCAGGAAATATAGATATGTCCCCACTGATTTCATGGACCGTCGAAGTTTCTATGCTAATTTCAGGAAAGGCAGAAGTTTCTCCACTGATTTCGTGGACTGTCGAAGTTTCTATGCTAATTTCAGGAAAGGCAGAAGTTTCTCCACCAGTTTCATGGACTGTGGATGTTTCTATGCTAATTTCAGGATAGCCAGATGTTTCACCCCGGGCTTCTTGATTTGTGGATGTTTCTATTCTAATTTCAGGAAACGCAGAACTTTCTCCACTTATTTCACGGACTGTGGAAGTTTCTATGCTAATTTCAGGAAAGGCAGATGTTTCTCCACTGATTTCATGGACTGCTGAAGTTTCTATGCTAATTTCAGGAAAGGCAGATGTTTCTCCACTGATTTCATGGACTGCTGAAGTTTCTATGCTAATTTCAGGAAAGGCAGATGTTTCTCCACTGGTTTCAGGGACTGTGGATGTTTCTATGCTAATTTCAGGATAGCCAGATACTTCACCCCTGGCCTCTTGACTTGTGAATGTCTCTATTCTAATTTCAGGAAATGCAGACGTTTCCCCACTGATGTCTTGACTTGTGGATGTTTCTATTCTAATTTCAGGAAATGCAGACGCTTCCCCACTGATTTCTTGTATTGTGGATATTTCTGTGCTACTTTCAGGAAATGCAGAGGTTTCTCCACTTACTTCTTGAACTGTGGAAGTTTCTATGCTAATTTCAGGATAGCCAGATGTTTCACCCCTGGCTTCTTGACTGGTGGATGTTTCTATGCTAATTTCAGGAAATGCAGATGTCTCCCCACTGATTTCTTGAATTGTTGATGTTTCTATGCTAAATTCAGGATACGCAGATGCCTCCCCACTGATTTCATGAAACGTGGATGTTTCTACACTAGTTTCAGGAAATGCAGATGTTTCCCCACTGATTTCTTGAATCGTGGATGTTTCTATACTAGTTTCAGGAAATGCAGATGTTTCACCGCTGATTTCATAAGCTGTTGATGTTTCGATACCACTTTCTGGCAATGCAGATGTTTCCCCACTTAGTTCACCAGATGCAGAGGACTCACCACTTGGCCTAAAACTGTAGGGAAATGTGACAGCTGTTTCCCCACCCAGTTCCTGTGATACTGTTGGTCTTGTCACAACTTCTACTAAATCAGAAGTGACTAAAGTGACTTCTGGAAACCCTGAGGACTCCCCACTAATATCAGTCACTGCTGAAGGTTGTCCACTTAGATCTGTGGCTCCAGAAATGTCTCCACTGATGTATGGGAACCCAGATGGCTCTCCACTGAAGTCTACTGTCCCTGAAGGAAACCCACTAGCCTCCACGGCTCCAGACCCTTCTCCAGATAGTCCTCTGTCTCCAGAAGGAAATCCACTGATTTCTATCATCCCAGATGGCCCTTCTCCCACCTCTTGTGCAACTGACGTCTGTGTTACAACTTCCACCAAAGTGGTATCCACAAGAGAGACTGTGGGAAAGCCAGAGGTAAGTCCACTTTCCTCTCCAGACAGTAAGCCACTGGTGACATCAACTCCAGAGACCTCTCCACTGCTGTCAATCACTCCACTCGGCTGTCCACTCACCTCAAGCACTCCAGAAACACTCCCACCAAAGTCTACATGCCCAGAAGGCTCACCACTGATGTCTAAATTCCCAGATACCATGCCTGATGCATCTTCACCTCCTGAAGGCAATCCACTGATTTCCAAAATCTCTTTTGCTTCTGCTCCCGTAATTGAGGGGATTGTTGTCACTTCCTCCAAACTGGTATCTACAAAAGTAATGCCTGAGGCCTCTCCGCTCCCTTCAATACCAGAAGTAAGGCCACTTAGGTCCACCAGGCCGCTGACCTCATGTGTTCCAGATGGTTCTCCATTGACATCCAGTCCTGAGGGCAACCCACTGAGCTCAGACCCTCCAGAGGGCTCCCCGCTGAGCTCGGGCACCCCAGAAGGCTCCCCGCTGAGCTCAGACCCTCCAGAGAGCTCCCTGCTGAGCTCGGGCACCCCAGAAGGCTCCCCGCTGAGCTCAGGCTCCCTGGAGGGCTCCCCACTGAGCTCAGCTCCGGAGGGTAACCCATGGGCTCTGCCACTGGTGTCCCACTCACTGGATGGGAACCCTGACAGATCTTCACCGCTGACTCCAATGGATCCTTTTCCCTCCTCTCGTCGTTCTGGCGCTGTTGTGACAACTTCCACCAATGTAGTATCCACAAGAGAGACAGTAGGAAAAGCAGAGGTGAGTCCACTTTCCTCTCCAGATGACACGCCACTGACTAGCTCAGTGCCAGAGATATCGCCACTAAATCCAGAAGGCAGCCCACTGCTTTCCACTCCAGATGGCATCCCACTAATTTCTGGTATCCTTGAAATAGACACTGATACATCTTCCTCTGCAGAAGATAAGCCACTGATGTCAACAATGCCAGAAGGCACCCCACTCAAGTCCCCTGAGGGTAGTCCACTTTCTCCAGGTAGAAAGCCACTGGTATGCAGGTCTACTGATGGTAATCCACTTTCTCCGATCCCTGAGTGTTCTCCGCTATGTTCAAAAACTCCAGAAGTTGGCTCTCCACTTGTATCTGGGACTCCAGATACCCACCCAGATGTTGAAGATTCACCACTGACTTGATGTTCTCCAGATTCAGTCACCTCCCCTGACACTTCGCTGACGGAAGCATTGGTAGTTGTTTCCTCTGGTATTACAGTAGCTGGAGGAAAAGAAGATGGACTCACTGGAAAAGAAAGAGCAAACAAAGAGAGGGAAATAGGAAAATTATTTACTAAATTGTTTTAAAGAAGCTATTATTAATTTCCTGATTGACTTCACCTCCAAACTGATGTTTTGGGATAAAGGCACAAAGTCCTATGTGCTTGCAGAAATAATTTGGTCCCTTCAAATTTGTTAAATGAACATTATATCTTAAAGAACTATAAATTAAATATCTCTGGGAAACTGTCAGAATATATAATCTTCTGACAGTGGACGATGGCAACAGTGACACCAATTCCCAGGTGCCAAAACTGAGCTACTGCTTCCTCGGAGATAATGTGGAAGAAAAAAAGTTTGGTGCTGCTCTGATCACACTGTAGCTCTCTTCTCCCTAGAAGGCATGGCCTGAGATCTGTTTCTAGCCTGTCTTCCCCATCCTGGATACACAATGGCATAGTTTGTAAGGTGTTCTGGCAATGCTGTGTGTGTTGGTCTGTTGGTCATTTAATTCAGTCCTAGACAAAAGTTCAATAATATGCATGTGTAGCTCTTCCTGTGTGCACAGCCTCAGACTTTGCTAATATGGTGATAATAGTCTAGATTTAGAGGGAGTTCTCTTCAGCAAGGACCCAGCCCATTTATTTTGGGATTGTCCCAACCCTACAACACCAGCCAAGTGTCTCCCAGGAGACAGGGAAGCTCTGACCCACCTGAGAGCAGCGACACATCTGTTGGAAAGACCTCTGTCCCCCAGGCTGTCTGATTCTCAGGTTGAGTGGCAAACTCCATCTCCATGGTCACCTCCTCCCCGGAGGGTACCCCCTCTACTCCAGGGATCACTTGGGTTGCCAGCACATCTTCTTCAAAGAATGAGGTGACCCCCTCCTCCTCCGCAGGTGGCAGAGCTGGAACAAAAAGGTATTGGAGGGAGTTTCCAAAAATTCACAGTCCAAGATGCTGGTGAAGTGCTTTGCCCAAATTGGCACCCCGATGTGCCAAACCTCCCTTTCCCCAAGGAGACAGGTCTACATGCCCTGGGAGGGTACCTCTGAAGCAGAAGGCGTGATGCCGGGACAGGGGGTCGGGAAAGCCAGTCTGGTTGTAGTGTTGGTAGACAGTTCTCACACCAGGAGCATCCCCCCCGCAGGCGGGACGGGGGCTCACGATGGGATAGCGGAGGCTGCCATCTGCTAACCAGCCAGCGTAGCATCTGTCCAGGCCCTGCTTCCAGGCAGCATGGAGTTGGCCAACAGAGGCCAGCGTGGAGTTTTGGCTCTCACAGTACCGCTGAGCTTCTGGGAAGGTGAACAGCTCTGGCTGAGTTGCGAAGAACACCTCGCCTGAGGGATGGGAGAGAAAACAGGCATGAGTCCGTTCATCCCACCCTCACACACACAGATCTGGAGCTGTGAAGCACAGTTTTGCTCCACAGCCATGCCTAGAGGAAAGGGGAAAAGATACCTTTGAGCCTGTCGATGTAGCAATACACATCGTAGGTCTCCGAGGCTGGGCGCATGCCATAGGACCGCACGCCTGGAGAACTCTCTTTGTCTGCTACGCAGTTACTTCGGGGATTCACAATGGGATACCTACCAAAAGAAGAAGAGAGATGGTAATCCAAGGTCGGCTTTATGTACCCTGGCCTGAAGAACCTCAGCATACCTGGGAGCAGGACAAGAACACTTCACCATTAGAGGTGCTCAGAGCCCCCAGCATGACTTGGAAACAAGTCCACTTACAGCTTGGGGCAATGAATAAAAATTTTCCTCCACTTTTCCTACATGTCAGGGGATCTCACCACTGCAGGATGTATACACAGGTTAGGAAACAGGTAGGACCAGTTGGAAAGAACAGGTCTATTGGCCACTAGATATCATAGTTTGGAGACAACCTCAGGTCAGGAAAACTTTAGATGCTGATGCGCAGAGCATCTCACGTCTGAGACAAACCAGAGTAAAGCCCCAATTTCATGTCTGGATTCTCATTTTGAGGGGGGTCTTCCCCAGGTCAATATAGTTTTACCTGACTGTCTGGTCCCGCAGCCAGCCGGCATCACACTGGTCAAAGCCAGCCTCGTAGGCAGCCTGGAGCTGTTCAGGAGTGGCAATAACTGCATTGTTCTGCAGGCAGGCCTTCTGGGCTTGGACAAAGGAGAAGGCATATCTGCTGGAAGCGGCACGGTAGTGAAACACCACACCTGGGGGAAGAGAAGCCGTGGTGAGAGAGCAGATATGGGACAGCCCCTCCACTGAGATGAGTGACCAGAAAGTGTCTTCCCAACAGCAGTGCTAGGACCAGTGCCTGTCAAATCCACTTTGATGGAGATGCCTCATTCATTGAGCTCTGCTTCCATTGAGGGTGATATTCTGGCGGACTCTTCAGCCCTCCTCTGGGATCTTCCTGCCTTGACTTTCCCCTTCCCGGGACCCAGGTGCATGTGGGAAAGCAGAATGTAGCCACTGCAGCCTCAAGCATCAGGCAGCTGAACCCTTTTCAGCACATGATGGAGTGGCCCACAGGCTCCTCCTCACCCTTCCTGTCCTACCACAGTGGAGTCACTCAGCCTGCCCCTGGCCTCAGAGGCCTGCACACCTCCAGGGACTTGGATGCCCTCAGTGATGAGAGAAGCTCAGGCTGTTTTTCAGCTAAATGGTTACCCCTAGGAGAAACTGATCTTCAGGCTTCTCAGAGTCCTGGTGACTTACCTGTGGGGGAGATGGGCTGCTCAGGGAGGAGACCAACACCGGGGGCTGCTGTCACTTGCACAAGCTGATCTTCCACTGTGAATGCTGAGGCAGACTCTAGTCCTGGTGTGGCAGTCACCCCCACAACCTCTTCCACCGAGGTCACCTCTGCCATTTCGGTGGTGATGGCAGTGCCTAAGGCTATGGTGGTGACTTCTTCAGGTACAGTTCCCATCCCTGTGACATCTCCCCTGGTCATGTTCTCCTCCCCTGGGCCAGCTGTCTCTACTGTGGCACCAGTGGCGAAGATATCGGGCAGGACAGTGAAGCCCTCGTAGAGCTCGGTGGCAGTGGGTGTGATCTCAATGGGCTCCAGGGTGGCGATGCTGCCACGGGCCTCCTCCTCCGTGGCGTTGCGGGGCAGAGGTAGCTCCACTTCGGTCTGGGTGACGGTCTGGACAGTGAAAGCGCTGCCCAGCTCGCTTCCTGTCTCGTCGATGAACTGCCCTGGGACCAGAGTCTCAATGTCATCCCCTACATCAGGAGAAAAGGCAGCAATCAGAGAGGACATGGTCAGTCTAGCAAGGTGTACTGTGCTGGTGCTGCCTCTGAGAAGAAGCTGGGAGTTTGCTGGTAGGGAAATCATGACAGTCTGGTAAAATAAATTTGTTTCCTTCCTCCACTATGGCTCTCTGCAACACCTCAGCATGGAAGGCATGTTCATGAGTTAGAGGCAATGAGTCACCTCATGCTCCACAGCTGGTAAATCAGAGAGGACTTTCCCTGCTCTTCTCCCAGCTCTCCTTCTCGGGAACACCTTGCTCATATCCAAGTCTGCACTGACCTCTAGTGCCTGCTGTAAGGAATGTAAGGTGGCCAGAGGGAAGGAGGTGATCTTGGATACCCTTCACAGCAGGTCTGAGCCGTGGGAGAAAGACTCCTGGGTACTCACACACAATGCATGATTGCATGTCTCACTAGGATCACTGTCTCCTTCTGCTCTGCCTCAGCGAAGACTTCATCACATATAAGCTAACCCCATCACCAAGGCAGCCAAGGCAGTTTCTTCCTGTACCAAATACATTCAAAGAACTTCCCACCTTTCCCCTCCCAAATCACTTTTTCGCCCATGTCCCTGGCTGTAGGAGAATGTGCTTAACGCGCCACTGAGCAGGTCATCCTACAGCAAGGATGGGCAGGTTAGGGAGGGATGGAGCATCTCGGCTATGCAGCGAGGCAGGTCTCAGTGGGGAGGGAAAGATAATGAGACACTGTCAGGCTTTTCCCCTAATACTGCTTTCCCTGCTCTATTTATTTCCAATTCCATTTTCAAGCTAGTTCATTTTAGCCAGTACCTCTCAGACCTCAAGGGATTCAGAGAATTAGAAAGAGACGCTCAGGAAAAGACTGGCTGTGCTCAGCAGTTTCAGATGCATGCCCTGAGATAACCAGAAGGCTGTGGCTTGGTGGACAAGTCTTTAGCTTGGCCACGTAGCTGGATTATTCCAAGGGGTCTAGGAGGTTTTACAGGGCTTCCTGACACACTGATCATGCATGCATCTGGGCACAATAGGTCTGTATCAAAGGGGTTTCAAAACATATTTTAAAATACTGTTATCAATTTTTCATGGATGGCAATCCCATTTGAATGTTAGCCTTTGGCTGTCCTGAATAGACCATATACCATGGTGCTTTGCCCCCTTCTTGCTGCAGGGAGAAGAGTGCAGTTAGAAGAAAGGGGAAGTAGCTGGGATGCTCTCGACTTCCTAGGTGGAATTTTGCCCCATTTCTGATTGCCGGAGACTGCTGCAGTCCTTGTTCTATCCCAAAGTGGAAACTCAGGCTCATGTCTGCACCACCTAACAGCATTACACACATGTTTGTGAGCAGATCTGTTCTCTTTTTCCTTCCCTTCCATCTCCAGCATTCTAAGTCTTGTACTTGAAATACCTGAGCTCTGCTACATGTCTCCAGGAGACCTACCAAAGCTGGAAGGTGTGGAAGGACTGGAGAGAAGAGGGCTGTTACACCCACCTCCTCAGAGCCCCCCTGTACAGAGCAGACATCCATGAATTTTCTGGATCTGCTTCCTACCTTTCGTTTCCTTTGTCAAACCTGCTTCTCCTCACCCTCCTTTTTAAAAAAAGAAAAATAAAAGAAAGAAAGAAAGAAGCAAGAGGTTAGCTCTGACCAGGGAGCTCCTGCCTGCAGAAGCTTGGAGACACATTGCTTCCTCCCACAGCCCCAATGCACTCACCACTGTAGCAGATGGCATCGTAGCGAGAGTCGGGGTGAGGGTACCCCGTCTGGTTGACGTACAGGTACACCGTCCGCACGCCCACCAGGTTTCCTCCGCAGTTGGGCCGTGCTCTGGAAATGGGGTAGCGGACACTGCGATCAGCCAGCCAGCCCGCGCTGCACATGTCCATGCCATCCTTCCAGGCCAGGTACAGCTCTCCTGTGGTGGCCAAACGGGCTCCCAAACTGCGGCATTTGTCGAAAGCTTCTTGGAAGGTGAACTTCTCGGGGGCGGTGGCATAGAAGACTTTACCTGCAATCACACCATCCATTAGCACAGGAATTAGCTGTAGAATTTAATCTAAATTCCATTTCTTTCCCCTTCCCATTCCTGAGAGTCTGGAAAAGATGAAAACTATATTACTGCTGAACTGCAACCCCATGTTGGTGATTGTCTATACAGACCAGAAGAAAGGGACTCTTACAGACCAAATACAGACTGGAGCAAAACATACCACACTATCTGGAACCACAGGACAAATGGAAGATAAAGGACAATTTCAGTTCTGATGTGCTGAATATTTCAATGGATCCCTGCTGTAAGCATGGGTGATGGACACCTCTGAATGTCACATCCTCAAATGGATGACCAGAGACATGCAGGATGGCAAGGCCTGTGGTGGAGGTCAGATGGACTCCACCCTCTGTACTGCATTAGTCATTTGACATTATAATTGTCCAAGGTCTAAAAAAGAGACTGCAGAGAACGTCTGGCCTTGCTGGGGGATGTTCTTTTCTATCCTGTCTTGCCTCAACGCCCTTTGCCTCTGTATTTACAGTTGTCCAGTCCAGACACGATCAGAGCCTTGGCTGCTTCTGCATCTAGTAACAATAAAAGCATGAAATCACCTTGCATTTGCTCTGCATAGCAGTAAACATCATAGGTTTCATCTGGCTCGCGGACACCGTAGGTCCTCACTCCTGGAAATTCATCCTTGTCGCCGTAGCAGCGCTCCCGGGGCCAGTGAATGGGGTACCTGGGGGAGAGAGGGTGTGTAAGAGGTGGGAGCAGGACCCCAGCAGCTGCAGAGAGGCTGGGGGGACCTGTGGAGCACTGTGCAGTGTGATAATTTATGGCTTTTCCTGGGTTATAGGGAAGAGGAAGGATGATCTGCTGTCCTGCCTTCCCTCTGATGGTCCCGAGCACAGCAGAACCCTGGGAGCACCGGCCAAAGACATCAGGCCAAGGTGCCTCCACAGCCAGGGATGCAAAACTTGGTATGGTTGAGCCACACTTGTACATCTTGGCACAGCATCTGTTTTGTTCAGGGAGGATGAAGGATAAGGATTAAGCCATTGTCCACTCAGCTATCACCACCAGGTGAGGAGGACAATGGTCACTCTGCCTTCCTACTGTAGATTCCCCCCTGGCAGAGAATGGCTTGCAATCCACCAGCTCCCTCTGCACACCAGCAATTACAACAGCTCCCATTTAGCAATTGTTTCTCAATCATTCTCAGTCGGTGGCTTCATTACAGAAGTCCTTTCCTAATGACCCTGCTGTGGCTTTCCTTTGCCCTCCACTGTTCATTACCTGACAGTCTGATCCGCCAGCCAGCCGGCGTCACACTGCTCGTATCCGTCCTCATAGGCAGCCTGCAGCTGCTCGGGAGTAGCAATCACAGCGCTGTTCTGGATACAGGCCTGCTTTGCTTTCTCGAAGTTCAAGGTGTACCTTGTGGAGATTGCTCTGTAGTGGAATACGATGCCTGGAAAACACAATGGCCATCACTCACACATCTGCTAGAGAGCAACCAGCCCCTTTCCTTCCGAAGAAGTTATGGATTCGAAGAACAGATACTACATGTCAACTAGAAACAATGAATTATTTATGCTGATTGTCTGTATTTGAGCGTCTCAAGCCAAGGGTGACTTGGTGGGCTCCTTTCACAGGACCTTGTGGAGCACATCGGTGAGCTAGGACAGCGACTGCTCTCCCATGGTGCTGTAGCAAAGTCATGGTGTATTAAAAGCCAGTACCCGAACAGTAGTGTGGACAGTGGGAGGATATAGCCCAGAGCACAGAGCTATAACACCATCAGGAGGATTCAAGATTTCCCTGACAGAGCTCTGTGCAGCATTTTAAACACACGGTTCATAAATCAGCCAGTGGGGCAGAGCAGGGGCTGTGCTGCTGTGCAGGCTTGGAAGCTGCCACCTCCCAAGGTCCTACTCAGGACCGAGAGTGCAGAGTATCAATCACTGTAAAACACACAGGAAACAACAGCAAGAGGCAAATACACTTAAAATCTCCAGATCTGCTGCAAACATATCTCAGTTGTATTTTTTCTGATGGACAGGGATCTTTATACAGGATGGCTATTGTTACACTCTGGTGTGGCACAAGCAGGCTTTAAGTCAAGTGGAAAATTCACCAGGAGGTAATGAGGGGGCTCCCAGCCTCCACTGTCAGATGTGTTCTCCAGTGCACGTGAGCAGCAGAGACCAGCCGGTTAACTGTTGTACTAGGTGCTGTCTCCCTGTCCTACACCGAAAGCAAACCCCATGATAAAGATAAGGATTGTAGGAAACTTTTGTTATTTTATCCACCTAGTACTAGGATGAGCTTTGCAAGGCGATGGGGAAAGTTTTTCCAGAACAGATCAATTCTCCAGCTGAGGGCATCCCATCTCCTAAAATGTTTGGAAGAAATAAAAGGTCTTATAATGGCCCTCTTCCAGCTTTAGCCCTCTGAGCAGCAGCCCAGCGTATCCCGTACCACCTCCTGCCAAGGATGTCGTCTTGCTGTCTCTGAACTCACCTTCTGCCAGAAGAGTCATTTTATTGCCATATATTCTGCCATGAGTCATTTTACTGGTTTGTTTAGTCTGGTCCTAGCTGCTAAAATAAACGCCTGGCCCATGGCTTCTGCTCACTTACCCATCGCCTTATCTGTGACCTGAATGAAAGGGTTTATGCCTGTGGGAAGAGCAGTACCTCCCCTGCCCATATATTCCCTCCTCCCTTCTGGGCAGGCCGGGCAGCAAGATCTTGAGAGGAAAGAGCAAGGTCAAGATCTCACCTTTCACTAGGACCTCTATTGTGTCTTGCCTGTCCTCAATCCCGTACATCACTTCACAGCGATAAATCCCAGTGTGGTTGGATCTCAGTGCCTTGATTTCCAAAGTGGCATCGGTGGGGATGGCAGGGTAATTGGGCAAAGAGATCACCTCCCTGTACTCGGTGTTGAGCCGGATTTTCCCACCGGTGGCCACTAGCAAGACAACTTCGGTCCCGTTTGAGAGTTTGCTCCATTTAATCCGTGGGGTCAGCAGAGCACTGGTGTCCTCTTCCTCTGGGATGTTGAAGTAGCAGGGGATGTTCAGGGAGCTTCCCAGGACAACACGCAGGGGAGACTGCTCAGGTATCTTCACTTCCAGGCCATCACTACTGTCTGCCAGTTCCCAAAAAAAGCCATGGTTACATCAATAATGCATTTAATCCACAATGCCCAGTGCTTCTACAATGCTTGTATCTCCTTTGCAAATCTGTACCCTCATATTCAGGCATACCGTTACTGGTCTAGTCTGCTGAAAATAACTTGCAGAAAGGGAAGTTACAACCATGAACCTTGTGCCATGGTTGCTTTTGGGATTTGGACCAGTGCTGGATGTGTGAATGAAGGGAATGAAGGGCGCTACGGCAGTGTAGCTGCTGCCCATGCTACGAGATCACACCTGATAGGGTTTAAAAAGGGGAATGCTGAAAATCCCTCAGTTTCCCCATAAATCTGCCTTTGCCTGGAGTTATCTCCATGGCTCCCCAAGCACAAGAACAGTGAGAAGCTATGGCAGCAGCCATCCAAATAGAGGAGCCCTGTGTGTACACAGAGCAGATCTTGGGTACGCTTATTTCTGACAGCTGCCCATGTTCAGGGATGGAGCCAGAGTGTGGCACATTGCTCAGCCCCACGTTCCCGCACCCTGGGCACGTACCTGAGAGCTCCACAGAGACGGCTGCTGTGATGACTCGCAAACACACAAACACTAATAGTAAAGTGGTCATAGTTTACCTGCAAGAAACAACACAGGGAGAAAGGATTTATGACAGCTGTGTGTTCATCGGGAGTCGAGTGGTGAGGATGCTGCTGTGGGGCAGCGTGATGCTTTCAGCCGCCCCTTAAGCCTCCTACATGTGGCTAGCAGTGAAATCCAGTCCTTGGGAAAGGACGCTGTCTCAAAGTGCCTCTTGCTTCAGGAAATGAGTCCGTGAGACAAATAAATAAGATGCTCTGCTATGTGCAAAAGACTGAAGTGTTATTATAGATCACTTATTACATTGCTCTCCCATTCTCTCTCTTGTGATTCAATCTTTCCTGTGGAGCAGAAAGACAATTTTCCATCCGGTCTTCACACTTATTATGTATTTACTCAAGAGGGACCATCATATCCACTAAGCCTTCACCTCAGAATAGGAGCTGCCCCTCACCAGCATCTTCCATCCAAGCCCACACTGGCTCTCAGACCAGATGATTGGATGCATTCTGTATACCTTAAAATGCTCCGAAGCAAAATCTGCTCTCTATAGGGTGGAAAAGCCAAAGGTTATAATGCTTTGGTTCAATACTTGTGTGTTGGCAACATACATAGCCTTAACTGCAAATGGAACCTGAACTTGAAATCTACAAGAAATCCACAGGATACAATTCTGGGCATCTTAGCTCCACTCTAAAAATATCCTCTTGGGATCCCTCAATTAGTCAGGGCAATCTGCTACTTCTGAAAGGTTTAGGAAAGGAAAGGAGCATCCTCCTGACATTGAATGGCAGAAGGAGTATAGGAAGGCCAACTGAATTAATCCTAACTGGATTATCAACCAGTGTAAAGTCATGGGATTTTTAAATAGCCACAAATGTTCAAGTTGTTTTTAATATTTCAAATAAAAACCATGTCCTCCAGCAACACAGCATCTTTTGGCGTCACATTTCAGCGCTGACTCAGAAGGAAAGACCACACCTACTGAATCACTGGTGTTTCCTTTGAGGTCACCTGTCCAAATGCTGCCTGTTTAACTCCTGTGATCTAGAAAGATCCCAGCTGACTTCAGCTGACAGGGAACATTCTGAGTATACGCCTATCGACCTTGCAGAAAAGTCTATTAAATATACTGGCACAAGAAAAGGCCAAAAATAAACCTCATCCTGTATAGTCCAGCATTAACCTTTCACTTATGAAAAAATTGACCTCCGTGCACTCATTCATTTTAACCTGACACATCACAAAACCTTATATTTTTGAAATCTTTAGTTAATAGAGACAGCTATGCTGGCAGAAAATAGAGCAGAACAGGGCTGGAACACACTGGCAGAGAAGCATGGAGGCTTGAGTTTGCAGCTGTACGGATGAACAAGTTCAAATGGATACATCTCAATTTCTGCTGGGCCTGGGAATAAAATATCAGGTAAGTGCCAGCCTCAGGGAGAAACCGTGGAGTTGTGTGTCTGTTTGGGTGTCTCTCGCCTTAGGAATGACATCTGCATAAGCAATGTATTACGAACCTCTTCTGCAGCAGGACGGTTGACTTCACCATTTCCCTCTACTGGTGGCCAGGACCAAATCAACTGCCATGCTGCAGAAGAGGTCAAAGCGTTTGGCAGTCAGTACCTGGACAATGGCAGGGGGACGTGCCCATAGGACGGGCTGTGGGGGGGCAACGATGTGCCTTCTGCTCATTGGTAAGCGAGGAGAATTGGAAACACCATCTGCTACGGATAAACAGTCTGAAATCAGCTTGGCTAAACAGCCGTACCCAAGAGTCCTTAAAGAGCTGGCTGAGTAAATTGCTGGCCCACTGATGTTCATTTATAATCTGCGCTGGAGCACTGGGGCAGGTCCCGAGTACTGAAGAACTGTGCCAGCAGTCAGCCAAGACATACAACGATGAGCCTCGTAAATACATGCTGGTTTGATTGACATAAATTCCAGGCAAAATAATGGAAAATCTGATACAGACTTCAACTCATTAAGCACTGAAGAATAAGTGTAATATTAATCTTAGTTGAGGCACTTGTATATAAACCAGATGCTTCCAAACTTGATTTTATTAGTTGGCATGATTCTAAGTTCGCCTGATAAAGCTGCCTGCATGGTTGTAACATAATAATGTAATTAGATTTTGATAAGGTTTGACTTTCATAGGGTTCCATGTTATGAGGATATATAAAGTCAGAAGTTCATACATTGAGATGTCTCAGCAGAAACCTAGCTGGCAGGTCTCGAAAACGAGCCATCTGAGGGACACTGATGTTGAAGGAGGTATTTCTAATGGGCGTCTACAGGGGTCAGTATTAGATTCAATGTGTGTCCAAATAGACTATATTTTAATAGAATCAAATACAAAATTATACATATACATTATACATACCTGACAATGGGATGTTGTGTCCTAGAAAGAGTCGCTCAGGAGAGCTACTGCTACCCATAAAACCGAACAGGAATACCTCTCTGTGCATCAGTGGTGAGCAATGGGAATACTGTGTGCACATCTGGGTTGGCATAAGGATACCAGAGAAAGATGGCACAGAATGTATCCACCAGAAAGGATCTGAGGGCTGGAGGAAATGCCTTATGGGGGCAGACTAAGAGGTCCAAATCTAATTATTGTAACAACACCGTGCAAAAAAAAAAAAGGACTGAGAAGTTGACAACGCACAAGTACTGTTTCAAGCAGAAGCTTCTGGTGCTAAAGGGCTCTTTGATCTGACAGAAAGTCATCACCAGAACTAACGGTTGGGAGCCATACACCAAACAAACTGAAATGGGAAAAAAACCCCCACGTTTTAAACAGGGGGGGGACAGGTCATTGGGAACAGTACCAAGGGAAGAAACTGAGTTTCTATCCCTTGGTATCTTCGAGTCCAGACTTGAAAGCTTCTCTGGAAGACACGGCTTAGGCAAACACAAGTTAATGGGCTCAACAGAGAGGTAAGTGGGTGAAGTTTAAGGAGCGTACATACACGGGAGATCAGCCCAGAATGATCCCTTCTGACACTAAAATCAACGAATATGAAGGTATCACTGTTTTCATCTCCACTCCACCTCTACTCTATTCACCTTGCCTGGCTCTAGGCAGTACAAATAATCATATTTGTGAATATCACACACATTTTTCACCTGACTTGTAGGATCTAAGGCAAAAAAGACATCATGTAAAATTAGCCCCCTTCCCTGCTCAATCTAAGCCAGCCATGCCCGAAAATCTGCACAGGCAAGGCATCCCCTGGCTCCGTGTCAGGCAGGGAGAAAGGGATTTGGGGGTAAGCTGACAGTGAAGGAAAAGGAAAAGGGCTCAACCTGTACTTTGGGGAAATCTTCAGGTTACAGACCAGCCACTGCTATCACATGAGGCACTGCAGAGAAGTTGAAGCAGACACAGCTTCTGCATTTTGACGTATCTTTGAGGGGAAACTGAAGTCCATTCTCTGAAGCATATTCTTGTTTAGTTAGAGGAATGTTTCGTACAAGAACAAATAACCATGGGACTGTGCATCCAGACCCCTCCTAGAGTAGGTCACTGCTTTCACTATGGACCAGCCCAACATCGACTGAGGACTGTCTCCCTGGAATGAACTGAGCTTGTGGGGTAGGCTCAGATTATTTCTACTTGCACCATCCCAAACCTGACATTCCAGTGGATATCCTACATTCTCATCCTCTGAAAGGAGGAATTGGAAGGTAAAGATCATGTCAGTCCTGGGAGCGGGGGTGGACCCTCCAGGGCAGAAGGCACTTGGAGGGGATTCAGGTAGAGGACACTGTCCTAGCCATTAGTAACTAAGTCTTCAGTCATGATACCTGCTCAAGCATTAAATAAAAGCTCTTACTTCTCCGGGTTCCTTAAATCAGGTACCTTTCAGCAGGCTCTGCATTTTGCCAGAACCCAAGTAAGCTGAACATTCCTGAGTGTCATGCGATAAACTCAGCCAAGAGAGGCAGGCAGCTTTAGACCTGGATTACCTACTAAAGAGTAGAAACATCCTAGAACATGGAAACAGAGCTGTTTAAATATAACGGGAGCTGGCTGGCTGAAAAGACTTTTAGGGTCTGTGCCTACAGCAAACTGGTATTGTTCCGAGTCCCACACAGTTGTTATTTCTGTGTACATTGGCAATGGGTAGGAGGAGAACAAGTTCATCCGCACATCAGTTAGACATCACAGAACAAAATGCCCTAAATAGAGAAAATTCACTTTGTCCCAAAAATTAAGATAAGCTCATGTACTCTTAGTCTTATTCAAGATTTATGCTGATCTTTCACAAGGAAAAATACCCTCATATGATAACAGCTGGGACCAGCAGTATCTTTGCAGTTTGGTTTAGCTATGGAGAAAAAAACTCAGCCTCCTTTTATCCCACAGAACCCCAGAGGCAATGTATTTTCCTTGTGAGCAGTGGTTAAACAAATCACAATAACAATGTTTTGGGTGTATTCTGCGAAAGTGTTGACTCCCTGCCAGTAAGAAACCCAACCTACTCCTCAGGGTGCTGTTTGCAATGTTGATCTCCATTTTTCATTCCCCTTAAGTGCGCCAAAGAGATCCAACCCTGAGTCTGCACACAGCTCTGGTCGGGATTCACTGTGCTGGGAATGCCTTTGATTAACGTCCCGTTGTTACAGCAGTGGTTCCATGCTGCAATACTTCTACTTCGTGTTGTCTCTAGTGGGATGTCCAAGCACATAGTAATGGACAAACAGCTGCTTGAAGGAGCAGTTCTGGAAGCAAGCAAAGACAGAGGTCTGTCTGAGCAGACATGAGTAGCACAGATGATGGAGACCTGGTCTGTCTAGCCAAGGGAACTGAGGAGGTTGTTCTTCTCATTCTAAAACAACATTTAAACCACGTTATATTGCGCATACCTCCAAACTGGTGATCACTCTCCACTGACTGTCAGAGCTGAGGAGGGTGATTAGCTCAAGTGTGGATGCTGTCTCTACAGTAATGTAAGTTCAGATTAGATGAGCTGTGCTCAAGGAGCACAAAGGTGGTTCAGTGCATGGGAGAACCAACCAGGAGCAGTGTGTGCTCACTGAGATGGGATCTGGCACAGGGGAAAAGTTTTCAGGGATAAGGATGTGTCTGAGTTGCACGACTGAATAAAGGCAGAGTAAATCCTGGAGCAGGCTAAGCAGTGGCAGGAACATCCCCTGGTCAGCACCTTACTAATTGGCCCCCAACTGTAGCTAAATGGCCAAGGAAAGTGGTGGATCTGAATAACATGTTGGGGATACAGTCAATGTTCCTATCTTACATGTCATTAATAAGACAGGCCTCTGGAAGTAAATTCATTTGGCTATTGTTCTGAAGATCATCAAAGTAGCCTGGCTACTAGAAAAAAATTCCTTATGAGCAGTGGAACTCATAGCAGGAACCAGGTCACTGCTGACAAACTCCAATTCGGGTGCAGAGTCCTTATCTTTTAGTAGAAAAAGTCACCTTGAAGAGTTCTGTGGACACTTTGGTGAAGCTCTTCCTAGGGTGACTGCTAAGAGAGGACCATCCAAGCTTTAGTGGGGAGTGCTGTGAGGGACTAATTCTTGCAGCACAGAACCCTACACACAAGCAGCAATGATCACACTATGCTTTCCGCAAGGTCCATGCTACAAAAACACCTTCCAGCGCTGCAGATTACTTTCTTGCAAAACTCCATTTGTACTTGCTGGGAGGAGAGCTGGAGCAGGCAGCTTTTGTGGCAAGAAGAGAGGAGGAGATAGGACAAGTTATGCAAGGTCATGGCTATGCCTCTGCACCAGAATAACCATCCCTGTGCAGAGTACCAAGCAGTCTGGAGGAACAAGATTCCAACCAAACTGCCACAAAAATCCCAGCTATCCTACCTTTTCTAACCAAAGTGACCAAAACAGAAACAAGGCCCTCTCCAATTCAGCCTGGGCCAGGAAGAATTCAGGAAAAGCTCCTGCTTTTCCAAAAAAGACAGAGTCGGGAAATGCTGGTAAGCTCAGGAGCTCTCCACCCCAGAGAACAACTATCTCTTTCACTGAAGTTTATTGCCACTTTATTTTATGCCTAAGGCCGTGCTTCTGTATCAGGTTGTGTGCAGACTGTCCTAAATTGGCTGCATATAAATATGTTTATTTGAGAATCTAAGTGTGTGTGGAGGGAAATGTGTACATATGTGCAGACAAGTTTAATCCCTCACTCTTCCAACCCTGTCCCCAGGTTTTCAAAAGGCTGAAGAATCTGGAGGGAGCAAGAAAAGGAAAAGTGACTACAGTGAAAGTCCAACAAAGTGCCTACACAGTAAGACTGTACAGTGGAAAATAGCCAGATGGCCCATTTGCAGCACAGTCTAACTTGTTTGCTTGCTGGAAAGCATTTTCTGTTCTAGTCTATTTTAATTGAGTCCCATCTGCAGTTTCTCCTGTGGCCTTTGCTTGTTCCAGACCATGTTAATCACCCTTGTTGCAATTAAATTTATTTTCATCACCCTTAATCCTGCTGTTGTCCTTTTATTTATTTATTTATTTTTTGGATGGGGGCGGATGGCTCACTTTAAGCTTCCTTGTTTCTCAGTTTTGGAAGACCTTTAATACACTTACATATTGTTTCTGGCAGCTAATAAAATGCCACTCATTACCTAGAAGATATGCCTGGGCATAAAGGTATTTCCAAAGACAATATTTCCTTTAAAATTTTGGATATGAAGAGGCTCCTGAAAAAAAGTCAAAACCAGCACTACTGATTTAGCCTTGGATTCTCTCTCTTCAACTGGTTTTCCATTCCCAGTTTATACCCCATTGGGGAACGGACCTCAGTTTCTCTAGGTGGCACATGGTCACCTCCATCCAGCCTTATTTCAGCACTATTATTTTCAGGCACCAGCACTGGGGACCAAGGCTTTGATGAGGTCTGAGGAGACACCATCACCCAGCAGGGACATCAGGGGGGTTCTCATGGATGTTTAGACAGCATGTCCCATGTCCTTGTCAGCTTTGGAGTCAAACGGTGGTTTCTCCTCTCCCATGTAAAACTACAGACTTCTCCTCTATGATCTCTGTGAACAAACACTTTATTGTCCCTCTGTACGTTCCCAGCCTCTGTGCAGGACTGAGAGCTTTTCTGTTAAAAACCTCAGCCTGGTCCAGGAAATGGGAGGGAAGGAAGGGGGGGAAAAAGTGAGGGGGGTGGGCAAAACCAGTTTTATTTCTTCTTTTTTTAAATAAGGCAAACTTTGGAACTGAAATATGGCAATAAATGCACTCCTGTGATTTTTCATGTTTTTTCAGCTGTAAAGAAAATAGGAGAAATATTCCATTCTGTCTGGCTTCCAAACCATTCTGAGAGTAAGGTCTTTATGTACAGAGCAGCTTGGATGCTGCTCCCGCCTGCTCTGCTTCTGAAACCACCCCCAGAACAATAAAGTCCTTTTTTCCCCAATCAGAAAGACACATGGCAGTAACTGCTCAGATATTTTGTCATCGAGGGATGTAGTCCTCCACATGCTGACAGTCCTGCCTTAATTGCTACAGGAGGTGGCAAACTGATGGCTCTGAGGCGTTCTTAGTGCATAAGGCACAAAACAGAGAACGTTTATTGAAGAGTAGGAATAACATCAGGTCTCACCTCAAGCCTCAGCTGGCTCCTGTCCTCAAGCACCCCTTGATCCTGCAGGCATGAGTGTGGTCAGACACGGCTCTGTTAATACACCCCGGGGATGGTATCAGTGTGCCCGTCAGCCATAACACGTGGTCCAGAGCTCCTCTCTGTCCTCCTCCATAAAGAACCACAGTTGCCTGGACCAGTAATCTTGGTTTTATGTTATTACATTTTCAGTGTCTTTATGGCTTTTCCTTCAATGAAAGAGTTGCAGTCTGTTGTAATTTGACTGTTTGTCTCGTGATACTGCACATACACTACAGGGAAAGCCAAAATATCCAAGGATGTGTGGACATGCTTTCAATAAGCAAGATGCCACAGGAAATCTTTGCAAAACCTAAACAGTCATATGCTATGTCCAGTTAGCGGTCCAAACTCAGATGTATGATCTGGAACAAACGTCCTAGTGAACACAAAAAGCTTTAAAAGCATTTATCTCCTTTTCTGGTATCTACCACAGAACAGCTCTCATGCTCCCCTGATTTACATTGGTTTTACATTACATCTCTATTAACTTCAGCAGCATTTCTACTTTTTTCTTTTATTTTCTTTTTTTTTTTTTAAATTTCTTTTTTTCCCTCTGAAAGATCAGAAGCAAGCTAAAGACACAGGCTGCAGACCAGCAAACCCACACCACTGGCCACCCCAAACCTCTTGCAGGAAAACCAGAACTGTCTGTCACTGGCAACACACACCCCAGTAATTTTCCTACCCTTCAAGGACAGAAAAGTTGCAAAATGTCCATTATGGTAAGCAGATGACAGCCGGAGCCTTTCATGCAAGGTGTGGGATCAGCACCAAGTCCTGAGCTGCCATGACTCTGAGCGTCTGCTCAATATGGAAAGCAAGAGCCACATTCAAACAGCCTCTAAATTCAAGGGAACAATGAGCCTTTGAGAACGGCTGAAGCTCGCGCTCAGAATCCTCTCTACACCACGGGGAGAAAAAGAAACTGCTAAAGAGCAATTCATCTCCTTATGAAACAGATGTCTCGGTTGAGAACGTTTGAAGAGTGGTTCAGCCATTTCTCTGTCGGCTAGTAATGGATCCTGGAGCGCTGTTAGACACCCAACTGTTAGAGATGGGAACGTGGTTGTGCACTTCATAAAGCCTCCTTATACCCTATTTTTTATGCACAACAGTCAGATGTAATTGGGATCTATCCCTTTGCATGTGATAGGAAGGAAGAATTTAATCTACAGAGAAGCAATGGAATTCGGAAATCACTTTCCTCCAGGGTATGCTGTCTCTGGGAACGACAAGCACCCATCACCCTTCTTTGGTAGCAAGAGGAAGGTGAACCGTTATATCCCAGGGAAAGAAAGTAACAATCTATGCTTGTTTTCTGGAGCTGCTGTCAGCTTTGCTGTCAGCAAAGTTCCCCTAGACACGGAAAGGAAACCCACCAAAACACAAGAGAAAACAGATCCTCCCTGGATGTCAGGTGTGAAGATGGCAGCTTGGGCCACGGTCCAAGGAAATCAAGACCAAGCCCTTCAAGTGACATCTTTTTCCGTTCAAATGCACCGGCTCACTATAAAACCCACTGAGAAATATGAAGGCTGTTGTTTCTGTGCACCTACGCTCCAAGCTATCTGAGCCCAGTACAGAGCAGGAGAAAGAAAAAAAATGAAGGATCTGGAAAACCCTCCTTCCACTGACTTGGTAAGGCCTCTCTAAATTGCCACATAACTACCTGCTCCAAGCAGGCATCAGCTAAACAGGCAGGTAGATCCTCTGCAGATGCTGAAGGTCCTACAGATTCTCACGGATGGGTAAAGCTCAGCCAACTGATGGCAGCTGCTTGGCCCATTACCCTGTTGGAGTGTGAGAACGATGCACAGGCTGCGCTGGGGATTTTCACTTGTGCAGCATTTGACTTTTCACTTGTTTCATGGGTAGGCCGAAACCTCATCTGTGCAAAGAAGCAGCCTTAAAAACGAGAAAATGTCCATCTCTGGCTACAGAACAAGATGCGAATGTGACCGCAGAGAAGCAAATCTCTGCAAAGCTGCTATGCTGGCAGAAGATTCACGGACATCTTCTGACTTTCTTCCCTTTTGCTCTGACCCAGCTCAGCCCTTCAGAAGGCTGGTTTTCCAGAAATTCATAACGCTTTCGAAACCATGTTTTAATACAGAATCCATACGCACGGAGACCTAAGACTTCACTGACTTTGTTAGTTACTGCCCAGTTCTATATCCATTAATACACTGCTACCCAAAATTGCGTTGGATGCAACATACTTCCCCTAAGAAATGTGAAGTGAAAGCCCACCTAACAAGGCATTGGACAGGACTGGAAGAGGTATCATAAAGCTGGTCCCTCTCAGCTTCTCAATGGTAAAGTTTTTTCCTCTTGCCGTGCTCCAGGTGGACAGAAAACATCACTCTGAATTGGAAAGTCAATGAACTTAGGAGATTCAAAGTGAGAGCCACAAGGCCATGTGCATGGCTGTAGGGCCTCTGTAAGAACCGCACATTTGGGTCATGCTAATGACATGCGGTGTGACCACACTTCTGGTTGGTATGAATCATGTGTAATATTGTGCGTAGCCTCGACTTGCATTAATGTCCCTCCATGTGAATTAGGCACCTCTTATAAGATACAAAGGCCGCAACAACCTCTTGCTAAGGACACCTTCGACTGATGTGCTACGTGCATCATGCATCATGCTGCACCACAATCTTTGGTGAGGTTGTCCATGCTGGCAATACACACAACTGGTGACACTAAACATCCTCCCACTGTCACAGCTTGGACATAAAAGAGATAGGTGAGCAATCACACCCTATCTGGCTTTCGCATTACTAAGTGTAGCATGTTGCTGGTGCTTAACAGCAGTAAAAGCAACCTTCCAACCAACCTGGAGGAAGAGCTTCCAGCTTCATCACAGTCTTAGTATCTGCCTCTTTCTGCTCCCCATTTTCTCTTCCAAAGTTGGCACCTGAAAGTTTTCTCTGCATTAATTCCAGACATTGTGTAAACACTGTGCTTAGATTTACTTAAATGGGGCTGTTTCAGCCCTAGCTTTCCTCCCAAATAGATTTCCTGTCTCATAAATTCAAGACATGCACAGTTTAGTTCTGCTAGGAAGGTGGAATCTTGACTCGATTCTCCCTTTGGGATTACCTGGAAGACAAAAGGGCAAATGGCATGGGAGAGGGCCTGGGGATTTCTGGTGACTGGCTGAAAAGTGAGGAGACATCCTGCCACGTGCTGTTCAGGAGGCAGTGCCCGTGGTCCAAGTGAGTGTTACTACTTGCCATGAATAAACTACAAGATTTGAAATCTACCAATCTCTTGGCATTCTTTTTTTCTTCATAACCCCAGAAGATGAAGAACCAGCTTTTCCTACTGAGCAGATCACTGACATTTAGTTGAGAAACAAGGGATCGCTATTTTCTTCTGTTTCCAGATGCTCAAACTCTTTGTGACTCCTTAGAAAGGTACGTGCATATCAAATGTTCACACACTCCTTGTGCAGACAAGCAGAGGGGGTCTCCTAGGAGCAAAAGAGCTTCTCCTCTCAAGCCTGTAATCACTAGGACTTCAGATTTTTTTTTTCTGGCAGCACCGTGAACCCCCAACCATAATGCAAGTGTGAGTTTTGCTACTGCTGATGAAGGATCTCGTGCACTTTGGTGTCTGGAGAAGGGTCTTTACCAAAATGAAGAAGGGTCTTTACCAAAACGTTGGAGTAGGTTTCCATCAAAGCTGTCTGCTGTCTGGGACTAATATGAAGAACCTCAGTTTTGGAGGTGCTGCGCTGACTTTACCTTCCAGTTTATAGAGAGGGCACACAGTATAAATAGAGACCACAGACTTCACATTCAGACTATAATGAGGGTTTTGCTGCCTTGGCTGTGTTGAAGAAGACTTTCCTGCTTCTCGGTTTCCTCTGCCAGCAAACCTCTGACAACTAGACTGAGCACAAAACAGCCATGCCAGCTTGTACTAGGAGACTGAATAGTACAGGAAGGATTAAGAAAGAGAAGCAGCTTTTCACTCCCATCTTTGGTTCCAGGGAAGCTTAACCAATGGCTGGGCTTTGCATCCCCTGAAACAGCCTCATGCATGACAGCAGGAGAATGGTTCACTGTCTCCTCTCATTTCCTCCTAGACCAGCTCTCCCAGCCCACTTTGTCCCCCTCTTGACAGTTTTAGCAGCGGTGGAAGATTATGTGGACCATGGACAATGCGCTTCCCCTTCTCCTCCCTTCCTGGGACCAAGTCACACAGAGGTGGGGGCTGAGCTGGACCAGCACTGGTGGCTGTTGTCTGGTGGTACAAACCAGGGGCTTTCCTTAAGTGTGTGAAGGGTTTAAGGCCCTGTTAAAATCTCACCAGGCTATCTCTTCTTTCAGGTTTTTCCTTTATATTCATCCCCAGTCACTCCCCCAGCCAGTACCATCTCATGGCACCTGGTAGCCCTGCATCCCTGTAAAATTCCTTCCTTTTTTTGTGTGTTCACGTACCAGGAGACTGTTCTGGCATGCACTGCCCTCTTCCCTCTTAGCCAAGACACACAGTGTGTATTTAACTCAATTTAACTGCCTCAGTCAATAAGTTCCCTGTTTAGTTTAACATTGCTCCATTCCTTTTGGGGGATGGAGGTACCTCAAAGTGCAGTCAACTGCCCCATCCTGCACCAGTCATTCCCAGGGGATTTCACCATGTTGGGAACACTGAGGGATGCTCAGCTCTCCTTGCTAGGGGAAGTCCCATTGGGCATGGACACTCATCCACTGCTCCTATTCGCCTGTCAAGTCACTTTATCTGAACAGTAATTCCTGCCTTTGGTTCAGCCTGTTCCTTTCTTCTTGGGAAGAAACCAACGGGGACTCCAGGCAGAAAGTAAATCTTCCTCTTGTTTTTTTCTACTATAGTGATGCTTTTGAGCCAAGCCAAATTGTACAGCGGAAAACAAAACATGACAAGAAAGATAACAACAGAATGGTTCCCAGCCAAACAAGCTTGTTTTGGGCTTGCCTCAGAGAAAGACCATCCATCAGAGATCTCAAAGGCTCTTAAGTCCTACTTAATGAGACTGGCAGGGAGCTGTAAGGGAAGGAGCAAGGCGACGGAAAAGATGCCCAGAAATTGCCCTCTTCTAGCCACCAGCCCCTCCATGAAGGTGGATGTCGGTGTCTGGGTGATGTATTCATTCCTCGGCAGAAAAGATAATGGGACACCTCAGCTTAGGAGAGGGAATAATTGGCAGAAGGGTTTCAGTTCCCTGGCTGAGATTCCCATTTTGTGTCAGTCCAAAACTTCCCCAAGAAAACCCTTCAAACAAACATTTTCTGAAACAGGCAACAAATGTAAAAGGATAAATTTTTAGTCATATGAGACCCCTTGTTCAATCCAAAACTCAATCACAGCCTTTTACTTTTTTCCGAAGGAGGTCTCAGTGCCTTCACAAAACTCTGCTCACACTGAAAGGTTTGTTCCCTTCAAACACATGGTGAAACTGGCCTGAAGAATAGAAACACTACACTTTAGAACCAGCCAAACTCTTTCACCTGAATGTATGTTGTGTATATAGAGAGATTTCTCTCTACATATACATGAATTTATAAATGTGCTTAGGTACGCTATTACTTAGGAAGCAACTGTGGTGATGTGACATTGAAAGAGAGAGCAAGACGGAGACAATTAACCTCTCCAAAATTAGTTTCAGTCTAGGGTCAATGAAAGCATATCAATAATCCTTTCGTTGCAGCTCAGATCTCAGGGGTCCACTGAATTACCCCAGCACAGGCAGACAACAGTCCCTGCCTTAAAGATCTTGCACTCTAGAAAGCATGCTGCTGACCAAGCCTAGAGAGCACAAACGTGAATTTAGGGAGACCACGGGAATCCTGAATAAAAGGAAGGCTCTTACATGAAATATAAAATTATTCTATAAGGTGTAGACTGTGAAGGAAAAGAAATTTAACCTTAACAGAAGCCACAGACATTTGGAGAGATGCTGCTAAGCCCAAATCTCAGTTTGCTAAGCAAAGTCCATATGCCATACCTTCAAAAAGAGAAACAGAGGTATGGAGGAAACCAAAATAGCAATTAGATGGGAATACAAAGTTTTCTGAGAGGCAAATGAATTCCTGTGTATGAGATGTGGTTGAGGGAGAGCGCCAAAACATTGCCCAGCATTTGGTGAAGCATTCTGTAAGGGCAACAGAAAATGTTGTGTTTCCAGAGGTATGTGGAACAGTTTAAAACCAACAGTGCCCACATTTTGGGGAACAGAAAGACACCAACACAGATCCCCTTGTAGGCAAAATAACTGCCTAGCAAAGTGTTTCAAAACAGCAAATACGGTCTGGCATTTATGGAGGAGATGTGGGCTTTAAAATGGATCCTGGAGCATGCTACACTGGTATTTTAACTCAGACACAAAACATTAGCAAGAGAAATGGTACAAAAGTAAAATTTGCTTTATACTATTGGCATAAAAGACTGGTTCAAAGGCAAGTAATAATTATGATCTATTTTAACCAAACTATCTTGTAATTCTTTCAATTAGATGGGCAGGCAAATTATATCTGGTGGCAGATCCAGTTACCGCTGGAATCATTAAAAAAGGTGCCATTTACCTCTGAGGTGAGGAACATTAAGCCTGAGTTCTGGTATTAAAACCAAGTCTAGACAAGTAACTGCTTGCAAGTCCTGAACAGACTGCAGGGAGAGCTCTCAAAAGGAAGTCTAAATCCCCAGAAGTTTGTACAGACCACTCTGCTCTCAGGCAGAAGAATAATCAATTCCATAAGACAATGTAGCAAGGAAGATCCCGTCTGGATCTTCCTGCTTTTACACACAGTACGAGAACTGGATCTAATCACACATAACACTCGGGCACTGTCATGGAGCAGTCTGCAGACCGTGGTAATTCCATAGCTGCAACTGAAAAGCCATCACAGCATTAATGCACATTGACCCACCCCACTTCAATAAACCACACAACAGGAGTGGTGTTCAGGAAAACCAGCTGAAAGCTAAATGTTCAAAACAAAAGTATTCTCTAACATTTTTGATGATCATTCCTGCAAACATGATTGAATTAGTCATACTTTAAGTTAATGATTTTTAATGAAAGTATACTGGGAAGGTGAAGTTAACTGGGAACAAGCTGATACTCGTTCCTGCCTTCAAAGATTAGTCCATGCAGACCCTAGGCTGGTCCAGCCAATGTCTGGGGACTCTCGAGCCTCCTGTGCAGCACTGAGGATGTTCAAAAGCCATGTTGGACATCCTCTCCCCTTAGGCTGTGCACTCTGTGCTTGCTCTCTGAAAGACTCAATACAAGCCCCTTCCCCTACCATAAGGATGTTGCAAAAGAGAATGAAAAGTATAAGCAAGTATTTTGGAGAGCAAGAGAAACAAGCCCCATTGGTCATTAACAAAACTAGCAAGCTTCTAAGCTGAGCTTTAAAAGACCTTGGATACAAGTTTTGATACAACAGCAAAAGATACAGCGCACTCTCATGAGGTGTTGTGAGATTTCTGGGAATGTCAAAACCGTTTAGTAAAACTCTGATAGCCTGCCAAAATGTCCACAGTATTTCAGAATTTAAAGATGCAAATGGATGAGAGAGGCACTTAATGGAATTTACAGAAGTGCTCTCCGTGTCTTTGGGCACTCTGCTGCTTCTGCAAAACGTGGCCTTCGGTCCCTAAAGCAACTTCTGTAAAAGGACATAATTTTATAAGTGAGATAAATCAAATCAGCTATCTGAGTGTCTAATGACCCTGATATCCAATCAGTTTCTAAATATTGTTGTTTAATTACACCAACAGCACAGATGAGAGAGACATCTCTAATGGATGAGGATCTACAAAAAAGCAGCCAGCTACATTTGCAGTAGCAGAACAGAGAGAAATCCAGTTAGAGCGCGGAAGAAATTTTAAATAAACTGTGCCAGGATTGGGGAGAAGGTGCCAACCAATGTATTTGAGTGTCTTCACTTTCACCAATACACATAATGGAGGGATGAGTAAAGCTTCAACATTACTCTGAGACTGCAGTATAAGAGATGTTTCCATTTTGAGCATGAGAAAACCCAACCTTCTTGTCTTTGATGCTAGACTGATTCTGAAGCTGCCAAAGCACCCTCTCTCCAACAATGCGTGAACAGCTGAGCTGCCACAGAGGGTAACAAGGGGAGCGGGGGGGCTCAGCACCTAGGAAAGAAAGGGCTGAGCTTAATAGTAGGAAAATACACAGGTTTATGTCAGTTTGATGTGTTTATTCAAAGGAGGAGGCCAGTTTTAAGTAAACAACAGTGGCAATTGCATGAAACTGGCCAAAACCAGAGCAGAAGTGAAGTGGCCTGTCTGGACTGAAAAGGTGGAAAAGGGGCTTGTGTTAGCCAAAGAATATTTATTTTCCAGTGTTCTCAGCTTCTGTTGGAGGTATCACCTCTGCCTACACACCTTACTTTGACTAAAGGAGAACATCTGATGGGGTTAGCAGAAGGAAGGACAGAAGATTGTTAACTCTTTGAAATGAGGTCTCTAGGGTAAAATACCTGGTTTCTCTAATGGAGAACACAGATGAAGACTAAGGGGCCCTTGTCCTGGTTTCTTCCAGGGGAATGTCACTGGGTATTACAGACAAGATTGAGCTGGCTGCCAGCTGGCCAAGCACCATGACATGACAGTGTGGTGTCCAGCAGAGGACAACTAACCCGAGAACTTATCTCACTTCTCAGGAAGGTTTGTAGCCCACACTGAACTCAGTGCTGTCTTGGTCAGAGTGGTGACAGTGCCTGGGTTAGCTAATTCAAAGTCACTTTGGGTATATTAGTGAGAGCTGGAAGCACAGCACTGAAAATGAACTGAAATGAAGATTTCATTTGCCCTCCAGCCTGTGAGATCTTCATGCCTGTAACCCACAGGCCTGCCTGGCTACAACAAGAGAATGGCCCAAACCAGCATTCACATACTTGAGAGAGGTATAGGGGAAGGAACGCATGCCTGTCAGTGTACCGATATGTGAATAATTATGCGGATGAGGGTACAGCACTGCACAGAGCTGTAGTCTCAGGGGCACGCTGGGGATGGCCTGGAGCATTAAAAAACCCTGAACAGATTTAGAGCTGAACAATAACAGTGAGGGAGATTCTTCTGTCCTCTGCTAAACACAACTCCTTAGGTTTTTCTCAGCATTATCGGTGGTGCTGAATCATTTCACACCATCATATAACAGCCAGGAAACCACACAATGAGACTGGAAGGTGATCTAAGGTGATCTCTGCTCTTAGCATCAATGTTTTTTGTTGGCTTTTTTTTTAAGGAGGTAAATTGCAGGGAATCTGGGAACTGTGAAGGCACAGGGATTTTACTCTGTCTCTGGCAAAGTTGCTTGTGATCTTGAAGCACACTAGGAAGGGTCAAGATCCCGTGGGCTAGCTGGCCAAGCAAGAGGGTGACCCCTTTTCCCTGCTGACATGCAGTGATGGCTGCAGGATAGCCCCAGCTCTGGGGCTGCTGAGCACCCTGGTCTTTAAGAGAAGACCCAGGTAAGAGTGATGAAGGGCTGAGCTGGGATCCCAGTGTCCCCCACTGCTCTGTCATTACTGCCGATGCAGTAGGCAGCATTAGCAGACTAAGTACCCTGCACTCTGATGGTGTCACTTACGTATCAATTACTGAAAGGCAGCAGGGTATTATTTATACAATAAGTGCTATATAAAACAGCAGGGTAATATTTAGAGGGCAAATACTACTGAGAGGAAGGCTGCAATTTGTTTTGCAGCAGTAGGATGTTCTGTGCACTCCAAAGTACCGAGCAGGATTAGACTGACACTTAGATGCCAACTGCTGTATGAGGACAGGGTATTATTTAAACCCCAGATACAATGGTAGGGAAAGAGTATTATTTACTAACCAGACTGAATGCAATAGCAGCAGTGGCAGTAACTGTATGGTGTAATTTGCATCAGAGGAAAAGACATCATTTGCAGACCGGTTATTACAGAATGGGAGGGTATTCGTTATGGTAGCGCACTGAAGTATTACTTTGAAGCTGAACGCTGTAGAAGTACAGGGTATTATTTATACACCAAACACCATAGAAACTATTTTTCTGGGGTAAGTAATAGTGACAGTTAATCATTTATATTAAAGCCATCCTGTAATTTCCAATATGTGAACTACGTGATTATTTCAACCTTGAAACTGTGGTAAAGATGATGTAATGTTAATTACACTTAGATCTACGGCTGCCGTACCACAGTACTGCTAAGCTGGAGTAATCTTCTGAAGTCAATAGATTTGTGCCAGCTAAACTCCTGAATCTGCCCCTGCCCTGTGCAAAGCCTGCAGTGCCCATGGATTTCCAGGGATGTGGCGGGGTATTTATCCCTGGAACCTGTGCGAGTTCCCAGCAGGAGCAGCAGGTTCTGCTGTGGATTACAGGTTATTCAATCGCCAGCGCAGTGGCTGCTCTCCCAGCGGAGGTGTGAATGATGGATGGGAGCCCCAGCTGGAAGGGATCAGCACCATCATTTTCACCTGTTTATCAGCTGCTGGCCTCTGTATTTTCTTTACACATCTTTTTCCTCTAGTCTGTGATCTAACCTCAGTCAGGAGATGTTCCTTGGTTATTTCTTGTTGGTTTCCCCTATGGATTTCTTTTTCTCCTGTCAAATTATTCCTATTTAAATTTCTCGCTTATTAAGTCGAATCTGTATCTCCTGCAGCCATCACAAGAGATTCCTTCTGTCCTTCAGTGGTTTTCTGCACTACTACTAATAAAGTGTCCAAGTCTCTTGCCCAGTGCTAACCAAGGGCATTGGAGAAGCCAAAGGCACATGGAAGTTGCCAGACCAGATGAAAACAATGGTGTGTCCAGGCCAGTATCCTGTCTTGGACAAGACCTATGTCACCAGATTCAGAGCAAAGTTCCCATCATCAAAAGATAGGGAATAAGTTGCTGAGGAGGAAGTTTCTTTTTAACACTAGGCATTTAGTGGTTGCCTTATGCCTTCAAGCATGAGTATTTACATTCCGCATTCTCCCGCTAATGTAAGCTAGGTTTATTGGGCATGGCTTAATAGACAGTTTTGCTCCTCTCAGGCTTAACCCGTGAGCACTACCCTGCCAGAAGAAATTTCTTGTCCTGATCACTTTGTCCCTACGATACGACATGGTTGCTCTCACAGATGCCCTTGTGCCTCGCGTTGCCTGATGTGGCCTCTGTTGAAGCCAGTGCCTTTCCTCTGGGACCTGCCCTGCCCATGGCTGGGCACTGAGCAGGGCTAGGTTCAGCTCCTTCCACCCCTCTGCAGCACCAAGGTGCACCAGAAGATCCCTGGCTCCCGTGTGGTTCCCTGGTAACATGGTGGCAACCAGGACTATCCCCATGTTCAAGGTTCACGTGGTGCCTCACTAACTGTCCTAACAAGCACAGCTGACAGGTCACACAGCACTGACCTGCCTTTCCTGGGACATGCCATCACCCAAGTTCTTCACAGCAATCACTGCTCCTTTCCATCATAAGCCTTCACACTCTCGGGACACAGTGACAACCTGGGGGAACTCGGCAGCAAAGCAAGACTCCTCACCAGAGTTAATGTTGGGTCTCTCCCAAAGTTCTCCCTGCTTCAACTGACTCAGGTGTCCTCTGGCTTGCACTGAGTTTTGGAGAAAAGCCATGAATTGCCATGCCTTGGCTGACACAAAGAGCAACTACAAAGCTGAAAACCCCAGACCACTACGGTTGTCAGAGGTACCCCATTCCCCTGCTTTCATCTCTTGCTCCCTTCTCCCTTTCTCTGGCCTCTGCTCTGTCTTCTCCTTCTAGCTCCCAAGTCCAGCAAGGTTTCCTCCTCAGCCAGCCTTAGGGAAAGGCAGAGCTATGGAAACGTATAGGCAAAGCCTGCTCCCAGGCTGCTTCCATACAACTCAGACAGCCAGAACAGAGACCTGGTAGCTTCTGGACTTTGCTGCATGGCCAACATGCCCAAATCACATTATCTCCCTCATCCTCACTTGGCCACGAAAGCAGTGACACAGCTCCAGCTGCCTCAGTCAATGGGCTGAAGCCATCAGGAGCATTAAATCAGTAAAGCCAATTGCACAGCGGTTGGGCTTGTAAAGCAGGGGAAGGAAATCAGAGCGATGGGGTCCGTAGGGCTGCTACTTAACACCTCAGGGCATTTCAACAGCTAAAGCACATGGAAGCTCATTCAACCCAAGTCGAGTGATTCTGGTATTTCTCATCATTCCCCCCAACCCTTCTGCTCTCTGGTCTGTACAGTGCAACCACCAGGGAGGGGGAATATCATGCAAGGGAGAAATGGAAATTTTTATTAAAAAAGGAAAGCCCAATGCAAAGCACACAGAGGAAAAAAAATCTTGGTGTGAAGTGTCTCAAAAAAGGCTGCGCGGGTAGCACGACAAAACCCCCCACCTATTCATCAGGCCAACAAAAAGCTTCTTTAGATTTATACTGTGAGTCCATTGAGAGGGAGGGGAGGCAGCGCTCACACACCCACCCTTGTGCACACAGGCAGAGCCCGCAGACCTGCTCCCAGCACACAGGCTGAGCTGTTCTGCCCTCTCACAAGGAAGCACTGAGTTTTTAAAAGTAAACTGTAAGGTTTCCGTTGTTGCACTGGGCTCAAGTTTTTTTTTTTTAATTTTTTTTTTTTTTTTAAATATATAACAGCTCCCTCTCTTTGCTGTCTCTCTCTCTCTCTCTTTCACTCTTTAAACAGCCCCGGCTGCTCTGGGCTGCTCGGCAGCCGTCGCGCGTTGGCTCCGTATGTGGTCCAGACCCGCAATGAACACGGCTTTTGTTGCTGCTGCTGGGAAGCTGCCTGAGAGCAGCACACACAGCCCAGCTTGTTTCACACGTGGAGGCTGCAGCAGGTTTGGGGGGGCGAGAAAAGGAGGAGGAGGAAGAGGAGGAGGAGGAAGAAGAGAGCAGCTCGGGGAAGGTTGTCTTGTGGTAGACCAGCCGTCCCACCACTGGTGAGGGAAAGGGGGAAGCGAGGAGACGGAGGAGGGTGGCGGTAGAAAAGATGTCTCGGGCACCTAAGAAAGGTCCTGTTGATTTTTAAATGGGGACCAGTTGGCCGTCCACCAGCCCACGTTGCCGCTGGGTGTAAGTCAGCATGGGGAGGCAATGAAGTCACTGGATCTGTGCAACTTATATTTGCAGAGGATCTGCCCCAGAGAGAGGAGAGGAGAGAAAAGACCAACAGTGGAGTGGATATTGGAGTCCTCAGGGTTTATGATTGTTATGCGCGTCCCTGGGTGATACCAGAGCACTGAACAACAATTTGGTCTCTCTTTTCATTCATTCATTCATTCATTCATTTCTGTCTTTTAAGTGATACCATCCATCCTCTTCTCCCCTAACCCCCTCAATGTTCCTCACTAATTAGGTATTATTTTACAGTGATGAGCTGCTGTTTGCTCTGACAATGCTAATTCTGCTGAACCTCTTTTCCTTTTTAAGTTTTTCCCTCTGTCTCTTTCCGTCCCCTCAGTTTCCTATCATCTCATCTGCTCTCTTTGCCCATCCATCCTCCAGCCCTCGTGCTGCTGTCAAACCCTGCTACTGTACACGGAGGCGATTATAGGAAACATTAAACAGCAGTTCAAGTGGAACAGATGGAGTTTTCCCCCAAAGACCGTTCAGGCTGCTGAGAGTGCTCAGCCCGGCGATGGTGGGAGGGGGTGCCTCCCTTTTCACACTCTGACAGCAACTTGAAACATCTCAGAAAGGGGCAACATCTCCCCTTTGACCTGCCAGGCGGATACAGTCTCTTGAAGCCAGCAGGAAAATATAACATCAAACAACCAAACCAAAGAAACAAATAGATCAGCTTCCAAAAGCGCGAGGGATTGCCCTCCTTTGCAGAATCTGAAAACCCACCAAACTCTGTCCCCAAACCACTGGCCCCTCTGCCCAGCCAACATCCTTTACTGGGAACTTATAGATGAAAACCATAGTAGTAAGGAATGCTAAAAAATTCCACTCTCCCAACTATTTCGTTGTGGGATGTTCCCCCTTTCCACATCTGGCAAAGTTATTTTAGAAAGCTAGGAAAGCTTTTCAAACTGAAGTTTTTTGGCTAAACAACTCAAAATGGAAAGGTTAAAACGCATACTTTCTGCCACATGCAGAGGGTTACTTAGCACAAAGTTTAAATGAAAAGTCTTAAAAAGTAGTAAATGAATGAAAAGAAGACATTTCTGATAGATTGACTCTGAAAAATAAAACCTTTTTTGCTCTGTCCACTTCTGCAGAAGAGCTCAGCTCCCTGCAAACTATTGCTAAAAATATGCTTCGTCTGTGAATGGATTCGGAAAGAGGGCAGGTACTGAGTAACGCCTGGAGCAGCTAACTGGAAATAACCCAGGAGACATTGCCAGCCGCTGGTCCCTGCCGTCCTCACGCAAGGGGACCATGCTGTCAAACCCTCCAGCATTCAAGGTCTTTTCATTCTCTTTCTGAACTTGCCAGCCCCTGTGGAGCTTAACACCCCTCTAGCTCAGACATCACTCTTTGCCTTCCCTGTAGCAAAGCAACGACACTGATCAAAGCAATAATCATGAGAAACCCCGCAGCCATTTAGGACACTTGCAAAAAAACCCATCACGACAGCAGCCTCCTTCCCCAGTGCTCAGAAGCAGGATCAGACACATCACCAGGGCTCGAGCGGTAGCTGAAATCCATCACAAAGAAACACCAGTGGGTCAGAGGGTCTTTTGGGGAGGGAGAAGGGGGATAACCATGTCTCTGCTCTCCTGCCTTGTGATTTTGGCTATAGGATCTCAAACTTGACACACAGGTGTTGCCTCTGGCTATAGGTTTGCTCCCCATAGCGGGTGTGTTGCTGGTGAGGACCATCGCACCCAGAGGCACTGCAGGCACAGGCTCCCCACGCACAGCAGCGCTGCTTGTAGAAGGGAAACTCTGTGGAGAGGCTCGGGCTCAATCAGTTTACAACTTTTCTCACATTTCTCTGCTGGCTGCTCACCAGGGAAACAACCAATCCACTGATTGAGAGCCTGCATCTCTAGAGCGCTGAGGAAAGAAATAGGAAAGTTAAGGAAAAGATACCAAAGAGAGAGGAGGGAGGAAAGCTCAATACGTTACCTTTAACAGTTCAGTGCAGTGCTTCCAGAATCTAAGTCCCATACACCTGGCAGAGAAAGGAGGTGTTTTTCTGCGTTCAAGAAGGAAAGAGCTTGCCACTTCTTGCTATTACTGTATGTCTTCTTCACAATCTCCAGATGAGTTTTTCTGCCTTTTATTTTTTTTCCTCTTCCCCGGTTCCCCAGAAGAAATCAAAATTCCCTGTGTGGTATTTCAGGTCCTTTCAGGCAGTGGCAGCAGCAGCAGGCTTGAAGAGTAAGTACTGTGTGTGAATGGCAAAAAAGAGAGAGAGGGTTTCAGACCACATTAGCTGCCACTGGCTGCAAGAGAGACCATCAAACTCCTGTCAGCCTCCTTAGATACCTCTTGAAGAGCTGGCAAACTAAGTGCATTGGATCCTCCTCTGGATTTTAGAGTAAAGGTAGGCAGGCATCCAGGGGGCAGGGGGAAATAGGAGGGCTTACGGACAGAAAAGGAAGCCCAGCCTCTTGGAAAGAAGGAAAAAAAAAAAAAAACCACCAAGAAAAGAAAAGAAAGGGGAAAAAAAAGCATGACCAAAAAAAAAAAAATACTGTAAATGGAGAAAGCTGAATGGGGAGTGGGGGATTAAATTTAGCCCTCTGGTTTGGAAGCAAACTGGCTGGAGCACCACAAGTGGTTGAGAGACAAGAAATAGTTTATGTAATAAAAAGAGAATGTGGTTTATGCAAACTAAAATAAGATGAAGCTAATTAAGGAACCTGAGTGAAGCCCGTGTGTCTGCAATGCAGTCAATATCACTGCAGTCTGAGTAGAAATGAGCAGATTTACTGGGAAGCTCAGAGAGAGCAGCAAACAGGAAAGTTTAGGAGCTCTCTTGCATGGCTCTGCTAGAGAGGAGCAGAGGAGCTCAGTGTGGAGGGAAGGAGGGGATGCTCAGGGCTAGAAAATGGAAAGCACCTGGAGCATCAGTAACTGATAAGTGATATAAAGGCAGAGAAAGGAGGCTGTTGGGAGTGAGTTTGTCTAAAAGCTGTTTGGGGTGAACTGGGGAGAAAAACAGAGCCTGTAAGCACCTAGGAATGGTGGAGACTGGAGCAACCACCCCAAAACTTTGAGGAGGATCCCATAACTGGATCTCATAACTGAATCCTTAGTAGTTCTGGGGCTGTCAGAAAGTGCTGAAGAGGTTGTAATACACTTTGATTATTTTTATTTTTTCCTGGGAGGGATGCTGGTAGCTTTGAGTGGGAGAAAAAGCTGCATTTGGGGAGGAGGGAACGGGTCTGATGCTGCAAGCCCACACCTTGGCTTGTGAAGAGGCCAGATGGCAGCTGGGAGGAGGTGGGAAACTGCTGAGATTCTCACAGTTGAGAAAAGCTCTTCTGGTTGGAAAACTTGTTGTACCTCAGCAGAGAAACCTGAGGGTGGACAGAGGTCTTGGGTTTGAAGTTCCTCAGGATTTCAAGAAGATCCCAGCTTGGGCTGTCCACACTGTGGCTCAGTCTTTTCATCCCCCTGTTCATCAGTGTTTCAGCTGCTAAGAGATCTCCAGGAGATCAAGGTGGGGTGATTCTGCGTACAGAAATGCAGCTGTATGATGCTGCCTGGGTAGTAACTACTCCTTGCAGCTTGCTCGTGAAGGTACCTCTACCATAGGAGAGTCTGTATCTCCAGCCCAAGGGAAAGTCTTTGTGCAGGCTGTGACGTGGGTTACCAGAGAGAAGAGCAGGAGACAGAGGTGAATAATTATGTAGGTCAAATTATATCAAGTCTTAACAACCTACTTTCTGCGCTGCTGTTCCTGTGGGAAAGAGGGAAAAGTTTTTAAAGCCTATAGTTCTTAAAGAGTTTTTTAAAAGGTGGGAAAACCTCTGAGTTTAAGGAGAAAGCTATTTCCCCTAACGTGGAAGAGAGCATCACCAACCTAATGTAAAGATAAAATTTGAGGGTTCTTCTCATGCTCTCCTTGTACCCAAGCCACACACCAGCCCTCAGCCTCTCTCCCTGCAGCTCTCTTATAATGTGATCTTTGATATCTGCGCTTCCCTTTCTCTTACCAACACCATCCTTTGTTTTCTGGGTTATGATATAATAGTTTTTCCTTCCTCCATGAATTATTTTGATCCCATGCCTCATCTCAAAGCTTGCTTCCTTGACTGTCTTGCCTCTGAACCTCAGGCTCATAACCCTTTTGTAGTATTTGTGCCCTCTCATGAGAGCTTTGCATCCATCATCCTGACAGGTAATGCTCTGCTCCCAGATCACAGAGCATGGAGACACACTTCCCACAAGTACCTTATTCCATCTTAAAGATTCATGACTAGATTTTGGTTGTGAATCTCCCCCTTGGATCATTGCCCCCTTTTTCAGCAGTGAAGTGCTAGGTGTTAACTTGAAAACTTTCCGAGTGCCCTAATGCTAAAAGTCCAAAGGGCAGTGAGGGAAAACTCCACCACCATTAGAAAGGACAGTACATTTACAGCCTCATCTGAAACTCTTGGACTTATTTCCCTGACCTCACATGCCTTTTGGTGTATGAGAGTGCTGCCTGTCCACATAAAATTTAATCCTCTCTCTATGGAGTTCAAGTGGGGACCTTCCCACCAACTCAAAGGGCAATGGATCCATCCTGGGGCTGCCACCGCCTCCAGCTGCCGGGTGAGTTGGGATAGAGGGAGCCGCACAGGCTGGAGCATCGCCTGTCTGCCCTCCCTGCTGGCTGGGCTGTCTCTGCACTGGGCAGCACGGTGTAGCTGTAGCAATCAGAGGGGACAGGCGAAACACACTTCAGATGGGGCACGACAGCTCACGCTTTAGGCAGGACTCGTTTTTTCCAGCTGAGGATAAAAAGCACGTAGACAGGAGCTATAAAATATGACCTGACCAATTTTGTTCTGACTCACGTACGTGAGAGACTCTGAAACATCTCATGCCCGTCTGCAGCCCTTTCTCCCCGTAGCATAAAGACCTTTTGGGAAATGTATATGTTTAGTTGTTTTGCTGTGGAATAACTGTGAGCCCTGTGTACCCTCTGCTGCCACTGTGGTTTGGCAAAGAAAACCCCATCTAAACCTTCGGTGAGCTTAAGCCAGGGAACAGAGAAAATTCCACTTTGGAGCTGACCAGTTTGGAAAATGTGATGCTCCACACAAAGTGGTTTCTTAGCAACTTCAGGAAAGGGGTAGAAACTGCTCAGTACCTGCTGGCTGTCCCAGTTTTTTGTCTGCATCAGGAACGATTGGAAAAACAGCTAAATATGCTCAGAGAAATTGTGATTCATAAACTGCTCTTCTGTTTGTTTGTTTTTTAAGCTAAGGAGTGGCCAGGTCAAAAAAAGTCACACAGATGGCTTTTGATTTTTGTTTAAAGCAGGGAAGCAACAACTCAGACCTCTTTCAAATACAGGTAACACATTGCAAAAGTGCTTACAGTTAGGTAAGATTTTTACGTGTCATTATAAAGTTCAAAGGAGGCTTATGTCCATTCCCAGTGAAGATCAGCCCTCAGGGAGTAAAAATATTTGAACAGAGGACAAACCCTTTGGCCAAGGAAGAGTGAAGGATAGCTTTGCCATGAAAACTATAGAATATCCAGAATTTCTATGGTGGAAGCAGTCACTGAATGAAAATAGGTAGGAAAGGAAAAAATAGCAGAGAAAGGTTGTATCAGTTAAGGTGATAGCTGCTTGCAGTTTTCCAAAAGCAATGAAAGGCAGGCTTGGGTGGCTTTCCAGCCGAGACAGAGAGGAACTCAAAAGGAATAGAACAAATAGTAGAATAAAGAATAAAAAATTCAAACCACTTTTAAAAATTGCACAAGCCAAACCACTCACAGTTGTGAACTACTGCTCCTTCCCTGCAACTACCACTGCATCTCATAGCTCTCAGCTCAAACCCTTGTCTTACTCTTGGGGTGAAAAGGAGGGTTTTATGCCCGTAGAAACACTTCACGTTTCTAGAATTATTGTGTCCTATTAAAAGCTAAGTAGGCATTTGAAAAAAAAACACAGCAGGGGCATGAGCAGGGGGTATGGGATCCCAGTTACTGTGTGCACAGGTAGCGGAGTGGGGTGGTGAAGAGTTTAAGTCTGCGACCTGTCTTCAGGAAAAGGCACTGGAGATCTAGGGGAAACCCAGGAGCTTTGAGCCTGAGCCTAAGAAGTACTGTTCATGCTTTTACAGTCAGCATCTGAGGAGTTCAAAACACATTACAACAGACGTTTCTTGATCAGCTGTCACAGGTTCCTTTAGATAACAGTATTTGTGTTCTTGATGCCTCGTGGTGCTGCTGAAGCCCTGGCTCTGCGTGGGACTGAGGCACGCAGAGATGACTCGCTCAAGGCTATGGGTGAAGCCAGTGTCAGAGCCAGAACATCTCCGTTCCCAGCTCTATTCCCTCTTTTAAAGCTAACAAAGGCCTTGATCCACTTCAGGAGCGGGTTTGCCTGCACCCCTGAGCTGCCCTTTCTGAAGGAGTGATGCTCTGTGAGGGTGAGGCTGCCTCTTAGAAACCTCTGCTGTGCTTTGATCCAGGTGGGAAAAAACAAAAGCCGGCTCCCACCTACCTACTGGTCTGGAGCTCACCTCCCAGCAGCGGCAGCTGGGAAATAGGGAGCGGAGGCAACAGGCTGACAGCCTCCACACCTCCCACAGCGGGAGACAGACAAGCACCAGCAAAGCGAGCACACTTGGTGCCCTGACTGACGAGAGAAATGAGCCTCTAATTGGGAGGGTGGGGAGAGGGCTGAGATGGCCCATTTTCTGTGTTTCTGCTCAGGTGCTTGACGCTTCGCATCCTTTCTGGCTTTCAGCTTGAGCGTGCACGGAAAAGAAATGCTGGGGTTTAGGCACTGACACTTGCACTCACACATGTACGGGCTTGTACACATCCATGTCCTGCATCCATGTCCCACGCATGCAGCCCATGCAGGGACAGCCTTGGGTGTCCTGGAGGTGAAACTCTTGGACCGGGAGGAGACCCCTCCAGAGCTGGTGTTGAGGCACCGCTGTGTGCATCAGCAAGGGTTGCCTCCAGGATGTCATGGGCAAAGCCTGAATAGCCATTGCCCGAGTGCTGCTGTCAGTGTGCCTCAACATCAGCTTTGACCCTCATGTTTGGGTCCTGCACTTCTCCAAGCCAAGATCCCAGGATGGGGAAAGCATGGTGTGAGGTAGAAGTGTCCCTGTCCCCACACAGCTCAGATCACTGGGTCCTGGGGTGATTGTATGGTCTTACTTTGGGGTCTCACTGGAGGGGTGGGAAGGGACACTGCCAAAACCTCTCTAGCCAGTAATTAGGAAAGGTCTAAAAACTCCCAGGAGAGGTTTTACCCACTGAAATGTTACCTTGAGAGCACGGGAGGGTACTGAAAAGAGATGAGTCAACATCTGGGGGTAAAAAGGGCACGGAGGAACCTTCTGCCCTCAAAGACAGCACCTGTGCCCCTTTATTCCAGAGTGAATATCAGCCTTGTTGGTGCGGGTGGAAAAATCACCCCATATTTAAAAATCAACCCCCATATACACACACACAACTTCTCCCAGCCCTGTTTGAATCCCGGATTGGAAACGGTGCCCTTCCTGAACCTCCCGTGCTGGACAATGTACCTATTCAACCTGCAGCGACCGGGACGCTCCGGCTCCCACTGAAAGAGCTGCCTTCTGCCTTCCCCACGCCGGCAGACGTAAACAGCGGGGCTCGCCCCCACCCCGATATTGCGGCTTGTTCATCACCCGATAAAAATAGAAGTCCAGGCCAGCGGGTGGGATGGTGCGCACAGACCGGCATTTGTTTGGCAGGGGATTTTTTTAAAAAATATTTTCTTCTTTTTTGCCTCTCTCCTGTCCTCGCGGTGTCTTTCTGAATTGCTCAACAGGGCTGTACGGAGAGAGCAGGGACGGGCACCTCCGGTCACAGATTCGGCGCTGGGCAGCTGAGGCTCGCCAAGAAGGGGCCTCTCGTGCTCGCTCTGGTTGCCCAGCATCCCGTCTCCATCCTGGGATGGCTGCCGGTGAAGGGTTCCACTAGTTTAAACACACATGGTGTCAGGGCTTACGCTGCCATTTGGGTTGGGGCTTGGCACACGGAAGGGGTGGCTGGCACCCTGGGGCTGATCGCCCCTCTCAGCTCATGGAGGGCACCCCAGGGAATCTCCCTCCTTCCTTTGGCTGTGGTTTTTGGGGTACAGAGAAGGGCTGACACCTCTTTGGAGGGGGGAGTGGGCACTGCTGAGGCTGCAACAGTGGGTGGCAGGGCTGCAATGGCAAGCAGTGATCAGCCAAGACGTGACTGCACAGCCTGTTCAGCCCCATCCACGTTGCCCCCAGCACACAAGGGACCTGCTGTCCCTACCACTGTGCAGCTCTGCGCTCAGAGTGTGAGGTACGTGTCCATCTCTCCTGGCCATCCCCAGGTGATGGTGAAACGTCTTTTGTTCAGGAGGCACGGTGTGGGCTGCTCCCCTGGCCAGGACGATGTTGTGTGCACCTCCCTGTCCATACACACTCCTCTCCTGCACCGCTTGCCTTCAAAACACAGCCCTTACTTCTCCAGTTCTCCTTTTTTCTCCCTTTTGCACACATGCATGCCCTCACCTCACCTTGTTAATCAGCTGCTTGGACTGAATCTAACTTCGCCCCCCTCCCAGCCTCCCTGACGGAGACCTGCAGGCTCAGCAAGGAAACGTGGGGGTGGGCACCGCGCAGAATATTTATACAATGAATGAATGAAAACAGTGCTAATTTTATGTTCCTCCCAGCCTGGGACGGAGCAACACGGGAATACAGCACCTTTTGTACAGGCATAGGACATCTCCTCTGTTTGCTTTTCTCCCAGAATGCCGCTTCTCGCCCCGTGCAGTATAAACAGGTCGCTGTTGACCTTGGATGCTGGTGGAGAGATTACGTCAAGCCCGGCAGGTTTGCTGGGCTGGATATTTATGGTCTCGCACCCTTTTGCTTTGGCTGCAGAGGTGACGTACGCGGCGTCCGTTTAGCCCTGTGCTGGGCTCCGAAGCGGGGTCACCTGCCTCCCCCCATCGGTGAAGCCTGGAGGTGTCCCTGACCCCTGGGGAAACTGGCTACTTGGGGGAAATTCTGCAGAGAGTTTCTCCTTTTGCTTTATTTCCTTTTTTTTTTTTTGTTGTTGTTGAACAAAGATTTTACGGTGTTTGTTTTGCTCCAATGAAATGTGTTTGATTGTTCGAACTTGGTGAGGAAGAGGCGGGGAGGGGATGTGGGAGGCAAGAAGCAGGCAGCAAATAGGGTCCGGCAGCAGGTGTAGCTCCATCTGCCTTCGTCAAAAAGCTTCTCTGACCTTGGTGGGCTGTGTCAGGCCCTTTGGCCACTTTGAAGAGGCTTTTGGCATGAGTGTACCAATGCCCCTCCACAAAGAAATATTTTAACTGATTTGTTGGCGGTGAAAAGGAAGCTCAACAGGAACAGCCGCCATTGAAGAGGCTGCTCGGCAGCTCTGGGCATGGCTTGTCCTGTGGCCAGTCTTGCTGAGACACAGGAGGAATAACCTGTGCATCTCAGTGATGAGAGGTGAATGAGGTGTTCCTCACCCAGTGGCAGTTATTTCTGGAGGGGGAAAGGCTTCCTCCTAGGAGCCAGAAGGAACATCTGTATCGCCCACTGAGAAGGTCACGGCCGTTATGCCAGCAGCTTTAAAGGCCCTGCAGAGGACAAGGACAAGGCGCTTGGTTGCAAAGAGCTTTCTGCTTTCCAGGAATTCTGCAGGCAGAGCAGCTTCAGCTGATAAAAAAGGGGATTTCAGACAGACTTGCTTCGTTGGCATGCAACAGAGGTTGCCCAGAGGTCATTTTTTAAGCAGAAAGTCCAAGAACACTCACAACAGGGAGTGGGTTTTTCTTACTGTAGTTAAATGGGTTTTCAGTCCTTCAGCAGGAGGTGTAAGCTCATCTTTTGGAAGTCAGCCTTTTCTATCATCTCATTAACATGAGAATCCCCTTGAGCCTTTTAACCCTCTCAGTCCTGCCCCAGAGTATTCATTTTCCTTTTCCCATTTATATCCCAGTTCCTAATTTGCAAGTGAAACAGGTTTCATGCTAGTAAACAAGAAAATGTTGTAAAAAAAGTCAATCTCAAAGCCAAAATCCCACTAAAAACTCCACAATTCATTAGTAATAGTTACGCGGGCCCACATATAATAGACGTGGATTTAAGATCACTGCAGGACGTTGCTATCTGCCACCAGCCCTTTTCCTGCTTGTGTGGTTAGAGCTTAGTAGCAGGCTTGCACGAAGAAGAAGAATGTAGGGGGCTTCTCCAGGCATGATACATGGAGACCTCGATAAATTATCCAGCCCCAAGGTTGACAGTGAGTTGGCAGCTTATTCCTTCCACTTTCCTACGTTTATTATTAGTCTTTCTCTTTCTTGGTTTATTTACCTACGAAACCTCATCCTCTGGTTTCAGCATTTCCCTCCTTCCTTTTCAGTCTTCAGCAAACGTATCTTTTTGTTTGCTGCAGAAGAGAGGACATTTCTCTGTCTGGATTGCAGGGTGGGTAGGTGGAGCTGGAGTTTTAATTCAGAAGGCCCAGAAATATCCTCAGGGTTACTCCTAATAGCACACCTCATCTTTTTCTGCCAGTGGAAGATATAGCCTACCTCACCTTTTAGTTCCAAGTACTCAGGGAGGCAGATCAAACCTTCCATTGAAACCCTATGGCTGGAGAGCAGGTTGTGAGCCTCCCATCCTTCCCCTAGCACTGGAGTGGCTCTCTGAGGAGCATCCAGAGCTAGAGAGATATTTGTATGGTTCTCCATCACAAAACACACCTCCAGACAACCTCCTCCTTAGCTGAGCCTTCACCACATGTTGATGTCTCTCGGTGCCCTCTACTGAGTTTCTAGGCTGATGAGATGAATGATGGATGTTTGAGCCTAGGTCAAGGCATATGTGGTGTGTCTGGTAAGAAAAACTTGCCTTGGCTTGTGCTTATGTTAGGAGAGAACGTCTTGAACTGCCCTAGGTTTTTGCACCCATGTGGGGATTAGATCTGCACTCACTGCCAAATACCAGACCAAGTAAGGATGGCGGGGAGAAGTCCTCAGGACACCTTCCCAGCAGTCTTTATGCTTCTACTTTACCAATTGCTGTTGCTTTCTTAAAAGCCCAGCTGGGAGTGTGCTTGGAGCTCCTAACAGGTCTCTCTTTGATTACCTCTGCTTCCTGGCATCTGTACTTTATTGTGAAACATCCCTCATTGGCCTGCAAAGTGGCAGCTGCACCTCTAGGAGGTGTTTCTCTGGGCTCTCCAGAGGTTCCTGGTGCCTGAAGGTAGGTCAGGTTTGGAGAGGTACACCTGAAGTGCTGCTACAGTGGAGAGAAAAGCAAAGAACTAAAATTCAAATGCCCCTTGTTAAACAGAGAAGCTCTGCAGATCAAGGGCTCCCTGAAAATGTTATTCCTCGGCTGGGATGCAGAGATCTCAGTGTCAATATTTGTGAAGTAGGAAGGGCCCTGCCAGCTGCAGCATTTCCAGAAACAAGCCTCTGTGTGCAGGGCTGGGGCAGCCACCATGGGCTCAGCCTGGGACACCCGGGGCTGGGGCTGATGCAGGAGCCCCCAGTTGGACCTGCCCTGCGAGGCTGGGGGAGGCAAAGGTGGGATGTCTCTACTCACAACCCTAATCTGCCCCTTTGAGGTTTGGGTGAGATTTATAATATTCTTCAGGGAAACAGACAGCAAGTGGTGCTTCGATGCTGTGGTGTTTCTGCTTCAGCAAAATGCGTGAGTGAACTGGCTTTGATATGGTGGCACAGTTGCCTGAGGGCATGGGGGATGTCTCCAAAGGAATAATGCTGCTCTGGCACAGCCACCATGTCAAAACTCCGCTTCCTCAGAGGGACGAGTTGACAGTGACATGAATCTCACAGCCCTGAAAAGGAGGAGAGAGGGCAAGAAGCTGAGCCTTGACATAATGATGCTGCTGGCAAGATGCAAGGGCAAAGTCACTGTCCCCAGGAGGGGACTAGCCACCTCAGGAAGAATGGGTTAGGAGCCTGAACCTGAAATAATGCCAGGTCTCTTCAGATGAGCGAGTAACAGACCTGGTGTAGTTACAAGCTCAAACCTAGTTGTTCCCATAGCATATAAGCTTGACCTCCTTCCCTTCTTTCCTTCTTCTTTGTGGTGTTTCAAGTAAGTCCTAAATATGGGGATAATGTTTCCTTAAGTGGTAAGTGCTTGGTATTGGTTTTGGAAAAAAGTATGTAAGAATATTCCCTGGATGGAAAGAGTGACAGCCATGCTGTGTTTTGAAGGTCATTGACTTTTTGGACTCTTTTTTCCCAATTACTACTAGAAAAGGCAAGTAACATGGCCCTGATGGCAAGCAAAAGCAAGGGAAGCTGGAACTGAGCAGCAGCTGAGGGATGCAAAGAGGGCAAGCGATAAATCAGAGCAGAACTAACCAGATCAAGGAAATCCCCACTGTGTGGCCTCCGGTGTGCTGGAGATACAGCCCCCAGGAGAGCCAGGCTGGAACAGGGATGCTGAGGGGCAGGACGGAGGTGCGAGCAGAGACCCTCATGCTGCCAGCAGAGGAGCATTGGGAAGGGTGCAGGGTCCATAGGTTATGACCCAGGTGTGTTGTCAGGGCTGTCTGGACACCTGGATGCTTCCCAGGGATGGAGCAGCAAGGTGTTGAGATGTAATAGTGTGGGGAAGAGATTAAACAGTCCTCCGTTTTCAGAAAACAAAATAAATTCCCTTTCTCTTCCTGGATACCACAGCCTTTGTGATAATAAAGAACTGACTGACCCATCCCTGCCTTTAAAGGATCCCTGATTGCTGCCACTCTACCCCAAATCTCTCCTTCCTTCAAAAACAGCCCTGGCATGGAGCACACACATTCTGCCGTCCAGCAGACGGCCTCTCATTTGGCTCGAGACTATTCAGGTGGGAAAAAAAATAGCCTTTCAGGGCTTTGTGATTTGTTTTACCCTTTCCTTTGTTGGGTCCTTTTACAGGAACCCAAAAGTAGTTGTGAAAAGACAGCAGAGACTGTGTGGACCTTGGGTAACTTTTTTGAAGACCGTGAGACCTGCCAAACAGCCTGAGAGAAAGGATCTTACTGTGTTGATTTGTTTTCTTTGGTTTATGGGGGGAAAAAATATTTCACACATAATTAGAGCAGCCACAGAGAGATTGTATTAAAGGCGCTTTACTGGAAATTTCAAGCGACAGAACAAGGGAAACCTGTGTTAACACTAGCAAGCAGGAGAAGGACCTTGCCTGCAAAATGGCGGGGCAGGACAATGTGGAGTGTTTAAGCTGCAAGAAAGAAACTGTTCAGGAGGGCAGCGTGTGCATCAGGGTCTGGGATTAAACCAAGCTACTGCGGGCCATGATGCTCCCTGCTTCCTCCCCACCCCAACCCCATGAGCGCTGCAGACTGCCAGCCTGGGTGGTCAGGTGTGGAGCACAGGAGTAAGACACCACTCACTCCTACGAGGGAAGAGAGCAAGGACCAAGGGCCCAACTTACTCCTCTGGTCTCAAGAATCTCGGTATTATGGTGTCTCCTTCAGCTAAATCTGCCCAATTTCTGCTCTGTGACAGTGAGTTAAACCAGCCAGTCCTTCTGTCTTGAAGACCTCTCCAACATACTGTAAGAGCTCTTACCTGCTTCTTCCATCTACTGATCCCACTCCATAGAGAACAGGAGTTCTTTTAATGCAAAAACTCCCAGGAGAGATTCAAGTTGCTCAGCCTTGTACAAGCTCTAGTGACAAGCCCACCATAGACCTCTTTCTCCCCAGGCATTTCCATGAAACCCATCACTGTGGGCTCTGCATCCTCTAGAGTTCTGAATTCCCTGATGGCCCTTGCTGTATCTGTGTGTGTGTTTCCCTCCAAAGAGAGTTGTGTGAGTGAGGTATGATATTTTTTAGGTCGAATTTTTCACTATTGTTGGGATTTTTGGATCCCTTGGGCTCAGTGAGATCCCTGAAAATGAAGATCTTGAGTTTTTGTTTTACTCTAGTTTGAGGGAAACTGATATGAAGAGTAGAGGACTGATGTATCGATGAGACCTCACTGCACGACACCTATTGTTGATCCGTCTGAGCTCTCCACCATGCTGAGTTGTCACTTCAACTAGTGACATGCAGAAGTACCATTATTCCTGCTTTAAAAATAGAGAAGTGAAGTGCACAGCCGTGCCCAGAGCCACGTTAAAAACCTCTGCTTCACAAGTATCTAGCTGCCTACAACTAGCCCTGCAGTGGTCCTGTACGCTTGTTCCCAGGCAGGGGATGCAGCATTTAGACTCTCCTGCTTGCAAACCCTGCTCTTCCCTATGAAAACAAAGTGCTTGCTGCCAGCTGGTTTCTCTTCCTTATTGTTGCTGTTTGCTTCATTTTTAAAGCTTACATCACTCTGTGGCCAGAGATGTTTTGTGTGTCTTACAAGAGCCACTCTTTCCCAGGTTACCTGAGGGCAACGCCAGAACTGAACAGCAGCTCTACAGAAGGCACGAATATACTGTGGCCGTTTATTTCCTACTGTGCTTAGGAGATGAGTGAAGCATATTTGTGGTGGTTGCTATTAGACATTAGGGAGGAGCATGGCCCGGTGGTTAGTGTAGGGACGGGCTGTCAGGACTCCTGAGTTATATTCACAGCAATGCCACTGACTTTGAAGGCAAGGTGACATGACCTGGTCTCCTCATCCTTGACAGGGGCATCAGTATATTTAACTACTCCACAAGTGGGCTGGCAGCACCCGGATAATTTAGTAATTCAACAGCCGCTCAATTCTTTATGTGTTGCCTCAGCTGCCATACCATGTTTCTCTGACTGGTGGTACTTGGCTAGAGGACACATTAAGGTCAGGGTTGTTGAGCATCCACAGTCCATGGAGGACTATGGAGGTGAAGCAAAGCGCGCCAGTCACTCAGCACTACATTCAAGTTGTGCCCATCCCTTTTTCTTGGAAGCTCTTCTCCTTTCTTGGGAGCGCTTCTCCTTACTTCTCGTCTTGGACTTTGTACCTTTCCTTGCCTGATATTCCTTGCTGGAATATCCCTCTGGCTCTCCTGCAGTTTCTGTCCTATCTCCATGCCAGAAGGCCATTTCTCTGTGCACATCCCCGACTCCCAGCCTGTGTCCTCTCTGTCTTTACATGTGCCATGTGGCAAGAGGCTGATCAATGTCCTCCCTTGGTGCTGGGTGCTGCTTGTATGGAGGAGCTGAGGAGGCTGAGTTTGAAGAGTGTGTCTGAATCAGTTGTTGGAGACAAGGAAGTCAAGGGGAAGGGAAGAAGGCAGAGGAGCAAAACCCAGATAAAATCCACATTGTGGCAAGGAGGGAAGTGAGTGGAAAGATACTTGGGCTTAGCCAGGCAGGATCTACCTGGTGAACCCTGTTTGTCACAGATGAGAGAGAGGTGCCCTAGTACTGCTGGGTCTGAGAGGGGAACTGAGGAGCACGTCATGAATCTAGACTCTGCTGGCCAAGGAGCACCTGGGCATTGGGAATTAGATTAAGTAGATGAGTATTTCTGCCCATTACTAAGCTATTGCCTGAAACTCAGGATGCGAATTAATTGGGAAGCAACACCAGGAGGCAGGGAAGGCTCTGGGGCAGTGTTTACAGCACTCCTCCTTTGTACAGGGAGAGGGTGGCCAAGAATAACCTTTCATTAGCCATTAGTAAGGCAAGCAGGTTGGATTTTTCCATTTGCCCTGTCTGTGGCTCTCATCTTTGTCCCCTGATGCACGCTAGCCCTGGAAAAGCCACTGCCCTGGATGTCCCCAAACAGGCTTCTCTGTTCAGCACTGCTCAGCTTGTGGGGAGGAAGCTGGGGCGCGAGGAAGGACAGCACGCATCCCCGGCAGCCCGTGAGACGCTGGGGCGGCGTCGGTCTCTTCGTTGCCACTCTTCCTTCACTTAAAGCCACACTGTTTACTTTCCAGTCTGGATGCAGGGGAGGAGGGCTGGCAGGCAGGCTCTGGCTCTCAGTACCCTCAGGGTAGGAGACAAAAGATGGAGGAGGGAAGCGGGGTTGATGGCAGAGCCAGCCAGGCCGGCAGGGATTTTTCTTTGATGTGTGTCTCTGGGCAGCGCTTTTCCATGCTCCCTCGGCTGCTGCAATTATGCCACTCTCTTCCCTGCCAATTTTCCATGTCCGTTAGTGCTGAGGCTGGTTTGTGACATTAATTCTTTCTCTCCTGAGGTGGGCAAATAAGCTACTGGTGTGTCTCCGGTTTAAGAAAGCCAGTGGTCCAGTGCCTTTGCCACAGCCATGCAGTGTGCGGTACACCACACGCAGAAGAGTGAGCAGCAGAGCAAAACAGGGCAGCATGAGTGGTGGGAAAGGGAGATCTAGAAACCAAGTGGCCCAAAGCATGCTCCCTTCCCACCGTCTGGGGCTTGGTGTCGCTCCCCACCCCGGGGGTCCTCCCCACAGACCCCACAAACCACAGTAGGGGTCTCAGGTGGCATCCCCGCCTCCACGAATATCTGGGCCAGGTATGTGATCACTGGACCAGCAAAAGGCTGGTAGTTCTTAGCCACAAGCACGTTCAGAGCATGAATCCATCACGTTCCCTGCCATTTATTCAAGCATACGCCGAGAGCATCACCTCCCTGCTGCTGGCCCTGCAAAGCTCTCTCACTCTTGTCCTCTCTGACAGTCTCAAAACAAAGGTGCCTTAGTTTTATCTTGCCTGAATAAATCAAAACAGAAAGGCAGCTTAAACACAGGAGGAAAACTACCCCATTGCAACATGACAAGGAGTTACCCAAGGACCTTTTTGGAAACCCAGCTTTGAGCAGGAAGCTCATTTGAAAAACCCTTAGCAAGCGAATATTAGCATACAATGTGAAATAACAAATCAATTATTTGAAGTTCCCTCCAAGCAGCAAGCCTAGAGAGAGTTGATGGGAAACTTCTGCCCCAAGATCAAGTCAGAGAGCCAGGATTAAGAAAGCGGCTGAGATCAGATGGATTGAGAATAAATGGTCACTTTTCAATATGGCAAAAGAGAGATGGCATGAGAGATTTATGAGGCTCCATTAAGAAGGAACTGGTCTAGTATGACAGCTTCTGGCTCTCTAGTCAGCAATACATTTGTCTCCCCCACCTGGAACTGACTTCCCAACAGAGCCTTGGTCTGTGCTGCAGTGAGCTCCTGCTGAGGCAACCTAAGGACTTAAAGTCAGAGAATGACGTTTCCTTTTTAGGCATGACCATGAGCTGCAGGCAAATGAAGGAACTAGTTAATAAGACCTGAGACCTCAACGGGATGCTTGACACAGCTCAGAGCAGACCAACCTCAAACACACTCAGACATAATTTTCTGTGCTGGGGTGAGTGCTAGCGCTGTCTTCTGAGAAGCTGCCAACCTGCTACCATTGGAGACTCACAGATCCTAACTGCAGCACCTGCGGCTGCCTCTGTACTTCATTTCACGCATTGGAGACCTCTGCATAAGCGGCAGCACCCAGTGGGACCAAAAAACACCAGCAGAGAGAGAGCAGGAGTGAGAAAAAAAAGGGATTTTAAGATTGGATCAGAGATGCATTCCCCTTCTCTGTGTTGGCTGGAGAAACCCCCACCTGGCCAGGTCTGTGTCTGGGGTGAGGGGCTGGAGGCGCAGTAGGCAGCAGAGTTTGGGCACATCTGTATTTCTGCACTCACACATTAAATTAAGTGTCCCTTATCTGACTGCACAGAGCAGGACAAAAACCCAGACTGCAGTGATGTGAATCCATGGGCCAAGTGGTGTGGTGGAACATCTCTCCTGATGACACCTTGGTGCACTGGGAGCCTCCTGCTCCCTCCTGCCCCAGCTCATTGGGGTGAGCCTGGTGCCTGGTGACAGGAGGAGTGGGCTGAATCCATTTTCCGTCCACAGAAACATGGACATTGAGGGCTGGACTCCTTCCAGCACCTGTGCTAACTCATTTAAAACTACCTGGGATAACTGTGCTTTGCTGCTGGCAGTGCAGACATTGTCCAAGAGCAACCCCTTTGTAGAAACTCATGAAAAACTGACTCAACAGCTTTAAAGGATGGGACCAAAGCTGCACACAGCCTCTGGGCTGAAAAGCAGGAATCTTGTTCCCAGTCCAGTGCTTAATTCACTAATCAAACCACTTCAGGTTATTGAAATGACCCTCTTTGAGGCCAAGGATCTCATTAGCGTCTCAGTAGAAAAGCCTGCTGAGCTCTAATCATGCGTAGAGAGGGATATTATGGAGGATGTCTTTTCTCTGGGCATTTTTCCAGCAACTGGTGGTGAATCTTCCTGAAATCATCAGGGGTCTTTTGATGCTGTTAGGCAGGGGTCTTAGGGCAGTTTCCTTAAACAGTGCCTGTGTGGACAAGGTAGAGGAGATATCATGGGAATGCAAGAAGTGGTCCTAACACAGCACTCATGCCTAGACTTTGAAGGTACCAAAGAGGACACAAGCCCAAGACACCTGCCAATGACAACTGGAGATCCTTTTGGGAGATGGTTAAGATTCATCAGCAAAACAGCATGGAGGTGCAGGGAGCTGGGTTTCTGGGTGCTAAACATAAACGCTGAGGACTGTCTGGGCCTGGGGTAGAAGCTGGATTAGCACCAATGCTTTGCTTGTTGGCCATGGTTTTCTTTCAGGCCACGGACAAAGAGGGCAGGAATTTAACATACACTCTTGGTCTTAGGGGTAGCATGGATGGCATTGCAATCTTCAGGCAAAAAAAAAGAGGCCTGTGTCTAATTTAAAGCAGTTTGTTAGGCCAGTGAGCAATTTGCATAACTCTGTGATTTGAGGAGAGAAGAGGCAGCTCTGGTCATCTTGTCCTGGCTGCCAGTGCCCTGGAGCTGATGACCACAGGCATCTGGCAGGGAGCAGCGACTCAAGACCTGGACTTCTGGAAGAACTGGAAGTCCTGCAGCTCTCCGCGCACAGAGTGCCCTTGTTCAGCAAGGCTCAGAGAGGACCCTGCACTTTGCTGCACGCTCCCCGGCTTGGTTGGACAGCTGTTTTCTCCCTGCCACCCTCCCTAAATCAACGGGCTCCTGTGCCTGCTGCTTTTGTATTTTTCCCAGCAGAACTCAACAGATACCTGTTGCTAAAACCTTTAATTGAACTAAGCAGGAATTTAACTGTTATCTGGAGTTAAACTGTTATCTTTGTGGTCTTAGCACAGCCTTGCGCTTGGTCAGTGCGGAGAATTGGGCTACAGCCACCCACCACATCCCATGAAGACACCCGCTGGTCCTCCTAAGTGAGCAAAACTGAAACCTTTGGGAGGTGGTCAGAGATGTGAGGACTTCTGTGAAGACTGGAGCACTCAGACAGTCTGATGGCAGTCGCCACAAGAGCGATGAAAATTGAGGAATGAATGAAGCACTGACTACCTACTTTACTAAGCTGAAAGGGGAACCAGTATAAGAAGTTGTCGCTTATGCAGTGATGCAACGTTACCTTTCCCCTGCCCTTTCCCAGACAGAGGGGGAGCGTTTTGCACAGCACAGTGTCTTCCCGCATCAGAGCAGCCTTCCTGCATCCTTGCACAGGCCCCAGCACATCCCGGTAGCTGCAGAGGCAAGGAAGGGGCGGTTACGACATTAACTCACAGGAAAATCATGAAGCTAAATATTCTGGATGACACTGGTTTTAATAGAGGACAGTGTCACTTCCAGAAACCCCTTTGGAATTAGGTGATCTCTCATATGACTTACCAAAGAACTTATGAGACCTGTTTCAGGGTGGGAGAAACAGCCATAAATAATGAGCTGAGAGAGCTGATCCAGATCCAGAACATTAAAACTCCAAAGACCCCCTCTAAGGATGTTAGAAGGCAAGGAGCTAGTGTGGGTGCATTCACTATTGTGATTACCTGCAAATGAAGGCAGCAGCTCTGACTCATGTGCTTATGGAGGGGAATTATAAAGAGATCTGTATTCCCAATTACTCCCCGGGCTGGAGGGCAGGAGCTGGGAGATAATGGGCAAATCAGATTCAGAGGTGGAGAAAAGCTGTTTCTCTTCCCCTGCATGGCTGCGCGAAGCCCACAAGCATGGGATTTGAATTCTCTTATCTCTTACATAGCATCAGCTTAAGAAAATATGGGCATGCCTCCACTGCTGATATTCACACACATGTGCTGTCTTGGCGTGCTTTTTGACACCAGGATGAGCCTTAACTCAAGTATTGATTGATGCCACGCTGCAAACAGGGCTTAAGGCACTTGCTGCTGCTGGCCCAGGGGACACGCTCTGAGCCCTGATCCCCAAAACCGTCCTGAAGCTGCTCAGCTGCTGGGCTGGAGAAACGTTTTACAAATCGAGGCAAATGAAATTCGGTTTCACGCAATTTCCTCCAGTTTCAATCCTGCTCGTTGACAGAGAGGAAATGCTTTTCACATGCCAGCTGGTGACACTGCTTCATTATAAATTGCTCACCTCCCGTTTTTAAGTCATGGCTGCAAAACACATAGACAGCTCTCAGATCAGCCAGTCTGTCATCTCTGGGGCATCTGCTGGTGCTTGGGCTTGGAGGTTGGTAAGAGTCACCTATAGATTTAACTCCTTTGCCTGGACACAGGCTTGGAAATCTTGGGACTGTCCAAGCAACGCCCCCATCATCCTCCTTGGGTACCAGATCAGCTATGGGAATAGGGTCAGATGGAGACCACCTTTGAAAGGTCACCTGGTCTTGTCTCTCCTGTGCTCTCCCTGCTCCTGCTGCAGTGTCTGTGATCCTCCAAGGCCCGTGCCCTCAGAAAGCATCATGGTCCCCGCAGCCTGGTGTTAAATACCGCAGCACGAGAGTGTGTGTGTGGGGTGTCTGCAAAGCTTCCCCCAGGGAAGGAGGGCTGGGAGCGAGCACTCACTGGTACTTTTCCATCCTCCTCCTCACAGGCTGCTGGCTGCCTCGGTGGGAGATGTTAGTAGGGCTGAAGCCAAGAAGTGTCCCGTGACGTGGCCAACCCTCCTTTGCCAGGAACCACCTTTGCGGCAGAAGCAGCAGCAGCAGTGTCTTCTCCAGCCTCATAGTCATCTTTATTTTCATTCCAGCTAGGCAGGGGAGGGAAGGCAGCCAGTAAGCCCATAGGGATGGAAATGTCAACTGCATGGGGAGAGGCAGGAATTTAGCAGCCCCTGGGCAAACCCAGCACTTCTGAGGGGCTGGCTGCCATTTCCACACCTTTGTGGATTCAAGCCCCTCCACGGGAGTTTAACTCCTCCAGTGCCAGGCTACCACAGCCATAGCTTAATTGTGGTCTTCTCCCTCTCAAAAGACATCTGCTTTCTTGATGCTCATGATGCAAGATTTAGAAAGGTGGAGTGAAGAAGAAAGTTCTTTAAGAGGAGGGACAGGCTCTGCTTCTCATTTCTGAGCCTTTCCTGAGTGATCTGGATGGTTCTTGGTCTGTGTTTGGGCAGCACCCACAAGCAATATGTGTCTTTGGTGAGCAGTGTTTTATTTCATAATGGGACTCTTCAGTGCTGTGCAAATAATAGAGGTAAATTATAAATTATCTGCCAAAGCAGAATTGAAATGAGATCCTGAGAAACCACTTTAGCCTTGAGACTGGAAAATTTTTAGCCAAGTCCTAAGGCCATTGGTGACGTTACAGGTGGGTGTACTGATGTTTATGAAGATCAGTATAAAATCCTGCGTGACAAAGTTGGCAGCATCACGTAGTAGACATTTTACAAGGCAATAAGCACTTCGAGGAGGAAAGAGGGAGGGTGCTATCTAGCTCTAAAGCTAACTTCAATGCTCCTGTCAATTGCAATTGAGTCATGCGGCTTCGCACACCCCAGCTATAGCACATGGTGCAGAGCATGGTGTATGAATGGCCACCACTTCAAGGCTTTACTCCTTCGAGGTCCCCTCATTGGCTTGAATGGCTGAGATGATAGTTTCTTGTCCTTGTGTGAGGACAGAGACTACCTGAGACAAAGAGCTGGACTCTGTGCCCAGCTTCATACCAATCCTCCATATTGTCTTGGGCACAGCCCTTATGCCAATTTTTGCAATGGCTTTTAGCACAGACTCCATCACAACCTCTGCATTTACATGATGAAGCAGGAGAAAGAGCCAGGACCAGGCTGCCTCAAGTGAGCCACATTTCCTGGAGAAGAGCAAACAAACCAAACCACCCATGTCTCATTTCACCAGAGCATGCCGACACCAGCTTACGCACACACCACAAATGGCAATAAACAACAGTGACTTTTTTTCCTTGCAGGAAAAAACAGTCAAAACCAGTCCGGGATGAAAAACCCCACCTTGAACAACATGGCATTTTGTATTCTGGCTGGCAGTTGTGATTTGGTGGGGTTTTTAAAAAAACACACGATGTTCCTTCGAGTGGACAACAGAAAGCCGTCTGAGAAAAGCAGAGTTCAGCCCAGTGCCATGATCCCCTTGGGCCAGCATCCCCGTGAACCAGACCCCTCCACTCGCCATATCCTGTGTCTACCTGCGTCTGTAAGTCACTTCTTCCCCGTCTCCATTTTCCCCCTCTTTGCAGCTCCGAACACTGCGTGGTCTATGGCTCCAGCTGGGGAACAAGTGAGGACCTGTGTCTGCTCTGACCGGAGCCAATTGCTGTGTGTAAAGTGATTGAATACAAAAATTTGAAATGAAAAGGAGATTGGGGTGAGGTGGCCAAAGCAAACACACGTAGCAAATGCAGGGGGAGAAGAAAGGTTTGTAAGATCCCTACATTGGGTAACTCTTAGAGTGTTGTGATGGACATCAGGGAGAGAAACATGGTCTGGTTTTGCTCCCGGAGGGCTGTTCTGCCAAGCTCACCAGGAGAAGGTCTGGTTGCAGCATGGTGGGTAGCAGGGGTCTTTGTTCCAGAGATGTTTTGGAGCGTGAAACTGGGCTGGGGTGGGATTTATCAGAGGAGCAGTCCTCAGGGGATGGTTTAGCTCTGGGTAGTGCTGTGAGAGCAAAGAACATCGTGCCCTTCCCACAGGCTGGTTTATTGCAGAGCCTCTTCCCAACTCGCCATTACTCCCTGTTTCCTAGACAAGAGCTTGCACATCCCCAGCGCAGCCCTCGGCTTCTCCCAGCTTCTTTGTCTCAACCCTTATGGAGAGGAGATGCCTCTTGGCATGGAGTTGATGGGGGCACCTGTTCAGCACCCTGCCACCCCCACCACAAGGCCTGGCATGGGAGCAGGTCCCCAGCGTGTTCTCCTACATGTTTGTGAGGAGCTTTTGAGTCATCCCAACCAGCCCGTGGGTTATTTGTGTGCCGTGTCCTTCATTTACTTGGCATCTACATTCAGTGATTGGCCACCAGAGTCCGGCCCCCTGATTGTACGGAGCATGTTTTCAAAAACAGGACAATAACAATAATGTGCTTCTTCTTAGACATTTCCTTCACAGGTAGATCTTTGTGCTACCGTGTATACCGTCATCGGACTCGCAAATATTTTTGCAAGCTCCCAATGGCTGGAGGAGTGTTTGTGTACAACAAATATGACCCTAAATCATAGCAAATAGACCTTGGTACCTTTTGGGGGGAATAGTTGTCTACTGCACAGCCAGCATAAGTACTTGAGAGAAGAAAACAGCTTTTCTCTAGAGCAGCAGTCCCTCTCTGCTTTCACACTGGCTATGTCCAAAAGCTATTATGATTTGGTAGTATTTTTGCTTACGTGAGTTGGAGAATCCCGGTTTTGATCCCAGTGACAGTGTGCTTAAAAACCCAGCAGCTGTGGGTCTTGGCATTGCTTGGCTTGGTGATTGGGAAAAAGGGTTAAGGTCACCCTATGTGCTCTGGAGTTTTCCCTGCACTTCTGCCTGCAGGTTCATCTTACCTTTGAGCACTTTGATCGATGAGAAGCTTCTGTCTCACTTCTGCCCAGGTTTCACTAGAAGAGCGTTCATACATGACTATAAGTAACTGGAAGTGAGGTGCGAAACAGTTGGGAAATGCAGATCAGCCACGCTCTGGTGACTAAGTGGAGCCACACTGGTTTCTCCCAGCTGCAGATCTGATTGCTAGGACACATGCAATATATTTTAGAAAGCAAGAAATTCATCTTCCAACAGGGAAAAAAAAACCCAAAGAAATTGTATTCCCAAATCTGCGGTCGTTCTGCATCCATGAGTTCAGGAAAATGGAGCCAGTGCTGGCTTGGGCCTATTTTAGGAAGAAGGGGATGGCTCTGTTGAGCTGTAATGAGAAATGTGCATCCTTCTGTGTAAATATCCACCAGGTAAAATAATGTGGACTCCAGCATCACTTGAGAAGAAATGAAATTGTTAGAATAAAAGATCAGCATGGGATTCAAGCCTTTCCTCAAAAGGAAACACTTTGGCTCCCCTGGAGAATTTCTTTAGCAATCCTTATCCTTAAAGATATAGATTGTCTCTTCAAAAGAAGGTAAAATAATTTTTTGTTTTGTTTTGTTTTTAGCTCTCAGCCTTATTACTCTTAGTAAAACCTGAAGATACTATTTCTTTAATTGTGGCTTTCTCCTCTCTTACTGTACTCCTGGCTCAGCTTGTCCTATTATCTGTACAGACAGAAGGAACATATCTAATCAGAAAAAGACAGTGATGAAATTAAGCAGAAAGGATGTTATTTTTGCTTAAGATTTGATAGGCATAACAATAAAATCTGGGATGGCAGTAGACATGATTCCTACTGAGCTTTCTGCAGGGTCTGGGAGGAAGCTGCCCCTTCCTCCCAGCCCTGGCTGCTGTCGTGGGGCTGTCAGGTACTCCTGGAAACACCCAGCGATTTTTGAAATCTACAGCACAGCAAAAGGCTATTCGCATTTCAATTTCACGATTTAGGAAAAAAAATAAAAAGAAAAGGCAATTTTACTATTGGCATATTCCCCCCCTCTTCACTTTCATGTGGTTTGTCACACGGTAAGAGATTTAAATGGTTACACGTCCAGCTAACAGCAGGCAAACAGCATTTTGCTGATGGCCACAGATTCTGCCATTTAAAACTGGTAGTGAATATACATTTTCCTCTCTAATCACTGAAAAAAGCAAAGACCTGATTGACCCACTATAGGGAAACCCATGATCGTGTTTATTTTCCATTTTGCACTTGTTGATAGCGAACCAGGTGCAAATGTGTTTCAGGAGCAGAAACCAAGGGCTACCTCTGTCAGTCCAATGTTTTCTCAGAAGCAGGGTCATGGGAAGAAGGCACTGCTTCCCCAGGCTCATGTGGCTCTACAGAATTCAGCTGGAGCTTACATGGGCTGCAGCTCTGCTGCCTGCTTGCCGCTATGGTCTCCGTTGCAGCAATTAGCATGAAAAGAGGAGAGGAGAATAAAGCAAAGCCCAGGGGAACATCATCTAAGTGTGAGAAGTGAAAATGTTAAGGCAGGCCAAGAAAGATTATTCTCCTGCTGAAAATCTGTTGTGCTCACTCTGGAGCAGGGAGCTGGCAGAGGGGCTGGAGCCGTGTCCGCGTCGGTGAGCCTCCCTGAATGGCCCTTTTCAGCCTGCAGTTTGTGAAGAAAAGTGGGAAGGAGCCAAAACCAGGGCGGAGGAACATAAAAATACTATGTGTAAGCAATGATGTTTTTTATTTGGAAGCAGACCCATACAGTTGAGACTCACCTTGGATAACTCACAGCGGGGGTGGGAGAGCTCCTCCCATCTCCACTCGCTACTGAAAAGTGAGTTTTAGGAGGTTTTGGCTATTTGCTGGGCTTTGGAAACTGCCTGTGCAGTGCAGAGGTACAACTCAGAAATACTGCCAGCAGCTCCCAGTGCTCCCAGGTGCTGGGGTGAGTTTTGTCATCTCTAGATGTGACAAACGCCTCCTGCACTCCCGCCTTCCCACGGGTGAAGCTTCCAGGGAGTATTAATGAAATATATGATGCGGGACTCACGTGCAGGGCAGCAAGAGCATCCAGCCAGGGAGCTAACATGCTGTCACAGAAATAATGTCCTGCCAAGTGTGGCTTTGCTGTGAGTCCCTCTTGGGGACCTGCTCTAATCTTGCAAGGGAAACAGTTTAATCTGATGTCGCATGCAGAGAATATGAGTTGGGTAGATAGGAAGAAAAAAGGATGGACCTTTAACCTCCACTGCACCTCCGGCTATTCTCTAGCCATTTCTTCCCAGAAAAATGAGGACCAAAGTGCTTAATTAGAAAAGATACTGGTTTATATATTTATACAGGATTTTCATACTCAGGCTAAGTGCTCCACAGAAATTTAAAGTGTGGAGGAATAAGGCAAACACGGTAAGTGTCCTGTGCTCAGCTGTAGCTGCCTCGTAACAGTGGCGTTGTGTGGCGGAGGAGCTGTGAAAGCCAGCTGCAATGTTTCCCTGCCGCCTCCCAGCCCCAAAATCCCACAGAGCTCTGTCGTGTCCGGTGTGGGGCTGCCCTGTACGCAACTGTCCGGCTGTCCCACACAGCAGAGTAGGATGGGGAGGGAATGGGAAAAACCAGCAGAACTGGCATATTCACAAGAATTATATATTTTTTTTAACTTTCCCCCTGTGGAAAGATTCATTCTTAATTCATTGGAGATGGCAGGTATAATTAAAAAAAAACAACCCATGGAAGCTCAAGAATAGAAGAGACGTATTTCACGTGAAGTCAATATTTTGGGCTTGTCTTCCTGTGACAAATATCTGAGGTTGGTGAAGCCAAATGAAGGACTTTGTTTGTTTCTAAATTTTCGCATTTGGACCAAGGACCATGTCTCAGCATGGACATCTGCAAAGGGGTGGTGAGGGTGGCTGTCCCTTGGCTCAATGGAGACCAACTTCTTCAGCAAGGCAAAAGGAGGAAAAGAAGGGGAAAAACGGTGGAGTGGGCTCATATTATGCACTAGCAGATGGAAGAAAGGGAATAAACAGAAGCTGTTTGCTTCCCCTGGCTAGGAGAGAGTAGCTGAGCAGGCAGGAAGGACAGGACAGGAGGAACAGGCAGGAAGGCTGGCAGATGGTCAGTCTCGTGGAGGGGAGCGGGTGGCTTGTGGAAAGGCGGCTGGAGGGGCTGTGTCAGGCACAGGATGGAGTTTCTGGTTTGCTCAGGAAGACTGCAGTGTGTGTCCTCTTCCCTTCTTCCCATGCTTAAGTGACACGTCCTGTTCATGATGCCAGCAGTGAATGGATTCCACTCATCCTCCTGAAGCTGCTCCTTACCTCACTGGGCAACAGAGGTCCTGAGAGGGGAAGGCAGAGAACTGGCTTTTCTTGCTACGGAAGAGGGAGAAAGAGCTCTGGTCACTGGGAGAAACTTTGCTGGGTCCTCCTGAAGCATGTGAGCCTCACTCATACGCTGGTCCAAACTCTGACCTCAACTACCCCATGGAAGGAATCCCTTCCTCCCTCCAGAAGTACCATGTAGTTTTCTGGAGACTGTGTGGCTCCTCTCCTGCTTTTCCACCTGCTGTAGACCATGGATCTTCCAGAAGATGAAGACTTGCTGTGCCTCTTCATCTGCTGCTTTGAGAAGACCCTTTCCCTCCCCCACTTCTCAGTCCCACCCCTCACTGTCCCAGCAGCTTTGAGAGCTGTACTCGGAGTAGAACCATTCACTTGCATCTTCTTCTGCCCCGTACCCTCTGGTGTGATCACTTGGGCAGGTTAACAGGACTTTCCCCACCCAGGACAGCAGGACAGTGCCAGCAGGCAGCCAGAGGCTCAATTGTTTTCCTTCAGCTTTTTTCAGTGGGTGTTACCGCTGTGTGAGAAGGTGTAAAGCTGCTTCGCCCAATGGAGCTGGCGGGTTTGGATCTTCCTGCCATTAACACCTATGCAAAAAGCATTAGTGTGTCACAGAGGGAAACACTGACTGCTGGAGCCAAGTGGATGGAACGAGGATAAAAGCTATAGAAACATCTGTACTGACATGGAGGCTTACTAGTAAAAACACTTTAATCCAGTAGTACCCACATTTCCCTCAGGCCTTTCAGAAGGAAAGGGACCGTTGGATACTGGGATCTGTAGTTCCTTTGAGCTGCAGATGTCCCAGCTGCAGGGAGAGGAACCTGTGGAATTTCATCTGAAGAGAGGGCTCCCCATGATGTTTCAGTTATGAGATAAGATTGTGTTTAGTTCACTGCATCTGAATGCTTGCAACATTTGTTCTGCTTGAAACAGAAGGAAAATCCTGGGTTTTCCTTGTTGTGCCCTTCCCCCTTGTCTTTGCCTTGGGAAGATGCTGTGCTACCCTACACCACCACCTAGGAACCTCCCAATGCAGGAGCATCCCTGCTCCTGGTTCCTTCTGTGTGTCCTATGCTCCTAGCTGAGGAGGGTGGATCACGGAACACTTCAGTGCACTGGCAGTGGCAAGGTGGATCCCACAGCTGGATCCAAGCAGGATCAGCCCAGAGCCAGCAGCAGACTCTTACTAACCCCCAGGAATGGCCGAAGCACGCAACAGCAAGGAAGAACGTCCTGCCCAGCTGGGTTATGCAGCCAGGTCCAGGGCTGTTACCCACTTAAGTATTCCATGTCAGGCTGGTAAGATCACCTCAGTGTGAAAATTATTCAGGGGGTTTTATAGCATTTTTCAAATAAACATGCAGCACGGACTATTTTCATGACTTTCCCAGCCTCCTGTAAAATTTGTCAACAGAGTGCTTGGGGAACAAATTAACCCTGTGTGCCTGGGCTGGAGAGCACTGCAACAAGAGAAGGTCTTCTGCCCCTCACCGCCAGCAGAGCTGTGGGATGTATGGAGTCCTCCTGCCCCTTTGTCAGTGCAGAAGCCAAGAGAAGGATTGGTTTTGAGTATTAACAGCCTCCATGAGCCCCTGGCCAGCTGCCTATGTTAAAATACATCAATATCAGAGAGCTAAGAGGGCTAGATACCTCCATGAGTGATGGGAATCAGACAATCCTTCCCATGGGGAACTCCCCCGAGATGGAGGTGAAACTGTCCCAGGAAGAAACTTCAGTCCTGTCACCTCCTCCCAGCCTTCAAAGAGAGCGTTTCATCTCGGTGTGTGTCCTGCCGAGCGCGCGGTTGAGCAGCCCGGTTTATGGAGGGTGAAATCATTAACACGCCAGGAGCATGAATGCTCCGCTTCTACAGGAGCAGCCGGGTGGGCTCGATGGGGCCGAGGTGCGAGCGAGCCAGCTGAGACCTGAAAGGGCTCAAACATCCCCCTGCACATCAGGGCAGCTCTTGTTCAAATGAGACTGTTCAAAACATTGTACATAATGTTGAAAACCACCCATTAATTAGCAACGCCTATTTCTCTTTGTCCCTTAGGTGACAGAGATGCAGTCTAAGGCTCTTCCTTTTCATTTCTCCCCATTTCCTCTCCCAAGAACCCTTTCTTTTTTGAAGTATTTTCATTGTTGCCAAAACCACCAACAGCGTTTCTCTACAGAGGGCTAAATGTGGGAAAAAAAAAGCTTGTGTAGTGGCTGCCATCCCTGGCATGTCGGGAGATGCTCCAGAAGCCTGCTTGATACGCCGGGTCCTGTGCTAATCTCACTAGCTGCCTTTGCAGGACAGTCCCTGACTGCTCCACCACACAGCTCCCAGGATCTGCAGGTCTAAGGCAGTGATGGCAACGGCAGAGGAATTCATGGATCAGATCCCCTCTGCATCCTTTGTCAGACCAGCCAGCAGAATCGCCCCAAAGCCACAGACTCTCAAGCTCTCCTTTAGCTGGAAAGTTTTGTGTTGTTTTTGATCAAACCAAACCACGTTTCTCAGCAAGAGCCTCAGAAGACCTCTAGCAGGAACAAGGCAGACTGAGAGGAGAATGGCTCTCAAAAGCTCTTCTGTCGCATATATGCTTTTCTTTGTAGCTCTGAGTCAGCATTTGGCCTTCCAGTTTTGCTTTTCCCTGCCCAGCTAGGAGAGTGGAAGAACTGGAGTTCCCAAGTATTTAGTAACTAATGTGACTAAAGGATAAAAACAGCGATTCATGCATTTATTTGTGAGCTTGAGCTCTCTGTTTGAATTGCTGCTATTTATGGGTGGCGCAACGTTGTTTCTGGGTGAAAATATTTGCAAACCTCCATATTCTTTAAACCTTACTGATCATCTCTCACATGTACTTGCCATATGGGTGCTATTTTTTGTCATTGCTCTTTTAAACCGGTTTCCTGTTCTCCATTCAGAAAGGAAAAATAAAAACCCCAAACCAACACCCTCAAGAACAAAAACAAACCAAAGCCAAAATCAAAACTTGGTGCAATTCGGCTCCTGAATGTCCAGTATAAGGTGTGAACTGGAAATGGCCATCAGATGCTTCTTAGCCTAAAAATCACTGAAGAGAGGTTCATCGGTAGGTGCTTTGGAGTAGCAAGTGTTCTCAAAGAAATTGGGGTCACTCCACTAGCAAAGTGAAAAAAGGCCGTGCCCTGACAAACAGTGACTCGAGTAGGAGACAGCTGCTCCTGTGGGAATGCCCAGAAAATCAGTCTCCAATCTTTTCTGATAATGAGATCCAATAACCCAATCTGGTGTTTCTCCCATGACTGACATCTTTTCCTTCATCATGAGCATCTAACCTCCACCTCTGGTGTAACCCAGTCATTGTGCTTTTTGGGTTACCCAGGTTCAAAAAAAATGAAATATTGAACTGTGGCAACTTCAAATGTTTTTTTCATTAAAGCTGCTTGGCACAGTGATTTCCCGTCTGTCTCACCCTTTGGAGCTCTGCCTCACACTTTATCCACATTTAGGTTCAGGACGTCAAGATGTCTGAGCCCAAGTGGTTTGGGAGTAAACAGGGCTAATAGAAATACCTCTGGACAATGCCTCTATATTTAAAAAGTAACTATATATACTATGAGTACAGACTATTAATGGGGTCTTTGGCCACACAAATGAATTCAGTCACCGGGTTTGAGAGCACATTCAGTTATTAGTCATCTCCTTGACATCTCTGAGACGAATCCTGCTAGGAAGGGCTGTATGGGAGCTTCAGCTTGTGTCAAAGAGGGCATAGACCTTAGCCAGATTAACCACAAACCCACTGGGATGGGTGGCTTAGACACAGGGCTGCTAAGGAAGAGCAGATTTGTTCCGACTTCTTCCAACGTCATGAAATTATTATTTTCATCAGTTGACATGGATGCTACAGTCTGGGTGGGAAAAAAAAATATCAGATTTATTGAATCCTTTTGTCTCCTCTGATTTTACAGTTGTACTTTTGTTCCTGTTTCTCTCATTGGTATTTCCTTGGCAGCTCGTGAGGGGTTGCTTTTTTTGAATGATTGAGCTCATTTTGTGCCAAAAGAGAAAGGAGAGACAACCATTCTCCAAAGCTCAGGAAATGTGACATCACCCAAAATGCAGACCCAGCTTTTTGGCGGCCAGGTGGTAAAATGAAATATTCTCAGCTGCCTCAGCATCTCCACTGCAAGGAAATTAGAAGCAGAAACTTGGGATGACAGCCCTTGGCAGCTCTATTCAACTTCGGTTTGGGACGCTAAAAATGCCAGCTTGGTAAGGCTGTTAGAGAGAATAATAAAAAGGCCTAAATTTTGACAGAATTGTGGATTTCTGCTCCACCACTGAGCAGAAGCTGTGAGCGGTGACTCACACGTCGCTTGACACAGTCTGGCACTTTGGGTAGATCATTGGCCCGGGGAATCACAGAGCTGCTGTTATCCCGGCCAACCCACCGCCGCATCTCGGCAGCTCTGGCACAGGAACGGCATACAGAGGGGCAGGGGAAGCTGGCAGAAAATGGACATTTTATTCCACATCCAGACAGGCTGCAGATCATGGGAGCTAATGCGCATCTAACAGCAAGGGCTAATTTTTGAAAGAACATGTTTCTGTTTCAGTGGCGGGCACAGGCACCAGGTTTTTGACAGAGCTTAATGCTTTGGGAAAGAAAATGTGGCCAGAAGTCTTGCAGCGGGATAGCTGGCTGGTAGGGCTCTGGAAGGCAGACCTTTGTCCCCAAGAGATACGTCTCTCCTCGACCCCGGCATTGATAGGAAGAACAATTTCTGCCTCTGCAGGATTTTCCGGGTGACATTTTATGGCCTGGGTGTATGTAGGGAAGGCCGGTGGAAAAGCCACCAGTTCTGGCCTTAAAACCTTAAAACCTCTCTGCATTTCTCATGCCTACATGCTTTGATCAGCTTGACACAAGCTCTTTATCTCAGGAACGGATTTGACAGTTTTATACTGCTGTTTGGCACCTGCCACATGCAGAACAAGCCGGCAGCTTCCCAAGCTGACATGTGACAGCACAGAGTCCTGCACTCTGAAATGTGCTCCAGATAGGCACCAAAGGCTGCCCAAGTAACACTGCATACCTGGTCCTCCACATCAGGGAGAGCACAGATGGCCAAAAACAGCAGTCACACATCCCATATACATGGTATAATTCTGTCTTAACCTCCGGGTATTATGAGCCCATCTCCTGGGAGCCATTCCCAGGGGACATTTCAGCTGCAGTGTTTGAAAGAGCCTTCATTACCTCCTAGCAGAGATATTAATATATCCCCTCCGAGCACAACAAGGGTAGCCTTCAGCTGGGAACCCAAACCGTCGCAGAAATAAGAAATGAATGATATATGCCCTAAGTGGGTTAAAGTCACCCAGCCTGTTCTCAAGTCCATATGCCACCAGGGGAAGGGCAGTCTTGGGTAGGGAGGGATGGACTCAAGCAGCCCTGACTGCAGCACTATAACCAACCCCAGGCAGCACAGCCAACGTGCCATAGATCCCCTACAGTATCACACTTGTACGGCAGAGTAAATGCTCTTCGCTGCAGCAGCATCACAGGACAAAAGGAGAATGTCAGAAGTCAGGTGGGTGCCCAGAGGAGGGCATGCTGCTGGTGATAAAGAGTCCTCTCCACCCGTGGTTGGATGGAAGCGGAGAAAGTGTCTCAAAGCTGTTCAGAGCTTGCTGGGTGCTAGACTCTGCCAAGCTGTGGCAGCGCGTGGTCCTGCAGGCTAGTGGACCTGCTGAAGGACTAAGCCACAGTGCAAGTGGCTCATCTCAAGCTCCACATCTGCTTTTTGACACAGGCTGTCTTGGGTATTGCTACACTGCACCCTGTTGGGCTGTTTTGCTGCATCCCTGCCTGCACGTATTCTTTAAGGGGAAGGTGGAAGGAGCATCCCCTGGTCCTCCACGTTGAGCTTAACTCTGTGGTTATCCTATAGTCACAACTACTACATTCTGCCACTGTTGTCACCACAGACACCAGAGATGTTAGACATGAGGAGCAGACATCATCTCTGACCTGCCTAGGCACAGTCCCCTCAGTTCTTCTAGTCTTTTTTGGTTATTTTTACTTGACCTGCAGCATTGGTTGTACTTCTTTTTTGCCAGGTGTATCTGTGATGGCTTTCTTTAGAACAAACCTGGGGGTAACTGTTTTTGGTTTATTTTTAGAGGAGAGCCTATATGGAATTATTCTCCTCCTCCACCCCAGGGCCAGTTTCAGTGGCGGAGGAAAGTATTGAGAAAAGCAAAGAGAGCGAGAAAATAAAAAGCCCAGCTCTTAGCTCCCACACATGCAAGGAGACCCAAGAACCAGGTAGAGCCTTCTTGTGTTGAGTCCTTAAAAGCTTCATTGTGATGTCTTTGCAAGAACATATTTATTTTGTTTCCTGAGCCGTATGAGCAGGGCATTGTATCTGCTGGATTAAGGCAGCTCTGTGCTGCTTGGAGAACTATGAAATCCCTCCTCTGTCAGGCTGATGTGAAAGGATCCCATTCATCTGGGCACTCTCGCCCGGTGGGGTCTGTTTAGCATTCATCCCGAAGTGCGACAGAGCTCCTGCTGCTGTCTCTGGCTCACGCCGCTCCTTCCCTCCTCTCCCGCATCCCTGCTGCCCCACATGTGCCGGCAGCCAAGAAAAGAGAATAGGGGACCTTTGCCCCACGGCCGCTCACGGGCTGCTTCCCACTCATTGGTATGCAGCGGGCATTTGCCCCAGTACCCTACTTTGGGCCAGTAAAATGCTCCTGGCCCCGCTATGTGCCAGCGACGTGCGGCACAGCAGATCCAAGGGGTGGGGGCACCGTGGGAGGGCAGTGACGACATGTGAATCAGCAGCATCCATGCCATGACAGCCAGGGCTCTGACCCAAGCGAGCAGCGCAGGCTCGGGGTGAGGGGGCGACGGGAGGAAAGGGTGCGTGTGAGCACGAGTGTGTGTGAGTGTGCCTGTGCACGCATGGAGGTCAGCATGTGAAGGGGGACGTGATGCACGGGAGCTGGGAGAGACGGGGTGGGAGGATGTAGATCAGCGAAGCAGCTCGGTGTTGCAGATGTGTGGGAGAGATCAAGGGCTTGACCAGTTTCCGCTTTCTTCTCCGATGTTTGCTTTAATGGTGACCAGCCGTTGGGTTTTGTTCATAGTTCAGATTCCTGATGTGAAGCCAGATACTATTTATTTGCTCTAATTTTTCTTTTCTAACATCTGTCTAGGGTCTGACCTTTTTTTTTTTTTTTTGGCAACTGCTGGTTAGAGACAGTGTTGGGGGAAAATTTTGAGGACAGTTACTGAGAACTAACCATTGTCCAAGCCAGACACTAAGCAATGTTTCCTTCCCTGCTCAGACCTTGTCCAGATGAGACTGGACCTGTGCCTGAGCATCTGTGCTCAACAAAGCTCCCAAATAACTTGTACCTGAGAGATAAGGATGGCTTTAAATCAGCCCAGCCCATGCAGTATGTGGGACTGAAAGAGCAACTGTTGCTCAGAGCTGTTTATTCTTCTGTGGATGGTCATTTCTGTGTGCACATGAATTTACAGCTTTGTTAGTTGAAACTCAGTATTGAGAAACAGGTTGGTCAGCTTGGACTGGAGCTTGAGGCTTCAGGCAGGCACTGTACTGGCAGGTCAGCAGTGATGGAAGGAATTGGAGGCACAGATTACAGTCAGGGGCCAGTGTCTCATCCTCCTGGGTCCCCCTGCACCTCCCAGGTCCTGGATGGAGTATAGACAATCCTCGGATGGGTTGTTCTGTCGTTATGTGTGGCCTTTGCAGCCGAAGGAAGTATCCAAAATCTCCTTGGGAAACGAAGAGCGTAGCGACAGCAGAGGAAGCCAGCCAAGCCTCACAGTGTGTGGCCACATTGGACCTCAGCTTTGCCCATCAATAACACCATTTATTGTTTTTAGAGGGAAGAATATACGTTTGTGAAAACAAGATTTCCCAAGCTAACTGCTTCTTCGGCGAGGGGGAGAAAGGGGTCTCTGGCATGGCTGGAAGGCACCGCTTTGCTGCCTTCTGGGCCCCTCCGGAGGCATCACATTTCACTCGAGTTGTCATTTCTGGTTACACTTCCAACCCTTTCTATTAACGGTAGGCAAGAAACAAGCACCCCTTTCTTCCCACCACGGGACTTGCTCGGGCATGCGGGGGGAAGCAGGTCCCTGAAGAAAGGACTACTGAGGAGGGACGATCCCATTGCACCCTCCTGGTGATGGCTTGGACACATCCTGCATGGGTGAGAGCGCGCCTGCAAGCCCGGCAGCAAGTGAAACTCCATCTCGATAGCTGAGCGCTGACCTCACTGGAGACATGACGTAATCACAGAGCTCGCGAGAGAAAGCCCTGGGGACCGGCAGCTTAAAACACTGCTGCCTTATGCCTGGAACAACACTTCCAGTCTTCGAGCCTTAAGAAGCTCTGGTCTGTTGGTGGGATGCTGCTCAGGGCTCACCGGAGGCTGCAGGACTCGGGGAAGCTGAGCGTTGGCTCCAGTGGGAGCTCCAGGCTCCGTTGATGCCTCCAGGGACCTCTCCCAAGTGTCACTCCGAAGCATCAAGAGAGTAGCTCTCTCTGCTAAGGGGTCACTGCTGTCAAGATCTTTGCCGGTTTTGGTGGTATGTTTTACAGGACCAGCTGTTGAAGGCAGCAGAAGCAATATCTGCCACTTCCACATGGCAGATAGCAACTGGGACATCACATCCCTCTCCCAAGGGTCTGCTTCGCTCCCCTTTCCATAGCAGCCCCCTCTGCAGTCAATGGAGTCGCATCTAGTTAACCAATTAACCAAGAGCAACCCGTGGGTGTTTGAGCACGTGCTTCATACGCTGACAAGTGACTTCAGCATCCCACTGCTGGCTATCACTGTATCGCTCAGGGTCAGCACATGACCACTGAGCACAGTGCCACCAGCTGCCTTATGCCTGTTCTCTCACACCTTCATCACACTGGTTTTTGGTGACACTCCTTGGGTTCATATTAGAGGGACCAGGCTCCCTGGCAGGAATGTCCGGCCCTCTGGGAAGTAGAACAGAGCTGCAGATACAAAGACGGTAATTTTTTTTTTGGAGGGGGGGAGCAGATAAAATCTTCTCCATCCAAGAAGACTCCTTCAAGAAAGAAATGGTCTTCATCACGCCATAGGAGACAGCAGTCTTATGACAGCTTGTTTCATGTGGTGTTTGCTAAATAGAAGCCAGCTCTCTCTAAGAATGGGTTTTCCTGAGAAATTCCTACACTAATGTATGCAATCTGCCTGTGGAGGGGGTGTTACACATCCTCTTGGGGCCTTATCCAGAAGGGGTGTGAATCTGTGACAGTTCCCTGGGGCTCAGCCGGGCTCATCAGCTCCAGAAGGAAAGGTTCAAGCGTCTGCACACTCTGCGTATCAGCCAGGACGTGCTGGCCAAGCCTTCACTCACGTATGGTGGGGAGCTAAGCATGCAAACCACACTAGCTATATTTCCTGAGTGTAATTTGTGCCTAAAACGCCAGCAACCCTGCTTCTAACCATTGCCAGGCTCCTGCTCCTCCGGCCTCACATGTGTGATCCAGCTAGAAAACAGGATTTAATGGTACCAGGAGCAGAAGTCATGCTCAGTCCAGCAGGACCAGATCAGAGCTGAAGGTCCTGATGCAGTCCTAGTTTTTACATTCAGATCTTCGGGCTGCAGGCTGGGAGGACCAAAGAGAGGTTTCTACAGCCTGTTCACCAGCTCCAAGTCTATTGAAGGATCAACTGCTTTAGCTGGCAGTGGTGAGCCCCAGCAGGGAACACCGGGCCTGTGACTGACCACCCAGCCAGGATCAGGTGGGATACAAATGCTGACTGGCACACGGAGGAGCAGGCTCCAGTGGAGTTTCTTTAGTCATTATATGATTCACACATTGGCAAGTGTAAATCCGTCCTGCCTTGTGTGATCTGAGGCCGTCTGTCGTCCCTTGTCATCACAACAAGGCTGGGCTGGGAGGCAGACCAGCTCAGAAGGGGACTTAGAGACAGAAAGTCTTTGATGAGAAAAAAGAAGCATCCAAATGACTCTTTTCTCAGTAATTTTTGCTAATTATAAAGCCATTGACTGCTATTCCCAAAGCCTCCCTGCGTGAGGGAGCTTAATCACCGATGACAATTTTTTGGCATTTTCAGAGTTCTCACTGACAAGAACACACACCAGACACCTCCACCCAACGGCAACATCCGCCTTGACAAAATGAAGCCTCCACGTTATTCTCAGCTCCATCACTCGCTCTGTCAAATTCTCTACGTTTGCCCCACTAGCCACACCATGATGCTAGCTTAAGGTACTTAAAGATGTCTCAATTGTTTACACAGCATCCTTCTAACAAAAAATACAAACATCATCTCCTTTCAAAAGCCACTTTGTGGGCTGCAGTGTCCAACAGAGGAACAGACAGGAGCCCATTTGTGGGCTGTGTTGAACTGATTGGAGATTTGGATTTATAAACTCCTAGATTTTGTTCATGGAGGTTCCTGAACACCTTTGACACTGCTGGTTTAGATGTGGAGATGTTGTAGACAACTTTCAGCTCCAAAATAAAACCAGGCAAGAAACAGTATTGTCAACAGGGAAAAGAAGTTTCCCAGTGTCTTTCCCAGTGGCTGGGGCATGGGAACATAGCGGGAGGCTGTGCTTCATCTAGCCAGACCTAGGCCCGGTTTACAGCTTCACTCAAGCATCACAACCAGCCAGCCCTTCCAGCCAGACATGAGAGCGGTCTCAGATGTGAGCCAGGACTCCTGCGCTGAACATCCAAAGGCGCTGGCTAAGCCCCTTCCTTCTCCAGACATAATCCTAATTGCTGATGCTTGGCAGCCACTCCGTCATGAGCAATAAGGGAAATTCATATTTTGTGTTTTAAATGTGTTTATTAGCCAAGAAGTTATCACCTGAAAGTGGACGCTAGGGCATGTCCAGAAACCTCTTTCCCTAAGGTTCCCACCAACAATGTAGGTACTGTAACGTCTCATGGCAGCTTGGTACCAGCTTCACGGCTGCTAAAGCTGTGCAGAAGTCTAACGAAAGCCAAGGGTCTTTTTTAATGTCACAGAGTAACTTTTTGAATGACTAAACTCAGAAGTGAAGTTTTTTGAGAAGCTTTATGGTCACTGGAGGAAATTTGTGAGTTGCAATGTGTGGCTATTTGATGATGGAGAGCACGTAAAACGATCTCTTGGGATGGAGCTGGCACACCCGCTCTCTTTATGCTTGTGACCTAGTGCAAATTCGCGCTCTGGTCTCACAGTGTGAATATCCCACTCATCTGACTTCTCCACACCCCCAGTTAATTACAACTCTGCATTTCCTTAAAGAACCCCAGGTGCAAACATACAGATTAGAGGCAGTTACAGGAATAGGTTAGTTGGCTTGCAGAGCTAAAAGGTTATTGTTGTTTCCACGGAGGTTTTATACAGTGTGCGTGTGTGTATGCATACATATATTTATATTTCAATTATATTTATGTTATTATTTCAATTACAACCATCCATCTCTTCATAATGCCTGATTTCATTCTGCACCGGATTAAGCCCTGGTTGAATGCCAGCTCTGAAATGGCATGAATGAGTCCTCACAGCGTGGGGAACCTTTCATCATGAAGGTCTTTAAATAAATGTCACCACCACTCTCATCTCTTTCTCTGAAACCCTCTTTTGCCCCATCCCTCCTTCCTGCTCACTGAGGCCACTATGGCAGTGTATTGACTTGTGAAGAAAGAGACTCTTCTTTGGTATCATACGTGCCCTTCAGAGGGAGGTTGGGAGCAGTGGACAGTTTGTGTTTGACTGTCCCTTGAGATGCAGTGACAAGGGTCTTGTCTTCACTGCCCAAATAAAAGTAACTGAAACCCATTATGCTCTTCAGGTCAGATGCAGAAGTGAAGAGGAGGCATTATGGTTTTATTGCAAGGCAAATTTACCTGAGCCAACCCCTGGCACCCTTCACAAGTCCTCCTTGCCCTGGGATAAACACATGTCTTTATTGTTAGAAAAGGCAAGATCAGTGACTGCCAGGATCATCCCTGACCTGTCACACCATGAAGCCAGACTGAAGACTCAATAAAATAACTATTTAAAAATGCAGACAGGCTTGAGCTTAGCCAACCGCAACCTGTTGAGGAGTATATGAAGAGAGGCAAGGAGAAGGGGATTTGGAGTTGACAGAGGGAGATAATGGCTGGAGAGTTTATTTCATGTTCCTGTCCCAGCTGAGCTGGAAACTCCCCCTTCTTTTCAAAATGTCCAGCTTGTGCACCTGTGATCCTGCCATATGGGAACGCAAGAGTCACTATACGCAACCCTCCCACCTCCAACGTCGTATACATAAGCAATGCAACATCAAGGAGCCATAAACACCTCCACAGCCCTTTGGGAGGCTTTTAGCTGACACAAGAGGATCCTGCAGGGGGGCAGGGGTTGAGGCTGTCACAGCCTAATGCTTTGCCATCTCGTCTTGGGGCATTTTGTATTCTAGGCTGATACTTAGGAGCAGGGGACACATCATCTCTTGAAAGCCAGGATGCCCAAAATGAGGAGGGTGTGAATCATCATGTGGAAAGCCACATCTGAACAATAGTCAAATTCCTGAGGATTCATATCTTTGGAGCTTTCAGCTGCACCCGTGCCAGGAGGAGGAGGTATAGTTCAAAATGAGACAGTTTGAAGTCTATTTTCTAAGGGTCTAGAAACAGTTTTACAGCTTCAGTCATTCTTACATGCTGCAATTATTGCCTTAGTAAATTTATCAACATGGAAGCATAAACTCCTTTAAAGCTAAGGAAATACCCCAAACACCAACAAATGGATGAGCCGCTGCGAGCTGTGGTGGAATAAATTTCCAGGCTCCTGCGGGCTCAGATGATTCAGGCTTTGCATTCTCATGGTTTATGATTCCACCAGATTTCCTTGATGCAATTATTTTCTTGCGACTCTGCAGTCTACAAATTCTAAATATAACCTTGCACATAAAATAATACCCTCATTCCTGAAACAGTCACTTGCCTAAAATCCCGCCAAACTGCCAAACAGACGCTTTTTATATTACATTAGTCATGAGCTGTGGCTGACAACAAGTTCCTCTTTGCAGACCCCTCCCAGAAATCTTGTGGAAAAGTCCTTTCTTTTTTTAAATAATTCCAGGCTAGCTGAGCATATCAGGCAGGAAAACATTAACATTTTCCAGAAGTGGCAGATGTCTCATGCACCCTTTAACAGTTTAACAGTTGCTGCTGGTCCTTTAACAGATGTGTGGGAGGGATGCAAGTGACAGAGCTGGGAAGTGGTATCATTGCTCAACACCAATAAAGACACGAGGCCAGGCTTTGAAAATAGCTTTTATAGTCTGGGAAGGTCGAGGAAGTGAACCTAGAGACCCTCTATGCTACTTAGGGACAAGGTGCCCCACTGAATCTGAGGTTCAGACTTCCACTATCTTGTCCTTTACGCTTTCACAGCTCAGGTGCTGAGCGAGGTGAAGGCTGTAAAATGCTCCCAAGATCAAGAGAGTCCTTCAGGGCTCCTCCAGTCAGGGGTGAAAGAGGCACTCAGTGCTGAGAGGTGGAAGAGCAGACCTCTCCCATGGTCAGAACCGTGGGTGTCTGTTTAGGCCAGAGAAGCTTTCGTCTTCACCACCTGGCTTCACCCATTCCTGCTCATCAGAGCAATGTGGGAGCCAGAGCTCCAGCTAACCCTGCACTAGCCAAAGGAAACAGGCTTAGATGATAATAGAATAGAATAGAATAGAATAGAATAGAATAGAATAGAATAGAATAATTTCAGTTGGAAGGGACCTACAACGATCATCTAGGTCAACTTCCTTCCCAGCCCCTGGCCATTTTCTGTTCCCTGAAAGGGACAACAGCGGTGACCGTTAGGATGCTGATCTTCACCAGCTTGTGCGCTGTGTGGATACAAGGACCTTTCTGCCTCCCTGCCGTTTAGCACCGACCCAATGCCTTCCAGCATCTCAAAGTCGAGGTAGTGGGATTTGGGGTCAAGCAGAGAGCAGCACTATGCAATAGGGTGTCATTGCAAAGCAGGCTGGGATTCAGTCTTTTGTTTGAGCACTGTTAGGAGGAGGAGAAGGAAGAGGAGATGCAGGGTGTGGTGCCACTGCAATTTTCCTACTGTCAAAGCCAGTTGAAGTTCTCATCTTGCCAGCCTCCAGCTACTCGTTCCTCTGTGCTGTGAGGCAGCTGGCCACCCCACTCTGTTATGCCAACTCATGTCTAACTGGGTCAGGGATCTGTGTTTAAAAAAAGCCCTCAAGAATAAACATAAGTTTTCTTACGAACCTTGATCATTTCACTGACTTTAAGCACAAAAGAGGTGCTCATCAACAGGAGCTTGGGTGAGAGAAGGGAAAAAAGTAGGCGGAAGAGCCTCCCCTATCTGGTTTTCTACCAAAGAAACCATACCTGTTTTCCACCAAGACATTGACTCAAGCCCAGTGCATGTGAAAGTCAGCATAGGCTCTGGAGGGAGCACTCGCACCATCTAACCTGAGTAACAGGTAATCTGCCTTTTCTCAGCAAAATCACCAATCTCAACTCCGCTCCTCTAGCTTCTACCTCAACCGCCCACCAGGGGTGGTGTGGGTTGTCAAACGAGCATACAAAGCAAGCACTCGCATCTCTCCATTGGCACGCTGTGAGGCCAGCTGGAAGGGATACAGCTCTTGTGTGAGACAATATTCTCACACTGGCGATGGAGAGCTGATGGGGTGTGTAGCCAACAACATGGGACTAGAGTTGCTATCGCTGTGGTTGCTCTCCAGGGACCTAAGAAGCGTATTCCTTGTTCTTGAACTCAAGAGCGTGACTATTTTAACCCCGCTCTCCATGGCAACAGAGTCTCTACTTTGTGTACCCCCTTGTTGTTCTTGTGAAGGGCTTGATAAGATCCGACCACCTGAACTAGTGGCTCATAGCGAAGCCAAGTCTTTCCCACTCCCTATATCTCCTGGATGAAATTCTTTCAAGAACAGCTTGTTCCTTTTTGGCCTCGGTATTAGGATTATTAAATAAAACTTGGATCCAGCTCTCGAAACCTTCCCCCAAGATGCCTTTTAATTAAAGCAGTGGAAAGAAAAGACCAGTCTAAATGTTGTAACATTTTTAATTAGCGAAACCTTTATTTTATTTGCTAAAAAACAAGATTACCTCTAAGTCCATTAAAATGAGTCCTTCGTTGAAAGGCTTTGCAGTGTGTGTGAAAGGGAGATTTAAAGGATATTAATGAGGGCTTAAACATCTTAAACATGCTAAAATAATTGCAGAATGATATTTTTTAATGGAAGAACTTAAATAACCTTTTATTCCCACCACACTGAGTGGGTATGTTTGTGTGCTGATGCCTTTGGAGTTCACTTGAACATACACTTGCATGGGCACACACCTGCCTTCATTCAGACCCATCCATTCATCCATCCCTACTGCCATGGGGAACTGTAGTCCTTCCCCAATAACTCCTGAATAAAGATGTGTCTCTGAGACAGTAAATACCTGCTCAATTTGTAAACACTTCAGCTGCAAAGTCCTCTTGTTTATGGTCCTATGACTTATGTATTGCAATGGAGGACTCTGTTTCCTTTGATTTTGGGGGTTTTTAGGAAAGGGATTTTATCACCTCCTATAAATATTACTTAACTTTTTCAGAATCTGTTACATTTTACAGGTATCACTCAGAGATATGAAAATATTCAAGTCAATTCCTAAAAGCCCAAGATGGAGGCAAAAGTTGTTCCTACTTGGACAAACCCTTGAGGACTGCATGCTGACAAGGCTCACTGGTCCTGACTTAGCAGAGCACAGCCTACTTGCATGCTTCCTTCTCTGGGAATCCACCTCATGCTTTAATGGACAGTGTCCAAAGGGTCATCATAATTCTGGCTGAAGAACCTGCTCGGAGAAGGCAGTGCTTGTTCACAAAGATGAAACAAGGCTAAATTGCTCTACCTGCCTCTCCACTTGGGTCTCTAGGAAACACCTAATTACTCTTATAGCTCTGCCATTGAGGAGAGACATATAGTTGTTCACTAACCACACGGGCACAGGCCACCTGGATGGTCTGCCTGCAATGACCTGTTTTCTTTTTGGTTTTCCCTTTTGCAGGCATTCTTGTATGGCCTCTTGTTAGTGCAAATGGAAGAGCCTTGAAGAGACCCGTGTGTTGTCTGTACCTTATAGCTAAGCAACAGAAGGCTAAAAGAGGTCCAGGCAGCCAGAGCAGGTTATTCACGGCAGGAAGGTCAAACAATCAAGTCAAGAGGATGCTGCTGGAAGTACTGAGACCTTTGACATTGTGGAAACTTTCATGCCCTTGGTCATAACAGATGGCACGATTTTAGGACTCTTGACCACGTAACTCCATTGCCTGTCTTCTCTGAGAGACCGCGTCCATAGTCATTTTCCATAGGAGTTTCTTTCCTCTTCAGACCATGTTCAAGCCAAAGCACCCTCCTGCTTTCCAAGGCCAGTGGCATAAAACAAACCAAGCCAGGGTTAGTCCATCCAGCCAAGAGCTCCACTGGATAAAGGGAACTGCAGTGGAGGGGTCCTGAGGCACATCTCTCAGCATGATACAGCTCTTTCCCTGCAGTCCTCAAGCGAAAAAATAACCCTTCCCTCCCCCCAGCCCTTCAAAAGACCTATTCCTTAGGATAGTAAAAAAGTACTGATTACTATTAAAAACCCAAACCCTGCAGGAAAGCAGGGAGGGGGAGTTTACGGCCATTGACCTTTTAACTCAGGTTGGTTTATAAAGAGCTGTCTTTCTGTTGCACCACTGGGATTGTACAAGTTTCTTGGCCATGAATGGGAGCTTTGTAGGATTCCACTGTGTGGTCATTCACAGGCAATCTGTTGGTCTTTTTAGAGACGTTTAATAAAAAAGAAAACCTATCTGAAATACAGGAGGAGGGGGGTGAGCTGAGTATCAGCTAGCGGCCCAATCAATGAGTGAATGTGTTTGGGTCTCCTCCCGGAAGAGAAAGCTTGTTTTAGGAATTTAGCCTGGCACTCGTGGGGTTCTGTTTGTATAGCCCTTTCATTTAAAAAAAAATACCTGCAGGCAATTAAGAAGAGATGGCTTGGAGCAGGCACAGGGAGAAGAGACAGGGAGGGAAGGAAAGGGGAAAACCAAGAAAAAAAGGACAACTGTTAGAATTGAGAAGAGGGCAACAGTAAGGATAAAGTCAGAACCAATGGTATCTTCTCATTCTGTCAGCACCATACAATTCACTGATGGAAAGGTGCTCACTGGGACAGAGTAGTATCCCTGAAGGTTAGGGGAACCCTGGTCCGTGTGTGATGATGGTTGCTCCTTCCCCTGCCTCTCCTCTTCCAGCAGGCTGTGCTGGATGTTGCCTCTCATCTGCTAGTTTGCCGAAAGACCTTCTGCTGGACCACAAGCAATCAGGGAAATCCAGCGCTGGTCCCCCTGATGGTGCGCCAAGGTGAAAGCAGCTTAGATTGAATATCCCGGCACCAAAACTCCATCAACCAACATGCTTCGTCAGGAATGACTCAATTTGGAACAAAATCTGTTTTTTGCTGATTGTTTAAGAACCAGGCACTTGGGCGCCGGGCAGGACTGGGATGACTGGACTCCACTACACTGTAAATACAGGGGATGAACGCCTTGCAAGCTCACAGATGGATTCATGAGGCATTTCCAGAGAACCCAAGTATGACCTGGTTGAAACTGATTTGTGGGATGTTTGTCCACAAGGCAAGAACTTTCTTGGTCTCCTAGAGCATGTGCAGGTCACCTTTACCTGCTGGTCACAGTGGAAGCCAGGCTGCTTCCTGCCTATCCAAGCACTGGGCTGCCCACCATGCCCAGCAGGCAGGCTGGTCCAAGGAGCATCCTCTGGGATGGACAGATGCTGTCAATCTCTCCTGCAAGTTCAGTAAGAAGCTATCAGCACAAGCCGGCTCTTATGGAAAGACCAGCAACTCCATAAAAGACTGCCTTTGGGCTGTTGGGAAAGATGGGGTCTCTGACAGTCTGTGGTCACCAAAGAGTCCCCCTGGCACCAGATGGAAGAAATGCATTAACTCCACTGCACTAGCCAGACTCCAATAAACCTGCCTGCCCAAGTTAGCCAGCAGCTGTGCTTGGGCACCGTGCTTTCTCTTTCAAGTTGTTGCTATGAAACATTACAACAACGACCCACATTTTTCAATGGTGAGGGAAAAATGCTCTCATATAGCTTGATAAAGCATGCTGAGCTCCTCATATGATGAAGGCAATGTGAGTGCCAGGAACAACCATTAACTAAGCTCATTTTCTCCATTTGCATGTGTTTGTATATGCATTTTTATACATGTATATATAAATCTTTACATAATTCATCAAAATGTTACTCTGCATAATTTTCACCTTGCAACATGCGGCTTGTTAAATTCTCTGCATCACCCTGTAGTGATGAAAAAAGGATCTCAGCTGTGCTCTCCTGTCTCTGCTGATAGACCTTGCTATCTATAATCTATCTTGGACCTTCACTCCTAAAGAAAATGAGAGACTTAATCTGTGAATAGTTACTAAGAACATTTAAGGATAAAATAAGTATGTAGCATGGGGATAAGAAATGTTCACTGTTCTTCACTGGGGCTTTCAAAGAGCTTAAGGAAAATACCTCCCACCAGCTGGTCTACAAAATGTGTGACTTGTACATTTGTAAACCTGAAAAGTCAACAACCGTATATGATGTTAAGATTTGCCAGCCAGAACCCACAAGTCATATACAGAGACCTTTGCTCTGTCCTTGCTAAGTTGAGGACTGGATTTGAGTTGTGACTGGCCGGAGGAAAAAAGTTTTCCTGCCTCATGGAGGAAAACTTTCCATTAGCGTAAAGCCAAAAGCATCAGCCTGTGAACCAGCTGGACATCCCTTCACTCCAGGGCATGCCAGGGGCAAGAAGGAGGGGACATGGAGGTGTCCCACAACACATGTAGAAAGTCCCTAAATTAGACCAGCCCCTGAGCTGGCCAACAAGTGGTGGAGGGCCTTGGCTGGAGGTAAGTAGCTGTGATGTCTCTGCACCCACAGCGTGGAGAAAGCAATGTCTGCTTCAGGAAAGTCTTTGCTCCATGCCTCTGGGGGGAGCTAAGGAGGACCAGAGAGTGGATGTAGTCAAATCCTCATGTGGGTCCCACTGCACCTCTCAGGCAAGGCCAGGGCTGTGTAGCCTTCCTGAAATGCTTTATTCCTAGATAAATATCGGGGAAACGCCAGTGTGTCTTTTTCAGGGTTTCTGAGGAGCTGAGCTGGAGGCCAAAGCAAACCAGGTATTGCTATCAATGGCTCCATTGAGGGCTGGGGCAGGCACAGCACAGAGCTGCAGGGCACAGACACTGAATTGGGGGCGGGGGGGGGGTTGGTGTCCATCTGTGGATTTGTAGGGTAACAAGGTACTGGGAAAAGGGGGGGAAGGATGGAGAGATTGCTGCTGAAAGTGTGGAAATTGCACAGATTCGGAGTTTCCACTCAGAAGTTCTTACAAGGTGCGAATTTTGGCAGAGCTTTGTGGCTCCCATGGTAACCCGTGGAGGATGGAGCCAGGATGTCTGGGGAGAAAGATGGCAGCGGTATGTTTTAGAGTCCCGGTAGCTGTCCCCTCACGTATGTGAACTGGGAGCCTCTGGCGTGACTCAGCACACGGGAACACACCTCAGGTCCTGCCAAGATCGCCTGCCCCTGGGGCACAGGAGGCCAGTATGTGCGAGGCTCTGCCCTGGGTGCTACGCTGCCTTCAGCATCACCTTTTACCCCTGCCTACAGAGTTCACCAGCAAAAAACACACCTCTGTGACCAGCCGAAGATCTTCTGGCCGCCCACAGGCACACAGGGAGGTCAAGACTTCGTTCCTCTCCTGGCTGCCTGGGGTGGGACAGATGGGCAGTGAAGCAACAGGACGAAAAGCAGAGATATGTGCTTTAGGATATCAAAACTCAGCTCCTCTCCTGCTCAGTTAAGGGCTCTGAAACATTTATACACCAAATACTTCCCTAAATATCCCACCTCCAGATATCCATCTCTCTCCCTTAGGAGACACATGGTGGTGCAGAAGTCTTGCTGCCACTGCTGGCAGCTGCCTTCCCTGATCTCCCAGCCAGGAGCTCTGCCCCAGATGAGGGGAAGATAAAGAGATGCACAATAGAGGTGGGAACAAGGTATTTCCAGGATAATCTTGCTTGCTGCAAGGCACCAGGGTCCCTTGTCCCTTCTGCAGACATCAGGCTGTCACATCTTTACCACGTAAACTGAACACACTCTTCTGAAGTCTCAGTCTTGGAGACCTGCTTTCCCACTGCTTCCTCAAAAAAGACAGGCACAAAGGAAATTATACTAGACCTTGGGCAGGAGGAACAGCCTGTCCAGGACAGAAACACATGTCCTGTATTAACTGTCTGTCACACAGTGACTGCTGGAAGTGTTGTCCGGTGTCTCTAGGCAGAGGTGCTGCTAGGAGAACATCAGCGTGTACTGTGGTGTTAAAGGAAGCTCAGGTTCCTTTTCTCCAGCAATCTCTGGGTTTTATCTCTTTGTAAAGCACGGTCAGACACAGCTTGTTTCTGAACAGCCAGAGCTCTGGGAGGGTTGTTGTTGCTACAGTCAGCATGGATGAGTGAGGTGTGGGTTTGAGGGACTCTGCCCAGGGAAAGTCATAGATACTTCTGCTTTCCCCAGTCCTGACATGATGGGACAGATCTGGAAACAGAAGCATCCTCTCCATGTGTGCCAAGCCTTGGAAAACAAGCATGCTACTTGAAGAGGAATTCTTCAGGGCTGTGCTCCTAATGATGGTCAACACTGCTCAGGTTTCAGACCCACTTCTCGTTCTGCAGCTGGGTAAGTGGTAAGAGGAGGCTGTGGTGTGCACACAAGCCGGGGCTGGCCTCAGGGAAGGAAAACAGAGGGGCTTGCATTGCTGGGACGCACACAGCATGCTTTGGTAGAGCATACAGCCCAGGCTACGGCTCATCCCAGGGCTCGGCCAGCCCAGTGAAAGCCAGAAAGAGTCCTGGGATGACAGAAGGAGCTCTCAACTCTTCGTCTGACTACGGCTTTTGTGAGTCAGGTTGTGTTTGCATAAACTGGACCTGGTTGCTAGCTGCAGGTTTTCCTGCCCGTAACCACCATGTCTTTTAAGGCTTTTAGCAGCGCCATAATAGTAATTATTACTGGCGACTCTAGTTCTGCCTTAGTGTGGGCACATCCTGGATGGAGCAGCCAGTGTGTGATAACACTAGGGAATAAGATTATTTGGGCAATTTTTCTTCTTTTGAAAGCACTCAAACTACAAGAGATTCCAGTAAGAGAAATTACTGGCAGAATGGACATGGAAAGAGTGATTTTTTTAAGCAAATATTGAAGAGGGTGTTTGGAGTGAGAGATTGAGAAAGAAATTTTACCCGTGTCCCATCAGAGCAAGCAACGCAGCTTTGACACCACTGATGTCCTACAGTCTGACACCCACAGAGGGAAGGAGTTCAAGAACTCATTTCAAATAAACACACACTTTGCAGAAAGCTGTGGGTTTTTTCAAGCAGTGGACAAGATAAAAAGGCAAAAGCCTTTAATAACCTGTTGGCTGACAGGTTTCTCCCCATATCTATTGGGTGAAGGGAAGATATTCATGAACGTACCTTATCTAAATGGTGGGTGTGCCAGGTGGTTCTGAAGTTCTGCCCTTGTTCATAGGCTGAATCTTCCCCCAAGAGCTTGTTGAGTGGTGGATGGAAAGTGTCCCCTTTGCAACCTCCACGGCAGAGCCTTTGGGTAAGCCCATGGCATTGTCCTTATGGAAGAGTTCTTGATCTTCGAAGCCTGCAGTTGTCTTGAAACAGAAAGCCTCTTTTCACTGTGCCTTATATCTTTGCTTTTCCCATACCACAGAGATCAGAACATGTGCCATATGTCCCCATCACCTGAGGTCTGCAAGACTTGCTTTAGGATGACATGCTGACATTGCTGTGCCACAGCACCATTGGGATGCTCTTGACTCAAAGCAGCACAGTCCAGCTGGCAAGAGAGGGGGCATCTATATTTTGGCAATGTGGTGCTTTGCAGCAGCACATGCATATGTCCCGATCATGTTTTCAAAGCCTATTGCTCTTCTTATGCAGCTTAAATTCACTTGCCAGACCTTCCCTGGGGCAAATGACTGTCTCTCCAGAGCCTGGCGTGCTGGCTGGCACCTCACCCGCTTACAGTAGGGAAGCACAACTGCCAGAGGACTGAGTGCTGGGAAAGGCGGGACCGTCTCGGGGAAAAAAAGACATGTTGGACATGTATGTCTGTTGGAAAAGAAATGTCAGAACAACAAAAGAAAATCCAGATGTGCTGCATTCACATGGTAACGGGCTAATTGGAGACAGCCCCACCTGATTTCTAGCAGCTTAGCGTTTCTCTTGCTGTTTATTGACTGAGGATTTTCTCATTATTGGCGCATCTTTAGGAGAAAATACTATTCTTACTTGGCATTTGATTTTCTTTCAGAAATACTGCTTTTATTACTGTACCTTCAGCAAGATTTCCTAATAAGAAACTGGAGACCTTTTAGCTCAGCTGGAGTTTTGCCATGGACTTCTGCAAGGACACAATCTTGGCTTAACCCAAAGGGCTGAGAATAGGTCTGGAAGGCAGTGGCAGCAGATGCTCTCCTGCGCTGCAGAAGCTACAGTTATTGCTGTGCAGAGTTGCTGTGCAGTTATATCAGTACATTTGTATCTCTCACAAGGGGCTAGAAGGGCATTGGACACAAAGCGATATCTCAAAGTCAGGCACAGGGTGCAGGATTAATCCAAAACCCTCCTGGTAAAGGGCAGCAAATAGAGGGAAGCCTCTCTGGGATGGGGAGCTCACCAAACAGGCAGATACACCTTTCCCTGCTTGTGCATCTCTTAAGAGAAAGTTTTTGATTTCCAGTTTGTTCTAATGAGGCAGGTCCAGAGGGCTTTCGATTTTAAAATGCAGTACATTTTGCAGCTGTCTGCTCCAATGGGGAATCTAGCCCCTTTCCAGTAAAACTCAAACACCTGCAGCTGGAGACTCACCTGGTGCTGAGCTGTGACTGCTGCTTTGTGGGCCAAAGTAGTCCCACCTGTGTTCCTGCTGCCTCTAGGGGAGCTTGGCCCCATGTAGCCAGCAAACCTGCTCCTGACCTGAGGAGCAAAGCCTGTGGTACCTCCCATTCCCCACAGCCTGTTTTTGCCCCCTAAGAACCAGCCCCACTGCATGGCTGGCCCCTTTGCAATGCAGAGGAAAGCTCATTTCCAGTAGGACAAACCCAGACTGAAGTGGGTTTCAACACAAACTGAGGAAGCTGTATTAATTTCAGAGATTTCTGGAATTTCAACTATTTCATCAAGCAGCTGTACCCTGCCAGAGGCTCTCAGTCACCAAGGGCTGGTGAGAAGCAAGCTGATAACCCAGCCCAGAAAGAAACACAGGAGGAAAGGCCAAGGCCAGGCTGGTCCCATCCTGGTGCCAGCTGCACTCTCATGCCCATCTTATTGTCACCCTGCCAGCACCTCATGGCTTCTGCCGGGTCCCCCGAAACACTGAAAAGGAACAGGTAGCAAGAGACAATCTTTGTCCCTGGCTGATAACGCACCCTTTCTCAGTGCCCTCCCCACTGCCAAGCTTTAAATCTTGCTCTTGGGGCCATCTGAGCCTGAAGCAGATGCTGGCTGAGCAAACCCACTGGCAGGTTGTCCTGGGGCCAGAGCCGCTAGTGCATGACAGCAGGCACGTAGGCTTGGTGGCCCGTCAGAGGAGACATTTCTCTAAGAGGTGGAACAGGCAAAAAGAAAAAAAAAAAAAAAAAAAAAAGATCAGTCCCCTTCAAGGTTTTCAGTGGTGTAATAAAAGTCCCTGTGTCCTGGATGCCAGGGAGGTCTGGGGGAGGGGGAAGAGAGGGTGAAAGTGAATTAAATGGGCCTTTCAGGAGCAGAGAGAGCACTTAATCTTCTCTAGCCCATTTAGTGCAGATGCTGTTGAAGCCTCCCTGCCATGATGGCCAGCAGAGCTCGGCCCACATTGTCCTTTGCAGACACCATGCAGTCCCAGAGGAGGGCTGGGCTGGCAGAGAGGAGCAGGGGAAGGGTGTATTTTGGCTTGAGAAATTGCGATCAGCTTCGACACGCAGGATGAACCTGGGAACACGGTGTGTCCAGGAGCATAGGGACAGCGTGCACCTCACCTTGGGATGAAACACAGTGTTTCTCTCAGCACTTGCGTACTTCTATGCCAGGTTCACCCACCGATGAGTAAGATCAGCAACAAGGTGGGGTGGGTTGTTGGAGGAGCATAAGGCTGAGAATTGAAAGCCTTTGTATCTGAAAGTCACCAATGATGCCAGAAGGGACCAAAGCCTGGAAGGCTTGGTCAGTGTACAGCCCCAACGCAAGCAGAGGGGAGAAACAGGCAGACCCTTGTGTTGTGTGTCCAGGGCACAGGCAGTGCTCTGGGCAATGCCACTAGGGATGAGGAGTGGGCTACAGCTGCTGGCAGATCTTCAGCTGTGCCTCTATTCCACGGAGGCAGCAGAACCCCCTGCTCACAACCGCCGTGCTTCCTGACAACATCTGCACAGCATCCTCCACTTAGGCCACTTGCCTCACTCTGTAAATATTTAGGATGCTCTGTCACCCGTCGATGGATAGAGGTAAGAGCAGGAGGTAGACCCCAGGGGCACAGGCTGGCACACTGTAAACCTCAGCTATGACCACAGCCCTGTTGTGCCGATCCTTGCTATTCCGTTGATCCATGGTTATCCTGCTCACAGCAGCTGTGCCCCAGATGTGCCTCTGAGCATCTCTAGCTCTCAGTACTGGTGGTGCACCCCTATTATCATCAGTACAGCTCTCTCCCATGACCATATCCCAGCAGCTCAAGAGCATCTCTGTTGCTTTGGGTTTTTTTTTTGCTACAACTGTCTGTCTGGCTTCAGCAGTGAAGGACTCCTTGCTCCTTTGATCAGCCCTAGAAAAGAGGCAGTCCTAAACCCTGCTGCTGCAGTCAGTAAGTAATGTAAAAAAGCACTAAGTAGCTGTAGGACCTGCTGACACCCCAGCACAGGGTGTTTGCACAGGATGCAGCTGAAGAGCCACCTCTGAAAGACAGAGATACTCCTTGGGAGTTACACCCCAGCGCATCCCTTCGAAAACACATTCCCAGCTCACATACTCACTATTTTTCTAGAAGAAAAATAGACCCCCCAAGTGCTTTTTCTCTGATAAGCCTACAGAAGAGTAAATAGCTAAAACCAACTCAGAGTGAACAAGGCTGACTAGCAGGCTCGGATAAGGAAAACAACCCATCCCTCCTCTAGGCACCACAGGCTCCCACATGCTCACTTAAAACAGCCCCAGAGGCAGCTCTTGCTTCCATTCAGGACAGAGGCTACAGGTGGGCCAGTTCACACCAGCACCAATGGGGTATATAAGACCCAGTTCATCGGGGACCTCATCTTTTTGGGTAAGGGTTTAGGTGATGTGGGAGGCAAGAGAGATATTTTTTGTTAGGCTGTTGGTGTACAGCCAGCAGTACCTGTAGAGTCAGGGAAAACTGAGCTGAAGTGTTGTGGAGAGGAGGAGTACTAGGAATATCTAAAAATAAAAGACTTTGGATTATAAAGATTTAAAAGAAAGCTATTCCTTAAACAGTTGGTAGCTGCAACCTATGGTCAGCAATGCCTTCTACCTGAGGCCGTGTGAACTAAGAACGTTAATTGAGCCTCCTGGGTATGTAAGCCTCTTATCTACTTATACACAGTGCTTTATCCGAGCTGGGAAAAAAATGAGATTATTAGCTACTTTTAATGAACAGCAGTAGGATGTGCATACTCACCTACTCTTTGCTGGAAGATGCTTCCCTCTCTCTATATTTCTCTTTAAAACTGTTAGCTTTTTAGGATATAAACCAGGACTTCAAAAGGTTTGTGAGTGTCAGAGGAAGGGAGATGGCTCCTATTCATCATTTAGGGGCTGAGGGTGCCCTCAAAGCTGCTGCTCAGCTCCTTAATCCTACAGGTGCTTCTCAGTTTCTCAGATCTGACATCTCAAAGCTGTCAGGTGGGGTTGTCCCTGCCTTCCTGTCATGCTTAAGTGACTCCCCATTTAGTGGGGCAGCCTTTGAAACCCCTTTCCTTGGCACCTCGCCGTGCCTATGCTCTGTGTCTGGGGTGCACATCAGAAGGAGAGGGTGGATGGACCACAGCTCCTGGTAGGCACAGAGACCTTGAAGATGGATGTGGTGGGGTGGAGGTGATGCTTTTTACATGCCACTTGCAGGCTATGAAAAAGTCTCTGTAAGACACAAGCTTTTACATTGGAGAGTAGTGGACACTGGTCTGGGTTGTGCTTATGGCCTGGTGCCCCGGTGGGCTTGGGGATGGGGTGCTTGGCTTCAGGGGGCTGGCTGGGAGCTCCCCCCAGTTTTGCTCCATGCTTTTTAGGGAACATAGGAAGCAGAGCACTGTGAAATCGGTACCAGGTTGATGCTGGCCCTGAGCTGCTCTCTTCCTCTTGCCACCAACAGAGTGGGGGGACGTGCTGGTTCACCAGCCCTGTGCCCGGAGGAGGAAGCTGATAAGGAAGAGCCTATCTGCAGGAGCAGATTAAACGCCCCTGGCCTGCAGTTTCCCAAGGCAGCCTGTCGCCAGCAAAGGGCTCACGGGAGCCCTGTCTTCACTCTCGCTGCCAGCCCTGCCTGTCCCCCGGCTGCTGGCGTGCCTCCTGATGTGATACCCGTGCTGGATGCCCTCGTGATCCGAGGGTGACTTCCACTGGCTGCTGCCTTTTCTTTCATGTCTGAGAGCGTTGTGTTTGCTTTTCAGATTCCTTTTCCTGATTGTTTTGAAAGACAGATGCCCTCTGCCCCAGCTCTCTTTAAAAGCCACGGCTTTTCTTGCTGCTAGTGGGCTGTAAACATCTTTCCTGTTACAAATGTGCCCTTTCAGTTGCTTTCTGGCTCTAAGTGGTGTTGCTTTTTTTGTTTCTCTTTGGAAGTTGATTCTCATTTATTGCTGCCTTCTCCATAAGCTGCTAGTGCTGGCCAGGAGAGAGGGGGTAATTTCCCCTCTGCTAAGCTGCACTTCCTGACTAAATTATACCTGGATCCACTGCTAACCTTAAAGATGCTGTACTTGAGAGAGCATTCAGGCTGGATGAGGGTTTGAGAGTGCTGCAGGGCTTTCTCCTTGCCCTCCTGTTGTGTTTGGACCTGGAGACTAATTGGGAACCTCAGCTGTGGGGAAGCAGCAGTGCTCTGAGGCTTGGCCAAAATGATTTCTAAGCAAGGGCTGGGTGAGAGGCAGGAGCAGAGCAGGTCCCCAAACAGGGTTTTATCATCCTCTCTGCTCACACCTAGGTTCAACCCAAGGCTTTGGTCAGTCCCTCTCCTTGCAGGGACCAAGCACACCATAAAGCTGGCCAGCGATGGAGCTAGAGGCAGGGACAGGCACCTTGCAGCTCTGCTTCCTGGCCCTGATCCTGCTCTAAGAGGCTGATTCTTCCCAAAAATCCTTCAATCATTTTTTAGCTCCATTTTCAGCTTGGTTTTTCAAAGCTGCCTCTCCTGCTGTGTCTGAGGGCTGATCTAACATCCCTTTTGCACATCTTGCTTCCTGTCCATGCTTAGCTGCTTTTGCCCATAGGAAGCAGCAGGGGGAAATAAAAAACCCCATAATCGAGGATCTCAAAGTGGTTTGCAAACCTCCCTTCTCCCCACTGTGATGCTGCTTGTGGGAAAATTGAGTCAGGGAGCAGCGATGTGCACTTTGAGCACCAAATGCCTGGCAGTGTCGGAGCAGAACTGGTTTGCAGGATCCCCAGTGCACAGTCTGCTTTTCCACCCATCTGCTTTACCCCACTAACCAGCCCCTGCCATACAAAACAGGCTGTGGTTGGCAGTGGTTGCTTTGCACTGGAGCCTAATAGTGCCAACCCCTGGGATGGTGACGATCGTTCAGGCCGGGGGGGGGGGACACAAAGCAGGGAAAGAGCTCTTAAAACACTGGGGGATTGGCACGAGGCAAAGAAATGCAGTAGAGAGAAGGCTCTCTTCCAAACTTATGTATATGATTTAAAAAAAAAAAAAAAAAAACAAACCAAAAAAACAAACCAGTACAGAAACCCAAAAGCTGGAGCTAAAAAGGCAGCTTGAGGAACGAAGCTGCTGGAGTTTTCCGAGAAGGCTCCCAAGATGCACAATGGGAACATCTGTACCTCGGCCGGCACCTTGGAAGGGTCTCAGGCCGCAGAGCGGGGCTGGCGTCAGCCGGCTACAGCCCTGCCTTGATGCCTGCCTTCTTCCCCAAAAACCCCTGCCTCGGCACGGCTCCTCCCGCTGCCCAGCTCTCCTTGCAGCAAGCCGTAAATCCCCCTTCCCACCTCTCCTCCTCTGCCACGGGCTCCGTGGGTTTTGAACAGCTGAGTATCCCGCGGCAGGAGCCCGGGAGAGACAGGTTTGGCCCCGGGAACAACCGTCCTCTGTGCTGCCCGTGAAAGGCGGTTTCATAAGGCTCTTGCTCAAAACGGCCCGTTATCGGGATCCGCCGAGCGGGTCAATCCCGCTCCCGGCGACGGAGAGACAGGCCAAATAGGTGCACACACATGTAGTGTCTTGGTCCTGGCACCAGTGTTTTCCAGCCTCGGGGGATGCAGGCAGCCAGGATGGATCCTGATCCTGCCTGAGAAGGCTATCGGGGGGCTGGGGGATGGCTATCTGTCCCTCTGCCTTTGTACCTGGTACCTGCTCCTGGTAAGGGGGTAAATGTGCACCCAAAACCCTGCAGTGGAACCTGGCAAAACCCTGTGGGTTCCTGCTGCAGCAATTCCTGTCCACGGAGCTGTCGGGAGGTGAAGCGAGTGCCTTGGGAGAGGCAGTGGTGGCCTGAGATGGGGGACGTATTTAGAGGCAAGTCCAAGAGGAAACTCCCTCCCCTTAAACCCGTTCCCCATCAGCTGCTTCATAAGCATAAGTTACAAAGGTAAATTATAGAGATGACAAGGGTGTGCAGCTTTACTCCAGTATTTTTCCTGACACTGGATGTAGGTGCTAAACACGGGTTTTTATTTCCAGGGTTGAAGGCAGTGGATTATCAGGTCCCTGGGCGCAGAGGGGCAGGTCTGTCTCCTGCCCAGAGGTGAGGGTTTCTGAGGGTGGGAGTCAGTGGGGAGGAAGGGGCCATTCCTAGAGGTGGGATGAACCTGTGTCCAAGCAAGAGTATCGTTCCATCATTGAAGAGTGGCCCCCATGGAGGCACCTGGGATTGAATTCCCAATTTAATGGGTTGGCTTGGCCAAGCTTTCCTTCAACAAGGGATACCTGGAAGATCAAAAGCAGGCTCTGTAAGCAGTTGTTGTGTTCCCGTGCTCATTCTTCACATTTGTCCGCAAAATGAGAGATGCTGTGGAGGCCTCCAAGTGCCATTTTGCCCTCTTTTACATCTTTTTATTGGAGCCAATGATGCTGGAGGCCAAGAGGACCATTCCTGCCTCCTGCTGATGTTAGCTCCTCGAGGCTCATTGGCACGATGTCTCCCTCCAGGACATATGGGCTGCTGATGGTGAAGGCAAACATAATTTCTGCCACATTATTTCCAGCTTGATCTGGCCAATATATAAAAAAAAAAAAATTAAAAAAAGAAAAAGAAAATATAAAAATAACAATAAAATTTAGGAGCGGTGCCTGGCCTTTGAGGCTCAAACCCTGACATCTGGACAGTTCTGCAGGACCCATAGCACTGTGGGTCCCTGCACATGGGCAGGACTTGGGGTTTGTCTGGGGCAGGACAGAGATGAGCAGCAACAAAAAACTGGTTTTCGAGCAACTTTTTCACCCAGAACTGCATATTAATGCCACCTCAAAATGACAACAAATGCTGCTCTGTGTAGCTCTGGCTTTGATCTTTTCCGTCATTCTGCTATTTTAAGAGACCAGAAGATTAAGGGGGATGCTGGCATGTCCTATGCTGCCACCACAGAGTCGCCTTGTGTGACTTGACCCCTGGAAGTTGCCACTCACATCTGGTTTCCCCATCTTATAAAGGCATGAGTGGTTTCTAATAAAAGGGAAAGAGTCTCCATCCTGGCAAGGTTAAGGCCAAATGCAAACAGTGACCTCCTGGGATGGCAAACAGACCCTGGCTCTGACCTGCAGCAGCCCCGGCTATTCCTGCCCTGGGTCCATGGGCAGCCCTGCGGATGCTCTACATCCCTGTTCCATCGCATCCTCCTGCTCCATGGCAGGGCTCCTCCGTAACAGAGACAGCTAATGCTGCTTTATGCCCATCTATTTACATTTCTAAATGAATAAATGTCCTCTTAGTAACACTAATGTGTGCTAGCTTGTCTTCCTCCTCTTCCCGCCCTGCGCTGGAGCTGCAGAACTACGGCTGTACACATTGGTTTTGGTGATGATTGTGGATGGTTATTTGCTGCTTTACTCAAGTGCATTCACCAGGGAATTGCCTCTTTGCCTATCCTGTTTTCTCTTCCCACCTTGGGGACGTAAAGCACCTTCACAGCGGCAGAAATATAAAATTCTGAGAGATTCAGACAGACCCAGGATACGGGAGAGAGGCCAGCGCTTGCAGTGCATTACCAGACCCAGACCCTGAAGCCCCCAAACGCGCAGGGATTTAATTGAGGGATTCAAGTGGCTTTCACGCTCCTTTTGTGCTTCTGACCTGCCTAAAACTCAGTCTGGGAGCCCGGGGCAGGGCCAGGCCCCGTCCTGTCCCCAGCCTGCGAGGGGATAACTCAGAAACCGGCAGCCCGAGGGCACCATCTAGTGAACAGCCGGGACTGCACAAACCTGGAGCAGGCAGAAACGGAGTGAAAAACGAGGGGGGGGGGGGCTCCCCAAGGGGTCATCCCAGAGGAGTGGAGAGTCACATCTTGTACTTTCCCCCCATTCCAGTTATTTTTTCATTTTTTCCATCAGGATCCCCCAGAGAAGAGCCTTTGCCACGCTCCATACGTCCAGAGATGTTGGCTTGGGGCACACCACACTTGCTGCTCTGCCCCGGTCAGGTGGCGTTGGAAAGATGACAATATTTTGCTTTCTTGTCTGGGATAAAAAAAACATAAAATTAGTAAAGTGTGATTTCTAATGCTTTGCGAGGGCCCCCCAGGTGTGCAGGAGCAGAGTGGTGCAGGCAGGTCTGTTGTGGGGCAGGCCTGAGCTGGAGGCATGGGCTGTGATTTCAGCTGAGCTGAAACTTCCCTTTTGACTTCCAAAATTTAAAAACCACCACAGGTGCTCCACATCTCCCCAACATCCCCAGGGTGAGTCTGGGGGGATGGAGAAAAGCAGGCTGAAAGACCACAACTTCGGTGCAGAGCTTAAAGCTCCCTGAGATGATGTGGCAATTGGGGATGGAGAAAACTGCTGCTTCCAGTGCTGGGTGGGCTGTGCTGGGTCCTATCCCCCCATTGCCTTACTGGGAATTGCACACACTGCCAGGAGAGAGTTGACCTGTATCTCGCTGGGCCCCAAGGAAGAGGCATTTCTGCAGCCCAAAGGCAATTCTGTGCCTTGATATCCTCTGCCATTGTCCCCAGCTCCCAGCCTGCCTACTGCAAGGTGTCCCCATGCCCCCTGACCCCAGGGCCAGCCCCTGATCCCCTGGCTGTAAGATCAGCAGTGAGTTGGCTGGCAGGGAGGCCGTTGCTAAGGCACGGGCTTATGCTCATGTGCTGGACCCCGCTGCCCTCAAGACCTCTTTCCTTGGGCAGGAAAGGGGAGAACTTGGGAAAGGGACATGGGAAGGTGACATCTCTGAGCAAGACCACAGTGGTGACAGCCCCTTGGCCCCTCTTGTACCTGGCAGTGCTGGGGAGCACCCCACAGGTCCTTGGCATGGCACCCCACGAACCCTTCCTGCCCTAAAGGTGACATCTTCAGCATCTCACGGCCCCCGCGGCCACTTGGCGTCCAGCCCCCAGCTGGCCTCATGGGTGCAGGGTTGTGAGGTGCCTGTGGTGGCGGTCCCCTTGCCATGCTTGGGGTGAGCCTGGCACAGTAGGATGGAGCCACCATTGAGTGGGAGGTGGTTTCTTCCGTGGGGGCTTCCTTGTATTCTGCCTGCAGCAAACCCTGCCCGTGCACCCAAAGCACCCATGGCAGGGGAACCAAGGGGTACACGGGTACTCAGGTGGGGCCACCCCAGCCTGTCCAGCGCAGCCTTTGCAGCCCCCTTTGGGGTCAGCTCTCTTGGGGGGGACAAAGCGTGCCGGGAATTGTGCCTTTTCCTCTCATCCACAGACAGTCATGATGCTTAAGTGGCTTGTTTTTCATTAGGGAAAGGCTGTTGCTAGGCCACCCTGGTCCCCGGCATTGGTCGGGAAGGGGTTTTGCAGCCAATCCGGGAGGCTGTGCTGGCAGTTCGCACACGCACACACATGCACACGCGCACACACACACGCACACCCCTCCTGCAGCCAAAGTGCTAAGCGGCTGCCAGATGTGCCTATTCATTTCCACATCACACCTATACGCTTCTTCCGGCCAAGCGGGTTATTAAGGCTCCTGAGATTTTAATTTATAGCCAGCTGCAAGTTTTCTGCCTTCTAATTTGCACTGGGGGTGTAGAGGAGAGGGGTGATGGTGAGTGGGGGTATCATTGAAGTGCAGTGCGGGGAGGTGGGTTCCTCCCTCCGCTGTGACCAGTTTGGTCTCTGGCGAGTTGCCCAAGCAAAGCCTCCACTCTCTGCCTGCAAATGGGGCAAGTTGTCCCTCTGTGTCACCGCAGCAAGGGGAAAGACTGCTCCAGGTTAGGGACTTGCTCTGGGCTGTTATTAGGTACCAGCATTGTTCCACCCCAAGGAGTTTGGGGCTTACGTGGCACTTCAACCACATGTACCATGATAACCAGAGCCAGCTTCAAAGCAAACCAGGTGTTTGATCAGGAGATGCTGCTCCCAGCCATGGTCTCCATGCAAACAGCCCACGGCAGCTGGGAGAGGTGCTGGACCATGGCCAGGAACTGGCGATGTGGGGCAGGAGGGTCAGATGAATCCCTGGTGTGGGGTCTCCTGGCACAGCTGCTATTCTGCTACAGTGCTATTTCAAGCACCCTATGGCTGTCCAACACCCACCCAGCAGAAGCAGAGCCTTGGGTACATGGGCAAAGCAGTGTGAGCAGAGCCCAGAACGTGAGCAGAATGGAAGCACACGTCTGTTTCTACAGCTGCAAAGCTCTCACCATGTGGGATAGGAATAGACAGCAAAAACACGCAGAAAACCATGGACAATCCATGTGAAATTCAGTTTCTGAGTGTCCCCCATGAAAACCCCTGTGTAGCAGGAGGGCAGGAAGGGGGGGAACTTAATAAAAGCAAGGGAAAGCATTGAATCACTGTCTGCCGCTCAAGGAGAAGCTGTTGCTAGACAAAAGTAAAAGCCGTCACCATCGGCTCCCATTGGCTCAGCCCCACTCCAATGACGGGCTTATCAGTTACCTGCTCTCGCAGCTGGCTGGAAAAAACCCTCATTTGGCAATGTTTTCTCTCTGATAAAAAAGCCCATTGCTGCATTCGTGAGTTTGTGTTAATCATTATTCAGGGTCGTTAAGACAACGGCCGAGTTTTCTTCAGATTCTTCAATTATCACAAAATTTAGCGTAAATGGTGAGCCAGCCCAGCTCTCCTTCGCCTGCCTAAAGATGCTCAGCGGGCTGCTCAGGTGATGAACCAAAGCGAAGGCTGGCGGCTCTCAGCCGTAGCAACTCCCTGGCATGTGGGTGAATATTCACAAACACCTGTGAAAACCCTGCTTAGCTCTTGAAGGGTTCGTCGGGTGCAAATGTGACAAAGGTTGCCATTCAGATTATTCAGAACAAACACCACTTCGTGTGGAGCACTCCGAGCAGGGAGTCGGTCACCAGCACCCTTCATCACCCATGGTGGGGTTTGCTTCTCAGCAACCCTGCCTCGGCAGGGGATGGACACTGGGTGCTGCAGAGAACAACATCAGGGGTTTTCCAGTCCTTCAAATCTGATGTAAATGGGGGCTGACTGCCCCCAGATTTGTTTCTCAGCTTCCCCGAGAGCTGGACATCATGGCATAGAAGCAAAGCTTGCAAGGACGCATGAACACCAAAGGGCAGCCAGCCTTTGGCTTCCTTGCTGCCTTCAAATTTGTCCCCAAAGCAAGGAGGGGGTGATATTTCCTCAGGGGGATTAAATCAGTGTGCTGGTGATGGGGACAAAGCCTCGGAGGCAGCCTGGGACCTTCCCAGTGCCTCCTGCCCCTGTGCCAGGAGGGCATGCAGGCAGCCATGCAGGCAGGCATGGGGGGGTCTGCCGTAGGCAGGCAGGGAAAAAGCTGCCCTGGATCACAGGGGATGAGTGCTTAGAGAAAGTTGTCCCTTGCCTGGAGCCCAGACCAGGTTTACTTTTGGAAGTGGGTCTCACTAAAGTGTTTGGATGGTCAAGACTTCAGAAATTAAGCCTTCCCCCTGCCGCTGGCTGACAGCGAGGGAGGCTGAGACACAGGCTGATAAAGACTTGTGGCCTTCCACCTCCTTTTGCAGCTTTCTCCAGCCTCACCTCAACACAGCTGCGTCTCACATCAAGTCATCATGTGGCTTAGGGCAAGTTGGTGCTATGGGGTGGTGGGACATGGCGGGCTGGGGAGGCAGCAAAGTGGGATTCATGTGGACAAACAAGCTGGGAGCTGTGGGGTGCACCATGGAAGCTCTCCATGAACCCAGATATCCCCCAAGGGGATGCAGTTATGTGGGCCAGGTTACATGGCCATGAGCAAAGCATCCCTCCTCTGTGACCTTCTTCCAGGTCTGCTTTCCCAGGAGCAGAAGACAGTGCTGCTGTGTCAGCTCTGGGATGCCACCATCTTCTGATGGTGCTGTCTGCTGAACCACTGAGCTCTTGTCACCTTTTCCACAGCTTTCCTTCCCTTCTGCCACCTTGGGACAGGTAGAAATGGCAGATAGGATGAAATGGAGAAAACCCCGTGCCAGCTGCGCTCCTCCTGCACCCCCCTGGGTGCCCCCACAGAGTTCAGGTCCCTCCAGTATCCCACCGGGTCCTGCTGACGTTGCACGGCATTGTGCTGGCGCTCAGCTGAGCTGCACCCTGAGGTTCACACAGAAGGTGGTGCCAGCTGGGTTTTACAGCTTGCTGCTTCAGGAACATGCCTGGGACAAACTGCCATGAGCAGGATTTAAAGATCCACCGTGGGACCATGTTTCCTACTGGGTGTGATAGAGAGTGCTTAGACCAGGATCTCATGATGCAGCCCAGGTTATTATTATTTCTGTTGAAGGAAGGCTGTGCTCACACCACCAGGAGGGCAGAGCTTTTTGGACATGTCCAATGTGTTTCAAAGTGTTTCTGAGCTGTCCCCAGCTTCATCTGCCGGGCAGGGAGGAGTTAAGATGGGAAGTGCAAGATGCATCTCTTAATGGCACTGATGCGTGCGTCAGGTGTGCCTGCGTCACCCGGCTCCTTGGCTGCTTCCCAAGGCTGGGGCTGAGCTCTCCTTCCCTCCCCCTGGCCGCCGGGAAGAGCCTGGGACTCATCTAGCTTGGCCGTGGGGAACATGGACTCCATTTCAGTGCTGGCTGCCGTACCCGCATCGTGCTGTGGCCAGGCTCCCAAAAGCCCCCGGGGTGCTGGCAGCCCTCCAGCCCCCTCCTGTCTCACAGCCAGGGCAGCAGGACTTAGCAGGACCCCTAGGCTAAAGGTACCTTGAGGCATCTGGCAAAAAAAATACTGATTTTCTACAGTGGTGGCTGGTCATCTCCCCAGGGAAGCGTGTGACTCCCTATGTCCAGCCCCAAAGCCCACTCTGGTGCTCACACCCAGCTGGGGTGCAGCTGTGCAGCCACACATGGCACCCACAAAGCAGCAGCCTGTGGGCAGAGTCACTTCAGGTGAGCATCACCCCATCCCCACAGCAGCCCACACCGCAGCTCAGCATCATTCCCACGCCGCAGGGCAGGCACGTCGCACTCCCAGAGCCTGTGCACAGGGACACTGCCTCACAGGGCAGGCACGTCGCACTCCCAGAGCCTGTGCACAGGGACACTGCCTCACAGGGCAGGCAAATCCCAGCAGTGCCTCCCCGACCTGTGACAGCCCAGCTGTGGGCTTTCTCTTGCAGTGGGACACTTTCTCTTGCAATGGGCTTTTTCCAAGCAGTCAGCAGCGCTGGACCGCAGGATTCATCTCTGCTCCTCCTGCCTTCACAGGGATGTCCCCAGAAAGGAGGTGACCAGTCCCAAGGACTGCTCACACCAGCCATCATCAGCCCCCTCAAAGCACCTTTTCTGGTGCCAGCTGGGTTTTAAGCACTGGGGCACAGCAGAGGACACAGGCACAGCGTGTCTCCCCCTTGCCAACCCCATCCCTGCCCTCTCCCTCCCGGAGAGCTGCCAGATCAGATCATGCAACACGCACACAGGGGTTTTGCAAGAGGTTTTAATTCAGAACCAGACAAATATGTGACTAGTCTATTTAAAATTATGTGCGTTCTATGCTCTTGTCCAGGCTGGACGTTGATTAGACCCAGACTTTCTTTTCAGGCTCCACTGTGCAAACAAAGTGAGGAGGAAACTGTTTAACTGGCCCTGGAAGGTTTGTAGCCTTTGGGCATCAGCAAGAGACCTCAGCCCTCCCACGAGGAGACTTGCCACTCACCCACCATGGGGGTATCCCCATCCCAGAGGACATTGGAGGTGCCCTGGCAGCCCCAGACCACTGCCATCGCACACACACAGGGGCTCCTCCGGGCTGGCACAGGACCCTGCTCGCCCCCAAGCGCCAAGTGACAGATGAACACGGTGCAGCCACAGCATTTATTTCTGTGTGACGGACAGCAAGAGGCTGCACACAGAGTTTTCAGGAGATCGCCAGTGTCCAAGTGCCATCATTTCTCTGCCCCCGAGCGGGGCTGGGGGCATCGGGACTCCTCTGTGTGCCAGGTCACCCAGAGCACATGGGGCACAAGCCCCAGGGAAGGAGATCAGCAGCCATCTCCACCTTTGATAGCTGGGGGCATCACAACGGCCTGAAATATGTGGAGGAGATGCCATCCTCCGTCACAGGCTGCTTGCCATCAGGTCCGTGGGCCAGTACCGGTCATCCAGGTACTGGCTGCTGTCTGTGCTGGGGTCTGTGATGGGGCTGGGGGGCCGGGGGGGTAGGGTATGGGCCAACTCCGTCTCCCACTGCACCTCCACCAGTCTGTACAGCTCCATGGCCGTCTGAGCATCCTCCACCGATGAGTGCCCCTTGCAGCCAACCTGAGCAAAGGGGTAAAGCCTCGTTAGGAAAAGGGTTTGGCAAAAATCCAACAGGTCACCTTGTCTGCTTGCTCAGAAGGACACAAGTGCTGGGAGTTTTGGAGATGGTAAAGGTTCGATGCAACCCAGGAGACGGATGCACCTCAAGCACTTTCTGGAGGTCACAGGTCCTGTCCCTGCCTTACTGAGATGCTTAATGGTCAGCTTGGGAGGTCCTGGGCTCCCTCATCTTGATCACAGCCAGGAGCACAGGATGAACAAGGTTCATCTCCTTCTCACAGACAGCACTTAAAGAGATTGGGGGACCAGGCTGACCACACAGGCTTGTAGCAAACCCAGGAACCGCTCCCCATCTCAAGCTTCCTGCTGCTTACCTGGATATTTTTATGGAGCAGATGCCTGGCCAAGCTCTTGAGGGAGACGCTGGCCCTGATGGGCAGCCCTGCCCTCTGGTTCAGCACAGGGATCCGGCTGGTGTCTCGGGTCCTGTCTTTCGGGTGGAAGTACTTCAGGGCTTGGAAGTCATTGTGGATGGCGTGTCCTACCACAATCTTGTCTTTCAAGATCTTCAGGATCTGGAAGCGTCAGAAACGGTTAGACAGGCAGTGCAGCAAAGGAAACACCAATTAAACATAAAATAAATCATTTTTGTGTTAAATTCAGTTCCTTTGGTTCTGTTGTTTTAGGTTCCCAGAATTGAGCAGTAACGAGCAAACCAACCCACTGCACGGCTTTGGAGGCTCCCTGTCCTGCACTTGTGTCTTTGCCTCAGAGTAGCTCAGCACAGGCCACCAAATATTCCAATTTGTGGCCGGCAGATAACCCACATCCTTTTTTTATTTTATTTTATTTTTAATTTCTCTCTTTTTTCTCACCTCTGCCTGAGCAGCCTTGAAGGGAATCGCGTTCTTCATGTGCCGCTTGGTGATGCCACTCCAGCGCGTCCGGTAGTCCACGATGGGGAGCTCGGGCTGGACGTACTTGTCGTAGATGACGTCCCCATCGTAGTTCACCACAGAGCACCGCGCCAGCTCGCTCTGCCTGCCCTGAGGACCAGTGCCCACCATCTCGCAGTCGATGGCCACGTACTTGCCTGGGCGCAGGACGGAAGAGGATGTCCTCACCCCCTTGGAGCTGCCATTCCCCTGTGACAGCAGCACAGAGTGATGCCTGGCTATGCTGTCCGGAGAGGTGGATGGGGACAAGGATGGGGAGACGACCTGTTTGGGCTTGGGGGCCTTTCTGCAGCATGGTGCCGCGGTGCCACCCGCCTCAGTGAGCGCGCTGCATGCCTCTGGCCCCACCACGGGGGCTTGTCGGTGGGGGCTCAGCAGCCCCTTCTGCTCCAGCAGTGCCCGGCGCTCCATGAACCGCTGATGCCTGCGGCTCTTCTTCTTGCTGGGACCCTCCGGGGGCTGAGTCCCTGCAGCGGGGCCATGGGTGCTCTGCGGGGTGGGTGTGGAGACCTTCGGGGCGGGCAGCAGCGGGGTCATCTGCCCTTTGCCAGGAGGCATCCCTGCTGGAGTGGGCACAGGGAGGGTATGAGTGCCACGTAGCCCTCATGGCCCCCTGTCATAAGGGACCCACACACCCCACGGCAACCCCCTTGCTCCGCGACATAGCCCCCCCCCCCCCTTCCGCGCTGTGTGCAGGCACAAACAGGAGCTATGGGGCAGTGGAAGGGGGGGGACACGGACACATTGTCACACCCTGTCCCCATGCCCTTGCCCACTCGTTGCTTGGCTCCCACTCGCCCCATTCCCGCTCCCAGGGCCCTGCCCACCCCCTTACCGATCCACAGCCCCCTGCCCACCCCACTGCCCCCCCTCGCCTGCCCCATTGCACACCCCTAGGGCCCTGTCCGCCCATTGCCCAGGCCCTCCCTGCCTCACTCCCAGGCCCAGACCCCTGCCCGCCCCATTACTCGACTCCTAAGCCCCTGCTCGCCCCATCGCCCACCTCCAGGCCCTTGCTTGCCCCCCGGTTGCCCGCGGACCCACCGCTGCCCACCCGAACCCGGCGCTGCTCCCACGTGTCTCGCCCGGAAGCCGCCGCTCTCACATGCCCGGGCAAGTCCCGCCGTGGCCACGCCCCCCTGCCTTCCCATTGGCTGCCCGGCGGGGAGCGATTTGCATGCAGCGCGGGTAGGGCGGGGCCCTCGCTATAAGGCGCTCCGGGTATAACGCGGGTGGTGTTGGTGTGGGTTGGTTGTTTGGTGGTGGGTTTGTCATGGGGCTGCCTGAGCAGCGCGTTTGGTGCTTACTGACCCAGACCTGGGTGCTGCTCAGGGCTTCTAGCCTCTCCCTCCTCTGGTCCTGGTGGGAGAGGAATCTTTCTGGGTGGTGGGTTTGGAATGGTGATGTGCACCAGGGTACCCAGCCACACACGCTGGAGCTTGTGGTGACCCTGTGAGCATCCTTGCTTCCCTAGGAGGGTCCTCAGGCTGCTGGCTGGGGCAGTACCACACCTCTGGGGTGGGCTGAAGTGATGCAGCGTGGGGTTTGTATCCTCTAGGCTCTCCTGTGGTGCTCCATGAGGATGTGGGGGTCAGCTTCGGCTGGGGCGCAGGTGCAGATGGGGTTTCAGACCAGCCTCTCGTTGCTTCGCTCTCGAGGCTCGCAAAAGCAACGGCCAAGGTGGTCAGAAGCAGAGATGGGCTACAGGCAGCCCCAGCCACCAGCTTGTCCCTGTGCCTTTAGCGTCGCTGGAGAGGCCGTGCGCCCTGGGGCAGACTGTGACTTGTTGTGGTGGGATGAGCCATACAACAACAAAATCACTAGTCTTCCAGAGGGAGCCAGGCATGGTGTCCGTCCTCATCCCACGGGGCTCTGTGCTGAGCATCCCCCTCTCCCTGTCACCAAGGGGATCCGTGGGGATGCAGGACAAGTCTTTTCACACTTCCCCCTTCCCACCGCCCCGTGGCTTCTTCAGCCTGGTCAGAAAGAAAAGATTTAGATGACCCTGTGATTTATTTTATTTTTCTATTTTTTTTAATGTTTTTCTGCTGGCTAGTAAACCTCTTCCTTAAATCTGTTGCTCTGTTTTGAATCTATTGCTTCCGTCCCTGCTGTTCAGCTAATTAATTCCTCTTAATGAGAGTAGTTCAAATGTCCCACAATAACTTGCTAGGGAGCCCTGGCAGGTCTATATGTAGAAATTTCTACTTGTTTCTGTTATTTTTAGTGAAACTGTGCAGCACAGCTCTCAGGGATGGTTCATTTGGGGTTGCTGGGGGCTCTTTGCCCTGTTTTTCTCCCCCTGAGCAGGGTGTGAGCTGACTGTCATCACACGAGCGGGATCAAACTCGAGAGAAATGGGCTTGTGTTGCCTGTGGCATTTCTCCACCAGATCCAGGTGGGTGAGGAGGCGGCATCTCCGGCTGCTCTCCTCCCTCGTGCCCTACAGGGGGATGGGAGATTCATGACCCTCGACCGCTTGGTGCTCGTCGATGGACATGCTTGATAGCTTCTCCCTGGACACATGGCTGTTGTGCTCGTGGGTCTGACCAGTCTTGGCTCATCCATAACAAGCCTGGCCATCTCCCCTCATCTTTGTTCGGTGACACCTTTTTTCTCAGGCTGTATGTTTTGCAAGAGGCGTGTGATTCCCCCTAGCAGTGTGAAATTTCAGCTGTACTCTCATGGTTACAAAGAAACCTTGACAGGAGAAATTATGGGCATGTGGGGATGAAGGGAAAGGCCTTTCCTGGTTTCCCAAGGCCACAATAGCCCAGGCTGCAAGGGAAGAGTGATGTTGTTTTTCTCCCCTATTCCAGATGCAAGGATGGAGGTGGAAAAATGTCAAAATAGCTTTAAATGACTCCATCTGTGTACCGTGGCCTCCTCTGACCCTGCGACCTCGGGGTTATCAGTAGATGGTTCTCACATGGTAGATGGTTCTCCCTTTGGTAGAAGCCTTGTGCCCGATGGGGACGCCGCTCGTCTCCACAAGGTCCTGTGGCCTCGCTGGGGGTGGAGGGTTTGGCACCAGGTGGTAGAAATCCCGTTTCAGATTTGGCAGATGAGCCAAGAGCTGAGATGAAGGCAGAGAGCGCCAGAGCCCGGGAGAGGTTTCTGCGCTGTTTGCACAATTTGAAATAATAACGAAATCTGTAAAACTCTGGGTAGAGCACGACTAGAATAACAGGCTAAATTTGTCGGATGAATAATTTACTAGAAGTGATTGGCCCTGCTCCAAGCGAGACGAGCACCAGCCTCATCTCAGGCTGAGCAGCCTGGGTGGCTCTGGCCTTGGCTGGGAGTTGGTCCCTCTCCTGCCACCTGGTCATTGCTCCTGCAATGAAAGCTGGTCTCCAGTCAAGGTGCCCATCCCCAGGTCATCACCGCCTGGGGCTGCAGGGCTTCTTGCAGAGTTCATGGTCCTCTTGTCTGCGATTTATTTTCAAAGCACTGCTTTGCAGAGCCGAGGTGGTGGCAGTGGGTGTCTGTCACCAGCTCCGGGCTCACAGACTCACCCGTCCTCTGCCTCTTTCCCTTCTCCAGCCGCTTCTCTGTCCTCGGCTGTGGTGCCAAGAGGATGGAGGAACCGAGACATCTTGATATTTGGGATGGGATGGGAGATGAAGTCCCAGCGCTGGGAGGAGACAGCGGCTGCAGCCGCAGCAGCCAATTAACGTGATCATGTTTATGAATGCGGATCAGTAATTCCAGGTAAACTCCCTGAGAGCAGTGCTGCCGGTGAACAAAGCCTCCTGCCCACCTGGGAGCCCGCTGGCGGCCAGCGGTCCCCGACAGTGCCAGCATGTTCCTGCTGTGACTCTAAACCACTTCATTTCCCAGTACCAGCCTGGACATGGCTCATTTTGTCCCCTATTACCACAACTTTGGAGCTTGCACCCACCTTTGCAGGGCTGGTTGCACCCATGTCCCCCAGACCTCTCTGTCCCTGCCACTGGGGACAGCTGGTGGGAATGAGGGGCTCAGGGATAAGTTAACTTTGAAAAGTCATCAAAGACCCAGCTTTGCCTCCACGGGTGATGAGGGACAGCTTCAACATCCTGGGCTTTGCTGGCTGCCTGGTGCCTCTCCATCACCACCCATGGCCCGGTGCACCCCACCAGAGCTCCCTCGAGCTGCTCCCATCACTCCAAATAGGTTTGTAGCGGGGCTGGTTTGTGTCCCCCACCATGTAGAAGACCAAACAAAAGATGAGGGGCTACAGAAGCAGGTCAGGGCAGTGACCAGTGCCTTGCTGGACCTGGTTTCCTTTAGAGAAAGAAAGTCTCACCATGAAGGGAGCACCCAGAAACACCACCGCCATCCTCTGCTGCAAGGGACTGGCTCAGGTGGCTGGTGCTGCCTGGCTGCAGATGTCACCACCTGCTGGTCTGAGGGCACCAGTGTGAGGATATCAGAACAGACAAGGACTGCAGTGCTCCCTTGCCTTTGCCACGATGGGTCTCAGAGCGCTGTAGCCCTCTTGCTCCATAGCAGAGGTCCAGCACAGGTGGTCCCCCTGGAAACTCTCCTTTGCCATGCTTCAGTCCCCTCTGAAGAGGGCAAAGCGGTTCATCCTCCAGTGCTTGGCCACCTTGTGGCTTTTCTGCTCAGCAGAGCTGGGCTGGGACTGGACACTTGTTTCAAACTTGTGCTCAACCACCTTAAGCCAGAAGGACAGGAAGTTAAGAAGTCTGTGGTTGTCAACCAAGGGTTTCTGCAACTCCCATCAGTGAGGGCCTTTGTGGAGAAATGAGAAGACTCTGTAGGGTCTCGGTCAATGAGTGCTTTCCTCCTTCCTGCTTTATGCCCTTGATGCTTCAGTCATAGCTGCTCTTTGAGTTCCTCATCCTGAGCCGACTTGTGCAAAACCTCCAGGAGACCATATTCCTTCTGGCTAAGGATGGGGACAGACTGGATGTGACAGCACCTGCCCAGCCCTGAAGACTACTCTGTGCTGAAAAGTCCTGCTCAAAAGGCAGAAAACCTTTTCCTTTCTCTTGGAGCACCAACAATCTCCCTCTTCCTCTGACTCCTCCTCCACCACACTGTGGGAATTGCCTGTATCCCTCCAACATGGGCATATCTCCTCCTCAACCATGTCCTGGCAGGTGCTGGTGCTCCAGGAAGGAGGGATGCTCCCAAAGAAGCAGGAGAGGGCAGTTGATGCTGCCATTTGGCTTCCCCCTCGTTCCCCATTTTCTGGCTCACCCCCAGGAGAGCAGTAAGCAATTACGGGCCACACGGAAGCTTCATTATCGCCCTGTCGTGGCCTCATTTGACGAGACGTTTTATTGCCAAACTTATTAAAAGTGAAACGTGCGGTTTCTGCACAGCAATTTCCTGTCTGCAGCGATAAGCCAGGCTCTGCCCGCTGTGTAATAAACAGTTATTTTTATGTATGGCTCTGGCTGGGGTGGCGAGGAGGAGAGAGGGCCCCGCTCGTGTTAATTGCGATGGTTAATGAGATCTATTTTGGGAGTGATGTGCGAGGAGGTGTGCGCCATCCCCTTGCCACCCCTCTGCAGTGGAGGTGGCCTCTGGTGGCTTCGTGCTCTGGGTGCTGGCAGCGGGGACCAGGCAGGGTCTCCTTCCTGGGGTGCATGGGGGCAGCACGCCTGGAGGGGATTAAACCAAAACCCCTTGCCTGCCTCTCTGTCACCCTTTTGTCACAGCCAGGAGCACACAAGGGACCTGCTGTGCACCCCCCTGGCATGAGAACCCCTCCCCTGCAAGGGCTGCCCCCAAGCTCCGCTGATCCCACCCCTGCGTGATGCTGGAGGGAGTCTCAAAACCCAGGGGCTTTGCTTCACCCTCCCCAAATCCTCCCATCTGCCCGAGAACCACCCCATCTGCAGTGGCATTTGCTGACGATGCCGGTGGCCGAAGCCCAGGGCATCCATCACATCACCTCCCTGCGGTCCCTCCTGCAGCAGGTGGGTGCTGGAGCGGCGACAGCAGGAGCAATAAATTCAAAAGGCACACTAATGCCACCGAAAACCTGTGTCGCTGCTGGGCTGGGACCAGCAAAAATCCGATAAATATCGTTTCATTTTGTCAGAAACAAAATGTCCTCATTAGATGTGCGGTCTGTATTTTGCTTTAATTATATCTTTTTAATACGTATTGAAAGGAAACAGCTTTTTTAAATGCAACATGTCAAAACTGCATTTACAAAAATCCTGACTGCTTTTTTTTTTCCGTACCTGGCCAAAGCTATTAGTTGAACTCAACCTGAAACTGCGTAACTTTTCCCAATAAACAATTTGTCAGAAAAATTCCTCTTGGCTCTGGGAGACCTGTTAGTTATTTGTCAGCAGTCAAAACCCTGTTGGGTATTTCCCACCTGACTTCTTTTCTTAACAGCGGCTTTATTGGTCTGGGAATTAACAGCGGAAGATGCGATACTTGCTATTCATTGCAGTCATCCCAAATGCCACTCATCTCATCAGACCACGGCTCTGCAAAGCATAAGCCCCTCTCCTTCCTCCAACGCACCTTTTTTTTTGGCAGCCGCAGGGTATTTTACCTTCAATTTGCTCCCTGCATCCTCCTGACCCCTCAGCGTGCACTGCTATCCCCGGGCTTGGAGCCACATTGGGTCCCCCCATCTCTGTCCCCCTTGTCCCCGTCCCTGCTGCCCGGCTCAGCCTCTCGCTGGGTAAACTCCCTCCGTCGCCAGCCCGGGCCCTCGTTAATTTGTATTGCAGCGTGTGTCGCGGACTGACGTGTAATTAGAGCTCCTGAAGCCTGTCTCATGCTGTAATTGCCATGACAGGGGCCACAGCATATCCGCTTGTTAATTAGTAAACCACAATATCCCGGGGGCTCGTTGAGAGCTGCCTTAATTGTATTTCAGCTGGAACAGAGGGATAATTACCCTTCGCTAGCGCTGCCACTTTTTAATTCTTTGAAAAAAAAAAAGAAAGAAAAAAAAGAAAGAAAACCCCAAATTGAGCTCCTGTTTCTCTTGGTGGCCACTGCCTCTCCCCTTGGCCATGCAGGGACCTGATTTTGTCCCAGGGTTGAAGGGGAAGGGTTGTGGAGCTCAGCGGTGTGGGGACGAAATGCTGAGAGTTTTGCATGAGGGCACATTCTTGGTCCATCCTTCAAACTGACAGTGGCTGAGCTGCTCCTGCTCAAAGGGTGCTTCTGTGTCCCTGCACATGGGACTCCACTAGGAACCCTGTTTGTGGATGCAGGTTGGCTTGCTGGGAGTCCTGCTTGCCAGGAATCCTGTCTTGGCCGGTGGACAGCCCCCCAGTTCACCAAGGGGCACTGCCTGGGATCCCGGCATGGCTGGCTTGGAGGAACAGCCTGTGTCCAGGGAGGAGCGAGCCAAGGTCTCCAGGCTCCTTACTGGCTGGAGGGGCTGAAGTCCCCTTGAAACACAAGTGGGAGCTGCTGTGGGTTGCAGGGAGGCGGCTGTGGATCTAGCAGGACTTGGTGTAACCTTATGTTGCTGCCAAGGCTGTTCTTATATTTCACATCCCCAACACACTTAGACCACCAGCATCAAGTAGAACCTCAGCATGCTCAGTGCTGATGGTCTCCACTCTAGGAAAACTCATGGCAGCAGGGCCCCAGCCCACTTGGCTTTGATGGACCCCAGAGGTAGATCATCTTCCTTCTCATTTCCCTTCTTGGTAAACCTTACCTCATGGGCAACTGGGAGCCTTCTGGGACCTGATTAAAAGCTTTTCCTTGCATGGGAAGGTATGAGTGTGTCTGCGTCTCTCACAGTGGTCATGGGGGGACCGTGGAGCTTGGGTGTGAGATGAAGTAGGTGCTGAGGCTCAGCATCACCTTTCTGTGGGCAGTGCAGGCTCTAGGGCCTCTCTGCGCAGCACCGCAGGGGAGCTATTAGGTGGTCCGGCATATTGGTGGAAGGTTAACCTGGGAAGAGGTGCTAACGCACGACATCCATCCCTTTTCCTATGCTTCTCCCCACACCGACACAAAGAGCTCAGCTGCCATCAGCCCTGCTGATTCCTGCTGTTCAAAAAATCGTGTAATGGACAACTGGCCTTCGGGAGCCGGTTTCTGAATTGGTTTAAATAACAGGCCTGGCTCTCTCCTGGGAAGCTACATGGAGGTCAGGCTTGAAGAAAAGATCAGTACGGTGGCTCCAAGCATTAGCAAGAAGAAATAACTGAAGCAAAGAGCCTTGAACATAATTACAGCCTAAGAGCTGCGATGGGAACTCAGCAACCTGAACCCATCTCCTGGACTTTAGTGCAATCAACAGATTGACACTGCTGGGTCCTGAAGGCTGGTTTTTGGAAGCCACACACCAGGGTTGAATGCCAGAGCAGGCGGAGAAGCAGCACAGGTGCCAGTTCCAAAGGTTGGAGCTAGAAGAGTGTCTCAAATGGCATGGAAGAACCAGATGGAGGCAACCACTGGAACGCTCCGTGCGTAATTGAGGGCACCTTCAAGGGTGAGCACGAGGTGGCTGCCCATCTCCAGGATGCTCTCCGCTGCTGCCATGCAAGTCACTGTCATTAGAGCTGGGGATGGAGTTTATAGCTGAGTAACCACAACAACTTTGCACAAATTAAACAACATACTGTAGGTTAATTAGATTTCGTACCACTGCCTCCATTAACTTAGCCCTGTCGTCTGCTGTCAAAAGTGGATGGACCCCCTTTGAAATTCACAGGCGTTATCACTCAGAGATATGGATGGCTAAACCTCTCCCTGGGCAACCATACCAGCGTGGGTATGGGGGGGAGATGCCACCTTCTCTGCTTGGAACCCCCTTGGTGCAGCAGAGGAGACCAAGTGGAGGCACAGTGCAGGGGCTGGGCTGGATTTCCCCAGCTGGCATTTCAAAACCACCTTCTCATAAGATGATCTTTAAGAAAAATAGGTATTTTTGCAGCAGAGTCGCTCTTTCATTATTCCATGGGGCGCCGTGTGAATACAAATAAACAAAAGAGCCCCCGTCAACAACATCTGAGAATGCGGCTTCATATTTTTAAACCAATTTCCTTCGACCGTGTCAGGGCCTGTTTTGTGTTTGCTAGACAATTATGTGGCTAATGAGGACAGCCACGGTTACATCAGGCGGGATTAGGAAGAATAAGGCTACAAATGTTGTCGTGCTTAAAACAACCACTAACTAATGGGGGCCTGGAGGGCATGCCCCAGGGGCAGGCGGCTCCTGGCAGGGCTCCTGGTGCTCTTCTGAAGGAGCTGGAGCAGGCAGTGAGGGAGACTCCTGGTCCCCAGGTGGTGGCTGTGCCCATGGGAAATGAGAAAGTTTGATGGTAATTAGGACTATTTAGGGAAAGCCATGCCAAGCGCGTGGCCCTGAGGTTGTCCCATGGAGGCACAGACATAAGCAGGAGGCATCAGCCCAGTGAGGCTCAGCAAAATGGGGTCAAAAGCAATAGGGGAACTGAGCCTTGCAACTGAGATCACCAAGAAACTGGTGTTTTAGCTGAAGCCTTCCCGTCCCGTCTCTCTTATGGTCAGCACGGAGCTTTGTGCAGCGTTTCTGCAGGGCTATGGCTGTCTCCCACTCCTCTGAAGAGGGCGAGGAAGGAAAACAGGGAGGATGTCTGGTGCTGCAGCGAGACCCTGCTCCCTAGGTCATCCGAGGAGACGTGAGGAGCCAGCCATGGCCTTTGGATGCCTCCTCCCAGCCACCTCTCCGGCTGCCTGCTCAACCACATGCTGTCTCTCCCATCGGTCAGCTGTCCAGACTCTCCCTCACCCGTCGGGCAGCTGCATCGGTGCTCCCTGCAGGTCCCGTAAGTCACATTTAATGAAATCCTACAACGACAGCATTCCTTGCCACTCCCACACAGGGAGAGAAGCCTGGGCAGCTGTGCCAATGCCCAGAGGGATTTTGCTTTTTCTCCTGAAGACCATCCTCCTCTTGAATCCTATCCCATGTTTCAGCTGCATTTTCAAAAACCTTTTGGCTAAAGCAAACCAGGACAGGTTTACCCACAGACGGATGGATGCACAGCCACGACCACAGCAGAGGTGCGGCTGCATGTCCATCTTAAGACCTGAGCAGGAGACTGTCCAGACCCAGCACCTGAGGTGTCCACCACCCCTAAACCACATTTCTGTGCCAGCCCTCCGATGCACCCTCAGATCGGATGCTGTCAGAGCAGGGCACAGAGCTGAGCATCTCATCCTCATATCCCTCTTCCTCACCTGTCAGTGCCATCAAGGAGCTCCTGCCTTTCCTCCTTGGCATGTGGGCTCGGGACAGCTGGGCACAGTCACCCTCCAAGCCTAGAGGAAGCCCTGTCCCCTCAGCCTTCCTGCCAGAGAGCAAAGGCAGTGGTGAGGACCCTGTGGAAGGGGAGCAGCCAGCTTCTTGCTCTTCCTCCCACCCTTTCTGCTGCCATTTTGCTGCCATTTTGCTGCCATTTGCGGATTCTTCAGCATTTAGTCCCAATGCTTAGTCTCAGCATCCAGCTGCCCAACGAGCCCAGTGGCCAAGCAGAGGCAAGCACAGCTCATGGAGACACTCTAAACCCTCTTGCTGACTCTGCTCCATTCCTGGTCCCACCAGCCACAGACCTTAGTGCCGCAAGGACCCTGCTTGCCCCATCCCTGTCCCTGCTGCGGCCACCCTCCCTGCGCTTGCCACCCGCCTTCCTGGAAGAAGATGGGACGTGCACTGCAGAACCTCCCTTGAGCACAGCCACTGAATCGCACTCCGGATGACTAATTTGCACCCTAATTGGTGTGGAAACGAATGCCAGAAAGTGCTGGAATACTGAGAAGTGAAGCTCTCCATCTTGGCTTCCTTCAGGGAAATGGTCTTAATTAAGAGTTTGTCTTGCAAAGAGAGATAATTTCCAGCTACGTGTCGAAACAGGAGCCAGGATGGAGGTTGTGGCTGAGACCAGCGTCTTCTCCTCACTGGGTCCACTTGGCCGTTGCAAAGCGACAGCAGATCTGAGTGTACGTTCCTCAGAGTTCTGCATCTCCAGGGCATGGCCAGCCCTGCCTTGACCTGCAGAACATCCCCATGGCCCTTGCATCTCCATTATTTCTCCTCAGCCCCAAGCGTACCTTCCCCTTTTTGTCCACGCATCGGGCCCCACCAGCAGCAGCTCCCATCAGAAGTGGTCACATTAGTTGCAGAAGACAATTTTACCAGCCTGGGCCGTACTGGTTCCTGTGGTGTTGACTCCGTGCCTATGATCTCCACCAGCATTTCGATTATGGCTGTTCAAACTTCGTATCACTCATTGATTAACCCTGGGCTCTCTGTTGGGTCTTTTCCCTGGTGTTTGCTCTGGACAAGCAGTCGCATCCCGGCTCCTTGTGGCAGGTGGTCCCTGTCATCCCACACATCTGGCACCCCTTCCTCCCCTGGCCAACGGGAGCATGCCAGGAGGGGCTGCACATGGCAAACAAACTGGATTGGCCTCATGTTGTTTTCCTGGGTGTGCTAGAGCCCATGGCACCGTGCTGGCACCACAGGAGACACCAGCAAGCGCTGGCACTGGTGGGAAGGGGACTCTGGGGTTACCAGCTGCCATGGAGAGATGCTGGACCTGGCACTCCTGCCTTCATAGCACGGCTGGCATTGAGACGCCCCAGCCCCTTCCCCATGGCCTTGTCGTGCACAGCTGTTCCCTTAGAAATAGCTGTTGCTATGGTTTTTCCAAAGAAAACACATCTCTCCCCCCCTTCCCCACCACCACCACTCCCCACCGCCTTAACCTTGTGACAGCAGTGATGACGCGGCTCCCTGAGAAAGGCCACTTCACGTAACTATGGTAACAATTAGCTTTCTCTTGATTTTACCTCGGGGGTGATGCTAGGGAGAGGGACCCAGAGCTGCTCTCCTGGAGCGGGTGCTTCCCTCGGCCTCGCGCCCGGAGCTGCGGCTGGCACGAGCCAGCTCGCCCCTGCAGCATCCTGGGCAGATGCCTCACTTGGACATAGGGATGTCTGCAATTCCCCTTTATCTTGGGTGGCAGGGACATGCCCTCCATGTCCTTTATAACAGGATGTGCCCCAGGACCCTATGCAGCTCCTAAGCATCTCAGCAGGGCTCCACCGATGTGGGGAAATGGGTGGGGGGAGCATCCCCCAGGCACAGGGAATGGTTGGAGCCCCCGCACCCCCCAGGCTCATCCCAGAAGTGTGGGGGAAGGAAGGGGGAAATCAGCCAGGTGTGTCGGAGAAGGGTTGGGACCCAGCTGGGATTTTGGCATTGGGGCTGGGGGCACACTGGGGGCATCCGTAGGTTGGATGAGTGGTCTGCAACGGTGCTTCTACTCCGAGAGGCGGGTGGGTAAACACCGTGTGAAGCTGCTCCTTGGGTACATCAGAGTCACAGCTGCCGACTGCAGCGACTAAAATAAGCATTTGCCTGCTTTTTATTCCTCTGAGCCCAGCAGAGCCCACTCAGCACCAGGAGCGGAGCAGGAGTCTATTCTTAGCCCTGCAGGGAAGAGAGCGGGAGTCCCTGCGCTGCTGCTGTGCAGGGCTGGGGGCTGCCGGGTCCCATCCCCTCCCGGTCCCCAGGAGCTGGGCCTGACTCCCAGGGGGACATGGAGGTGGGAGCGACTGTGCCCTGATAGGGACAGTGTCCTACTTTTTTGGCCAAGGAGGAGTAGGGAGACAGTGGGAGGGAGGGATGCCCCAGCACCTCTCTCAGCATCCCTGCAGGATTCGGCATCCCTGGGGAGCAGCTGCAATGCGGGCGGCTTTGGAAGGGGTCCCCGCTCTTGCAGAGCTGCTTTTCTGCCTGGGCATGGGGGGGAGTGGGGGACCTCAAGTCACAGCTCCTGGTGCCTCCAGGGAGGGGAGGTTTAAGGGGAGTTAAGGACCCCAAGCTAAGAGTCACCCCTCGCCCTGTGCTGTGCTGGGATCGGACCTGCTTTGCACAGCCCAGTGCTTCCCAGTGGTTTCGACGTGTGCTGCAGACCACAATGGCTGGGGAGCCACCAGCTGCCAGCATCACACCATCCCCACATCGCACTGGGGGTTCTGCTCCAACACACGGGGAGATTCAGTGTGACACCCACACCAGTCTGGGGGAGCAGCGGGCACAGTGCAGGGAGCAAAACACCCATGGTTGGGCACACTGCGGCCAACGCAGTGCTTGGCTCTGCTCTCCATCCCAGCCCCGCCAGGATAAGGGCAGGATGGGGGGCAGGCAGAGATGCAGCCATGCATGGGGGGCTGAGGGGAAGAAGCCCCGGCTCCATAGCAACAGGTACTTGCCACGTAATGGAGTCCTTTCCGCTCGGCCTCCGCAGCCGCCAGCCTTATTCGCATGGCCATAAATAATTCAATTTTCTCATTCACACACATGAATGCTGCGGGCCGGGGCTCCGGGTGCGCTCAGCCTCCATCTGTCCGGGGGGGAAGGGGGAGGCAGGGCCTGATAATAGACTCCAGCATTTGTTTAACATGGATGAGTGTGGCCAGATGGCCTGGGGATGGGAGGTGGGGATGGGGAGGTGGGAGGTGAGGGATGCTCTGGGGTGCTCCTGAAACCCTGTGTCTCCCCTGGATGAGAAGGGGAGGAGAGCAGGGGACCGGTGTGGGGATGAGCTCTGACATCTCCAAATCAGTGTCTCCCTTTGGGCTGGGAGTGGGTTAGGTGGGCTCGGGCAGCCCTTCTTTGTACTGTGCTGTTAGTGCCTTCCCGACAGGGAAGAAGGGATGTGAGGAATACTGCACTGTGCTTAGGATTGCCGTGATCCCTGGTGAGACCCTGTCTCAGCATGAGCTGGGTGCAGGAGAGTCAATCCAGAACCAAGATAATTTGGCTGGAGATGCTGAAGGGGAAACAGCAAGGGGTGCTGCCGCTCACTGCCCCATCTCACACTGCCGGGCAAGGGCCAGCAGCCCCCAAAACAACCCCAGAGAATAACAGCCCCAGCAATGGAGAGACATATCGCAGCTCGCTAGTGCAATTAGCAGGCTCTGGGCCACCCCCTGGCAGGGGTGTAGTGGCCCTGGCAGGAGAAAACAAGGGAATTAGCAGGGTTAAGAGGCTGCGCTTGAAAAGCCTGTGTGTCACTGCTGAGGAGCCGGCGCCTGCTGTGTGCACACACTGAGCTTGGCTAGGTGAGGGATGCTGGCTACTGCCCAGTGGTATCGATTCCTTGCCTTCCCTCCCTGTGGCTTGGGCACAGTCCAGTCCAAAGCGTGCCGAGGGTGGCGTGAAAGCCAGCACCTTCATCCCCTCTTGGTGTTTGACCAGAGGGAGCCATCACTCCGGCACTCGGCGACAGCCTGAGCCTTGGTGGGCTCAGTCCCCAATGAGAAAATACAGACCAGGGAGGAGCCCTGAAAGTGGAATTGGTCACTTCACCTTAATTCTGCCTCTCATGGGCAAAAGGTTGGGCTCATCACCACCAGAGCAAGGTCCCGACCTCATTCACCACCTGGAGAAATCTCTGTTGGAGACCCCATCCCTACTTAATACAGTGGCAAGCAGGGGCTTAGCCTTGAGCTCAGGCGCTGTCTCGAACCAAAGGCTACAAAGCCGGTAAAGGGAATTCGGATGCTGCCAGAAGGAGGGTCAAGAGAGGAGCCTGCGCTCCAGTGGCATTATCCGTCACCAGCGTTGGAAGAATTTCCCCCGTGGGAATGGGGGGAGGTGGAAGCGCCTGCCGGGGGGAGCTGGGAGCGTAACCGGCTCACACACTGGTGTTCCCCAGCGCTGCGACGTATTTGGGTAGGACACGTGTGTATATATGTATATTTAGGTGCCTTCACGCACAGGCATGAATTCTTTTCTGGATACATGCTCTCACAGGATTTTGAAGCAGTAAAAGAAGATCAGCTACACAGCACATCCCTGGACCATCAGGCACGGCCAGCCACTACTCCACAACTCCTCCCGCGTGTTGTACAACCCCTGCCTGCTCCATGCATCTGTCCGCCCGGAGCAAAGCCAGACCCCATGCCCCAGGTCTGCTCAGCTGGACTTGCACCTTGTAGCCCCACTGGAACAACAGGCAGCCCTTGGCTGTGCCCATCTAGGATTCAATTAACACCTTTAGCTTTTCCGTGGCTGCTGCTCAAGCATCCCCTGCCCCATGCACAGTGCAGGAAGGGGACAAGCCCGACTGCACACCTGGGAGCCGACCCCCCCGGCAGCTTTCTGCCATGGACCCCGCGCTCCTTTCTGAGCGTCCTCCTGGGAGCTGCCCATGGAGCAGCAGCCTCAGCCTCCTCAAAGCCCCCTGAAGCAAGGTGGCTCCAGCCAGGGCTGCCTCATGCTGCGCTGGGGCATAGAGTGCAGCCAGAGCACCCCAGTTTACAGCTGCACCCGTAGGGTGCACCCATGGCAGACCATCACAGCGGACCATGCGTGCTCCCCCCCAAATTTCTCAGGCCATGAGGCGGGAGGTGCAGGCTGTGCCCTTGTGCTTCAGCTGCTGCCAGGTGGGTAAATGCCAAGGCCACCCAGACAGAGATTTCCACCCATCAGACAAATTGCATTTAATCCCTTCCACCCCAAAAAACAGGCCCAGCCCAAGCTCTCTGCATCTTTTGAGGGATAGATGGCCAGAAATGTGCCACTGCTTATTCCTTCAGCTCCCAGCACTGCAGGAGCGGGATGCGGAGAGCCCAGCTCCAGCACGCTCCTCTCTCCCAGGGTGTCCAGGGGCAGGTGCACTCTTGGATTTTCCCAGGTCCTCAAGGATGGACCACAGAGTTGCTGGAGCATGGTCCCCTTCCCCGCCTGCCCCGTGTCCCCATGCCATCTGCCCCTGGGAAGGCTGCAGAGGCAGCCCAGGCTACTAGCCGTGGCTTTGCCCCAGTTGCCTTGCTCCCATCACAGCCACCCCTGTGCAACCAGCAGCTCTGTAGCTACTGGGAGTCCACGCAGGCTCCAGTGGATCTGGATTTGCAGGCAGCTGTGGGCTTGGGAAGACCTGCAAGGGCTGCCCGGTGGAAGCCAACGAGTTTAGTGACTTGCACGGTCACCATTGGGGTATGTCCTGTGGGAAGGGACGTATCCTTCCTCTCGCAGGAACACACATGCCAATCTCTACAGGAACATCTTCACCCTGTTCTTCTCCGAGCCTCTTTCAGTTCCCAGACCATTTTACTACCCCGCTCCCTGCCCGCACATCCGAGTGACACTGAACGGAGGCACTTACCTGCCGCTCACCTCATCAGAGCTGGAAACAGTAGGACAAAGCTGTGGGGACCCGAGATGGTCCTTCTCCCCCTCGAGGAGGGCAGCTCCTCTTCCCCTGCCCCTGCCCTCTCCTACAACATGCACCACAGCTCCTGGCATCACCTGTGGCTCCTGGCATCACCCATGACTCTTGGCATCACCCACAGCTCCTGGCAGCACCCATGGCTCCTCGGGGCTTAGCCATGCTGTGTTTCATGTGCCCGACGTGGTACCAGCTCTGAGGGCTACAGTAGGTACCAGCTCTGAGGACTACAGCAGGGACAAGGAGATGCCCAAGGCATCTGCCCAAAGCAAGGCAGGTGCCCAGCCAAGGGGTTGGAAGGGGTAGGATTCTTCCAAGGTGGTCTGGGAAAGCCAGCTGGCAGGGGATGAAGACCCTGCAGACCCCCACACATCAGTGCTACGCCGAGTGTAAGCATCCCAGTCCCTTTAAACAAGCAGGGACCTGCCACCCCAGGGGTTTTGTTGTCCCAGGGGTTGTCCTGTCTTCTGGAATAATCCCAGTGTCCTGCCTGGAGGTGTGGAGAAGGTGGCAGGGTCGCAGTGGAGGACAGAAGGGATTGGTCCCAGCTGGGGGTGACCCGTCTGGGGTTTGGATTCCCTGGAGGACCCTGGTGGGCTGCAGCCCCAAACGCTGCTGGTGGCATTTGGGGCTGCAGCCCATCGGGGTCCCCGGATGGGACAGCGGAACACGGAGCGCAGCCTTACCTTGGAGGAGCCTCTACCGGGAAGGGATGCTGGACCCGGCTTGGGCCACCCCGGTCGCGGGAGGGATGCGGTGGAGGAGGCAGGGACTCAGGGATGGGGTGGGATGTGGGGATGGGGTGGGATGGGATGGATGCGACAGGATTGGGTGGGATGGATGGGTAAAATGGGTGGGATGGGGTGGGTGGGATGGATGAGTGGGTGGTCTGGGGGCTACAGGTCCCCCCATTCTCAGGTGCGGAGACAATAGCCAGGGCTCCTGTTGCAGCTGCAGACTGTCTCTTTAAACCCCTCACCAGCCCACAGGTGGCCCTGTCACCACCGTGGTCATCCATGACGTCATCGGGAGGGAGGGAAGGGGAGGAGGAGGAAGAGGGGGGAGAAACGCGATCCCCCTCCACAGCAAAAGTCCCCGAGCGTCCATGGCAACAGACTGCAAATGTCACTGCGCATCAGCCAGGAGGAGGCTGCGGGGCTGCCCCCCCACTGGTGACACGGGGAGGGGGGGGGCAGGACTGTCACGCCACGGGTGGCATGGGGGGGACAGAGCTGTCATACCACAGGTGGCATGGCGGGGGGGGGGGGGGGGGGGTGGGGGACGACACAGGGCTGTCATTTCCATGGGTAGCACGGGGGTAACACGGCGGTAAAACAGCTATCAGGCTATCACCCCATGGGTGGCACAGGGGAAGCAGGGCTGTCATCCTGTGGTGGGTGCATGGGAGGGGACAGGGCACCCAGCCCTGGCTGTCCCCATGGGCACCCCAGTGAGCCCCCAGCTCCTGCCCCTGGGGTCCTGCCTGAGCTCTGCCCCTGCAACAGGACGTTTTGCAAAGGCCAGGAGACTGTCGGAAGGTGTTTAAAGGGAATCTTGCCTTCAAGCAGTGACAAGATAATCCTGGGAGTAAGAAAAGGGGGGCCCAGTCACACACCCATAGACCCCAGACCCACAGACCACATCTTGGTGGTGGTGATCCCATTAACAGCCTTTGAGACGTGCCCAGTTCCACCTCAAACAGAGCCTCTGGCACCAGTTAAAACCAGAGCAAAGGATGTTTTGATGGCAAAGAAAGGGGTCCTTAGTGCTGCAAAGTTTCACGGGTGTTGCAAGCTGCAAACTTGGCTTTGATGGAGCCTGATCCTGGTGAGACCTGCCCAGTGCAGGGAGAGGGGCTGTATGTCCCACAGGTTTTCCGTGGGGCTGGGGAACCATAAGTCCCAGCCATGGCAGGCAGGACCTTTTTATCCCCTTAATAAAACTGTGTGTGAGTGTGCACATGGATCCCGATGTGAGGGGAGCCCAAAACCCTGTAGACATGAGAAAGTCCCCCAGGCTTGGTGAAGAACTAAATATTGAATTACAACCTTGTTTTCTCGGAAGAATGAGGGACATACAGGGTCTCCCACTGCTCCCTTTGCTCTAATCTCACACCAACAAGAATTCCCCCAGCTGAAGTTTGTTGCTACCATCACTAGGATGCTTCACCCTAAACAAACCCCCCACGGAGGCAGCTGGTTCCCGCAGAGCATCTGGAATCATCCCCACACAACTGGGACCTGGGGAGGACCAAAGCAACACTTAGGGCTATGTGGTGTTCCTCTCCATGCGGGGCTTCTGTGTAAACTCCTTTTTTTTATATAAAAAAAAAATTGTTGTTTTTTTTTTTTTTTTCTCCGCTTTCAGCACAATGGGGAAGTCAACAGCAACCAAGCTCAGTGGCTGCAGGAGGGAGACGGTGGTGCTCAGGACCTGGAGGGTTTTCTTCCTCTGCAAGCACCCCTGCGAGGAGCTTTTCCCTGCAGTAATTTTGTGCTGGAGGCTGTACCTGGCTGGTGGGGCAGGCAGGACAGGAGCAGCCCATCCCTGCCATCTCCCCAGCTCTGTCCTCCTTACACACCCTCTCTAATCCCAGGAAAGCAGCCGCAGGATCCGGAGCTGGGAGGCTCTTGGTAAACAGCCAATGCAAGAACAGCAGAAGGGTCCTTGCTTCAAGAATGGGAGAAACAATCCAAAACAGCCCAAACGGGCTGTAATTTATTAATTTAATTTTTTTAACCCACCTGCTGGATCTTGAGAAACAGGCTGGAGATGGCTGCGGCGCTGACAGGGAGGTGGTGGGGCTGGTGATGCTGCTTCAGAGCTCGAGCTTGCTATGAAGACACCGAGCATCCCACTCCTCAGCACACTGCTAAAGCCTAGATAAGGGACTGCCTCTCCTGGGGAGGAATCCCCCATTTCTTGAGGAAAGACATGCTTGGGGCTATTTGGGGTGAGACAGGGGGATTTGCACAGGGGAGCAGCTGGCGTGGGGAGCTCAGAGCTGGACAAGGGATGAATTAGGGGAGGGACACCCCTGACCATCCCAGCTGCCTGGCTGCAGGCTCTCACCTGGGGAAAGCGGGGCGCATCTTTAAACATCACTTCTTTCACCAAAACCAGCCCGATGACACCCAAAACCATGGACTGATAGTTGCTCTATGAGACTGGAGAAGCCCAGCAACCCCCTGGACCAGCCCTCAGTAACCTCCATACCCATTCCCTGTAACCCCCATTCCAGCCCCCAGCAACCCCCATACCGGCCCCCAATAACCCCCATACCAGCCCCAGTAACCCCCATAGCAGTGCTCTGGGCTCTGAGCTGGGGCTTGGCATCTTCTCCAGGCTTGGGGACATGCGGATGGGCTTTCCCCTTCCCCACTGTCCCCTGGCAGGCGAGGACGGTGGCAGCCTCATGTCCCCTGTCTCCATCAGCGTCGAACCCCCGAGGGGCAGCAGGAAACGCTGTGGGAGTTGGGAAATCGCAGCTGGTGAAAAATCCCAGGAACTCTTAGCCTTCAGCATCCACCCAGGGAGAATCGGGGGGAATCCGGCCCCATGACCCCCCCACCTCCCGCCTCCCCTGGGGCCAAAATAAGCGGGAATTAAGCTTGCTCCCAGCCTTGTGCCCGTGATGAGATTTATTGCACGTGATGCAAATCCCTGCCGATGGGTTAAACCGCTCCAGAGAGAGTCCCCTGACCCCTCCTCAGCACTGGGGGGGGACCCATGGCCGTGGGAAGATCGCAATGATGAAGTTATTAGCTCTGGAAGCACTAATTGCCACTGTATTAATGGCTCTTTTGTCCAGCGAGCTGTCTTTCAGTGTATGTGTGCTGGGCGACTGTTTTTCTGCCAGCTGCTGTGTGGTTGGATGCTCTTTGGTATTTAGTTTGATCCTATTAAGGTGGATCTCAATTAATTAGGCAGGAGGCAGAGAGACAAAGAGGGACACCGGGGCCATTCATTTTAGTCTTGTCATCGCCCCTTCTGCAACCGGGAGGCAGTGGGGAGAGCGGGAAGGGACACAAGATACGGCTGCTGGGGATGAAACCGCCGGGAGATGGGAACAGGGCGGGCTGGTGGCGTGGCAGCGGGGTCCCCCTAAAGGTCCCCTGGTCCCCCCGGGTCCCCTGCCCACTGCCCAGGAGTGCCAGGCAGGATACCTTCCCCCATCCTTGCAGAAAGGCAGTTGGAGCCACCCAGGTTCCATACCCTGGGGTGGTGGGGTCCTGCTCCACCCCACTGCCAATGGGGCCCTAAAGCATCCCCCAAAACACATGGAGGATCCCTGGGAATTTCAACAGCAAGAGCTTTGGTGCAGCAGGAGCATCCCCTCTCCATCGTGCTGTGACACTGGTTGGGTACCACTGCCTCATCCATGCGGGGCCACCCACCCCAGGGAAAGGGGGTGTGTCTCGGTGGGCTCTCCAGCACCCCTCTTTCAGCATTCTAGTCTGCACCCCCCACTCCGAGCTCCCGCGCCCACTGGTGGAGTGGCTCCAAGTGCCAGCATGGTGGCTCGGCCTCAGTGAGGAGCTGGCAAATGGATCTCAAGGGCCCCCCTGACATTCTTCCTTCCTTCCCTTTGAAGGCCAAGTGCCCCTTGGAGCTGCCCTTGCTGCCTCAGCGGCTAATGCACGGGGCGGGAGGGGGGATACTGCTAAAAGCCTGGGCGAGCAAAAAGCTTTCAAGTCCCTTGGAAAGCCCAAAGGGGTGCCCGGGGCTGACCCCAATCTCTGTCACCAGTGCCAGTGTTGAGGTGTTGGAGTGCAACCACAATACGCTGGGTGGCAGCAGGAGTGATGTCCCCTGGGGTGTCCCCATGCAGGGACTTGGGGTGCAGGGGGTGCCTGGGGTCGGAGGGGTATGGGATGCTCAAGGCATTGGGGGGTTAGGGGAGTGTTTGGGGTGTGGGGATGGGGGTGCAGGGTGGTGCGGGGGACTTGGGAATGGTTGGATCAGGGTGCAGGGGGTGGTGGAATGGGGTGCAGTGTGGGTCGTAGAACCATAGTTCGGTTGGAAGGGACCTTAAAGATCATCGAGTTCCAACCCCCCTGCCATGGGCAGGGACACCTCCCACTAGAGCAGGTTGCTCAAAGCCCCATCCAGCCTGGCCTTAAACACCTCTAGCAATGGGGCAGCCACAGCTTCTCTGGGCAACCTGTGCCAGTGTCTCACCAGGCACCCACTGGGTGCAGGATGGGTGCAGTTTCAGGGGGTGCAGGGTGGGTGTAGGGATGCAGGGGGTGTCAGATGGGTGCTGGGAGGGTGCGGGGTTTCAGGGGGTGCAGGATGGATGCAGGATGGGTGCTGGGAGGGTGCGGGGTTCCAGGGGGTGCGGGGTGTGCCCGCCGCGCCCCGCAGAGCTCCCTCCCTCCGCCAGGGGGCGCGCTCTCCCCCGCTATGCCGACAGTCTGGCCCGCCTCGGCCCGCCTCGCTGGCCCGGCGGCCGGAAGCGGAAGTTGGGAGGGTGACACCCTCCCGCCGCCACTGTCGCTGCGCGTCGTCGTGAGGTGGCGGAAAGATGGCGGCGGCCATAGAGTGAGCGGCGGCGGCGGCGGGACCCAACGCCGGGCCCCAGCGGTGAGCGCAGCCGCGGCCTCCTTCCACCCCGGGCCCGGCCCCACCGCCCGCCTCTCCCCGGGTTCTTGCCCGGCCAGGAGGCCACCGCGGCATCCGCTTCCGCCCTGTCCCCTCACTCTCTGGGCTGGTGGGAGAGCAGCTGGGAGTCCCGCTGCCATCGGCAGGCGGGCCCACAGCCCCCCCCCTAGGCTTCCCCTGGAGCTCAGCGTCCCCCACAACCGCCGAGTGTCCTGGGCTCCCTGCGGCCCCTCGTCGGCAGGCAAACCCGTAGGCTTCCCGGTGACCCCTGACGTGCCCCGCCGCCCCCAGCTCTCTCTGTCCTTTCCGAGCTGCTCCCCTGCGCCTTCATGTCAGCAGGCTGGTCTACAGATTGTCCCCGGCTCCTCTCACTCCCTCTCTGGTCCCTGGGGACTCTCCATTCTCTTGGGGCCCACCTGTGCCTGCCCCCGTCCTTGGCTCCCTCCATCCTCTCCTGCTGCCCCCCTGTGTCTCCCTCATCAGCAGACAGGTGCACCCCTGGTGCACTGGCGCTCCCTCTCGGTTCCTCTGTTTTCCTTGGTACCTCCCACTGAGGTTTCTCCCTCCGTCTCTCTGGTCCTCCCCAGTGTCCACTTGTGTTATCTCCCCGCTTTCCAAAGGCATGTCTGCACTTTTCAACTGAACCCCTGCTTCCTGGGTGCTATAGGGCTACCCCATCCCTGAAAGCAGGTCCCTCAGTACCCTGGATTCAACCCCTATCTTTCTGTGGTCCCACAGCATGTATGTGCTCCTTCCCCAGCAGGGTGAAGATGAAGTAAAGCTCTGACCATGGACCATGACGCCCCCACAATCAGGCCCCGCCGCATCCAGAACCAGAACGTCATCCACCGCCTGGAGCGCCGCCGGATCAGCTCAGGCAAAGCCGGCACCCACTGGCACCAAGTCCGCGTCTTCCACCAGAACGTCTTCCCCAACTTCACCGTGGTCAACGTGGAGAAGCCACCCTGCTTCTTGCGCAAGTTTTCCCCTGATGGCCGCTACTTCATCGCCTTCTCCTCTGATCAGACCTCTCTGGAGATCTACGAGTATCAAGGCTGCCAGGCAGCAGAAGACCTCCTGCAAGGCTACGAGGGAGAGATCCTGGCCAACGGCAATGACCAAAGATCTGTCAACATCCGGGGGCGGCTTTTTGAACGCTTCTTTGTCCTGCTCCATATCACCAATGTGGCCTCCAACGGAGAGCACTTGAACCGTGAATGCAGCTTGTTCACTGATGACTGTCGGTATGTGATCGTCGGGTCTGCTGCGTACCTGCCTGAGGAGCCTCACCCTCCCTTCTTCGAGGTTTACCGCAACAGCGAGTCGGTGACCCCTAATCCCCGGTCCCCCTTGGAGGATTATTCCTTGCATATCATAGACCTCCACACGGGCAGACTCTGTGACACACGGACTTTCAAATGTGACAAAGTCATCCTGTCTCACAACCAGGGGCTGTACCTCTATAAGAACATCTTGGCCATTCTCTCTGTGCAGCAACAGACTATTCATGTCTTTCAAGTAACACCCGAGGGTACGTTCATTGACGTACGGACTATCGGCCGCTTCTGCTACGAGGACGATCTCCTGACTCTGTCTGCGGTGTATCCCGAGGTGCAGCGGGACACTCAGACGGGGATGGCCAACCCCTACAAAGAGCCCTTCATAAACTCTTTGAAGCACAGGCTGCTGGTGTACCTGTGGAGAAGGGCTGAGCAGGACGGAAGCGCAATAGCAAAAAGAAGGTTCTTCCAGTACTTTGATCAGTTGAGACAGCTCCGCATGTGGAAGATGCAGCTTCTGGATGAGAACCATCTATTTATCAAATACACTAGTGAAGACGTGGTCACGCTGCGGGTGACGGATCCTTCCCAGGTACTGCCTGCTTTCTCAGGCTGCTCCTTGCTTTGGGGCAAGTGCTCAAGCAGGTACAATGCTGTGAGCTGCGTTTCTTAGCTAAGCCTGTGAATGTTGTGTAAGATTTCCGGTACTTCATTCTTGTGTGAACATTTGACGCCTGTGATAACTGAATAACATCCTTACCTTTTGCTCTCGTAATTTCATTGCTTCCTTCTCAATTAAAAATGAGAGAGAGAAGCTCTGACGTGGTTATCGAGTCCCCTTTCTCCAGGGATTGTTCCCTGTGCTCATAGATGCTGTACAACCCTCTTCTGCTTCCGCAACCCTGGCTGATTTTTTTTTTCAGCTACTATTTCGTGTAGTACACTTACGTTGTAGAGGTAGTCTCTCCCTTTTCTCGTGCATCTTCAAGCATGTTTTTCAAATATAATAGTCTTCATTTTTTCCCAGTAGAATTATCTTTTCTATTCTGCCTACATACTTACTCTTTCAAGCTTCTATCAGAGATGGTATTTATGATCTCTCCAAATTGGAGTAGCAGCTCTTAGATCTAGCAAATGTGCCAATTGCTTCTCCTTTCAGTTTAGTACTAAGGAAGTTGAATTAGAGCAAATATAGCTCAGTCAGTGCTGGGTCCCTCCAGACATTTCATCATCCCACAGGTTGATCATCACTTTTCACTACTGTTAGAGTGGTGGTCAGGTTTTTAGCTTTGTGAAACTGAGGTATTTTTTTAATCTGTTCTATTCCTTTAATCTGCTTGGATTTTATTCTGTTGAAAGTATTTAGCAAGAATTTATCATAAAACTCCAGTGCTGCATGTAGGTCTGATTGTTCCCCACGTGTTTGTTTTTCTTTCATACCCTTCTCTTCCTCCCTATCTGCCAGATCCAGGACTTAGATCCTAGAAGAAATGAACAGTAGTTCTTTGTGTTGCCTTAGTCTAGTTCTTCCTGGAAGATGACTGGTTTGTTTTATTTGTTTCTTATGTGGTGTTTGTTTGAGGGAGTTACTTTGGGAGGGAATAGGTGAGGCTTAATTTAATGAATTTTACCCATTCATGTAAAACTGAGTGGCTGTCTTAAAAACATTAAAGCTTTGTGGAAGTGGCCTTCAGCGTTCTGCTTGTTGCTGGTGTCTGGAAGGGTGCTCCTGACCCCGATGTAAATGTTTGCGGTAGTCTTGGCTCCGCTCTGTGCTGTGGTTACCAAGGTTTTTGTGGTGGGTTTGCTGCAGCGTGCTCTGGTCTTGCTTCACCCGAGGGTTACTTTAAGATGCAGGTTGTGGTTTGTTTGCGGTGTTCCTCAGGCAGTGTGTTTTCTGCTGGAGGAAAAGCATCTCATTTCTCAGTTCTTTCAGGAGATAATTCCAGATGTGTAGCAGTCTCTGCAGACCTGCCTGAATGTCGGCTTTGTGTCAGGGCTTCCTGAAGAAAACTCGGCTCACAAAATAACTAAACCTCTGATTTTTTTCTTTCATCTATAAGAGAGGAACATGAGGTTTCATCTCACTTTAGGCTCCTCTCTTCTTCCTGGCTTCTCTGTCAAGAAGGTCGAGGAAGTCGCTGTTCATGCTTGAGGGTTGCTTGTATATTGTCAGGGTTTGCACTGAATCCTTCAAGATTTTTAATTGTGTCCTGTGTATGTGTAGCGTGGGGATTTTTGTTGTTCTAGGCTTGTGTTGATAGACTTGCCAGCTTTGCTGAGTGATTTCTGTGACGTTCGACTACCACCACCCACGCTGTGAGGATGTTTTGCCCAGGTTATAGGTGCTGCTAAAAAGCAGTGAGGGTGATTTCTGTGGTCACAGAATCACCGAATCTTCATGGTTGGAAGGGACCTTTGAGATCATAGAGTCCAACCACAAAAAAAACCCAAAACACAACAACAAAAAAAACCCACCAAACCAAAAAAATCCAAAAAAACCCACAAAACACCACACACCACACCCACCCACAAACAGACACAAACCAACAATCTCGGGCACTAGAGCATGCCCTGAAGTCCCATGTCTACAAGTTTCTTAAATACCTCCAGGGATGGCGATTCCACCACCTCCCTGGGCAGGCTGTTCCAGTGCCTGACCACTCTCTCAGTAAAGTAATTCTTCCTAATATCTAATCTAATCCTCCCCTGCCCCAGCTTTAGACCATTTCCTCTGGTCCTGTCATTATTCGCTTGGGAGAAGAGTCCAACACCCACCTCTCTACAACCTCCTTTCAGGTAGTTGTAGAGGGCAATGAGGTCCCCCTTCAGCCTCCTCTTCTCCAAACTAAACATGCCCAGTTCCCTCAGCCTCTCCTCATATGACTTGTTCTCTAGACCCCTCACCAGCTTGGTGGCTCTCCTCTGGACATGCTCCAAAGTCAAGGGCATCCTGTAGATGTGTCTGGGTGTTAACCTGGCTAAGGTACTTTTTTTATTTAAGGTTGGAGGATACTCCCTGCAATCTTCAATGATGTAAATAGTTTTTCCTTCTCCTGTCTCCTCTTATTTTCTCTCTGCTCCAGCCCTGTATTTCAGAAGGGCTTCCCTTTCCTCAGGCAGTAGTCTAGTGAGTAACCTCTTCTAGCGCACTTCATTTTGACATGTGGAGGCTGGATTGTATTATCACAATTTATTTTGGGGCTGTAAAACAAACAAACCTTTTGATATTTGCAGGTGGGTAGGGTGAGCAGAGTATCTGCCGTCATCCCTGAGCATTGTTTGGGAGCGGGAGGTGAAGCATTTAGAAATTGCCTTCACCGACAGTGGATTTAACCAGATATGTGTATCTACCATGGGAATTAGTTGCCTTTGAAGTAGGATCAGGTTCTTGCTTTGGGGTGCTAGGGTGTTAGCACTCCCGTCTCTGACAAAAGCTACCTCAAACCAGGGCACTAAGGATTAAGTCTGCCCCTTCCCAATGGGATAGGAATGTCCTTTCCATTCAATGTAGCCGCTCTGACACAATGTCACCTTTTTCCCCTTTTCTTGCTTGCTCATGCCATGAAATGTTGCCATTGCCAATCCACAGCGCGGTGCCTGGACCTTCTTGCAGGTGAATGTTGGCATTAAAAAGAAGTCGTTAGTGTCCTTCAGATTTTCATTTCTGTGCCAGCAGGGTACCTGGAGGGCACAACTTTTTGTGGGCAGTGGTGTAGTGCACAGTGCACTAAAAAGGCTGATCTCTGTGTGATGGAAATATTAAGAAGGAGATGAAAATAATGTCTCTACATAAAGGAAAAAATAATTTGTGGCCAGCTAGCACTGGATTTTAAATAATTTTGTCAGCAGGAATGAAAATTAATTTTGGCACTTTAGAGAGCATTTTTGGATTTGGTGGAGGGCAGAGAGGAAGAGAAAACAGAAATATTGACATGTGGTTTAAGCTGAAAACTTGGAAGTCCATTACGTTTTCTTCATAACTAATCACAGTTAAGAGGTGGATAATTTGGTACCTGTTGAGGCATTTGATTAGCAGAATGGATTAGTGTGAGGAGGTGGGATTCTCCTGCACTGCAGAGAAATTTGGATAGGGTCTGCGGTGTCATGAGGGGAGAAGGAAGGGACAGCTTCCCCACCTGAGCTCCCCTGGGTAACCGCTACCTCTGCCTTTCTCTCCAGCCTTCGTTCTTCGTCGTGTACAACATGGTGACCACAGAAGTTATTGCCGTATTCGAGAATACGTCTGATGAGCTGCTGGAGCTGTTTGAAAACTTCTGTGACCTCTTCAGGAATGCCACCCTGCACAGTGAGGCGGTCCAGTTCCCCTGCTCAGCTTCCAGCAACAACTTTGCCAGGCAGATCCAGCGCCGGTGAGCCATTCGGAGCATGCTTTATACCGTATAGACACACGCTCGCCCCCGACAGCTGAAGGCTAGTATCAAATAATGACGGCAACCCTAAGAAAACCAGTTCCTTTAGTCGCTGGGTCTGGCTTTTACATGGTATATCTTGCAGCCTCATGAATCTGATTTTATATTCCACAGCATCTGTCTTGTTGCAGGAAGGAACAAAACAGCGGCTATCCAGTGCTTAGAAGAAGAAAAAGGAATTTTGAGGGAAAGATGATTCCGGCTCTCCTTGAGTAGTAACTCTTCTGGAGGCTATTAAAGTGTTACTGCCCAGTGGCTTAGGTCCCTGAATATAAGATTTGTCCACATGATAGTGTCATCTATTTGGACATATTTTGCCAAGTGGCATTCTCTGAATTTAGTGTGTATCAAACTGGGTTCTGTAGCATTTTCTCCAGCATCAGGCAAAATGTTGTGGTTCTTGTCAAACGATACTAGGAGAAAGGAAACTTGTCTGCCTAGACCTGTTGTGAAAGTTGAGCAAAATATCAAAATAACCTGTGTTTCTAGAATGTGCTGCAACAGTCAAATGTGGTTTTAATGAGGCTGAGTGTGTTATTTCTCTTGGAATATATTTTTGTATGACTCAGGGTGTTTTGTTCTTCCAGTGACTTGTTTCACATCATCCAAAGTGCTTGGCAATCACTTATGGGTATGAAGCTTCTGTTGATTTTAGGTTGACGTCACATAAATAAGAGGAAGTTGACAGTGTCTGTAACTTTCTAGAGCTGCCTGTCAGGAAATCCATAATGCTTAGTGGAAGAGAGAAAAAGAGAGCTCACTGCAGACACACGAAGAACAACTCCTGCCTTGTGTAGTAGAGAGGAGAATCTTTTCTCCCCCTTGGCTACAAGGGGCTCTAACAGGGGTGTTTAGCTTACATAGCAAAGTATAATAGAGCATAATCCACAGCGAGCTGGCTTTTGGCTGAGTGCTTCTGGTCAAATGGAAGTGTTTACCCTTCTTGATGTATGACATCCATGCAGCTGATCTGACTCTTCTTGCACATGGAAAACTTAAATTTTACTTGGAAAGAGAAATCCAGCCTGTGTTAACTTTCCACTAGGAAGAACTTTCATCTCACTAGTTTCTGAAGAGCTTTGGGCTTCTCATCAAGGTTCTTCCTCATCTAAGGTTTCTCCCTTTTAAAACATAGCAGCTAGAGAGAGGGAGATTCTCAAGTCAACATTAAGGGCTCAACTGTTACTGTGAAACCCGCTGGCTTTTGCTTACGCTGTTTCCAGGCTTCATGGTAAAACTTGGATTGACTGATAAGCTGCTAATCCATCTGTCCCTCTTTCTGATCCTGTTCATTTCCTGTACTGCAGGGCAGCTGGGGCCAGACCACAAGACCACAAGGGTAGGCACAGAATTGTCCTTCTGTCAGTTTGCACTTCAGAGCAGAAACAGTAATGATGAGGGAGGATAAAAAGGTCACCAGAGCTGGTTGATGCTTGAATCACTGTGATACATCTTTGGAAATGAGCTGTTTTAGTTCTTACATTGCTGCTGTTTTTCTTTCCCCATCAGTTTTCCTCCTTAGTTTAAGTTGTGCTGTTCACCTGTGGCCTTTGTGAGTAAAACCTCTTTCTTGGTTTTGTACAGGTTCAAAGACACTATCGTGAATGCCAAGTATGGAGGGCACACGGAGGCCGTGCGGAGGCTGCTGGGCCAGCTCCCCATCAGCGCCCAGTCTTACAGTGGCAGCCCGTACCTCGACCTCTCCCTTTTCAGCTATGATGACAAGTGGGTGTCAGTCATGGAGCGGCCCAAGACCTGCGGTGATCACCCTATAAGGTATGGAAGAGGCCAAGAAGTTGTGTGCGAGGAGAGCAGTGTTAGAGTTACTCCAAACCTGCCATGTGACATCAAATGTGCAGGAAAGGCAGTAGATGAAGGCCTTTTTCTCTTATAGCATCCTTTCACCAAGAGGGTTTATTTCAGCAGTCCCACAAAGCTTGGCCTCTCTCCTTGCGACAACTGTTTTATCTTGTGTGTATGGGAGGGCTCTTAGGTCTGCATGCTGAGCTGCTCTGGGGAAGGTTTGGGAAGCAAAGCCTGAGCTTTTTCTGTATGAATGCTCTTGTTCCTCCTCCTCTTCTTGCAGTCCTGCTGTTGTGTTTGGGCTGCCGAGTCATATGGTTCTGGATGCCTGCTTTCCTCTGCTGGAGGGATCCCTTTAGACCATGTGGGTTTAGCTGGCAAGGATGATCTGGTTTGTCCTGTGAATAAAATAGCAGCTGGGTTAGGTGTTATTCAGATGCTTGTGGTATTGATTTAGCTATTTTCAGACTTTCCTTGTTTACAGTTCTCACACTGGGAGCTGTACTCCTCTTCATATCCCCCTTCTTTCTGTGATCTATAGGAAATTTGATTCTGTAGTAGGAGTTTTAGCCAGATGTAAGGGCCATTCTGTTCCTTTTCTCTCTGAGTCTTCAATGCTGGCGGAAGGAATAAGTCTGATCTTGAGAATAAGGAGGTTTGCAATGCTTCTTGCAGAAACATCAGGACTATTTATTTCTTTTTGTTGGCTGCAGCCATGGCTGCAAGTAGTAGTGGTTAAAAATCCACCATCTCTGGCTTGAAAGGCTCAAAGAGGCTGAGTTCTCCAGGCAGAATAGTGTTTCCACTTACAGTACTGTAAAAGCAAACCTATGCTCTGAAAACAAAGAGAGCCTTCAATGCCTAAGTGCTTTGTTTAGTGACTGCCCACATGTTGGGGGCTCAGGCAGCCTAGGGAGACCATTCTGGCCTGTTTCCCAACTTTATTTTCATCAATGCTTTCTCAAAAAGTGGTTTCATGTCTCCCCTGGCCCTGACTCAGGTGGCGGGGAACCACTGATTATTCCTGTGCTCTCAATTCCCAAATTATGTATATTTAATTGATTTTTTTTTTTTCTGCCTGTATGATTTGGTTTGATCTCCAGCTCCCGTGTTATCTGCAGAGAAAAGCTTGCCCTTTCCCCCTTGTCATGCTTGACGTGGGGAAAACTTGCAGGGCAGCAGTTGTCTGCCAGCGCCAACCTGCGTATGGCTCCCGCAGACAAAAGGGAGCAAAACCGCAGTCATTTGCTGCGGTTACGTCTTTGTAGTAAACAAAGCAAAGTGCCACCTTCCTTCCCTCCCCTGAGCAAACAGGCGTTTCAGAGCCAGAGCTTTTAAAGCTCAAAGCTCTGCAGAGTCAATTAGGACTTGAATAGGGCCTGGGAGCAGTGGGGCTCCTGATTTTTGGAAAGTAAGCAGAAGAAGAGGCACTAACCTTAACCATTCAGTAGCTGAAATAGTGCTGCTGTTTTTCTCACATGCAAAACAAAGGGATTAATAAAATAATGCCACTGCCTGTTGTGGTTAGAGGGCTTGGAAATGAGGGGCCACAGGATTTGTAATGTAAGTCCTATAATTGGCTGGAGTGCAAAACCTTTCAGCAGCTACGGGTGTTGTAATCTGTGTGCAGTTTCCTGGCACAATGTGAGATAGGAAGGCCTCTGTACCTTTTACACATTGGTTTTAGTGCCTCTGTGGGCTGTGTCCTTTTAAACCCTTAGTGCCTTTCTGCATCCCAGAAGGTTCAGCTCTCTTCTCTGGCTACTTGAGAGACCAGGGGTTGTTTGCTCTCAGGAGGGAAGGACTTTAGGTTTTCCATCACTGTCATCTTCCAGTATCTTTTCAGGAGGCTTGAAGAGATATTCAGCGGGTGAAATGATGGCACTTGTGAAGAAGAGGCTCTAACACAGCCATACCTATAGTAGGGGTCTCTAAAATCCATCTAGATGGCTAATAGGGAGCCATTTAACCAAAAAATTGGTCTGCAGATAAATCTTCCATTTTCATACAGTTTGAAAAGGCTGGTCTTGCTGTTTCTGTTGACATACAATTTTATATTGCAGTGCCTAATTTATCCCCAGAGTGAGAGCCCATGGAAATGGCCTCTGATTGCAGAGCACTTTTAAAAATAGATTTAAAAATAGCAAACTGAGCACATCTTTGAGATTACAGGGAGCTTCATCTTGAGTAATAAATTATTGTGAATTGGGGAGAGAGAGAGGAGCAGATGGGGGACTGTGCTTTATTTAAAGAATGACCCTCTGCATAGCCAGCCTTGTGTAGGAGGGGAAGGTCTTTTTGAAAAGCCAAATGCCAAGATTGTGACTCTCTTGCTGGGTTCTTGTGTGCAATTTTCAGGCAGGGCTGGCTGGCACTTTGATTCAGAGGAAGGGAGAGGAGAGTGGCCCTCCAGGAAGAACATGAGGTTCTCAATAGGCTGCGTTGTTAAAATGTGGAGTATGTCTGCTCCTGAAACAGCATCGCCTGTATCTGTCATCACCCGTTCTTCCAGGCTGAGAGCTGAGTGCACCGTATTGCTGGCGGGGGGGAAATGTGCTCTGAGATTAAAAGCATTCTCGGAGTTAAAACCAGAGGAAAATGCAAAATACCCACATGTACTAAGTGATGGTGGAAAAAGAAACAGCTGAGAGGCAAAATGGCAATTCTGTGCCCAAAACTGAAGAGCAGAGAAAATGGTCTAAGGAACTGAGACAACTTGAGGGTGAGGACTTGAGTTAGAGCCCAGCTGCTTTGTGAAGGTACCACATCCAGAAACCTCCACCAAAGTCTTGGGGAGGGTGGGGTCATCACAGAGAGTCCCCTCTTCCCACAGTAGCACAGGACAGTGGCTTTACCTGGGCTTGTGTCGGTTACACGGAGTATGCAGAGAAGGTTCAAGAAGCAAAGAGCTTGTTCAACTCTCCTGTCTCTTCAGCGCTGTTTGCCTCATCCCCTTGGCAGTGATTGCTTTGTGCTGAAGCTGTATTCTGGACCTCACCTGTTTGGAGACACAAATGAGCTTGACCCACAGGCAGGTTTGTGGGTGACAGCAGATGGATGCAAGGTTTTCCTTGACCCCTGCTCTTGCTCTAATTGTTGAATGCAATCCACCAGGTGCTTCCTGCCCATCCTATCTTGTTAATGGTTTTGGTGGAAGTCTGAAACGAACTGCAAAGCCTTGCTTGAGCTGTAAAGTACAACTTGGCGTCTTTGAGCAGAATTGGATCCAGATGTTTACCTTCATTATCCTGAATGCGGATATAGCAAGGCACAAGAGCAGCAGCATAAAGCCTACCTGGCAGCAGCAGGAGAGGAAAGGGGTGGCCTTACACTCTGAGTGAAGGCCATTACTAAAGCAAGTGAGCTCAGTTCTGTACGGTATATCTGCCTTAGGGATCAAGGAGAGTAGCTTCCATTAAGAATTAAGAGAGTATGGAGAGCCAGGACAGGTGAGGTCTGGACCAGACTTATTCCCCCTTGTGAAGTCAGCTATGTCCACTGAAATGACAGGCAGAGTTCTCTCACTGGTGATACTAAAGTGAAATCAAGCTTTTCTAGGCATTGGAAAACTAGCTGCCCTGGGAGGGACTTTCCGGTATAGCCAAGAGCCAGACACCCAGCTGAGGACCTCTTGCCCCTGAGGGAGTACCAGAGATTGAACAAGGCACTTGTCTCTGTGTGTGAAGAGCCCAGATGGAAAAGTCAGTAGTCGGGAACAGCCATAATTGACTTTCTCTTCCTTTCAGATTTTACGCTCGTGATTCTGGCCTCTTGAAGTTTGAGATCCAGGCGGGACTCCTGGGGCGACCCATCAATCACACAGTGCGACGCCTGGTTGCGTTCACCTTCCATCCCTTCGAGCCCTTTGCCATCTCGGTGCAGCGCACTAACGCCGAGTACGTGGTTAACTTCCACATGAGGCACAGCTGCACGTAGCGCGACACATGGGCAGGGCGGCTGCTCTCCTTGGGTCTGGGACTCTGCCACAGACCCACCAAAGCCAGACGTTTGCGCCTTCTACGAAACCAAACCGTCATTCATGTCAAGAAACCTGACCTGGGAGCTCCTACCAGCCGGCATCTTGCAGGGATCTCAGCTGTGGAAAGCCGATCCCATCAAGTTAGGACTGTGAATATTTCTTCTGACCCTGTTTGTACTGTGGAGGTCCCCGCTGCATTAAGCGCTGCTGTCGTTCCCTATTCCTGTTGGTGAACAACGCGTAGCTGAGGTTCCTTTCCTGGTTTCCCAGAGGCACGTCCGTTTTTCTCTCCTTAGGATGGCAGAGATGGAGCTTTGCAACACATTTGTGGAGTGCTCCCTTCTGCACTGGTGCTCTCCTGCCATGTTGAGACAAACAGCCTCAGTAGAGGCTCCCAGTAGAGGGAGTGAATGGGAGCCATGGGGAGGGCTTAGAAATACAGCTGCCCGTGTTTGTATCTTCAGTATTACTAGGGAAATGAAATCCTGTTCTCATCCACACAATCTACTCACTTGATTTTAATATGCAAGAGGTCAGGAAAAAAAGATGTGAGAAATCACATCGGTTGAGAGACATGAGGTGTGTTCCTGACTCTTATGCAAGTCACTTAATCTTTGTGCCTTAATATCTCTAAAAGCTCCTAAGTGAAAGGTAGGATATTAATCCCAGAAAGCCAGGGCAGCTGCCTGTGTCTCTAATGCACAAGGATGTGGGCACAGAAGGAAGATGGGAGGCCAGGAAGGGTGTGGGGAGCAGCAGTAGCTCCTCGATCACATCGGATGGACTTTTCTGCAGCGTGGGGGTGAATCCTTACGGTTCTGCTGCTGAGGGGAAGGGAGACCCAGCTGCTGGCACCCTCCTGCGTGTTGGAGTATGAGCACGGAGAATTGTAGCATTTGGATTTGCCCACGAAGGAGGGGGGAGAGCCGAGTTAACGTGCATTGCAGCAGGTTTGCAGTTGGGAGACGAGCTTGTTGACTTAGGTTGCTTACCTATCTCTGATACGCTGTTCTCTGTGAGAACCCCATTTGCTGTTCCCAGGCTTCAAAGCACAGCTGGCTGGTGTGTCGATGCTGACTGGACCACTGCGGTGTTTATGATAAAATAGGCTCCTGGGTGTAATATTACCTGCCACTGTAGGCTGGTGAGGATGCTGGCCTGCCCTTCTCTTAAAAAAAAAAAAAAAAAAATGGAGTTTTTGGTTGTAGGCCAACATTTGGGTTTTTTTCTGCACACAGGCTGGTTTATGACTGTGTGCTGCCAGGCAGTGCAACCATCCCAGCATGGCGAGGTGCCCTGTCGGAAGCTGGAGCCTGCTGTTGTCCCATTCCCATGGGAGAGACAGAGGGGGCATTTAAAAATTGGTGCTTATACATGGGAGACCCTCTACTTCAAAGGACCCTGTGGGTGTCTTGTTTGGACCAAAATGAGCTGTGGGTGATATGTTGTGGCCTGTGAAGAACAGTATTGAAGTCATACATTCATTTTTCATGGTAATGCATAGGAAAATAACTGTGTGGGTGCCTGCTTATAGGATGAATAGTGGACCTTGTAATGGAGGGTGCCCTGGGGTCCTTGAATCAGCCTTTACTCTCTGTCTCATGGTACTTGTCTCCTCTCCTGGTCTTGCTAAACATATTTCTAGGCTAAGACATTGTATTTCACCGTGCTTTTCCTGGTGTTTGCACTGTTGGTTTCTCAGGTCCGTCAAGAGCGACTTCAGGTCAGGAGACTGCTAATAGAGGAGGTGTCAGGCCACGCACGCTTTAGTTCCAGGTTCCTCTCCATCTAATAACACTATTTGTCAAGGTTTTAGGTTTTTATCCTGTGATCTGTTCCTCAAACATTCAGTTAAAGCTCCAAGTGGAGAATCATTTGCACATTGTAGGTAATGGATTTACGTCCTTCTGCACCGCTTTCACATTTGTTCACACTTCCAGTATGAGACTTTTTTTTACTTTTTTTTTTTTTTTTTTCCCCAAAAGCTCTCAGCAGCTCCATCCAAGACTGGGTTTACTCCTTGGTGTCACAGCCTCGGAGGTCAGTTCTTATTGAAATAGCTGTCAGATCTCCATTTAGACTTTTTTTTTGTGTGTGTGTCAAAAATATAAACCATTTCTGCAGTTGGGGCTTTTGCCAAATTCAGGCTGTCCTGCGTGGAGCAGTGAGCGTGGCACGGATTGTTGGACTAGGGGCTGAGACCAGAGATCTGTTCTTAGCTCTGCTATTAAATTGTTCCGTGACTGGGGGCAAATCTCTTCCTGTTCCAGCTGGTGTTTTCTTCTCCGCAAATGAGGCCAAAAACATATTTTCAGCTTTTGTAAAACACTTTGAGATTCATGGGTAAAAAGTGCTGGATAAGTGCTAAGTATTTTCTTATTATGTTTGCAGACAAACTGATTGATCATTCTGGGTAGTAATTGCCTTGGAGTAGCGTAGCAGATCCTCTGGTCTTGGCTGCTGCATTTTATATCTACAACAGAGTTAATTTTATGACAGAAATGTATTGAAAGAAAAGTCTCTCATGCTTGAAATTTTGATTCTTTTATTTAAGAAACAAGAAGTGTGTGTGTGGTGGGGAGGGTGGGAGGAAAGGGGAGATATTTTCTACCTGATATTTTTCCTAGGCTAGAATAAACGTTTGTTAGCCACACAAGACAAAAACGGAATAAACAGAATTTGCTTTAAGAGCCTGATTTGTTGTCTTTGTCTTCCAAAAATCTTAATGGTGCAGACAGGAATCCCTTTCTCTTTTCTAAGAAGAGATGGCAGGGGTGTGCCTTGGACCACGCAGGCATATCGCATGGGAGTTTGCTGCCTCTTCCTGGCACTTGGGGTACCAGCCTGTTAAAGGATGTTCCTACCTGAGGCATTTCTCCAGTTACTACGGATTTCTCAAATTCTTGTCTACATGAGCTGATGCTGGGGGTTGAATACTTGTCCTTGGTTACGTTTTCCCTGTTGTATGTTATTACTCACCCAACTTGTATTCAGAAACTCTTCCTTTAGCATTTGTCTAACCTGCTGGCTGTTTTTCTGCTGATGCTCTGTGATCAAGAGATGAAAGTTGAAGGTCACACCTTGTTTGGCAGAGGACCCATCACCTACCCACTGCTTTTAGGATGGGCCAGGGCACTTGGATTTTCTGCTGCGTGCTGCTCCCAGCCGCGATGCAGCTTTGCAGAACATTGTGGCTGAGAACATGCAGGCAGGACCTTCCCAAAGTCTGGGATCCCGCTGGAATCCACTGCTGCTCTGTAACAACTTGGCGGCATCCCCGTTTATGTTAGTTCCTCTAAGCATCCACATCTTGGCATGAAAGCCACTTTCCTTCAAACCTTTCCTCCCTTTTCACATGTGCAGTTCTCTGATGCTTTCTTTTGGAGACCGTGAGAGTATCAGAAAGCTCTTGAGCCTGTGGCTTTTCAGATAGGCACTAAGTGATGAGAAGATGCTTGACTTGGAAACCATGTTTGACTGGCAGCAGAATTCCATCTTTTGTTACTTCTTGTGCTGCCTTTGCTTTTAAAAACAAACAAACAAGTAGTAAAAGCAGGACACTTGCAATATTTCTTATATAAACTGCATTAGACAGCCAGCCACAGAAATCCCATTAGAATCAAATCTATGTATCCGTTAATGGTGTGTCCTACTAAAGACTCCTTTCAATTAACCTTCCAGCACTGAGTGGCTGGCCCTGATTTAGCTCCCTGATGTTCTCGGTGTACTTATAGGACCTTCCTTTTGCTCAGGTGCTGGCGTCTATTATGCTTCCCTCAGTCCTTTTTGACCCAGCCAAGAAGAATCAGATTTCTGGTGTTTTAAGAAGTCTCTTTGTCTTTCTTGTTTGTGTGCTCTGTTTTGCTGCTTTTCTGCCAGTTTCTCCTGCAGGATCTCTCGGGGCTGTAGGCAGAGGGATGGTAAAGGCTGGATGGCAATGGGACATGTGGCCCTCCGTCAGCTTTCGTCCTTGTGTGAACCTTTATCAGATGGGTGCACGCTGCAGAGCAAATAGATGGTGCTGTGGGCAAGCAACAGGAGAGGATTTTGTGGGTTTGCTTTTGCCTTGCTTTCCGAGTTTCAGAGCCCAGGTTGCTGGTGTGCTTCAGTCCTTGTGCTTCCCTGTCTTGTTATATGGTTGTAAAAGCTTTTCTGACCAAATACTTCTCAGGAGGAGGGAATGGTGAAAGGGCTTTTATTTTTTTTTTCTTTCTTTTTTTTTTCTTTTTTCCTTGCTCCAGGGCTGTGGGGGATGTGGGTTGAGCTGTGCAAAGTCAGTCATTGGAGCAGTAACAGCCTGGCACTACCTGCCCACCAGGCTGACTGCTCATCAGGCAGCAGCATCCTCTGCTAGAGCCGTTTAAGGTCTGATTTGCCTTTGTTTCTCTCAGGGAAGAGCTGTACTTACCGCGTAAGGAAATGAGTTCTCAGAAAAATACCGATGTGGGAAAAACCCTGAATTGCATGTTCTTTTCCTGATGTTTTGACATAAAAATACTGCCCCGGTTTTAGACTAGCAATCTGGAACCTAGTAAATCGTGGGTGACTTCGTGGTCCTGCATGTGAGGAGAACTGAAAAGGGGCACAGTGCCCTTAGTCCCAGCTATTCAGGGTTATGCTGCAGCATCGAGGTAACATGTTGGCCCTTGCTTGGTGAACAAAGAATCAAGGACGAGCCTACAGGCTTTGCTGCATTTGTGCAGAGGTAGCTTTTTACCGTGTCTCGTTTCTTTCCTCCCAGAAGCCAAATCCTTTCCTAGGGCACCTTCTAGCTGTTGCAGTTTGCTAGTGGGGTGATTGCTGTCCTTGGTTTTGCGAGGATGCCAGTTGCACCTGAAAATTGGAGGATGCTTTTAGAGGAGCGTGGCAGGGAGATGCTCAGTGGGTGCCCAGGGCTGCTGGCAGGCCAGAGGGAGGAGGACCACAGGGAGAAATGCCTCCAAGGGGAGCTTTCCTAGAGGAGGAGCAGCACAGCACTTGGCCACTGTGGAAGAAAATCCTATAGAAACTGCAACAAGGGAATGGAAAATTGGAGGTAATACAAAGCCCCCAACATTTTCTAGATTCTGCTTTGCCCAGGTACAAACTGGAGCCTTTGGAGGAGTTACGTTTCTATGGGTGACAGAACTAGTTTGAATTCAGCCTTCTTAAAGCCAGGAACATGCTACTTCTGTTCTCCATGGCTTTCCTTCTCTTTCTTTCTCCCCAGCAGCTTTGCAACATACCTCTGAGCGTGGGCCAAAGCAGCCCTGGCTTTGCCTGGAGGACTCCCTGAGCCCCTGCTCTTGGTAGGACACCATCACCCTCTGAAACTGCTCTTGCACAAGTCTGTCCCCTCATCTGCCAGTGTCCTTCCTCCATCCAGGTGTGTTGTGACAGCCTGTGGTAGAGAGGCAGAGCGGTACAAGAGAGAGTTGGGTGGCCCAGCAACCTGTCTCCATCCCAGTGCCTGATGAACTGGGTGGATGCTTCTGGTTACCTTGGATAGGGCTGGTGAGGATGGGCTGGCGGTGTTGGCATCCAACCCCGGGTCTGAGCCCTGCTGGAGGACAGCCATGGGACTGGCTGTCTCGGCTGTGCAAGGAGGTCTGGGGGGGTGGGAGCCAGGTGGCCAGCAGGGAGGCCCCATCAGAGCTAGCTGACTGCGGATCGACGTGATTTTAGGGTGTTAATAACAGCAGCAGGCAGCACTGCATCCCTCCAATCGCCTGCTCGCTGCTGCCAGGCTGGTCATTTGATAGCTCCTTGGTGCTCCTCAAAGGCGTAAAATGGAGCGATGCCGGATTAGATGTACCCGCTGCCCTTGGCAAGCGCTGGGGAGATACGGTCCTCGCCCTCCCGCCTCCGGCCTGCTGGCGCCCAGTGCTGTCGCCATGGCAACGGGGAGAAACAGCCATCCGCATGGAAACGGCCTTGCTGCGCCCAGCAACCGATTCAGGAGGGAAACAGTTCAAATGGTGAGTTTGGAGAGGTGAGGGGCACCGGCATCCCTGCGGCAACCAGTGGGGAGCACTGGCCCGCTATACTGGGCTGAACCCACATCCTGTGGGATCTTGCAGCATCAGTACTGTCCCCACAGTGGGACACCCCTCTGAAACACCAGCATCGCCCCCATCGCATCTCCAGCTGTGAAGGATGGTCGTTGTTGCTGCTGCCCTACTTTTGGGGGCTGGTCCCTAGGTCAGGGTAAGGTCCAGATTAGCTGTGCTGATACCCGTGGCAGCGTAGCTAGGTCACTGGTTCAGCCCTGACCGGTGAGTCCTTAATGCTAGTAAAATCCCCCTCTGAAAGGGAGAAGGGGCAGCCAAACAAGGTCTCCTGTAACATAGGGCAGACAAATGTCGTGTTGACAGCGCGATTGTGCGGTGCAGCCCGTCTGGCTTCGGGCAGCAAAGTCCGAGTTAATCTCTCTCCTCCTCCTGCCTCCTACCCCTTATCCCCCCAGACAGTGGCTCTGCCCACGTTGGCTTCTTCCCCAGAGAGGGCTCAGATTTTAAGATGTTGGCGCTGACCTGCTGGCTCCGATAAGGGCTGGGGAGAGCAGCCCTGCCGTGTGGCTGCTGGAGACCCAGCAGGGTTTGTCCCAGTTTCACACTGGCCCTTTGGTGAGAGCACTGCCACTCTTGGCTGCAGGATCACAAAGAAGAAGATCTTCCCAGCCAGCTGCACTGCTTCTCTTGCAGGGATGTCAGTCAACAGGGCTGGTTTTCCAACCATGTCCAAGGGCAGATTGTTTCAAAGCATCTCCCAGCGCTGGAGCAGGCTGCTTCCCGGCTGTCGGCATTACAGAGAAGCCCAGAGGGTTGGCCCATCTGAAGTCATTTGCAATCCTTGGTTGGTTTGACCCTGGCAGCTCAGGAAATTGATAATTTACTTCTGTGGATTTGGCAGGAGTAAAATGAAAGGCAGCATCTAGGTCTTGTCAAGGGGCTGTGTGAGAGTCTTGGTGGGCAATTAGGAGAGTGAGTTGTTTGCCTGCAGGCTGGTGCATAAAGAGGTGAGAGTTGTGTTTCTCCACCTCATCTTGGGACCTGCTGAAGGTGCTGGAGATGAGTGGTTGAGGGATGAAATATGTGTCTTTCTCCTGCCTGGGGCCCTGAGTTTTATTTGTTACCTGGAGTCCTGCGTGTGGTGGGAAACCTGGTCTGCTTCTGCAGAGAGGAGCAGGCAGAGGGAGAAAGGGCCAAAAGCTGGAGTCTTTAGTGATGTGGCCAGGAGATGCAGTGGACATCAACCCCAGCCACTCTGGCTTAGAATTTGGCTTTGCAAAATGAATCATTAAGTGGTGAAGCACAGAGGAGGGATTTCAGAGCCAGCTCGGAAGGGGAAGGAGGGTTTTGAGCACTGTCATTGCTGCTTGAAGAGGCTTTGGAGCAGTTTCTAAATACAGCTTTGGGATGGTCTTTGTGCCTTCTGTAAAATGGTGAAGTGAAAGCCCCAAAGAGCTGGTCATGCTGGCAGGGAGGGCTCCTAAGCAAAGCCACCCAGTGCTTCTGACATGGAGGTCTGGCTGGGAGAACAGCAACAGGGAGTGCATCTAGCCTGATCCTGAAACGCAGCTGCTGCGGGAGAGCCCTTTCCTGCATCCTTCTCCTAATCCGTGCTGGCTCTTGGACCACCAGATGGGAGATTTTAGCCTTAGGAAAGGGGTTTTTTAATGTTGTATTTTCACTTCTTGCATTTTTCCCTCCATGTTCTCTCCCTTTCCCGACCTACTGTTTCATTCCCTGCATCCTTGCTTAGAATTCAGCCTCTTGCACGCAACCCTTTCTCCCTTTTGTCTCTTTTCTCTGGAAAAACAAGCCGTCAAGCTGCTGTCGGGATCAGCTGTCCCAAGTAACGGCTGGTGGGGCTCTGTAGCTGCTGAGAGGTTTGGGTCCAGGTCCCGGATCTGTGCACAGCATCTGACTCTCAGTGGATGAAGAAAGGCTGAGAGAGCTGGGACTCTTTAGCCTGGAGAAGAGAAGGCTGAGGGGGAGACCTTATCAATGCTTGTAAGTATCTCAAGGGTAGGTTGAAGGAGGAGGGAGCCAGACTCTTTTCAGTGGTTGCCAGTGAGAGGACGAGGGGCAACGGGCACAAGCTGGAACATAGGAGGTTCCACTCAAATATGAGAAAAAAATTCTTCACAAGTGAGGGTGACAGAGCACTGGAACAGGCTGCCCAGGGAGGGTGTGGAGTCCCCTTCTTTGGAGATTTTCAAGACCCGCCTGGATGCAGTCCTGAGTAACATGCTCTGACATGCTCTGGGCAATCCTGCTTCAGCAGGGGAGTTGGACTAGATGATCTCTATGGTCCCTTCCAACTCTAACAAAAATTCAGTGAAATTCAGTGATGTGGGTGTAGGAAGAGAGCTATGAGCTCCAGAGAAAGGAAAGGACCCTGCCATGTGCCACTAGTGCAGGGGGAGCTTGGGGACCACGGCAGGGGAGGCGTGAGTGGTTTCAAAAAAAAAGGGGATAGCATCAAAGCTCGGCTCCCTTCTGCACATCCCTAAGAGGACCCTGCAGCCCAGCTTCACCATCAGCACGGGAACTTGGATGCTATTAGGCAGTTCATTAGTAAAACCTCTGAGCAGTTCCCATTGCTGTTGAGTACCCATTTAATGCCTCTTGAGGGAAGAGGAGAACATTGGAAAAGCACAAAAACAATCTGAGGGCCCTTGATCTCGTTTTGGTCTGAGAGGTCATGGGCTGAGGTTGGAGGGGCAGCTGGGGAGGGGAAGAGGGGCCGGGCAGGGACGGATGCCAGGCATGAAAGCAGCACCGTGATTATCCGCCCAAGTCCGAGTGCAAAAACATAACCTGACTTGAACTGTTACTTCTCAAAAGCTCCCCTAAGGGTGATTTAGGGTTATAAACACCTACTCACTGACCTGCTTTGTGCACATCTCGAGCCAGGTATTCCCGCTCCAGAGGGAAAGCCGGCAAAACCTGTGCAGATGTCCCTAACAGCTGCAGCTGGGCTGCGGTAAACCACCCCTGCTGCTACCGTTTATTAGCGCTGCAGGGTCTGTCCCCTTCTCCTTGCTTGCTTGTGTATACAGTCAGCTGTTAAAGGACACTGACATCACTTAATTAATGGTTTAATTGAATCTCACAAAGGGATCGAAATTGGCTGCCTGACTCCCGTCACCGAGATGTTCACATAAGAAGTAGTAAATCACCAATTCAGCAGATAAAGCTGCTTCTCTATGTAGAAACTCCTTGTCGCTGGGGATAGCGAAATAATTCCTCTTTGCAGAATAATATACTATTAGGGAGAAGGCTGGGGGCCGTTTATCCAAGCCACCAGGTGCCACCCATGTCCAAGAGAAGGGTAACTGAGTTAGACTAACTCCCCAAGGTGGTATAGCACTCATTAAGGGGTAAACAGACCCGAGGTAGCATTTTAGGTGTAAGTCTGTTTGTGTTTCACCCCCTGTGTGATGGAGAAAGGTCCACGTGGTATTTTAAAAGGGAGGGCAAAACCCCAGAAAGACCAGGGTTGAACCACGATAAACCTTTGTGGTCAGTAGCAGCTTCTGAGCTTGTTTCCAGAGGAAAAAAAAAGGCTTGAGAGCAGGGAGTCAAAAGTTTGGAGGGAGTGGAGAGAGGTGATGATCTAGATAAGGGGATTGAGTGCACCCTCAGTAAGTTTGCGGATGACACCAAGCTAGGTGGGAGTGTTGATCTGCTTGAGGGTCGGCAGGCTCTACAGAGGGACCTGGACAGGTTGGACCAATGGGCCAAGGCCAATGGGATGAGGTTTAATAAGGCCAAGTGCCGGGTTCTGCATTTCGGTCACAACAACCCCAAGCAACGCTACAGGCTTGGGGAAGAGTGGCTGGAAAGCTGCCTGGCAGAAAAGGACCTGGGAGTGTTAGTGGACAGCCGGCTTAACATGAGCCAGCAGTGTGCCCAGGCGGCCAAGAAGGCCAACGGCATCCTGGCCTGTATCAGGAATAGCGTGGCCAGCAGGAGCAGGGAAGTCATCGTGCCTCTGTACTCGGCACTGGTGAGGCCTCATCTCGAGTACTGTGTTCAGTTTTGGGCCCCTCACTACAGGAAAGACATTGAAGTGCTGGAGCGTGTCCAGAGGAGAGCCACCAAGCTGGTGAGGGGTCTGGAGAACAAGTCCTATGAGGAGAGGCTGAGGGAACTGGGCATGTTTAGTTTGGAGAAGAGGAGGCTGAGGGGAGACCTCATTGCCCTCTACAACTACCTGAAAGGAAACTGTAGAGAGGCGGGGGTTGGCCTCTTCTCCCAAGGGAATAATGACAGGACCAGAGGAAATGGTATGAAGCTGCGGCAAGGGAGGTTTAGATTAGATATTAGGAAGAGTTACTTTACTGAGAGAGTGGTCAAGCACTGGAACAGCCTGCCCAGGGAGGTGGTGGAGTCACCATCCCTGGAGGTATTTAAGAAACGTGTAGACGTGGCTCTTCAGGGCATGCTCTAGTGCCCGGGATTGTTGGTTTGTGGTGGGGTGTTGTGTGTGGGGTTTAGTTGATGGATGCTGCTTTTTTTTTTTTTTTTTTTTTTTTTTGGGGGGTTGTTGTTTGTTTGGTTTTGTGTTGTGTTTTTTTTGTTTGTTTGTGTGTTTTTGTTTTTTTTTTTTTTTTTTTTAATGTGGTTGGACTCGATGATCTCAAAGGTCCCTTCCAACCACTAAGATTCTGTGATTCTGTGATTCTGTGAAAATTCCCCAAAGCAATGGGAAAGCCCAAAGGGGAGAGGATGTGACCCTAATGAGGGTGCTAATGTGGTGACCGCGCTACTGAGAAGTGAAGTAATTGCTGCTCAGGAGGAATGTGAGCCAGCAGAAAACAGTATTCCACCCAGGTGCCAAGAAAAGCAATTAGAACTGGTAAACACCAGTGGCTGACTAAAACCAGGCCCTTAATTAATAGTTTCATCTGAAGGGTAAGGAAATCATTAAGTGCTATCGGTGTCTATTAATTCCCTGCAAGATGAACAACAACAGTTTTAAGATCTCTTTCACTGTGCAGCGTGTGCAGGAAGAAGCGATGAGCCCCTGCACGAGGTGGGAGAGGTTGCTTTGTGCAGCTGTGCTCCTCGCTTCACTGACGGCTGCCCCGGAGGCCCGGGACGTGCTGGAGGATAAACATCTCAGACCGAGCATTTAGGTAGGACATGGCTTTGGGGCTGCTCCGTCAGGGCAGGAGAGAAGGTGGGTGGAAAAATGTGACTTCAACAAAAAGCCGTGTGGCTGAAGCGCTGTGCTGGAGAGCTCAGGGAGGGTATGCAGAGCTGGGGGTTTGGAAGATAAATATTCGTGGTACTCTACAGATCCAGCCACTGAACCATGGAGGGTAGTGTCAGCCTCTTCTGTCCAGCTCAGAGAGTGCTGTATAAATATCAGTTGGAGGAAGAAATAGGGATGGGTACCAGAACTAGGGAAAGCAGATAAAACTTCCTACTGTCTAAGCTCTGGTGGTGTATTGCTGGACTTCATGAAGTGTTCCCAAATCCTCAGAAACCAAGAGTGTTAAGGAGTGGCCTTTACAAAGGGCACAGCCTTGATTCTAAGTCTGGATAAGATGAAGATTTATTATTGTTGCTTTCTGACTCTCGAGTCATCCACCTACCCTTCCCTGAATTTCGGAAGGACTGCAAATCTCTTCCCAATCTTATTTTTCAATTTGTTCTCTCATCTTTATCTGACGTGGGCACTTGTGCTGCACAGAGGCGAGGAGCAGCTTGGGGTGGAAAGCGGCAATGCTTGGTTTTCCTGCTGTGTTAGGCAGCGCATCGCTGACCAGCCTTGCCAGCGCCGACCAGTACTCCTCCTGTCTCAGGGCTGGTCGCTGCTGGTGTGGAAATCAGCCCAGCCTGGCTGTAAGGCACACCAGCATTCACACACGCTTCCCCAGCCGGCTGCCTGGGTACTCGGAGCGTTAATCTTGGCAGTTTATAGCTGACCTGGTGTCTTCTCCATCAAAAGAGGACTATGGAGACACTAGAAGCTCAGCCGTATTTCTGGAGTGAGGGGGAAGCTCTTCTAGTGTGTCAAACACCTATGGAAGAGCCTCTCTTCCTCGCTGTCAAATCCGTGACAGCTCAAGGAACTTCCCTTTAGGATAACCTACCCTTCTCTTCAAATTGAGACAGTTGGAGTAAGGCAAGGGGATTCATCCCAGTCTTGTTTTCTTCTCTTCTGTCAAATGCAACTCAACAGGCTCTTCTCAGCAGACTGATTTCTTTCAAAACCTGCCGTCTGCCATTCAGCCCCATGAAGGAGGCTCACTGCCTTGTTGCCATGGTACCCTTTCTCTAAAGAGGAATAGTTAATTACACAATTTAAAAAACTAAGGAGGAACGACGGAAAGAGAAATAATAGAAAGGAAGATTCTGGGCTGGTGATAGAACTGCTGGCTGCACCAAAATACACTGTTTCCAAGTGAAATATTTGCCGGGTGTATGCTGTGTGCAGCCAGGGCTTCTCCGTATTCCAAGGAGCCGCCCTTTGTTGGGCGGTGTGCCTCTGCCATCCAGGGAATCAGTCCTGTAGTCACTGCTGTTACCTTCCCTGGTTAATGCTCCAGAGCCCCAGACATATTTGCTTGGCTGAAATTCTCTCTGGATGGAGCTGGGACAGCAATAATACATCACAGACCCATGACAAGCTCACACTGGCTGTGGATAATACAGAGGTACAGTTCAGGATTTCAGCGTTTTAAATCTCGGCAGCATTTCGTTGTTCCTCAGCCTTACTAATCCCCTGCTTGCTTTACCCAGGACCTCAGAAAATCCAGTTTGTGGCGCCCAAGGTGGGACCAAAGAGACAGTGAGCATCAAAACTGGCAAGATCCCAGCCCCTTTAGGACTGGCATTTTCCACTTGCCAATAGCACCGGCTGGCCAGCTACAGCCTGGGCGAAACAAAGCACCGCAACAGATCTTGGCCAGTGATGGATCCAGGCTACAGTGCTCCGTGCTGTGAGAAGAGGGAGAGCAGCCTCTCGCACGGCACCCTGAGCTCTGCAAGACAGGGGGAAGACGAAGAGTTACCCCACAACCTGCTCCTAAATATGGGCAGTGAGAGACAGAGGGAAGGAAGATGACGTGACCCCGTGCAGTTGTTTACTACAGAGAACTGGAAGGAGATCTGTTTTGGTACAGACCTCAAGCTCCCCTTCTGCCTAACGAGGGCAATAATAGCACCGAGGGCTAGACCACAGCCACATACGGTGCTGAGGAAGAGAGCAGTCGAGAGGCAATAATAATCCAGAATACTTCTGGGAACACAGCGGGAAAAGCTGTCAAAAGACCAACATTTTAATCAGCAAACTTCATACACAAGAGCCTTCCCACTAAGGGAGTAAACGTGTTCCTGCTTTTACCACCAGCTTCTACCACCTGGGCTTCTAAGGCCCAGGATGGTCTGTCTTCTTCAAGCTTTCCTTAGAAAGCATTTCCAAGGAGGGTGGATTTCCAGAATCTGTCACAGGAGCAACATTCAACACAGTCCCTGTTGCATGAATTGATGTTGAATGCGGTGTGTCTTCTGTTCTCCCCTCACATCCGCCTGGCTTTCCGTGGGCGGCAGCCGTTGTGCGGAACCGGGGTGTTGTCAGTGATAGAGATGATCTCCAGACCCCCCATAGTCAAACCCTTGATGGCAGCCTGCAAGAACAAGACAGCAGAGAAGGGAAAAATCTTAGAGAAAGAGAGTTTGGTCCCCTGTCCAAAAATCAACTTTTTCCAATGGTTCTACTTTGTAATTATCTTAAAAATAAGTAATTCATATCAGAAAACCCGGTTTAAACCTATCTGCTCCAGTCTTTCCATGAGAGTTCCCATCAGCTTTCCCACTTTAGTTGGAAGAAGTCCCAAATACAGCTTTTATTCTGTCTCTAAAGTGAAATTACTCTAAAAATTTAATTATTCTAAAATTTTATTACTAGGCACTTTACATCACCTCCACAAATACCAAGTTAACAGATGTAGTCAGGAGACCAGCCTGAAATTACAAGACCTGGATGATGCCTGAGAAAGAAAAATATGAAAAGAAACTCTGACACCTACTTTGCGTCCTGGTCCCAGTCCTTTCACCATGACTCGTACGTGTAACACGCCCTTCCCACGTGCTTTCTGCGAAAAGAACAGGTTGGTTAGTGTTCTCTTTGGTATTATTAATGCTGCTCTGGATCCCCTGGAGTCTTTCATTCCCTTTTGACCCACTATCATAGTATTTAAGTGAAAAAAAAAAAAAAAAAAAAAGAGTAGGTAGTAATGGATACAGAAGACAAATATGGGGATTATTGCCCAAAGACAGAAGGAGAAAAGGAGGCCTGGATACAGCCATGGTAGTTTCAAGAAGACTTCTGTGCTCAGCTGTCAACTCTGCGTACAGAGAAAGCTTTAACATCAAACTATCCGTGACCTAAAGCCAGGGCAGAAAATGACATATCCATGGATACGTGACTGAACTGGCAAGGGACTAACAAGGACTAACTCAAAGCTGTTTTCCCTCCTCTAATGCAGCGACTTCTCTCCTGTGATCAGTGGATTCCTTCTGGAGGGTAAATGAGAAAAGCAGGCGAACTTTGTATTTGCTGTGCAGGAGTCCACACCTTCAGTGCAAAAATTCTAGGGGCCTGCAAATTGAAACTGAAAAACACCTGCTGTAAAGCATAGCCGTGCTGCCACCAAGTGGATGGAGCTCTGCTGGGCCTCTCACTTTCCACGTTCGGGTGCAATTCATGTACTAACAACTTTAACAGTGACGGAATAAATCTGTCCAAGCACAGCTATGCAGCTATTATGAGGCTCTGATGAGCACAGATAAATAGCACAGATAAATCTTATATTCCTCTGAGCCAACCACAATAAGCTGTTGGCCAGCAGCAGCATCAAACACCTCTGACATGAAAGGCTGAAGTGAGTTCTGCCTAATTTAAGATAAGGATTTTCAGTTTAACCTTGCCTCATTCTGCTGTAATGAGGACCATGACACAGCCAGCCTCATCTTCTCCTGCCACCTGGACACCCACATGATTTTTTAGGAACTATTGCAGTAAACCGTATGCAGCTGGAAATTGCATGTGCAAGGACATCACCTTCTCTGACTGGAACTGCCGGCAGCAGCTCAATTCTCCTGTGGCAGAGAGCAAATATAAAACATTCAGCCAGTAATTACAGCCACTTCTCAGTCCCCTACAGTGCAGAAATTGAACTGCTGCTGATTCAGGGTCTATATTTCCAAAATGGCTGAAAGATGTTCACTTTGAAAAAAGGAGCTCTGCAAACTGGAGCTAGAAAAGGATACGCTCCAAGTTATGTTTCCCAATCACAACTTGCACAGCCGAGTTTACCCTCTGGGCATTTCTAACTGCTGTTTTCAAACACACTTTGTCTGTGCGAAGATGCACAGTGTCAGATGAAGGTAGGGAAACTGTCAGCAGACAGCAGCGCGCTGCTTGAGCACTAAGGAACAGAGCTCTGGGCTGCTGCTCCCCTTGAGTGAGGCAGGTACCCAGGCAGCGGGGGATGCCGTCAGTGCTCCCCTCTGGGAGGGTGAGAATCATCAGCACAGACTCACCACTGCTGCTGCCATGGCTGCAGTCTGCGCCGCAATGGCAGTTCCCTTCTTGGCATTCTGGAAGCCTTCTGTGCCACAGGATGTGCGGGCAAATGGCCTGTTGTCAAAGCTGACCACTTGGATGTGGGTGCTACAGAAAGAGAGGGGCAGGAGAAAGAAGAAAGCTAAAACAAAGCTTTATTCTCCAGTTTCTTCTCGCTCACCTTACTGGCATGGCTTGCCACAGGACCCCTGTCCCCCTTCTCCAAGCCACCCTAACTCAGCACTCCCTTTCAAGGTATCCCACTTAACACGAACCTGCTGCAGAGACCTCCCAGCAGCGATCTTTCGGTCACCGTAGAGAGCCTGAGCGAGGTGGCAAAACCTTTCTGGATAAGGTATACTTTATGCAGGTATTCCTCAAATACTACTTAGCCCTTTCAGACACACCTCTCATTGTATTTTACCTCTTCTGCTTATTAAAAAAAAATGCACAAAATATTTCTAGAACTTGAGAGAGCTTTAAGAAACTATCACACTAGAGATCACTAATGAAACACAACAATCTCTCATGGAGAATATGACAATTTTTTCAACAGCTGTACAGCAACAGTGCTGGAACTGAGGAAGTAACCTGCCATTAAAGCCGTCAGCATCCAATTATTCACATCAGAATGTAGTCAAAACGTGTAATAACAATCTTATTGCTGTAAAATACACTATAAGCAGTTATGCTTTCTGAACAGCGCTGAGGTTTGGATTCAGTAGTATTATCTTCCTAGTCATGGACATCACTCCCCTGGCTTTTTTCCTTTGAGCCTTTTGATCAAGATGATGACTGGCCAAAGCCCAGCTATGTTATAAGCTTTCAGAGAGCAGGAATAGAGCAGCTGATTTGCTTACTTGTTGTATGTAGCTTTGATGTGAGCTATTGGGATCTCTTCATAGACCTTTCCATCCCATCTCATGGAGTTCCTCTGCAGGATTAAAGGGCTGAGGAGCAAAACAAGAGTTATCAGGCATTCACTCTTTAAACTTTGCAAAGTTTTATTTCATATTGGGAAGGAAAGAAGGGATCGAGCCTCTGGAAGACACAAGCTGCGTTTGTGATTGAGTCAAGTCACTTCCTTTCCTTCCTCAGCTGAAACACCACCGAAGGCGAGAAGACCTCCCAGCAAGAGGCAATTGGCAGAGCCCTCCCGGCGCGGCCTGGCCGTATCTCACCTCAGGTCGGTCTCGCTCTGTTTCTCCGCCTCCTTTGCAAGGTCCTGCAGCCTCGTGGGGGTTGTAAGCAGGCCACGGCACAGGGCGGCAGCACGGCTCCTGGGGGAAAGAAACGGTGAGGAGGACACTGGGGTCTCCCCCGGGGCGCTGGCTGGGGGGGTGTGGGCGAGCCGCAGGCCCGCAGGGGGCCGGGCACAGCAGGGCCTCCCACCATGACGGGGAGGGAAGGGGCCCCAGCGGGGCCTGCCGCTATCACGGGGAAGGACAGGGGGGTGAACCGGCTCGGTGTCGCCTCCTCACCCCCCCGCGGCCCGGTTCCCGCCGCCGCTCACCCCAAGGCCGCTCCGAGGAGCCGTTGCCAGGCGACCACGCTCATGGCGGCTCCTGTCGCGCGCCCGGAGAGGTCGCCGCAAGGCACGACGGGAGCGAGGAAGAACGATGGCGGCCCGCCCCGCGGTGCATGCTGGGCGGCGCGGCAGCATCATGGCGGCGCCCAAGCAGCCGGCGGCGGGTTGGGGTCGGTGGTTTTGTACGGCTGCCGCGCCTCGGCCGTGGCGGCTTTTTGGGGCTATGTGCTTGTTGAGGCTTCCCCGCATCACGCAGCCTCTTCAGAAGGAGGAGGAAGAGATGGCGGCCCTCATGGGGCAGGTACAGAGGGGGACGCTGACAGGAGAATGGCCTCAGGCCGAGAGGGGAGGGCACCCTGTGGGGTCGGCAGCCGCGGCCAGTCCCCGGTAGCGCCTCAGGCGCTACCGGGGACTGGCCGCGGCTGCCGACCCCGGGGGTGACAGGCTGGGGATACTTTGGGTGGTGTTGCTCCCTGCCGTGAAGTGATATGGAGCACTCTGTGTGTGATTTGTGGCCTGCACCAGGTATTGTGGGTCTTGGTACTGCTCCCGTGGTCTTCCTCAATGCCGTTGGTGTCCCTGATTGAGCAGGGAAGGCCTGTTCCAACTCAGGGAAATTACCATCATCTTGTCTCCACTCGGGTAGAAATAACTTAATTTTCTTTGCTAAGTCCAGCCTGTCGCGTTGGTTCCTTAATGATTCTCTGCATTGATTTCTAGATAGAGGTGGAGAAAAGCCACTATTCGGATCATGAAATCCGTAAGCTGCAGGAGGAGGAGCAGCTTAGGAGGAGGAAGGAAAGCATGTACGATGATGATGATGGACCTGGTAAAACAGTCATCATGGCTCAAGACCTGGAGGAGAAGTGGGAACAGAAATTACTGCGATTCAAAGCTGCTCCACGGATAACAGGTACAGGCTGAAATTTGCAGTGGGTGAGAACACTCTGATCATCTGCCAAACACAGCTGAGTGCAATTCAGTGGAGGAGAGGCATTTGCTGAGTCTTTTTTATTTTAAGGAGGGTCTTGACTCCAAGGCAGCACTATTAGCACATGAGGAATTAACTGGCTGCTAACGGAATCAGTGTTTTCATGCTGCAAAGTGCATGTTCACACGACCTTATTAGAGCAAAGCGGTGAGAATGGATGTTGGTTCCTGATGAGAAACCTCAGGTCGCTTGGTTCCTGAGCTCACCTAGCATTTTTGTGAAACTGGAGATCCAGGCTGCTTGCTGTAAATTCCCTTTGGAAATGAAACAGGTAGAGTGCGGTCTAGCAGTGGATTCTAGTTGAATCCTGCACTGGCTTCCCAGAGCCACTGAGAGCATTTCTGTCTAGATTTTTATCTTGTTCTATGTATCCATGTTTGTGTATTATTGCTGGAAGGGTGTTAGATGCAGAGGGTTGATGAATCAAGGGGAGTAGGGCAGTACTGCCAGGAGACTTTGTTTCGAGCATGTGTTGGTTTTTGGCAGATGCTGATAAAAGCAACAATCGAACATCATTGAACAGGAAGCTGGACAGTAACCTGATGCTTCTGGTGAAACAGAAAATCGGTAACCAGGAGCTCTGGCTCCTGCCTCAAGTGGAATGGCAGCCTGGAGAGACGCTGCGAAGCACAGCTGAGCGAGCCATGGCTACGTTTTTGGGTGTGTAGTTTACTGTGTGCCTGGTCCTCCCTCCCCTTTGTCCCAGTTGTTTTCTTCCTGTGCCCTACCTGAGGGATATTTGCCATCTGCTGTAATGAAATCCCCTCCTACCTGCTGGGAAAAGGCATTTCATGGCAGAAGGATGGAGTTCAATGGGGTAGGCTTTCTGGCAAGAGCCATGATCCTGGGTAATTGGCTCTGTAACTGTGCACTGTTGTATGTGTGGGGCTGTCTGGGCTGGCAGATTCTGAGTTGGGATCTCTGGCTGCCAGCAACTGTGGTGGCGAGACTGGCCCTCCCGGTCTGATGTTGGAGCATCACCAGACGCCCTCTGAATGGTCTAGGCTTGCTCCAGGTATATGCCTTCTCTGGTCGTCCTGTAGCAGCTTTTATGGCAGATGGGTGATAGCAAATCCATGTGTCCTTGCTTTTCGGTGTGGGTTGGTAAAGTGCTCTCACTCCACTTGCTAGACTCCAGGAAAAGTTGGTTTTTTCATGAGAAAATGCTGACTATTGCTAATATTTCTGCTAAGAGGGAACAGTTGGTCTGAACCAGATACAAGGAGTAGCTTACTCTGTCTTTCTGTTGCTGCAGGAGGGTAGTTACTGTTGCTCTGTATTCTTATGTCTTGTTTTCTGTTTTCTTTCTTTTGTGTTGCTGGGGTCTTGCAGGAGATCACATTCAAGCCAAAATCCTGGGGAATGCACCACATGGGGTTTACAAGTATAAATTCCCCAGGGCCATCAGGACTGAGGATAACGTAGGAGCCAAAGTATTTTTCTTCAAAGCCTTCCTCCAAAGCGATGATTTGTCCCAGGCAGAGCCGAAGAAAGATTACCTGTGGGTTACAAAGGATGAGCTGGGAGATTACTTGAAGTCGGAATACCTGAAAAAAGTCAATCGATTCCTTCTGGACTTATAAGTGATAGCTGTGCTCCTGCAGATGGGGAAGACATGGGATGTGACTCCAGGGAGGAGCACAGCTGCTGCTTTGCATGGTCTGTGTGTATGAGATGTTCACTTGGGCTCTGGAGGAAAATTTGCCTTTGCCTTATTTCCCAGTTCTCTTCACCGGGCCTGTACTAAATAAATATTAAAACTTATACTAGGAAGTGAAGCTTTCCTCAGGGAATTCTTTGCTCTTGTTGAATCCTCCTCCAACTTTTCTGGAAATGCATGTTATGATCTTTTCCTCTCCCAAGTGTGCAATTCCCTGGGGCTGTGGTAGCCGGGAGGCTTTCTTTCCTCACCAGACTCCTGTCGTAGTCTGGAGCTCAAGTGGTTTCTTCTAGGCAATGGCTAATGCTTATTTCTGGCTTGTTTCTTTAATAAGAGCAGCACTGGAGGGTTATCTGTGTGTCCAGGTGGGAACAGACCCTCCTGCGTATAAGGTTGGCCAAGATGGGTTTCTGGGGAGCTGGAAGCTGGGATACTTACAGTTTATTTACGTTTAATCTGTGTTGGAGCTGCCTCTGTTGTAGAGTCTGCGATACACAGTGACCGTGGAGGACACGGATGCATGAGGAATGGGCAGCAGCTCTTTCTTTAGATGAGTGCTGCTTTCCCACCTGCACTGCCCTCCTCTTGAGCCCCAAGCTGTAGCAACAGACACTGAAGGAGGGTAAAATTTGAGCAGCAGCTCTCTGTCTGGACAGAGAGGCTAATTTCTGCTGGTGGGGGAAGGCTCTGGGGGGTTCTTGGCTCCTGTTCCTGATGTGTTGGGCTAGCGCTGCTAATCCAGCCCAGTCGGGTCTGCCTCAGGTAGCCTGACCCTCTTACCCCAATTTGTTTATAAGAAGATCTCTCCTGAGCTTAAATGGTACTGTTTCACTTCTCTGGGGCTGCTTCTATTTCTGGGAGGTTTTTTTTCTCTTTGTAAATGTTGCTGTTTGGTAGTCAGAGTGTTGTCTGGACCTTGCAGAGAATCAGCCTTCTTCAGCATCAGGGAGAGAGGGAGGAAATAGCTGTCGTTAATCATTGGGAGAGAGTTCGGCCTCCAGAGGTGGAACTGGAGATTGCTATATATATTTTATCAATCCTTTGGGAGCTGTTGAGCTGCAGGCCTCAAATTAAAGCTATCCTTAATCACTCCACAAGCCATCGGGGTAGGGGGAGTAGCACAGCAGCCTTCTATTTTCTAACGCTGGGCAGTTTGGGAGCTGCAGGCTTGCCATAAATTACCAACAAAACAAAACTTGGTTTCCTGAAGCACCCTCGCAGGCCTGGCAAAGAGGCTGCGTCTGCAACAGAGAGCACTTGCAAAGAAGAAATAAATGTGGAACAGAATATGTGCCTGAAAAACTGCAGATTTTCTGGCTTCTGTCTGAGGTCAGCAGTGCCGAAGGGGAGACTGTTGCCTTCTCTAGGACTGAAAGCTCCTGCAGAGGGGACAGGTGAGTCCATCCCCTCAGGCTGTGTCCCACCAGCCTGGGGGGACATGGGTGCGCTCAGCTCAGGATTAGGCTTTTCTCTGTCACGCTATTTCAGGCCATTGCTGGCTCTGCAGCACACGGCCCCGGAACAGAGCTTTGTGGGCACAGGCTTAGGGCACGCCCTTTGCCAAGGTCTCTGCTCTGTTTCCCATGCCAAAGGCAGGTTTTGTGTTGCTGGAGGGAAACTTTCAAAGCATATTAAATGCTGTTCACTCAGTGCTTTTTTGCTCTCAAAACCAGGAGCACAAAAGCGAGCAAAGGCTGCACTGAAAGCTTTCTGATCTTCAAACCCAGGCAGTTCTTATTCTCTGGCTTGCTCAGGCTACAAGTCTTTGGGTGTTGTTTGTGTTGAGAGAGGTGTATCTCCCTCCAGCAGTGGAAAGGTCAGACCCAACAGCATCCTGAATTTTCTTTATTTTTTTTGCCTTGGACTCAGACCTTTGTTCTTACAGGTAGCAAGGTAGCAGGTGTGTGAGAAGTTTGGGCTTTTCTGGAAGCTGAAATTGTTGAAATTGTTATTTTCTCATCACCTAAACCACAAATTCCTCCTTGCAGCCTGCATAGGAACAGCACCTTTTTTTTCTCTTTTTTTTTCCCCCTGTAGTTGATTTTATTTAAAAACCCTCAGCCAGTTGCTGCAAACAATCCCAGATCCTGCAACACGGGTGCTTTTGCTCAGTTCTTCTGTGTGGCTTCTTTCCCCTGCCCCTGGCCTCAGTGAGAGGGACAACTGAAGGATATCATGCAGGTTTCTTAGCCAAGAGGATGGTTTGTATCCCAGAGGTCCCATGGTAGATCACTGAGGCTGGTATTTTCCTTTGAGAATTTGGTGGCTGCAGGCTGTTTTTCCACAGTGCAAATCTATACTTGCACTCCTTGCAGAGTTGCAGAAGTCTGATCGGGCAGGCTGGTGGGATATATCTTGCCAGTAACTACTGAAAGGATAGCACAAAGCCTTAAAACCTTTTCTGAGACAGCTTTTCTCTCTCCTGGAACAGAAGAAAGCTGTTGAGTCGTGGCTGGGGGAGAGCTGCCGCAGCCACGTTGCGCTTCCTGCGATCCAGCACCAAGAGCAAGGGGAACATTTCACTTCTGTTGAGCATGAAACGCAAAACTCCCCTTGCAAACGTGACAGGGAAGTGCAGGAGCGTTTGCCTGGGTGTTGAGGGGGTCTGGAGGTTGGTTGTACCCACAGCCTGGAGGGTATTTCTTACCTTGGCAAAGGCTTCCTTACATGAGATCACTCTTAGAACCTGAAGCCGCAGCAAGTACCTGGGAAGGCACTGAGTTTGCTGTGGCTCTTTTGTGCAAGGCACAGTCAGATCAGTCGAAGAGCTCTTGGGTGAAGTGTGCACTAGAAAGAGGTGTTTTGGAAGGGACCTGTGACTCCTCGCTTTGGGAGCAGCAACATGGGGCTCAGCTAAGAATCCAACGTGAGGTCAGTGCTGCGGCTGCTGGGGCCTGGGTTGGAGCGTTATGGGGAGGAAGCTGGAGAGTAGTCAGACTGCGGAGACTTTATGCTCCTCAAAGCCAGTTTCAGCACGGGATGGTCCCATTCATGAGGGTGATACTCAAAAGCCAGATCCCCTCCAAGCGGGGAGGAGGCATATCAAGATGTCCCTTCTTTGGCGCAATGCAGTCCAGCAGCTGTTGTTAAAAGCCTCCAGGAGCAGAAACAAATGGAAGGATCAGTTGCAGTCTAAAACACCAGCATCTAAGCCATTGCTTAAGCCACCATGTTAGTAGAGAGATATGAAGGTTTTCTTTGCGACAAATTGATGCACTTCCCTCCAGCAAAGGAGTGATAACGAGTCCTAATAAACCCACTTTTCAGCCTCACAGGTACAGCTTTCCTCTACTTCTCCTACAAAGGATCTTCCCTAGCTGATATCTGTCCCTGTCTGCGGGAGTTTTGGGGGTTGGTGCTCTCTAAGCAGAGACCTGCTCGCGTGTTTTGTGATACACTGTGAGCTCTTCAGAACTGCACACTTTCTCACTTAATAGGAAGCTGCTGTTTGTTGCTCCTCCTGGCGGGCTCCAAGCAACAAAAAGGCTTCAACGTTTGCAAGATAAACACATGCAGAGCCAGGAGAGGCCCTTGGATCCACGGGCTACACCGTGCTTTCTGAAAACCTGTAAAAGGAGAGATGCTATTGCTCCCAAATAGAGGTGTGAGCTCTCGTCAGAGCGGGGAAAGCTGCTCGGGTATAGGGAGCACCCTGTGGTGTCCCTCCCTGCCAGGACAAGGGGTGGGCTGGCTTGGGGAGGGTGGGAGTTAGGCTGTGCCATCTGGGGCAGCCTCTGGGCTCATTCCTTGTCTCCAGATGATGAGGCATCTCCAACAGCATCTGTCACTTTGCTTTTGTTCTGTTCAAGCTCCCATGCTTGTGTTGGAAGGGATCTATCTCTTTGGAGGGATTCCCCTGGCAGTGCTGGGGGTATCTGTGAGTGCTGCCTGTCCCTGCTGTGCTCAGCAGCCTGGGGGGGGTCTGCTAGTGGCAGCCTGGAGACCCAGCAGAAAATGTCGTGGAAAATCTGGTTGAGATCACCAGTCATAGGAGTGGATTAGGTCTCATCCTAATGTTTTGAGGACACCTTTTTCCTCCCTTTTCTTGTGAAATCATGCCTGTGTTTTGACACAACCAACGTGCTGGAAAGATGCAGGGCAGACAGAAGCCAGCACTTGGGTGAATATCTGCAAAGGTAAGAATGAATATAAAAGAACGGGAGGCTCCTGGGATACTTGAACTCAGGGTAAAATTACTTCAGAAGTTTTGCTGATAATACCCAATCCTTAGCACCAAGCCCTCAAAAACCAAAGCCAGGAATTTGTGAGGAGAGTACAAAATGCTGACAGCAGGAAGCCCCTTCAGGTAGTTCTAGATACAGCTTTGCTGTCAAGGCTACTTTTCTCTAACAGATCTTGGGGGGGTATAAAGTCCTTTGGCAGGACTTCATAGGCAATGCTTGGAGACCGAGGGGCATTTCTCAATCGAAATATGAAGGGTTATTCAACAACATTAAAATGAAACTTCTTCAAAACCTAGGTAAGGCAATAAAGCCTTTATGCAGTGTATACAAGGCTTTAGGACCCACCACCACAGCCTACTCCAGAAGCAGGACAGTGTGTAACAGGAGCTGGCCCTTTACCTGCCTGCCATGAGCATCCAACCTCATAATTTCCCAGGGCAAAAGTTTAGGAAAAGATTTTACAGATAACAATTTTCAGCTTAAGCTGATCTCTGCTGGAGATTAAGGTGAGAGCTGATGTTGGAGGCAGATTATCTTGTGTCTAAGGGCTGCTCTCCCTCTCAAGCATCTGGGCCAGAGGGAAGCTGGAGACATCGGGGTATGAGCCATGGGCCAGCGCTGCTGCTGAGAGGGCGGCAAGCGATGTCAGTGGTGAGTGTGTGTGCTGCTGGCCTGCTCCCACCACGTGCTGCCTGCCTGCTTTCTGCTCTCTCTCATCTATCAAAGTAATTATGCCCATTACATTTCTCCTTTCAGGTTTTACCCTCCCAAATGTTATTCCACAGCATTAAACCTGTGGGGGAAGTGAATTATTGGGGAAAGTAACTAGATATAATCCAGGTTTAATGGGCACGTAGAAAAAGCACACTGGGTTGAGAGGGTGGCTCAGCCAGCGTCCTGCTTCTGCAGGCAAATAGAAATTTATCTTGATGTGTGTATATATCTAGCTTCGTGATCTGTGAGCTCTTAATAATTGGTTTGGTGACCTGCCGGCAGTGTTTCTCTCTCTGTAGAGCTTTCCCTAGTCCCCGGTTAATATAATGGGTCACAAATCCCATTTGCTTTTGAATTCTGAGTAATCCTTTTGTTAATGTCGCCTATTGCTTTTCTGGAAGCATTGGAGGAAATCGGAGCCATGTGCTAATCAGTAAATCTGGTTCTGAGTGTTTGTAAGCTACTGCCCTGCCCTGTTTGCCTTTTCCAAATAACGAGCGCAGCCCATTTGTGTCAGACTCAATGCGCCCCTTTGCAAAACAGCAGTTGTTTCCCGAGCTGTGGTACCAGCAAATGTCCCAGGCTGTGAATGTTGAATGAGCTTGAGGAAAGCAGCGGGGTGCGATGGGGAGCGGGCAGCCAAATGATAAAGGGGCTTGGTGAGGAGGGAGGCTGGGCACTCGGGGTGTTCGATCCCACCAGTGCCCTGTGTGGAGGGGCAGTGAGTTTCCCGTTTCAGGGTGTGGGATGAGTGGCTGCTGAAGGTGGCACCCGTGGGGACCTGCTTTTCTGCTCCTGCTCCACCACCGCTCACAGCTCAGTGTCCAGTCTTGTCCCCTGTGCACAATGAGAGTATGTGGTATAGCAGAAGGTGCCCTTCCAGCAGGGCGCTAGAGGCTCCTGATCTAGCAGGGGCTGGAGGCAGTGAGCAGGATGGATGTTGCCTATCCTAGACCCTTCTGGATTTCATATCCCTTAATTTTCTCTGGTGAACTGTAGCTGTCTTGCCTGCTTTCTCTTGCCTTTGTAGGTAGGTAGGTATCAGAGCCCTTTCAGAGGGACAAGAAGCTGACAGATAACCAGCCCCTAAGGTGGGCACAAGTATACTCCTACTGAAGGGAGTGGAGGGAGAGCATCAGTCCGCCCCAGATTGCCTGAAGATCTGTAAAACACTCCAGCTGTTGGTGCTGAGCCAAAGGCTACAAGTGGCTTGTAGGGACTGTGTTCCTGCTGCAACAGTTGCCCATGGTTTGAACTGAGTGGGAAACTCAAGTAGTGTCTCCAAGTGCTGGAATATCTGAGTCACAAAATCAGTGTTTCTTGGTTATTTTTGTTTGTTTCCTGATTTTCTGTAGGTTTTCACTCTCCCGGACAGCTGACAAGCCTCATCCTTCACCCCTTTCCCTCGTGCTTCCATTTGTCTCCCTATTTTTAGCCTGTCTGTGGTATTCTTCATGCAATGCCTGTGTGCATTGCTTTGCTTGGAGCCACCGACGACAACAATGTGACCTTGGAGGTAACAGTGTGTGGTGAAGCAAGATGTGTTGTACTTAGCGTGCTGTAGCTGGGCATCATGTTTGCAACCTGGGCAGGCATAGAACATGGCCTCCCCTTGCTCCTGGGCTGTTTTCCCTGACAGGTCCCACCAGGATTTGGGCTGTTTGACTCCAAAACCCTCGCCCTGGCCCTGGCCCAGAGCAAGGAGCACTGTGGGAAACTCCCCAGTGCTGGCAGCCTGATGCGCATATATCGCTGGCTTTAATTTATGAGCTAAATTCTCCTGAGGATGGAGGCAGATGTCACTTGCTGCCTGTGGAACAGCTCGGTTCTAGGCACTAGATGGCAGGCAGTGACTGGGAAATCCCGTCTGTGGAGCTTTCCTTCCTTTTCCCCTTAAAATCACCTCCTGCTCTAGCTCTTGTACTCTTCAGCGTGGGAGCCTTGGAGCATGGAGTAAGGATCACCAATTTTTAACTGCTGTGCCCAAGCTTGGTGCCTTGCATGTTGAAGGATCCCAGCAACTGGCCAACTCCATGGTCTTTGTTCCATGGAGGCTTGACAAGTAAATGGAGGCTCAGAGGAGTCTCTAGGGCAGAGAAAAGAGGTAGGGGGCAGGCAGGCAGGATCTGAAGATGGAGGGTGAATGGCGGGTGGGTGCTGAGGGCTGCTCAGGGCGCTGTGCAGGGGTTAGGAAGGGATGGAGGTGCAGAAGGGATGCATCCATATGGGGTAGGGATAGGGGCAAAAAATGATTGAAGGTGTTTGACACAGGCAAGGAGAAGTCAAGGATGAATTTCCTATGGCCTGCTTGTGCAGCTCCTGCTTCAGAGAGGGCAGTGAAGGTGTTTCCAGCAGTGTCCGTGGTTGAGCTGCATGCCATCCCTCACCTTGTGAAGAGGGAATGTGGTTGCCAGACCCCAGCTGTGGGGCTCAGTCACTGAGGAGAGCCTGATCCTCTCCCCAGGGTGGCACAGCATGTCCTTGATTTATTTGGGTTAGGCTTTGTGGATTTATCCCCCAAAGTGGGCATAAAAGTGGGTTTACCTAGAAAGGGGGATGTATCTCCCCCCCCTTACCCGAGTGATGCAGCATGGGCTCCCATGCACTGATAGAGGGCAGGGGTGGCAAAATCCCTTCTTTATCCTCCCTTATCAGCCAGAGATCTGAGACCAAGGTGTCCCTGGGCCCTATCTGCTGTTCCCACCCCTACAGATCTCAGAGCAGGACAGCCCCTGTGGTGCTGGGTCTATCGTTGTCATCTTCTCAGGCACCAGCGCAGAGCTGAAGCCCCTGTGCCACGTTCCGAGTGTCGTAGGTCCCCTGTAAGCACCTTCCAACAAAAAGGGGATTATCTATAGCTTGTTAGAGTCCTTGCGGGGAGGGAGAATAAGGCTCTTTGCTCTGAAACCTTCTCTTCTCTGGGATTACAAGATAATGCATATGAAACGACATTAGCTCAGCCAGGTTTATGGATTATTTGAAAATCAAATTCTTTTAATCTCATCCACCATCTGGCACCAGCATAACAGCCAACAGCCAGCTGACTGCCGCTTCTACCCCGACTGCGTCGGAGCGACTGGTGTCCCAGAGAGGGAGAAGGGACACCAGCATCTCTGGCCACCACTGTGTCCTGGCACCAGCACCCAGGCCAGCCTTGTCCAATTTCTTCCCAAAACAGCATGAAGTTAACATGTCTCTGAGGAACAGATGACTCTCCTTGGTGTCCACTGGGATCGAACAGACAGTCTGGGAACATCATGCTGCTTGTGTCTGTGTGACTATGAGACTCAAAATCAGCAGCTAGAGGGGTCCCCAGGCCTCGGAGAGAGGTTAAGGTCTGAGCAGGGGACCTGCCAATCTCACTAACAGGATTTGTAGTGATCTCCTGGTTGGGCAGGGAGGGACGAGGTCATAGGAGCTCCTTGCAGGATGCTGATGCAGAGCTTTTTCCAAGGAGATTGTGTTTCCCCTTGAATATTAATTGGGAGCTGCCAGGCTGCATCTGGGCTCTGTGATGGGGCTGGAGGCTCCTGTGGGTACCAGAGAGACAGTGACAAATTACACTGGTTTTGGGGGGCAATGTGAGTGGTCCCACTGTCTCCACAGAGCACGGCAGAGCAGAAGAGCGTATTGGAGATGCAGCATGGAGCGCTTGTGAAGCATTACCATCAGTTGCACCAAGGAGGCCAACCTGGCTCAGTCTCCTTGGCTTACAAGTCAGGGACCAGACGGGACCAGTGAGCAGTCAGGGACCACCATGGAAAACTAGAGCCACCAGAACTGAGGACAAGTGAGTGTGCAAGGACTGCATGCTGGGCACTGGTGTCGCCACTCCATGGGTACAGTTAGCACCTCCCTGCGGAGGGGACAAGGTTGGGTGACACCCTGTCCTTCTCTTGAGAGTAACCCCCCAGCTGATTTTTCAGATGTGAAGCCAGCCATGCTCCAGAGCTGCTTTAGTTCTCATGTTTTTGGTTTCTTTGCTGAGCCTCAATAGGACCATCCATCTTCTCCTGTCTCCTCCAGAAGGCTTCTGCACCTACTATTAAGGAGTGCTATAATCTCAGTACCCATTTAACATGAATAAAAAGCCTTCTGGGACAATAGGTCATGGTTATACAATTTAGCCCAAGTAGAGAAAAGGCTTTTATAGCTATGAATAGATGAATACTTAAAATATATATGTAACTTTGGTTAACATCAGGACATATAAGCATAATATATATATATAGCAGTGGGCTAACAGTCTGTTCCTTGACTCCCTCTACAGAAGCTGTAGCTGTTCTGTCTGTCAGCTTTGTCCCAGCGGCTCTTCGTGGCTGGAGTCACAATTTGTGCTGCTGCCTGCTTTTGCTTGGCTCTCAGCACAGAGAGCGGCTGTTACGGGCAGAGAGAGGCCAGGGAGGGAGTTCTGCGGTTGCTCCTCGGTGGGGATCGGGATATGAGAGGTGAAGATGCGACACCTCTGCCCACAGGTAAGGAATTGCACATAAAGCCACGTTGGTAGATGATGCACCATGACACGATTTGCTCCCGTGATTTGTGTGCCCTGAGGACAGTTGTATATAAGAAAAAAAAAACACCAAAAAACAACCAAACAACAAGAAAAATGAATAGCTTTAAAGAAAGGAAAGTGTCATTTCTGTGGGTAATTAATTACTAATTATACAATCACAGCATTGTCTGTATCATTAAATTACTTGGTTTTTCAGTACATTGTAGTTTTAATTAAACAAATCCTTAGGTGTTTTTTTTCCTCCTCCTTTGTAATACAAATTCATTTTTTTTATTAGTGCCAAAGTATAAATTGATTGTGTAATTAGTGACTATTACTCTGTCACTCCTGGAAAGGTTATTTCCAGGTTGTTTGTATGTATGTATGTATGCAGTGGCTGGGGAATGGTTGTGAAATGCTGTTTGGTACCAAGAGTCCCTGGAAGTAGCTGTCGGTGGCTGGGGATGCTGGTGGAGGTGGCAGTTTGGCAGCGCTTGGACACAGCTGGTAAGAAGGGGGTGAAAAACTCTGCCAGGACTGGCTGGAGGAGCGGGTTGAACACCAGCAGGTATCCCCTTTCTTAGTGAGTAAATGTGTTCCATTTTGATGCAGAAATGCCCTCTAGAAGGCATCCTTAGACCCTCCAGAAAGCAAGTGGTAGCAAAGCAGTGGCTGCTTCCCCGTTCTCCCCTTGGTGCAGGTGAGGGAGGAACCCCAGGGTGGGATTTTCAAGCGTCCTCCATCACAGTTGTCATTACAAGGGGCTGAGAGCTGCCGGGGAGGGCAAGTCTCCCCCCACCCCTCCATATGTAGGGTATACAGCAGATTCCAGGCAGGAAGAGGGGAATTTATCATTCAGCTAATGATAGGGTCTTAATGGATCTGCACTTATTATTTTGGGAAAGAAAGAATCAGGATTACAGTCTTATGAGAGATTAGCAAGCCTGAATGTGTATTTCTGCATATACTGCTCCTTTTGTAAACCCATTGTACCATTAGGCTGATATAGTTATACCATTACTACCATGACATCAGTGTATCAGATAGTCTTGATTATAAGATCCAGCAGCTGTACTAAGGAAAACAGGGCTTTCCCACTGGCCTGCTGATCCTCTCCTGTTTGTAGCTCATGGTTTGGCTGGGAAACCACCTTGATTTTCAGACAGCATCAACACCACCAGTAGGACAGATACCTTGTGAGCACTGGCCCACAACAGGAAGGATTTCGATCACCCATCCAAGTGACCAAATTGAGGCTTTCAATGTTTCAGCTGCCCCCTCCTGGGCGTTTTAAAGCAGCAGAAGGTAAATGGATGCATGAGGATCCTCAGGTATCTGTACACTCAGGTACAGTGGTAGAGGGAGATCTTGGACTGCTCAGAGGAGCTCAGGTTGCTCTTGGATTTGTGTGTAGGGGTCTTTCAGTGTGGTGAAACTGAAAGTCTGGTTTTAGCTAAACTACAAAATGACCCTCAAAAAGGTTATATGTCTGTTGGCTTCAAGTACTGCGTGCCCTCAAGGGCAGTAGCTGCGAGGTCTTGGCTTTTGAAGCCCTGGAGATGGATGTAAGTACCTGGAAGTGTTAAGAAATTGGTGCAGGTGTAGGCAGCTTCAAGAGCCTGCCTGTACTTCATAGGCTGCAAGTCTTGACGCTGTGTGGTTGGCCACATGGTCAACATGGGGAACCTCAGCAAATTGAAACTTTTGGCTGTAGGCTTCCCTAGAGATGGTCTTTGTAAGCTGGGATGTGCTGGGCAGGAATCCGGGGTGGAGGAGTGGGGAATTGAGTGGTTATAAAACATCGGAGACTCTGTGTGTGAGTGCAAGTTTTGATTTTCACTAAATATTTTCCTCTTTAATTTAAACCATTGTTTTTTTTCCAGGGAAATGTAATAATAGGAGCCCATGTGTTTCTAACTAAATGGCAGCCTGTGCTTAGTAAACAATCCGGGGTCCAGTTTGGATGGGATCCCTGCGTTGATATTTCTGGAAATAAAATAAGAATCAAGCTAAGGCAACTTGTTTCTAGAGTTTCCCAGAGCTGTTTGCTGCCGGAGCCAAAGGAAGTGAGAGCCTCTGTAGCATCTGAGTCTGCAGGCAGCTTCATGTGACAGCAAGAGGTCCCTGTGCTGCCCAGACCTGGCTCCTTTCCCTGCTCTCTTGTCTCACTGGTCACCATACAGGACACCGTACAGGGTCGCAGGAATGACCCCACCCCTGGGGGAAGCCAGCTCCATCCATGGGCTCCCCTTCGCACTGTTGCTTTTGCACCTCCTGCCTCTCCATTTTCCTTTGGGGGCGATTTCAGCAAGGAAATCTGGCTTTTCCTGCCTCTGTGGTCTGCAAAGGCTAGATGCATCCACTTAGACACATCCCATTTCCACACCGGGATGGAAAACGTCCCTCTGTGGCAGGCAGTGGGCAACCTTCTGCTGCCAGGTGTGCTGGTCCCTTGGGCAGCCACTTCCATTTTGCCTTGTCTTCTTGCTGCAGGTTCCCTCCGCACCATCCGTTCACTGAGCTCCTGCAACACCATTTGCGTTGCTGACATTGGGCACCTTGGGCTTGAACTGGGACCAGTAACCCTATTTATTCTGTTAATTCTGTTCTGATGCTTTTAGTGCTTGGATCACTTTTGAGTGTGAGATTTCAAAATCACTTGGAATATTTGAAAAAGAGTGTCTATTTTTTTTCTCTCCAGTGGAGTCTATGTCTGCAGGGGTTTTATTATTTCATTCTTATCCATGTTTAAAATTTCTTTTGGCCATAACTTCCTTTTTGTGATATAAGTGTTCTGACAAACTTGACCCTACGCTGCGAAGCAGTTCTGCACGAATGAACCAGGTAGGTCAAGCAATCTTCCTCTGGTTTCTTCTCCTGAAGTAAAAAGTGACCCTACAGCCACAAACCCGGTGTGTAGAACCTGGTGCATGCAAGAGACCCTACAATAACAAACCAGTGTGCACGCAGCCTGCTGCTGATGAGCGTTGACATGGTTTCAAATGCTCCTGCTGATGTGTCCTTTCTGAGGGCATCAGCGTCAGCAGTCCTTTTAGCTGTGAAACAGGAGGATGACTCATGAACCACACAGACGCAAGCGGTGTCAGTACCTCGATGGTCCATCAGGTTTCTAACCTGCGTCAGCAAAATCAAGGATGAAGAAGGAAATGAGAATGACAACCCAACCTGAATTTGAGGGGGAGATGGCAAGTGATATGGAAAATAAAACTCCCTTGGAGCCTGTGTCCCCACTCCTTAGCAGACACATGCTGCAGGAAGACCCAGCTCTGAAGACCTTCAGGCATGGGCTGTTCCTGTCATTTATAGATATTGGAAACATTGACTCTTGACGTGCTCTCCAACAGGCTCTAACTTCTTCCTCTGCTTATAGCCTGAGAGCATCATCCCCGCCTCTCTCTGCAGAGGCTTTTGAGAGACTGATTCTTGTGGGCTGGTACTGCTGTCCTGAATTTGCCATGAATATTGTATCTGCTGGTGCAAGAAACTCTCTTAGGTCACAAGCAGGCCAGAAGTGCTTGATAGTCCTGAAGCTGAGAAGGCAGATGAAAAGGCTGGTAAAAGCAAACTTAAGACGCTGTGAACCCCAGTTGTGATGATTAATGGCTCTTTTTATCTGAAGATGCCTAGAAACTGACATTTTCTGAAGAAATGAGAGTGATGTCTTTGGAACAAACTAGGAAGAGGGGTTTTGTGGTGTGGTGGTTTGTTCTGTTTTGTTTTGGTTTGGTTTTTTTTAAGTTTTATTTTAAAAGGTGTTTCAGCCAATACAAGCAATTACACGTTCCCGTGTGTCTCTCCGTTTGCAATTTGTAATGGAGAGAAAAATGTTGAGAGACAAATAGTGTAGTTTGGGTTAAGGGACAACCAGTCCGGACCATCACCTGTAGCTCAGGTGTGGCCTTCACGGAGTTGTGAATGGGGGTGATGAACCAGCCCCGTTCTCATTGCAGAGTGCTGTCCATGTGTGCCTTGACATCTGCCTGAGCTTCCCACAGCTGTAGGGACAGTAGATACTGAGATGCCAAGAGACAGTCTCAGCTACTACCTCTGCCAGCAGCCTGGTGTGCACCTCTGCTCAGCCTGGCAGCAGCTCCCAGTCCAGCCCACCCTCTCCATCACATGGAGCATTCGGCATAGGCAGCCTCAGCACCCACCTACCTACCTGCGTCCTTTAAACCTTCTCTGTCCTTTTCTCCATCACCACCCAAAGCAGTGTGAAGCAGCCTGGAAAGCTGATGGGATGTATCTCCCCTAGATGCTCCGAGATCAACAGCACTACCCCAAAAGCAAATCTGGTATTGCAAGTGCGACCTCTCCCAGTGGGCAAGCAAGTAATGAACTGGAGCTGTGCTGTGATGATTTTTTTTTTTTAAAATCTTTTTTAAGGCTGGCTGTCGATGCCCCAGCTAGATCTTAAAAAGGGTTTCATTGTTCCTAGAGCAGAAATACGCGAGAGTGCTCTGCATCTATTTACCATACAGGAGGGTCACAAATGGCTCTTCTCCCTCCTGGGTCCCTGCAGCTTCTCTAGCAGAATTAAAAGACACACACGGAGCTTGAGCGCCAGGGTGAAGAAGAGAGGGAAGAGAAAAGAAGAGCCCTCTGTTTCATCCCACCTGCTCTGTGATGGTGACTTGCCCCGAAGAGTCTCAGGAAAATCCTGTGTAAATGGAACATAAATGTTTTATGAATTCAGCCCTGGTGGAGTAAATTAAAGGGTCATTAATGGCCTCATTAAAGAGCTTTGCACTTTGTTCTGAATTATGAAAGCTATCATGCAATGTTAAACTAAATGGAGTTTTCAGCGAGATTTTAAAACTCTTTAACTAGTTCCCTCTCCCCCTTCTGTCTGCCTCTGTTCTTCCCCCCCCCTTTTTTTTTGTCTCTGAGAAATGTCTTTCGAGGGAGCCGCCTGTAGTGCTACAAACTAGATTTCAATTATAAATCTTCTTATGCTCCACTAATTGCCCAGAATTTTTCTCAAGAGCTGCCTGAGGTTAATGCTGATGAAGAAAGAGCCCTTTTGTCTTTTCTTGAAATGGTACCTCCCTCCCCCCACCTCTGATGAGACGTCAAGCCGGGAATTACCTATAATCACACCCAAACGGGATGCGTAGAGCTGCCATGTGGGAATAAAGACAAGTTCTTCTTGCTGGGGAGAAGCCTTTGGCTCCTCTGCCATCTCCTGGTGTGGCTTTTGGGGGACCCCAGCAGCCCTACCCAGCTCCGGCTCCATCAGCAGCCCAGCACCGACCCTTCCCCTTGCTTGGAAATCAGCTGGTGCTCAGCGTGGTCCAGGAGGCACAACAGAGAAGCCCAGCCTGGACGCTGTGGGCTTGACAGAGCCATATGTTAAATTGAGCGGTGCTGTGCGATACAGTCCAGAGCCTTCAACAGGGTTGCGTGTCGGTGCCTGATGGGGAGGAGGAGTGGAGAAGGGGGTGAGGATCTGCTGGTGTGGTCTGCGTGCCCGTATGTTTGTGTGCAGCTTTTTTGGTCAGCCCTTTTGCACTTTAACAGGCTGAAACAGCCTGTGCCAAAGGCTAGATCGGGTCTCTGTCTTTCTCCTCCACCTGGCTCATCTCTGTCTAAGAGCTCACCCTTAACGAGGTCCAGCAGAAACTAGGGGTGTAAGGACATCTCTGAGAGCTATAACCACTGGTGAGCATTCTGCCTGCTGTCGTAGGGTCCTTGTCCCCTGCCCCAGTCCTGGGGATAAGGGGTGCTGAAGCCTCCTCTGCAGCCTGGCAGTGACTCCACATAAAGACCCATTTTACACCTTTTTAAATGTTGTTATGGTTAAACACTAATTGCCAGGCTGTCTGGGATCAGGAAGGAGCTTGCTGGGATAGCGGATGCCCTGGCCAGTTGCTCGCTGGCCAAAGGGACTAGGTGCTGAGGTTCTGCCACTACAGCTGGGACAGGGGCGCAGGAGACACGGGCAGTGGGAGGTACAGGTGGTTTCCCCAGGTGGACGAGCCCAGTGCACTTAGAGAGGAAGACTTTGAAATCCATATTCAGGAGTCTTTGTCACTTCTTTGTCACTTCATTGCCACTGGGTTTGACTGGGAATAAAGAGCCGTCCTCTGGTCACCTCCCTGCCTTTCCCCAGTGCTGGGGGGATACTGGGAGCCTCACAGCTCAGTGCAGAGGAGAGACCCCCATTTCTGGCACCAGCAGCATCTTGCTTGAGGTCCAGCTGCCCTGCTAAAGGGGGCAGAAATTGTTTGGCAAAACAGAGAGCGTTGATTTGCCCCAACTTTTCTCCTGGGACTCAATCGTTTCACCACTAAGAGAAGCTCCTCAGGCCTGGCCTGGAGATCTTTTGCTGAGGCTGGAGGCAGTGCCAGGTCTCTGTGGGACATGGCTGGTCACAGTGGGGACACCCTCCGCTCCCCAGCCTGCCTCTAAGGCTCATTGCTTTGACTTATTGACTTAGCTCACCCTCTGCAAGTTCTTCACACAGCTACACAACAAATTAAACCCCCTTATTAACTAATTAAGCTATTTCTCCAACCAGGCAGGAAAGAGAGGAAAGGTTGTTATTATTTCTATTTTTAAATACCTGCGAGAGGCACACGTGCTTGAACGGAGGCTCAAGCCCAACTGAGACACGAGTGGTGGCCAGGGCCAGCCGAGAGGCCCCACTGCAGCCCGGCAGCTTTAGCCACAAAATGCACAAGGGGCTGAAACACAGGGCTTTAGCTGTTTAGTCTTCTACATCTGGGACCGATTTTGGGGTGCGGTGCCCTGACGATGCCAGCCTCCGGGCGATGCAGGATGCGTTGGGGGCACAGCGCATGGGTACCCCCGGGGAGGGACGCTGAGCTCTCCTGCTGCGATGTGTCTCCGGTGGGGAGGATGCAGCAGCCCAGGGGACCCCACCGCCTCCAACAGTGAGTGCAAACTGAGCAGCGGGTTTTAACACCCCACGCATGCATCTCTGAAGGCTCAGGCCCTGCAGGCAGCGAGCTGGCGTCCCACGCATCCCCCTTGGCTGTGTGTGGACTTGCTGGAGCCAGATTTCCCCAATGCCCAGCTCCCCAGGGTCCCCATCATCCTTATTGTCTCCGGGGACCACCTGCACACTTTTTTGGGGGGACCCTCCTCAGAGGTCAGGAGTCACCCCACAGCAGCCATCAATGGGACCGGTCCAGCCCTGGGACACCCTGCAGTGGCTCACTTGGCCATCAGCCTCCCCAGCAGGAACCGCAGCCAAGGGCTTTGCTGCCTCATGGGGGTTCGGCAGCACATTCTTATTGTCAAGGTTTGCCAGATGCTCTTTAGGAGCATCCCGGCCAGCTCCTGGCAGCCTGCACCACGGTGCTTCATTGCCGAGAGACTCTGTCTGCCTCGCAGCTCCTTTCCTCCGAGGTGGGAACGTTGTGGCTGCTTCTGCTGCGCATCGTGCGGGAAAGGATGGGGATTTTGCAAGAGCTCTGCTCAGAAATGCTGCTGCTTTCTGGAAAGCGCTGGCCTCCTTCCCTGCACTGGGGCATGTGGCACTGGGACAGGGAGATGCCCAGGAGCTGGGGCCAGATGGTTTCTGCAGGTGAAACCACTGATGTGAGGACTTTTTGGGTGTGGTGAGGGGATCAGAGGCCACAGCTGCTTCATATCCAGCTTGATGTGGGCTTGTTAAATGGGGTGTTTGCCCTTAGAGGCTGGGAGTGGGTACTGAGCATGTCCTGGGAGTGCTGGACAAGGTATGAAAAGCTCTGAGGTGGTGGCAGCTGGTGTGGAAGGTGGTTTGAGTTGTGCCTGTTCTGTTTTTCTTTTCTTGATAGAGCTGTGTAGCTTTTCCTTTCTTTTCTCTTTGAGGTTTTTTTTTGTTGTTGTGTGTTTGGTGGTTTTTTTTTTTTTCTTCCCTTAAATGATTTCCTGCAGGATGTGGTCCAGGGGTGTGGAGGGGTTGACCTGCTCTCTGGCTGGTGTGGGTGTTTCCTTGCTGGAGGCTGCCCTTGGTGCCTCTAGCCTGCCCCATCCCTGCCAGACAGACCTTTGCAAACTTTCCTTTAATGGTGTTTGCTGCTGAGGGGGATCTCCCAGCACCTCTAACCTCAGCGGAGGGTCTGGAGAGGGGCTGGTGCTCTGGTGAGTGATGGAGACCACTGCACGGGGTGATTTAGAAAAGCTGACATGTGGCAGTGGCAGTGCTATAAACCATGTTTATGCTGATATAATTAGTGGAGCCACGGCTGTGCTGTGCTGGAGCCCTGCAGCTGGGGTGAACATCAGAAGGGGCAAAACCCTGCAGCAGCTGCCAAACCCTGCTGGGGGGGGGGGGGGAGCCACAGGCAGCCAGTGCTGCTGGTTTGCAAATGGGGGTGCAGTGGGGAGGCAGAACTGTGGGGGCAGGTGGGAGGGTGAAGCGATGGGCTCTATTTGACGCCTTTGCTTGTGCACTGGTTTTGGAAGACATGGCCTTTGTGTGGCCCCAGTGCCTGCTGATCAGGGTAGGGCTGTGGGCACAGACCCCTCTGCAGCCCAGTACCACCGTCCCTGGGGGCACAGGGGGTGGCTGGGGCTCGGAGCTGTGCCACTTGTGGGGGTGGACCCGGCGGAGGGCTTGGGGTCGGTGCTGCGGTGTGAGCGCCTGCAGAGTGTGCTGTGGCTTCAGAGATGCTGCGAGGACCTGCAGCCCTGTTAAGTGCTGGGGACAGGAGGATTTTATGGGTTTTCCCATGAAAGTTCCTCACAGGTGCAATGGAAGAGGGACGCTGGGGTGCCAGAGCCGGGCTCTGCTGCCTGCAGCATGCCTGGGGATTTGGGGGGCTCTGTTTGCCCCCAGGGGAACTGGAGGAAGCGCAGGGGTGCCGGGCCTTGGATGGAGCTGCAATGCTGGGACTGGGAGTGTAGAAGTGCCAGAGCTGGTGGGCAGATCCAGGGGTTAAAGCTCCCCTCCTCTGCCCACAGTCCCTGTGGGGCCGGTGGGGGTGCAGCATGGCCCCCGATGCGAGCAGGGAGAGGGGAAGGATGCAGCTGGGACGTGGAGAACATCATGTGCCCCTCCTGGTCTGCACAAATGGAAGATGGAAAGGTGAAGGGAACTTGACAGCTCCTCGGGCAGGGAGATGGCTGCAGACACAGCTGAAGAGCCCCAGAAACGCTTTGTGCTGTTTCCAGCAAAGTGACTGATGAGGACGGAGGGAGAGGGAAGGATATGGGTGGGGACCAGATTTAGAAAATGATTTCACTATTGGTTAAATTTCCTCTGCACTAAAACATTGCAGAATTTGGGGAAAGAAGCATAAATCTGCCACAAAAAAAAACCCAAACCAAAACCACAATCCATGTCCAACTGTGGCTGGACAGTGAGGGGAAGGATCTTGCAAAGCCATTGGTGATGCAAAGCCACACCAGGAAAACATGGACAGGGCATGGCCAATCCCACCTTGTGCACATGGCTGAAAGAGAAATCTTTCCCCTGTCTAATCCATTACCACATGCTTATTCCTATAACAAATAACTGAGTCAGCGGGAGAAAACAAAATTCAATTTATATCTCAATCCAAGCAAATACGAAAAGGCTGCCAAATCTGACAATTAAACCGCAGTGATCTCAGATGTTTCCCTCCTATATATTAAGAGAAAGGGGAGCGGAGGAGCTTTTGGCCATGTGGTTGTAGGTGGGGATGGGGGGGGATTAGCGGGGTGCCTCAGAACTGTGTGCTTGGGCAATGAGAAAAGCTTTTGCTCTGAGGGGCACTGGCCAGATGTGGTGGTACAGATGTGGCTCCAGAGCTAGCAAGGGGACAGGGAAGAGGCTGGCACCTTTCTGAAATGATCTGAATAATCTCTGGTGGGAAAAAAGCCAAGGCTTCCCCCATTGAGCTGTTCCTCCTGTGGCGCTGTGGGATTCTTGGAGGCGTCCCCCTCCCCGCTTTGCAAATGTTACAGCTGGCTCCGGCAGCCTGCGAGCACAAGGATTTTTCTTCAAAGTTTGTCAAGTTTGCCAGACTTACAATGAAAGCGGAGCTGTGCAGCAAAGCGCCCCGTGCAGGGGCATGTTCTTTCCTGGCTGGGTGGCAGGTGGTGTATTGCTCTACCTGCCCTGGGGCCTCCATTTCTGCATTGCCCAGCGTGTGAGATGTGGGTGCAACCAGCTAAAAAGTTGCTCTCCCCTCCTGCAGAAAGAGTGCATCATCTCTCCTCCAGCCGGAACTGCTCCAAGTGACTAGGATTTCCCTCGGAGTGAGGCAAACCTCTCTGCAAGTCACTTTATTCTCGTCTGAGCTGCCCTGTGGCCCAGCAATGGGACATTCAGCTTAGCTGGGGGCTAGTTTAGCTCCCTGCTGTGCCCAGCCCGGTCGCAGGGATGCGATGACACCTAGGATGTTTTCTCGTGCAATGACACCGAAGGGATGTCCACAAAGCCAGCAGTAGGGCTGAGGTTCACACTTGCTGCTCCATGCTAAAGGCAAGTGACATCCCCAAACTGAGCTGTGCATCCGTGCCTGTCTAGGCTCAGGTGGTGCCCAGCTCCCAGCAATGGCAGCAGGAACAGATGGGCCAGAGAGATTAAACAAAGAGTCAAAATAGACAGTTTGATGAACTATTTTCCTAGAAGAAGGCATTTAGCAAGCTCAGCTGAGCTATAAATATCCCATAATGTTTCTCTAGTATGTGAGGAGAGCTGGGGAATGAGAAGGGGGGGATTTTCTTCACGTAAACAAATGCACAGAAAATAGTGGTGGGAGGAACAAAAGGTACTAATGAATTCAAGTCAAACACCCTGGTTTGGCTCAAAGATACAGCCTTCCTTGGGGAGCGTGAGACCACATCCAGGCGGTCCATTACCCTCTCCAAACTTGAGACTTTTTCCTCCCAAATGTTGGAGGTTTGTGGTGGATCTTCCTTGTTTTTTAAAAGCTTTAAAAACCCAAGTTAAGTAATACAAGAATGAGACAAAACATTTTGTGTTGAACTGGAATGAGATTTTTTGTTTTTCTCCATCCGTTCAGCTTGAAAAGTTCCAACTGTGCTGAGCTTTCCACGTGAATTCACTCACATGGGACAGGCAGAGGGGTGGATGATGGAGGGGTCCATGTGGGGAGCAAGTGGGGATACAGGTGCCCAGGACAAGCTCTGCATTAAACCCATACATTGCTCAGGAAAAGCTTAAGTGTTCCCCACACTAATTTGCTTTTTACCCACTCAAACCGCAGAACAGCAAAAGGGAGGGTAACAAAATGCTGTTCCTGGGCTACATTAGGAACAGTTTGGTCTCATTAAAATCTGCTTTCACCTGCTACTAATTTTCCTCTGGTTATGAAGGCTTCGAATGGTTGGTTGGTTTGTTTGTTTGGATGAAGAGGGGGGGAAAAAGAGCTGTTAGATGTTGTTCAGGGCGAGGAAATGATGGTGGGGGCACAGCGGGTCACGAGCCAGCAGTGGGGATGGTGGAAAAAAAATTGCAGGGTTCAAAATCCTTCCTGGGCTTTCACAGCAGCCTGAGAAGGGTGGGAGAGATGGTGAGGTGGGAGCTGCCCTGCCTGCTTTGCCGGTGCAGGCAGCAATTCGGGCAGTGGCTGCTCCTTGGGGCATATAGGAGCTGGGGGTGGGGGGGCTGAGGCTTTGGGACAGCAGTGCTGTGGGGTGACCACAGCCCCATGGGAGGTTTGTACAGGGGACAATGTGCTGCTGAAGGGTCCAGAATTGGACCAGAATTGGTTTACTTGGTCCTGCTGTCCTGCCTCTCCTTAGCAGGCATTAGTGGCTCAGGGCTGGGGACATTCCTCTGTCCCCAGGGAGGGGACGTTTGCGGTCTTGGAGCAGCAGCACAGTGCCGAAATGCTGCTCTCATCCCTGCAGCTGGCAAAGGGTGCCACCGGCGACGTGACTCAGGCCTCTTGCGAGGTGTTTGGGCTGTTACTTTGGGGAGCTGTGATGGGGAAATAGGAAGCAGCAGATGCGTGGGGAAATAACCTCAAATGCTGGGGCTTAGGGGTGGGAATGCATGATGCCACGTCTCCATCCTCCCCACGGACCTGTGCATCCCACATCTCTCCTGCCAGCCTGTACTTGCCCCTGCCTGGGCCAGGGAGCACAGCACGTGAGAGCTGTTTCTCGTCATTGTGACAAGTGATTAGGGTGATGCGAGATGCTAAAAAATTACTTTACTGGGCAAAGGTGGCCTATAAACCTCCTGGAACAAACAGGCTTTTTAAACAGCTCCAGATTGCTGGTGAAGGTGGCTGCTCTCCCTCCCACAGTGCACCTCGTGCCGCTCATCCAGAGCAAAGGAGGAGCTGGGACCCGGAGAGACTTTTCCCTTCTTTGCCTTAACATCCTTCTGGCTGTTGATATGCTCCTAAAATAGGAAAATCAAATCGCAGCAACCACCAGGGGTGGGTTCAGCCTCTGCTCCCCCGATACCCATTTTTTTTTTGATGCCGTCCCTTTTCTAGAAGGTCCCCAAAACCTCCCCTTGGGGCAGATGGAGCATCGCTGTGGCACAGACATGGCTGGCAAAGCACCTGCTTGTACCTGCTGCCAGCATTGGCCGGCAGCGGTCTGGGAATGGGATGAGTGTTAATAAATCCGCAGCACCGGTGCTGCTTTAGTGTTCCTCTAATTGGAGCCATAAAGTTAAACTCAGCCACTTAGGGTTCTGCTGGGAGCCGGGGCTTCCATTTCCAGGTTCTCCCTGCGCTGCTAAAGGGCACCGTGCTGGCTAATAGGTGTTAAATTGGAGCATCACTTTTTAATAAGCCGCTTAATGGCATTGTGCGGATCCTCAGCAGCTTTGGGATGATGCCTGCGCTAGGATACCCGTGTGCGGGGAGGGCAGTGCTGGGAACTGGAGGGTTGGGGAGTCAGGGGTGATGCAGAAAGCAAAATGGGGTACCCAGGTCCTGATCTGCTGCATGGATCCAGGTCACTGCAGAAAATCAAGAAGGTAGCCTGCTCTGAAAGCCAGGACACAGACACAGGACAGGAGATTGCACTGCCCACAGCCAGTGGCATCGCATGGTGTGGTGTGTTTGGTCCTACAGTGCCTGTTTTTGGGGTGACTGGATAGTTACTGCCCAGAGAGTGGCATCGCCAGGAGCTGGACAAAGCAATGGCACTCCCCTGCATGATTTGTCCCTTTGGTCAATGGCAAAGCCACCAGCTGCATTTCCCTCAGCAGGACCATCCCCTTTGTGATGGTGTTGCTGAGGTGTCACCTCCAGGGTGATGCTTCTCGCTGCCCCTCATCCTGGGGGGATCTTGGTCACTATTTCAGTGCTGTCACAGCAATCCCCCCGTAGTGTTTCTCATTTACTGAGAAAGTTTCCTAATTTTGAAAAACCCAAGCTCCTCCTTGCCCCCGCCCCAAGTCAAAGGGGTTTCTTTCCTCATGCTCCCCTGTGGTTGCCCACCTAGAAGTGACAATGTGTATGCGATCATGAACTCTCCTGCAAAATGTAGGCAGTGAAGCCATCCAGGCTGCTTTCACTTGGGTAATGCTTAAAGAAAGGACTAAGCTCCCAAGAAACAAGCACACTATTTTTATCTAATCCCTCTGCTTTAATAACTGAGAGTTGGAGGACTTTCATTATTCGTAATTCAGATGAGGGTGTTTTGAAAAGTCCCTCGTGGGTTTTGTCTTCTGCCTCCAGCTTTGCTCGTGCCTGGATCTTCTCCCACTGTGTGGGACCCTGAGGAAGCCGTTTGTAGAGCCCATGACCACATACTAAGAGCTGCACACCAGCCGAGAGCTTGAGATGGATCCTCACATTTGATCTCCAGGCACACCGAGGTTTATCTAAGAAACACCCAGCAACAGAAAACACTTTGTCAAACTCGGCTCCCTGCAGCATCATCCACCTGGGACAGGATGGGATGGACTCACTGTGCTCCAGGATGGGAAGTGGGGTGGGATTTGTCACCTCCAGACCAGGCAAATTTGAGGCCAAATCAGTGGAAGGGAATGAATGCAATTTTTGTCAGCTCCATCCGCGCCGGCGAATGCAGATCATGAATTACACACCCTCCAGATGACAGGCTGACATTTTAGCTCCAAACATTCTCCTATAATTAGAGAATCTAATGCAATACAGGGAATGGCTCCATTTTACACACACATTATCGTAATGCCTTTAAATAAGATAATTGATTATGCCTCTGCATAAGAAAGTAAAATATTCGGTGTAATTAAAACCGACATTCAGATTTTGGCGTGCTGACAGGTGAGGCCATGTGTCATTTTATAAATCCTTAAAGTGATATTCACACCCACATCCGAGTTCCCAACTTTTGGGAGAAAAAAAAAAAAAGACATCCTTGTCACCGAGTTGCTTTTTATCCTGAGTTCAAATGTGTTTTGATGAGGGATTTCTCTTTTTTTCTGCTCTCATTTATCTTCATTTCAGCCTCATATCATCGGCTGACAAAAAAACCTGCAGTCATACCGCTGTGAGCAGGGATATTGGTAGATCCCATCTGATAAGCAGGATTTGGACAGCTTTCTGCTTGCAACAGAGCCCTCCGAGGCGTTCGGACGTGGCACTGCTGAATTGGCAGGCAGCATCTTCCAGCCCGCATCCACCCTGATGCCGAAACCACTGCCGGGTGTTTATGGGCTCACCTGGAACGAAGACATTCATGTAGAAGATGGGAAAACACTTTGTGGTGCAGCAGCTGCCAAAAGCTTTGAGGTCCTTCTGGAGGAGGGCTGACTGGGAAATGTGTCCCTGGTGCGGTGGGTAGATGTTGTGGGGCAACCAAGGATGGGACATGCCAGGGGCACAGGTTGTGGTGAGCTTGGGAGCATGAAGACCTGCACTGGAGGACTCTGGGGACATGGGGCTGGGCTGGCAGATGGTCTGTCCTTGCTACCTGCACTGAGATGCTATTCTTCTTCCTTTATGAGTTCTTTTATGCCAAAGACTGAGGAGTACTTGTTGCTTCTCCCATCCATTTTTATGGTTGGAGGTGCCTGTGAGGACCGTGTTTCTGATCCAAACAGTAGGTGCCAAAAACTGCTCAGGACCCACCATGAAACCTCCTGGTTGGGGCTCCATCCTTCTGCTAGTAGACAAGGTTTATGTGACAAATCACCACTGTTGCTGGGTAGTGAAACCTGCTGCTGGTGGGCACAGGGTCAGTGATGGGGTCTGAGGGCTTTTGAGGGGATTCTTTAGGTTTTGAGAAATCCTCTAAGTCAACACTGATGCTGACCTGCTGCCTTGACATTGGCTGACTGTTGCGCCTTGAAATTTTGCAAACAAAGGCTTGAGCACCTTCAGAATCCTTAAATGTGTCCTTGTTGTCCCATAGCATGTTTCTGGTGACACCTGGACAGGACCTGGGTGACGCATCTCAATCTCTGCCCTCTGTGCTCTGGATCCATCCCCATCCCCTTTGAAGACAACACTCTTCTGATAAATGGGAGGGCCTAAGGCTGTGACCATTGAACCCACCTCCTGCCTGGTAACATGGACTTGGTCTAACCTGCTCTCTGCTGCCAACAGCTGCCACTCTGTTTTCTTCCAAACAAGCAGAAATAGTTTCTTCTCTCCAGCCCAGGTTACCTGTCAGTGTGCTGCTCCTTCCAGCATCCCCATCCAGTATTCAAAGAGAGAATATCTGCTGGGATGAGGTGGCATTTCCAGCCCTGTGTAGGGTCTGTCTGGGGACCTTTGCAGAAGGAAAGGTGCAAGAGGGTGCTGCTTGATGGCTCGTACCTGCCCAGGGACATGCAGTGTGCAGAATGGTGGCTGTTCGATGTGGTTTCAGCGACACTTGCTCCATAATATTGCTTCCCAAAACCTTCAGTGATGACCTTCCCTGTTTTCTACTCACCAGTCCAGCTGTCTCCCATCACTCGTTTCCTCGTGGGCTCTATCCAGTGCACAGGTAATTAAGATCCTTTGTCAATTAGATGGCTCCCAGCCTCCAAGCTGGCTGCGGAGGCCTGATCCTGCTGCCCTCCTCCCTGCTCGAGGACATCGTGTTCCTTAGCCTGACTCTGATGGAGCCAGCGGGGAAAGGGCAGGGGAGCAAGCAGCCATGTCAGAGTGACCCCTGAGGGGATGCAGGGTGGGAGGAGAGACTTCCCCTGTCCTCAGCCCAGTCCTGTCTCCCCATCCAGCCCCATCAGGAGTCTCAGGGTGTGGGGTCTCCTTGAGGCAGAGAGAAAACCCGACTCCTCGGGCTCCCCGTCTGGCAAAGGGAGGAGGAAGAGGAGGGGGGCGAGGAGCCCGCGGGCAGCACCGTCTGCTCTGCTCGCATTAGCAGGCTGCTCTGGCTTTCTCCGCCGCTCTTTAGGCCATTACGCCGGGCTCGCCGGGCTGCGGTTGGCAGCGCGGGGCGCCGGAGCCCACTGGGATGCCGGCACGGCAGCCGGCAGCTCGCCCCTTCCTCCGCTCTTAAGTGGCCTTGTAAAAAAACAAAACACATGCCCGTGTGCCTGGAAAACAGAGACAGGGTTAACCTCCTTGTTTAAGAGCACTGTCTGTCCCACGGGACAGCCTCCCCACTGCAGGGTGACAAAGAGATGCACCCGGCATGACAAGGGCAAAGGACTTCACTCCCAGTGGTCCCAGCCATGCATGGGTGGTAGGCGCATGGTGGGGTTATTGAAGGTGGGAAGACTGTGGGTGGGTGTGGTGTGTGGTTGTGGGTGTTTGTTTTGGTTTGGTTTTGGTGTTTGGTGGTGTTTTGTTTGGTTGGTTTTTTTGTTTGTTTGTTTTTTTTGTTGGTTGGACTCGATCTCAAAGGTCCCTTCCAACCAAAAAGATTCTGTGATTCTGTGAAGATGTGGCATGAGCCCCCAAAACCAGCTTGTGGCTGCCATGAATGATATAACATGCTGGCCTGAGGGCACAGCGGATGCTGGAGATGGGGTTTTACCATACCTGGTGGTCAGGATGCCGGGACTTATCCTGCAGCCAGAGCCTGAGATCACAGCAGCATCCCGGCCACAAACACTGGCTGTGTTGTCCTACAGAGCAAGGGCAGTCCTGGCTGGAGTCCTGCAGCCTTTGGGGGGAACATCCAAGGATTCCATGAGAGCACCCACACATGAATAAATTCCAGGTGGGCACCCAAGGCTGGCCAGGAGACAGCAGGTGAGAAGAGACCTCAATTCAATGTGCTTTTCCATGACTGGGTTGAGAGTTTGTGTGGATTCAGCTTCACGAGGCTGCCTCCTTCAGCACCCTGCATCCCTCAGCATCCTTTGTCCCCCAGGAGCCACCAACCAGTGCCTTGTGCGGGGAATGGGACTAAATGGTGGGATTGCTGGGGAAGGGAAGGGTCCCCTAAGTGTCTGACCCAGAGCAGCTCCTTTTTCTGAGGGTCTGATGCCCTGTGGGTGATGGAGCAGCCCGTGAAAGGGCAATGCTGGGCCACCTCATTGTCTCCTTATTCCCACACATCAGCCTTCATGGTCACTCCTGATGGCTCAGTGCATCGTGAGCTGTGTTGTGTCAGGTCCTGGAGCTACGCCATGCCAGTGAGAGAATAGCAGCCTGGAAGACCGCTTAAAAATAATGGCTGTGGCAATACTAAGTGTTGCTCAGGGGGAAACTGAGGCAGGGGGCTGGGGCACGGCTTGCCCTAAGGGTCCCAGCCATTCTGCCTGGCCTCTTGCTCTGTTTCTCATGTAACAGAAACCCAGCATTCCCAGTCTTGCCAGCATGCCCAGTGCTTCCAGATCCTTCAGGTCCGTGCCCCTACTCGCTCTCAGGAAGCAAGATTCTAGGAGCAACATCCCACTAGAAAGTACCACCTGGATGTCCCTTCGTGTCCCCAACTCTTGCTGTGCCCAGCCAGGGATCCCAGCTGCCCTCGTGGTCCCTGGGCTGTCCCCCCCTCCCACCATCACACGCAGGCTCCCGCAGCCCGTCTGACGCTCTCGCAAGCGCGCTCCCCCCCTCCTCCGCGCGCTCGCTCTCTCACCCTCGCACACCCACGCGCTCCGGGATGATGCACGGCAGAGAGGAGCCTGTGCCATCAGCATTAGTCACCCATTCCCGTAGGAGGGAGGTTGTGAGTAGAGGAGGAGGAGGAGCAGAGCAACCATGCGGAGCAAGACCTAGGGACAACTGCTAGCCGGGGCCCGGTGTCACCGCCGACCGTCCTGCTTCTTGTAGTTGGAGCTGGGGGAGGGACACGCAAAATAATTGCGTGGCTGGGCTGGGGTCAGGCAGCCTCCTGTGTGGCTGTGAGCAGGATGTTGGGGGGCACCGATGCCAGTTTGACAACTACAGAGGAGAAAAAACACCCTGGGAGCATCACAGCTCCTCAGGAGGGAAGGGGCTGGGACACGCACGGAGCTGCTGGTGCAGGGACATGTGGCTGGGATTAGGTTGAGAGAGGGGCAGAGCCACAGGAGTGTTTCCCTGTGACGGAGCTGACATGTTTCTGAGTGTCTCTTTTTGGGGAGGAGGAGCTGGGTGTGAAGGAGCGTGAGGGCATGTGGATAAAGCTGGAGGAGATGGACTGGAGAGGGGAGAGCAAAGTGTCCCGGGCGGTTTGGCTTACTGATGTGGGTGAGAAACCAGAGCAGGGACAGAGAAAGGCAGTTGTGAGCGGCTGAGAGCATTCTGGGGGGGTCCAAGGGGAGCAGAGCAGGGGTGAGCAAAAGAATTCCCCTTGGAGAAGTTTCCACAGGGTGACAATGAGAAGACAGCCTGGCTGGCTGTCCTGAAGAGGGGTCCCAACAGCAGCAGTCTTGGCTCAGGAGCATGGAGTGATGGCTCAGCTGGTAGAGGAGCCCAGCCTGCCAGCCCCTTCCACCTGCAGCTTCCAAGTCCTGCGGAGCACGTGGGTGGCAGATTGGAGGAGAGAGTAACCACAAACGCTTACTTGCGCTCTCTCCTTCCCTAGAAATTAGCCTTGGCCCAGCAGGTGAGTGAAAGCAGGCTGCCTTTGAACTGCAAAGCAGGCAGCTGCCCTATTTTCAGGCTGGGTGGAAGTGCAAGCCAGCAGGTGTAAAGCTCTGGCCACTGGGTGCTGGTGATTTCTGGTGGTACTGGCAGAGAAGGGGCCAGGGGAGTCAGAGGTGGCAGTGGCATGGCTATCCTTGGCTGGGCAGGTACAAGCACACTAGGCTCTGCAGTCCTTCTGTGGTGATGAGCAGGTGACTGTGAACTGGTGCTGCTAGCTGTCCTGGGCTCCTGGGACCTTCCCACAGCTCCTCCATGTGTCTCTGTCCAAAGGCCTCCTTGGGTTTGGGTGTCAATCCTGTCTTTTACATCTTTTTTTTCTCTCCCTGCTTTCCTCCACATATGCCAGCCACTGTCCTCTCTCTCCTGTGCCACAGATGTTCTGCTGTGAAATGCTGTCCTCCATGTCTTCTCTAGCTGGGCTTGGAGAAGGGTGATCCTGCTCAAGTGGGACCTTCTGCTAGGAACTGAGCTATGAGTGTACAACCCAGGAACACACCGTGCCCAGAGTTGGTCCCAGGATCACCTGAGAATCCTTCCCCTGTGAGCTGCTGCTTCACAGCTGCCCATGTGCCACATGCCTAGACCTCCTCCGGGAACTTGTTGTCTCCATATGTGTGTGGTGCACGTCTGTGTGTCTGCATCTGAGCCTGTTCTGGCTCATGGGGATACCGTGCACGCCTCACTCCATACCGATATATATTTTACCTTATACATGTACTGCATCCAGACTCCTCTGTTTACAGCTGTGTGCTTCTCTTTCACCGTATATGTCATCAGGTTGCTGGGATTGCTTTCCCCGTGGTGGGCTGGATCATGAAGGGATTAAAAAGATCATCTAGAGAGAGGGAAAGCAACTGTGTTTTGAGCATTATCTGTTGCACCAAGCTCTAGCTCCTTTTTATTTCCCACCAAGGTCGAGTTGCCAGACTTCAGCTGGTCTCTTCCTTCCTGTGCGCCTCCGACTTGCCAGCAGAAGATCAGCATAGGGGAACACCGGCTTTCAACAAGGGCTGACGATTTATCCGTGGACCCTGGAACACCAATGCATCAATAGCCGACTAATGAATCACGCCATCGCTTATGCATTAACTTCTTTGAAATGCAAAGCACTCCCTTGATATTTCAGCATTTTCCACCTAGTGCAAAGGAAAACCCAATAGGCAGAGAAAAGTGGGAAGCTAAGCAAGGTAACGTTTCCACCTTGTGTCTGTTACAAAGATTGCATCAGCCTTAATTACAACAGGACTTTCTGCCCTTTAAAACAGTACGGCACACGCCGTATTCTCAGCTTTCCTGCCTCCGGCTGGCTCTGGCTCCGAAACGGTTTCTTTCATGCATTCAAAACAGTTTGTAATTAACAATCACATTGTTTTCCTTTGAACATTGACGGAGATAGAGAAAACAGAGAGATTGGAGCTAAGATGCCGATATGACTGAGTATTATTTTGCTTTCATGAAATGACTTTTTCCATTTTACAGCAAATTTTGTGCTGATGAAAGGTTTAGGGTAGTGAAGAGACTTTTCTCACCACTCATCATGAAGCTTGGGAAGCAGATTTAGGTGCCTGAAAAAATTCTCTCCCCTCTCTATGCGGAAGAAGGAAATTTGGATTTGGCTGCCCCATATGTTTGGCCCATGTTGAACCCAGTGGATGCCCATGCAGAAAACATCCCTGCACAGTTGTTGCATTCCTAGAAGTGGGAAACCAGCAGAAAAGAATAAGTAAAACCAGGAGTATCTCATCTCTGCAACAGGTTCCTGAGCTACCTGGTGAGTCAGACCAGAGGGGGCTTAATTTGAAGCCTTGGCTCTGTAAACAAGAACCACATTACAAACTTCTTCGGTTCTGGTGCAAAGCTTGGATGGGAGGATTTCTTCCTCCATCTGTTCTTCTCATAGACAATCTGCCTTTGAAAGCCATCGCTGCATAAATCTGGAGGAAGCGTAAATGCAGGAGCACCTGAATATTGTTTAACAGATGGGGACACACATTTTTCAAGCAGAGATTTCCCTTACATTGCCCCATTTATTTTACAGGATGTTTTCCAGGACCATCCTTGCAATGCCATGACTGCCAGGGAATGACAGCCTCCCGGTCTGAGGTTTGTGGCTAACCAGGCAAACTTTACTGCGTGAACACTGCTGTGACATTTCGGGTTTGCTTTCACCCCTTTCGGTGCTAATTCCCTTCTGACCAAACTCACATTTCTCACCCAAGCCTTTCAGGAGGACCATCTGCTGTGAGCACTTGATGTTGCCTGCTCCCTGGAAACAAAGTGGCTTGAGGAGTTCATCCAAGCACCTCACTTGAAACTCATTCTGGCTTAAACAAACAAGTGCACGCAGCAATAAACACAAAGTTGGGTTTTGAACCCTGTGAATCCCTCCACCCACGTGTCCTTCTCCTCCTTCCCCGACAGGCAGTTTGGCAGCTGCCCTCCTGTTGACAGCGCTCTCTCTTGTTCTTCAACCCACAGGATCTTTAATGCATTTAGCACAGCGGCTTTCAGCTTCGTCAACTCAAGGACCACTACAAATTTCCTGACAGTAACACAGCCGCGGACTGTTGAATGGCAGAAAGGAAATTGCTTTTCTTTGCAACCTTTTCACGACTCCCTGTAAGTAGTCACCGGACCCCCAGGCCTCAAGGACTGCAGATTGAAAGCCACCGACTTATCAAGCTGCATATGGAGATCCCTTCAGGTAACGTCTCTGGGTGGGAACGTGTTAGACATCAAACTTGGCAAGCGGCAGCATTTCATGTGGATACAAGAGGGAATGAGAAGCTGCTGAAATTGCAGTGGGAGTTCGGATATTCCTGATGGAGATGGGGAGCTCTTCCCTGCCATGTTGTCCCTCCTCATGGTGAGCTCCACAGCAGCTCCTCGCTGTGGAGCCACAAAGATCTGCCTGAGGAGATGAGCCTGGCTCCTTCGCCTCCTCTACAGCGCAGAGGCACAACAGATGCCCTACCGCTGACCCCAGACACTCAGAGCTCGCTGGTCTGGTCTCCAAATTCAAAGAAAGATATTAAATGCTGTTTTCTTTCCACTTGCCTTCTGGCTCCGGAACCAATAGGTTGCACTCAAATAACACTCACAGCTTTTATTTATTTTTCCCCCAGCCACAAGAGCTAGAACTTTTCCTTTTTTTTTTTTTCTTTTTTTTTTTTTTTTCTCTCTCTTCTCAGAGTAAACCGAAAGCTGAGAGTCTCACTGAATCACTTGTCTCCCGGAACTGGGGCTTTAAGGAAAATATCCAGTATTGGGAAGTGTGCAGCGTACGCGTGAGACTTGGCAGCGCCACAGGGAGCTGAAACCAAAAGATGATGTAATATGGCTGTGTCAGGAAGGACAACACGAGGATTGTGTTTGGGGGGCGTACACAACCCTGGCCAAAGGGCAGGACTCTGTGGCTTGTGACAGACGAATGCCATGGGATGCTGTGTAGATGGTGATGACAGACAGGCATCGAACTCAGCCCATCCTGGCCTCCCCCCTCCACTACCTCTGTACCTAACGTGGGAGTCAAGGTAAAGATCATGTCTTCTAGGAGAGGTGGGCAATACTGTGGGGCGCTGGACCAGTAGTATGGGGACATGGAGACAGAAGCTGGCTGGTACAGGAAGGAAATGAGGAGAAGATGGGGGAAGGAAGGGTAAGGCTTGGAAGCAGGAAAAACACATGTGGAACAGGCAGGTTGTCCCCAGGGCAACCTGAATTGGACCTGAGCAGGTGTTTGCTGTCACACTGACCCTCAACCCTGCCCATCCACAGCCCTGGACTCAGGAACATGCAGCTGGAAGCACAAGGCAGCTCTCTGTAGTTGGTTACATGGTGCAGCATGCCATGGGCACAGCCCTGGCACAACCTGTTCTCCCTGGGCCACAAGATCTCAAAATCCAGCTACCAGGAGAAGTCTCAGCCTGAGAAGAAGATAAAAAAAGAGGTAAAAATACGGGTGTGGAGGACGGACCCCAAATTTGTCAGTTTTCATATCACTTCCCCTTCCCCCTTCTTCTCTGTTCTTCAGTCATCATATTCTTTCTGGGAGAAAGTGGCTGTTGGAAAACAGAGAGAGAAGACGACAAACAGTGCTGTGGAATTATTTAACGAGCCAGAATGAATTGCATTTGAAATCATTTAAATGGGATCTGGGAGTATTTAACTGCAGCACAGGAACTTAACAAGAGTGGGAAAGGATTTTGTGCTAATTGCTGGCAATGATATACCTACGGAGAGAGAACATGCAGCAATTAGTAAGCAAGGCTGTAATTTCAGCCTAAGGTCCCTGCCTGCCCTAGAATATGGCATGGATTATCTGCTGGAAGGAAGACAGGGGCTCTGATCCACAGGTGATCAGAGAAAGGAGCAGATGAGATTCTCATTAAGAAGTCATTAACCAAGTTTTTCAAACAGCAGGATGCAGGAGATGGGTTTGGTCAGACCCAGCCATCCCTTTGCATCACCCCAAGTTTGACTCCTGACAGTCCATTCCCCAACCTGGTGTGACTCAGACTGGCAAAACCCAAGCGAAACATAAAGCCCCATCCCAAAACACACTGTGTTGTTTTACTCCCTCCTTGCCCTCCCAGACGTGGAAGGGACCGATCCTGCAACCAACCTCTGCTCCGTGCCTGGGTGGTGGGGCTACAGCTCCTGGTGCAGAGGGGTTAGGGACCAATTTGATCATTTCTTGCAGAGGACTCAGCAGCCTCAGAGCCTCTTCAGTGCTGCCGGATTTGGGGAACCAGCAGGACAGGGACCAGGGAACTGGGGGTGTGATGTAGCCTTGTTCGTAGCCTGCATGAGGGCAGAGCCTGGGGTGAGGACCCTTGGGCTGGGGTCTTACAGTGACGGGGGGGGAGGACTGAGGAAAGAGCGTGAGAGAAGATGGCTGCTAAGGACGCTTTTGCAGATGCAGTGACAAGCAGAGAGGAGCCTGCACTCGCCAGCGAGCTCACATAGAAACATCCCAGGTGGCCTTGAGCCTGAGAACAGGCCCTTCCTATAGAAATTAGCCAGGTGTCAGCCAGACCCTATAGTCCCACTCTGCTGAGCCTGCAAAGCTGGGCTACAAGTGATGCCCAGTTACACGTCTCAAGCTCCAATCCAAACAGAGATGAGCCGCCATGGCTTTAGATGGACAGGGACAGCCCCTGCTAGCAGCAGCCCTGGGAGGATGTCCTTACCACAGTGGAAAGCAGAAAGCCACCAGCTCTCGTCTGTGCCTCTGACACCCAGCAGCTGCAGGCAGCCTCCGCCAGCCTCTGCTCATTGTTTCCCGGTCCTGCTGCTCCCCGTCTCCATTCTCTCCCTCTGATGCCTCTGTCTTTGGTTTTTTGTCTTTCAATCAGTTTTCATCTCAGTAATTCCCATTCAATGGTTAGTCCCTGATCTTTCTAATTGAGATCAGAGCTTCATATAATAGGGAGGGGGGGAGGGAGACTATTTTTAATTTGCTACGTTCCCATTAATAACAAGTTCTAATTAAAAAACCTCCATCTTCCATCCTTCCAAGTTCAGAGGAAAACTCTCTGCGACTTCTGTTGGAATCTTCTCCTGATAAATTGGTACCACAGCCTCCTAGAACAGCTGGTCCTCTTTAGCAGGCATAGTAATTAATGGGAATAATAAATGCATTCAAAGCAGGTTCGTAACCCTCCTTTCTGTGCACTCAGACATCTCTTTGCATTGCAAGAGACACACATCAACATTTCCACTTACAAAACAGGCCCAAAAGAGCTGCCGACGTCTAACAAGCCCGGGTTTCATTAGCACCCTCTGGCCCGTAATAAACCTTGTGATACAAAGAGTCCCCAGGGACGGGGAGGTTCCCCCTTGGCTGGGAATGAGGTGGATGCACAGAGCAGGAACTGTACCGTGCAATATCTCTGCGGCTGCCGAGGACTTTGTGCCAATCCTGAGTTCCGTGTCACAGCTCCCCAGCCTCCATGGGGAGGAAAGCCATATTTTGCCCTTCACCTGGAGCCTGCCCAGTGGGGAACGGTCTCCAATTTTACAGGGCATAGACCCACACGCATGCCCTGTTCTGACGGGTGGGGTGAATGTGGGTATGGCTCACCCTTGTCCTGAGCTGCTGCCTTGTGCTGCCTGTCCAGCCAGGACCTGCCTGTGCGATGCTGCCCTTGCTGCTATGACAAGGGAAGGCAAAGTGAAAAGGGACCTCAGGGAAGAAATTTGATTTTCCACTTGCACAAGAAGACAGAAGACCAGGATTTTCCCTTTTCTTCAGCTCCTGTTCTTCTTTCTGTGTCCATCTTCCTGCCTAGCATGTATTAGGGTGGACAGATATTACTGCCTTGCAATATCCACACAGTGAGACTGAGAGGGAGGAAGGTGGAGCAAAGGCTAAGGTCACATCATGAGCTGGGGATGAGACTCAGGTGTGCTGATTACCCTTCTTGGGTACACAAGACCAGCACATGAGGCTGATCCTGCCCAGAAAATGAGGCAGTAGGGGCCACATCAGCCTAGTTGGCAAACACAGCGAAGCAGATGCGTGAGGTACATCAAGTCACACACCCTCTCCTCCCTTTGTGCAGGTCTCCATTTACAGCAGCTGCTGACTTGGGCTTCCTTGGATGTGCAGATCAGCTCTGCTGGGGATGGATGACCCCTCGCTGTCCCCCTCGCTTGCTTTTGTTCACCACTGCTGAGTTAATGGACTCATCTCAGGAGTGGTCAAACCGGGAGCCATCAGTGCAGATATCCCCGAGCTGAGCAATCTGTCCCGAGCAGTGATTTCAATTAAAGGGTCATTAGCGTGAAATCTTATCCAGCCCAGCTCCCATTTGCCAGCAGGAGGTCCTTCTCCTCCCTGTCCCAAGCCTTGCTCTGCGGTTAGAGCATGCTGCTCCTGCTGGAGCCCTCCAGTTTTGCTAAAACACAGCAGCTGCTGCTAATAAACAAACATATTGATCATAGAGATATGGGCTGTCAGGGACTTAATTCATGATGAAATGTACTTAAGAGTGCCCGGTAGGCAAAAGCTCTGCTTAAAGAGCTCACAGCCAAGATGGTGCTTGGAGGTGGGAATCAAGCAGCCTAGCAGCTGCTCAGCACTGGGATGTCGCAGTTTGGGGCTGGTATAAGGATCTGGGGATGAAATTTATTGGTGGGACAGAAAGGAGCAGAGCAAATTTCCTCTTTATCATCGTAGGCCATCGCTAACAGGGATGTGGTGCAATGAAGGGCTCTGTTGTTCCCTCCTACTGTGGTGTTTAGCAAGAGGCTCCCAGTTCTGCTCCATCATGTAGGGACCATCTGCGCAACCCAAAAATTCAGGGCTAACTTAAGGAGAAAACTACAAATACCTCACAAAATCCAGTCCCTCAAATCCTTCAGGGGTCTGAGGCTTGCAGAGAAATGGGAGCAGGACCTGTGCCTGCCTGCTGGAGTTTGTGATACCCATTGCAGGGATGAGCTGGCGTAGCATTGCTCAGAAGCAACCTCAGTGCCGAGAGGGAGAGAGGATCACAGCTCCCGATTTTCACTGTTCCCATTCTCCTGATAGCAAGCAAGTTTTGCTGCTTCTAGATCAAATTTTCCCTCCACAGACAGACAGTAAAAGTCTCTCTGTGTGTAGGACTGAGGCTGCGTATATTGCTGCGACAGCAATAATGCTGCCATTGTTTCTAAACCATCATCATTGTGTGGGGTCGTATCTAAACAAAGTACAATCAGCTCACAAATGGATCCCGCTCAGTCAGGGACTGTAATTACAACGGAACTATATTTGAATATAGCCTTTATAGGTGCAATAAATTACACCGCAATAGGCAAGGATATAGGTTGATCTGTAACAGGTTTCCTTACTTTCGGTATTGGCCACACTGAAAGCAGTTGTTAAAATAGGTCTTAGTATTTATGGTCCTGGGATGTGGAGGCCTTGCTGAGAGTTTGATGAATGAACTTTCAAGGACAGGAATAGTTGTCAGTCTGAAATATTTATCAGTCTGAAATCTCCCTGCGATTCATGCCGCAGTTTTGATACCGCCATTTTTAATCCCCATCTTCTAGGTTTGAAGCTGGGGTTCCCTGGGAAGACGGAGGGTCTCTGGGTCTCAGCTGTGGGGAAGGACTGCCTCTCTGCCTCCTCTCCCCCTGCCTTCTCTCCTCTTGCAAGGCTGGGATGGAGGCGGTTGGCGTGACCCCAGGGGATATTGGCTCCCTCCAGCTTTAGGATCGGTCCTTGGGGAGATTGAGCAGCCTGGGGAGGGCGGAGGGGGAAGAGCCGGCTGCCACCCCACTTGCAGGGTTACCAGGATGGAAAAACCACCCTAGGCTTTCTCCATTTGTGCAAAACTCCTCTGTGGGGAGGCCTGCAGATTCTTCTTCTAAAATCAATGATGTTTGTGCTCTTTGCAGAGGGAAGGAAAGATGGTGCATGTGTTTATGGGCACTCAGCGGCTGTAGCATCCCCATGGCAGGAGGCTGCAGGGGAGGCAGGGGCCATGGGGACAGCATCTGACCTCTCTGCACTGCCTGGGGGGCAGCAAAGCCCGCTCAGGCGATGTTATCTCTTCTCCCCACGTCAGCAGCGACCGCTGTTTGAACCGGCGGTGGTTCCCTGCACTAGCCAGCCTGCTGTGCTGCCAGCTCCCGGGCTGCTTCTGCTGCCCTCTGCCCCAGGGGCCATGTTCCAGGGCTTGCCAAAGAGATTCCCACTCCATGCACAGTGGGAGATGGATACCATCATCTGGATGGATCGCATGCCTCCCCCAGCGTGTGTCCAGACCCTGCTGCTGTAATACCTTTGCCATGGGCCTCCTGCATCCCTCTGGCTGAGGAGAGGCTAAGGGAACTGAAGACCGGATGGGTAAGATGGGTTCTCCATCATTCTGCATCTCATTTCTCCTCGATCAACAACTTGATTGCCTGACCTCCAGTTTCCCCCTCGGATCCCCACGTCAGCAGCATGGCAGGGACTGCCAGACCTCTCCTACGAGGAAGGCAGCCTGGACACTTTGCTCCTCATTGCTATGGGAGAGGAGGGCCTGCACGATTTTCCGCCAGCGCAGATGAACTTTCCTCTTCTCTTTTGCAAGCGCAAACCCAAACTCAGTGGAATGTGTTTCATTTCTGGCTCATCTTTCCGTGCTGCTTTTATGAGTCTATTGTGTTTTGCGTAGTTTGAAGACCACGAGTAGTGCATGAGGCCACCGCAGAACCAGGTCCCACTGCAACCTTGTTAGCAGGTCCGTGCACGAGGGCAAAAGGGTCTGCTGAGCAGGAGAAATGCTGGGTTTCATAGGGATCTGCTGCTTGAGAAAAGACTGAGGGCCATGAATTCAGGCATCTTTTCAGATGGGGGTTCCTAGGCTCCTCAGGTGTCCAAGACACCCAGAGCCTGCAAGTTAATAAACGTCTAGATGTTATCCCCTGAGAGAAGGGATGAAAACTCCCAACAAATCACCTGCAGCAAATGCCAGCAAAGCACATTTGCCTGAGGTTTCTTGAAGCTACCACTGAAAGGTCAGGTCTCTCAGTAAGACGAAAAGCTCTCTTCTCCCTTCTAGCTGTTCCATCAATACTTGTTTTTCCTCTCCATTTACTTTTACCTTCCTGTTCAGAAAAACATACATAAGGAGGGGAAAAAAATCCTGCTTCCCATGACAGCAGCTAAGCAGCTTCTAGTGCCAGAGCTCAGGCCAAAGACCACCGTACACCTTGGGGGCAACAGTGGAGACCAGGAATCCCCAGTGACGATGAAGGCAGTGCAAAGATGTGCGGGAAGTTGAGGTGCAGAGGGGACACCGGACCCTCCCCAGCCAGAAGCAAGGTTTGGTGCTTGTTCTTCATGTGCTCCCTTCAGCCCAGCTGACCCCAGGGCTCTTTCTAATGCCTGGGGCAGGAGGAAGGGCAGATGCTGTGCACAGGGAGTTGGGAAGGGGGAACAACGGGGAGCCTATATGCATCTTGCCATCTGTGTTGTATGACAGCCGTTGCTTTAGGCCTTGCAGATCAGCAGCAGGTGGGAACAATCCGTGCAAGAATTTCTCTCAAAATAGTGACCACTGTTGTAGCCTCTACCACGTCCTTGGAAGAAGCCTTTGAGGCAATGCTTGAACCCCCTCTGGGAAGGAAGCAAATGACTTTCCAGTCCTTCAGACATCTGCTGTGGAGGTCACCTTTCTGGGTTGGATGGATCCTTCTTCCAGCAGCCACAATGTTTGGGCATGGGCAGCCAGTGCTCTTCAAGTCAGGGAAGGAAACTTCACCATCTGGTGTGGGAGCGGGAGCTCTGTGCAGAGGACTGGAGTCTCCTCTCTTGCTCATCTACTTAATGGCTCTCTGCTGAGTTAATCACGTAATACCATTTGGGGATAATATTCCTTAACCCACCACTGAGCCTTGTGGTGATGATTACTCCAGCTGCAGCCCACCTCTTTTCCACTTGCTGCTCCCTTCTCCCCCATCTCCGTCTTGTTTCTCTCTCTCTTGGTCATTATGGCCTTCGTCCAACAAAGCACTTAACCAGGTGTTTCACCAAACAAGTAACATGGCCCTCTCCATGCAGCAAATCCGGAAGCCTGATGCAGGAGGCATCTGGCCACCTTTGCCCTCTGGACACCTGGGGCTTTTGCGGCATGGAGAAGCTCTTGGGCTGTGGGTAGAGGAGCTTGGAAAACCCTCTGATGGCCCTCCTGACCTGCTAGCTATGAACTGCAGTCCTGACATCTGCTTGTGTGTAAAAAAGAAAATAAATCACCGAGGATTTCCTCCCTGGGCTTGGGGAACAGGAGCAGTGCCATGGCCAGGATGAGGCTGGGCCATCCAAGCTAGTGCTGCACAACAGGCAGAGAAAGGCTGAGCTTTTCAAAGCATTGTGTGGGAGGAGGAGGTGGGTATGAGGGGTGCTGCTCGGCCATGGAGAGCAGCTGGGGAGCCCTGGGAAGGAGTCCAGGCAATGGACCCAACAGCATCTTCTCCACTTCATTAGCTATTGTATGTGCTTTTTTGTAGGTGCATTTATTATTTTGCATGAATTTCCTCACCCAGAATGCACAGTTTCTACATAACATCCAAGTCAGGACAAGTGTCCAAGCCTACCCTATTAGAAAAGGTAGGACATTATTTTTGCTGTCAGAGGAAAAAGGGATGTCTGAGGGTGTCTGAGGAGTCTACCAAAGAGGTAAAAATGTTTCCCATGTGACCAGGACCTATGTCTTTCGCCCCAAAAAGACCGAGACTCAAGATTAGCTTCTCGCGCTCATGCAGTGTCTCTGCTGCTCAGCTCCGTAACAAGCCATAGATAAGACAGTGGGGCTTACATTTCAGGACTTAAATATTCAATTAATCAATGGAATATTCCATTAGTGTAATAATCACTTGGCATCGCCTGATCTATAGGTACATCTCAGCTGGGCCTCGCAAATTGATTTCTGATGAAGTTCTAATTGACTGCACAGGCAGAAGAGGACCTGTCTGAGCATGTCGAAGCAGAGCTTGTGAAGTCTCCCCCCCCAAGGAAGGGGAAGGATGGGGGGGGGGAGGTGTGATTTATGCCCCATTTATCACGACAGCCTCTACCCTATCCTGTTTTATTGGTCCCAAGTGAGGCATGAGAGCTTACAGCTTTAATGCGGAAATTTGCAGGCAGCCGGAGACCCCCGTAAGCTGCTGACAGCTGCTTGTCACTTATGCAGTAGGTGCCGGGGGGACCCTAAATCCTGAAGCTCCTAAGGCGGGATGCAGCCCTGGCGTGGGTCGCGTGGGGAGGGCTCAATTTTCCTCCAGCACGTGTGTATTCGCTGGTCGAGACCTGCCACCCCTCTCCGAAGAGCTAGACCGGCAAAGCCGCGGGGGTTTCTGCCCTGCTGATGTGGCTCAGAGAACATGGGGATGGATGTGCATGGAGGGAGGCAGGGGATGACTCGCGTGTGTCCTTCTTGCTTGGCTGCCATGCAGCCCCATACCCTGAGTGCTGTCCTTCCCACCACCACCTGGTGGTGGTCCCTGAAGGAGGATGCCGGTTGGGCTTTGTCACGCAAGATTGGAGCATCTTAGGCTGCCATGCCAAAGGCCTTCAGAGGCTCTAACATGGCTCTTTCATAAAGACTTAGTCAAACCCTGCCTGGCTGCAAACTTGCCTTGCTGGAGTGGTTGTGTGGGGAGAGCTTATGGTCATGGCAAGCCCTAGGAGAACTGTGTGATGCACCTGCAGGTGCAGACACACAGAGATGCCAATCTTCTGGTGGGACAGGATTGCCTGCCTGGTGCTGGGTTGCACCAGGGAATGATTTGTCACCTTGAGAACACTCCTGGCTGCCTCAATCACACCCAGAGATGTGCAGAGAGAGCACATCAGGTGCGTGCATGTCCCAGCATAAGCTGCCGTGACGGTGAGTACTGGCACATCGAGGTCTTGAGGTGCACCACCAGCCCTTCTAACAGCTCCCCCTTTACTGGCCAGACCCTCTCTTGGGACCTGCTAGCTCCTTCTGCGCTCTCCTGAAGGAGCTGTTAAAAGGGGAGGTTTAGGGGCTTCCTGCTCTGAGCATCAGCGGTGGGAAGAGGACACAATGCTGGTCCCCGAAGCATGAGCTGACTCTGCTTCCCTCCTCCTGCCTGCGTGGGGACGCGGGCAGCTGAGCTGGGCAGGGGGAAGGTGACGGATAGTGATTTCAGGAAAACTGAAAACAACATCATCAACGAAACCAATCAAAGCACGTGTGGCTGGCTGCTGAATTTTAAGAGAAATAGCTGCATTTTTCAAACATAGAGAAGTGACTGTAACTTCCTCTCCATCCTCTACCTGCATTAACTTAAGAGACAGCCAGGTGCTTAAAGGTTACTTTGCAGGCAATGACTGTTCTGTAAAGGGCTACTCATCTCTAACAGAGATAGGTTTTCTTTTATTGAACATCAGGCAGAGTGGCTGAAACCTGATAAAAAATCCGGAGCGATAGCTTTTTTTTTTTTTTTTTTGTCTCTTTTGCAGTGAGGAATAATAACTAGCAAAATAAAAAGACAATTGCCTCGCTGTATGCACTGCTTTAAGCGATGACTTTCTGTGGCACAGAATGCAGCTTAGGTAAATGCCCAATTAGAAAGGTTTTATAGGAAGATCTTTGAATCACCACGTCCAAACCTCTCTCCCCACCACCACCATTTCCATCGCCATTATTTCTAGCCTCACCTACTTATGGTACAGGAAGGAGATTTAAGTGGTTGAAACCCCAAGCGTGGAGTTTAGGTGAAAAAAATTCTCCCCGGGACAATTAGGGCTGGGTGGACAATAGCAGCATGGTTTGGAGGGGTGGCCTCCCTCCAGACCCTGGCAGTCATCTCGGGTTGTGTCTCTTTCCTCACAACAAGGAAAGGTGCTCTGGGATTTGTGTAACTCTGCCCAGGAGGGGTTTTTGATTGCAAAAAGTTGGAATAGCAGCCTCTTCTACGTGGGGAAGATGATTTTCCCTCATAATAAACCTAGGGTGATGGGCTGGGAACCAAAGCCTTTCTGTGGCTGTAGCTGCTGGTTACTTCAGAGCAGTCTTGATTGATGAGCTTTGACTGATTTCTAGTTTGTTTGTTTTTGCTGTTTTTTAAATGAGTGTTTTTAATTACTCAGTGAGCAGAGCCAGAAATATAACCCATGCTGGAAATTGAGCTGAGAGGAGCAAGGCTGCAAATGGGATAGGTAAAACCCATAACTCCAATGTGGGGGGACCTTCCCAGCAGCTTCCCCCCACACTGTCTCCACCTGAGATCCTTGCAGGAGATGTCCTCCTCACCCAGCCTGGGCACCTGGCAGAGACATCTCCTGCCAGCATCCCACAAGTACTCCTCTTGGGAGACCTTGAGGTCTTCCATCCCCGTAGAGACAAACCCCTCTGGTAGGCTGTCCCTGGACTCCCCTCCCCTCTGCATGATCCTAAACACAGAACGTTATTTGGTGGCCATGCAGCTTGTAAACGGGCTCATTAGACTCATGCGTTATGTTTAGGCTGTCCCTTCAGGGATGTACTTTGAGTGCCCTCATGATTATATTTGTTGTCTGTATGTGGAGCAAACCACTGGCATGTCTTGGGCATGGCTGAGGCACAGCCCTTGAGACCTGAGCATCCTTGGGTAACCCCAGCCTGTTCCTGGTACCTACAGTGACTGAGGGATGAGGATGCAATGTACACAAGGAGAAGTCCTCTCAAACCCTCCAGAACAGGAATTGGCCATGCCCAGGAGCATCTGGTGCTTATATCCACTGTAGAATGAGAAGACCCTAATCTCCAGAGCTGTCAGCCCAATTTTTATCAGCAACACGAAATTCAATTACAATCTGCATTATTTTTTCCAGAGTGCCATTTGTTTGTCCCTCTCTTTTTTGCAAGCTGCACGACATATGGGGCAACCACACTGCATGTGCTGAGAAACCATGTCCAGTCCTCTCCTCTGTGTCTCACAGATTCCCACACAAATATGGAGGCTATTAAGCAGAAGTTACTAAGTGTCTTTATTAATACACTGGAATGTGATGGGAGGGGATTTATTTTTATGCCAGAGCCTTGTACGTACGCTCCCATCACGACAGGGTGAAAGGGGACAGTGGCATTGCCCACAGCTGAGCTGTGGACCAAGATGCTGAGCTAGAGATAACCAACCCCCGTGGGGTCATGGCTGACGTGGTGCCAGGCTGGTTGGGTGCCAGGTCCACAGGAAGAGCCTGGTGAAGCCAGCTTGGCTTTTTCCAGGGCACCTGGTTGTTGTGGGGAGATCTGGGAGCAGAAATGCCACCAGGAAGGCTAGGGCTGGTGCTGGGGTTTCCATCTCCTCCACGAAAAAAAGAAAGAAAGAAGAAAAGAAAGAAAGAAAAGCCGCTTCAGATAAACCTCTAAACATTTGATTCAGAGAGAAATGAGCAATGTTTTGTGTAAGCATTGTAGGTCATTTAATCCTTCCCCCGGGCAGGATTTTCCTGTGGTCTCACACACATGCTGCTGCCCTGGCTAAGTTTGGCTGAACTGCTTTAATTTCTCCAGCACCAGGAGCGCTCTGCCCTCCAGCTCCTGCCCCTCACCCTGGCTCCTGCTGGGGCTGCCCCTAGCCCTGTCTCGTTGAGATGCTCTCCCTGACAGGTGCCAACCCACCTTCGGCTGTGGTTGGAGATCACATCTGGAGATAACGTTTCTCATCAGTGTGATTTTGGCTTGCCTCCCCCTGCAGCTCCCCCAGCCCCTCCAGCAGCCCCAGTTTGCTCCTCCAGCCTGGCTGTAGGGAAGGAGCAGGGATGAACTCAGACCCTCCACCTGCTGTTGTCCGCTGGTGTCCCTCTGCATCCACGCAAGGCATCCCTTTCCCTCCCTCCTTCCTTCCCGGGGGCCGAGTTTCAACCTTTCTAAGAAAAACACTCTTCACCTCCATGATCTTCACTATTTTCTGTGCGATGAAATACAGTTTCTCTCCTAAACGAAGCTACAGGCAGTTTATTAGCCTAGCTAATTAACCCATAATCAGCGTTTCGTTCTCCTCTAATCACAGGCTGTTCACACCCTTGGTTCACGGAGTGCAGCCATGCTATAGCACATGTATTTATAAAGGGGAAAAAAAACCCCAGTGTGCAACACGCCATGAACTCTATTTGCAGGGATAATGTCAGTTCATTCAGGCACACAGTGTGACCTCCCCGGGGCTGGGAGACAGGGGGTTCAGGTGACTCCAAGGGGTGACAGTGAGCTCTGGAGCTGGTCACTTTCTGAGCACAGGTTCGGTGGCAGCTTGGGTCACTAATGGCTGGCTGTCGCTGCTGTCAGCGGTGGTTTAGGAAGCAGGGAGGCTGGAGGAGAAGCAGACCCAGTAAGTCTTGTAATCTACATCTCCGCCTATTCCCCAGGGCGTCGTTTTTTCCTAATGTTTCCAGTTGAGTTTTCCTGTCCCTCCAGCAGCTATCCTTCCAGGAATCCATACTAGACCTGCTGAAAACAAAGTATTTTGCAGAAAGCACCTGTGCTTTTTTGTTTATTAATTTTTCCTCTACTTCTACACCGGGTACCACTTTCCCCAGCGCCTGCCTCTTGCCCTTCCACATCTTTGTGGGTGGATGCTCAGTTTTCTGCTGTAGCCAAGCAAAATGGATTCAGCTTTCTTAACATTTCATTGTAAATCAGATTTCTGATTATTGCCGCTGCCCTCTGAACTCTCTCCAATTCGTCACTCTATTCCTGGTACTGCGGTACGCCGACCATGAAGAGACAATGTTTGAAAACATCCTCAATCCGGGCGGCGATCTAACGAGACAGCGTATAAAAATATCGTTACATGGTGAGCTGAAGGCATTGTGCAGCTCTGTAATCATTTTCAAGATGGTAAAATCATTCTGCAAGGACAGGCTGTCTCCACTCTGATAAAATCAGGGCCAGAAAGGCAGCCCAGTTTGGAGGAACAAATTGCGGAGTTGTTTTTTTCTTCTTTTTTTTTTTTTTGCAAGGATTTATTTTTAAATAAGGGAGCTGTCATAAAGTGGGACAGATGTTGAGAAGATCAGGTATGAGTGAAACCAAAGTGGTGGTGCTTTTACCAAGTGGATGGTTTCTCCTCTGCTCTCCAAAGCCCTCTAGCTCTGTGGCTGTCCCCCGCTGTCCCTGCAGCGCCCTGATGCACCATGTCCCAGGTGTCCCAGCCATCCCAGGCTGGCAATGCTCTCTCTGAGCCTTTTCAGACCCACAGCTGAAGCCGCTTCTGCTTTGTCTCCCGGAGCATCTGGTCTCGGTCCTTCCCACGTCTCTCTTGTTTTGCTGTGAAGCTGCTCTTGTGTTTCTAGTCTGCTCCCCCTCTCTGTATCTGCGAGACCTGCTGCGTGCGGAGGAAGAGGAAGAAAATCAATCAGGTCAAGAAGATGCCAAAAGAGCCAGGTGAGAAGGCTACATTTGTGCTAGAGGTGGGTCTATCTTGATGTTTACCAGTTTGCCTATCACTAGGGCACCTGGGTGTTAAAGCCCTCAGTGTCCTCCCACCCTTCATCCTCCCAGGCCGCTCCAATCCCATGAGTACCATGGACTTCTCTTCTGCCCCAGTATCCTCCTTCCCTTTTTCATTGCCATCTCACATGCTGGGGAAAGGTGAATTTAATTACAAGCTAATGAAATGCATAATGCATTTCTTGAAAAACTGCAATCTGAGTTAAGAGAGGGTACTTCTGTTTACAGAGCCACTTGGCGTTGGTGTTTTTTTTTTCCTCTCTGTCTTTTCCTTTGTCTGGTAAACATGTATTGCGTAAACCCTCAGTGTGTCCATGGGATGCTCAGAACATTGTCCTCTCTTGTCATTGTTCGGGTTAATTTATGCTGGGTTAGACCTCACCCTTTGGAAAGGGTCCAGAGTCCTAGTGGTGTAAATCTTCCTCATTTATGTCTTCCCCCCACCCCAAAAAGAAAAAAGGAATTTAGGGAGTCCCAAAGAGAGGAGAATTCAGGACAATTTGCACCCATTGCCTGCTCCTGGCAGGGAAGGCTGGGATGATTTGGGGTTGGTAAGCACAGACCTTTCATCTGTTTGTAGAAAGAAGGAAAATTAAATCTCATGGCCTGTTTGTGAGAGGAAATTGCCCAGAATAGCTCTGACAGAATAAGCTATTCCACAATAGCTCCCCATGCGGACACTCAAGCCACATTGTTCCAGGCTAATTAGTGTGCTTCCAAGCGGAGTAATTATTCTGGAAGGGAAATCTCTCTTCTCCCTCAAAGAGTGTCTACATGGAAGTAGCTATTTGGGAATGGCACGAATGGGCTATCCGAAACCATTGCTGCTCCACCAACCAGCATCCCCTTGATGACACATTCTGGCCTTGGAGAAGTCCCACTGTTTGTGGGTGAGGTGCTCCGGGGGGTGTTTGGAGGAGGGCTGGAGAAGGAGATAGCAGTGGATGTATCTGGCTGGTTACCCAGGTGAGGTGGGCTCGCGTGGACTCCCCCAGCGCATGCTTACAGGCCCCAGAAGAGGTGGTGATTCAGAAATTAGAAAAGATTGCACCAATCCTGTTATTTCATGTCCTTTTTTTATTCAACTGTTTTATGACCATGCTACTAAATGTCTGCTCTAAGGGCTTTTTTTCTTCTCTCTGAATGTCTCATGTTTTTTTCTAAAAGCATTTTTTTTTTCTCACCTACTTTGCTATTGACTCACTGGAGAGCCTAGATTTAGTCTAAACGTTTCTCAGGAGACCGCCTGGTGTCTCATGTGGCTCATTCCCCATAATTTGCAGATAAGTTCTTTTTATGAAAGACAAGGACTTCTGTGAGGAGGAAGCTGTGCCCGAATCAGGGGACCACTTTACCAGGTTTGGTGCCAAAGCAAAAGACTGGCTTTGAGCTCCTAGAGAGCTGCTCTGACCTTCTTCCTGCTGCTTGCACCAGTCTCAGTGGAGGCTGACTCAGCTTAAGCCAGGGAACCTGTGGTCAAGTCTTCCAATAGCAACCAGTTTGAGAACCTGCATCTCCTCCACCATGTCTCATGAAGCAAGCCTGTACTTGCACTTGCCTGGCTGCTCTTTGAGTCGGTCCTGGCAAAATATTGGTGCTGAGAAGACAGATAGGAGAAATAACAGAGGAGATCCTAGGGTCCATCTCCATCCAGCCCAGGTTCCTGGAGATGTTTTATAATCTGCTTATATTCAGGGCTTGATAGGTATGGTGGAGTCCAAAGCAACCTCTCAGCTGCAGTCTTAGAGCTGTTGAGGGTCTCAGCCCAACCTGTGTCTCTTTGCACATTGTTTCAGAGAAGGGAGGCAAAGTTCTGTGCTGGTATTTATAGCCCTTTACTGCTTGGTTACTTTTCCCCTCAAGACTTAGCCCTCAGCATGGGGTGATCTGGTATTTGGAGGGGCAGAAAGAGAGGCTGGGATGGCTAGATGATCCATGCTGGATCCCTTTCTCCTGGAAAAAGTTCAAAACAACTTCATAAGCCTTTTAGTGTCAGTCAGAGAAATTTTCCACGGCCATAAACCCTGACATGGTCTATAATTACACACGATCTGCCCACTCTGGAAAATTGATACTTACATGGTCCACTGGGCCCTGTGTCCCTGTCAAAATGCAGATCAGCCATTCCCCATGGGATGGCTGAACTCTCCTTCCAGACAGAGCACTAAAAGAAAATGGATGGGAACTTGTTTTTTCGTTAATCATAGCTTCTCTCTCCTTAAAGTCAGGCTCCAAGGGATCCCAGAAAGACTTCGGGGGCATGTGGTGGGAAATAAAGCAGCTTTCTCGAGTGTCTGGCTGGGATGCATCCCTGTTTGAAAGCCTCACAAGCCAGCGAGGTAGGGTAGACTCACAAGCCAGCGAGGAGCTCAGATGTGCCCAGGGGGCTGAAAGTCTCAGTGGTGCTGAGTCCTGTGGGTCTTCAGAGCAGAGAAAGTGTTGGAAGAAGGATGGAGACAATGTGGATGGACAAGAGGAATCACCAACCCTTGAGTTGGCAAGTTCTGGGGAAGAAATTATAGCTGCAGAGAACTAGTTGCGTCCTTACTAAATCTGCTGGTTCCTCCAACGTAGCATGGCTCCTGCATACCACGGACCCCAATCCTGGGGTCCCTTCCCCACCTTGTTCCTGCCTCTCTTCAGCCAGAAAAAGAGGCAAAACTGGGGAAAGCACTGGAGTTTTTGAGCCTGAAAGAATTAAGAGAGGAGGCTGATAAGGACTAGGGGCTGATGCAGTTCATCAGTAGCAGAGCTGGTGACCCACAAAGTCACTTCCAGAGCCATGACTCTACAGGGGCTGGGCAGGGCATGTCCCAGAACTGCAGCAAGGAGAGGGAGTGTGTCCCATGGAAAGGCAGCCCAGCTTTGCCAGGAGGTAGTGAAGGAGGCTGGGGAGTCGTGCCTGCTCCAGAGACTGTTTGGGGCAGGGGCTGGCATCAACGGAGGAGCCTCAGTTTCCCTCCAAAGAGGGAGAGAGAAAAAGCAATTACTGTCAGCGAACAGCAGGCTGACACCTCGTCAGTGCCTGCAGTGACTGATATCTCCTTCTTCTGAGAGATTAATTAACTGAAAATAATCATACACCAGGAACTATGAGATCTTGTCTCTGCAGAGGAGTCCTCTCCCCTCTCAGCAGCATGCTTGAGCGGGGACCCCTCGGCAGGTGCCTAGGGGACCCCATCGTGGTGCTTCAACCTCCCCAGCCACCAGCCCAGTGCTTTCTGCAGGTACCAAGCACAGCCAAACCCCGAAAACAGTCCCCAAAGGGCCAGCACAGGGAACAGTGTGGCCAGGGCAAAGCGACGGTGACAGCTAGGAGAGCTAAGGGGCAGAAATTCAGTTTAGAGGAGCTGGGAGGCTTTGCAGCCTCTTGAGGTACACCTTCCTGTGGTTGCATCAGGGTTTATAAGCTCCATCGTGGGGTCCCCTTTGTGGCAGGAGCAGGGCATCCCACAACTGCTTCTTCATCTCCTGCCAGAGCTGAAGCACCGGTTCCTCGGGAAGCCCACGTCTAGCAATTAATCTCCCAGACATCTTCCATGCCTCTGTATCTTCCTTCTGAGCTGACCCCTCGCTCCAGCTAAGATTTTTCTCCTCCTGAGTTATATTTCATCTGTCGAATCTGGAGAGATGAGGTGTGTGGAAATTTTGCAGATCCACCTGATTTCTGCCGCTTTATCCAAGCTTCACCCGCTTCAAAGGGCACAAATGCAAATATTGACAAGTTCAATAAAAAGACCCATCTAGCAGGTAAACAGCTGAGTAGGCTGTCTAATGAGGGGGTGCAGGGAAGGTATTTGAAGATAAAATCAGCATTTTTTACCAATTGCTACATGCTTGCCTCTTGTCAAGACCCTAAATAATCCTGAAATATGGGCACACGCAGTTGTTAACCTGCCTCAGCCCTTCCCAGCAGCTGATCCCAGCCCACGCGGGGAAGGTGGCTTTCTCCTTGGTGGTGAAAAGCCCAAATCCCCCATGTTTACTGAGGTCGGCACTTTCCACAGAGCAGCAGCAAAGTCCCTGGTCACCAGACTCCCCCATCACTTGGCCGTGCTGCCCTGCCCACAGCCATCCCCTGCTCCCTGGTACCTGATATACTAATTCAGCCCTTCCTTTAACGATATTTGCAAAGATTTCCACTGGCGGAGCGGGATGCTGGCCACGGTCTCCACCACGCTTACAGCCCACGGATGTGCTCCTCTCGTCCTGGATCGATCTCCACGTCGGAACTGGTGCTGTTTGATCTGCTCATTGCGATGCAGTGGAGGGGAGCGAGTCCAGGGAAGGGGCCTCCTTGGAATTAAACCGCTTCTCTAATGCGATTACAAATGGCTGTTAACCCTCGTATCAACATGAAGGAATGCTATCTAGGGGTTGTGGGGGGGGAATGAGACATGAAAGTCCCTCCTTGCTCTGTGCTAAATGAAAACGAGGGGTGCTCTGTTACTAGGAATTATTAGGCTTCCCCAGCTCCCTTGCAGGGGGTTGGGAGATTTATTTTATATTTGCAAAGCTCTTTGAAGAAGGGAAACATCCTAGAAATGTTGCAGGTACCAGCACCATTGCTCCCAGTGCTGCTCACACTTAGGTGAGAGGATTTCAGCTACGGGACATTTCCCACCTGAGGATTTCACAGCATGTCACCTATGTTGGGCATGCGAGGAAGGTGCAAGTATTGTTATCATGTCATTCTAGCAAATGGACAAACAGGGATGCAGAGCACAGGGGAACTGTTGAACATCTCTCACAGAGTTGGGATTAGGTGGTAAGAGTCCTATTCTGCATGCTATTGTGATCTCCACCTAGGGGATACTTGGACTTGAAGCCATTGGTGTTTAGGAAGCACCTCTTGACTGACAATGTTGCTGTAGAGGCACAATGTTCTCTCTGGAAATCAAGAGCAAGACTTGGGTTTTTCAAAAACCTTCACGTGTGGGAGCAGGGTAGCTAAAATACTGTTTGGACCATTACTTTTTTATCCTGAAGGATCCAGGAGAGATCCAAGTGATCACCTCTAACTGCGTATGTCTCCCCCAAACCAGGCCAAGCCTCAAGCCCACCCACCTCCTCCTCCAGCATCCCCTTAAGCCTTAGGAGGAACTGAAGATGTGCCAGATGAGGGCTCTGTTTCACCCTAACCATGTTGCTGGTCTAGACCAGGGGACCCTCGAGCTACAACCTTGTTGGAGCCACCAACCTCCACTCCACGGTGCTACTCGATGCCAGGAGGGATGGTTGCTTGGACGCCAAGCTGAACATTACACAGCAGACTCTGATGAAAACTAATTTTCCCCCAACCTCCCCATTTTGTCTTCACAGCAGAAACATCAAACAGGCTGTACAGAAAAGAAGAAAGCCGTAATAGAACAAGCTTGGCTTGGTTCCCGCCGTCAGTTTGGTTCCCTCCATCAACAATCAACCAGGACAGGAGCATCTGCTTCACTCGGAAGGGCTCATAAGCATCATCTGTGCACCCCAACACAGAAGCCATGAGCCTTTTCCCCAAAAACTGTTATCAATGTATAACTCTTCAGCCAGAGTGTCTGCAAAACCCCTTCTAACCTTAATTTCTATAAAACCCCACTGCATCCTTGGCGTGATCAGAGGCAGAGGCAGCCACTGTCTCCTGAGCTGGAGTGGGGATACGTACGATGCCCAGGGAGGTCTCCAAGGAAGATGAGCAGAGGGTGGGAAGGCACCATCCCAGGATGGGCCAGGGAGGGCAGGGACAGCAGAGGCACAGGACATTCTCGGAGCACAGACAGTAACAGCCTTGTCCATGCTTCTCCTTTCTTCCCCTTGACAGCTTGACAACCTAACAGGAAAAATGAAGTCAGTGAAGGGAGAAATGCTATCAGGAGCCCCGTGCTAAGAGGGCAGACAGGCCAGATTGGAGGAAAATGAGAAGCTGTCCGGACTAATGCAATCATTTATCACATAATCTTGCTCAGCAGTTGGGCGGGGAGCCTGGCAGTGCCTGGCACTTGGAGGAGGCTCTCTTGGCCCCTTGTACCCTCTTCCAGTTGGTGAGGACTGTTTCTCCTGGATTCTCCGGGGCTTGAGGTTTCCCTTTCACCATCTTGTAGTGCTTATGGTACCTGCCTCATTTAGCTCTCGCTGTTGTCCCTTCCATGCTTCCCTCCTTCCCAGAGCCAGACCTGGGCTTATGCTGCTTTGTTGTGGACCCTTTTTCAGAAAAGATGGCATCTCATCAGGTCATTGCTTGTGTTGAGACATTTCATCACCAGGCCATTTTGGCTCCACGCTGTGTTAGCTGCTCGCCTGGAACCTGGATTTACTGCTTCCTCATCCCTGGCCATAAAAAGAGGCATTGCTGAAACGCCACTGCAAAAAAGGGGTCAGCATGAAAGCGTTACCAAAAGGAAGCAGCAAGGGAATTTCTCTCCCTGCTCATGTTGCATCTTAGGGTTTGCTCCGCGTTTGGGCCATATGTGATCCGCACCCCAGGGGAACGGCTGGACATCAAAGGGTGACTTCTGGAGAGGATGAGCTCATTCGCCCCTGCTCGACCCTTCCTGCGAGGCAGGGGGGTGGGAGCTCTGTGACCACCCGGCAGCTCTTCCCCGGCCGGGGATGTGAGTGTCTGGGGCAGGGAACCCCACTGGTTGCAGCTGCTCTGGCTCCATCAGGATCTGTCTTCCTCCTCTTGAACCTGTAAATTGGAGGGAGGCTTATGCTTGTCTTTAGAACCATGAATCCCCTGTGCTGCTAGTGTGGTACTCAGCGCCGTTTGGACCAGCACAGCAACATCTCACACTGGGGATGGGTTATCCACGTGGAGTTTCAGTGCCAGGTTGTGGGACCTGGATGCCCACCGAGCCACCTCTCCTGCACCTTGCCTCTGCAGCTGGTGTGCATGGGCTTTGCGATTAACATCATCTTCTGGATCTCCAGGAAAGCAGTGATGTGCCAAACCATGTAGCTAATTTGTAGAGGCCCCGTCACAGATGAGCACTTAGCTGTGTAATTACTAGAGCTGGCCACAGGACGAGAAAGCCGACTTCTTTGTTACCGCTCTCAGATTTTGTTGTTTGTTTCTTTTCTGAGGAAAGCTAAACCTTCAGGCACTGAGAGATGAGGGCTGGGTGGGTGTGCAGGGCACTGGCTCAGGGCTGGGGAACATGGATTCAAATCCTTTCTCTGCTTGAATTATTTCCCCTCCTGGACACTTCAGCATCCCATATCCCTAATGCTCCATCTGCAGACCTGCTCCCATGTGTCCTCTCACCTTTCCTGGCTGTGGAAACCAGCTTGTTTCCAAGAAACATTTTGGCTGGGACAAAGCTTTCTGCAATGTTGCAGCCAGATCCAGCAGTTATTCCTCCTTCAGCCAGACTCCTGGATGGGCCCCTGCATGCATCTAGCTCCATTGCCATGTCTTCACCACCCCTTTTCAGAGCAGCTTCAGCTTATGTTTTTGATAGGCAGCTGCTCTTCTTTTAAAGAGCTCTGTGCCACCTCTTTCCCCGAGAAGAGCCCAAATCCAGCTGGAAGAGGTGTCACAGCCCTCCTGTGCCCGATGAGATCCTCCTCAGAGACAGCTTAGCCACCTCCAGCCCACACACATCCACAGAGCTGTTTGCCACCCAAACAGCTCCCGACCTTCCTTCCCTCTTTCACAGAAGAACCATCAGGAGAAAGACCGTCAATTCCAGGAGAAACATAGCCCCTCTGTGGCAGGGGACAGATCTGGGTGGCACTGATGGAGCCTCCCAGGGCTTTCCAGCTCTGGCTGTCTGCTGATGCAGTATTGGTTCAGGTCCAAGGCAAGGGGGAGGGTTTGCCAACATGCACCCCATGCTGAGGACCTACCAAGCATGTAACAACTACAGCCACCTGTTTTCTGGCTTAGCAACGGAGAAGTAAAATTTCTCAGACCGCTGCCTCCTCCAGGAACATGGAGTGTTAATTATTATTAATGACTCCCTGTGACTTTTGTTATTAGCAATACTAATTAATTGGATTATTACTATTTCCTCTCTTGGATATGATTGGGGGTGGCACACAGAAGTAACAGACATTGCTTTCAATACAGAAAAGGGACAAGAGGGAACTCACACGATGTTATTTGGATAATACAAAGTGGCAGAGATGACCGGAGATCTGGGAGACTTGTCCTAGAGGGGATAGACTATGATATTAGCAATGCCAGCACCAAACCCTCCACAGGCTGGATGCTTCAATTCAATGCGTCTTTTTGCTGTTTTCCAGCTATAAAGAAACAAAAGACTAAAACTAGTCCTTAGTTCCAAGACTCCTTAGCTCCCTGTACCTGAATCAACGGTGAGTCACTTCAGGTGGTTTGCCAGGCAGCTCTCCCAAGGCTAAGGCCAGGAGAAAACTGGAAGCACATAGTGTCTGTACATGGCACAAGAGTGCCTTTGTCCCCAGATCTTTGTCTTATCACACTCAATCAGCCGTCCCATGGAGCTGCCCAAGGCACCTGCCCATCACACCAGTTCCTCCTTGCTTTGAGCTCGGGACGAGCCAGTCTTCTCTGTGGTGAGACCCGTCGTTAAACGCATGGCACAGCACCGATTCACCAAAAATAGCTCTGAAGAAAGAAAAAGAGAAGGAGTGTGTGTGCAGTTACATGCGCGCGCATGTGTGTCCACAAACCCATTTGCTGTTTAGGTGTCAGAAATAAATTTTACCACTGGAGTCTGCAGCATCTGATTAGTGAATTATTCAGTTTGGAGATTGCCTTCGCCGTGACCTCATTAGTAACCCCGAGGTGAGTGGGACGCATTAGACTAACCACCAGGCTGTCACTGAGGAGCAGAACTGGGGCATTAAAATGGATTAAAGTGCTTTACCAAGAAGTGTGGCACAACTCATAAAAAAAAAAAAAAAAGACAAAAGGGAAAAGAGAGAGGGATAGAAGGGGGAGAAAAGAACGACAGACCAATAAAATAAATAAATAACCCATCCTGTTAAGCTGGCAGCCTGAGGATAAACAGGCAAGCAGGCGGAGGGGCACAGGAGCCCCTCTGTGCTGGCAAAGCACGAGCCTTCACCCCGAAGCCAGAGCAGATCTGTGGCTGGGAAGGGGCTGTCCACTCTGCCAAGGGAGCCAAGCATCTGCTCAGTGAAATCAGTCCTTAGGATGCCAGCCAAATTTCCCTGGCTACCCAGGAGAGCCTCTACTTTTGACCCCCATTGGGCTGACAGCCAGCCTTGGACCTCTTCTACGTCAGGGCAGGTGATGTGGGCCTGAAGGAAGGTCCTCACATGGATCTGACCTCTAAGTGGTGGTGTCCAAGTTGGGGGCCTCAGTTGTTCCATGCTGCTGGCTGCAAATGGGAGTCTGGTGGGGACATGCACACATCTAAACCTGCCCGTGAGTGGGATTTACTCATCCGAAATGGGGTGGAAGATGCGGCCCACAGTAATCATTCAAGGACCATGGTGACCCCCTTGAATGGGGCACGATAGAGAGAAGAAGAAGTGAGATACCCCATTTTATGTCTTCCTGACAAGCCTACAGAAGGGAAAGGGGGATGGGTTTGTACCACACTCCCTCAGGGTCAGCTATTCTTTCCTGGGGGGGAGGCGTTGGCTGATGTGAACAGCTTTCATGTGGGGATGGGCCTGGTGACTGATGTGGTTGCATTTGTTTGCTCAGCAGCAGTTGCAAATAATGGATGCTAAAAGGCTTTGTGGTTCATTGATGGCCATGCTCATAACCACATACTCTTTATCTAGTCCTGGGGAAGAAATGCAGCCCTCTCCATCTAACTTCTCAGGTCCTAAGCCCTGCCTTCAACATGATATTGCCTTGGTCCCTTTGCTGTGTGCACAAGAGACCCTATTGGTGAGAAATGCTCCAAGGTGGTGGCTGGACCCTGGGAGATTATCCAAGGATCTGTTCCTTCCTCCTGACACGGCAGCTGCTAGAAGCCTGGACATGCACCTGTAGAACTGGACCCAGACCTTTATGGGGTCTCTGTGTGGCAGTGCCCATTGAGTACATTTGCTTCTCCCACTTCTTTAGTGACAGTACTGGGAGCACCTTATTGCCAACTTACATCAGGGCCAGCCTTCAAGAGGACACTATGGGATTTCTCTGTGTCATCTGGTCCACACAGACATGATGATCTCCCAGGTTTCTTCATTGGAGCCAAATGTTTACTTTTCATCTAGCTGCTTCTGTTCAGCTTGGGCCCATCTGTAACTGGGGAGACCCCTATTTAGTACTTTTCCCATGCTACCTATCATTAGTTTTCCAGCCGTCCCAGCCTGTCCATCCCAGGCCACCTGGGCTGATCCCTGGGCCAATGCAGGAATGGAAGCTTGTTGTCCATCTCTTTTCCTCTGTGGGGTTTTGAGTATCTGGGACTAGTCAGAGCAGGGCTGTGTTTGCTGACCCCTCATCCTGCCCCATTTGAATCTGTCAGGTGTGCCTTGGCCTCTCATGGGAGGCTATAAGAGGAACAAGAAGGCAAAAGGAGGGTAGGACACAACTATCTGAGTTCTATTAGGTTTAATTGTCCCTATATTATTATACCTGAATGCACAAAGAATCTTAATTGAATCAATTTCAAACACCCAGGGCAAATTAGCCACTCGATAGAGGCGAGCTGAGAAGGGAGCAATTCAGGCTGTCGGTTCACCAGGTCTTTCCTGAATCCTCCCTCCAGGCAAGTACGGGAAATTCATTCGTTTATTGCTGCTTAATAATATATACTTATGCACTGTGTATCCCAAGCTATTTGCATTGTCAAGTCATGTGCACTGATGTGGAAGCTTTGCTTTCCCTTGTGTTGCTGCTGGTGTCATCTTTGAGCGTTTGCTTAACGATGACTTGATGAAGCGAAGGGAAAGATGCAGCAGAATTGAAAAATGGCTGGGGGGGCCCAACCAGGGCTCTCTGTCACCATCCTGGCAACTGCTGGACTGTGTTAACTGAGCATCTAGCGGGGACATGCACAGAAGTACACCTTCCCCCTCCAATGACAGTATCCACATTGGCTTTGTTTTGAAGGCCAGGCAAATTTCACTCCACTGATTTCTAGGAGAGTTGTCTTAGTGGCATTCTCATATCCCATGCAGATTGTCATTGCCTCACCTTAGCCCCCTCCAAAAAATGATCAACTAAAACCAGAAGAAAGTGCCACACCAACTAAACAGGATACTCCTTGCACTTCACCTTCCTTTTTCCAGCCAGCTTGCTTTGGTCTCCTGTGCCGCCACAGAGACAAAGGGACATGATGGACCTATCCCAGGATTGCCACCACTGCCTCAACACCTCCCCGTTGGGCTTGTCTCTTGAATCTTCTGAATTTGGAGGCTATGCTTGTAGGGTGAGTTTGAAGGGCAGAAGACCTGTTCCCTTTTCTTATGCATGAGTTTCTTCCATCTTGTGTTTCCTGTGTGAGCTGGTTACAACCCATGTTTTCAGCGATAACAGGGCTGCATGTCATGCCTTCTCACAAGGCTTCTCCCAGTTCTTGTTTCTTGCTTAGTTACTTGGAAAAACTCTTCTAGCTCTCTGGGCAGGGACACCTCTAGCAAGTCCCCTTTGCACACAGCTGCCCATCGCAGTTCCTGGCTGGGCAGCAAGCCAGGCTGTGAGATGCTGCATGCCTGCTCGTGAGACACAGCTTGGGATGCGAATGCAGACATGAGAGCATCCCTCAGGACATTCAGGTTCACTTTCCTTGGCACTAAATCATCCATAAGGAACCTTGCTTATCAGCACAGATGGATTATCCACTGGACTAAAGCTGGACCTTTCTCATAGAATCATAGAATGGTTAAAGTTGGAAGGGACCTTGAAGATCATTGATGATCTTCAAGGTCCCTTCCAACCTAGGCAATTCTATGATTCTATGATTCTATATAGTTCCATCGCCCCCTGTCATGAGCAGGGACACTTTCCACTAGACTAGATTGCTCATCCACTCATTAGAGATGAGCACTTTGCAAAGGACCAGCCTGAAAATCAATGCCGGACAAAAGCTCAACCCCATTTTACCTGCATCCCATCCATCCCATCCCAGCGGGTATCAGAACCCTCCCAACAGCTGGTGTCCCCTTGGTCTGCGATCGGCACCAGGCTCCACTGCCAGCCCCAAAAACATCCCATTCCCAGCTCCCCGGCAGCCAGAGGAGGGTGGCATCAATCCCTGCCTGTTTTGTAAAGCAAGGCTGGAGTTTTCTCTTGGCCATTTGCTAAACAGCTGGAGTGCTCCCTGTATCCAAGGAAACCTGCCTTAACCTGCTGCTTACAGGGAGGCTTCTGTTCGTCAAGTTTCTCTCGGCTTTCCTCAGAGCTCCTGGGTTAAGATTTTGGGAGATCTATAAGGGGTGAGGCACCTGCCTTGTTCTTGCACTCCCAGCCTCTTGTGATCCCCCAGTTTTTGGGAATTGAGCCTGTGTAGAGCAGAATGGGAAAAGCCCTGATTTCCCCAGTTTTGTTGCCACTTAGTTGCAGTTTCACAAAAACGGAGGCAGAGCCCTGAGGCTGTTTTTCTGCTTCTATTTCCTTTTTCCTTTCTTTTTCTTCTTCTTCCCTACTCCCAACATTTGCAGTGGGCGAAGCGCAGTGTAACCACCCACTGCCGAGATGCTCTGTGCTGCATCTCCAGCTGGGGTCGTGTGCGGGAGCTGAGCAACACTGGTAGAGACACAGATGAGGGTTTTGGAGGAGGTGGGAAGAGTGAAAATCCAGGAATGCTGGAGAAGCTGGGAGAAACCTGTGGGTCAAGCCGTGTCCATGGCTGCGGCCAGAACCTTCCATCTCTCCCCTAAAGCAGGAAAGACTGAAAGCATCAGGGAGAGCAGAGAGCAGGCAATGTTCTCAGGTCTCTCTAGACACTTTCGCTTCCACTGGTCCACATATAGTCTGTGGACATGGCTGTCAGAAGCTCCTCGCCCTGCCAAGCAGCTGTATCTGACCCTTTGCAGGTACTGTATCTCCTCAGACAGAGTGCAGCTCTCTGTACTGTCCTGAAGCACCTGAACCCATCCCGTCCCATGTGACACTGCAGCATTCCCCATCCTGCCTCCCTGCACCCCTGCTTTGTCCCTGCTGTCCCATCTCCTCTCTCAGAAGCAGCACTGATCCCAGTTCTCCTTCAGAAAGCTCACAGTCCAAAAAATTCCCATTTCTTTCCCCATTTCTTCTGCTGCTCAGGAGCCGGGTGCAGGCAGGAGGGTAGAAGAAAACCATAGCCCCGTGGGGTGGATCTGAGCGGCTCTGAGCTCATGCTGGGGCTGCAGGATGGGCTGCAGGGGTGGAAGAAGGTGCGGAAAGCCCAGGTAAAAAGCCCAGGGAAGGCAACTCGGGCAGAGAAGGGCTGGAGGCCATGCCAGGTTTCCCCAGGCTCAGGAGCAGCATGCCAAAGCAAGCAAGGAGAAAAGAGCATCTGTCGTCTCCCTGTCCCCATCCAGCTTGGCCACCACAGCCCCAGCCCGTCACTGGGTTCATCCCCATTGCCCTGGTGCCAGTGGTTGTGGCATCTTCAGCTCTGGTGCTGCTTCGTTTTTGTGCCAGCACGTCCCGCCGGCGCATCCCTGAGCATCTCCAGGAGGTTAAACGGTGCTCTGGGAGCTGGAGGCTTCTTCTCTCCCTCCAGCTAACCCATAACGCGTGGTGCTGTAATGGCTGGGCTGCGCTAAAAGCCTCTGCCTGCCCGCACTGGAGCGGGGCCGGGCGCTTTCCCGGAGCCGGGTTAATGCAGCAGCAGCTGCAGAGCGCAGCCGTAAGCAGGGTTAACACACTCGCTCTCCCCCAGCTCCCCACGCTGCTGGGGAGGTTAAACTCCTGCCTTGGCCTTGCAGGAGCTGGTCTTCAACCCAAGGCGAGAGCGACATTGCTTCCTGCGCTCAGGTTAAGCATTTCTTTTGCTTTCCCTAAGGTGGCAGTACAAATCCCCTCGATGCAGCATCCTCCCGCAACACAGTATTTAAGCTCTGCATCCTCCAAGGTGTCCCTCTGCCTCCCAAAGCACCCGGTACTGTGTTTCATGGCTTGCTCCCCATTCGTGCCATCCAGCAGCCCAGTCTGGCCCCGAGTGGCTCCTGGGGTTCCAGGGCACCGCGACACTGACCACTGCTGGTGGCAACGGTGGTACCCATACCGGCCCGGGCAGGATGATGCACTGGGGGTCTGGCAGTGAGGGGCAGCTTGCAGGCAGATCTAGGAGGGCTGACAAGCTACCAGGGTCTGGTCAATAGGAGGACAGATGATGGAGAGGTAGAGAAAGCTGGAAAAAAAAATTTCCACCAATAGAGAGAAATAAAAATGTTATTGCTTTGTGGTGGTGTGGGGAAGCTTTAAAGGGTGATAAGTGGGTGCCAGAAAGCCTCAGAGGCAAGGAAAGGACACTTTTCAGGCCAGCCTAGTGCTTTCACTCCTGGTTTGCAGGATCTGCCCCCGGCATTGCCTGTGCAGTGCAGTTTGGGTCACAGCTGACAGAGGGATCAGTGCCCTGAGAGGGACAGATTCTGGTCATGCAGCAGGCTGGCTGCTGTGCCCAAGGAGTCCCACTGCAACCCCACAGCTCTGAGTTTGCTGGGGTGCACCATGGGGTCTCCTCCACTGGCAGCAAAGACTCAACCTCTTCTAGAAGAGGTGTTGTACCAGTCCATGGAGTGGGTTGCTGACAGCGCGATCCTCCGGGCTTCCAGGGCACAGTGACCAAAGGAGGTTAAAAATGATCTGGTTGGCAAAAATACCCTGTAATTTCCTCTCTCTCTGATCACAAAGTGCCCCCTTAGGAGTGCCAGACAGCCCTGGGCAGCAGGCACAGATTTGGATTTACTTCTGTTGTTCAGACCAAACAGCTGCTAAGGGCGTCAGTTATACAGACATGATGATGTTGTCACTTTATGTATCATTTTTATTTCATTGCTCTCCAACGTTTGTAATACCCCGGAGCTCAGAAGCTTAAATAACAGCTCTCCCCATATTGATTTTATCCTTCGCCATTTGGCACTCGTTCATTCCTTTCCCTTTGAGTTCCTAATAACCAGGATTTTAACTGAGCAGAGTCCCTCTCCGTGCTTGGGCAGTGGCTGGGGCCAGCCGGAGACGGCAGGGAAGGGACGGGCGCAGGACAGTAGTTTTCTTGGGGTCCTCCAGAGATGGGCCTGGTGCACATATGATGCTGCAGTGCCTCTAGGACTGCTCCTTACTAAAAAAATAAAATTAGCACCAAGACAAATGTTCTCTCTCAGTTGCAGTAACTCCAAAGGAAGTGGTATTCAGGGTCAGGATGGCTCTCTCTGGTGGGCTTTTGGGGATGGAGCAAACAACCGGATGGTGCCGAGGGAATTATTTCATAACAAAATGTGTCTCTTCTTCCTAGTGCAAACTGCCTGTGAAGCGACCACATGCTCCTCACGTGTATCTGCTGTACGGAGGTGTGCTGGCTGCTCAGACAGGGGCTCCCATGTCTGGGACTTGGAATTTGGACCATACAATCCCTTGTTTTCCTCTGGCTTAGCACCACGTCCCTCTGGGTCCTGCAGCGAGGCTGCTCCACTTGGTACATCTTGGTGTGTTTTACCCCCTCTCTCTGCAGGTTTGGAGTGGTGGATCTGAGTCCAGAGCAGCCAGAGCTGCTGGACCTCCAACACAGCCTGCTACGACCTCTTCAGCAGATCTTCATGCCCACCAAAATCACAGCAACCCTTTGCATTGCAGGTGGGGAGAAAAATGGCACTGGAAGTGCCTGGGGGACCTCCAGGAGGACATGGGGAGAAGTGCTCCAAGAGGAATGAATGGGGATCGGCTGCTGGGGCCAGTGGAATGGTGTGGGCTTGCAGTAGGACCTGTGAGAGAAGGAACTCCCCTCTAGCCAGCACTAACAAGCAGTAGGAGGAAATATTTATCTTAACTTCGTTTGATGGCTCTGGCATATCATCGAGGGAGGCGAGGGAGTGAGGGGAGCCCTGTAGCATGATGAAGCAGCTGCTACTGCCTCTGCCTGCTCAGTGCAGCAGCGTCTGTACACACAGACAGGTCAGACTGGCATAGCGTGGTCTGGAGGCTCAGCTTGTCTGTCTTGGTTGTAGAAGCTCCGTTTGGATAATCTGCACGTGAGCAGCTGATGGAGATGGTTTCTGGCCCCACCTCTGTCTTGGTGAGAAGTGGAGGTCTTTCTCCAGATGCTCCTTGTTACAGCACAAGATAAAACCTGGTGTGATTTCAGCTAACTTTGGTCATTTCAGCTGTAGGGGCCATCTCAGATTTCAGCTGTGTGCAATGTTCTGTGTATTTGCAAAAATAAAGCGATCCTTTAATATTTAATCAGAGTCATTAGTCACTTTTATTTATTTTACTCAGCTGAACTGCATCACAAGTGTTTCACTGATAGCTCTTCATAGTGGAAGCTCTTTGCTGGATTAAAACTCTCCAATGCTTGAGATTTTGGCCCAACTCAGGCTCCCCTGGAAGCTCTGCAGCAGGTGGCTGAGCACCTCTGGCTAGCAGAAGTCTGTCTCCATCTCTCCCCAGGGCCCTCCCAGAGCATCCCCAGCTCCCCAGGAGGAGAAAGGCTGGCAGGGCTCTGGTTAACTCTGCTGCACTGTCAGCTCTTGATGCGTTTGGCTATCACAAACCACAGCCTTGCCTGGCAGGGGGAGCAGAAGCTGGGCCCGGGGAGGGGGGGAATGGGAAGATGGGCTCTGGGGACCCCATCCCGCTGAGAAGGTGGGTTGTGTTTCACATTAGCTGATGCTCCTGTGCGGTTTCCAGCACTAGCCCAAATGCAGAGGCTTGTGGCAAAGCCAGCTCGGATATGCAGCAGGCATAAATCACGTCAGCCAGATTTTTCTCTGTAAGGATGGGGAGAGCCTCTTTTCAGGCTGGTGGGGTGATAGAGGAAATTGCTCAGTGCTGAGAATTGCTCAGCAATGGGCTAAAAGATGTGGGGGACTTAACGCCTTTTAGTAGAACAAAGATTTATCTGCACTGTGAGATCTTGGGCTTCGGCTTTTATTATTTTACTTGGGCTTGGTATTAAAAGTGGCAGAGCAGGGATGACACGGGCACCAATGTGGAGAATGCTGTATATGGCACCGCTGCCCAGAGATCTTCAGCACTTGCGGGTGTCCTCCTCTGCCTTCCTACCCTGGTGGAGTCCCCCATACGAGCATGAGGACCTGGGAGCTTGACCCACTGGTGCCTGTCACCAACAAAAATTACCTGAGAGATCATTTCCCATTGTAGGATGCTCTCTTGGACTGTAGGTCTGGAGTTGGCTGGACAGGAGGTTGGCATCTTGAACTCTGGACAGGGGAGTACGAGGTTGGTAGGGCTGCTTTTGGGAAGGCAGTGGTCTTTAGTAAGGGACATAGCTGAAAAAAGAGCCAGGCAGAAGTAGGCAAGCAAAACTGCTGCATGTTCAAGCAGAAGAAAGCCTCCCAGCTGTTGTATGTGCAGACATCTACACACTTTGTTCACCTGATGGGGCAGATCTGAATGGAGCTATGATGCACAGTCTTGATTTGGTGATATTGAGTTGGTGTGTAAAGGCTGATGTTGAGATGAGCACTTCTTCACTCCAACGCCCAGCCCCTAGCCAGCGGCCACTAACCAACCCACCAGGAGCTAGAGCAGGCCCTGACCATTACTTTTGTTGGGAGGAGCAGAAAACCTTGTGGTGGGATTTCACCCAGCAGGTGTGGGGAGGGGTGGGGGACTGGGGCGTTGGTGATGTGCTCTCTCCACACAGCTCCACCATGATGGTCTCTCATGGCACATCTCCGCTTCCCAGCTCCAGCTTGTGGACTTTGCACCCATCACGCCTGCAGGCATGCTCAAGCATATCACCTCAGCCCCTGCAAGTGCCCACATCCCTCTTCTCCTTAGCCCCACAACGGTTATCCCAGCTGGCTGCTTCCCAGACACGTCCCTAATGCTGCAACTTTCCTGCCTGATAAATCTCACCCTCCTTCTCCTGATCCTCCATCTTCATCCCTAACCTACACCTCATCCTCCTGCAGCACCTTGGCCCTTTGCAGCAGCCCCCCACCTTTGCTCACCCCACACACTTTCCTTGGAAAGGCTAAAATAAGCTCTACCTGGAGTGTGTTCAAAGGCTAATGTACATCCTCCCTTAATTATTGATTTGTTTATTGCAGACACTTTGGCAGGACATTCTCCACAGCTCACACACCAGGCTCCTGCCTTCGGTTCCCCTTGCAGCTCACGGAGGCTGAGGGCAGTGTTAGAGGGGTGGACAACATCCCTCCACCCCCACCAGTGCAGCAATGTCCCCCAGGGTCTCCCAGGTTAACCCCCAGCCCTGTGGGAATGGTGAAGGGCTTTCCTGCAGAGCCAAAAACAGAGATCCCCTCTAAGCCCCCGCCTTGCTCCCCAGGTGTGCAGAGCTTGTGGTAGCTGTTTCCTATAGCAAGACCCCCTCCTGTAAGGTGGCATCAACTCCCAGCGTGTGACTAGGAAGTCTGGCACAAGGGATCAAAACACAATTATGCCATTGAGCCCCAGCTGCTGTCATCCCTGGGCGGGGAGAGATTAGATGCTGCGCATTAGTGGGATTGTTAACGACTCTGCAAAACCCATGTTGAGAAACAAGCGTGGCAGCGCCTGGAGAGGAGGGCTCAGAGGCACAGCCCTGCTACCGGGGCTGCTTTCAGCCTGTCACCTTATGCTCTGGGAACTCCAGCTTTCAGGCGGTGCTGGAGAGGTGTCAAAGTAGGAAAACACAGATGCCACCAGCCACCGAGAGAGAGCATCCTGCATTCGCTTGCTTTTCTCCAGAGTGGGGTGAGGTGGCTGGGTCAGAGAGTTTTGGGGTCCTGCTTTCTCAGCCCTAGGGCTCCAGGCTAAGCCAGGCTTTGTGGATTGTGGTCGCCTTGGGAGAGTGGAATGAGCTGTCTCACTTGCACCCATCATGGGATGGGGAGATGCCTTTAATAATTCAGGGTTTCATGATTTCCCTGATGGACCAGGAAACTATTTCAAGCAGCCGTTGACTCAACTCCTCCTCAGGATGAGGGATGTAGCAGAGATTTTTGAAATGGTGCTCTTTTGGGGCCGCAGCCATCTCCCCAGCCAGCTCTGGGGGCTGCAAGTCCCTCATCCCCCTGACACTTGGGAAGCACATTAGATGCACGTGATGCCGAGATGGGGCTGTACGTCCTTTCTACATTAGAGCCCCGACACCCTGCTGTAGATAATAGTAACTTCACCAGATTTATCTGGGAGAGCAGCACCCTACAAAAAGATTTTGGTAAATCATTTTACAAAGAGTTTGTTATATTAATTTCTTCCCTGCTTAACCCTGCACTGGCACCTCGCTGCAAAGTCAACAGAGCCCCCCAGGAAGGAAAATCAGCAAAAGATTTGGAGGCATAAACAGGTTGGGGAATTTTTTCTAAAGGAATTTAGTTTCCTCGCAAGGGTGGTGGGGGTTTGCGGAGCATGTTTCTGTGCACGTGTGCAGGGAAGAGCTCAGGGCAAGGAGGAATTGATTCTCCAGTGAGCTGTGATTCAACCTGGAGGCTTGGTAGGGTCCTGAGATGAGCGTTGTTACCTCTCTGATGAGGCGTGTGTCACGGCCACTATTCCTTTTGCACAATTTGCTCCCCAGCATCTCAGCAGCAGCCTGAGTCTCTGTGGACCACAGTGTGGTGCGGGAGAGATGCTGGCACTGGGGCAAGTGCCCAGCTGGAGGATGGGGACATGGATGGTGCACTGCAATGCAATAAAACAGGGCTTGGCATGGATGTAGCTCTTCCTTTTGTTCTTAAAAGCATGATTAAAAATAAGCTGAAAGTTTTGGGCTTTTTTTTTTTGAGGGGGGGTTGGTTCATTTTGATTATTTTTAACACCTAAAGCAATTTTTCTTGCACCATGGTCCTGCATTGTGGGATATTCCAGGCTCTCTCTGAACCTCTTGCAGTCCCACATGCTCACCTTGCACATTCAGAGAGTGGATTAGGAACACAGGGACAGGCTTGGTTTGAGGAAAACCACAGGGGAACATGATGGAGACCTCCTCTCCTTTGTCCTGGCGAAGGTTGTGTCCATGACTGCATGGTCACAGTGCTCACGTTGGGAATTTCCTGACTTATGCCCGCAACTGAGTGGCTCTGAGCACGTAAAACGCCCCGAGAGGCGTGCAGATGGCAGGGCATCAGAGGAACAATGCCGGGACTATAATTCCCGTTATCTGCCTGGAGCACGGCCGTCTGTAGTGTGTCCTGGGACTCCTTTGCAGCCCCCTCCCCAGCTCCTCTCCCAGCAGCTGCCCTCAGGCCCTGTTAGAGCTTCCCCACCAGGCACAGAATTGCTCCTCTTTCCGTGAGAGATGGACCAGCTCTGTGCAGAGCATCGCTGGCAGATCAAAGCACCGCCTTGATTTCTTGACTGCGGCTATAATCTGCTCTGCATTATTCTCCTTCCTATTCCTTGGGCTTTCCAAGACCTTTGTTTCAGTCTCTTTTTTTCTTTTTTTTTTTTTTTTTGACCATTGCAGATATCCTTCCTGGACCATCTTTTGGACATTACAGCCATGACCAGACCTTTTCCCTGGCTAGACACATTAATTCAGGAGCTGCCTAAGTGGGAGACCGGTTCAGGTTCTAGCGATGAATGCAAGCACAGCAATATTTGTTATCTTTGTGACAGGGCTGTTTCTTTAGACCTCACCTGAATATTTTTTTCCTGAAATTTTTGTTCCTGTTTATTTACCAAATGGTTCCTGGTTAGGTTCTTTTCCCTAAACTTTCCTAACAGCCTCAGAGAGTTTATGAATGGGACATTGGCTGGAGTGGCTTCATCCTGCCCTTGTCCCCACATGCCCACAGCATCAGGAAGGACAACACAAGGTTGGAATCTCCTATCACTGCCTGTCCTCCAGCCACCTCCCTCAGCTGAGACCTTCACCCTTCAACACATGGTTGTCTCTGCCCCAATGTGATCGCCCCATGTGCCTCCCCCTGCCCTTCTCCCTGCAGGTTCCTGGGGCCAGGCTGATCCATGTGCAGGATGCAACCTTCCTTGCTGCACTTGAGAAATGGATATCAGGTCAAAAGCCGTTTCCAAGCTCTTCCCAGAGTGGTGGGAATGAGGAGCTCTGCTTCAGGCAGCAACACTTTTGATGCCCATGTGCCTGCACAGGTCAGGCAAGGGGCAAACACCTCTTGGCTCTGCAGGGGCTGATGTTCGCCTCCTGCAACCCATGCCACTGATGGCATGGGGGATGCTGTGTGCCCCAAACCAGCCCTGACCCCCTTGACAAGAGCTGGCAGCACCACCCAGTCATCTACCCTGCAAGCTGGACCCTCTCCAAACTGACACTTCCAAAATTCCTGGGGGGTCTCTCTGCAAAGGGGGGCATGAAGCTGCAGCCAATTCCACTGCAAATTCCACTGCAGGGGATGAAACCCTTCTCCCTGCCTCTCTCTCCTGTCAGAGCTCGCACCCCACGCCGCTGCCCAGCATCACGGTGTGCTGCCAAACAGCAGCTCTGCCCCCCCCAGGGCTGGCTGTGTTTCAGAGGTGTGCAAAGTGGTCCTGCTGCAGGCAGATTCGCAGATCCTTCTGGACGAGAGGGGGGCTAGAAAAATGTCAGCTCATCATTTTCAGCGAGCGGCAAGTGCTGTTCTGGTAATAGGGAGCGGGGCGGTGCATGCCTCAGCGCGGGCCTGCTGGATCGATACGGAGATCAGAGGCAGGAGTGGACGTCGGAGCTTATGATGACTGAGCAGATATCGGACCACGGATCTCTTTCTGATCGTGTCCCGAAGGGCCGTGGTGTTTGCTGGCCCCAGGAGGCATGTGGTGTATTGGGGAGCCTTCACCTGGGAAGCAGGGCGGCAGGAGAAAAGATTGTCCCCAAGGGACGGCCAGCCCAAGAGCACGATGCTAAAGGCAACCATGTAGGTGGGAAGAGCAGAAGCGCAAACAAAACAGATGCTTCCACCTCTGTCCGTGGCCAGGGGCCCTCCAGGCACCTCCCAGCCCCACCCCTTCTTCTGGGCTGGGTATTTTGGTAGCAACCCATGTCCCCATGCAGAGGGCAGCTGGGATGAGACAGATGGGGACTTTTCTGAAGAGGAACTGGGGTCTAGTCTCATCCAAGTGCATCCCATGGAATTTCTGGAGGCCCTCAAAGGCCAGAGGGAATGCAGCCCCTGAGCCTCTGTGGGGCAGAGCTCTCACAGGAGGCACTGATTTCATCCTTCATGGAGATGCTTCTTGAAAGAGCAATTTGCCAGCATCCTTCAGAGCAATAACGGCAAGGCCTCTGCTCGAGATACCATCTCTGCACTCTGACAGCCCCATCACTCATGCCCTGTTCCTGCCTCCCTCTTCCACAGGGACAGGAGTGAGGGATGGAGGCAGGGATGGAAGCAAGGATGGTGTGCTCCCACCACTGACAGCTCCCAATTACTCCCATCCCCTTTTGGCTCTGGGTGTGCAAGAGGTAGTGCTGCCGTTGCTGAGCATCATCTTCCATCTGTCTGTGGACTGGTGAGGGGTGGTGGATTCAACTGGGGGAAGCAGGACCAGGCACTGCCCGGCTCTGGTGCTTGGGTGGAGGCTGGTGGCCTGTCTGCTCTCTGCGGCAGGGACTTTGCTGTTGCTGCAGTCTCTTCTGCCAGCAAACTCGCCAGTCCCCCCTGGCAGCCTGCAATGGGGAGGATGAACAGCCCCCCGTTTTCTTTCTTTTCCTGCCTACCTTCCGCCTGCCCTCCGGGCACCCAGCTGGATGCTCCCGCTCCTCCCATTCCCTTGCCTTGTCCAGCCACGTTTCCTGCGTGAGCGGCGGCTTTATCTATTAGTGGCAGAGGAAGCCGTGGCTTGGCACAAAACCTCCTCATCAGCTGCCGACGCGGGGCCCGCCTGGCACCGGGTGGCAGAACAGAGTGTGCGTGTTGTGGGTGAGGGTGGGTTCCTGTGTCCCCCCCCACCTGGGACAGCCGACCTGTGTCCTCCCCAGCTTTGTGTGGGTTAAACCTCGTCTTTGCAAGGAGAGTGCAAAGCACGTAACTGCCTCAGGTTGCAGAGGAGGACCCAAAAGCCTCTGGGTGGGTTTGTGCCTCATTAGCAGTTGTGCTCTGCTCCAGGACAGGGGTGGACCCCATACCTTGGGGGACAGAGGGACACTGGGCAGGCTGCCACCCAGGTGGGCAAGGAGGGTTCAGGGTGTTCATGCACGCAGCCAAGCAGTGCCACATTGGCACCTCCAGGAGACAGTGGCTTCCCCCAGGTCCCGACACTGATTTGCCCAGAGGAGAGCCTTGCCGTACTGTGGGACTGCAGTGGGTCCCCAAGGTGGGTGTGTGCCCCCTGAACATGTCCCCACCCTGTGACCGGTCCTGCAGTGACATGCCAGAGCAAGCTGATGGCCTCACACTGGTTTCACACATGATGGTGTGATTAATGTCAAGAGCCACGAGGAGGCTGTGACCCTGCACCAGCTCCAGTATAAAGGAAGCCCTGGCTTTGCGCTGGGCACTGGTTTTGTGGGTAGTGTGACATTCCTGCGCCGTGTGCTGCTGAGGGATGAATCCACGTGTTGGCTGGGCATTGTGGGGTGCCCGGTGTTCCCCAAGACCTGGGACACATGACATGGTGCCCTTTTTCAGTGTCTCCTCCAGTCCGGGCGCAGTGCTGAGCCATAGGAATGGCATGTCTCTAACATGGGTGGGGAAACTGAGGCAAGGAGCAGAAATTACCAGGGTGTTTCCCCCTCTGGTGCTTTTCCAGCTACAGTCTCTCTACATGAGAGATGCTTCTCATGGGGGTAGGGACCCACCAACCCCCTGTGCCCCTCTTTCTTGCAGTGCCAGGCACTTCGGTGACCTCTCTGCATCCAGGTGTTTCGCTTCAGTAATTTGCAAGCAGGTGGGGCTCAGCGAGAAACCAGTCATCCCACCTAGGTATTTGTTCACTAGATGAGTGCCCCTGCTTCCCCTAGGGAGCCCTGACAAAGCTGCCTGGCACCCCAGAAACCCCTGTGGGAGCAGGACTGATGTCCTGGTACGTGCAGCCCCTTGCACATCACTGCTGTTCCCAGGGCCCGCGATGCAGCTGTGAATTATCCGAGGGTGAGTCCTGCTTGTGCTCTACTGGGACAGGTTCCCCATGAGCGTGGATGTGGGCAGCCCCCTCCCCACTGAGGGGTATGGGTGCAAAAATTGCACTTGCAAATCCTCCCTGCAGCTTCTCTTTCTGCCCTCCCCACCCCCCCCCCCCTTTTTTTTTTTTTTTACTCCCTAATCCTGTTGCCCCTTCTGGACCAGGATGATCTGGGGTGCGTAGCAGAGCCAGGAGGTGTTGGTTCAGCCCATGCCTCTGTCTCTCCTCCCTATGCAAAGCCCTGTGCCTGGAAGATGCAAACCCTTGAAATATTTGGAGTCCTACACCTGTAATTCCTCCCTACACCCATGCTCCTGCCCGCAGCACCGTCCCTTTATCACTGTGTCTCTGTGCAGGGGAGCAGAGACATGAAACTATTGGGGGGGGGTGGGGGGGTGGTGGGGAGGGGAGGAAGGGGCATGCAGGAAAGCGCTGTAGAAAAGCAAAGCAAATTAAGCAGAGCTCTGATCTGCTTGGGTTTGTGCTTGCCAAAAATGCACCATGCATCTTAATTCGCTCTGCTGTTCAGCTCGCACTCACTGCTCTCCTGATGCCATTTCGGCGCTCTGAGCTCAGCCTTTTCAACACTTCAGTCTTCCTCTTTCAGGATTTTTTTTTTTTTGCATGTCTGATTGCAGAATCTGCTGCAGGAGGGAAGGGGGAAGCCAGGGGAGGGAGGACGGGAGCCCCGAGCCTGGGTGCTCCTGCCTGCGCTTCCCGGCAGCCGGCTGAGTCCCCGTTGCGTTTTGGAGGGGGGGTGGTGGTGTGTGTGTGTGTGTGTGTACGTGTGCGTGTGTCTTTTCTAGAAAGTCCTTCCTGGGTGCTCTCCAGTCGCTTTTTTCCCACCCAGCCGTCTGATCTGCTTCTCGCTAGGATCGTCTAAGAAAAAAAAAAAAAAAAAATTGCTGTAATCCACACTGGTTTTTAGTCTCTTCCAGTTCAGTTTAATCTTTCTTTCCTCTCCACCCCTCTATCCGGATTGCGGGGGGGGGGGGAGGGGGAGCGAAACCCACCCAACAACCAAGCGAAAGGCAGCATCGTCCTCCTCCAAGAGACGAAAAAGCCTGAGAAAGCAGGACCCGAGCCAGAGCCCCTCTGCTCACCCCCCCCCCCGCAAATTTAACCCCAGCTGCAACTTTTCCTCCGCTGGCGGGGCTGAGCTGGGGCTCCAGCAGTGCTGGGGTGGGTTTTTCCCCCTCCCTCCCCCCTCCCGTAGATTGCTTTTAGCGGAGAGGGAGGGGGGGTGGGGAATCCTTTTTATTGCAAAGCCCGGTTCGCTTCGCAAGCCTTCCTCCTCCTTCTTCTCCTCCTCCTCCGCTGCTTTTTGTGCCCGCCGCAGCAGGGCTGGCCAGGCCGGGGGAGGGAAGCGATGGGAAGGGGAGGTCGCCCCCTCCTCTCCCTCTGTGTGTTTTTTTTGCAGGTGTGTCAATTTTAATTCTGCCCAGTAGGTGGGACTTGGTGACTTTCGCACCGTTTTTGTTATTTATTTATTTATTTCCCCGGGCTGCCTCCCCAGCCTCCCGTTGCAATCCTCCGGAGCGGCTGGCGGGGAGCGGCGGGCGGCGGGCGGCCGGGCCAGCATGCATCCCCGCCCGCTGCCGCTGCCGCTACCGTAGCGGGAATTACAGCCTCTCCGAGCCAGCTGCCAGCATGATTTCATCTGCTGGAGGATTTTTGCATCTGATCGCTTGAGGTTTTGTTGTTTTTTGGGGGTTTTTGGTTTTTTTGCTTTTGCTTTTTTTTTTTTTTCCCTCCCTCTGTCTTTGTTTCCTTTCCCCTTTCCCCCCCTTCCCCTCCCTCCATCCCCCCTTTCCTCCTCCTCCTCTTTTTTAGAAGCAGCAATCGGAGATGGATGTCTCTCTTTGCCCTACCAAGTGCACTTTCTGGAGGGTATTTTTGCTCTGGAGCATTTGGGGAGACTATCTGCTTTCGGTGCTGGCTTGCCCTGCTAATTGTCTTTGCAGCAAGACAGACATCAATTGCAAGAAACCGGATGATGGGAACCTCTTCCCTCTCTTGGAAGGGCAGGATTCAGGCAGCAGCAATGGCAACACGAGCATCAATATCACGGACATCTCAAGGAACATCACTTCCATGTAAGTGGGGGTCTCTCCCGGCGCAGGGGGCGGGCTGGGCTGCCTGTGCAGGGCTCAGGTGCCCTCGGCATTGCTGCGCTGCCTGGCAGAGCTCAGCCCTGCTTCCCGGGCAGAGGACGCACGTCCAGCTTTCCTCCTTACCCCATCCAAAAAAAAAAAAAACCAAACCAAACCCCAACACCCCAGCAACAGTTTGGCCGAGGCTTAAGAGAAATAAAGTAAATGAGATTTGATTCCTTAGCAGGAGAGAGAGCAGCAGGCAAAGATGCTAAAGCTGCTGCTTCCTTTAACTGTTTGCTTCTGCATGGGGGGGGGGGGAGACGGACGGCAGGGGGGGCAACGCCACAGACACATACAGACCCATATATACCCAAATTGGGCAAGAAAAGCAAGTTCTGAGCTGCTTGTTCTTTTTCGAGACTTTGGATCCGATTAGAATGTCTTTTTTTTTTTTTTTTTTTTTTCCATCACCACAACAGAAAATGCTCCCTTCCCTGCCCTGGCTGAGTCTATCTGGGGATCTGTGGTTTCGCCTTTTTAAGGGGAGGGGAAAAAAAATAGGACAGTGAGATGTCCCTTAAGTAGCTTATTTAACTCGCATTGTTATAATTTTGCAACTTGCCGTGGTGCTGCGATAGGATTTGCCTGTTTTCGTCTCGGGGTGGTGGCGGTGGGGAGAAGCATCGGAGCAGGGAGATATTTTTAGTTTAGCACTTTGCGTTTGTTTGCATGCTTGTTTATCTGGAAAATCAACTTGAGGTTGTTATCCTTGTTTGGAGAGGCAGTTAGCAAAGCCCATGTTAATCTCATCAGCGTGGAGTCGAGAAAAGAATATATTTCCTTCTCCTGAATCCATCATGCTATGTGTGTGTGCGGGGAAAAAAAAAAAATCCTCATCTCTTCCAATCTCTGCTCTTTATTTTCCAGTACATTTTTGGGTGAGATGAACTCTGAGCCATTTCATTATTCTAATGCTAATTGAAATGTGAGCATTTAGGGAAACGTAGCCCCCAGAGCAAGTTGCCAGTGGGAGTTGAGCAGAGAAGAGGTGGAATCTTTTATTCTGGCAGTTAAATGCAGCAAGGTTTGAAATGAGTAATGGAGGGTTATTTATTTATTTTATTTTTTTCACCTCGATGGCACAGTTGCATGGAGGGAGAGGGGCTTTGCTGGGTCTCTTCCCGAGCCTGTTTTATTTGGTCACAGTGCGATTGCAGCAGAGCCATGGAGTAATTGCAGTGCCTCTTTTGCAGCTCTGCTTGTCACCTTTGCTGGGTAAAGATGATGGGAGCCCCTTTCCCTGCTTGCTTACAGGTTCATGCGATGCCCAAGCAGATTTTCAGCACGTACCACTGACCCTGACCCCCCCCAGCTCTGCCTTCACCTTGCCAACAAACCTCTGCAAACCCAGCAGGAATGGGGAAAGTAAAGGGGGGAAACTAATACAATGCTCCCCTTCTAATTGCCCCATATTTATTTCTGCTTTGCGGTGCTGGAGTGTTTTCTCTGCGATGCCGGAGGGACGTGAGTGATGCTGGGGAAGTCAGAGAAACTCGTGTTTTTTTCCTGTGCTTGCTGTTTGTTGTGGTTTGGTTTTAACCCTTTGAGAGGCGGGGAGCAGCAGGGAAGGCTGCGAAGGGTTTGGAAGCCGCCAGCGTAAGCAGAGTGTGCGTTGTCAGATGCACACATGCATCTGAACTGCTGTGAGAGGTAGTATTACGTGAGTCCTTTGTGCCCAGAATATGTCTTTACTGCTTTGAAATTGAAAAATGCTGATAAGCAGTCCTTAACAAGGTGGTGGTGGGGGGAAGATTCAACTCCAGAAACAGAGATGCTGGGTATGTTTTTTGGAGAGGAGCTTCTCTTAAGTTGGGGAAGGAGGAGAAGGTGCCAGTTTTTTGCTGGATGTTGTATGCGGCTCTGCTCCACACTGAGCAAAGCGCGTTCCCTCGCCCCCTGCATCGCTCCCAGCCCCACACCTCCCTCCATGGGCTTGGGGGCCAAGGTGCAGGACTGGGGTGAACCCCAAAATGCTGTGAGCGGCTGAGACTGAATATGAGTGGAAACTTTCCCCAGGGGTCTGTGCTTCCCGGGGAAGTGGCAGTGGTTTATAGAGGATGCTTATGAGAGCAGAGGGATGTTTTGGGTGGTGGGGCTGCTTCCTGGCAAAGGAATCACTGCTGAGAGCCAGGGATGAACCTGTGTTGGTGCTCTTGCATGGAAGACATTGGGTCCTGCTCCCTCCTGGCTCGATCTCAGGCCTCTCCTTGCCAGCCCCTCCATCTTGGGTGCTGGGGCAAGGGGTGCGTCGAAGCCCAGCCTGGTCATCGCTGAATCACTCCTGGCATGCGGGTCTGATTCAGCTGGGCACCGAACAGCACTTCCCCCTGCCTGCCATGCTCAGCAGGGGCTTGGCTTCTTTAGGCAGTGAGTTTGTGGCAGCCTCGTATGTGGACACAAAGGCACCTTTGCCCACTGGACTAGGAGGTGAATAGGGGAGGCTTAACCCTGTCCCCAGGGCCAGGGGATGTGACGCTCCAGGTGGGTCCTCCCTGCAGACCCTGGGGGAGGTGGTGGTCTCTCCTCCATCCTCCTGCTGGTGAAAAGGTGATTGGATATGGAGTGGTGAAACCACCCTGGGCCCAAGCAGGGCCTTATTCATGTTGGAAAGACAAGCTCAGTTTGGCAATCTGAGCTTGGGTTGTGCTGACGGAAGGCTGCCGGGACCCATTTGGAGAGCTGGAGAAAGATAGATATGTGAGCTGGCTTGGTGTCCATCTTACCCCACTCCGAGCCAGGGCAAAGGCTCCTCTATGTCACCTCAGCCTGGCAGGTCCCCCCAGCATTGGGGGCCAAGCCATCAGGAGCTTGGGGTTATCTCACACCTCAGTGGCTGAAGAGATTCCACCCCCCTTCCCCCCCCCACCAAGGCACAGGCAAGAGAAGCACCATAGGAGACGCCCAGCCTGTACACTGCCCATGGAGGCTGGCAGGGTAGGCTAGCCCTGTGGTACCCCATCATCAAGCCTCCCATTGCACCCCTCAAATGAATGGCCTTTGCTCCATTTGCCACTGGTTCTGATTTCCCATCCATCCTCTCTCTTTTCACGGAGAGCAGAGCAGTGGCAGTCAGGGCTGGGTGGCTCCTACCCCAGCTGGACTGGTGGATGGTGGCACGCAACCTTCGTGCAAATCCAGGTGGTGCCAGGTTAATGGTGAAACAGCAAAAGGGCAGGAGGCTCTTGCCCTGAGATGGAGGAGGAGGTTGGGTTGGCTGCTGTCCCTCTGTCCTTTCCCAGCCTGCCCAGAAATGTGTCCAATTTCAGATCGCATCCCTGGGGATGTGGCTCTGCACACAGAGATCCCTGCAAGAGCTGCCAAGGGTCCTGTCTAGCTGAGGGGCCAGCTTGGACCCTGTCTGAGATGGCTCCAGTTTGGAGTTATGCTACTGGACTTCCCCCTTTCCGATTTGGGAAGAGGATGACCATGGGGCTGGGGTATGTTCATGCCATCACTTTTCCTTGTGCAGCTGGATGGCCTTTGCTGTGTCCCCAGCCAGGTGTGACTTGCGGGGATGCTCAAGTTTCCCCTAACCTGGCCTCACCCCTGCAGCATTGGGCTCCATCCATTGCAAGATCTCCCTAAAAAGACCAGATGCACATGGAGAACTTCAATCCTGGGGCACCAAATCCCTTCTTCCCTGAGCAGCTGGGGTGTTTGCCATGTTGGGTCCCCATCCATGGCACCACAGGGGTCTGTCTGGCATGTGGGGTGGCCGGGTTTGCCTGTGCTGCCGTGTGTCGGGGTGACGACGGGCACTGCGTGCATGGGGTGGGCCAGGGAGTTACCCTTCTGGCAGCGTGGGCAGCGCCTGCGTGCGCCGGCACGGCGCGTGGGGAAGGACGGACGGAGGAGTTTGCCATCTGGGCCTCCCTACTTTTCAGCTGTTGCTATGGCACTGCAGAGATGCTGCCAGGCAGGCGGCAGTGGCCTGCGTTTGTCACCCCTGGGCTCCCTCGAGGTAGAGAGATGTCCCTGGTATTTAAAGCCTTACTCCCTTACTCAACCTCACCAGGGGAGAATGAGGTTTCTTATGATAAAATACCCCAAAGGGTGGGTTTTCAGGGTTTATTTTTGCAGCATGTAGCTGCCTTCATTCAGGTGAGATGAATTCAGAGCAACTCAAGATGAGGTGGGTCATCATGGAGTGCCACGGGACGCAGGATTTTGAGGTCTCACAGGGCCAAGGGGAAGCATCTTTCCCTCCCATGGACAAGAAGAGCCCCATCCTTTCCTGCTGGGCTGTCCCACCAGCCCACGGCAGCATCCGCTCCATCCCGTGGGCCTGGCTGGGGGTGGAAGAACCACGTCAGAGCCGGGCGCCGTGGGGGGCGAGCGGCAGCGCAGCCCCCACTTGCTGCGCGGGAGCTGGGAGCACGTGGCATGGGGGAGAGTGAGGGGGTGCACGGAGCAGCAGCACCCCTTCACTGCCAGTGCCAGGAGAGGCAAGACACTGGTGATGCCCATGTGCGTCAGCATCCAGGAAGGAGGGAAGAAAGAAAGGGCAAATATCTTCCTGGAAGGGATGGAGGGAGCAGAACTTGTTTTGGTGGCCCAAACAGCCAGGAAAAGGGGCTCCTGCGGTGCTCAAGTTGGTGCTTGCTTTGCTTCAGACAATAGGGCACAAACTTTTCTCCCCTCCGTGAATCAGCCACAGCATGCCCGGAGCTGCTGCTCTCCAGAGACGAACAGCTCTGCATTCCCAAAGCCTCCCACCGTGCCATTCCTCCCATCTCCTGGTCCCAGAGGCTTTGACTGCTGCAGAGACCACTCAAAAGGTCCCTAATTTAATCCAGCTTTGTTTAGCAGGGCTCTTATTTATGCAGTGGCTGTCCCTAAGGATGTTAGGATGGGGGCGGTGGGTGCAGCATGAGACAGGACAGAAGAGGGTGTGGAGTTGTTCGGGACAAGGAGATGCGCTGAGATATGGTCTTGAAGCTCTTAGAGGTGCCTTAAGCTAGAAGCACTCTGGTCCTGACTGTCCCCGTATCATACCCCTTGCATCAGGGGATCAGATCCATGGTGAGTGCTGCCTGGTGCCCCAGAGGAGCTAAACTTGCACTTGGGGCACCCAGGGCTGGGTGCATCCTCTGGGCTGGCTACTGGCTCCTTGCCCTACTCTTATGACCTTTCTATCCACTTGCTGACCAGTCCTGGAGGGAAGCACTTTCCTGGCGCGAGTGAAGTCTGGGGCCTCCAGTTCTTTTGCAGCCCTCCAGATGATGTGTGGGGGCAGAGCAGAAGGATCTGGGGTAGATGCATTATAAAAGGTGGGTTTTGGAGGACCTGGCGTCAGGGGGCTGTCAGGGCCAGGTCTCAGCTCTGATTTCCCAGCGATGGCTGAGCTAACACTGAGCAGAGGACATCAAGCACCCGAGGGTTACAGCCCTGGTTTGTCTGGGACACTGGATTCCTGCTGGGTTGGGTCACCTGCCTTTTCATGCCAGAGTCTGCTGGTGCCTCTGCCCCTCTGGTGCCTGATCCCACTGGGGTCCCCAGGAGTTCCCCAGCCATGTCTGCATTGCCTGGCTCTGCTGATGGCCAGATATTAATATACCAAGTATTTCTCCAGGGTATTTATACCAGATATAAATACCAGGTATTCCTCTGGGGAGGAGACAATTTTGGTGCCAGTCAGGACTTCCCAGGGTTTTTCTGAGCTGAACAGGGCCTGGGCTGCTGCCTGGACATGAGGAGCTGGTGACTTGGATCATTTCAGGGTGCATGGGATGTCTCCCCAGCCCCCATCTCCTGTTGGGTTTGGGGAGGTCTAGGTCAGCTCTGCCTGCTGGCTTGTCTCCCTGGGCTTGAAGAGGAGAGATGGCGATGCTTCAGGTCTAGGACAGGTGTTTCATGGAGAGGACAAGCAGAGATGGAGGGGAAGAGACTGAGGAAGTACCTGCCTTGCTGCCCTTGGAGGCTCGGAGGTCTATTGCCTCTGGCTAGGGACTTGTGTAGAGCTCAGGGAAAGCTGTCCGAGACTGCTCTACCCCATCAGCTCACCCTTGTGGGGATAACATCTTCATGAGGCTGCTTGTGGTCTCCCAAAGGCCTGTGACCACCCAGCAATGCTGGTGTCTTTCTGTGAACCCCCAAACAGGTGCTGGGATGTCCCACAGGATCACCCTTGGGTAGCCCTGCAGGTCATGCTTAGTGATGCTGCCCAGTGCTACCCTGGCACACCGGCTTGTCCTGATCAATGCAGTGTCATGCTAAGCATTGCCCATGAGTTTATGGTTGGATTTGGTGCATCCCATTCAAGGGGGGCCACGGTCAAGCGGGGAGTGAACCAACCCCTGAGCCTGCCAGGCTTGCAAAAGCGAGTATTAATAATGTTTGTTACTCGGTGTATTATTTACCAGGCACTGTGCAACAGCAGTAATTTTGAGCTTGGGGTTTTGGCAGGTTGTGTAGGTGCTTTCGAAGTAGGTGTGTTTGCTAGCAGTATGGGAGCTCTGGTCTCCCCCAAATTCTTTCGTTCTTCCCTCTGCACCAAGGGCTGCACAGCAAACCCCCTGCCCAGATGGTGCTGCGGGGTGAGCCTCTTGTTCAGAGGCTGCAGTTTGCGTATGGAGGTTGGATACTGCAGGCGCTTTGTGCCCCACATGAAGACATGGGGAGCAGCAGCCCCGGTTGCCCCACACAATGCTCCAGGGTCCCTCAGGGCAAAGCATAGGGCACCAGGACCATGGCTGCACTGGGCTAGTCCCAATGTTCATCTCCCATCTCATGAAGCTTCTCCGGACAGAGGTTGCTTGTGCATGAGCAGCTCCGTGGACGTGCCATAACCCCCAGCCTCTGCCCTGTGCCCCTCTGGGGCAGCCGGAGCCCGGCTCAGCCCCGGGCACCTTCTGCCTGGCTCAGCCCCGGTTCATCCTCTCTTTTCCCCGCGTTTGAGGGTGGCTGTGCCGCTAGAGGGCAAGCGGCAGCGTGAGACAGCCTGGCTGCGGGCTGCGCGGGCGAGTACGGGGACGGAGCCATAAGCCGGGCCCGGCCGGGGGCAGCGCGGGGTGCGGGAGCGGCCGCGGGCTGCTGGGACGGAGGGGTCAAGTCGCCGCCTGCTTGCTGTCACGCTGGTGGATGAGTGCGGGAGAGGAGGCATCCGTGCTGCCGTACCCCTCTTGGGCTCCCACCTGCTCCCCAGCTGGGCACAGTGGTCCCCAGGTGGGCACCCTGCAACGTCACACGGTCCCCTGGGATCTGGCTGGGTGCTGGGTCACGGCTTTCCCCTTCGTGCTGCTGCGGGAGGATGCAGTCGATGCTCCCTCCTGTACTGATAGCTCTTCCAACGGTGCCGCAAGTGATACAGCCCCAGCCCATCTGGGAATTGAGGTGATTTGCAACTGTTTGGAAGGTGTTGACCCAACCGGAACGGCTGCTGTGGGGAGGTGTTTCTGAGCTGTTTGGGGTGCTGGGAAGAGGTGCCTGATCAGGGTGGCGCACTGCCGTTTGCGACCAACTTCTGGCCGTGTGTGATCTACAAGGAAGCCCCCGATAGCTTTGCCCATTTTACTGATGGGGAAACTGAGGCACGGACCAGCAGTGCAACTGGCCTGCAAACAGCAGGGTGGGGATGGAGACCCTTCAGTCCAGCGCTGAGCAGGGTTTAAGGAGAGGCCGAGAGGCCCTCCCTACGGAGGGGGGATAAACAAGGCTGTTATATCCATTGTGTTGTATTCAACATCCATGGGAAGTGTCCCCAGAGAAATTCTGGATGTAGACGCAAGAGGGCACAGGCTGAAAGCTGTCTCTGGATGCCTCCAGGGTGCCTTCAATGCTCTTTGCTTCTTTGATTGACCCTTTGCTTGCAGGGATTGGATAGAGGTTGGAGGACTAAAGAGGCCACGTGCCCTTCCCTGAGGGGGAAGGGCTGAGAAGAGCCTGGTGTGAGATGGGGAAAGTGCTGATGGTGGTAGGAAGCCAGTTTTGACCCTGCAGTATCCTCCATGTGCAGGTCCTGAGGGATATCTCATTCTCCCTGGCAGCTGGGCCCAAGATGGGCTAGTTATTTCCCCGCTGGCTATTGCCATGCACTGACAGCATAGTGGAAGGGCTGTGACACCCAGTGGTCCCGCAACACAACCGCAAATGGGTCCCTAGCATCATGTCAGGGGTGAAGTTTGGGTGGGATGTGTGTTGGGGTGTGAGTGATGGACATGGGTTAGAGCTGTGATATTGGTCAGGGCCTGGGCTTCACTTCATTTGAAGAAAAGGAGACTAAAATCTCTCTGGATTCCCCTTGGAAGGCTGCACTGGAGTCAGTCCCCAGATCTGGCACTACCAGGGCTCCTCCACAAGCCATTCTGCATGTGCCCTTGTGCATCTCCATCATCTATGTACCACTCTGTTTCCAGACCTCACGGGGATGGGGGTCCTGCCCTGTCCCCCTCTGTGTGAGACCTAGCCCCTGCTTGCCTGGAAGAGTAGCACAAGGAAAATATGTGCTGTATTTTTAGCTTGTTTTCATGTGATGTAGCAGCCGAAGAGCCAAAGGAGAAGCCAGAACCATGTGTGCAGCCAGCTTTCCTCCAGCTGCCACCCAATGCTCTGGTGTAGGAGATAATGGAGCCTGTTAGTGACCGTCGCCATCCTGGACCCCCCTCCAGCATGTGCCATCACCCCCACCTTCCCCTTCTCCCAGCTTTGGTCTGTCTAAATGGAAAGGAAAACTTTTTTATTTTTAATTAAAAAAAAAAAAAAAAGTCCCAGCAGTGGAGCAGAGAGGCCGGGAAGGATTCTCAAGGGAGTGTGATGGTGAGATAGCACAGATGGGTGGCTTGGGGTGCTTCTCCTTGACCTCGGTGCTCATGGCAGTAACAACTAAATGGCTTTGGGATCCCAGGGATCCAGGGAAGGTGAGATCTCTCAGCAGAGAGATGCTGAGATCAGGTGCCGTCCCTCACGCAGCCCCTTCCCTGCAGCCCTCCTACAGCTCTGTGCTGGGCTCGGTTGTTCTGGGGAGGGCACAGGACACCGGTGCCTTTGCTGGCTGCCCCACGCAATCCCTGGGGGCACTGAGAAGCGGGTAGCAGCGGATGTGAGCATGGTGAAATCCCCATCCTCCTGGGTTGTGCAAGTCTGTCTCTTAACTAGCTCTCCCCAGGCAGTTCCCACTAGGAAATATTAATGTGGAAATGCTCAAACAGATGCTGGGAATCTGAGTGCTGCTGAGGACCCTGCATGCTCAGGGTTTTGCCAGGATAAATTAGGAACGTGAGGGCTCAGCTGAGCCGCAGCGATGCCAGGCTCTAACTCCGGACCCTGCCAGGACATGAAGCCACATGGGGGAGAGCCCGGGTGCCTCCAGCTGCTGACCTTCCTTCTGCTCCTGGAGCAGCTCTGGCCTCATCCCCCATCCCATGCTCTCCATGGAAATGCTGTGCAGTGACCTGGGCTGGGAACGAGGAGCCCTGGCTTTCTGGTCTGTGATCCAGCTGTGCAAATGCTCCCTTGGGCTGCCTGCCCTTGTCCTAGACCACAGCTGCCCTGCCTGCTTCTAACCCCAGATAGGCAAGACCAGCTTGGGCATCCCTCATGTCCATCCCGGTACAGATGGGATTGCCTCTGGGGAGCTCTGTGACTTGTGTGGCTGGAAAGATCTCTCTTGTCCCCCAAACCTCTTACCTCCAGGATGTGGCTGAGTGCTCCTGGAGCAGTGATATGAGTCCAGGTTTTGGCTGTCCCCCTGCCTTGCCTGTGCTCTCCTAGCCAAAATATATCCCAGGAAAAATGAGCTGAAACCCATCGAGTCACTTGGTGGCTGCCTCTGAGCAGCCTGGGGAGCAAGCAAAGTTCAGTGGGACACAGGGTCAAGGATGCTGTGTATTCCTGGCTCCCCAGCCTGCGGAGAGCATCCTTGTCCTCCTGGGGCTCTCCTTATGCCAGCTCAGAGAAGCTGAGTGTTACTGGGGACCATCTCCTAGCTTGAGCCTCACATGGGCTCTTACATATCTGTACTGCCAGTCTGTCCCAGGCTCTGCAGAATAGCAATGAGCTGGGTCAGTGTCAGGGCAGCAGCCTGCTGCACCCTTGGCAAGCGCTGTGTCCCACTTCAGGTTGGGGCAGATACTGGACGGTGTCCTCGGGAGCATCAGAGCAAAACCCGAGCTCGGGGAGTGCATTCAGGGCTCTGATGTGGCGCAGGGATTCTGGCTGGGCAGGGAGGGAGTCAGTCTGCACAGGGAGCTCTGTGGGGCCTGGCACCCAAGGGGTTAAGGACAAGGTGCAGGGTGCAGCTGGAGTGGATTTGGGAGGAGCAGAGCCTAATGAGGCTGAAGAGGTATCAGGTGGGAGAGCTGAGGTGTGGGCACTGAGGGATGTTAGGGTTTGTGGGTGAGGAAGGCAGGCAACTGCAGTATTCCTTGCAAGATGCTGCGGCAGTGGTTTTGGGAAGAGGAGCTGAAGCTGGGATGCTCTCAGGTAGGAAGCTGTGGGGGGTGCCTGCCTTGGCTCTGGGCAGGGGGGCAGCCGGGGGGCGGGGGGGGAGTCTGTGCCTGTAGCTGGTCCCCAGAGCAGCCCTGGCTGTGTGCTTGGTGTTGGGCTGTGGTGATGTGTGTTGATGCCTGTTTTTGTGTCCCCCCCAGTACTTTGTGGGTTGGTACTCTGGCCCTTGGGAGCATGAGCTCTTGGCTCCTTGGTTTTAGCTGAGATCCCATCTTGGGGCCAAGAGGCACCACTTTGGGAAATCCTGCCTGAAAATCCTCTCTCTGTCTTGCCCTGCCTGTGTTCTCCTCTGGGTCTTAATGGCCAAAGTCCCCAACGTCCCCAGCCTGAACTGTGCCTGGTGTTTCTTCATGTTGCTCTTCCTTCCAGGAGGATTGGTGATGGGATACTCAGGGTTTGCCCCAGGCTTGTCCCCAGCCCTGGGCAGACTGCCCAGCACCCAGTGTGCTCCAGGCTGCCCTGGTCCCGAGGGAAGGATCCCTGCCTTCCAAAAGGCACGGGTAGCATAGATTTATTTATTCAGAGACTTAATTAGCATCTTTAAATATTAAATAGTAAACAAACTGCGTCTAGCGGGATCAACATTTACAAACAGGGATTTAATTTTTTTCTCTCCCTCTCTGGGACATGCACTTGTCTTTTAAGTGTTTGGGGAGGAGCGGCAACATGGGGGCTCTGATGGGTGAGGGAGGGAACCACAGCACTGTTGGAGAAGGAGAAGACAGGGGTGAAGGGGCATAAACAGGCAGCAGGACTGGGAAAAAGAAGGCAGAGGAGCAGGGATGTGTGCTCAGAGCATGGGTGTTGGGGAATTGTAGAGCCAGATGCTGGATTTAGGTAACTCTCTGCAGGATGTTACATCCCCCTCCTGCCCAGGCAGGTGGAAGGGGACAGGCAGGAGATGGAGGTTCCTACCATGGCACAGCTAATTGCAATCAAAAGGTGGTGGTCCCTGCAAGGGGAGGTGGTTTGCAACTGATCTGCATCCTATTATCTCTGCAAATGGAGGCCTGCCTTGTAGAGGATTACACTGGGGGTTATTTATTGGCAAAGCACTGTACAGTTTTAATTTTTCCTTTTTGCTTATTCAGGCTTTAGCTCCAGAGGAAAATAGCCTGGGGTGGCTTTGAAATGGATTCTCTCTGCCCCATTAACTTATTCAGTGAGTTTAATGGGCCTTTTTTTCTCTGAGCCTTGAAGCCATCATTAAAAGGCAGAGATTTATAAAAGCAAAGATACTCCTGAGCTTTAGTCAAACTTTGGGATAGAGGGGTGGGGGCAATGGTGTTGCTGCTGCCTGTGGTTTGGGTAAAGATGTATGGGTTTTTGTTCAGGGATGTTGTGAGGGTTGGATGATGCTATCATGCCTCTCCGGAAGTTTTACGTGAAGAGAGCCGGTTGCTTGGGATGCTGCCCTGGTGTTGCTGTGTGCCTGTGTTTCTCTGCTGCAGAGATGGCCCTGAGGAGGTGTGAGATCAGCCGGGTTGTGCTGGGAGCAAGCCCTCTCCTGTGAGCGATGGAACCTTATCTGGGCTCTTAAGTGTTGGGATATTGCTCAGTGAGACTCGTAACACATGTGCGCTGCAAAGCTGCTGTCTCTCCAGGCTGAGAGAGAGAAACTTCTCTTGCCTTGTGCAGGCTGCTCACAACTTTATTTTCATCGTGTCTATGCCATGGGCTGGGCACGGCTCGATGCTTTTGTGGGTGTTTGTGGTCAATGCTTGGAGCCCTTCACCTCCTTCCCTCTGCTAGTGGCACCTGGTCCTATTGCACCCCTGTGCTGAGCAACCCAATGTTGTGACAAATTGGGTGTCTCCTGCAGGGATTGCACTTGTTAAAGATGTGGTCTCCAGGTAACAGGTACACAATGCGGTATCTGGGGAGGGTCTGGAGAATGAGGCTGAGGTAAAATGTCTGTGAATTCCCTTTTGGGCTCTTCTAGGACCAACCTCTCCACCTTTTGTGTTGCAAACCAGACCTGGTGTCTTTTGGGGGAGTAAATGTAGAGGCAGGTAAGACATGGGTTGGCATGTCATCTAGGGGTGCCTGTCACACCTTCCTGAGTGCCCTGCACAGCGTGGTGTGTGCCAGTGGGAGGATGTTGCAATGTGGTGAAGTGGCAACCAGAGCCTTAGTGCTGGGACAACTTTTCCTATATGTTTCTTTACTTCTTTTACTCCATGTGCAACCCCTGAGGTTAAACCCTGGCAGCGTGAGCAAGGTCAGGCATCACCTCTATGTCTCCATGCCCAGCCTGGCATTTGCCAGCTCAGGGATGCTGCTAGTCTGAGCCTGGGCTGGGAGGTTTGTGACGGCTGGGGACCCAAACCTGCTGCCACCCCTGGCATTTGCATCCTGTGCTCAAGATGTGCATCCCTGGCTAGCCCTGCAGCAGTTCAGAGTGGGATGAAGATATGGTGGGGTGGGAGAGGGGAAGGACCTGCTTGCTCAAACCAAAGTGCTCAGGGTTGCACGTGTGGGGCTGACCCCACACCCTGGCTCCTGCTGGGTGCCAGAAGCAGCTGGAAATGGGACAGGAGACTGGGCGATGTGACTCATGTGTGTCTGCTGGTGGCCCTGGAGCTGGCTTGCCTGCCCTACTGCGGGATGGAGGGACAGCAGACCGTGACCCCTGCCTGTCGCCAGCCTGCCAGCCCCATCCCAGCGGCGGCGAGGAACCTTGGCAGCAGGAGAAACACTGCCTCACTGCCAGCAGATGGGCTGGATCAGACCCTGGCAGGGAGGGGCTGGGGGGCTTGCCAGGAGGAAGGGCCTCCAGCCTGAGGAGGAGAAGTCCGAGGATTTGCTATTTGTAGCCTCCCTGAAGGGACTGACCACTAAGCCTGGCCTTGGAGTTCTGCCTCAGGGTGGTGGCAGGACAGGGATGCACTGAAATGACCCTGAGGGTGCTGTGGCCAAGCAGAAGCCAGCTGCAGCCACTCTGGGACAGGGATGGTCCTGATGCTGGCCTGTCTCTGACCTCCAGAGCAAGGGGGCGGGTTGTTGCAAATCCATCTGCTCCTGTGCCCCTCCCTGGGTCACAGCGGTCAGGGGAAGGAGATGCTCATTTCCTAATAAACACCCATAAAAAGTACTTCTCCCTGGCCCCTGTAAATCCTTGCCGCCTCTGTGCTACCTGCTGTGTAAATTGCTGCTGACCCCATAAATCACCCTCTGCTTCGCTCCACCTCCCTGGGAACTGGCCCTTCCCTCTAAATCCTCTGTCCCCATCAGTTTTCTGCTGCCAGCCCCCTTGCTCTGTCTGCGCTGTAAATCCTGAGCCCCAGTGAGGCTGGGGGGGATGTAAGGAGGGAGGATGCAGTGATGGGTGATGGAGGGCAGCTGCCCCAGGGTGGGTTAATCCCTCCCGACAGCTCCCCTGGGACTCGCTTGCCAGCAAGAGCTGGTGGAGGACATTCTGCCCGGCTGCCTGTGGGGAAGGTCATCCTTGTGCTGGAAGGAGGCCGGGGCTGGGCTGTCATCTTCAGCCCCTGGGCTGCAGCTAGCTGGGTGCATCCCAGCCCTCGGGAGCGCTCCTGGAGAGGGCTTCTCCCCTAGGACACATTTCTGAGATGTAAAAATAGCAACAGCAGAGAAAATCTCCGTTTATCCCTTGAATGCTTGGGGTCATGCCATAGCCTAGCTTCTCTGTGTCCCTCTCCGAGCTGCCTTCAGTGAGTGCTGAAGGAGCTGTGGCAGCAGAGGTCCCTTGTGGTAATGGAGAACCATCACCTGAGCTTCTGTTGGATGCTGGTGCCCTGTTTCTGAGCCCTGAGCTGCTGGGATGACCGTGCTGTGTTTTTCCCTGTATAACAATGCTAGGACAGCATGTAGGAGCTGAGGCAAGGGGTCTGGAAGAGATCTGACCTGAGGGAGGGGTAGGAAGCCAAGCTTGGATGCATCAGCTTAGTTGCCATGAGCTGTGTTGTCTGTGCAAAATACTGAGCCTCGCTGTGTCCACAGACTGAGTGAGCAGAAACTGATTATGCTCAGACAGAGCTGCTTTTTTCCTCTTAGTGAGCAGGAGTGAGCATTACCCTGAAATCCAGGAGCATCTCTGCCCCACTCCCATGAAGGTCAGTGGAGCACACAGCAGGAGACTTGCAGTCAGAGCCAGGATGGAGTCACTGGAGCATTTTGGGATGGTGTTGTCTGCAAAGCTGCTGCATGCACATGGGGTTTAGATACTTCGGCTTTGCTCCCCATGGAGGAAAACGCTGCAGGAGATCTGAGCTCCTTGTGATGCGGCTTTCTGGGTGCCTCAGATCCCCAAGATGTGAGTGGGAAGTTGGGGTGCCAGGTACCAGCCTAAGGCAGGGGAGTGCAGCGCTTCCTGACATCTCTCTGCAGGCCCCAAGCTTGGAGGAGCTCCTCAACCATTATAGTGGTTTGGGGTTTGGTTTACAGACGTGCTGGCCCTGACCCACCACGGACCACACATGTCCTCTAGAAAGGCACCAACTGGTGTCATCTGTGGCTTAGCACTGCCTGGAAGGCGGTTGCCAGAAGACTTGCAAGAAAAGTGAGGGGATGCTCTGGGATGGCTGATTCAGGCATTAATATTAACTGCTCACACTGCTGGTGATGCTCTGCAACAGACCTGGGCTTGACCCAGCTGGGTGTTTCCTTCAGACCTTTCTCCTGCAGCCAAACATCCTTTCCCCCTTTCCCCACCCCCCCTCCTTTTTTTTTTTTTTTTTGGATTGGTTTTTCTTCTGTATCTTGTGTCTGAGGCCAGTTGTGTATTTACACTGGGCTTAAGATAGTGCTGTGCTCTGACTTTGGGAGGAGGAGATGTGTACGGTGGCAGCACAGGGATGCTAACAGCAGTGGGGAAGGCAGGGGGCAGCGGAGGAGAGCAGAGGCAGATTTTTCAAAATCCATATAAATAGCAAAAATAAATTTCCAGCAAACCCTTCCAGTCCTGCAGTATTAAGAAAGTGAAGCACTAGAGGATAAGGAAAGCATGAGCAATAACAGCAGGGATTTAGAAAGAATAAATCTTGCCAGACAAACCTGATTGCTTTTTCTTTTTGATGGAATCGCAAAATTAGTGGCTGAGCAGAACGTGGAAATCCTAATATATTTGGATTTAGCAAAGCATTTGATATAGTGTCTCGCCAAATCTTACTCTTAAAATTAGTTCAGTTTGCCTTGGATATGACGCTGCCAAATGGACTGAAAACTGGCTTAGGGCCCTAAGCAAATAGCGATGGTCTGTGTTTGGGGAGCAGGGGAGCTACAGGAGCAGAGCTATGAACTGTTTTTTCTTATAAAAAAACCACCCCCAAAATGACAGAAACCCCTCAAAATAATGATTATAAAACCCCAAGAACGTGGCCTCAATTTGAGGCACCATATTACAGGAATATTGACAAACTGGAGAGAGTTTGGAGGCAAACAAGGGGAGGAAAAGACTTCGGAGGGGTCAGATTACCCTTGGAGTGAGGTGGGGGCTGAGAAAGTCCCAGGGCTGGAGGCATTTTATGGAGGAGCAGGTGGTGGCCCGTGGGGCCGGGATGAATATTTGGACTGTCGTTGGGACCTGGCAGGGAGCACCTCAGCGCCTTCGCCCCCGCGCAGCGGAGAATCGCTAAGCTGCCCATTTCACGGCCCTTTCCAGATATTATCGAATAAGCAGGGGAAAATATTCACCGTGACTGTCAGAAAGAACATCCCTGACTGGGGGAGCTGGGCACGTTTCCTTGGGGAAAATTTTGAGTCTCGGAGCAAGCACAAGGAGATGGCCCTGGACAATTTGGGTCAGTGGATGGGGGTTTTCCTGGGTCATGGGCTTGGATGGGAAGCCAAGAAGCGGTTGTAGCTGCCTTGAGGTGCTGCGTCCTGCAATATCTGTCTGCATCCCACAGGCATTTATTTATCATCAGGGAAAAAGTTGCGAAGCTGCTGGTGGCAGCTGGCATGCGGGCATGTCCCCAAGGGGAGGATGGCCGAGTCCCTGCATGTTTAAAGGGCTTGTGGAGAGGTGATGGCACCCTGGTCACCTTGCAGAGGTAGGAAAAGATAACTTGATGCCCCTCATAGGATTTTATACGAGGGATTAGTCCCTGGCTGTAGAGGTCAGGAAGGATGAGGTCTTCCAGCAAGTTCATCCATGAAAGGCGTCTGGCCTTTGGAGTCCTTTGGCACTTGTTTGGGACCTGGAAGAGATGCTGAGTTTGTGGAGGCTCTTTGTGTAACTGTAATGTTTCCATGAGGTGAGGAAATATATGTGTCCGTCAGCAATGGCTCTTTCTGATCAGTTGGGTGCTACAGGTGCCATCACCCCTGCTGCGAGTGGGATGGCTTAAATGAGCCAGGCCTTTCTGCTTGCCTTTTAAAGCTATTCTGTACCTTTTGACACAATGCAAAGAAACTTTCATTACAGGAAAGGCAGCTTGGGTGAGGGGGTGTGGCTTTGCGTAGGGAGCAGCTACCTTGCACCATTGAGCCAGCGTGGTGGGGCAGGAGTTAGCTGGGCTGAACTAGAGTTAGGGGGAAAGCTGTGGAGCAGAGCTGGGAAGGGCTCCTGCAAGATGGGGTGGCCTTGTGTTGGTGTTCTGGTCTCCCTGAGGGAGCACAGGGCTTCTTCAACTTCACCATGATCCATCAAGTGCCCCCCTGGCCTTTGCATTGCTCCCTGCCCGAGGCTGAGCCTGCTGGGGGTCGGTGGGATGGGGCTGAACCAGGCAAGGTTTGGGAGGTATTTTTAGCTGTTCTAATTGTGGCACATAAATGCCATTCTTCCTTGTTGGGATTGAGCTACAGCTAAATCACAACTAGTTCTAATGATGATAATTACCGGATTTCAATATTTATAGAAACGGGCGCTTCCTTCATATCAGCGGCTGCCGCTGTGCTCTCACCTTCACAGATCGAAACCGTGGCTCGTTATCGCTGCAGCTATTTATTTACTTGCACATTTTTAACCCACAGATGGCAACGTATGAGAGATCTGAAATGATATGGGCCCGCCAGGCATGTTGTAGTCTTTGGGCAGAAGCTGTGGGATGAATAGGGAAGCCTCTCCCAAGGACCTGCTGGTTGGATTCTTGCTTTTTGGGCACCCTTTGAGAGATGTTCTCAGGTTTGCGAGCTTGCTTGTGTCTGCCAGGGCTTAGCCCCCAAAGGGTGGAGGTGGCTCTGCATATTTTTGCATGTGTTAGCACGGTGGATCTCTGCCTCTGATTGCCGTGTGTGCCGAAACACGCACACGCTGTAACTGGGACAGAGCTTAAAGGTGAGACGACACAGACAGCTCGAGTTCTCTAACGCTGGACTTGGAGGAGCTTGTGGAAAAGCAGTCTGGGAAGTTCCTGCCTACAGCAACAGCTTCTGCATATCTTGATTTAGTAGTATCCCTCTCCAGACTGGTACTGCAGAAGGGTGGGCACCTCTTGGAGCGTGTGTGTGGCATGTGTGCCTGTCCCCCAAGCCTGGGGGTGCAGACTCTCCTGGGCTGTATCAAACCACCCCCATTGAATTGATCCCAGCCTATGGATCCTCACCAGCCTCCAGACCTGTGCGCCCATCGGGTCTGAGACTCCCTCCTTGTGCAAGGTGTAGAAAAGATTCACTTGAATTCAATTTGCTATCTCTCCAGTGCCACATAAGCTGTATTGATAAATTAATCTTATATTGTTGTGACTAAACAGCCCTGCAATTTTTTACACTGTGCAGTCTAATCTGTCTTGACAGCTGTATCATTAGTTTATATTTGTTGTAATCTTATTCGCTGTGTTGGCTGTGGGGAGTTTGCATCTGAGGTGCTGTGCTGCTATGCAGGCACTGGGCACAGCTGGTGGCTCTCTGCTGGGCATCTCGGGGTGCAACCAGGGTGTACCCAGGCATCCATCTCAGTGCCCTCCCCAGGAGCCAGCCCCGAAACACTGCTCTGCTGCCTGGTAGAAACATCTGTGTTGGAGCAGCATCCCCAGGGTTGACCCGGCTTTGCGAAAGCATCCTTGCAGCTGAGGTTTTGATGGGGACCCCCAGGTTGGGGTAAAAATGATGAAAATATGGATGTTGGGAGATTTGCATCTTAAGGAACCCTGAAAGGTTTGCTATACGATGAGGGATAAGCTGTTTTCTCCGCCTGTGCCTTGGTTTTCCATGGTACGGGATGGACCCTGCTCCGTCGCTGCGGTTGCCTTTTGGCCATGGCAAGGAAAGGATCTTGAGCCTGGGTTTGCTTTCCCTGGTCTGAGCGGGGCCAATTCAGGCATCTCTGTTGCTTTTGCAGAGAGACACTTTGCCTTGCAGGCAGTTTTACATCCAGCTGCTTTCAAAAACAGCTCCCCAAAACAGTGGAACAAAATGTTGTGGGGTGGTGCAATGAGATTTCTGCCAGCAGGGAGCAAAAGAGACTGCGGGTTCCCTGGGTATGAGACGAAATAGTGGGAGTGGGAAGCATTTTGGCTACTACTTTGTGCTTTAGGTCTTGAACTTGTTAAATCTGGATGGGAAAGGACAATCACTGGAGCGAAGGCTCCAGTTCATAGCATCTCTTACCAAGCCTGGATGGCTCAATAACAGCTCAAGCCCATCCTTGACTCTTGAGTGCGTCCTTTTGGGAAAGCATTCAGGATCTGGTCAGACTGAAGATCAGATAGCTCCTGAGGTAGATGTCCCCCTTGCAGTTCAATGATGCAGATTGTTATTTAGACCTTTCATTAGGCTTGTGCCCTAGTGGATTTGTGTAGGGCTGGTGGGGATGATGGCGAAGCTTGTTGGCATCAACATTGAATGCAGGAAAATCCCTGCTATGGGAGACAAATGCTTGGGGCAACATCTGTAGCCTGCTTATTGCTGAGCACACAGTGATGCGTGAAAGGAGTTTCATGCGTCATAGTCCACAATGAGTGCTGACAAGGGTTTGGTGATCACACAGCTCAGAAGCTCATTGCTGTGGGACCAGGATGCATCAGGGTTAAACTGCCATTTGTGAAGTGATCTCAAGTTGGGGATGGCTGGGGACAGCCCTTGCTAGTGGTAGAGACCTGTGTTTGCATCCTGCAGCTGGGAGAGATTCCTGCTGTCATTGCTAGAGGAGCTGCTCTTTGTCATGGGCTACAGCTGGTGCAAGGTGATGGACACTAGCAGCTTGAATACAGCTACTCAGCATGGCCAGAGGCAGGAGGTGTCCATGCTTTTGGCAGGGCATCACGCCCTCCTTCCCTCCCAGCCAGGTGGGATGATTGAGATGGGGATCCCTAGCACATACCCTAAATCCAGAGTTAATGACAGATGTGCTACCTCCGCCAGTGTGGCAGTAGCACCTCCGTGTGTCCTGAGCACTGCTGGCCTGCTGTCCGCTCCCATGGAGAAGTTGTATTTCCAACCTGGCTGGTCTCAGGTGCCTGGGGACCTTGCTCCAAGCTCTAGGGAGATATCCTTTACCTGCAAGGCCCCTGCCAGTGTTTTCAGCAAGGAATCAGCTCATGGTGTAAAATGTGAATGGTCTGCAGCCATGGCTCTCGGATGGGAGGAGGTGACTCAGTGGGTGAAATGGTGTCCGCTGGGGCACATAGCAATAGCGCAACGCGCTGCTCTCTTTGCTGGACAGGAAAGACTCTTACTCTGCTCTCCAACCTTTTTTGCAGCGTTTGAAGGTTGCTGTTTGCAGTCTGCTTGCTTATTAGCTTCCTATTGGAGGTGGGGAGGTGAGTCTACAGAGAAGGGGACAGAAGCCTCAGTAGAGGGGTACCTCAAACCAGTGGCAGGGCCAGTGACAAAGCTCAGTTCTGTTCCTGCTACCCTTATCTGTGGCCACAACCTGCTTGCAGTGGAAATATCACTGGGGCAGACTGTGGCTTTTTGCTGTCTATAACCCTCTTATCCCTTCGCCAGTGTGAGGATGACTCGATTATTATTTTTTTTTTCCTAGTTTATCCCTGGGTGGATTGCAGGTCCCTGCGCTTGACTCCCAGATGGGTTTGTCTCACCCATCGGTGCCAAGCGCTGCTTTAAGCTCAGGGTATTCCCTGTGCAGCTTGCAATAACCTCCAGCGCTGCCTGTTCCTGGGCACTGGTGTCAACTGGGAGCCACAGGGAGTTTTGGCTGGTATTGCTACGCTCCACCCATACTGATGAGACTATTTCCATAGCAACTACAGGCTTTTTCAAAGGGGAGATATGGGAAAAATGTGAAAAACCAAAAACAACCCAGCTGAAAACAGTCTTGACTAGAAGCTGTTGGTCAGTGTGTGGGGGCTCCAGGGGATCATTATTGTCTCTCACCCAGGAGAAGTTCCCTGGCGTGGTGTATTTGTGGGGACTTCATGGCCAGGCATCGTCATCCGAAATATGGAAAGCAGAGCTCGTGCTTGCATCGTGCTGTTGGGAGGGCTGGGATGCCCTTGTGGGGCAGCCGTGCTGGGGCTTTGGGGCTGGGGAAGGGGTAGGAGCATGTGGGGCCTTGCTGCCTGGATGCAGCTTGTGCTGTGGCTCTCAGGGGAGCCGTGGAGGATGCTGTAGCTGCCGATGCACATGGTGATTTCCCAAGCTGGTGGCATTGCTGTGCTCATTGCTGGCAAGGCAATTCCAGCGGTGCTAGGGGTTGTGTCAGCTCAGGTGGGAATTGGAGATGCCATTCATCTGTCCCTGCTTTCCCACAGGGTCCAGAGCACTGGGGGGGAGAGCTGCAGTTCCTGCCCTTGAGCATCTCAGCGCTGCTTTGGCTTTGAGCTCTGCCCTCCCCTCTGGCTTCATCCTGCTTCCTTCTCTGCCTCCTGCCCTCGCTGGGAGCCAGGGAAACATCTAGAAGGGCTGTAAATCATGTGTGTAGGGCAGAAAGCTTTTGGAATGATAGGCACAAGCCTGGGACCGTGACCCTGTATGTGCTGTCCCAGAGGCTGAATCTGAGCCTTGGCATTGCAGCAGGAGAGATTGGAGAGTGGCTTGACCCAGTGCTGTTGGGGGTATCTGTGGTTTGATGGTGGCTTGGGGTTGGAGGCTGCCAGCGGGGCTTTGGGCAGGTCTGCTTGCTGCCTGATGAGCGCAAAAGTGGCTTGTGGGCATCCTGCAAGCTTGGTGCAAGGCTGGCATGGAGAGGCTGTGGGTGAGGGCACATTGGTGGGTTGATACCAACCTTGTGGGTTGTTGACACCTGGTCCCAGCCTTCCTGCTGCAGAAGAGGAGGGGGCACAACGGGCAGCCCTTCTCCATCTCATTGCAATATCCACAGAGGGGGAAGGAGCTGGCGTGCAGGAGGGCTGTCCCCCGCCAGCTGCTGTCCCCGGTAAGCCCCAGCCTGGCACATGGCACAAGGTCTTGGGTCCCAGCTGCTGCAGGCTGTGAGCGAGCCAGCCTTTCCCCCAGACGGCTGCCCAGGGCTGGCAGTAGACAATGTCCGTATTCTTTGTGCAGAACGAGCTTCTCTTTGCTGATAACGCTCTGGGCTCATGTAGTTTGCTCTGAGGTTGGGCTGCTGCTGGGACCCTCCTGGTTCTCCAGCTGCCCAGGAGCAGAAACAAAGTTTGAGTGATTCTTTGCAAAGAAAAAAAAAATAACCCAACAACAACAGAATCTCCCTGGAATGACTTTGTCTATTGATCTTCTTTCTGGGTTTGAAATTGCTCTGTGACCCTAAACATTGCCAAAAAACACGTGTCCCATTAAATACATCTTCAACCCAAGTTGTGAAAGGGTAGGTACTGTCAGGAAGCGCAGCATGGCTTCCTCACTCGCTGCCTCTCCACAATTACAGCTGAGCAGGACCTTTGGATTCCTCAGATGCTCTTGTGAGATTTTATACCTTTCAGTTTAGTGCCAGCCTCCCGGTAAAGCTTCAGAAATAGGAGGCTCGTTTCCAGGAGCACTGGGCTATCAGGCTCATCGTGTCTATGCTCATGTCTTGTACGAGGAGATGTGGCCTTGGTCTGCAGAGAGGGGCACACATAGGCTGCCATGGCCCATCTGGGACTGGGTGTCATTGTTTCTCACCACTGTGGCCTTAAACCTCTGTGCAAGCCCCCAAGCCCTGGTGATGAACATCGTCAAACACTGTGAGGAGAATGAAGTGGGGGGATGTCAGTGCTTGAGTTAATGAGTTGCCATGTGTTGGCCAAGCTGCAGTAACTCAGGCTGTGTGCTCCCGCCTTGCTCTTGGTGTAAAGCAAAACGTATTTGCTTAACAGCCAGCACAGCCCAACAGCAACGTGCTTGGATAGTGTGAGCTCAAGGGTGTCACCCCACCTTTGGCCCTGGTGAAGGAGGAACAAAGTTCCTGGTGTGGGGAACAAAGGGCAGGGACTCGGTGGGGTGGCAGGTTTTGGAGCACTGGCAAGCCCTGTCTGTGAGCGCTGCTCTGTGTCGAGGTGTTGGGGGAGCAGAGGCTTTTTCATAATTCAGTTATGCCTTTATCTAGAGGAATGGCAGACCAAGCTGCAATATGAGATAGAAACTGTACCCAGATTTGCTGTTTGCGTAGCTGGAGCAGCTCAAACACAACAGCCCCGTTAGCGGCATCTCTGGCTGTCAGTGTCTTCTCCTATAATGTTTTTGCAAGGCACTTTTTTTCACATTTATATGAACAAAGTAGAGCTCTGGGAGAGGAGCTTTTAAAGTGTCTGTTCCCTCCCTGCTCTCCTTTCTTCCCTTCCCTGCCTGCTCCTGCCTGTGTCATGTTTATAGGCGCGCTGTTAGCTCTTCCTTTATAGAGCCAGCTGATTTCCCACAAAATATCTGCTATCCAGGGACACCTAGGGCTCCAAGTCACCATGTCTCAATGCGTGCATCCCCTGGTCCTGAGTGATGCTTCTGCTCTTACACTTCTGCAATAAGAGCAAGCCGGTGTGTAGGAAAAGCTTGGGAAGGGGGAAAAAGGGGGAGGTGTTTTTCCTGGCTGGGGGGAAGGAGACGGAGCCCTTCTTGTGGGTGATGGAGGAGCCCCTCCATCACTGCTGGGGAGGGCGGGCAAAGCTGGCTGTGGTTTATTCGCAGTGCAGATACAAGCCGGGGGGGGGGGGTGTGGGGTTGTAGCAGCTAGAGCACAATAAACTCTCTGGAGAGCTTGCAAGGTCCTTTGGCTTTATGAGGAACAGCTGGAGGGCTGGGCAGGCAGACCTAAGGTGCTGTGAAAGTAATGGGGACCCTGGCAAGTCTCTTTGCAGGTCAGAGCCTCTCTGCCTGTGGCTGTCCCGAGCGGAGCGGCTGGGAGCCTGGCCTGTGGCCAGCCCAGCTGGGCATTGCTGCCCGCTTGTTTGAGCTTCATAAACATCTGAGGAGCCAAAACGCTGGAAGATCAAAGTTCAGGCTTCTTGGGAGCCGTTTGGGAAAACAAACGTTTCGTGGGAGCGGGGTCTGAGTCCAAGAAAGATTGGCTCGCCCCTCACTCGGGCAGCGGCTTTCCTGGTGTTCAGGGTGTGTGGGAAAGATGGAAAAGGGATGAGCTGTGGGGGTGGTGGAGCTGCGGGGGAGAAGAGGAGGATGAAGTGGGATGGGGGACTGAGGGAGGGCGCTGGATTCGGACGATATGTAGCCATAACTGCAGAAGCAGAGGGACCTTTTGGCACCCACAGTTTGCAGCTCTGAGCTCTGGTTTCTGTGTCGCTTTTGGGATCCAGGCATGGGAGCAGTGGGAAAGATCTGCCTGAAAATTTGCAGCTATGTTGAAACAGGGGTTGAGATGAAGCTGACGTGGATGTAAAAAGCTCCTGAATTTAGACTCCCGTGGAGGCTGTGGTTTTAGAAAGTGTGCTTGTGGGTTTGCGTGGGTGCGTGGCGGCAGGTCCGGATTAAGGACCGCAGCCCTCTCCCACCGCAGCATTTGTGCAGCCTCATCCCCAGCTCTTGTTGGACTCTTGCTCCTGCATCCTCATTCCCAGTGCCGTATATCACAGTAACAGCTAGTTCGTGGGAGATTTTATTTTCTGCTTTTCCTCCTCCATCCATTTTCCTGTCCTCAAGCACAGCATGAAGTGCAATGCGTGCATGTGGCTGGCAGCATTCCCCTTTGGGTCCTAGCTGAGCTAATATGGTCTATCAGGACATTTTCTTGCCCATCTCCAAAGCCGTGTGCCTTTTTGGGGGGGCTCCTTTCCACCACGTGTTCTTTGGCACCACTCTGTACCAAGAGTTATTCCTGCCAAGCTGAACTCTAGTGATCCCGTACCTTTAGTACATCTCCTTGTCTTGCTAATGTGAGTGTGCACTGTGCTCTCCAGGAGAGAAACGCAGCTGCCTTTGGAGCAGGGCTTGGCAGCTCTGTCTGCCTGTATGAATTTATATTATATATATTTTAATTTCTGAAAAGCCCTGGACCTGTTCAGAGATGGGAGTGTGAGGAAATCTGACCTCCAGTTTGAAGTTGCGGGGAGGGTTTAATAAGGCAGAATATGATTACTGAAGCTGATTTTGACCAGGGTGCTGCTTCCTCTATAAAATGCCGTTTGATCTTTAAAGACCACAAAACGCTGCACATTGCTGGCTCTCGCTGCGTATAAAATCCTATGGATAAAAGCATCCTTTCCTTTGGCACGGCAGGTGCCTGGGCAGCTGCCTAAAAAGGGGGGAGCTCTTTTGGTCTCCTGTGCCCCATAAAGCAAAGGGTGCTGCTGCACCTTGAGGTTTGTACTTGGTGTAAAACTCCCAGGGGAATTTTTTCTGCCCTTGGGTTGCCCTCTGGTCCCAGCTGGCTGCGTGACTGTTTCAGAGATGCGGTGTGATTAGACACAAGCAAGTTGATGTTAGTGGTCCTGAGCAGGACCCTCTGCTCCATGTACCCCACATCCACCTCTAATGGTGGGAAGTACCTCTCTGGGCACAGAGGACTGACTTTGCAGGCTCTGCTGCTGGAGAGTAAAGAAAGAAATGCCTTTTTTGGGAAATATCATCATTATTGAGTCTGTCACCCAGAGAAAAAGGGGAGCAAGCTACTGCTTATGCTACAGACAGGGTGTGAGCTCTTACTCTTGCTGATGTTTCACCCCAAAGTGGTTGCATTCCTATATTTATGTCCATGTCTGCAGGACTAAAACTGCTCATCCCATCTTGTGCTCTCTGACTTCTGGTGGTGTCTGAGACCGTGCAGGGGTCAGGTAGTGATAGGCAATAAATAGCAAAGAGGTGGGGAGAGAGCCTGCAGCAGCTGGGAGGTGCCGAGGTGGTGGTGGGCAGGGAGCTGGGTCTGAGCCAGTAGCCCAGGGGGGTTCAGCCAGTACACAGGGGGTTCAGGGGCACCATCCCTCCAACCCTGCTCCCTGTGCAGGAGATGCTGCAGCCCTTCAGAGTTTCCTCCTGAAACTTTTGCGCTGTTGCTCATCTCTGATAAATGAGGTTTCTTCAGCACTGGGATGATTTTGGATACCTAGTTCTTGCCTGGGACCCCAGGGCTGCTTTCTCCCAGCACTAACTGAGTAATAGTGATGGGATATTGAGGAGGGTATTTATTATGATGGCAGTTGCACTGCTGCCCACAGCACTTCTTCAGCTCTACTGTCCCACTTGCACTTACTTCTTTCTTTCTGAAAGCAAGCGACTGGAAATAACTCTTCCTGCACTGAAAAACCTTGGATGTAGTGTGTGATAACGGGAACATACTGCTTTCCGTGCGCTGCAGCAATCTGTCCAGGCTGGGTCCAGGCAGCCTGCTGTCCTCTAGTAATCCTGACACATTGTCCCCAGAAGGGAAGCTCTCTGCTTCATAAGTCACCAGCCGGAGCTGGTGCGGAATGTGGTGGCTGCCCTGGGGTGAGCTGGAAGCTTGTGGAGATCATAGAAGGAAAATGAGTGAATCCACATGGGCAGAGTAGCACCCTGTGCCTGAGAGGAGCTCGTGTCTTTGGGGACAAAAGGAAATGGTGACGTCCTGGTTGTGTTGGCACTGCTGTCTGTGTTTTAAATGCAAGCACTTTCCTTTGCTCCTTTGGGTACAGCTCCTATGCTCCTGGCATCGTTATGGGTGCCAGGCAGCATCACTTAATTGCAGTGCTTGGGATAACTATGTGTTTCAGCAGAGCTTAAAGCTGTTTCTCAGGGTATCTTCCACAGTAGGGTATCTTTTTATGGCAACCTTGTTAGTGCAGCTGTAGCAGCACTTCTGCACCTAGCAGTTGCTCCTAGCCAGCCTGGAGCCTGGCAGATGATGTTGGGGTGAGCAGGAAGCTGTCTAGGCTCATCCAAAAGGTGTCCTGCAGGGGATTCCTCTCCTCTGGATGCCTTGTGCCCTGTGAGTTGTTTGTGTGTAGCAGGTGGATTTCTCCAAGGAGACCATTGTATTGTTCCCACATCCTCCCTAGCCAGTGAGAGACTGGGACTTTTTCCTTTGCCCAGCCTTTCTGGAAGGGCCTAGTTTGGATCGTTGGGTTGGATGTGGCTGGACCCATGGGATGGGGACAGGATGCATCCCCCTCGCACCCACATATCCCTAGGTGACCTCAGCAAGAGGAGCAGATCTGCTAGTGCAGAAGGAGCTGTGTTGCAGTGGTGTGTTTTATGATCATTACCTTGACGAATCACAATTACACTGTGGGGTTATGCTCATAATTGTTTCTACAAAGCTGGATTTATTTGCCCCCCCTTACCCCCCTTCTCTCACTGACCTCAAATTATCCTTAATGATGCAGAGTTATCCACTGCTGGGTGACTTTTCCATGTGCTTTTGAGAAGGGGAAGCCCATGCTTTAAATGGGGAAAATATTGTCCTCATAAGTCTTACTCAGCTTCGCTTGCCTTTAATGTTTAGTTACCAATTCACTTTTACAACTTCCATATTGAAGGAATCAAGTCCTTTGTGCCTCTGGTTATTAAATGTATGCAATAAGTGCCTTATAATACTGTGAAAGATGGCTCGTTCCTTTATGGCTTCCTCAGCCCTGTGTGGGGTTGTGAGGGATGAATAAAAGGAGCTGGCAGTCCCCACCATGGCTGTGCTTTGCCCTAAGGTGTGGGACCTACCCCAGTGCCACGAGTTTCCCAGCCTCCAGGGCTTCCCATCAACATCTGCAGCACCTCTGCTTGGAGGAGGCAGGTCTTACTGGTCAAGGGTTTTAAGAGATTTCTTCCTTTTATTTTCCGCCTGCAATCAAATTCATATTTGCGTGGTCTGGAGCTGGTGTGCCAGGAGGTTTGTTTGTAATGCTAAACATATCAGGTAATTGTAAGCTAATGCTTCTGTCTGGATTGCAAGGTATAATACACTTGGATGACAAATCAACTTTCCTGTTGCCCTACAACAGAGTGGATTCAAATGCTCTGCTTGGTTTTCCTATATATGTATAAAATTGTGTGTGTCGGGGTGCTGCCTGTTTGCTGGAGTGCAACTTACTGCCCAGCATCCAAACACGAGTGGTGGCACTTGCATGGCATGACTCTAACAGAGACGTTGTCATCTGCTGTGGCAGTGAATGGAGCTGATGGCATCCTGATGAAAAGTCGTTCCCCTCTGATTTGGGATAGATACAGATTTGGGTAGCATGTGTGTATACATGCTATATAATACTTGGCTCTTATCAAGTGCCTTTTTTAGCTATTGACTGCAGTGCTTGAAAAGCTGAGAGTGATTAGATAAATATTATCCTTGTTGTATGAGGAGTGTGAAGGAAGGCCAGATACATTAAGTAGCCTCAAGCTAATCGCTTCGTAAATTGGCATAAGAGGCTGTTTTTCACCTCTGCCTCATGCATGTGGGATGAAATGAACCTGGCTGTGTTTAAATCCCAGTAGATATTCTCATCTCCCTTGCTGCATTGGCCCTGGGCTGGAAAGGGAGCACGTGGAGCTGTGCAGGCTTGCTGTGAGGTCTTGAGAAGGTGACACCAGCCTGTGCTGTCAAACACCTCCTTGCACGGTGTCCTGGGAATGAAAGAAAATGCCATTTCCACAGGGTCAGTGGCTACCGGTCCCCTTCCAGCAAGTGGGGCACTTCTGGAGACCAGATGAAACCTAAACCCTGGCTTGGTGACCATGCAGTCAACAAGATCGCTGATCTGTCTCTATGTGATGCAGGGGCAAAGACACCTGTGTTTCACACAGTGGGAGTGAAACGTGATGCCCGTGAGCTGTGGAGCTGGCAAACAGGACTTCACACTTCACAAGTGCACTGTTATCTGGGACACAGCACCCACGCTGTGGATTAACCGTTTGTCTGACTTCGGTATTCTACAAGGCTTTCAACAAGTTTTAAAGGCATGGCTGTAGGTACTTGGAGGCTGAGATATGATGCAGGATTGGCCTCCGAAAGTTGGCTTACCCTGGAGAAGTAGCTGATTTTCTTGGCAGAGAGATGACTTCATGGTGAGAGGTTAACATGATGCTACATTACATCGTAAGTGGTTTGTTTTTCTGGAGAAGACACAGTATAGCGCCCAGGTGTTGTAGGTGAAGAGCTGGGTAAAGGAGAAGTGGTGGTGGGAGGTGTTGAAAGAGGAGATAACCACGTGGGTTTCTTGGAGGTGATGTTGGCTTCTGCTTTCATTGAGGACACTGGCACAAAAGACAGGAACACGTCCATGACCTTCACTGCTGGCATGATGCTGGGGCTGTGAGAGCATAGACTGGGATGAGGATGGCTGAGGGGAAGAGCTGCAGTAGCAAACCCAAGAGACAGTCTGCAGTGCAAAGTGGGATGAATGTGAATGTGGGTATAACAGGGACATTTGCTGCAATCTAGGGGACGATGTTGGTTGGAAATGACATGGTGGATAGAAGTGCCTGGTGCAGTGCTCGGTTATGGGGTTAAAACAAGCCACCAGCCTGACGGGGCTGTAAAGTGTGATCTCAGGCTGCAAGTCAAGATGTTTCCAGTGTAACTGGGGAGTTGCTTGTGCTGTGATACAAGCAAAACCTCCTGGAGACTGCTCTGTGGTTTTGGTCACCTTATTCAAGAAAAAGGGACCTAAATAGGCTGAATAAAATGGAGAACTGTTTTCTATTATAGTGTCTGTCACAACGGTCCTTCTTGCATAGGTCACCAAGTGTGAGCACCAGTTGTGCTGGGTCTGAAGCCAGAAGCAAAATAACCTCTCCACGAGGACTCTGCCTGAGCAATATATCTGCATCACTTCTGGGATTTGAGTTAGTATCTCTTCAAGGCACTTGAGACAATTTGCCTTGCACTTCACTGCTTGGTAGAGATGCGCTGCCTTAGAAGAGCTGGCCTTGTCTAACTTATAAATGATAGTTGGGTGGGTCTGGCTCTTGCTTCTAAAAGAGGGAGGAGGAAATGCTGGGAAAGGAAAAGAGCTGCTTAAGCAAAGTTTTGACACAAGAGAAAATGGGTATAAAATGCTTGTGGGTAAGAAATGAGAAGCGCAGGGGAGTTCTGGTGCAGCATTTCAGTGTAAGTTGGGAGGGCAAAGCCATAGCTACTCCTAAGGTGGACTTTGATCGGACTGTAAAGGGCATGGTATAAAGCCACTTCTGCTGTGCAAGGAGACCTGGGACCAACAGGACCCTCCAAACAGACAAGAAGTATGAGAAAGAAGCGAGTATTTAAACAAACACCCCCTTCCCTCCACCTTCCTCCTCTAGAAAAATAAAAAAGTGAGCAATCTCATCTGTGCTAGCGATGCATTTCATATGGTCTTGATTACAAGTTGGAAAAGAGTCTAGTTGGATGATGGTGAGCACTTCAGAATTTGTGAAGTATGGTATTGGTCTTGAAGCTATTGCATCTTGCAGAAGAGCAGCTTACCTTAGTAATAACTGAGGAATGCCACAGTTACATATATTCAGAGATGTTTGCAGGGAGGAGGGAGTAACCCACTGACTGTAATTCATACCTCAAAGCTTAATCGCAGAGAGCAGGGCAGGGCTGGGAGCTGTCACATCTGTATTTGGCGTGAACCCAGCACCCGTGTTCCTGCCAGGTTAATGAACCGAGGCAGAGGAGAAGGGAAGGTCTCAGTCTTCGGCAGCAATTGGGAGGATATGAGATTTCTAAGGCAAGCAAAACCCTGGAAGGAAAAGAGGGGGGAACTAGTTGAGATACTGAGGGACATGAAGAGGAACTTGTTTTAGGGGCGGAGTTTCTTTGCTTGGTTGGTTTGCTTTCCTGTGCAAGCACTGCCAATTTTGCAATCACAGCTTGACTCCTTGAGCTTTCAGAATAAGATGCATTTCTCTTTTGTTTTAAAGTGGATTCAGGTGAACCCAGCCAGAGTAAAGCTACACTATTCTTTCCAAAGCACCAGGGAACCAAAGAAAATTATTTTCCTGGTGTACCTTCAGGGTGAACCAAGACTGATTCGCTACTTCTAGGAGCGAGGGTGCAACTCCTGCTAAGCTGAAAAATGAGAGAAAAAAGGGGAAGAGCCATTTCTGGGAGTCCCTGAGAAAGGAAGTGTCTGTGTAGCTTAGAGAACTCCAAGTCCCTTGCTGATCTGTGCTCCTAATTCGAGATAACGCTATTTCCCTGTATTGCACTCTATATAAAGCAGCTGCTGGGTTGGAGGATTACACTATATATAAGTGTGTGTATATGTATTTATTTCCACTGTTGCTTCTCTTGTCTCTCCTTTTATGGGTGTGTGTGTCTATGTTAAATAACATACCAAAGCATATCTGGCTCGGGAAGCTCATGGGCTTTGTTTGGGAGGCTGGAACACAGGTTGTGGAGTTGTGTTTACAGTCTAGTGTAATGTCACTTCTGGGGGGGCTTGGCCATGAGGGGGCTCCCAAGACCCCTGTACCCCAGTGCTGAGTTGTCAGAAAGTCATGTCTGTGCATGTTTCTGGGAACAAGCTTGGGTCTTTTTTTGTCTCTTCTAGAATGCTGCCCACATGGCCTTAAGTGTCAGGTCAAAAATAACCTTGACTTTTTTTAGCAAACACAATCAATAAAACAAGAGCCAATCTGGCCGCTGCTGCCTTCCCAGCTGTGGTTGCTCCATAGCTTCTGGCTTGGGGCTGCTCCATCCCTCCCCTGAAGGTCATTGCTTGGATGCTGTAGCTTCAGCATGCCCTGCTGGTAAACCCACATCATCCCATTCCTACTTTTTCCCATGTTCATTCTTTCTCTTGAAGGACCCTCTCATTTGGGTTGTAGGAGCTGCAGGTGGAAAATGGCTTCAACTTGTGTTTCTATCCTTGCTCAGTCCCCCAGTCTTGTGGGCCAGGACCTGAATTCGAAGCCCTACCCTGTCTCGGCAGGGTTTCAGCGAGCCGTCGGATCTCATGACTGACGCCTCCCAGTCTGTGTTTTCTTCTGCAAGTGTTCACAGGGAATACGAAATGGCTGTAAGAATGTCCTGTTTCTCATTCTGTCTGGGATGCAGGCGATCCAAGCTGATGAGTGGGTCATTGAGGATGAACCGTAACTTACACTGTCATGCAGCAGCCAGTTGGGAGTTTACGCTGTGTCCTTACGCTAACCCCTCGGGGTGTGCAGGCAATTACGGAACATGTGGAAAGCAGAGGTGACTCTTGTGGGTCTCTGCTTTTCTTGGATCTGGATGGTGAAAGTAGAGAAATATGTTTAGGTTTAGTCCAGGCTTTGTATTTTTCTTTCTTGAACAGGGTGGTGTTTGGGAGATAACTCAATTAGGTCCGTATATTTTTGTCACGCTAATTCATCTGTTCTTGTGCAAGCACAAGGCGTAGCGAGTGCTGGAGGAGAAACGTGTGGCCCCTGGGACTGCTCTGGAAGTGGTCAAAGATCCCTCTTCAGCTTGCTTACCCGCTGGACCACCACATGAGGTCCTACAACCTTCTTGCATAGGATCGTAGAATCATGGGATGGTTCTCAGTGTTGGCCTGTCAATCCAACCCTGCATCACTTGGAAATGTTTCCCCTCTCCAGGGCCAAGTCCAAAGCCAACTATTGCATCAAGGCAGATGTGAGCTTGAGTGCACGTGTTCTTAAACTTCGAGGTTGGGTTTCTTTCACATATTGTCTAAGGGGACTGGCCAGATGTTTTTCCCTCTCTCAGTTTGCTTTGAGAGAGGACCACCTCCACCCGCTCTGCAGCAAAGACCCTCTTGAAAATGTTTGTGCTTTCTGGTGGGAGGGCATCTGAGTTTAATCTGGGAGAAAGCCTCAACTGGCCAAGGACTGCCTTGGAGGTGAGGACCGAACTCCTTCCCCACCATGCAGCTTTGCATCTTCTTAGCAGAGGTCCATGGCCACAGCCAGCTGGCCATGCTGCTGCCAGGATTGCTCCTGTGCTGCTGATAACAGGGGACCTTGTTCTCTGGGGCTGTCGATCTGTCACCTTCACCCAGCTCTAATATTTACTGAATAACGATCCCATGGTGACAGAACTATTTCTGCTTTTGTTCTCTATAACATACCTGCCAGTGCACGCTGGGCAACTGAGGAATTTATAATAAGGGCAGGGTTTCCAAACTAAGTTTGATGCGCTCCTACCAGCAGCACTTCCAGGACCTTGTTTGTCTACCCCAGTAAAAGACTGGATAAATATATGACTTTTTTTTTTTTCCGTTTAGGCCTCAGGTTTTTGTTGAGAGGTTATATTTGCATTCACTCTTTTTGCGTGAGCTGTCTCGATTGCATCTTTGTTTTACTGGTGTGCACAGCAAGGTGCAGAGAGGGTCAGTGACTTGGGCAAGGCTGTTCAATGGATTGGTTGCATGTTCCACACTCAAAACTGTTGTTAAAACCATGTTATTTGGCTTTCCTAAAGCACTGGGAAAACAGAATAAAAAGCAGCGTGAGAAACTGCTTGTTTTGGCAGTGAGCTGTATGTGTCTGAAGATGTGGATGCTGCAGCTTGAGCAGGTCCAATCCCCAGGCCTGTTGCAAGAAGGTTTTGGCTGAAGGAATGTGGGAAGAGGTGTGGGGCTGGGTGGTGGGGCATGACATGCTGTTGCTGTGTGCTGTCCCCTGCTCAGGCAAAGCGACCATCTGATTGTGCCACAGCTGAGCCTTTCCTTCTTCCCCGCAGACACATAGAGAACTGGAAGAACTTGCAGACGCTGAATGCTGTTGACATGGAGCTGTACACGGGACTCCAGAGGCTGTGAGTATGTTCTGCGTGTCGGGGAGGAGAACAGCACTGGGCAGCCGCTTCCTTCCAGCAAAGAGCTGCAGCTTCCCTCTATCTGCAGTCTTCACGCTGCCATGTTCAGAGCCTGTTTAAGCTCTGCCATATTTTGCTATGAGACTTAACAAAATGGAGATGAAGTGCTTTTTGATCCTTACTGGGTCTGCGGGAAGGAGGATTGCTAGCTCCTGACAGCTCTGTCAACACACATCAGCCCTGACCTCGCTTCCCCACCGCTGTTCTGGTTCTGGGCTTGTGCGTTGTTCTGACTCAGCCCCACAATGCAAAATTCCAGCTGTCTCCACCAATCCTTCATTGCTGGGCTGTTGGTCTTCATTTAGTGCAGTTGCCATCACGGTGGTGCTGCACGATAGAGGAATCGCATCTCCCTGCACAACCCTCCAAGCATCAGGAGAGGTCAACTGTGTGCGTCATTGAGGGGAAACTGAGGGCCAAGCGATTGAAGGGACTTGCCAGGTGCTTGGGAAGCCTGGCCAAGCAAGAATACCACCCAGTCTCTTAATTCCCCCTCCTGCATTCTCCTGGAGCTGGGAGAGCCCTGAGTGCTGCTTGTGTGAGATGTGTGGTGTTGCCCAGGGTTAATTGGAGACCCTGCTAATGTGTTTCACTGGGAGCTTAACATTAGGTACAGCTTGCCTGCTGGCTGGAGGTGTGCATTGCTGAGCGCTCAACAACCAAACCCCAGCAAGCTGTGCTTTTAACACGCCTCCTTCTTGTAAGCAGGCTGGCTGCTATTACCTCACCTAAGAAAGCAGCAATGGAGTTGGACGTGCTTTTGTCTGCAGCAGATATTGATAAACCCTGGTCATACTGCTGATACAGCTTCTCTGAAAATGAAGGGGGAATCCTCTTCCCACCCCTGTCCATAACTCCCTTAGCAAAATACCCTTCCTTATCAGAGCTGCAAGCAGAAGGGTTTTCTCTTTGGTTTGAGGGAGGAGGGGAGACGGTGGTGCTGGGGGTTAAGTTTGCTGTGGGAGGATGTTTTTGCATTTGTGAAGATGGAGGGAGAGGAGAGGAGCAGTAAGTGCTCTGGGCCACCCCAGCAAGCCTTTGTGGATATTGGGGGAGTCTCACCCAGCAGCCGCTCTGTGCTGAGCCTGTGCTGTAGCTGTATCAGATGAAGCTGAAAAGCCCAATTGCCTCTTTGCTTGTAACTCATAAAGGCTGTCTGGGGAGAGATGTGCCTCCCGTGGGGTGGGAATCGAGGGCTCCCAGTGCACCTCAGGTGCTGAGCGCAGGGTTTTAGAGCAGTTGTCTGCCTTGACTCCATCGCTGCCCTTCTGCATCTCTTTGCAGGACAATCAGGAACTCAGGACTACGAAACATCCAGCCGCGCGCCTTTGCCAAGAACCCTCACCTGCGCTACATGTGAGTGTCGGTGGCTACTGCTGCCTTTTCCCTCTGCTCCCTGTGGAAATACAATCCCCAAAGTTCATGCGGGGGAGAGCAGCAGGAGGGAAGGAGGGTGCTGATGGGGGAAGGGAGGGAGAGGTGGAAAAAGTGGAGTAGAAGGAAAAGTGAAGGAGCAGGGAAGTGCAGTGGGCCCCGATGCAGGACGGGGTGAGCTCCTTCTGGGCAGCCGATGGGTTTTGGTGTCTAATAGCTGGCCTGGCTTTGATCGCTGCTCTAACGAGTGATTGCTTCATTAGCAGCCTTGTGGTGGCTGGTGCACGCTTCTCTTTCTGCAGACTTTGGGGGGCAGCCGCATGACCCAGCACACGGCTGGAGCCTGGCCCACTCATTAGCTTTTAACCAAAGGGCACTTTTCTGGCACAGATCCGGGGGTGCGGGGCTGCCAGCTCTGCTTCTAATTATTCACTTCTTAAACCAGCATTTGCAGTGGGCCTGGGGTAGGGATGTTTTGTGCTGGAGAGTCTGGAGTTCCATTCATTATTGTGGGACATCACACAATTGTCCAGCTGCTGGGGCATCATTAGCCAGAAGTTACGGTGTCCCAGGGAATTTCTGCATCCTTGAGGCCAAGGACAGTGATTTCTTTTCTGGGTATATATTTACTTTTCCCAAGGTGATAAATGAAAGCCTGAATTTCAGGCCAGTGTGCAAGGCACTCCATAGGTTGAATTAACTCATCAAAGTGACTCTGTCTGAGATCAAACCCCTCTCAGCTCTGTTATAGATATAAAAGGTGAAAAGGTGAGAGGTCCTTGGCCTTGGGCACGAGCTTGGGCTGAATGGAGAGTGTGTTTCTTCCTGCTTCTTAGAAACCAATGCTAGTGGCTTCTTCCGTGAAAAACAGCAGCATGCATCCGTTTGAGTCTGCAGATGCATGCGGCCATCGATATGGTCATGTTCTTGGCGGAGGGAGATAGATGTGACCTTGTACAGCAGGATAGATTTGTCTTTTGATGTCTGCTTGGAGATGATGTGAACTGAAAAACCCCAAAAGCTTCCTTTATGGAAAACCAGTTACAGTTGCTAAGTGACAGTAAAGTACTTGCTAAATAGGAGATCTGCAGCACCAAAGGGCATGAATAGTTACGGGCATTATGAACAAGCCTTTGTGAGTTTGAAGAAGTACTTACTTTGTCAACATAAACCCTCCTTAATGCTGACCACTGGGATTTTCATGATTTCTGCACTTTGTTATTTTGATTTGTAGTGTTTGTTTTGTTTTCTGTAGTTGTTTGTTACTGGGAAGTGTTGTCTCCGAATACCTCTCTCAATTGATTTTTTTAGGGGGATTGTTTGTCAATTGTGCAGTTGCTGTTTATGTATCTAGCAGATAAAACGAACAACATTTGATTTCTGATGAAATTAGTTTGGATGTCGCAGGAGTTTAGAAGGCCACGTGCGCTTGTTCTGAGGCTGAATGTGTCGTTAATGTGTACACATGCAATTGTTGCTGCTTTTTCCAAAAGTGTTTGGTTTTGTCTTTTGAGATTACTTTTGAGATTGGAAAAAAAACCCCACATCCATCTTGTGTCAAGAGTTAAGGTTGGTATGTGGTGATGAAATATGTGTTTGTTTACTGCTTGGGCCATGTAAGATTGATCATGTTCTTAACATCTTTCTTTCCTTGCCTTTTGAAGCTCGAGGCAAGTTAAGTATATTATTTGGTTAGTGTTTGCCGTTGGGTTTTGATGCTGTTCCTGGGACCTGGCAGCATGGATGTTTGCAAGGTGGATGTTCCCCATGGCAGATGCTGGGCACCTGGGGGTGGAGACCTGGTGCTTGCTGGGATGGTGCTCCTGCTCCCCAGAGGCTCTCGGGCCACGGTGCTGCTGTTCCCTTGCAGCCAGGCTGCTTTTTTTGGGGCTCACTCTCCTTGATGAGGAAAATGCAGTGGCTCCCAAGGCTTTTTGCAGCCTGGCAGGCACCTGGTGCCACCTGGGATCCCCTCCATGGCCACAGCACCATGCCTACTTGGCTACTCTGCAACTGCTGCCTCCTGGGGAGCTCAGCTCGCCAAAGGCCTGACATTTTCTGCAGCCACTGCACGTAGGAGCCAGGGATAAAAGGATTAATGGAAATGTCACTCTGCTCTAAGTCTTGGGCTGCTGTAACCAGGTACAGTAGCTGACAGGAGCGAGGGATACTGTCCCAATCTCCTTGCAGTGGGGCTGGCTGCAGCTGGATGGGTGCAGGGATGGGGACTGTGGGATGGTGTGCTTAAGGCTTGTTGAGTTACTGCTATGCATTGTCATTGCTGCCCTGGTTTTCCTTCTCCTTTGCTGGCTGTTTGGATGGTTGCAGGTGGAGTTGAGTCAATAACATGGCAAATGTGTCTAATAAATGATGGAGAGGTTTCACTGCCAGGGAGGGCTGGCACAGGGTGGTGGGGACCCTGGGCTGGACCTTTGCAGGATGCTACAAGCTGGGTCTGAGCAGCAGCAACCATTTTTCCACATGAAGCTTATGTACAAGTTGTGAAGACTCAAAAGTTGGGTTTTTTTCCCCCCTCGCTCCCCATCCTGGGTCAAAGCCCAGCCTCCTGCTGAAGTAAGTATTTTCCCCAGTGCCTTTCATCAAGCTTTCCTCCTCTCAGATGGGCCAGATAGCTCTATCTTCTCCCAGCAACTTCTATTTCTGGCCCTTCCTCTGTGCGTGCACTTGTCTTCAGACCCCAGCTGTGCAATCACAAGCAGATCACTTATCCCAGCTCTAATTGCAGGAGCTCAGGTTTGTGGCGGTTTATTTAAGATAATGGTTCTGGATAAGGTTTGGCGTGGTTCCCTGCCCCCCTCCCTCCCCCCTCACAGAATCATGGAGGAAAGGCAAGAAACCCATGAAGGGGATTTTCAGCATTCAGCTGCCTGAATGGTAGACCTCAAAGTGCTCCAAAGCGCAGCCTGGCAGGGTCATGCCTGTCCTTTAAAGTTTGAAATTAGCTGTATAAGAGTAAGGGGTTTGAGGCCAACCTAATCAGCGGAGCAGTGGGTGACTGGGAGCCAGAGGTGTGGAACTAGAAATAACTTTGGATCCCTTTCCTTGAATGAGGAGAGTTAAGGCTCCATGGCTTGTCTGATTGTCGGTGCCATGAAGCTTATCACTGCTACAGAGGCAATTAATCCAAAATATAACAGTGGGGTTTGCAATGTGGATTCTCTTCTGCTGGCAATTGGGCTGAGGCAGATGACTCCTTCTAGAACGAGTACTGGCTGGATGTTGAATGTGGGTGGATGTGGGTCTGATCTAAACTGGATATCATCTAGTGTCATTTTGTGCCCTCGCTGGAGGTCTTCTTGCTGGGCAAAGTTACATTGGTCGGTTCCCGGTCCCGTTTCTGTGCAGCTGATACGGGGATGGTCCTGGAAAATACCATGCACTGGATGCGAGGACCAGCAGGTCTAAGCTGTGGAACACTGAGCCCTTTAGCAAAGATTTATGGAAGTTAGTGTTACCAGGTGATGCTGGTGAACATAGGAAATATTTGGTGTTAACAGAAAACCTCAGTCTTTGGCTTGAGGCTGTACAAGAAAACTTTTAGGATGATACAGTTCCCAAATTTGAGATACATAAACCATCTGAATACATATTTACTATGTTGCTGTGTTTAACACAGCTTATTAAGGAGAAAGTCTTGCATGTTCTCATTCTCTCTGTCTTTCTCCTAACAACCCTGGAATGCTTTGGCCAATTTATTTGGACTTCATAGAGGATTAAAAGTCATGAGGATATCAAATTCCTACACGTATCGTGAAAATAGGCAGAGGAATAGTAAAGAGAGGTTGTTGTAGTGCCTTGTGGGGAGGAAAATAACATTATAACATTCCTCATTAGGCACTGAGAAGCTCACAGGAGAGTTCAGCTTCACAGAGCACCAGGAATCAGCGTACAGGAGAGGACAGGACCTGTTTGCTGCTGGCCAAAGTGTCTGGCCTTCTCTGGCTGTGGGACAGTAGACCTGTGAATGTAGGAGAGCAGGCTCCCAGCAGGTTGTGCCTAGAGCAAGACAAGTTGATGTTTGCAGTGCCTGAATCCTCATTTACTGGGAAGCAGGTACTTAAGAGACTCCGATTCCTTCTAAATGCTTTCCTGGGAGGCTGCGTACTCAGCCAGCCAGTCAGGAGACACTGCCTTGTATTTGCAAAGGGTAATTGTGCACACCTTATTTATTGTGTAGTAAAGAAAACAAATTAAGACTGTGTAATTATAGAGACAGGCACACTTTTAAATAAGGCTTAAGTAGTCAGATTTCTATTTAGAAAATTAATAATTGCCATTTCTGTCTGCATTCAGAGGCTCTTCTTAAACTGTCTTCTGAAGGTTTATACATGCTCTAAATTGGCTTGTGGGCTAGCCGAGACACAGCTCCTGTCAAAGAGCTCTCTCTCAGTGCTGCCTGCCAGGGTAAGGATGAGGTTGAGGATCAAGCTTTCTCTTCCAGTCTTCACCCAAGGGTCTTAAAGAGACCCTGGAGTGCTTAGTGCTCAGTGTAACTGTTTTTGAGTATGGTATGGACAGGTCACCACGTTCTCCACAGGCATATTTTCATCTGTGTGATCCTGTCAGTTGTCTTCTCCCCAAAATGAGGATTGGGGAAGATTTGGAAGGTATTGGCAGTAATGCTCAGGGATCTGCTTTTCCTGGTGAAAGACTGAGCTGGCTGATCTCTGGGCTTGTTTTTCTAGGCAAACCCGAGCTGTGATTAATCTGGAGCCTCCCAGAACCTCCTCTCTAGGTGGTGGTGTTTTCCGAGGATGGGGTTAAATTTGGTGTCCTGGTTGGGCTCATGGCAGTTGTGCAGTGTCAACTGGTACCATGGTATTGGATGTAGTTTCTAGCTTTGATATGGGAATTCCCAGAGATGTGTTATGGTTTTAGGCTTTCAGAGGAAAGGAACTAGACCACATCCTCTGAAAATTGAGGTGGCTGAGGGAGGACAAGGCTGGTGAGTTGCTCTCTGCCCTCTTCATTGCTGTTTCAGGATAGCACTCGAAGCCCTCCAGCAACTGAGACCTGTGTGCCTTTGAAGGGCTGCTGGCAAAGTTCACCTTTGCTCTGTCTGAGAGCTTGATTGAGAACTTACACTAAATAAAGAAATAAACAAAATATCAGAGACTGAATTATTGCAAGTATAGCACTGTTCTCTCTTGGTCATGGCTTGAGGGTCATTTTCCCCTGCTTTGTGGTTAATGATTTATTGTCTTGCTCTAAAACAGCCATTTTTATATACGAAGCAGGGTTAAACTTTCTTTTGCTCTCTTTCTGTAACCAGCACCAGGTCCTGTGATTGTCTGAAATCCTCTGCTTGATTCTGGATGTCCTATTACTCTTCCTCCTCCTTCCTGATGATTTCTCCCTGCTTTGTCCTTTCGTCACTGCACTGCTGTCATACCCATCCTGGCAGTCTCCTCCTAACCTAAAATGTCATGTGTTAATTGCTCTTGATTTCCTGTCCATACTCTCGAGTCAGTGCAGCCTAACGAGTCCCTGTGTATCAGCTGGGGCACACTAAATGACTATATGTAATCTCTTAGCTCATTGGGAGGGTGAAGTAAAATGCTTTTACCTAAACACCGTCCTTGACAGTTTATTTTGAAAATGACTAAATAGGAATTGAATTTCTCTATGAATATAGGCAAAATAAGAAGTATAAGAAAGATTTAAACAGCCTTTAATTTCACTTAAATTAATGTTTCTTTACTATTCCTAATCAGGTAGGCAGCTTGGGTACTCTTTGATTCCCAATTATACTCTGTGATGCTCCTGCTCCAGCCCCTTCCAGGAGCAAACCTCTGTGCTGCGATTTACTGAGGGAAGCGTTTTCCCCCATGTGCCTATAGTTCTTCTATAAAATGCTGGGCATACTTATAGTGCAATCACTAAAATAAACAGTAGTAACATCTCCTCTGCTTCCATAAACTTACCTGTTCTACCCCCCATCTGCTTTGTCCCCTGGATGCCGGTGTAATGCAGGTCCTTGCTGATATGCTAATCAGCAGTAGTGATTTGATGGCATGTTTATTCCCAGGTACCGCGGGTGACTGATAAGCAGTTAACTGCAGCTATTCCTTTTTCTGCAGTGGCAGAGGCAAGTCCTGTGTTTTACAAGCTGTTGTGCATGAGGCCAGAGGAGAGACCAGTTCCCTGCAGGACTGTGGCTTTCCTTCAGGCTGAGTCGGAGTCATTTGACCTGCATTCAAAAGGCTGGGTAACTAATTCCTGACTGCAGGCTGCTTCGCTCAGCTGTGGAGACAGTTTATTGTATTGTAATGGGAGGTACAACAGCAAGTTTCTGACTGATGTACTCTAGTGGGACTTGAGAGAGAAAGTTTCCAACTCAAACACTCTGCACCTTGCAGCAAGACTTGTTCTGCCTCGGTTTTCTGTCTGAAAAACTGGAATAATAACGTTTGTTTTCTCTGCTTTTATTTGATCTATTCATAGCATAACACCTTGTATTGTTTCTAGTGAAATCTGGCCTTGAATTGTGGGATGGTGTTGCAATGTAAGATGAGTTATAATAATGTTATCAGAAATATTTGTTGGCTGCTCAGATTCTTATATTATGTCTATCACTCTGGTACCTGGACTTTCAGGATTTTTCCGTGGCTTTGTCTCTCCTTCCTTCCTTTGAAATGTTGAGATATTCTTTCCAGCTGCATTGTGTGCCTATGAGGCTTATTTCCCTTTCTGAAGTTTGATCAATTGTCTTTTGGCAGACGTGAAATGGGCAACTGTGGTTTTGCAAAGGTCCTAGTTTTTCCCATCCCCTCTTTAAAAAAGGCTGCAGACAACGCTGTGATGTTTTGAATGAGGCTGTTCCTACATGAGTGTGCATGTTCATGTGTCTTTTTACAAGCCTTGTTTCAGCATTGGGGTAAAATGTGAACTTTAGACAAGTTGGGGTTTTGGGTGTGTCATCCTCTGTGGTATAGTCCTTGCTGTGCAACAGTGGCCTGATGGATGTCTTGTTGTGAGCTTCCCTTCAAAGAGAGGCCAAACATTCCTCTTGGATGTGATCCTGAAGATGAGGTGTAGTTGTGTCTTGGTTAAACCTCACCACATCTCTGAGATCACCAGCAGCACAGAATAGGGTGATTTCTGGAGACTTGGGCATGACAAGGACTGGATCTTGTTCCAGAGCTCCTGAGGTCACTGTATCATGGAGGTACCCCAGAAACAACCTCTGGCTGTCCCTTTTGCTTGATCCCCAAACCCTGTGGGCTCAGTTAATAAGATGTGGTGCAAGGCATATGTTACCTGCCTGTGCCAGTGTGAGAGGTTCTGCACAGGGAGGAGGACCAAGAGGGAACTGAGGGCACAGAAACCTCCTTGAAAGCTGCTGAGGGAGAGAATGAACAATCATGGCAGGATGACTGCAAGTTAAGTGACTGCACAAGTTATCTCACCTGGGGTTTTTCTTTCCATGATACTGGTTTACTAACAGTATAATTTCAGGGCTGATTTTCCCCTTTTGATGTACGGCCAATAAGCACCAGGGCAGAAAAATAGAAACATTAAAATCATATGTTATTTGAGCAATAAGATACGACAAGGCATGAATGATGGGACATTAATTCATGATGGTGTGTGACTAGGCAAGAATTTAAATGTCATAAGTTAGGCAGCCATGTGTTTTATTGGAATTATAAAATTTTATTAGAAAACTTGGAGGGGGGGTGGGGACTGGAGTTTCCCACCAACCCCCTCCTCTCATTTGTATTTGTGAAGGGATGAGCTGTGAATTATGTCGGATGCAAGGGACTGTGGGATATTTACAAGGCTGCCATAAGAGCACGAGGTTTGTCTTCCCCGGGAGCTGCGGGTAACCGTGTATGTAGACTTGCTAGTGACTGAGGATGAGTATGTTTCATATCCCCTGCCCTCTGGACTACTTCCCAGGCAGCTCTGCCGGTGCCTGCGGGTGTCCCTTGGGGTGGGGCTGTGACCTGCGCTGTGCTCTCCGCGGGGCCGCGCTTCAGCACCACGGACAGGGCCGGCGGCCTCTGGTCCCGGCCTCCCTTCCTGCACCCCCGGCCTCCCTTCCTGCACCCCCGGCCTCCCTTCCTGCACCCCCGGCCTCCCTTCCTGCACCCCCGGCCTCCCTTCCTGCACCCCCGGCCTCCCTTCCTGCACCCCCGGCCTCCCTTCCTGCACCCCCGGCCTCCCTTCCTGCACCCCCGGCCTCCCTTCCTGCACCCCCGGCCTCCCTGCTTCCAACCCAGATGCCAATCTTCCTGTCTGCAGCTGAGCTTCCCAGCCTCCAACCCAAGCCTGGCCTTCCTGCCTGTGGCTGGGCCTCTCTGTCTCCCACCCTTCAGGTTTCCAGGCAGCCCTGCCTCCAACCTAGTTCTCCAGCCTCCTGTTTTCTCTGCCTGCTGCTGGGCCTCCCTGCTGCCAAATCAGCTCTGACCTCTCTGCCTGCAGCCCAGAATCATCCCCAACCACCCTGCCTGCAGCATGGACCCTGGCCTCTAGCCTCGTCCAGGCCTCTTGGCCCTCCCTGGTTGGCCTCTGACCCAGCCTCCCTGCCTGCACTGAAATCTCCCGGCTTCCCTGCCTCTTGCTTAGCCCCAATCTGCAGCTTGGCTTCCCTGCCTGCCCCTGCTGCCTCCTTTGTCCTTCTCTTGGAACAACCTGCTTCCCCTTCCAGCCCCAGCCATGCACCCAAGGCAGTGAGTGGAGCAGTGGCTGTGCGCACCTGGCTGCAGGTGCAAGACTCATAGATTCATAGATTGGTCCAGGCCGGAAGGGACCTCCAAAGGTCATCTAGTCTGACCTCCCCGCAGTCAGCAGGGACACCCCCAACTAGACCAGGTTGCCCAGGGCCTCGTCGAGCTTCACCTTAAATATCTCAAGGGAAGGGGCCTCAACCCCCTCCCTGGGCAACCTGTTCCAGTGTTCCACCACCCTCATGGTAAAGAATTTTTTCCTAATATCCAATCTAAATCTCCCCTTCTCCAACTTAAAACCATTGCCCCTCGTCCTGTCACTGCAGGCCTTTGTAAACAGATCCTCCCCAGCCTTCCTGTAGGCCCCCCTCAGGTACTGGAAGGCCGCTATGAGGTCTCCCCGGAGCCTCCTTTTCTCCAAGCTGAACAACGCCAGCTCCCTCAGTCTGTCCTCATAGGAGAGGTGCTCCAGCCCCCTGATCATTTTGGTGGCCCTCCTCTGGACCCGCTCCATCAGGTCCATGTCCTTTCTATATTGAGGGCTCCAGACCTGCACACAGTACTCCAATGGATGGACGTGAGCCATCAGATTTGAGCCCACCTGAGGGGTGACCAGCCTCGTTTCACTACCACCTGCACCTTTATTCTTCCATCTCTCCTGCTATGAAGTCAGTTTGCCAAGATGCCTGTTTGACAGATGCAGTATAAACTTTCTGAACTGCAGTGTCTCCTGGCACTGGCTTTGTTCTGCAGCGTGAATGGAGTTGTCTTGTAGCACTGCTACCCGGCTGTTGTCTGTGGGTTTCTCACATGAGTAGTTCTCTAGGAGAGCTGCCATCCAGCCTCAGTGCAACCGCAACCCATGGGCTTTGGCTGAATGTTTGTTGTATCCAGTTGTGCGCGTTGATAATTGTGGGTAATTTGCTGCCACAGAATAATGAAGGAATGCCTGCTGCAGTCTGAAGCACTCGGTGCTTCATGGTGATTAGTCTTTTCATTTGAAAATATTCCTCACAGTGACCAATATTTGAAGATAAAGGGTGGGTGAAAGACACTTCTCCTTTAAGTACATCATGTCTTGAGAGGAACAAGAAAAATATAACTGCTGTTTCCAGACATTCTTGTGGCTTTTGACAGAGCTAATTGTCAAAGACAAAACATGTTTCTGCTTTTGGGGTTTTTATAAGCAAGGAGTGTAGCAAGCAGGCTTTGCTGGACTCTGACTGTATTAAGTCACCAACAGTTCCCTGTGCCCCTCAGCCAAGTGTGCCTGGGGCCATGATGAGGCGCATCATACCATGACTCAGGTGTAGCTGCAGGCAGGTCTCTGCTCAGAGCATTTCTCCTCCTTATGTGCTCAGCTGCTGCAATCAGGAGCGTTTCTGCCCAAAAGGCTTTGCCCGTGCTCAGGTGCACTCCAGGCATCTGCTGCCTCTGTGCTCCCCATCCCCACCCCACAGGCCCCTGGAGGGAAACAGCAGGCTGGTGCGAGGCAGCTCCCTGCTTGATGCTGTCTGTCTCCTAGGCTGAGTGTTTTTCTTCCCGTTTGATGAGACGTAGCTGGAGAACGTCAGCCTCACCTCCTGCTGTGGCCAGGAGCCTCCACGCATCATGGGAGGTGGCAGCTGCTTTCTCTGCTGGCTGATGGTGTGGTTCCTTTGGTCCCCAGTTGCCCACGCATGTACCTCCCCACACCAGCCCGCTGCCCCTGTGTGCTCCCCAGCTCTGGTCCCTCGTGGTGTCCAGCCGCTGCTTCCAGGTCCCCTGTGCTGTTGGGTGCAGGTAGCTCTGCTCCCTGCTGAGGTGAGGCAAGTGCTGTAGGCTAATGGCAGGCTTTCTTTTCATTAGCTGGTGTAAACACATTTCTTTGGCGGCAGCCTGCTTTTCTGAGCCCAGGAAGACCATTTTTCCTTTTATCTATAATTTAGTGAAGTGTCAAGCCACAGAAGTTTTAATAGTAATGAGCAGCAGAGGAAATTTATTTATTCACTGTGAAGGTGGGTTTCATTCTAGGGATGTGGGGTGTTTTTTTGGTGTTTTGTTTTTGTGGTTTGTTTGTTTTGTTTTTTTGTTTTTTTTAACGCTTCCCTCACAAGAAACGTTGGCTGCTCACGCAACCTCCCTTCCAGTGTGTTCAAGTGACCTTCCCTGCAAAGCTCACCACTGCAGTTCCTGCTTGGCTCAGTGGCTTTCCAGCCCCTGTCCCACGCAGGACCTGTGGGCTAAGCGAACTGGCAAAGGAGAAGCGCAGAAAATATAGCAAGGTGGTAGTATTTGTGTTCTCGGCGAGGTGTAATAGGAGAAAAGGGATTCACGAGTTCCCCATCTTTCACTTTCTCCTGCTGCTGTGCATCTCTTACATCTGCTTCCCAGACCAGCCTCTGTGGTGGATTTGACTGCTGAGGAAGGGCAGGGAGGGAGGGGCTTTTTTGGGATTACACGCAGCGCTTGCCTTCTGGCAGCCTATGAAGCTGCCAATGGTGACTGGAGATAAAAAGTGGATCCACATCATATGGAAGGATCAGGGGTCCTCCCTGAAGTGCAGAAAGGCAGAGAATGCACCTTAGGGTTGGTCAAATATGAGCAGGGGATGTGGCTGTGGGGACAGTAGGGGGACCAGTCTGCAGAGAGAGGTTTGCAAGAAAGGATTGGAGCAAGGAGTCATTCAGGAAAGAAGGTTGGAGCAGAAAGGGGATGCGATGTAGAAAAGGTGATAAGGAAACGGAGAGGAGAGGGAGGGTTGGCTGGGGTACAGAAGAAGCACGTGTGTGTGTGTGAGCTCTGTGGGGGGGAGCAAGTGTAAGGGAGAAATGGGTTTGCTAGCAAATACTTTGGAACTGTGCCTCTGAATTAACCAGAACCTTCCTCTCCCCTTCAATGTGGCTTTGGAGGCAATATTAGAATCTTCCTAATTATTTTTCTTGGACGAGTTTTGCGATCCTGATGATATTAATTATTCTTAAAGGTCAACAGCACTCACTTGAATCCCCTTCTGTTCTATCATGTAATCAGTTAATTAATTGGAAACCATTTAGCAGTGTCTGCCGAGAGCTTAGCCTGCCTTATGCCCTGTTGTTTTGCTATTGCTGGGAGATATATATGTGTGTGTGTATATATATATATTCATATTTGTACCCCTTCCTTTCTTTAGAGGCTCTGCAGAGCACTCGGTACCTTCCCAGCCCGTCACAGCCTCTGACACCCCTCCCTGAGGCAGACAAACTGGGGCTCAGGCCCAGCTGTTTCTTTTCTCTTTACTAATCCCCTCCAAGATCAGCGTTTGAGGTTATTCAGATCTCAGTGATTTCTGGACATCCAAATAGGTGGGGATTTTATTTTTTTTCCAATATAGATTTGATGCAAGACCCTTCTAACAGCTGAGATCACGGCCCTAGTTCAGGAGGGAGTGGGAAGACCAGACCCTGTCCCAGCACATCTGTGCTTGATGTGATGAAGTTGAGGTTCTTGTGTGGACCTTGCCCCCAGCTCTCCCAGTGCCTCCCTGTGCATTTGGGGTGACCTCCCAGCTGGGGTGGTACCTCCTTAATGCCTGTCCTTGCTGCTTCAGTGTATTCAAGGGGGAGCTGGTGGGAAACACATGGGAGCCTGGCGAGGCATGTGTTTGGGGTCTGGTGTCACCATGTCCTTGAAGATGCTGGGAAATGCCCCTTGGACACTGCTCTCCTTCACATGCTGTCTCCTTGAGCTGTGCCTCACTGCAGCACAGAGCTCTCCCCTTGCACAGAGCGATTTGGTTTGCTCTGGGTCCACTGGAAACCTGTGAGTAGGAGGCATTCCCCAGTTGTTCTCTGTCCCTAGCTTGAAGAAACATGCAATTTGAAGAAAACAGGCAGGATAAACCCAAACCCTCGCTGGATCTGTCAGCTGGCAACCCTTGTTCTCAGTCAGCACACATCTCCAGTATTATTTCTGTGTGCCGAAGCAGGAGAAAAGCCCAGTGTTTTATTTTGGGCCTAATGGATCTAAAATTACTACAGTTTGGGAGAAAAGAAATGGGGTGGGGGCAGAGCAGCCCTGAGGATGTCTCAGCTGCAGGAGGGCAGCTGTGGGGAAGGGCTCTTGCCCCTCGCATGTTGATTTTTCTTTTCCTTGAGCGGAAGACTGCCACATTCTGTGGATGCTGCTGGACTCTGCCCTGCAGGGAAGCTGGCAGGCAAAGGGAAAGCAAATGTAGGGCTGACCCAGCTTTTAACCTTTCCTCGAGTCCTCTGAGAGCCCAGATGTCATTGGAAAAGAGCAATGGAAACTGTGCACAATGAGGGAGAAACGAGTGTAGTCCAGAGGGCAAGATCTTTGCATCTGATCTACCTCTAAGCATAGGGGACAATATTACCCACATCTGGTGGTGGTTTCCCATCTGTACCGTGTGCTGAACCAAAACTGTGAGCAACAATAAGCTCTGAGGGGTGATTTGTCTCCAAATAAAGCTTCAGGCAGCTGGGAGATGCCTGAGAAAAGATGACTTGGAGGGTGTGGAAGTGTCACGGGGTTGGAGATGGCCTTTAAAACAACCTTTAAAGTGTTCCGGGATGGGCTGGGACGAAGGCAGCAGCAGAGATGGCTTGCTGCGTTGGCAAAGGCAGTGGGAGGAGAGGCGTGGGGCAGATGTGCCGCTGGCGCCGGCTGTGGGAGCCCTGTGACAGAGGCGTGGTGCCTCACGCCTTCCCACTTGCTCTGCAACTTCTGGTTTGTAATGCTATTGTTTAAAGAACAATGCAGGAGACCAGCCCCTTCCCCCTCCTTCAGCCCTGTTTCAGTGACAGTTGGGATTTTACAAATCAAGATTGTGCAACTGGGAAATACAGAGGCGCTGGTGTTTCCTCCTCTGGGATCACACTTCCAGGGCTAGCAGGTGGGCATTGGAGTGGCAGGGTCTCTTCTTGTATGTCACCTATGATGGTTTCTTACTCTGTTCTAATGCAGGATGCTTCAAGTTTGGGAAATTATTGCAAATTCTGGCTCTAGCACTAGAACAAGAAGTAATTTGGGGAAAATGAGATGATAATGTGATGGAACACACTGTGCAACAGATGCCTTGCAAGGCACGGGACAATACCCATGGACGTGAGAAAGGAGTACGCTGACCAAACTCACAAAGGACGATTGAACCTCAGAGTCTTTTTGGTTCTGCTGTGTTTTGGGTCAGGAAAGACCTTGGTGTTGCTAAGGGGTTGCTTGAGGAGCAGAACTGGACTGTAGGTCATGTCAGACCATGGCTGCAGGACCTCTGTAATCTGTCCTACTCCTCCATAGCACCAATACACGTCCTGATGCTGAGCCTATGCAGGGAGCACAAATGGGAGAACTGCTGGTAGCTGGGAAATCTCAGGGTGACCAGTTTAACGCTGTGTCCCGGTCTGTTCACTCTGCTCTCCAGCTTGCCTGCGCTTGACATCGCCTGGTGCTTTTGCAGGCTCTATCTCAAACGCGTCCTGCTGGGGCTTTGTGCTGAGCTATCGGAGATTTCAATTGAGTCTAATATTTGCAGAGCCTGATTTGTGGGGAGACCTGTGCTGCCACAGCTTCTGGGACTTGCTGGGGTAATTTTAGCACATTCATTAAGGGAGGACAGTACATTTTTTCCCTTAATGAGCAAAGCTGCTTACTAAACAGGAAAAGGAGGGAGGGGGAAAGGGAGGGCAGGACAGGCAATAGGGAGTGTAACGTTGCTTTTAGAGGTCACTGGAGTTATCTGGCAGGGATGAGCAAGCCCCAGAGTGACTTTCCAGTGTTTCTCTGGTTCAAACCCAAAGCTTTAGCAGCTTACTCACTGCAGAAATGAAGCCTGGATGGAGCTACCCCAGCAAGTAGCTGACATTTTCTTCTCCTGTGGCCACCAGCACCCGGCCAAGGCTGCAGTGAGCTGTGAGATGATGGGAAGCACATCCGTTGTGCCCAGAGCACAGAGGATATCAAGGGAGTCCCAATCCATGCCACGGGCGTATCCAATGCTGGGGACCGCAGCTGAGGATGTGCATCTCGCCTCTCATTTCTGCCAGGCAGTTGCTCACGCTCCCTGAGCCCCAGCTGCTCTGCGCAGTTAATCCCCCCCGATCAGGATTTCCAGAGTGGCACCATGTTATTAAAATGTGTGAAAAACTTCTCCCATGCAGAAGTAAATGTGTCAGGTTGGAAACAGGGGCGAGCGGAGAATGGAGATGCGTGGAGGAGGGACAGGAGTGGAGGGCGCCTCCCCAGCAGCAGCGTTTCTGCCATTGCGTTGGGCTGAACTGCATAATATAGCTTACAGTTTAATTACAGGGGCTCCTGCTTGTTGGTGTCATTAATGAGGCATCCGGCTTAATTTAGCTGAATAAAAATGGCTTTAACAGTGGAAACATTTTGGGCTGCTGGGTTATTGAGGGAAGAGAAAACATGCTGTCTCCTCTTGCACGGAAGTCCACTTGTTCTGGGTTGCACAGATCCAGGCGTCTCTCTTGTCTCACATTCACCTGCCTCTTCTCAAGCGCAGGAGGAGGATGAATGGAGAGAAAGAGCAAGAACTGGCACTTTATGCTGTAACTGGGTGATAATGTCCCACCTTTGAGGTGTGCCTGGGGTTACTGGTGGAGAAGACTGGTGGGGACATGGCGTGATAAGCCACCTGCAAAGCAAGAGGCTAGGAGCAGGACTGCTGGGGCAGGAGGAGAGCGGACTGGTGTTGAGCCCGAGTCACGAATCAGTTTGGTGTCTGCTGCTCTGGACCTGGTCCAGACGAGCTTCATCTAACCCCTTTTCCCTACCCAACTCCTTTGAAACCTGCTCCAGAGGCAAAAAGGAGCCTGGCAGCTATTTCTAAAGACTGTCTCCGTGGAAAATAGCATCTTGTGAGTGATGGAGAAAATGTCCCGTGGCAAAGAAACAGTTTGAATGTGCTCCAGGAGTGCTGATGGCAGGTCTGTCCTGAGAGAGACAGGCTCCTGTTTGCCGCTGAGAAATATGCAGGGAAGGTGTTTTGCTTCCCTCCCCCTGTGTTTCCTCGATGCGTGATGTGCCGTGTTTTATTACAGGTGGAGCTGATGCACAGGCTGTTATAAAGGTTGTCTGGCACGCTCTGCTACAGGACTGCTTCCACTTTCCTATAAGTCTGCCAAATTTTAATTGCTCAGGCTGAAGTTTTCTGTGTTGGATGTCTGCTCCTGGCTTGTTTTTTTAAATTTTTTTTTTTTATTATTATTTCTTTCTAGTTTCAAATAAAAACCTGCTTAGATGTTTGAGGTGGCAGAAGGGAGGGGGGGGAAACGGGATGTTTTGCTCAAGCTAGGAAATACTGGTGATGCTCCTGTTACAGAGCACCTGCAGCCTCCTTTGGTGGAGGGGAAGAAACTTTGTCAAAGGGGAGATTTTGCTTGGAAGACTTGATTTTGCTCTGGGATGTTTCTTTCCATGGGCAGAATGGCTCTTGATCCAGATGAAGGGAAGAAGTTTTTGCAAACTGTGAACAGGGAAGATGAGGAGCAGCAGGTCTTGTTGGGACACTGGGATTGGATGTGGGAGAATGTAAAGGCAAGAAAGATCATCGGAAAATTGGGCATGAGTAAGGAAATTGGGGCTGAGAAGTATTTGTGAGTGGCTGGAGAATGATGGGTAGTGTGATTCAGCTTGCTGGGGAGGTGGGCTGGGTGGGGTGGGGAAGGCAAATAGATCGGGAAGGAGAGACCTGGTGCTGCCTAGCCATGGGTGCAGGAAGGGTGGGATTCAGGTCACTGTAAGTGATGAGGATCTGGAGGTAACAATGGACTTTCAACCTTGGAAACCAGAATGGGCAGCGGTAGCTGGGAAAGGACTAGTCCTGCCAGGGGAGTGCCTTGATTTTTTTTCCCCACTCCTCCCCATTTATTCTCTACAAAATGCTGGGAAACTCAGTGTGCACAGCCAAGGTTTGAGCACAGGGGGAACCTTGTGAGCACTGACCAGGAGTTACAAAGTGCCGGAGCTCGATTCACCCGCGGAGCTGTAATTAAATCTCCTCGTATGCATGTGCTGCAGCACTGTCTCTAATTACACAATCACATGCTATCTTCCCCAGGAAACCTGCCCCATCCGGCGCACAGGATGGATCTATCCTGGGGAGAAATCAGTGCTGTGCAGTGAGATTTCTCCATAGGAGCTCTCTATCTTTTGCAGCAGAAGTCAGCAGGTGTACCTTTTGCACATGGAAACCCAATCCTGGCATCTCTGACCTTTGGAGTTCTTGTGACCGAAATGGTGTATTTTTAATATAGGTTTATGTGTGTAGTCCCTTCCTGTCGTTTTGCTGAGATCAGGGACCTTTGCAAGGGTCCATTGCCAGGACCTTTCTGAGGTTTTAAATTGTCTGAGGTGTCTGTTTCCAATGACAAACATGTTCCTCCCCACGTGTGTCCTTGTTGATTGAAAATGGAGCCATTGGTGCGTGTCCCCCTGACCAGCCCTGCAGAAGTTGATGGTCAGGTTGGATCGAACATCGGCTTTGCCCTTTGAGAGCAGAGTCTCCTGCCAGATGTGTGCAAGTGAAGACCCATCTCCTCTTTGCCTCATACTTGCTGTGGTTTGTGGTCTGGGGAATGGAGGAGGTGGTAGGAGTTGGTTTTCAGGGGCTGCAGGAGATGAGAAGCGGAGCACATCTGCCTGGCAAAGCTCCTTGCATTAGTGAGGATGTTTCCTTTCTCCATCTCTCTGTGTCCTAAATTGTAATAACACGATCATGCTATTTTTGATTCCCTTATTTGCGTGGAAAGCCTGTTGTTTTTTCTCTTCTCTTTCAGAATCCAATTTTCTCTTGACATTTCTGCCTAATGTAGCAAAACATGACCTTTGAGAAAGGACATTCCAGCAAGATTCACTCCCTCCTCTGCATCTCTGCCTCTCTCCCACATCTTGCTGTCTCTCATGCATCCCCCTTTACGCTTCCTTCTTCTCCCTGCTTGGGGGAGGGAGTTTACTGTCTCGCTTTTCAGTAGCAGCGAGCTGCTCCTTCCCCTCCTACTTTTCATCTGTCTTTGCAAAGTTTCCAGGTGCTCAGTGCTCCGGGGTGGATTAAAAAGGGAGTTTTGCAATATTCCCCCCACTCCTCCCTCCCTGACTTAGTTTTACCTGCTATTTTTGCTGCTTTTCTAAACTTTATCGGAGGCTGGAAGCAGTTTGTCTACAGCCGTAGGAATGGTGGGATCTTAGTCATGTGAAATGAGGTACCTGTGGTTTGCCATGGTTTCCGCAGCGGGATAGTCTGATATGAAGCAGAGCCAGAACTTAATGATGCAGTGTTGTGCCGTGGAAGTGTTTGGGCTTATTCTTCTGCCAGGCTCATGGAGAGCCTTTGGGATGATGCGTGAGCTGCAGCAGCTTCCCCACTCCTAATTACAGGGTTTGGGGCTTCGCAGCATCACTTGGTGGCAGGTGGGACAGGAGCAGAGTTGTTTTGCTTTGGTTGGTCCCTGGGCTGTGCCCTCCCTGCATTTGCCCAGCACGTGTCTGCCCTTACTGCAACCTGGTGTAAGTTGACAAAGGAAACTCTCATCCCGAAGCCTCGTGGATCAGACCTGCACCGGCAGGAGCAGTTCTGGGATTTGCTGTCTTAGTTTTAGCTCATTTAGCTCATTTAGCAAATCAAACGGGGATCGTGGGTTGAGCCAGGCACGGTTGGGTTGCCTGCTGTCACCTCTGTGCCGCCTTGTCCCCTACCTTCTCTCTGGCCAGCTGAGGGTTTAATGAACCTCTGAGTGGTTCATGCCTCTGGCCCCTTGTTACTCTTTCCAGTGAGTGGGGTCATGGTAGGATGGTACCTGAGGCTCGCACCAAGCTGCCCTGCTTGCCCACAGCCTGCCTGGGCAGCTCGCTAAAGGGAGGGGGCTGGCGAGAGCAGGACCGGATTCAGCAAAGGATACGAGGCAGCACCTCCTGTGTTTTCTGGAGGCCAGCATAGATGTGGGAGGTTTTGGGTTTCTGCCAGAGCTTGTGACCACCCATCTCTCTGCTTACCCCATGGGCTGGTCCCTCGGTTGGTGGCTTTCAGGCTGGCTGGACATCCCCAGGAAGGCTGCCCACTACAGAAAACGTTTTGTTACCATCTTATCACGTTGTTAGAAACTGAGGACTTTCTTTCTGATTGCTCTGCCTCAAACACATTTTTTCCTTTTGTTTTTAGTACTTCGAGGCTGGGTTGGATGGGGCTTTGAGCAACCTGGTCTAGTGGAAGGTGTCCCTGCCCATGGCAGGGGGGTTGGAACTCAATGATTTTTAAAGTTCCTTCCAATTCTAACCATTCTATGATTCTACTTAGGTTGCTTTTACACTCTTTTATCCTCTCTAGCTTTCAGCTGAAGAGGTGACATCTTCTGGGTTGCAAAGCTCTCCCAGGTAGATGAGATTTTATGTTTTTGCAAGTTTGGGCAGATGGAGAGAGGGATGGGGAGCTGTTTGCTGCTGTAACAGTGGTACCCCTGGGTGCAAACAACACAACCATACCGGGACACTTTGAGCATGCAGCTACTGCAGATCATATGATAACACCTTGGATAATCATCGTGCTGTCATTTGAACATAGCTGTTACTATTTTTAACACATTGTTTGTACGTACATTTTTTTTTTTGTTCAGGGTATGAAATTAGACTTGTTCCTTCTGCTTACGGTTGGTCAAGCTCCAGATTCATGGGCAAGAATTGGGCACATCTTATTTTTGTTTGGTTTTTGTGGTTTTTTTTTTGTTTGGTTTTTTTTTTTTTCCTTAACACGGCAGCATGGTATAAACCCTTTTCCCTCTTGGAAAAAATAAGTAAAATGAGAAACTTCCAATTGAGTTTGTCCTCATTAAAATCTCTCATTATAAAATCTAAACTTGGGTACTAAACTGCTTGACAGCCTCCCCGTAGAGGAGGACGATGAGCTCTGCGGAGGTGGTAGGGCCACGTGCAGGAAGAATTATTTACCGTGACTACTTTCTTTTTTTCTTGTTAATTTTCAGAGACCTCTCTGGGAACCGGCTCACCACTCTGTCATGGCAACTCTTCCAGACCCTGCGACTCTTTGAACTGTAAGTCCCACCCTAGAGGTGTATCCTGGGAGAAGAAGGGAGGCGGAGTGGAGGAATGATTTCCAAATAGAGCTATTTTGAAGCCTGTGAATAATTACCTAAAACTCCAGTGGGCAGCACCATCCTTGGGAGGGTTTCCTGGGCACAGGAGCACCAGAGCAGAACTGCCTCTCTTTTAACTTCACAGCAGCTGGCTAATTAATGTTGGGATGATGAACATACTACCCCATGCTTGGGGTAATAAACGGTTGACTAACTCTGGGAACACATTAGAAATACTTACTAGACTGGATTTTGAATGCATCTTCTCAGATACTTGATCCTCATCTGTTGCAGGGTAGGGCTGTTTTCCTTTAGCTCATGGACAAGCTTTATAAGACATTAGCTTTTTAGGCGAATGACTCCCTTGCTCTCCAGCAATTGAGGCACCTCCCAGCTCCGATGTGGGAGATGAGATAGTGTCTCTCCTGGGGCACCGGTGGCCTTCAGCCTGCTGAATTATTGATAGAGCATTCAGCACTGTGCTTGAAGAATAAGTGGACACGAAATCAATGGAGCGTTGCCCTGATGACCTGTTTTGTTGAATTTTAGAAATAGTTGTTTGGTGGGTATAAAAAAATATATATATGTAGGATTTGTCCCAGAGGATCCTGGGAAGCTCCATTCATCCTCACTGATGATCAATAGAGCTGTAAGCTAGAAGTGACTTATGAAAGAATAAAGACAGTCTTTCAAGTGGGAGTAAGTGTGTTATCACCGGTGTTACTGCAGTGTATTTTATTTCTGTCAAATTGTTAAATGAAAAATACTAATAGTGATATTAGAAAATAGAGAAACGCCCTTCTGATGGGGAATCTGGCTTGCAGAGTTAAAATGCTGAATTTGGAATTTGTCTCCTCACTGATTACAGCTCTAAATATTTTTCAAGCCTGGCTCGGGTTTCAAGTTTAATAGCATGAGTCATTTGTATTCTTAGACCTTTACTTATTGTCATTGCACCGTCTGGCAAAACTCAGATTGATGGTTGTTACCCAAGAGGGACCCGAAAGTAGAGGAGTGAATGGGGCTGCAGTCCTGAGCTAGAGGCACTGGCAGGGCCTGGGGTAACGGTGAGCCTGCAGATTAATGGGGATAATTCCAATGCGGCTTGTTTTTATGCGGCTTTGTTTCATTTGGCCATATTTTGGTTCTTCAGGCATGTCCCAGGTCTGCTAGCCCAAGTCAGGCTCAAAAGACCAATACCAAGCACAAAGGGAATTGAGGTGCTGCTGTTTGGGCAGCAAAATGTACTTATCCCCTCCTGATAAAGAATACATCCGTGTTGTTCTGCTACCACGATCCTGACAGGGAAGCTGGTGTGCTTGGCGTGGCTTTGGTTGGTGTCAGCAGAGTCACTTGGGGCCAGTGCTCTGCAGTCTGGCAAACGGGAAGGATTGGAATTACTTGGCTCCAGTCGGAGCTGTGCTGAGAGTGGTTTTCTACAAGACAACAAGCCCTGATTGATGAAAGAAGTAATGCAGATAGAAATGTGGGAGTTTGTGGGGCGGGTTGGTGGGAAGAGGTGATGGGGTGGGAATGCAGCACTGATGTGATTTGTGGCGTCCATGGTGTCCTGCGGGGAGGCTTGGCACGATGTGGGGCTGGAGCCTCGGCCAGACCGCTCCTATCACTATACTGGGAAAGGAGTCTTGGCAAACTGGCCTCTAACATCAGCTCCAGTGATCAATTTAGACCCACAAGTGTGTGTGCCCACAGGGTCTGGTTTGCTGTTGGCTGGGATGGAGTAAGAGCCTGGTCAAGTTTATTTTTTTCTGAGGAACTGCTTTGTCACTGATGCTTCCTGACAAATTTTCCCTTGTCACTAAGGGCCCTCCATCCATGTGACCACAAGTAGGATGGTCAGTACCAGGATAACATGATGATGCTGTTCCCCAAAATGTGACAGGAAAGGGATATTTTAGCTGATACCCACTGGAACGTTGGTGTTAATGGGGTACGGAGATGTGCCTACAGTATCCTCCTGGGGCCATGAAATTGTCCTGCTGAGCTTTGGATTTGTTAGACAGAAGACAGTGTGGAAGTGTAGCCTGAGCTATGGGCTCTGAATAAATCATTCCTACAAAGACGCTCGGAATTAAGGTGAAGACATATGCTGTGTCATGGTCCCGAGTGCTAGAAGGATGGGACCTGTTGATGAGGCAAAGTAAATCTCAAGAAGGGGAGAAATTAGTAATGGATGTGCAAAAGTGGGAAATATTGTATTTTTTTTTAGAAATGCAGAGGATGGGTGCGTAGAAGACAGTTTTTTGGCACACTGAGCTCCAAGGAGGCTTACAGAATCTGGGAGGGAGACAGAATACATGGCCCACATAAAGCGAGTGTGAAGCACTGGTGAAAGCTAGAAAGGGAGTTGCAGACTGACATCAGCCAAGGGCTTGAAGTTGAGCCAAAACTCTCTGGAGAGGAAGAAGGCGGTGAGCAACAGAGACCAATGCAGAGACAGCAAGCCCGAGGAAGGCAGACTGAGCAGCAGCACTTGTGCATGGCTGTGGAGAGACCTGAAGATCCCAGGGGCATACAGATGCTGGCAGGAGTCTGCTGTTCTTGAGAGAGGTCTATGGGGGAGGGTTGGTGGGGCAAGTGGGTGCAGGTCTGCAGTGGTTCACCAAGTCCCAGTGCTAGCAGGTAATTGTGGGTCTTGAGGGAGAATAGTCACTGAAGCAAAACTGTGACGTTGCAGCGAGGCAGCTCAGAGCAGCAGAACACGTGGGAAGAGAAGTGATGAGAAGATCGTTTCTGGGAGAGTGTTGGGAGTAGAGGAACTACAACTGATGTGACATGGAGATTGCCAGGGAACATGAAACCTGACAAAGCCACTCATAGTGAACGTGGAGGAGGAAAGAGCAGAAGACTAATGGGAAGATCATGCCATGCTATGAAAGCAGGCAGGTGGATGGGAACCTGGGGCTTGAAACAGCTGCCTGACTGCATTCAAAGTATCTCAAGCTCAGGAAGATGGTATTGCTTTAAAGCAGAGTTTCTTGGCAAACAGAGTTGAGCTTTTCCCCTGCTGACTCACAGAAGAAAGGATGGCAAAAAGGAGGCACACTTCCAAAGAATATTATCTCTTTCCCCTCCTGGCCAGAAGCAAGGCTTGGAATGGTTTCCAGTAACTCCAGCCCTAATTCCCACAGCACAGGCTGACCTTGACCAGCAGGGCTTGAGCTAATGTGTGCACAGCTCTCCTAAGTCTGAAGCTGAGTGCGCACAGGGAATCATCTGACACATGCAACAGCTCATAAACATTGGACTTAGAGCCTTTCTTATCCAGAAGTCACAGCTGGTTTCCTCTGTCATGTCCTTGGCTTCCTTTGTCATGTCCTCAGAGAGCTTAGGGCTGACATTTCAAGAAATTCCTTCCCGGAAAGACCTAAGACTCTGGATCCAATTACTTCTTTGGTTGTATAAAACCTTGTAGTCCTGAACATCTTGCCGCTCTGCCCAGCCCATCAGCATTTCTAATACCAGCAGTCCCTGCCAGCTTACTCTGCAGTAGATTTCTGCAATGCTACAGCAAGAGGCTTTGGTGGGGATGGGGCACAGCAGCATCTCTGTTAATGTTATGAGTCCAACTTAACATCATCTGTGGCTCTAGCTTGAAAACTTATTGCCGCCAACAGTCACACTAATAGAGTTGTAGCTAGACAGTGGGTACTTGCCTGCTCTCTGCATTAGCTAATCCAGCCGTCAGACGCCACGCGTTGCTCCCTGTCTGAGTTCTTCCCTTTCTATCCCATCCTTTTCTGGCAGGGGTTTGGAAATTACAGTTTTGGCTGGACCACCAAGAGAAGCCCTGCTTCTGGGAAATAAATAGAAATGAAAAACAAAAATAGGTTTTGTTCTGTCTCTGCTGGGCGCTCTTTGGTTCTCAGGCTTAGGTCTGAGTCCCGAGGTAGGAGAGTGCTTTAATTGCAAGTGTATGAAGCCTCAGCAGTGATTTTATGTGAATCAAAACAGACAGGAGAAGTGAGGCAAGGATCTCCACTGCCCTCTGAGAGGCTTTAGCTGCAGACAGCTTTGTTTTAGCTGATGAGTGGGGAGGCATGGGACAGGGTGTGTGTCTCATCTAGCTGTCTAGCCTGAAAAAAACCTTGCTCTGTGTGTGTGAAGTCCTGACTGTCCAGTACATCCTGTGATGCTGATGGCATCCCTCTCCTGCCCTGGTCCGCCCTTGTGTAGGCTGTCCGGGCAGTTTTGGGAGGTGATGTGTACGACATTCTGTGGGGAGCAAAGCTGGGCTCAGCCAGGCACTTGCAGCATCGCTGTATCTAGAGAGTTGACTTAGTGCCCAGATGGCTCTGGGGTTTCAGCTCTCTCATCGGCCCCTCGAATGAGAGCGCAGGGGATGGTTGTCCCAGTTTTCCTCCGTTCCAAACACAAGTGCCCACCGTGTGAGAGTCTGTGCCCAGAGCATGCCCTGCTGCAAGCCTGTGCTTTGCCTGGGGGCTGGAGGATGACTCTGGATCACGTGCAGGTTTGGTCCCTTTTCAGGCCAACTCCTTGGTGCAAAGAGCGGTGAGGCTTTTGCAGAGAGAGCCCAGCTCGCTTGTGGCTGTGATACTTGCTATTTCTCATAGGCGTTTTCAGTTTTAACGAGGCCTTCAGAAGGTGTGGGAGTGTGCACAGCTCCTGAGCACATGTAACCAAGCGATGCTTTGGCAACATTTCCAGCCTAAAGCTTCATGCAAAAAATGCCCTTTGGGATTACTTGTCCTCTCCGGGAGTAAGCAGTGCTGGATGCGTCTCAAGCGGAAGAGCCCCTTGCCTTAATTTTCACTGTGGTTTCACCCATTAAGCACACGACACCAATGAGGACCTCTTGGCTGCCCCACTGTGCCTTTCAGCACCTGTTTTTGTCCTTCCCACTGTGATGGGAGATGTCTCCACAGCGTGGTGGTGACATCACCATGATGGTGATGCCTTCCGGCATGACAGTAAGTTTTGGCCAAAGGGCACTTTGTAGTCCCCAAGATGCTTTTCCTCCTTGAAGAAAAGGGGTGCAGAGGGTCGTAGGTAGTGGGGACACATTACAGAAGTCACGGGAGGAAGGGTTGGAAGGAGCTGCAGTTCCTAATGATCCCTGCAAGCCACAAGGCTGGGGCACTGATGGGGTCTGAGGAGAGAGCTGAAGGTTCAGGTTTTTGGGGAGGTGCAGGACAGTGTGAGCATGGGAATCTATGTACTTCTCTGGAGAGCTGGCATGGCGGGACAGGCACCAAGTGAGGAGGGAGGGCATCTCCAGAGTGTCAAGAGCGCTTTTGCAGCATGTGTTCCGGAAAACAGGTGCACACGTCCGTGCCCCTTCTACCTGCGGTGTCATGCCAGCTGCCTGTGGCACTCGGCAAATCCAGCTGGTGATGGGAGTTAATTTGTGCAAAAGCCCCTGTGGGGGTCTCGATTAGAGCGAGTTACATCACTGATGTTGGGGCAGGTCGTGGGTAGGTTCTGCCCTGAATCCCACTGCTCCTGTATTATTTATGGGCCTTCATGAATTAGCAATGGGCCGGGAAGGCTGCTGTCTATTACTTACAGAGCTGCCCTTAAGTGCTAGGACAGCGGCTCTCCCCAGCAGCCTCATTTTGTGAGGATATTTGCAGTGGAGCAGAATTTCTCCCCTGTTGCCTCTGAGCTGCTGCAGCTCCCTGGTAGGTCCCAGGGTACAACTCACTTACCTGATCTACTGTTAGCCGAGCCTGTGGCTCTTACCTACATGCCATCCCCTGTCCTGCTGGTAGCAGTGACCTTGGGGGAATCCCAAGGAGAACGTGGATTTGTGGCCATGCTGAATGGGATGTAAAGCCTGTGTGAGGCACTGACTGTACCTGTCGTAGCATGCAGGGAATGCCTCGTCATTCGAACCTCCCCCAATCACTGTGCTAATCTGCTTGGATCTGTTGTATTTAGTGCTTTGGCCTTTGAGTTGCTTGTCTGAGCTTTGTACCTGTCTTGTAAAGGTCTAGGTGTTTGTGATGGGAAAGGAATGAACTAATGAAAAGTCACAGAGTGAAGTTTAACTCAGTGCTTGTTCCAAAAAAAGGTCAGATGGCATCTTCTTCTATGAGAAGATTCAAAGTGGCATCATTAGGGTTCAGGTTTAACACCCCTGGGTGCTACCAGAAGATCCTTTCTCCTCCTCCTCCTTATCCAGTATTGTATTGACAAAACAGCAGCTGCACATTTTTGGAAGGTTGTTTCCAAATCCTGTTAGTCGGTGAAATTAATTTTGTAAAAGCAAGCATGAATTTTGCAGTAACACATGGAACAGACCAGAAAAACAGCTTCCCCCTGTATGACAGGGGGAATCTAGATGTCGTGTGAAGCAACATTTTGACCTTTGGAGATGCCCTTCTGCTTTGGGGTGACCGAGCTTACCTTTTGCAGTGCTGTCTCCTCTGCTCCCTTATTTCTTTTACTTCACAGTTATGTGGGGAGATATTTTGTTTGTTCAGGAAGTGTCTCTTGTTTTGTGCAAGTTATCACTGCAACCCATGTTGGCAACTCAGTCTGTCCTGGCTGAGCACTGGGCTCTCCTCCCTGCTGGGACCTGCCCTCCTCACATCTCTACAGAGACCTGCAGGGCTTTCAAAATGTAAATGAAATGGTTAATAGGTTGGAAAATCAATTATAATAAACATTCCTGGTATATAAACTATGTGTAAGTATGTTTTAAATGAAGTACATTAAAGGCAGTGCTTTTTTCCATTTCTCCTGGCTAGGTCAGCAGGGTCTCAGTGCAGTGCTATTTGATTTGATTAAAATGCATGATACCCTGCACATTAGCTCATGTCCTGGGTCACCAGGAGGCTGTGTTCATACAAGGTACTTGGGAGAAGAGCTGCCAGCTTCACTGAGCACTTGTGGGGACTGGAGATGTGCTTTGCCCACCAGGGACTTGAACCTCCACTGAAGTGGGATTTGAAGACGTGAATCAATACTTCATGGCGGTGGGGATGTGCCTGCTCCTTTGCAGAGGGATGAGTGTTTTGGGTGCCTGCATGGCTGTGGGACCGAGCTGCAGACGTGCAGATCTTGTGGTGAAAGATGTGTGTATCCACGTGCTGCCCTGGGAGATGTAAAACCTTGTGTGAGTGCATGAAGGAGACTTTGTGAACATGTGGATGTGTAACCTTGGTCTCTCTGGAGGTGGAAGAGACACAGGAATAACGTGTGCCAGAAGACCCCAGGCAAATAACACAGAGGAGATTCTCCCTTAACTCTAAAAAGCCCCTTGTGCTCACATGGTGACTGTTCTCGGAGAGCCCAGAGCCGGGCAATGGCCCTGGTTGTCCTTCTCCACCCCACCGTCCTTTCTCACGCTCTCTCTGCCCGCAGGAGACTAGAGAGGAACCTTTTTAACTGCAGCTGTGACATCCGCTGGATCCAGCTCTGGCAGGAGAAGGGTGAGGCGAACCTGCAACACCAAGAGCTCTACTGCATGAACATGGATGCAGCCATCATCCCTTTGCAGGAGATGAACATCACCCAGTGTGGTAAGGACTCCCAGGATCAGGGATGAGGGAGACTGGGAGGGTGCCGGGAGGGAGCTCTGCCTTATCCGGCACCTCTGGTTCAACCATCTGCTTGGGGAACCTGGTGCGGCAGAATCCTGTCCCATGGTCAAGAACAAGATGATTGAAGCCGATTGGGGGTAGTTTGTGGATTAAAAATAGAGTATCTGGGTAAATGTGGGGCTGCTGCTTCTCTACGTGTGAAGGTATCGGGTGATTTGGGGCATTTCCTTCACTGTAATGCTGTTGCTTGACAAAGTGTCTGTGACGAGTCTATGTGATGTCTTGAAAAGGGACGTGTTTCACGTTGCTCTTCCCCTGTCTAACAAATCCTAGAAACAGCATATTGTTAAAAGTCACTGCCACCATATCTTTCGTAATTACTCTTAGGAAATGCATGTCTCTATTCATTTTCTTTTGTTTCATTTTTTCAATTGAAAGCCTATATCTGTAGGGAAGAGTCAGGAATGACTCTATATCTCTTTCTGTTTCCTGCTGATGTTTAAAAGGGTCCAGTGGCCCCAGGAGCAACACGAGGCATGTTCAATAGTTATCTCTTTTTCCTTCACCTTGTTCACATGTCAGCTGCCTGTTTGGTGTCAGTTTTTGCTCTGCTCTTGCCATTACTGGAAAGCATCCCTTGCAGAGTAAAGGGAAGTAGGTGTATCTTCAACAGAACAATTAAACTGCCTATACACAAGCAGCTGCAAACTCACGAGTTGAAAAAAGGAGGAAACACAGAGGTTTTTCTTTTTCTGATGATCATCCTCTGTTTTAGGAATTTAGGTTTGTTTCTTGTAGTGGTAGTATACAAACCATGCACATTTGGATTTGCATTACTTTTATATATTTTTTCAAGCTCATGATGTCCCTTTATTAAGCTCTGGAAATAGGCCAAAGTGTGCCTGCATGTGGATGAACTAAAAAGATTTGAGACCTCTGTAATTTCCTCTCCCAATTGGAAGAATAATCTGCAAGGATTAGAGGACAAAAAAAAAATCCTCTGTGATCAGAGAGGGGAGGAGAAGTTGACTCCATCAGTAGTGGTATTAGACTTGATGGGACAGCAGTGTGCTGATTTGGGAACACAAATGTGCTGGTGTGCAGGGTGAACATGTCCTCTGACCTTGCAGTCTCCTGAAAGGGAAAGGATCTGCCACACTGATCTGCTTTCTGCCAGAGGAGAGTCTGTCTGTTCAAGCATTAAGATGACTCAAGTGATCTTGTAACAATGCCCCATTTGTCTTTGTCCTTTGGTGCTAAGGGCTGGTATGGCTTGGTGTGGCCACATTTGATATCAGTTCAACCTGGTGAGATGGTACGTGTCCCTCCCATCTCCCTCTCTGCTGATTCCTGATGCCCCAGCAAGGCCACCTATGCAACTTTACCAGGCCTTAACTGCTGCCTCTTTTCTTATGGCACCCCCCCAAATCAGTGCAAGGTTGCTTTCCTCCTGATGTCACTCCCTGATAGCAACAAAAGGGTGTGCATCACCATCCGTGACTTTGGGTCAGCGTGATGGATGCTGCTGCCCTACAATGGGAGGTGACCACGGGTCAGATCCCCCCTGCCCTGCCTACCCAATTTGCCTCTACAATGAGCTCAGAAAGCCTTCCTCTTGCAAGAAGGCTGTTTGCCCTTCTTCTTGCAACCAGCACTATCTTGTTTCATGTTGCAAGGATATTTGGTTCCTGTGGCAGCAAGAAAGGAAGTGGTGTAAATCAGGGCCACCATAAATCAGTGAATCTGTCTGCCACCTTTGAGGAAGAACAAGGGCACCTTTTATTAGGAGAGCTACAGTTAATATGAGAACATATCCTTGGTCATTGTCTCTTGATTGTTATAAATTAGAGGGGCACTCATTGCCGGGAGTGCTGGGCAGTCTGTGCCTTGTCCCTGGATGTAGGAATGCTTTGGATCCTCTGCCAGCACATGCAGCTTTCCCATCCGAGGTGACTGCCCTTGAGAGCAGCTTCTATGGGAGTAGAAGAGATGGGGAAGGGTTTTGTTTTGGTTGTTTTTTGGTTTTTTTTTGAAGGGAAGGGCAGTCAGAACTGGACACCAACTTTTGGTTTAGAGTGTGATGGGAGGTTCTGTTCAGCTGGCACATCTCCAGTGTCCATACCTTCCCTCATCTCCATGCCTCATCCTTCCCTTGGTAGGGCAAAGCTGTGCTGTTGCCTCTTGCTACTTATCCTGGCGTGCTGGAGGTTGATTTTGGGAAACAGCTTGGCAAGATCTGGGTCCACATGTGTGGACCCTGCAGCTGGCTGTAGCAAACGCTGCTTCGTACCTGAGCTCCTTGGCGTCTGTCTCTCCTAGACCTCCCCGAGATCAGCGTGAGCCACGTGAACCTGACAGTGCGGGAAGGAGAGAATGCTGTCATCACCTGCAACGGCTCAGGCTCGCCACTGCCCGATGTTGACTGGACAGTGGCCGATCTCCACTCCATCAACACACACCAGGTAGGAGCCGTGGGACCTCAGTGCTGGCTGTGTCCAAAGTGGCAAGGGCAAGGCAGCTGCAATGGGTTCCCCTGGTCTCTGCATGCAGGGCAGAGGGTCGGGTAGATGGTGGAGGCTTCTATGAGAAATGTGAAAGGGTTGTATTCGAAGGAAAAAAGGACGCCATACCATATCCACACAAGAACCTGGGAGCTAACAGAAAGCAGCAAAACCTTCACTCTGTATGGCTGGAAAGTAAAGATGAGATAGCTTCATATCTCACTGCTCCCTAATTGAATTAACTCGTGTCTCTTTTAATGAAACTACCTGTTTACAGAGGTGTCTGCAATAGCTGTAGCTGAAACAGGCAGCTAAGCAAGTTTTCCTAGAGGCAAGCCGTGTTTATCAGTGCTACAATGCTGTGGCTCTCCCCCTCCCAGTAGTTTGTCTTATAGGATATGGTGTACTAAATCAGATGAGGAAACACTTCTCCTCACCCAGATTCTAGTTGTCCTAGGATTTTGGAGACCTTCTTGCATCTTATAAGGAAACTGGGATCCTCATCTTCTGGGCACAGGAGTGGAGAGGAGAAAAGCCAACAGATGCTGATTTCTGTCTTTTTATCTGTGATTTTTAGACCAACCTCAATTGGACCAATGTTCACGCCATCAATTTGACCTTGGTGAATGTCACCAGTGAGGACAATGGGTTCCTGCTTACCTGCATTGCCGAGAACGTGGTGGGGATGAGCAATGCCAGTGTGCTGCTCACCGTCTACTGTAAGTAGCAGCAAAGAGACCTTAACTGTTACAGAGGCTGGAGGGCTGCCCTGGGAACCATGTGAATGCATGGCCATTTGCTACCTGTGACATACTGGTTTTGTGGATGATAATTAGGAGCTGAGCACAGTGAGGAGGAAGTGGATGCTCACACAGCTCTCTTAGGTGTCAGTGTTTTCACTTTCCTGATGCTTCCATTAATGCAGAAATGAGCACTAGAACAGGGGAGGAGCAGCAGTGCCACATCTCTCCACCCATCTCTTGGAAGATCCAGCAGAGTAAGGAAAAGCCCCTGTAACAGGGCTAAAACTCTGTTTACAAACACAGAGTTTCTTGCTCTGATGCTGTGTGAGAGGTTAAATGTCATGCTTGCTAAAGCCAGTGTAAATCTTGGCTTTGAATTCAGGGATGCTAGTGCTTTCTCCCAGATCTGTTCCTACAAAGTTAAACTGCAAATGCCGTGTAAACACGCACATGTCAAATTTCAACTGTTCACTTTTAGCTCCAAGTAGCTAAACTTTCTTTGTGCTTTCTAATATAATTTAACACAAACCTGACCTTAAGAGGAAGTTTACACAGCTTTGTGCTCTCAAGCAGCTGAGATTTACTATATGTTGCTGTGTCTGTAATATTTGCCCTTGCTCTGTAGTTTGAAAATCCGTTCTCCCGCCCCCAACCCTGCCAGGCAGAGCACAGACTCAAGCGGGATTCTGTCTAGTCTTGGTGAACCCACGCGTGTTGTGTGTCCAGTGCAGTGCAGGAACCACTGTAAAGACAAGGGATCGCAGGGGACTGGAAAGAGGAGAGCAGTTGCTTTACTACTTTCATCTTTCTCTCAATAAGTACTATTGATGGATTGAAGAGTGGAGGTAATTAAAGTTCAGATCAGCTCAGAGATGATTGGTCAGCAGGTGGCTGTGTTTTGCGCTGTGTTTTTAGCATCTTTTCCTCCACACCTTAAACAGCACCATGCCAATGCCTATTTTCACCTGTGTAATCCTCTAAGATGCTGACAGTTTCTGCTACCCCTGCTCTTGTTGCCTAGACCCATCACTCGGGCTGTAATTTCACGCCAAAAAGATCTGGGTTTGTGCGTGTAGGTGGCTGCCTGTTTTGAATCCTCCTTGCCAGGAAGATGTGAAGAAGCCACATGCAGATCTAGGCTTGCAAGTGAAACGAGGTGGCTGGGGCACGGCTGTGTGGTTCAGGGTAGATGGGTGCTGGTGGAAGAATTTTGCTCGGCTCTGACCAGCTTTGCACCTTCTTCTCTTCTACCACCTTCACTGGCTGAAAAATTCATTGTCTTTTTTCCAAAAGATTGGTCAAAGTTGATGCATTGTATTTGTTACTTGTGGATGCCCTATGGATTGTCTTTGCAGTTGGATGGTACCAGGAAAAGGAGTTTTAGGGAACACCTACATCTTTTTGTGTCCTTTGTTTTTGCACAAAACTTTGTTCTCCTAGTTCAGACCTTGCCAGCCTTGGGGTTTGGGACCTTACATGTAGGCGTTGTAAATGGGGTTTCAGAAGTGATGGCAGAGCAACGTTTGAATTCTTGGGGTGTCCCAAGGGGGAAGACAATGCATATGCAACAAATTGCAGGTGGAGTCTCGGCTTTTCTTTTTCCCTCTCCCACTCTACTCCCTTTAATTAAAACACCCCTGGAGGGTGTTCGGCGGGTGAGAACTCCTTTGGGATATTCAGGCAGTCAAAACCCCCAAGGACAGGCAGTCGCTGAGGGATGTTTGCTTCCACAGCTATGCAATCCAGAATTGCTCAGTGCGACTGGAGAGCCCCCAAGGGATACCTTGCACATGTGTAATGTAACAGTGCTACGTCGCAGTGTCCTCCTTAACGGGGACAGGCAGCCTCCCTGTGATCCCTTGAGGGAAGGAGAGCAGCAGTAAGTGTGCACGTGGGCAACTTCAAGCTTAATCGTTTTTGGACTGGTGAAAGGACCATCCCTGTTGTTAATTTATACCCCTCATTCACAAGCCCAAGAGAACTGCCTGTGGCTCAGATCCACCTTCTGGGGAGCATGGAATGGTTCCTGTGACTTAGCACTGCTTCTTTTCAGACATCCATGGTAAGAGTAGAAGGACCAAGGGATTTTGGAGGTTGTGTTTTCAATAATCCTAATTTCCATGGTGCACGAAGACGTGATGTGAGTGGAGGTGTGCTGTGAGCCTGCCATGTTTCTCTCTGCTAGATCCCCCTCGCATCCTAACCCTGGAGGAGCCGGTGCTACACCTGGAGCACTGCATTGCATTTGCAGTGCACGGCAACCCAGCTCCCACCCTTCACTGGCTTCACAACGGCCAGGTTCTCCGGGAGACAGAGATCATCCACATGGAGTTTTACCAACAAGGGGAAGTCTCTGAGGGTTGCCTGCTCTTCAACAAACCCACTCACTACAACAATGGCAACTACACAATTGTGGCCACCAACCAGCTGGGCTCAGCCAACCAAACCATCAAAGGACACTTCCTTGAAAAGCCCTTTCCAGGTAGGATGTTCAGTTTATCTTCTTAGGGTTGCTTGCAATCCAAAGATCTTACTATGGTCCTACCAGTAATCCTTGCACCTAGACAAGGCCTTGACAACCTAAGCTGGCTTTTATCTGAGCAGCGGGTTGGAAGAGGAGACCTCTAGAGGCCTCTTCTGACCAGTATGATTCTCCAACTCAAGTGTGCTTTGGTGTCATAACAACTCTTTAATGCAGAGAGAGACTAATTGGTTTAGATATTTTTGTTGTGTAATATATTCTGCAGTGTTATTTGTTGTTTTGTTTTGTTTCATATTTTAAGATATTTAGGGATTTCAGTGGGAAGAGGATGCAAGTTTCGTCAATTATTTTGGATCTCCTCTGGGGTGCCCCAAAGAGCCCTATTTTTTGACAGTATTCTTCGATGTGGCTGCTAGATATAAACTAAAGAAAGGAAAGCCCTTTAAAGTGATGCAGCTCTTCCCTTTCATTTTTTTTTTTTCCTTCTAGCTTGCATTTGTGAAATGATTATAGCTGGATGCAACACTGTCAGGATTGTTTTCTTTCTAAATATGACATGTGCAATTCCAGGATGACAGGTCTACAAAAGATGCGATGGCTCAATTAGTCGCTTTGCATCACTTTGCTGGGATTTCTTGATTGATTGTTTGGAATTCCCCGTTGTACTCCCTAGTGATTCAGGGCTTAACTGCAAAAACAAAAAGCATTTGAGGACATGAAGATCCAGCTCTGGGGGGTGCAGTAGAGACTTTTGTGGTGCCTTGTCTGCTCTGTCCTACAGGAGGATCTTGGTCTGGAGGGTCTTGGTCTGCTCTCTGCCATTGTGATACCACACTGGCTATCATAGAGTTAAGATCTGTGCATACAGCTGCCTTCAGGAATGATGCCATGAGAAAGTGTCAGCTCTAAATTGGCCCCTGCAGCCCAAGAAAATCTAGCAAAATAGGGCGTTTGCTAAATATAGAAAAATACCATGGTACTCTCATTTATTATTTATATCACACCATATATGTACACAGAGTTTTCCTGCAGGTCAAATATCGTAAATGCAACCCCAGATCTCTGCCTTGAAGATCTGACAATTGAACAAATGAGCTGATATGGATGGGAGTAGAAAATTTATATTCAGGCTTCAAGGATGATGCCCTGTTTGGCTATCTGACCTATTTACGTTTCCTGCTGTCTGGGCAGAAGAGCAGCTTATCAAATGTAGGTGGGTGCAGAGAAGCACAGGTTTGCAGTCTCAGCTCTGTCAGGTCCCACCTTTGTGACTCAATTTCCCCATCTGTGAAATGGGGACAGCTCTGAAGTAGGTGCTGGACCTCCAGAAAAGGGGGCAGATCTGCTGTTCTGGAGAGCTGATTTTGGAAATGGATCTGAGCTGTGCTGTGGGGAGGCATGTTGGTGTTTGAAGAGCTTCTTGTGTCAAAGACTCTTGGAGAATCCGTTTGTGCAAAATATATGTAAAATATTGCCCTTGTGTGTATATCTTCACCCATGCCTTGTATGTGTTGTTGATGTGGAGTACTTACAGATCCTGAACCATCTCTCAACAGGAACTGACCCGTTTCTTTTATTTCTTCTGATCCGAAATCCCAAGCCGTTCCTCACCCTGGCAGACCCTGTCAGCCCAATGCAGGATGTAATTTACTTTCCTTGAAGTTTGTTGCTCCGTCCACTGCCACAGCTGACACTAACACTCAATGCAGCTGACATTTATAATTTTCCATTTGAAGGTAGATTCCTCCAAAAACTGCTACAAATTGAAGGTTCCCAAGTGTGGTTCATTCAAGAAGCTTATTGCCTATAGCTATTTGCATGTGCAAGGGTTTTGCTGTCACTACCCAGGATGAGGTTATTAGTCTTAAGTAATTAATGAAAGTGTAGTACCTGGAAAATTTCCTGGCAGCATAGAAAAGGACCCGTGACCATGTTTTTTTAGAAACTCCTGGTCTGAAATCTCTTGTTAGTCCTGTGCCAGATTGTGCTTCCCAGGTTGAGAGGAAGAAGGTGCTGTTAGAAGCTAGATGGGAGCTGGGAGATATGCCCCATGCCATATCCTGCTTCTCTGTGATGATATGGTTCTAGAAGCCACAGCAGTGGCTCCCAGGAAAGATTTGTGTCATCAACTGATAAAAATCTCATTGCATGTTGTCATTGGCATCTCTACCATAGGCTACCATCTCCTTATTTGATCCACAAAGGTTAATTTACCTACATCCCCCCTTCATGAGTGTTCAGTTCTTTGGAAACTTCTCATAGAACTCAAGTTGGCTGAAATTTCTTGGCTACGTTTTATGCTTTGAAAAATAAGGTTTAGTGGGAAAAACTTTTTGTGGGTTTCTGTTGAATTTGCTTAGTCCAGCAGAGAAAAATGGAAAGGGAAAAATGTAGAAGCAGCAAGAGTTTTATGACTAGACTCTGTCTGCTTTAATAGGGGGGAAAAAAAAAGTCTCCAAATGAAATATTTCTTCCTCTCTTTTTTTTTTTTTTTCCCTCTTGCTAGAAAAAGCCAAGGAAAGTTACTCTTCTGCTTGACTTGAAACAAAAATATTTTTTCAGGTTTTTTCCCCTGGTTTGGAAAGCCGTGTTTGTCACCTGGGGGTTGTTTTACACTTCCCATCCAAACCTCACCCATACTTCAGCATGAACGTTTTGGTGTCCTTCCAGGAGCCCTCTGCCAGCAAAGCTGTGTAAACTCCAGTTAATATCGGGCTCAGTTTCTTACATGGGCGAGTGAATTGAAAGCTGACGCTGTTCTCATGCTATGTAAACTGAGTGTCACCGAGAGCTTTAGACCTCATTGTCTGGGGCCTCGGCGCCTTCAGAGCTGAAGGAGCTTTACTGAATAGAGTGGAGCAGTCAAGTGGCTGACAGCAGGGACTGGTGCAGCTATCTCTTGAGCAACAGGCAGCTCTAGGACAGCTACAGCCTCCACATCCAGTTCAGGTGCTGTTAGCCTACTGAGCCACTCATAAGAAGCTATTGAGGGAGCTGAGAGGAGGTCTCTGACCCCCTGCCCCAAGGTGGACTGTCCTTCCTGGGAGATAGTCCTTATCAACGTAGGACTTTCTGCCTGGGCAAAATCTCCTCTCCCCTCCACCTCCATCCTGCTGAGTCCGTGTGTCTGTTGAACTTCGCTTGCCTGCTGAAAGCAGGGCCTTTTAATGACCATTCAAAAGCCTCGGTACAGGGTGCTGCTAATTGTTCTCTGGATTGGCAGTAGCATCCCTTCCCTCCTGTTTCAGCCCTGTGCTCTTCATCCTGACCTCCAGCATGTCCTGCTGGCACGTGTGTAGCAATTCCCAGTGACACTTGCCCAGACAGGACAAAATATGAAACGTTTTGATTTTCTGGGCTCTTTGGGGCGGTGGAGTATGTCTGAGGTGGGTTGGGAATGAGACCGTTCTCCCTTTGCTATGCTGCTAACTGTGTTGCTTCTCTCTTTGTCCTTTCCACAGAAAGTACGGATAACTTTGTCTCAAGTAAGTGTCTCCTTTCCCTTTGCATACTGCGGGTGCTTCATTTTTGTGCTTCTCTCTGCCCCCCTGTGACCTATGTGCTCCTGGAGGAAAAATCAGGAAGCAAGCTGGTGGAGGCTGCACAAAACCCATGTGTCCTCATGCATGAACAAGATGGTTGAGGATCTCTTGATCAGCTGGGCAATCTGTAGATCCAAGGAGCTGCTCATTTCCCTCTAGTGACATCCTGAAGAAGATCCTGTAGTGGAAATTACAGTCCTTGAGGTCTTAAATGGCAGAGCTGGAGATAAATATCACTGAAAGTGTAACGGATTGGTTGTGGTGTAGCGGAAGGGGTCTTAACTAGATGCAGGCTGGCCAGTCCCCAAGCATTTGTGTCTCACGACCCATGCACAACATGCAGTCCAGCATGGACTGGGATGAGACACAGGACTTGACTACTGTAGTGTTTCCTCAACAAATTCTTTCTCCCTCACCCCTCCAAAAAAAAAAAAAAAATTCAAGTCAGTGTTTCTTTGGATTGAGTTCTACTGGAGTCAGTCTTGTGTTTTAACCCTACTTAGCCCAGTAGACTTCTGAAAACTCTAGGAGATGGCTCAGGGATGGAGGCCACCCACACTAGGACACCAGGCACCCAAATGTTTCTCCTTTGTAAGGTTGGAGTCGCATCAGTGTGGTCCTGGTCTGTGTTTTCTCTGCTGATATGCATAGGGAACTCTATAATGGTTGATTTGGGTGCTATTTGAAATAGAAAGCTGCAGCCTCTGTTAGGGGTGAACTGGATCTCGTTAGGTTGGGCACTGCCATTGGGATGTGCTGGTGCCTTAGGAGTCCCATGGGAGCCAGAGCCATGATCAATCTTCTGTCTTTGGTGTTTTGGTTTCAGTTGGTGATTATGAAGTGAGTCCCACCCCACCAATCACTGTGACCCACAAACCGGAGGAGGACACTTTTGGGGTGAGTCCTGGCCTCTTCTGTACAAAACCATTTTGCATGCATTTCTTGTTATTGGTGACTCAACATTTACATTCCTGCGCTGTTTTATGACATTTGCAAGGAAAATCTCTTCTTTTATGACTCAAGACAACAATCAGAAGGATTTTGTGGCTTGTGTCAGGCAAATAAAATCCTGACACGAACTATCTGATCTTCTTGGGTCTGCAGTGTGGAACTAGGGAGTCCTTTGAAAATAAGGCATCCTGTGAAGTCGCTGCTGGCAGGGTCAGAAATTCTCAATCTAAAAAAGTAGCACCCAGAGAACAAACAATCAGGCAATTGTGTGTTTCAGACTATTATTGAGCTGTTAAATTTAGCCCTGTGAGGGACTCAGATTTAGCTTGGTTCAATTCTGTCAATGCCAGTTTGCCCTCTCTCCTGCCCTGCAGGGCATGCCAAAAATGAAAAAAGAAAGAAATCCTATGGCTTATCAGATCTCGACATTGTCTTTCTTCTGCAGAATCCAGGTAGAAAAAGGAAAAAAAAGTGTGTATAAGTACTGGGAAAAAAATTAACATGTTACACAATTGCTCTAATTCTGTGAAAGATTTTAAGAGCTTGAAACACACCAGGTGTTAACAGAATGAACAAAACTCAGTCCACCTTGGTTTCAGTTCTCATCCAGCTGAAAATCTCCTATAACTGAAGTGAAAGCTTTGAACAGTGAGATAGGAGTAATAACGTGCACTGATTATTAAATATAAAGAACAGAAAACGAACTGGGGGATGAAAATAAAGCATGGTAAAATAAAAAATTTAAAAATATCGTAGCTAATGTATCAAGGTCAGGGAAAAGGGTTGCAAAATGAAATTACTTTTTCTTGGCTAAATGATGTATTTTCTATTGCAGCAGAATAGAGTTTTGTAAAAGGAAGTGAAGACTAAATGCATCACAAGACCCAGTACAGGAGAACAATTGGACAAATGCCAAAGAAATTGTTGTTTACATCAATGCAATAAAAGTATCTTGAGCAAAGACTTGAAGGAATAAATATTCATAAATATTAAAATAAGCTTGGGATTGTAAAGCCTTTAGGGCAAGGTTTTCTTTCCTTGTATACTGACACAGTGGAAGTACAGTTCCAGTGAAGGACTTTGGACACTGCTGTAGTATAATAGTATAAATGTTTACTACTAAAAATTACAATAAATAGGGAACCATTAGAGGCTTTAGGAAAACCAGATGTTATTTGGGGAAAAAAAAACCCACCAGTTCTACTTAATTTCTTCTGGTTTTTCTTTTTTTTTTTTTTTTTTGTGGTGTGTTATTTGCCCTCATTCTTTGTCCTGAAGGATGTTGGGATGGAGACAGAGTTGCTCTTTGTAAGGAATTTTCTGCTGCTCCTGTGCATTTCCAGCTGAGGTTAGTATAGCTCGTGTTGTGACATCATGGCACAAATGTTGATGTCACAAATGGAAGCTCATGATATGGTGCAGTGAAGGGAGAACCCAGACATTGGACCAGAGGTCCTCCTTCTGTGCAGAGGTATGGAGGTATGGAGTGAGAGGCTGGGGAAAACTGATGCCAGAACGGCATTGCTGACAAGGGAGATCCCAAACCTCCCAGTCCTGCAAACAGCCTGTGATGCTTCCAAGCTGTGTCAGACCCCTTTGCTTTAGCTTGTATTTTTCCTCCACAGCTGATATCCGCAGGGCTGCAGCAGATCATATGAGCCTGCAGAAAGGTTAAATGGGCAAGAAGGTGCTGCATGTCCAATCTAGACTCCTAAAATTCTCCATCTTGACTCAGGTTTTTTCCTTTCAGGTTTCCATAGCAGTTGGGCTGGCAGCTTTTGCTTGTGTCCTCTTGGTCGTCCTCTTTATTATGATCAACAAGTATGGCCGGCGGTCCAAGTTTGGGATGAAAGGTACGTGCAGTCGCTTTTCTCTATCAGGAGGCACCTTCCAGGATTGCCCGGCTCTTATAGCACACGTGGAAAGGTGTTGTGGTTTTATTCCTACATTGTCAATATTGGTGCAAAGCTTTCCAAAGAGAATGTTGTCCAACCCTCTGCTGTTTGTTGAGAAAGTAATGGAGATGTATATGCTGGTGGTTCTTACTTGCATGGGCTTCTTCTGGGCAGAAGTATGCATGTGTTTTCCTTATCAGTACATAACTGCATCAACAGGTTGCCCACAAGAGCTTTGAGTCATGCAGTTGCACTCAGGACAGCATGTTCTTGGATGAAATCTTTTTGGCATACCTGATGATGCCTGGGTTTCCCCTTGCGTCACACTGGGTGCAGAGCACAGGGTGGGAAGGGGAACAGAAGGATGTGAAACTGGTTTGGGTTCTGTTGGAAAGGCAGGTGCACCCGTTCTGTGCCTGTCTGTGAATGGGGACCGAGACGCTGCTGTAAGTTTGTAAGGTCCGTGCCGGGAAAGGAATTGCTGACCTGTCTTTCAGTGATGTGGAAAGTCTCTTTCTGCTGCCTCTCTGTTGGAAGGTTTCCTCCTCTGCATCACGAATAACCACTTCAGGAGCTATTTCAAGTGTCCTTGGTAGTGATTGGAAAGTGAGAAGGCGTCTAATGTTTGCCAGGCAGAACTGGTCTCTCTGTCCTACCAACACCAGCGCTGTGATGTGATAGAGCTAATGCCAGAAGAAAGTAGATGACTCTGTGCCATCTGCTTATTGTGACTCTGCTGGTATCTCCAGTTGGGCAGCGTTGGTGGTGCCCAGTGAAGGCTGGAGGAAGAGCCTTCACATGACAAAGTAGTTCCCAGCCTAATTGGTGGCTCATACATCATTTGAAGCCAGACTTTGACAAACATGAGCTTCTTCCAAGGCTCCTGAGTTTCAGCCTATTTCCTGGCCTTGCTGGGATGTGCATTGCAGGGCAGGTTGATAGGTTTGGGAACATTTTTTGTGCTTGCCTAGCTTTGTTTGCTTTACAGAGACATTTTCTGAGTTGGTCCAGATGAGATTCTGGCTGGAGTGTCCCCTATGCATCCTATGGAGATGGAAGACAGGACACTTAATTAAATAGCAAATATTCTACACCAACTTAGCAATATTTAGTCCATATGTCCAATGATAAGAACCATCTGGTAGGGTGTACTGACTGGTGGGTGGAGTAGTGGAATGGAAGACATGGTTCCTGGGATCAATTCCCAGCTTTTCTACTGACTCACTTAGTGTCCGTAGGCAATTATCTGTCTTAACCTCTGTCTCTGCTTTAATTTCCCCATCTGTAAAACTGGGATGATGTTACGTGCCTGCTGGAGGGATGTGTCAGGACACTTTGGAAGTGCTTGGGCATTTGCCACTGATAGGGTTTAGAGATAGAAATATAAAAAGGAAAAGTAACTTCTGACCCTAATGGAAGAATCAAAGAGGAGTGAACCCTATGTGAGTAACCAGCCTTGGTGAAAAGATGTGTGTATGTGTTCAGAGGTGTTTGGGTAAGTGTGTTAGTGGATATTCTGCATTCCCAGAAACCAGAGGGGTGTTGTGATGGGCCCTTGTGTGTGCAGTTTTTGGAAGGCAAAAATGTTTAGCCAGAAAAGCCTGCTTTCTTCCTCATCACGTTGTAATTGTTCCAGCTCTGATATGGAACCACAGCCCCGTAGAGTTTCTAAAAGTTTTATTGGTGACATTGCTAGGAGAGATGGATTTGACAAAAATTAAATACATCTTTAAAACCAGAGAGATAGCTCTTTAAAGAGTCACAAGTGTCATAGGCATGACTGTGGGCAGCCTACACATACTGCCTCAGCTTTGCTCCCCACTGGAGGCTGCAGATCCTCCTGCCCTGTGGACAGTCTTCCCTAGCACATGATGTTACCTGCTCTAGGCCTCCTGCTTCTCCAGAGTGTTTCTTCTGCCTATGCTTTTTTCTTTAGCTATAGCACCATTGTCAACAGCCATGCCATCAGACTTTGCATCTTTAGCCTCTGTCTCCCTTCTTTGCACCAGCCTGGCTACCAAACATCACCACTTAAATCCACAACACAGAGGCAACTCTTCCATTCACCTGCAGTGTCTTGGATGGTGGTACCCTGGCTATGGCCTGCCTTGGCAGCTCTAGCTGATGTATTTCTCACCCCCTCAAGGAATGTCACAGTCCCCTGCACGCTTTACAAAACGCAGTTTCTAAAATCTCCTTCCATGCTGCTCTGCAGGTCCATGGGTCCAGAGCATTACTCTCTCCTTTGATTGCTTTAGCATCTCATCTGAGTTGTTGCAGTTGGTCCCAATCTGGCACTGATACTTTGAAGCTTGTGTTTGTGCTTGGGGTCTCTTTCCCCAGTGTCTCGTCTTTCACTCCACTAATGGGCTGCTCTTCCTTTCCTCCTCCCTTGAGGTTTTCTGCTCATGAGGTGATGCCCTTGTCCAAATCATTAAATCACTTTACTAATTGGTCTTGAGCGGCTTTTCCAGGGGCTCACAAACAGGTCCTACCTTATTCTGACACCCTGTATGGGACAGTGCAGCTGGTGACCACCTCCAAATCTCCTTAGCTGGCACTTTCCTTTGGGTCTCTCATTATCAGTTAATTCTTGGGCAGGAGCCATCCTGTACAGCACCCATCATGTTACCATTTACTAAAAAAAAAAAAATAATCCAAACCCTGAGCCTTTATGGGAAAGTGCATCATTCTGTGAATCAGGAGAGCTGTTTGTCGCCAGCTGATATGTTGCCACTTGTTGTTGAGATCCCAGCTTGGCAGGCCTGCAGGAGCAGGTTTTTCCTGTTGTTTTTGTCACGGATGCAGAACACTGTGTGCTCATGTTGGACATGCTACCCAAAGCACCTCATGAATCTCTCTGAGCGCATCTTTTTCCTTCTGTGTCTCCTAGTGTTAAGCAGATGGTTTATCTCCTAGAACACGTTGGGCTGGAAAGTCCCCCTGGGCCAGCCTGCTGGGTTGCCCACCACTCTTAAAAGTGAACTAATGGACTGCAAATGTCCAACTAATGGACTGGGATGTCCAACATGCCAGCTGCCTTTGGTGAAAAGAAAGTCACTGTGTGTCGGGGCACATGGCTGGGGGAGGACTACAAGAGGATGGTGTGTCCACATTTGTCCTCTTCTGGCTTGGTAGCACATGCTCGGAGCATTGCATGAGAGTCCTGGCAGAGCCACCACTCTGGCTACGACCCGGCTACTGATACAGCCAACAGCCAAGGGGTGGAAAAGCCTGCGCTGCCAAGGACGCTGACGATGGGTTGGAGCGGTGGCATCAACAAAAGCTCCTTGTGAAGGGGGCTCTGACGCGCTGTGCTCCCGGCTCCTCGGCGTCCCTCAGCTGAGCTTGCAGAGGCTGGCTCCCTGCCATCCCCCTCGCCTTCCCCTGCTCCCTCCGGAGAGGGCATTCGTTAACATGGGATTGCAGGGGTCAGATCCCCTTTCTCGCTGCCTGTCGACTTTGGCTCCCATAGCTGGGGGTGGGGAATAAGGGTGGGCTGAAGCAGCTGGGGGGGTTTGCTGGGGGATCACCACAGCTGGGCTGGTGGAGGTGGCAGGAAAACGGCAAACAAAGTGCCTTTTTGTGAAAGGTGGTATTACATGGGCAACATGGAGGCAGCGGAGGGGAAACCGCTGGGAAAAGTGAATGCAAAAACTGAGAAGCATTGAAGTCGCAGACATGGGCTGCAACTGTTTGTTTAAGGGCAATATATGCAGAGGTGGAGCTGAGATGCTTTCTAAGCCTTGTATTATTAGTGTGGGAAGAAGAATAGGATCTTACAAAGCAAGAAATTGGGAGTCAGGCCCCTTTGGTTTACTGCCGTGTCCCAGGGGAATGGGTTTTACAGGTGAGATAGACAGCATGGGAGTAAGGAGGCCAGCATCCCACGCTCAGTCATCGCTTGCTCTATCTCTGGGGTTGGTGTCGTGCATTCCCTGACCGCCTGCCGGAGGTGGAGGGTTTTACACCTCACCTTCTGGGGTCAGGCTTGTCACCACAAGCCTTGTTAAACCCCTGTCTTCCCATCAAAGTTTAATCCCAGCAGATGACAGGAAATGAAATTTTATAATATAATAAAAAAACCACATGTAAGTCCTGGGACTAACAAAAATGAAATTTCATAAAACAATAATAATGGCACAGTAAAATCCTGGGGCTAACAAACTGTTCGGATGGCACAGCGATGGAGGCCTTGTAAATGCTCAGGTTGATGGACTAAAATATATGCTCCTTTTGCTTATTTTCTGTTACATTTGCAAGTACCTAGGGATAAAGAATGTGTGCTCATGCATATTTTTGTGATATATTCCTGGTGTTGCACAACTTTAAAAAAAAAAAAAAAAAAAATTAAAGATAATGAGTTTGCAGAGATACAGGGGAAAGATGCTAGAGAAAATCCAGAGACAAGAGCGCTTGTTTTGCTGAGAAGAACTATCTTCCAGGCTCCGAGATTAAAAACTACTTGCATTCTCCAAATGAGGTTTTCTTCCTCGGGTGGAGACAGTGTCAGCTAATGGTTCAGACTTGGTTACAGTTGGCAAAGAGTCGATTGCTTTTTAATCTGATTTCCTAAAGATATAAGGTGTGTGATGGTGCTGCCTCTCTGCATTCGTGCAAGCCTGTGTGTACAGCTCTGCCTGCCTGGTTTGCCTTCTCTCTGCAGCAGCTTTTGAATCTGCCGTCCAGAGGAGAGGGGGGAAGGACTTAGAGATACCTTCACAGGCATCATGGAAATAGCGAGGCTAAATAGAGGATGACCGCTTGGGTGATGCCCCACTGATGGAAATGCCTCGAGCCTTTCTGGCCATCGGAGGATCCATACGGAAGCTCAGCTTCGGACAGAATAACAAAACACAGAGGACTAGGCTTTCACGGGGTCTGCTGTGGTGGGTGGTGTGTACGTCTATACACAGGCATATACATATTTTCTTTCTGAATAGGCAGAAACAACAAGGAGGTGGGGGAGAAATGAAAAAACAGTAAATAAATACAGCCCACGCTTTCTGTAACGTTTGAGGAATCACATTGCTATCAGTTCGTTTGGTGTTTGTTCTAATAGCCCTGATCAAAGTGCTGGCACTGCTGATGTGCATGTGGATGTCAGAAGTACTTGCAGAGCTGTTCCATTGTAATTTAGCATTAGTTAATAGGTACTTAAAGTAAAGTGGTTCCCTATTTGATTATGATTGGGGGTTATTAACATTTTTTTCCATAAACAGATGGTAACTGTCCGCTGAGTCGACTGCAGAACAATTCCAGGGTTCTGATTCAAGAGAGCCAGCTCCTGCAAAGATATCTTGGGTGCCTGGCTTTTTGCTTTTATTGATTTTTGGTTTTTGTTTGGTGGTTTGTGGTGCTTTTTTTTTTTTTTTTTTTTTTTGCTTTCCACCATCATGCGATTATTGCTGCAGCTTTAAAGAGGAGGAAAAAAAAAAAATATAAAAAAGCCATGACCTACCTTTCAGATGAGGCTTACTTCTGACCCAAGTTGCCTTGGCCAAGTCTGGCTATAATCATGCACTGGTTGTTCTTTCCCTGATTATTTGTTTGCAGCTGTATAGGAATGAAAAACTACTCTGCAGCTTGGAGAACCTGCACCTTAAGGGTTAGTCGCTCAGGAGAAATCTGTGATCAGGCCCCTTTCATTTCATCCTCCTGGGAGCCTGCCATGTAGCAGGAGCAGGAAGAAAGAGAGAGCAAAGTAATATCAGCCAGCCTGGCACGGCGACGGGAGAGAAACAGCCATACATTAAAAGCCACGGCTGCCCACAGTGGCTCAGGAACGTATGGCGAGCCATACTAACGAACTAGAAATGGGAATTGATTGCTGTTGCTTTCTTTGAGCCTGGGTGTGTGATGCGCAGAGAACAGCGGTGCCGAGGGGCTGAGTCCCCTAAAATGTGCAGGCAGAGTGATTTTGTGGGTCTTCCGGTGGTTGGGGCTTTTCCTTGTTTGGTATGCTTCTGTTTGTTTGAAAAACCCCTTGATATACTTCTCGTGCTTAATATTACTTGGTTTTATTTGCCTGGGAAGTGAATTGAAAGGGCATGTGGTTTCACTGGGGCTTCTTTCTATAAATGCCTGTTTATACTCAGCTGAAGTGCAAGCTGTGCTATTTATTTATTTATTTAGTGCCTTCAAGGTGATAAAGCTCTTAGAACTGATAAGTGCTTCACCTTCTGCTGTGCATGGAGTCTGTACCTGGTGCAGTGGCAGCAAGGGGAAGCTGCTGTGCAGCCCTGGGCTCCTTGGCAAACCTTCGAGAGATCCCACCTCTCCCCTGGGGTGCTGTGACAAGTCACCCACTTCTGTGTCTCCTCTACATGAAGGTAGATCCGCTCTCACACCAGCAGTTAATGCTCACACCCCTTGTTCTTCAGCCCCAACATATGTTAGTCCGGTGAAGGCTTTGAAAGATGGGTGGTGCTGTCACTTGTTGCTGCCTGAAGGAGCCACCCTTGGCTTTGAGAGATGCTTCCAGGGGTACCGGAGAGATGCATCAAATGACCCTGCAGGAGAAATGGTTAGCAGAAGATCAGGATTTATTTAGATCTAGAAATAAAACATTTTCTCACTCTCAGAAGTATTAATAGGCTATTTATAAAGGAAATGTAAAGTGTGCTGACCAGCCATTATCTATTCCACTTGCTTTTACAAAACCAAGGTGTCTATTTTAGGCAACTACTAAAAGCAGTTAAAAAAAAAAAAAAAAGTCAGATCAGTAGTTTTCAGGTGACCTGAGAAGCCCAAGGCCTCCTTCACGCCACCTTTCCTGCAGGCTCTTCCTCCCCATGCGTGACCTCCCTTGCTTGTGGGTGCACGCATTTGCTCCCCTCATCAGCCAGGTGCTGGAGCCCAGGAGCCCCTGGGCACCGTCAGCATTTGTCCAGGTCAGTTCTGCGTTAGCAGGTGTCTCACTGCTGATTTTCACAAGTGGTTCTCACCTTGTGGTGTCAAAAGCTGCGTGAGTGACCCTCATCTTACTTGTGATTTGGTGTGATGTGAGCTCCCAGCCAAGGCGGTGGAAAGATGCTGAGATTTAATTTTTTTTAATTTTTTTTTTTTTTAAAACCATCCCCATTCCAGGCTCAGTGCTTTGGCTTTTCCCCCAGCAAAGCATTCACAAGTGGCAGCACTTGGAACTCTGCTTGTGGCACCATGCTGGCTTCTGCTTTTGCTTATGTGGTGGGCACAACCCTCAGAAGGGAGAGGGTGAGAATGAGCCATGGTTGCTTCCTCTGCACCACAGGGTCCAGGAAGATGTCCTTCATCCACCTGCCATTCAGGAGCAACTGAGTTGCCCCAATTCCTCATCTGGCTGCTTGCATGCATCACTTCCACAGCTGTGAAATTGTCCAGGCTCAGTCACCTGAGCAGCCTCTCCCAAGGACTATGCAGAAGGTACTAATCCTCAGGGGACTTCTCTCTCCACAACTGTGATGCTTCTATCTGCCCCCTCCTTGCCTCTGGCTCCAGCCTGTGTCTGCTGTTTGGTCTGATGGTGTCTGTCTGTCTGTCTTCACATCGCTTTGCTTTAGTGAAAGATGCTGGATTGACAACACAGAGCCAGAATAATTTTGTTTATGTCCATAACAGGTGCCACATAGAGCAGCAGGACAGGCATTAATTTTTTTTTAAACCAATGTAATTAATCCGATGAAGAGATATCATCTCCATAAGCCTTGTGTCCTGTGCACTGTCCTTTGCCTCTCTGAAGGCAACCAACAACCAGACAGCTAAGTGTCAACTTTGATGTGGCTTTAATAAGGTGCAGGGCAATGTGGGAAGAAGCAAAGGGCTTTAATTAATATTTTAGTTGTAGTTTGTCTATACCAAAGTTGTCCAATTATTCTTTGAAAAAGATTTTGCTACTGTTAATGCTGATAAATCGCCCTCTTGGAGGATGTCCCTGGTGAGTTCATCACCTCTTTCTCCTCATGATTGCTGTAGCATTCTTGTTTGTGTGGGGTTTAGCCAGGGATGCTGAGATCTGGCATTCTGTCCTTAAACCCTGGAGGAGGAGAGCTTCACTTTTGATGAATGGATGGGGTAACTGATTTAAACAGCAGGATTGGCAAGAGAAGCATTTGGGAACCATGATGGCAAATGCAGAAAAGGAAGACAATGGTGCTGCTTGGTTTTGAACCTGGACTGAACGTGCTTGAAGGAGCTTCTAGAAATTTGGAGACAGCAGAATAAGGGAATGGATAGGGACAGTCACTTGGGCTGTTCAAGCTTCGGCTGGTGAAAGCACTGAGGAAGCAAATTGTAGAGAGCACTGGAGCATCTGATGGTCTAATGGTCTTGTTCCATCTCCAATTTCTATTTCTTGTGGTGCAATAACAAGCCTGCCTGTATCCTGGACAGCCCCAAGAAAACTCCATCATCAGCACCAGTGTTTAGTGTCTGTTGATAAAGGTGGGAGCAGTGCAGAACCCCATGTGATGCTCAGGCATCTCATTTCTATCTACAACTATGCTATTAAAAATCAATGGACCAGAAGATAATACCTGTACACAAGGCAGTTGGGTAGTATTTTGTGCACTGTAGGAATAAATCAATTTTGGATTTTTGTGTCTGAGGGGCAGGGTTATAATTCAGTTTCTATTTGGGATAGTCGTCTTCAGTTGGTTCCATAGCCCTGGCTGGTGAATGAGAATAGGGGATGGGATTCTCTGTTACCCTGAACCTGGCCTGTGGTTCAGGACAGGGACCCAGGAGATTTAATTGCCTGTGGCTACATAAACTGGCCACAGGTCTCCCTTTGGGCTCTGTGTATGAGATACTGCTGCCATCAGGGTGCATTGAGAGGCACCAAGTGGACCAGGTACATGCTGGGAATGATGCTCGGTGCACCCATGAAAACTCACTCCAGCCCAGTCATCGCCTTCAACATGCTCTGCTCCATACTCAAGGCCAGAGGTCCCCTCTCAGCCTTGTGGTGTGAGAAGAGCATGGGGATGGTGCTCATGGCCATCTCCTGTGTCTCAAAACCACTTTGCTCCCTGTATCTGCCAGAACCTGCTAGCTGCAGAAAAGTATTTCTTCATTAATTTACTTTACCTCAGCTTGGCATCTGCAGGAGTTACCAGCCTCTTCTGGAAGGGACGGTTTCACATCAAGACCCTGAAACTGCAGCCCAGCATCCTACGCAACCTGGTGTTGGAGTGATTTTCTGGCTCTGCTGGAAAGCTTCTGATCTTGCTGGAAGACCTCACTTTGTGACCAGTGAGGGGTTTTCCCTGCAGAAAAGGAAAAAGCCATTTTTGATCAGAGCCCCATTGAGAAGCATGGCCTCTGGCAAGGTGATTTTTCCACATCTGCCTTTGATGCCACCCAAGCCAAAGCAGTGCAGTAACTTCAAAAGCTGAAGAGGGTGAAAGAACTTACAATTATGGCAGAGAAAATGGATGGATCTGCTTGAATTTTGGATTAACACCTTTTAGACTTGCTTCTTGTTCCACCTGAACCCAGCTACAGGGGAGCTGGTGCCAAGGAACCTGCATCTCCATCTTTTCTCTGTCCCAGGGTGTGCTTCATCCTTCGCAGCAAACTGCAAGTTCTTCCCAGCCTAACGCAGTCAAGAGTCAGACAAGAGGCTGTGAATAAGTGTGAAGAGAAAAATACTATTTTCCTTCACCCTGGTTTTCCTTTGGAGTAAGATTTGAGGACTGAGATGACGGTGCTGCAGTAGCTCCGGGGAGGGCAGCGTGCTGGTGTGGCTCCCTGGCGCTGGCAGCATCGGTGTCCTGATGCAAAGTTGGTCGCTCGCACAGAAGCCTGTGGCACAGAGACACAGCTGCTGGGCTCGGGGAAGGGGAGAACTAGCCCTTTTGTTGCTGACAAGACGATTTCATCTTGGTGCTCTAAAAGCTCTTGTGACATCCGCAATTTTCCAGATGGATAATGAAAACCTGTGAGCAGGGGCGTCTCGGCGGCTTTCGAAGCGCTCGCCTGTGGAGCTGCGTGCGTTGGTTTCATATCTGCTGACAGGGCTTAATAATCATTACGCTAAGTGGAGCTGGCACTCAGGGAGGCAGGTAAAGCCGCTGCTGCCCTTGGGCTGAGACATGTTTCTCACCATGCATCCCCGTCCTGATGGGCTGATTTCTGCCTCTCCTCCTCCCAGGCTGCGGGGCTCTGCAGGAGCTGCTGGCCGGGTCTGCTTGCCTCTTGCTCAGGAGCCCCTTGGTATCCTCTCATGGCATCCAGGGATGTTCTGGGGTCTGGACCAGGGCCTATGACGCTTCTACTGGCCTCCAGTTTTGAGAAGAGGAAAACAGAGATGGAGTTTCCCACAATCAGCAGGTGCACGGTCTGTGCAAATAAGTAAAGCATGTTGTCCTCCAAAGTGCTCCTAACAACTATGTGCTCTTTTTCTGATTGATGTTGGGGGTAATTATTAGCATGGTCTTACCTATTAAGCTATGACATATTTTTTTCGGAAGGAGAGATGTCTGGTATTGTTAAAAGGAAAGAAAAAAACCCATAATTTTGAGGTAACAATGGTCTAGGATCAATGTTTATTCTTATTGATTTCTTAATTGATTTCTCTGACTTCTTTTTCATTTGGGTTTTTGGGTGCTTTCCCATGCTCATCCTTGTGCACACAGCAGTGGGGTGCTGCAGCAGGGCTGAGTAGCCGGTGAGGGGCTCTGGTGCAGAGGGGTAGGGCAGGCACCCCTTCTACCGGTGGGGTGCAACGCCGGGGAACCGGCTGCTGAGAGCTGGAAGGAGGACGTGTGACGTGCAGGGTCTCTGTGCTGGTCACCAAAGGTGCTTTGGGGCTGGACCCAGGGGCAAGGAAGTTTGCTGCCAGAGAACTACTTGGTCTCCGTTTATTTAATTTGTTACATGCTTTTACACGCCATCCCCCTGGCTTCAGCATTGCTGGTGTCCCCGGGGTCATTGCAGCTGGCTCTTCCTGCAGGATAAACAAGGGCACGAATGCAAATCCTCTTTCATCCCAGCTCAGTCCTTCCAGCATCATCATAGTATTTTTGTTGTTGCCCTTGGTTGAGTTTCCTCAGCATGCGGGAGGTTCCTTGGGGGTTACGCCAGGTTTGGTCCCCTCGTACTCGCTGGGGACATCTCCTCCCTGTGCAGGGCACAGTCCTGCTCCCTCACGGGCTCATAACCTGTTTGCAGCCTGCTGTCCCCACCAGCCCATTTGGACATTAACTGCTTTTCAGGTTTCTGCCTCCCACTAAATTAGTGATTTATCTCCAAAACCAGTTTTTCTTTAATGTTTTTTGAAGTTTGCATCCTGTTTTTCTTACTTCTGCCTGTGCTTGCTGACTAAGGGACACACTGCCTGTGTGACTTCGTGCCTTCGGTGCCGCTTGACTTTACCAGAAGATAGCAGAGCTGGTGAGAAGGAACCAGCTCTGCTCAGTCATTGAGGCACCCTATCAGTGGTGGCTTTCAGAAATTACTACAGTCCCACCTGGCACCCTAAGCAGATACGTATCGAAAGCTTAGCTAATTCACTGGGTTTCTTTCACTTCCAAGTAATTAATAAAGATGTTAGATAAACCCAGCCTTAACACCGGTCCCCGTGGTGAGCCTCTCCGGCTTAAGGCTTTGCCGTATTTGTGCCACCCAGACCGGCACTAGCGGGGAAGAGCCACATGAATCAAATTTACTGTTATTATTAATACTATTCTATGACAGTGCTCATATCCAAGCCAGTTTGAATTAATTTTTCAAGGAAGTTTTTTCTGAGACACTATCAAATATTTTACTAAGCCCGAATATATTACAGCCTTCATTGACTAATTTTGTAATTCAATCAGGGAAAAATAAGGCATTGAAGGTAGTTCAGTGTGATTTGTTTTTATAGACCAACTGCTTCATCCCCTCGATCCTGCTATCATTTAGGCTCTTAAATATTTTTTTTTCTTAATATTTCATTTGATTTTTTTCCTATAAATTTAAAGTTAATCTTATTAATTTCTTCTGCACATCAGCTGGGACAACAAATGCAAGTTGTGTGCGTATATGTGTATATAAAGGAAAATGTCTTTACAGATTTAAAGTATGTCTGTTGTCTTGACAAATTTCCTTGCTCAGAATTAAATTGGTAGCAGCATCTGGTAATGAGACTTCATTCATTTTGGGTTGCTGAGTGCTTTTACTGAGAATCCTGCTTATAGACTGCTGCAGGTCTGTCCCCTTGGTGTGTGGGACCGAGTGAGGAAATATGGCTCAATTTTCCAGTATAACTTTGCTTAGCTGTTTTGACCACTATTTCATTTTCTTTCTCTCTTTTTTTTTTCTATTATTTTATTTTTTTATTTAAAGATTATTAATTCTTCTATCTCTGACTTGCTCTCAGTCTCTCTTGATCTAAAGTATCATGATAAAAACTGAAATTAGATACAGCCTGATTTCACTTCTGGTGTTTGCAGAAATCCCCTTCCACTCTGTTACTGCAAGGCAGCTGGATTTTAGATTTTTCTCCCCTTCTTTATATTGTTATTTAGTTCTTAATAACAAAACATATGGTCTTCACTATGTTTCTCTTCTAAGTTTATTATGCTGCTGGTGTATTTAGGAGTGATTTGGGCTTATTCTCTCTGCTTAAAGATTTCAAGTAATGCTTCTTGGCTGCTACTGTCTATTAACATGATATCGGAGTTAATAGGATGTCAGCATGTGCCAAAACCCTCATCAGCAAAGCACATGTATTCTACCCTGCCATATTAAAACTGAAGCTGTAAGGGTAAAGCAGGGCACCTTTCTACCTTGTGATATGTATCGGTAAAGGCATTGATTTCGGTTCTGCTGAACTCGCTGTGATCAGGTCATACCAAAAAAAAAGTTGCTTCCTCTTAAGTGCATTTCACCAGACAAGCTAAAATCTGTAGTGGTGTAGGGATGCTTCAGCAAAGGGTGTCTCACTTGGGTTTGCTCCTGCCAGAGTTTTGTCAAGGTTTCAGATGGTGGTTTTGGGGCCAGTCATATGGGCAGACTTTATGTTAATCTGCCAGAAAGGAATGAGGTTCTGCTTTTTTGTTAAAAGAGGAGAGGTGCTATTAAATTTTGTTGATTGAGTCTTTTACTAACACATGCTACTGGGCTTTTGAATGCCTGCCAGATGCCTGCCTCTCTTTTTTCTTTTTTTTTTTCTTTTTTTTTGAATTTTATGATTTGGATGAGACAAAAGCTGGTATTTTTTTATCTCCTACTACACGGTTTGCAGAAAGCTGTGTAAGCTCTCTTTTTGCAAAAGGTACCTTAGTTCAAGTTCCTGGTTGCTTTGATGACCCACGGGGCAGCAACCCGCCTTTCGGAACCCTCCTGGGTGCAGGCAGGGAGGCAGTGTGCTCCTGAAACTGTGCCCTGAGGACAAATCCTGATTTCCAACCAGTGGCAAAAATCTATACAGTTTCCCTGGATCAGGCTTTACCTTTAGATTTTTTTTACCCATATGTGGTTCTCAAAACCATCAGGCTTTTGTGCAAATTCATGATAACTTACAGGTTCTTTAACATCCTCCATTCTTAGTGGAGAACCTTCAATCTTGAATCCAGCACTTGAGAGCTTTTCCCAGGAGCCATCTCCAACTGTTTTACTTTCAGATGTCAGTGCTAAGCTGGCGTGTACGTACAGAGCCCCGCATGCATCAGGACCTCTGAGCTCTCGTGTCTTCTGAAAACTTTATAGCCCTTGCACCATCACTGTCTACAACATGTTTTGGACAGCGTGGCACTTTACGATGTGCAAAGGCATTGTGAAGTTTGGCATTTCTTCTCATCTTCCAACTGCAATGTGGAAGGATGAGGGAGAGGCGATACAGCAGCCCAGGCGCTTATTTGACAGCCTGATGCTTCGTGTCACCCTTACTAAAGCAGGTAGGGAAGGTGGAAATTCCTCTCTCCGAGTGCTTTGTGTGTACGGAGCACGAGCGTACGTGCAGGCATTGCAGAGGAATAAAGGCAGGGAGATGCTTTATGAAGTTGTTAGTAGCTGTTGGTAGGTGCCTATTTATCTGCACCGATCTGCGGAGCCCAGGAGCGGCTGGAGGGAGATTTGCTGTCAGGCAGGCTCTTTAAGGATAAATAATCTTGGCTGGAATTTGTACTAATGATTTCCTAAGAGTGCTGGTGTTGCTTGAGCGGTGGAGAAGGAGGGAAGGCAGTGCTTGTGTCTTTTTTTGGGGTGTGAATCGGGAAGGCAGGAGGAGGCTGGAGGGGGAGCAGCAAGCGTTTCCCATTTTGGTTAGCAGTGTGGGAGACGGAAAGTTGGGTGGTTGAATCTTGATTCCTTTTATTGGTCTAGGCAGCACAGTAGCTATGGGAGATGTGTGACCCATGGTTGTTGCAGTCCTTGAGACTTCCTACTGAAGGATTTTTGCCTTGATAAAGAAGTTTGGTTGATACAGAATCCAGCACAGCTCTGTCAGTTTAAATTATTGAGAAGGTACATACAACTGGCTCGATCAAGTAGCAATAAAACTAAAGCAAAATACACAAATCCATCTCTCCAGAGCCAAAGGCCGTCCTATGCTAGTGCAGAACAGGGGGAACTGCGTGGCAGCCTGCAGTTATTAAACTCGTGTCTCCATCACGCTGAGATCAGGTTCAACAACATTATCTCAGCACCTTCCTGACTTACTACAGGACTAAAGATTTGAATTTTAACTCCTCAGTCTCAGGTGTGCGCACTCCTGCATGTGTTTTGAGTGAGCAGGAGCGGTGTTTGTACCTTGTGCTGCAGCTCTGGAGGCACAGGGGGTCAAACACATCGTGGTACCGAACAAAGTCTTCAGGATATCAAGACATAATCTCCTAGAAGTCATATGCTGAGTGAAATGTTTCCAGTAAATATTGGCTCTGAAGAGGATAAAGGAATGAGCAGTCCTCATCTGTTTGAGACAGTTTATCCCTGTTTCTGGAGCGTATCACAAATGCACTGATTAGGTTTTTGCTGAGGTTGTACCTTTCCTTGTGCTGCAGACACTGGAAATGTGGGCTGGGAGGCAGGGAGATGCAGTGTGCGCTTCTGGAGGAGTGAGGACCCAGTGGTCCACCTCTGCTCCAGCCTTTGCCAGCTGTGACAGCAGCTCCAAGCCCCACCATCTTGGCAGTACATTTTTAGAGGCTCTTCTCCTACCAGATCAGCTGAGCTTTACTGAAAAAGCAGCTGGTGGATAATTTCATTAGCGGCTACCTGTTGAGAAGGACATGTGTGCCAGCATTTTTCTAAGCATGGGAGTTTAAAAAGTAGCGAAGGGAATTAATAGACAAATCCTACTGAAATTCCTCTAACATCCTTCGCCAATCCTGGGTTTAATGTTTAACAAGTGCTGAGGTATGTGTGATGGGAACAGGGGATGGTACTTAATAAAATGTTTCATTAACTAGAGAAAAAGGGCTTTACCCACAGTAACTCAGAGCAGGTAAGTTTGTATGGTCATGATGACAAGACTGGGACAGAGACAGGCTCCCTGCTGTGACCGGCCACTGAATGAGCCATCCAGAGTGTGCAAGGGTTAAAGGCCATCCGCAGAGCAGAAATGACGCCTTGTAGGCTGTTAAAATACCAAGGCTGGATTTTCATCTATCCTCTGCTAACAAGTCTGCCTCGGATAGTTCATCAGTTTGATGTTGGAGTAGCTTTTGCAGAAGCATAATGAGACTAATCACTGCAGGCTCCCTCCTCAGCCATCCAGGAGGGGTGGGTTCCTCATTAGGCAGATGCAGAAGCATTTGGAGCTGTGTCTCTCTCGCTGCTGACTGCAGAGTGAGCCTCAGAGACATCCATCAGACTTGGTTAAAGGCTGGAAGACTCAAAGACGAAAGCAATGCTTTGGGTTAAAGCATCCTGAAATGTTGTCCTGAGCATCTTCCTCGAACAGAGGGCGTGCATGTTGACCACCCTTGTGGCCTTCATTCAGCATGGGCTTGCCACAAAGTGGCATGTGTGGGTTTTGGTAGAAGTCTAAGTGTATTCTCAGTGTCTTTTGAGATGCATGTTCCTGGCAGATCTCTCTGGCATCTGTCGATGAGAAGTGCTTCCTGTGGTCTTTCATTGTGCTTTTTGTTGGAGATTGTTATTATTAAACTTTTTGTTATCGTGTCAGCTAGAAGAGATGAGGTGCGAAGGAGGATACATTATCCCAGCCTTCTGCAGGCAGCAAAAAGAAAAAAACAGAGAGTAGAGATGTTTTCAGAAGGTGAATAGAGAAAGAGCAAGGCCTGAACTTCAGAAGATTTGTAGAGGGGTTAGGAAAGTTTTGGGAGAACAGAAGAGGATGGAGTCCAGCATGGGGGGGATCTAGGGCTTGGACCAGAGAATTGGAGCCAGATTTCTGAAAGGTTTTATGTGCTGTGACCCTGGGGAGCAAACTCTCTAAACATTTCTCTGCTCTGAAGGATGAACACCCTTGAAAAGCTGTCAGAGGGCTTGTGTGGACCATGGGGCAGAGGGCTGTGGTGGCCTCTGCGGGTGCTATCCTCCGTCCTCTTTCTCTTGGGAGCTTGTTTTGCCGACTGCTTCGCCATCCTTCCCTGCTTCCCCCCTGGTGTTAAGCACTCGGTCCAGCTTTCCTCTTAATGACCTTGTCCCTCCCCTGGTGAATTAGCAAATACCCTTTAGCACAAGCACTGAGCTGCATCCCCTGGCACCGGGGGGGCTCGCACAGTGTGGTGTTGGCAGCTGAGTTCTGTGCCACTTGGATATTTTTCTCCCAACAAGAGCAGCGTGTATGGATTTTCCACTTGCTGCCCTGACTGCTCTGGTTGTTCCCCGAGCCCGAGTTAGTTACGGCAGCTTTCAGCACGCCCTGCGTCGATCATTGCGCTGGCGGACGTGTGTATTTCATACAGGAAAAGCTTTTTTTTTTTTTTTTTTTTTGCTGGAGAATGAGTGAATTAAGATATGTGTTTACTGCCACTTGAGCAAAGCGGTCCCAGGCTGGGCCACAAGACGCATGGCTGGTGTTTAAAATTAAGAGAGCGAACATCAACATAGAAACTAAGAGTGGGAGAAGGAGTCTGGGTAATGCGATTACATTACTTCCACGCTAATATGACCTTGGAGATGGTCTGCTGCTCTGCGGGGATTTGGGGAGTAATGCATTTGATAGCATCATCTGAGCGGGTGTGCATCTATCTGTGCATATTTATACCCAAGCTTACATATTTGTGTGGATGTGCATGGTGTTTATTCTTTCAGTTTATCCTGGTGTGTTTTATCTATTCATCTCCAGCTCTGCGTGACCCAGGGATGTGTTGCAGGCACTGCTGGGGGATCCTCCTGCAGTGGGTACAGATGCTGTACAAGGGGTTAATGCCTTCTCCTTTTAACTGCCACCTGAAAAGCCTAAATCAAAAGAATTGCACCCCTAAAAGTCAGTACACAGTGGAAACCCCCCCAGGGACTAGATCTTCACTCTTTAGTCTCTGTTCGAGCCAGGAGGGGAGAGAGATTTCAAAGAAAGGAGCTGCTGTCTGCTAATGTGCCCTCTTTGTGGCATTATTAGCATGGAGAAGAGTGGCAGCATCTCTTTTATCTCGGCTCTTGGGGTACCACATTGAGATGCATTGATTGCTGAGGTATCTGAGGCCCCAGCTCTGAATGGAGAGATTTCCAGATCAGAACCAGCATTTTGGATACCTGCTGGTGGTCAGAGTGCTGTGGTGCTGGGCAGGCTATAAATTATTAAAATCAATTGTTTATATTTAGCAGTCACAGTAGAAGTAAGTTATAATGAAATGAACCCAGCAGTTTACAGACAGACTGTAGAGTGGGAGAAGAGCAGGGTTTTCCCTGTACAAGAGCATCCATGAGGAGCTGTTTCTCTGGGTCAGGATATCCAGAAAAATGTGTGTGTCAGGAGAGCTCACTATATCCTCTGGACTCTGCAGAGCTTAGCTTTGTTTTAGGCAACAGCAGTAGGATTTTGCCTTTTCCCCCCTTTTTTTTTTTTATTTTTGAGGGTACTTCTTTTTCTAGAGGATGTGTGAAAATAGCCTTTGTGTATCAAAAAGAAAAAGAGACAAGTTCGTGGCTTAGGTGGAGGGACAGCCTTGGGTGGTGTTGGAGCTTTCTGTGCAAGGGTGACATTTGCTCAAAGCGAAGGCAGCTCTTCCCAGTCTTCCTTGGAAATAATACTGGTGTGAAGGGAATGGGATGACAACAAGAATGAATGCTTTAATGGCTCACGTGGCTGTTGAAGCTGTGGAGTGGATGTGGTTTCCTTTGAAACTTTGAAAGCTGCTGTAGCTGCTTTATGGGTCCTTCTGCTGATGGAGAACATTGCTTGAGAGCAGCCTGCTAGCCCCCACCCAGCTTTTCTCACTGCAACTTGTTTCTCTCCGGTGGTTCATCAGTTCTGCATACGATAACCCCCCCTGGCCAGCTCTCAGCCCCATGGGTCCTTTCTTGTGAAATGCAGCTTTTTTCCTTTTATATTGACATAGTTTGGAAGGGAGAAAGTTGTGTATCTCATATGATGTTTAGTGCTGATGGTCTATTGCAACGTATGCTTCTGTCATGTACCATTGCCAGGGGATTTGGGACAACCCGCACCAGGCGGGTCATTTTGTTTGTGCTGCCCAGATGTGGCAGATGGAGATGTCTTCCTATCCCTTAACCACAGAGGTGGCCCTAGTTCCATGAGATGAACCTTGTTTTGTCTGCTGTTTCCCTTATCACCGTGACATCTGCTTGGGCTGCTGATGCTGGGGGAAGACACCGTTGTTCTGTGAGATAACACAACCTGCCTGAGCTGAGCTGGCCTGGGTTTGAGCTATCATCTCACAGAAGGCAGCAGCCCCGGTAAGCACCTCTCAATGATCATGGGGTGGCCACATGGAGGGATGGGCCCAGCTGCCCTCTGAAGAAGGGGCTTTGAAGGAGCTGGTTTTGGGCTGCTGGATGACACCTTGCACCCTGGGCTCGGCTCTGGACCGGCTGCACCTCCCTGGAGGCAGATTGAAGACAGCACTTAGAAGTGAATCTTTGCTTGCAGTCTATAAAACACACAATAGAAGCTGCTCTCCACATCCAGGCAATTAAAATGCCTACCCTGTGCATAAAAAGGGTCTAATAACAATAATGGTGAAGTTAATGAGATTTCAGATGCCTCTGCAAACCGGCCCAGGTTTCCTAAGTTCAAAGATGCGTCATGTTGCAGCCCCTGTGAATTGAGGAGTTTTCTTCCTCCAAGTGCTTCAGGCTGTATTGAAGGTTGAGCATCCCCAACCAGGCAGCCTGTGCTGGGGTATGTCTCATCCCAAGGGAAATAGGCATTTGTGGAAATGTGGTCCAGAAGGGATGAGAGCAAATTTGCAAAACATTCTGCCTGATGCCTTTTGGAAGGAATTCAGAGAAGAGGAGAAGAGCAACTAAAATGATTAAAGTTCTGCAGGGAATGTATTGTAAGAAAAGATTAAGAAAAAGAAAAGCTAAATATATAAAATGCAGCTAGACCAGAGTGAAGGGGAAGTGATCCCCAGTGGTGCATATTTAGAAGAGTTGAACAATGGAGAAGTAAAAAGACTATTAAGGATGCTGGAAGGAGAACATGGGGTGTATAGAATCAATTAAGCAATCAAAAACCTGTGGGCTGCACATCTAGATCACTTTTCCAAAGGAAAGAGACAAGAGGAGCATGGAAGAGTTTTTGAAATAGATGTCTTGGCCTTTGGAAACTTTTGAGCTGGGCTGAGGGGGGTAGATGATGTATGCTCGCCCTGTGGCGCTTGGGTGGAAAGGTCCTTACTGAGGTCCTTGTGTGATAGGATGGGGGTATGAAAACCTCCTGGTCTTGTTGGGCTTCTTTCTCCTTTAGAAAGTGTGGAGCCTTCTCCCTTCCGTGCTGCCGTGCCAGTGCATGAAACAGCAACCTGGAAAGTGTGATAGGGACGACTGGCTGCCGTCTCCCTGCCTTGGCTGATTAATTAACTCTTCAGATTAATTTCCTTTCTGATTACCGCTTGATTAATTCCTCCTAACTCTGCGAGACCTCCTCACCACTTAATCCTCTTTATAAGCCCTCAGAGTGTGATGCTTGAAGTAAACATCAGGCAAAAAAAAAAAAGCAAACACTCTGAAATGCAAACACAACACCACCACAGGCAGGACCCCCTCCTGTGCTGGGACCTGGCCTCTGGGGGGCTGTCCCACGGCACCCTGCCCCAAGGGCTCCTCCACGCTCTCCTTGTGCTGAGCTCCACTTTTCGCATCAGTTATCTGGCGTGTCTGCAGCAAATTGCACAATTTCACTTGTTGAGCCTGATAATTAGTGACAATATCCCAGTAATTTGCAAAGGGGGCAGGAGGAGGGAGCTGTGTTCAGCAGCATGAAAGAAGCTGTTTTTTTTTTCCTCGTTGCTTTGTTAAAGGGAGTGTCTGAAGTCATAAAGCAGTTTTTGATGTATGCAAGAGCACAAGATGCTGCTGCCACAATGGGTTGAGCCAGGTGTCAGGGCTGGTGCTGTCTCACTGCTCAGACCCATGCTGTGGGGAAGGTCCGAGAGGTGTGGGGACAGCAGGAGAGGGAGACAGCTTGGAGGAGAGGGACAGAGGGTGAGTGGGGACACCAATTTGCAGATGGCCAGTGGTGCAGGTGAAGGTGATGGGGTCAGAGTGGGCAGGGTGATCAGGCTGAGCCTTGTCTCGAGTCTGGACAAAATCCTCATGCAGAAGGCGGCAATCCTGATCCTGTTGGGGTTTCTTAATTTAATTTTAATTTTTTTTTTTCATGTTCCTGGGCATCCATTCCCCAAGGCCTCTAGATGCTTTAATAAAATATAAGTAAAAACATAACTTCTGGTGAGAAGAGAAATGCAGCCAAATGAATCCCCAAACAGGAATGAAAGCTTTCCCCCTATCTTCCCTATACTCAATAACCCAATGCGTACCCCTGGGAAACATAGCGTTTAAACAGCACTTTCTTGGCCATTGTTTTTGAGGAATGTTTTGTGGTTGGAAACAAAGCTGTAGTATGCACCAGCTAAGTCCTAGTGAATTTGTTTTTCTCGTGACCTCAGCTGCAATGGATACAGCAAGAATATTTTCCGCCCAAGAGCCAAGCTTGCTTTCTGTTTCGTGGCTGTACAAGCGTGTGTCATCCATAAACGTGACCTAAACTAATGAATTTGGCTGAGTTTGAACTACCAAGTGGAGGAAAATAAGAAAGATGGTGTGTGGATAGAGGCACAGGCAATGATTTATTTCTATGCTGATGGACAACACAAGCAGCTCTTGGAGGTTTTTGGAGCCAATGCTGTTCCCAGCCTGCAGCCTTTGCTATGATAGCCTTACGCAGCCCTGCCCTGTGCTCCCCTGGTGTAATGCTACGGTTGTGATATTTGAATCGGTCTTTAGATCTGCTGGAACCAAATGACTCTGATAAAGGAGATTGAACTGCACACAGAGAATATGCTGTTCTCTTATACACAGTATTAAGTGCAACCCTCCAAGGTTACCAAGGTACAGCGCACAGATTGGGGCAGGCTGCAGCTGGTAATCTTTGGCCATGAAGCCACTTGGGCCCAAGCTTATTTTCCTCTGTGTCACTGCCTCTAAAAAATACTCGTTTTGCCTGTGCGAGCTGTGTTCTAGGGTAGCATATGACAAATTACAGCTGTGCTCTGCTGCATTAGCTTGGACACGCGTAAGTCTGCAAACCAGCCTGGAGTTCCCTTTGGTCAGATATTCCACCTCCTGAATTGCAGAAATGAATTAATGGTCCACTTTGGCTATTTCTGAACTAGTGCGATAATAGTCCTGCCCTGCTGGGGTGGCGTGAGAAAGGGATGAGGTCTGATAGTCCACATCTCTCGGCAACACCAGAGCCATGCATGGCTGAGATTTCTGGCCAGGGAAGTCCCATGTCTGAGCACGTGTGGGCAGAGGGGCATTAGGGGATCTCAGTTGGACACTGGCTCTGCAGCTGACCCAAGCTTCAAGTCTTCCTGTCACCTATTTGTAGTGAAAGCAAAGAGCATCTACAGACTATGCAAAGCTCCCTGATTTCTGGGAACTGGAGGTGCTATCATGGCATGGGAAGTGATTTGTTCTTGCATCTGAGATCTGCAGAAACCTTCTTTTGGGTGTCAGCCAGGTTCTGCATGTGTGACTTCTGTAATCACACCTTTCAATAGGAAAAAAAATTCCCTTTATTTGCCTTTTAATCTCTACTATTAAAGCTTTACTGCCAACTGTTCTCCAATTCCTACAAGGAATGGGGGAGAGTAAATTGGAATCTTTGATCTCCTTTGCTCTACCTCCCCTGTCCTTGCATTGTCTTTAGGGCTATATTTCCTTGGCCACAAAAAAGTCAATATGAAAGTGAGAGGACAGACAGAAAAAAAAAAAAAAACCCAGGATTTATTTTTTGTAGTGGTGAAAGGAGTATGCGTACTGGCTTCAGTAACAGCATTGCCTCAAAGTCACGTACCATCTTTGTGGATGAGAGATGTTCCTGATCGTATGAGGAGTGGGGACTGTTTTCTCCTTATGCCTGTGGTGACTGCTGCCTATCAGACTGGGAGGGGAAATATTTGTGGGGAATCTCTATGGGTACAGGTCAATATAGTATTACAGGCTGTGCCTCTGGACATGCCACTGTTGACAATGCAGGAAGCTTCTTTGGAACCTGTTTGGCACCTTGACATCACCCCAGCAGATGTGATGGGTCACATCCTGAGTCTAGAGTGGGTTGCTGAGCCCTCTGAAGGTGCTGCACCTCTGTCATGGTCAGAGCCTCCCAGGACGAGGCCAGTTCCTCCAGGCTGGCAGGGAACTGATGCTTTCTCAGTCTGTTATTCCTGGAAGGTGATGGAGTAGCTCTGGGGTCACACATTTGGACCTTGTCCCATGACTCATAGTGGGCTCAGCACTTGTGTGCAGGTGTTACTGTGTGAGGAGCTTAGCTGGGTTTCAGGCTGCTCTAGAGGGAGCCTGTCCAAAATCACAGCAAGCGCGAAGCCTGGAGAAGGGCAGCTAATGGTGGGAAGTTCCCCAGCAGTTTGACTGGGTTGAGACTGTTGTCTAGATCAGAGGAAATTAATTTCTGAAAAGGGAAAAAAGGAAAAACTTAGATATTCTGACTATATTCTGAAAATCTAGGCAGAAGCAACTGGAATAGGGGTTGGTAAAATGGCACTGGCACACTTTTTTGGTTTCCTACGCAGCTTGGAAATAGGAGTATGAGAAAGAGATGAAAGGCAGATTTGCAAGAAAGGTGGTAAGTCTGGGGGAGAGGGGGAAATAACAGGCTGAGAAGGATGGATGGATTTCCAGCTCATGCACAGGATCCAAATATGCACATAAATTATTTTGGAGGGATAAAACTGTAGTTTTAAAAAGACATTGCTGCCAAAATCCCCAGAAAAGGTGCTCCAGTGCCCAAGGAAATTTCTCATTTTGTAAGGTGACCAGAGGGTGAATGCACAATCCTTTCAGTACCGCATTGTACCGGAGCCTCCCATGCGTCCCCCTCCCGCCATCCTTCGCCCCCAGGCGACGGCAACTCTGTAAAGATGACTTAGCGCATGAAGGATGTGGTGGGATTGGATCCTAATCAGATCATTACTGCTGCAGTGAAGGAACATAATTTCCCATCCATGAGCCATCACCTTCTTCAGCATCTTCCTTATTTATTTCTAAATATAAATTCTTTTTTTTTTTTTTTTGAATGTGTGGTCAAAAATGAAACCACTCTGTGTAAAAGGCAGGAGGGAGAGGTAAGCCAGGTTTAGACAGCGTGGAAAATGCTTCTTTCTTCAGAATTAAACCCAAGAAAAAACCCCAGACAGTTTGAAATCTAATACTGAGATAGGCACATGCACAAACATCTTAACTACTAACCAAATAGCGTTCCCCCTACATACAGAATCCAGCTACTGGACTTGTTTGTCTGTTTGGCACAGTGGGCTCTCGTGGCCAAAGGCTACAGAACAGAAGGGATGGGAAGAAGAGAACGTATCTAAAAAAAAAACCAACCCAAAACGTATCAAAAAACAACACCGTTGCTGCTGTAACAGTGTGTGGTGGCTGGCTTAAGGCACAGATAATAGCTTTGCTTTCTGTATTGCACATTTAACATCTGGTCTAGCGCTGGTTTCAGCTGGTGGTCTGCAGCGTGCTGGATGTCCCTGAGATACTTAAGAGAAAGGTGACAGCGTATGAGCAGAAGGTACAACAGGAACTTCGAGCTCTTGTAAGGCTCCTTTAGTTATGTCAGAGTAAAGCCTTCGGTAGGTGTGTTGGCCTCCTGTTCTTCATCTCCTTTAGATCGTTGCTTCCAGACAAGGTTAACTTTTTTGAAGTCTGCCCCGATAGAGATGCTCTGGCACTGGGGAGTCTCAGTGCCCAGGTATCAGCTCTTTGAGGGATGTGGGGTGGTTTGGTTTGTTCTCTCCTGCCTCTGACCTTGCAGGTAACCCCTGGGTGATTTAATCAGCTACCTTGGAACGCGTCTTAGTTACAATACTAATTCTGCTAATTCCATAAACAGCAGCTAAAAGCTGCATGGATGGCTAAGGAATGTTGCATGGTGTTACTTGTAGTCTCAATGAAACTGTTCAACTGTGACGCAGCCTTTTAGCAGACAGTGCTGCTATCACTCATTTTTGGGGAACGCCTGGCATTTCCCACAGAGACTCAGAAAATGAAGTTTGCATGTGATGCTGGAGAAACTCTAGAGCTATGAACACTTGGCAGAACTTTTTTTTTTTTTTTAGAAGTCCACAGATGGAAAAGAGCTCCCAACGATCTGCTAGTATGTAGCTAAGCATGACCGGGAGGACCGCAGTTGCACGAACCATCCGCAGTGGCAAGTTGTTGATGCAGACTGATTTAACAGACCTGCTCTTAATCACCTCACCTAGCTTGTGATGCAGTTTTTGGGGTGGAAATTGTAGTCTTTCATGCAGAAGTCTTGTTCTGCTGCAGGTAAACTCTTGGGCTGTGGGTCAGTCCTAGACCATCACATGACAGGATCCTCTCAGTGGAAGCTTGTGTGCATAGAGCTGTGTTTGTGTGTGGGTAGTACCAGATAACTGTGTTGGAAGGGGACTGTCCCGCTTACGGAAATACGGTTTTCTGTGTTTTAAGGTGGCTGCCAGAAAAGATTATGGTTTTGCTTGTGTGTTTTCAAAGGGCAGGAGGAAGAGCCTGGAGCAGGGAGATCCTGCTGGGGTGGCTTAGGAGCGCTCTGCCTACATAGAGCTGTCTCAGCAGCATCACCGTTCCCCACTTGAAATGCTAAATTATTCTTCTCCTCTGTTGTGCAATTGTTTTATGTGCTTTTCTCAGCAAAATCAATCAAGAATTGATAATTTATAAGCTCTCGTTTGGCTTTTTCACTCTTCAAGGGGAAAAAAGAGAAAGACAAAGCAGAAAGCAATGCCACAAGTAAAGGAGTGGGGGGGATGCAGAGCTGAGCACCACCTCCCTTGTCTGTGGGGTCTGAGGATGCACATTGCTCATGCTGATGAGGTGGTCGGTCTCTGCTGCTGACTCCCTAAGGGTCTGCCCTTGCTGCCCACTCAAGGAGTGATGAGGTGAGCCATGAGCATGCCTGTAGGACAAAACAGGGGCTCAACCTTGAGAGGTACCAAGCATGGTCACTCCCAGCAAAGTTATCTGAGCGTGAGCGAGAGCAGAGCATTGCCAGATTTGTGAGTTTCTGCGTGTACAGAGTGCCGTGGAAAGAGGGAGATTCGACTCGGCAGGTAGAAGGAGAAAGCTGGGTCAGCTGCCATCCCAGTTTACACCGTAAAAGAAATACCCTGTGGCAGCATATTCCACACTTCAGAGCTTGAGCCCTGCCTGCTGTCACGCACACCCCCATGAACGCAGGGATGCATCCTCCTGCCTGTCCACCTTCCCCCAGCCGCTGCTGCCCTGTGGGCACACATCCTATCTCCATCCCACCCCACCGCCTCCACGCGATCCTCCCTGAATTGCAGTGAGGACACAGGAGGGAGGAGCCGTGTCCCCTGGGAGCTGCCCTACTTTGGGAATTTTGGGGAAAAACAAAGCAGTGTTATCTTAAAATAGAGACAAACGTGATAGCTTTATAGAAAGATAAGTAGAATAAGGAGACACTGCTTAGATAAGTGGATAAATACTTAGGTACTGTAAATAACTGTGTAGACAGATGGGCGCACAACCAGTCCATGGGCATGGATGATATCAGGATGCTCTTGTAGAAATAGGAAGGAGGCACACTAGTTATATTGTCCTGATCCTGCTCTCAGCTGTTTGTCACCCTTACTGATGTTCCTGCCAGAGCAGTCATTTGCGTGGTGAGCTCCTGCTTTTTCTTGGGAAGGCTTGATTTCTCATCTCCAACTCTGTAGCTTTCCAAGCATTGCATCTCCAATTTGGAGAGCAGCCTTGGAAGAGAGAGCTTAATATAAGCCAGGAAAATCCATTTATGAAAACAGCCCAATTCGGACCTGCTTCCAGTTCTGCTCCTGTGGGTTCCTTATGCAGCAGGACGGGGGGAGATGAGCTGTGGGGAAACCAGCCTCGGCAGCTGCCTGCCCCCCTCCAGTGCTTTGGTACCCACTGGAAGCTGTGGCATGTGTTGTGCTGCCTCCTCTGCCTTAGAGGGGTTTAATCCTTTAGCAGATGGTCTAGAAATGCAAAACAAAGTCTCAGAGTGGACTGTTGACATCCTTCATTTGTAGGCTGTTCAGAATTTGATTCAAATCGTCTATATTTGTCCTGGGTGTTTCAAACCATGCTTTGGAGAACTTGGCTGGGAAGGTCTGGAGAACTGGCTGCCTCCCAAAGCTTTCCTGTTACAGACACTCCTGCCTCAGTTTTCAGCTCTTGTGCTTCTACGCATGACCTGCAACAGAAGCACAGTAGTTGCTTAAATGGAGAGATGTGAGATTTTTGTGGTTTCCTCAAAAGAGTTCGGCGTTCAGCTTGGCTCTAGAAACGGCAAAAGTTGGTGTGGGCGCTGTTTTTTTTTTTCAGAGCAGTTATGTCTTCTCCTTTCTGGTAGATAACTTTTTACTTTATCTGCCCTGGCTTCTTGATGTAACCAACACTGGTCTATCCCACTGGAAAATAGATGTTACTAGATGGGGTCAATAGCTGATATAACCATGTCAGTCATGTTAAGTGATATCACGTGAAGTGATTCTGAAAGCTTCTCTTAACCTCTTTATTATTTTTCTGGTTGCGATTTAGCCAAGGATATAGCTCAGCAAATGATTTTACTATGTACCAGTCTCTTCTGTAAGAAACTTCCCATTCTCACCCACTGACCCCCACTTTAAAGGAAAGCCAGCAAGATTTCATTACCACTTTACCAACCACCTGCTTGTTAGCAGAGGAGGGCCAAGACTTGTCCATGCTTCTGAGAACAGACTCTACTCCCACCTTCAAAGTTGTGACCGGTTGTGAGTAAAAGGTGAAAAATACCCCAGATCCCCAGGTTCCAAGCCTTCCTGTGACAGGCTACTGGCAAAGACGTGTTGGTTCATAGCACTACCAGAGACTGTACCAAAAGCTCTGTTAAATATAGAAGAGCTGTGCAACGCCCCCATGTGCTGGACGTTCAGTCTGTTCCTTGCTGCATGCCGAATGAGGGACACGGTGGAACTGCTTGTTCTTGCTGCTGTTAAGTGGAAGATGCTCACTATCTTTTTTGTGTCATCCTTGTGAGAAGTACGTTTGGGCTGGACAGCATGCATGTATCCCCTGGTGAAGATTCATCTTAGCCATGGAAGAAAATTCTGGACTAATTCATTGGGGAATTATCAGGACATGGGTTTTCTCTATAGTGCCTTCACATGGTCATTGGGCAGCAGAAGTCCCACTGGATCCATGTTTTGGTTTATGCCTGTTCTTTGGCGATTCTCATTAGAAAACATGCTTTAGAAGAACTTGGTGCTTCCAGCAATAAGTCTTGAGGATCTGGTCCCATCTTGCCATGACTTATCTCCCCCTGCATCCTACCCTTCTCCCACCTCTCATTGTGCCACAGCTGCAAACGAAACCATCAGCTCCCTGCACCATGCCACTATCAGAGCTGCAGATTGATAGCTCCTGGTTGCAGAACACTTGTCAGGGCCTTGACAGGCTGCTCAAGGTTGCCTGATGTTGCAGGGTGGAGGTGGAGGGAGGGAGCCAGCGAACTGCGTGCTCACGGTTTATGGCCCTCCTGGTGGGACTGGTAGGCAGCCTGGCATAGCAACCGCTCAGGGCATTTACTAAGAGATTTATGAGTTTGTAATTTTCAGAGGCCCTGAAGCAAAAGTGTCTTTAATTAAATTTTGATTCTCTCTCCTCTTTCTCCCCCTCCCCACTCCCGTCCCTGCCTGTGGTTTGTTTACTGAGACCCAGCAAAGCTTTCGGAGAACAGGTAGGAGTCTTTGAGCGTAGCCAAGAGGAGCAGAGGATTGCAAAGCAAACAAGCAGATGGCAGATATGATAAAGCAGCCCCCGGTCGGCTCTGCCAAGCTCAGAGAGGGCTCTGTAATGCAGTTCAAGGGTCCCACAGTAAGAGCTTCCTGCATCCCTCTGCTCCAAACATGGAATTGGCAAGGTGTCCGAGAGACCGATGGCCAAGCCATCTTCCTATGTTCTTATTTGCCCAGTGCTCGGATTCTGGCAGCACTTAGGGCTACCTGGAGGGTGGGGGTGTTGGGGATGAGACTGCCTTACGTTGCTCTGTGTTGCTGTGGCTGACACGCACGTGCAGCTGTGCATATCTGAGTGGTGATCCCCTCTAGAGGGGGGGAACACAAACCCAAAAAAAAGCAGACAGCCCCCATATATTACTATTTTGTTTTTCTTTAAGATGAGAAACTGGTCTGGCCTTTGCGGTATACTGTGAAGGGAGTAGGGGCGGGTACCTCCAGGAGATGCTGCCTTGGTATTGCCTAGGACTTCCCCCATTGCCAGTCTTATTTTGTGATCCCTCCCCAGCCACTGACTCAGTGGCAGTGTCCCTACCCAGCCAAGCGATGTCAGCCCCGTGAATAGGTTTCTATCAACCCACTCAGCCCTAAAGAGCTGCAGTTAAAAGTCTCTGGAGACGTAATTGTGTCTGCGTAACAGCAGCGATGATTTCCTTGAGAGGTGGGATGGAAAGTGGCTCCATTCCATTACTTCTGCAGGGACTTGATAGCTGCTTCTAGAAAGGGGCTTGGTAGTGGTCCAGGTGCCTCCACCACCACAACTCTCCCTGCCTTGTGCTGCTTTCCGGTCGCACGCTTGTTCTGCCTGCACGCTCGAGCTGTGGTCTGTAGGGTGCTACCAGCCTGATGGGCCCCTCTGGGCAGGGGAATTTGGGAGTGGGCTTGGCAGGGTCTGCTGCAGGATGCTCTGGCATCCTGAAGTGGGCTTTGTGCAAGGGGCACTTGGCCTAATGCTCAGCAGACACGTGCTACTCCCAACTAGAAAGCCACCAGCCATGTGCAAGCTCTCTCTTTCTTTATTTTTTTCTTTCTTTTCTCCTCATCACCATGCTGTGGGTGAGGATGCTGTTTATCCCACTCACTCCTTCCTGCTCCCTCAATGGTGCAGATGGAGAAATCGCTCGACCTCCGCACGTCTTCAGGTCTGGCTTCCCAGCATGGATGTGTTGTCGTGTCTCTTGTCGTGAGCTACAAAGCCATCAAGCAAGGAATGTGTTTTGGGGGCATGGGGTGTGGAGCAGGGAGACAGCGCTTAGTCACAGAGGTAAATGCCAAACACCCCATCTTTCTCTGCCCTCGTGGCTCGCAGGCTAACGCGAGGCAGCTTCCCTCCCACCTGCCTTCAGGATGTTGACGAAGTAGCTTGGGGGTAGGATGTGGAATATGTGTAGGGAGACAGGGATTTGGCTGGTGATGGCTCTTACGCTCTCATGCGGTAAATGCTGGCAACTGAGGCTGCAAGAACCAGCAGAATCAAAAAGATTCTGAAGGTCTTGCCTTAATGTCCCTTCTTGTTTTCAGGCTATTACTTGTGCCAGCCATACACTGTTGTGATACTCAATCTCTTGTATCCTTTCAAGAGTCCTTTTTAGTAGTGTTTTTCCCTTCTTCATGCCTCTCTCCTGGCAATATGAAGACGTTTGTTTCGATTCTGCTGCCTTCAGGGATGGGACCATGTTCAGGTGCCTCTGGTCTCATATGGAGCTTCACATGACTTCTCCCCATTCCCCAACCACCCACTGCAGCATGTCCATCTGGTTCACTCCCACCCCTCATTTCATTTCTGAAGCTGGTCTGTTTCACTGGTGTCTTCCAGCCAGAGGCCAGCATCTCGGTTAGCTCCTGACGTTGTAAAGGACAGAGGTGGATCTGGGGGTGATTCCCCTTGAGGGAAGCTGGGAGATGAGATGTGCTCTGCCCCAACTTCCACGCTCGCGCTGGGCACCAGCTGCTTGCTTCTCAACTGGAATTGGTAGATGCTGCGTTTCTGCAGACCAGCCTGCTTGCTTTAAATTGCAATTTACACTCTTGCTGCATGAAAAATCTCATCTTAAAAAGCATTGGTGTCGGGCTGACAGGGTGGCAAGAGGCCGAGCATTTCTAGCTGGGTGCTGGAGGACTCACAGAGAGGGAAGGCGCTGGGAGGCGCAAGGCAAGCTCCTTGCAAGGGCCGTGGCAGGGTTGGGACTGCAAACCCAGTAACGCAGTGACAGGCGATGCGTTTGCTAGCGCCCGTATTGAAATGCAAGTGGTGTTCCTCGCTGACCTCCGATGGGAGCTGCGTCCATGCCTGTAGCTCACCGGTGAGGAGGGGAGGTGTTGCGCTGTTTAGAAAGGGAAATTTCCCCAGGCCTTGGAGGAATTAATCATTTTATATGCTGGACTCTTGCCTTCTGACTGATCTATCTGAATTACAGATTAACTGGCAGTGTGGGGACAGAGGAAGCCATTTCAATGAATAGCTCTCTAATTTATTAAAGGGGTTGTTTGAGCTGGTGGATAGACAACGCAGCGAGTTCTCTAAGTGGGGAATTGTTTTCTGTCCCCCTCTGCATTTCCCAACCTTTTATCCCATGCTTGTTTTATATATGTGTTCACAGGACCCCTCTCAAACTTAATGAGGGTTCCAGCAAGGCAGGTGGAAACCCCAAACCAGCAATACTCATTGCAAATGAGCTGTCAGCTCCCAGAAAGTTGTAATTTCAGACCCTTTCCCTAGGGGCCACTTCTGTGACTTTTAAGCAAAACCACCACCTTTACGACCAAGGACTGTAAATTTTGGAGTAAAGCGTGACACCTGTGTATTGATGCTGCAGTTGGTATTAGTTGACTCAAAAGCATTGGTCCCTTTCCAATCAGTTCTGCCTTGAGAATGTCAAGGGCTTCCCCCCTAACCTGTAAGTCTACATCAAGCTCTTGAAAACCTGCAACACCTCATTTCTTTAATGATTTTCCCTTTAGCAAATGTTGATCCCTGGACTTTCAGCAAAGCTTGATACCTCCAGTGCCATTATTGATGTGAGCATCGTGGGCTCGGGAGTAGCAGGGCTGCCCAAACCCTGGCCCTGCTTCCTCTCCCAATTGCTCAGCATGAAGGAAAAAAGGATTTGTTTGTTTGTTTGTGGATATTTCAGACGTGGACTTCATATTCCAGAAGAGTCTCATAATATTGTGGGAGCAGATTCAGGATTTAAACCATTATACAAGTTAAATACGTTTTGATTCTGTAAGCACCACACTATTTATCTTGGGATAGAATAAATCTGAGAGACTGATATCACTGCGGCAGATCACCTCAACGAAGACTATGGAGGGGTAAAAAAAAAAAAAAAAGAACTGACTTTCTGAAAGGTAGAAGTTTTAAATTTTCATTGCCCTCGTGCATGAACTAAGCCAAACTCTGGTTGCAAGGATTTCTTATTATTTGTTGACCATGTAAGGATTTGTCTGTTGGACTGAAAGTAAACATCATGGGTCTGATTTTAAGTTTGGGTCTACAAATTCACACCCTGAGCGAATGCAATTGCTCGCTTGCTGGCAGATACTGGGCATGCGGGTTGTCTTCTGGAAGTGAACCCAGTCCGTTGGCATCTGCAGCCTCAATGGCTGCTTGATGTTTTCATAAAGATCCCATTTAAAAACAAAAAGGTCAAAAGTTTAGCAAAAAAGCAACAGCCGAAAACTATTTTTGTTTGAAAAATTACAAGCAGTATTAATTACTGCATGAGATCCAGATGGCGGTACTGACCAGTTTAGTTTCATGGTCCAAGAAGGATCTTGAAAAAAAACCAAGAAGAAAAACACAGCGCAAAGACAAACCATGTGTCATGCCAGGTACTTTCCATTTGAAACCTCTGAGTAATGCAGAGTGGGGCATTTATTTATTTTTTTAAACGCATTTTTTTTGTCTTGACAGAATATTAAACCAAAATAAGGAGGCCTGAAAATTAATGTCCTGTAATGACAGCAAAATCCCTCAGTGTCTCGGGAGTCTCATAAATTGGATATTTGGAAAGGGGACGCACAGCTCCCTGGGCTCAGAGGGGCTCTGGTTACGGCTGGAGAAAATAAACCTTCTCGGCACAGGGGCAACCGGGCTCTGGGGAGAAGGCGCTGGTGTCAGCATGAAGTGATGTGGCTGGAAGATAGCCTCATCAGGCTAATTGATCTGGAGCCTTTGCCTTTCCTGCCAGGGCTGCCTGTCTCCTTACCCATAATCCCCACCCCTTTGATGGCCCGTCAGGAATATGGGACTTGGCCCAGTTTTACGTCCATCCAATAACATAATGAAATTGATAGTGACACTTCCATTGGCACTAATTTCAGTAAGAGATTGGAGCCAGAGGACAAGCGGTTTGCTTTCATGGTGTCTAAGCTTTCCAAGTAGATCAAGATGACCCAAGACTGATATTGCAGCGGCCAAGGCGTGGGAAGCGGAGTGGTGGGAGGGGGACAGAGGCAGCCGGTGGATCTGGGCAAGGAGCTAATGAGAAATATGCCCAACGCTTGCCCTCAGTGTGTGATGGTCCTGGCTGGTGGGAAGTGTGTGTTGCTCCTCTGGCTTGTGCTGCAGAGCTGCTGCTGGCAGGGCTTTCTCTCCGTGGATGGTATTTATTAAGCAGCGTTGGGCACCAGTCTCGGCAAAGGTCAGGAAAACCCTCGGGCAGGAGGGTAGTAGTGGTTCCAGCTGTTGCTTGCCTCTGTGATTCGTGGTGGTTTGGGTATTTCCTTGGCTCAGGTCAGCAATACAGCAGCAGGCTGGACATGCTGGTGGTGGAGCTGCCGGTGGAGCCCCTCACCGAGACATCACCGGTGGCCCCCTTGTGCTAAGGGAGCTCCACGCTGAGTGGGTTGGATACCATGTCCCAAAACTTTCATCCAATGCTGGCCACAGTGTTGAAGATGATGCGGTTGCCGCAGCCTTAATGCACACCGTGTGCATATTCGTTACTGGCTAAATTGCAGGGTAAGACTGAGGTGTAGCTTAAACCACCTCAGCTTTTTTCTCTGTTTTGCAGCTGTTCAGCCAAGGTCTGGTTTGAGGTGGGGGAGAGCATCGCCTTGGTGCTGAGCTGGAGTTTGCAGAAGATGGCCCCTTGACACCTCGCCAGCAGCCCTTTCTCCAGCCTCACGCTGCGTTCGCACGTTCACCCAAGCAAGGGCTCAGGAAAAATGTTTATCAGTTTGTCACAGTCTCACTCTGCAGTGGCTGGGGGCCAGGAGAGAGGATAAAAGCCTTGGGCTGATGATAAATTGGAAATGCAGAAAGGAAATGCGTCTGCTCAGCGCTGAGTGTGCAGCCCTGCACCAGCCTTGGGTGTTTGTGTGGGGTCACTCGGCCCCTGGGTGCTGGATGCTCATAAGGAGGCAAAAAGCCATCAGGGGACAAACTTTTTAGCAGGGCCTTTTGTAATAGGACAAGGGGTAATGGTTTTAGACTAAAAGAGGGAAGATTTAGACTAGGAAGAAATTTTTTTACAGTGAGGGTGGTGAAACACTGGCTCAGGTTGCCCAGACAGATGGTAGATGCCTCATCCCTGGAAACATTCAAGGTCAGGTTGGATGGGGCTCTGAGCAACCTGATCTAGTTGAAGATGTCCCTGTTCATTGCAGGGGGAGTTGGACTAGGTGACCTTTAAAGGTCCCTTCCAGAACAAACCATTCTATGATTCTACGGCCATATGGAAGCCCCTGGGTGTTTACAGCCATGGGCTCCTGAGGCTGGGGGGAAAGCAGACGCTGCTGCTGTGTTGCCCGTATCCCCGTGTTGGTAGGACTGTCCCCCCTTGGTGTGCTTAGCAGCAGATCTGGGCATGCCTGGATACCCATGAACCCGAAGCAAGCCGCCATCCACTTGGGAAAGGGTGCGAGTGAGCAAGCATCTCCCCTTTGACAAGTGCTAACATGACCAAGGGCTCAGCAAGTGCATGTTAGCGCTGCTCTTACGTGGACAAGGTCTGTTGCTTTGGGAGACATCTCCGCATCTCCTGTATGGAGCAGGGGAAGGGCTGCGGATTGGATCTGCAGATCCCGAAACTTTCCTCTGGAGTAGCCAGGAGCGAGGAGGCAGCTGCACGTGGGAGGACTGGGGGGTGCTGAGGTGCCGGGGCCTCCTGTAGACAAGCTGTAGGAAACGCCGCAGTATATAAAACACATCTTGCGAACAGAAGAGATTAGAAAGCTGATATGATGTTATTCCGATTGATTTTGCTGTTGTATTTATACCTGGAGGTAAAGAGCAGACATACTGGAAATCAATTGGCCCTGTGCTCTTCCCCACTCCCTCTGCAGCGCTGTTTGAATGAAATGCTTATATCATTTTTACGGTGTGTCTGTGATAGGGATGAGTGAGCCAAGAGATTAATAGGTGCTGCTGAGGCCTTTACCCAGCCGCTGCCCGGCTCTCCCCTCGTAAAGCCTGCACCGCTCTGGAGTTCAAGGTGCCCCTGAGGTGACAGCTTGGTGACTTTGTTTGGAAAAAAACAAGAAGCAAATCTCTAGTCAAGAGGAAGAACAGGGGGCAAAAAAAAAGGTAAATGGCAATAAGTGGAGAATTTGGGCCAAGGAGGATGGTTCCCAGCGCTGGATCTGGGTGCAGTGGGATGATGGAGACCTGGGGGAAGAAATGAGGTTTTGGCTTCAAATGGAACCAATCCCTTAGAGAGGGGTGGAAGTGATGGCCTTGCGCATGGGAGATAGGGCAATAGGGACCTCATTTTGATGTTTCATTGCACATCTGGTACCAAACATCCACCCAAATGCCCCATCAGCCCTTTCTGAGCCTTGACCTTGGGGCTGGGACAGGAGGGCTGTGGTGGGGCTATGTGAGGACTTTGCCTGCACATAGTTGCCACAACCCCAAGTTCCCCTACTCGCTCCTCCTGCTTCATCCAGGTGAGTGTTTCTCTGCTCTGGGAGCTGCTGCTGCTGGTTGTGCCATGCCAATATGCCATCTTAGGAGGTTTCTCTGTAAGGATGGATGTGTTGGACCCCAGCTGGCTCCTTGCATCCCACGGGGAGCATGCACACCCAGCAGTGGGAAAAATTGGCTTGTGACCAGCAAATGGGGAAGGCAGTGGGGGGAATGGTAGAAGGTGAGTGGGGATGGTCTGAATTTCAGCACTGGTAGCACCAGACGAAATACTATCTTCCTCCTCACAGCAACAACAGAACAAAACACACTTTTCTTCCTCTCCTGTTGTCTGTACTACTAGCTAGTTGTTTCACCTGACCTCAGTGGTGAAAGCCTTTTCCTGTTGGCAAATAAAGTGGCTTCCCAGTCTCCATCCCCTGTTCTGTGTGGAAAGATGCTGTTTTGTTTATACTTAAAGATTGGGATCTAAAATGTTCTCCTGTTTACAGCGCCTTTCCTGGTTATACGCTTTCACAGAATCACATGGGGTTGGAAGGGACCTCTGGAGATCATCTAGTCCAACCCCCCTGCCAAAGCAGGTCCACCTAGAGCAGGTTGCACAGGAACATGTCCAGGTGGGTTTTGAATGTCTCCAGAGAAGGAGACTCCACCACCTCTGGGCAGCCTATTCCAGTGCTTCTGAGCTGAAGAGGTTTGGTACTGCTGGGCCAGGAGCTTTAATCCTAGATGTAAAAATTCCTGCCTTGCCTTCCTGCAGGTGCTGGCTGGCTTTGCTGTCACACATGGCCCTGCCTTGTCAGATCCCTCCCTTTTTAATTATCAGATTGTCTTGTCGTTTTTACTGTAAGCATTTTCTGTTGCTTGTTCTGCTGGATTTATGCATCTGTGCCATCATGTGCATTGACTTTATATTTTATATGATTGGATCTTAATGTTTCCATTTCTGAGAGTGAGTGCTTATAGGATTTGTGTCTAAGCTCGATAAATAAACCTGAGAAAGGCTGGGGTGGAAAGGATGTGGGAGGATTGGAAGAGGTTTGGGGATCCTCTACCCCTTGATGAGGCTGGAGGGATGCTCCATGCTGGGACTGTCCAGGCGGCTGGAGGCCGGCATGGGCAAGGGGACGAATGTGCAGGGCTGCTGTTTTCTCCTTTGCAAGAACCTCCTTCTCTCCCTGCAAACACCTGAAAAAATCAGAGAGAGAAGGAAATGTCAATATGTAAAGAGGGAAAGGGGCTTTTGTAAATGGCAGCATTTTGGCAGACTGTTTCATCAAGAAAGATCCTGAAGTGTAGGGACTGCCTGTGTAGGGATTGCCCCCTGACAATGGAACTGACAGCCCTTTTTTTATACGATAATGCATCTGTAAAAGAGGGTGGAAGGTGGCAGCAGAGTGAGGGAAGAGCCACGTGTCCAACCCGAGTGGTGGTGGGTGCAGGGTACCCAGACCTGCTCCTCACTCCTTCTCACCCTGAAGTGCGGTGGGATTTGCAGCTTCTCAAATGGTCAGGGCACCAAACCCATCATCTCATTCAGGAGTGCAGAAAATGGATTGCTTCTTGTCATTTTCTCCTGCCTTTGCTGCTGGAAGGGTGGGAAGCTGAGGATTTGGAATAGACCCTTTCAAGAGCTTGAATTTATGTTTTCGAAGTCTTTATCTATATGCAAAGCTCAAGGATATGACCTTTCATATGTGCTGTTTTCCCAAAATGCTGATGGGAGAGTCTGCACCCCATGGGCCATGGCAGAGGAGGGGTTGGCACCTTTGCAGGCTCCGCAGTTGGTCATGGTGTGGTTCCAGCCAGAGCTGTGCTGTATAGGCCATCTTCTCCAGCAGTGCCCTCCAGCTCCCATGGCACATTGCAGGGGTTGTGCAAGGATGTCAGGATACCCCAGGGTGAATTTGGGGCAGGGAGACAGAACTGAGCTGTGTGGGTGTCGGAAAAGCCTCTTTGACCTGGTTGAGGTGGTGGTGACAAAGCAAGCGCACAAGGAGCTGGAATAAGGGGGATCTCTGGTTAAAGTCCAGTGTTTTGTTCAAGTTGAGGGATCTGCTGTGGCTTAGGGGAAGAGGCACCACGTGATGGATCATCCCACAATGGATAGTTGGGATTGGTGACCCTAGGGATGAGGAGAGGCGGCTGTTTCCCATTGCAGGAGGGCAGGGGACGTACTGGAGCCCACAGCAGGCTGGCTCCAAGCAGGTTCCACGCAGCCACCAAGAGCTAACTTGGCCCTGTGCCCACATCTGCCAATAAAAATTAAGAAATTGATTTCCTTTTGTTTGCCTGACAGGACGAGGCTCTCTTTATGAGACAGTAAATGCAATCTTGCTCTGAGCACGGCTAGATTTTTAATTGTATTTGTTGTGCTTTCACTTATTGTTTTATGAGTTTCAGTCCCTTTCCTTGCTGGTGCAGAGATCAGCCCTGGGGGATGGTTTAATTTCAGCTTCAGCAAAAGGTTGGAATTTTTTTTTAAACACTTTTTGTTTGTTTTCCTGATGAGCTGAAGTTTGGGGTTAGTTTTTTATCTGTGTTAAAATAAACGTGTATGTGCATATGTACAGCTCTGAGTTGTAAAGCTAGGCTGAGAGATCCTGTCTTGAAGTTATCTACTTGCCAGCTGGTGATATGGCCCTTTGAAGAACAGCATTTATGATTAAGATCAGGGGAATATGGAAGTGCCAACAGAGTTTTGAAGTCAGAGGAGTAGGGGATTTTATATGTAATACATTTTGGAGTTTAATGAGGTCTGCTTCAGTGCTTGCTATACAATGCACGGTGACCCACTTTATTGGGAGAGCACTTTTTTTTTTCTGGTTATGGGTCATATACAGTTCCTAATTAAGTAGGTTAATTATATGGCTGCTTTATATTACATGGGCAAATGTGGATGGCACAATTAGCCCTTGCAGTGATCATTTTTGATCAGAAATGATGTTCTGAATGATGGTTCCCTGAGGCATGGGTGGTGAGGAGAGGATTGCCCTGCAGCCCTGAGCGCTCACCTCCTTGCTCTCTGCTTCAGAAAACTCTGCATCTGTCCTGAGAACATGGCCTGGGATGTGGATGGGATTGTCCTCTCTAAAACCACGTGGAGAGATCATGGCCCCATCCTGGTCCAGTGCTGCACCTGGGGTGCCTCGGGTCTGCAGTCCCAGCGAGGTCCTTGCTTGGACTTTCTTTGGAAGCATCAATAGGGGAAAAGCCTTCCCTGCTGAGGGCTCTTTGGATGCAGGTGAATAGTGCTGCAGCCTGGGAGAGTTCTGAGCAGTGTCAGGCCCTGTAGTTAAAAGTCCTTGAAAGAAGTTTCTTTAACCTTTCCCTTCCCAGCCCGGCAGCGGCTGAGCCCCTGCAGCATCCCTGGGTTATCTGTTTCAGTGCTCAACCATCCGTACTGCTAGGCATTAGGGAAAACATTCAAACCCTAATCTCCCTCAGTGCAATTTAAACCTATTATTTCTTGTTTTATCCCCAGTGGACCTGGAGAACAGCTATTATATTTCTCTTTGCTGCAACCTTTTACATATTTGAAGGCTGTTATCACGTGTCCCTTCAGTCTTCTCCTCTCAACACAAAGTATAATTCTTTCAGTTTTCCCTTGGAGGTCATGTTTTCTACACCTTCGATCATTTTTGTTGTTTTGGAGAGGTTACTGTGATAGCAAGCTGGAGTTTTTGTTGTTCTTTACCTGTCTGCCTTGGAGCATTCATTATGTTACGAATGTGTATGAAGTGACCATTATCTTATCTTCTCCAATCTGTGGTTATTTATAAAGTACCCTATATTCCTGAGCCTGTGTTTTATCAGAAAATATAGCTCTTAGCCTTGATAAATAATTTACCATTATGATATGATCATGCAAATAGGAGCTCCCTAAGCTATTTATTATTATTTGCTTTATTTTTCTTAAGTAACAAGTTGTCCATATAACACTGTGAATGAACTAGGTGATTCACAGACATGGACTAAAAAGTATATCCTGTTTCACAGGGCTTTCAGATAAATGAGGAGATGAAGGAAAACACCAAGCAAAACTCCAGTTTGGCCACGGGGAAGAGGGCTGAATAGAGAACGATAGGAGATTTTCTGAAAAGCAGAAACTGGGGGGCAATCTGGAAGAGTATATGCTCAATATTTGCAGAGATGATAATATCAGGATGGATACAAAGCAAGAAGAGCTGGGACATTGCTGGGATGGATGGAGTATAGCCTGACCAGGAGGCTGAGGGAAGAAAGAGGGTGGAGATGAGGCCAGGAATGGTGGTGTTTGAATGAGGCGTCTTTCTTGGGAAAGATGAGCTGGCTGTAGAGGAGGTGTGGGAGGGAAGGGAGAGCAGCATTGCTCCTTGTGACGTTTCCAAAAGCAACGTTTTCAAGCTGTCTTGCTGCTCTTTTGTTAACATCAGATTCATTTTGATCCTAATTTTCTGGTTTCATTGTGGTTGACTCTCCCATTGGCACTGCAAAGGGGCAGGTTGGCAGTGGCTGTAATGCTGGGCTGAAGCAGAGCTGACCACCTCTTCACCCTGCGCAGCCCTAATATCTCCCCAGCCTTTCCCTGCAGCTCTCTGGCTCCATCACTGCTGTTAACATTTCTTCCCTGGTAGGAAAACTGCCTGGGGTTAGCATGGAGAGCAGTTGAACTCTATCTTTGCAGGCAGTGTGGATGCTGCTGGCTGGTGAGAAACCTGCTTGGATGGAAGGAGAGCCATCGAAAGCCTTTCAGAGTAGAGATGTAACATGTTTGATGCTCAGAACATATGAAGGCTTCTTAAAGTGTTAACAAGTAGACTCTTTTTATAGTTAATATCCACAGTATGTTTGTCCATAACACAGGCTGAGTTATTCACAGAAACAGCTACTGCATCACTCTTTAGATTTTAAGTTCCAGAGGAGCTCCAAAATATTTTATATTGTGTTTTAAGGTTGTACGATGGTATATCAGGAGTTACCCCAGGCTACCCTTGACTATTATTCTGCATTTTTACAGTACAAAACTGGCTTATTTTCTGTATTCTTCGGTGCATTTCTCTGTCAAGAGGAAAGCAAACTTAAATCTTAAAATCTGTAGTCTCTTTCTCCTTTTACTCCATTTTTTCCTTTTAACCTTACCTGGAAAATGCACTGCTGACATCGGTGAGAATTCTTCCAAATAAAGCCATTTGTCATCATTATATATCAGAAAATCAACCTCTTTACCTACTTAATGGCAAAAAATATATGTTATTGCCAAGACAGATTAAAAAAGTTGAAGTCTAGGTAGCTGCTTTATTTCCAGGAGTTACTAATGGCAGTATATATTTTGAGTGTCGGAGCAATAGTCAAACCTATAAAAGTCATCAGTGATGGCTTGATATCAGTGATGCTTTTAAAGTTTGTTTCAGGCTTGTGCAGAGAGTCCAGCGCTTGTCTGAGTCTCAGAGGGGCAACAGAATGGCCGTGTGCTTAGAGGCAACTGGGTCTGTTTGTTGGCAAGGAAATTGCCATCAGAACATCAAGTAATAGATGCTGGCTGTGCTTCATTCCACAAGTACCTGACCTCCTTGATCATGCCATGTCTTTTAACCTGCTTGTGCCAGAGGGACACTGCTGTGATCTGTGTTCCTTAAAAATGAGGAGGTGCTGTGCAAGCAATGACAGCAAGGCTTACATGCTGGCAGGGCTTTGTGAGCCCCCAAAAACTACCAGCAGGGTCTGTGCCAGCATGACGAATGTCCCGTGGTTGCTTATGAAACCAACCATGTCCTTCCAGTACTAATGCTGTAGGAGATGTCCTCTTTGCTCCTTGTCACAAAGGTGTGATTTCTGCTCTCAAAGCAGAGGACAACAAAGACTTCCTTCATATCATTCACTAGAAAGGCCTTTCACATTCCACTGCATGATTAGGTACACCTTCCTTTGAAGTAACACCTTGGCTGCTTAGGGAAAGCAATAATCCCTCAATAGCCTCTCCATCTGCTCCACTGCAAGAGAGATCTTTATGATCTCCCCTCAAACTATTTACCCCAGTCTGTACCAGCTGATATTTTTCTGACTTGTTCTGTGAACTTGAAATGCAGAGGTCTCCCCTTCCCGCCGCTGCCGGGCCATCCAGTGGTGCAGGGTATGGCCAAAGGGACGTGCGCGCACCGTGCAAAACCCAGTCCTTCTGGTTTGCATGCAGAGACTTTACAGTGTGGAACAACGAAAGTCATTTAAACTGAAATTGCCTGTTTGCTTTTTGTGTTTGGAGAAATACAGCGTGCGTAGTCCCAACAGAGGCATCTTGCGGCAAGAGCTGAATTTTGCCTTTGTGTCTCAAAAGCTGGAAGTCACGCTGGCCCAGGGAGTAACGTAAAAAAAAAGCCAGAACCTGCCAGAAGGAATTCACAGTAAAGGGAGAGACATTTTTCTCCCTGTGACTAAAACACCTGTCACGGCTGCTAGGACTCTGCTAATTACACAATAACTTTATTATATCCCACTTGGAAGAATAAACAATACTTGAAGCTCCAAAAATGAACAGCCTTTAGACTAGATTAATGCAGGCAGAATGACTGCACAGAGCCGGTGTTCGCCCTGCCCTCCCAAGAAGCTCTGGAGAGTGAAATGGCTTGAAGACTCCCTTCTTTGTTGCTAGTGCTACATAATAAAGTAATTGTGCAATTAGAAGTAGATTACTGATGGGAAAGAGACATTTTCTATGCAACGTAGGTTAAAGGCTGGCCTCTCTAAATAGGTTTGAAGCCTCAGTGCAGCATCTCTGCTTGTTTTTGCTTGAGCTTCTGGTAGCCCCTAGTAGCATCCAGACAGGAGAAAAGGACCATCTCTAGTTGAGTGTGGTTTTTCTTTCCATGTGAACATATAAAGGTGGTCCTCATAGAAGGTTGCAGTGCAATCCCTGTGTTGCCCAGCTCCTCAGGATGCCATGTTTAAGCAGCATGGATTAAAGGGTTTCACCTCATGATGTAGGTGTTTGTGCCATGGGCTGGTAGGTCGGGTCCCAGGAGGGGTGAGACTAGGTGGAAGTGGGGAATAATGTATTAAGGCCTGATGTCCCCTGAGTTTTTCAGCCTTGGCAGCTGATAGCAAAGACTGAAGTTAGAAGGTCTAAAAATAAAATAAAGCATAAGCCTAGAATCAGGGTATAGCTGAATATTGTGAAATAGCTCTGTGTGTGAAGCAGGTCTTGGCTCTCAGGGATGGGCGTTCTTTCCTTCATCACTTTACCTATGGGAACAAGCCTGCCGTTGGTTAGGGCAAGATTGGAGCAGTGATACTTTTGGGTGCAAGCACTTGGGTGTGAGGATTCAGGCCTCGGGCAGGAGCCTGAAGGAGCTGGAGCACGGTCTGTGGCTGGCTGTCTATGGAGGGAGGTCAGCGTGCTCCAATACATCCTGGGTCCCTGCAGATAACAGCCTGACCGAAGGGCTCTGAGTGTGTGCCTGGGTGAAACTAGAGGAGGGGAAACAAGGTGGGCATCGTATATTGGGCAAGATAAATGGTGTGAATATGGGTTTGGGGTGACTAGATCTTCTTTGGGCATGATGTTTCTCCAGTCTGAACTTCGTTATGTGTCCTGCCAAGCTCGTAATGCCAGGCACCACAGCAACTGGTCTATCTTGTGACAGCCCCAGGAGAGGGCTTTGTGCAGGACTTGCCTCTGCTGTGGTGCCACCTGTAGCTGCTTGAACCCCTGCAGGATTGTCAGCCTGGTACCCCAAAACCAGGAAAGAAAACTTGAAGTGTCTTCCCTGCCCTGTGAGCTACCTGGGGATGGGCTAACTGCCAGGGATGCTAGGACAGGCATCCTGTCCAGGGGCTGGTGGTGACCCACTGCCAACCCACAGTGATCTGTACCTGCGTGGTCAGGAGGCCTTGCAGGTCCCCTTTACCCTGTTGTGCCTGACAGATGTGGTGGTCTTTGCAGGTCCTGTGGCAGTGATCAGCGGAGAGGAGGATTCAGCCAGTCCCCTCCACCACATCAACCACGGCATCACAACGCCCTCATCTCTGGATGCTGGCCCGGACACAGTGGTGATCGGCATGACCCGCATCCCCGTCATCGAGAATCCCCAGTACTTCCGACAAGGTCACAACTGCCACAAGCCAGACACGTGTGAGTGCCCGATCCGGCCGGAGCCCCCTGCGAGGAACAGGGGACAGGTTGGGGAGAAGGGGGGAAGGAGGGCAAGGAGGGCGAGGTTAAGAGGATGAGGAAGAAGAGAAGGAGGTTTTTGAGGAGAGTGGGTCTTGGTATGGTCCAGAAACCAAAGTGAATCTCAGGTGTCAGAAATCACAACATACATGTAGGTGCTTCCAGAGAAGACTTTCCACCCTCACCTTCACCTCCCTTCACTCTCCCTCCGCCACCCACCAGTCACCTTCCCCCCTTGCCTGAAAGTGCCATTTGAAGCTGGGCTCTGCCTTGTTGGCTCCCAGAGTGAGGTCCCAGGTGTGAGCAAGAGCCACCTGGGAGCACGGTGATGGACATGACCCCTGCCTGGCCAGGTAAAGGACCTGCCTCCCCTTTCTCCTCCAGCAGTTTCCCAGCCATGGGGCTGCCTTCTTGGCTCCCCACTGGGCTATGGAGAAGCTCAGAACGTGTTGCCATAGATGGGGCAGATGTGTGGAGATAAAGAACAGGAGGCTTAGATGCTGGATGTCTTGTTTTCGTGGGCTTCTGTAAAGCTTTTGCATCTTCCCCATATAAATCTGGGTTGTGAACTGGGCTCATTAGGCTAGCAGGTGGTGATTAAGTGGTCCTCTCTGTTTTGTGTTCCTAAATTCTGAGCATAAAAGAAAAGCACTGGGTAAAAAGATGCTTTTCTGGGAGTCCCATGCTGCTTCCCATGTGAGCAGTGAGATGCAGCCCTCCCCAACACGTGGCTTGCAGCCGGTAGATGAGTTCTCCCAGGCCTCTTACCAGCTCTGAGATGCAAGCCGAGCAATGCAGGAGGTTTGGTTAATGTTTCTCTCCTGCTATTGCTCATCCTTTTGGTGTGTCTTTTGGTTCCAGGCAGAACTGGAAAAATAAAAAGCTTGCAAAAAACAAAGGGGAAAAACCCTGCAACTTGTGCTATCTCTGTGGCCCAGCCAGAGGTACTCCTTTAGCCAGAGGTAGGGAGTGCTGCATTGAAGTCGCCTCTGCTCTCCCCTTGGCTGCTGCTGACTCATGAGTGCAGGAGACATAACTCAGCCCCTGGAAACAGGGAGGAGGTTGATCTCCCAACCTGTGGAAACTCATTCAGCATTAAGAGCTCGGCAGGAGCACGCTGCTCCTCGGACACTGCTCCTCCCGTCAGGGGAAGGGGAGACGCAGCCGCTGCTCCCATGGAGGTGTCCCTGGGGCAGCCTCTCCTGGGTGCTGCGAGGGTGCCCAGCGATGCTGCCGCCCGAGCCGTTATCACCGTGCCTCGCTTGCTGGAGCGGTGGGGTTGTACCCAATGAATGTGCTCGGCTTTCCTCTGATTTTCATTTTAATGTGCTAAATTTGGTCTGTTTGTAGAGAGGGGGAGGATGAGGGCGGTGATTAGGCAGGAACAGAGAAGCTGAATGTAGCGTGGTTTTTCTGTGCCGTTAATTATGTATTTTACATTTCTTATAGCACCTCATCTCAAAATGATTTACAAACTCTGATGGCTTGGGAGGGGGGGTCTCCCCTCCTTTATTTTTTTCCTTCCCATCCTGTGCTCTCTTGAATCTCTTTAATCTATACGCCGACCATTGCAAGACACGGGTGTTGTTGCAGCTGTGCGGTAGCAGAGCTTAAGCCTCAAAGGACTGAGTTTTGCTCCGAGCATTTGCCCTGTGGGGCTTGTCAGAGTTGGGTGGGTTGCAAGGGAAGCTCCTCGCAGCAGGATTTGACCTCAGAGTTTCACTGGGCTATTTGTTTAGGATCTGAAGATTTCACAGAGTCGCTTGGGGGTGGCATCTGGAGCTGCTTCTCCCATGAAAGGTGCCATAGGGGTGAAAAGCAGCACTAGTGACAACAGGCCCAGCAAATCGCCACTTCCGAGCTCTGGGTATCCCAGGGCTGTGAGGCAGCAGGGCTGAAACCAAACCCCGCACACAGACACCCCCTTTGGGCGCTAACAAGAGGCAAACCACAGCTGGATGCTGGCAGATTGTATTTTTTCAATTTGCTTGTCATTTGCAGGGCAAAACGCAGGCTTCAGGACCTCAGGCAGGCTTGGATTTGGTGTGTGTCTTGTATTTTAGTCCCCAGAACTTGGGCAAAACTTCTGACTTCACTGGTGGCTTTGCTTGAGGCTGGAAAGTTTCATAATTCACCTTTTAAATTAAGCATGCTTTGGGGAGCTTTCGCTGTAAGGAGTTTGTTTGATCTGATGTGCTCTGCTCAACTTAAACCTGAGCTGAAGAATATTTTTTGCTCCTGTTCTCCCCATGGTTTTCATGCCGGAGGGTTTTCTTTCCCCCCCTGTGCAGAGCTTGGACACAAACACTTCTTCGTTTGCTGTCACTTGTAGAGAGGAGAAGTCCTCTGGGCTGGGGAGTGCCTCGATGCCCAGCTGAGCCTGTACTGACATGAGCTGTCATCTCCCTTCTGCCACCCCCCTCACCTCCCACAGAACTGCAGTCCAGCTGCGAGCAAAGGTGCTCCGTGGCACCCAGCATCTCTTCTTTGCACTGAGGTGTTGCTAGAGCAACATCTTCAGCGAGCCATTTCTCTCTCCATCGTGAAGCTTTTCTCCTTCCTTCCTCCTGCAAGCATCCCTGTGCTCTTGGATGTTGTCTGCACTGAGGACATGCCGATACCCATTACGGTGCTGCAATGAGGAGAGCAAACTCTATATGCTTAATGCAGTATTAATAGTACATTGATGTGATATAGATTTCTGTCACCCTCTATACTAGCAAACATCGCTTATCACGCAGGGATGACGGATGTTTATTCCCAGCCACTTAGCTCTGCATAATGGAATTGCAGCTGAAATATGGAGAGCAGCTCCCTGCCCGCTGAGCTGCAGCCCCTCTCGCTCCCGCTGTGCGGTTCTGGCCTGTGGGTTCTTCTCGTTAGCGTGTCCTCAAGGAGGTAGAGGTGTGTTCCTCACTGGGGATGTGCTGTTCTCCCATTGATGGCATGAAGGTTGCGGGAGCCAGCTCTCTCCTCTGACTTTCTGGGATTTGTGCAGTTCTCTTAGCCCTTTCTGCTACTGCCTAATTTAGAGGAGCAGGAGGGATGAGCTTGTCTCAGGGTCCTCCTTCCCTTCCTGGCTGAGAGCTTCTCAAAGAACCATGGAAGAAAATGCACCACCCTGTTTTCTCATGATGAAGCATTGAGTTCTTGAGAACATCCTCCCCATATCTTTATGCCGTAACTCCACAGCACACTGAACAGCGCTAGAGGTTGCAACCAGTCCTCATTTCAGCCATCCTCAGCCCTACCTGGAGGGTTAAGCAAAGAGCTTGGCAATGGGGACAGTCCAACCACAAATCAATTTTAGAAGAATAAGCTAAAATAGTCTTTTTCTCATGATCTTTTGCATATGGAAGAGAAACCAAGTGGCATATCTGCTTGGCAGATGTCAGCAGGAGGAGCGACAGGTTGTGATGATTTTGCACCTCTCTATATTTGGAAATAAACACATAAGAGGAGAAGAACAGGACTTGTTGTGGCAAGCACTGTGGACAGAATGTGTGATGAGGAGATATGATGTAGGACCACGTGGCTCCATCCTGTGGTCAGGGGTTTTGGTAATCCAAAACATGATCCATTCTACCCTCATTTGTGTCCAGAAAATGGCTTTCTGTCCTTCTGGGCAGGAAAAATCAGATCATGTCAACTGATAGCTCCTGATCAGTGGAAAAAAGGGGAGCATCGATTTGAAATAAGTTCATGAAGCTGTCGGTAGGACACCATTTTCATACATAGGCTTCTTGGAAGTAACAGCAACTTTTAACCTGAGCTCCATCTCCTGATGTTCAGGATTCGAATTTGCAAAATGTGTAATTACGAATAGCTGGAGAATTTTGTGGGGAAAGACTGGTAATGCTTCAGAAGAAACGTTGTGGAAGGTTGTTTTCCTTTAAGAGTAATAATGAATTATTAGCACAATGCATCGGATGCAGATAAGTTCTTGGATCTGATCTCTCAAGCTTTACTTAAATGCCACAGCAGAGTTTTGCAGTTATTCTATTCTCTCCTCTCAAATTTCTTGTGCAACCAAAGAGGTTTCAAGAATAACAAAAACTAGAGGAAAAAAAACCAACCCAAACTTAATGGAGAAAACGAATCTGCGATCCTTTGCAGATCCCTGTCTGTCTCCCAGCAGTGGATGCTCAGTTTTCACCAGCGCGGTGAAGCTAGACTTTTGGGGCAAGTTGTTTGATTTTGGTGGAGGTTGTTGCCAGACATGACCGGAGCTGGCTGTGTTTTCCTGTTCCAGGACTGGCGCAGTCTGGGGACTGGGATGCATTCTCCACACGGGTGGAGCAGCCGTCCTTCCATATGAGTCCTAATGAGGGTTTTTTTTTCAACCTCATTTATTACAGGCTGCCCTGACATAATTACATATTCGAAGTTAGTAATTACACGTATTCATGCTAATTAAGTAATTAGATATAATTACACTAACTGTAAATACATGGTAATCGGCTAAAAAGAAGTACTTCAGAAAAAAACAAGGCAAATCACACAATAAAAGCGCCATCAGCACTCTTTCACTCAGTACCCTGTCTTTATCTTGTATTTCAGTGCAATTTAAAAGGAACATTGTGGTCATTTTAAAAATCATATTTTTTAAACAAATAGATTTCCTTACCTCTGCTTCTAATAGGTCTTGAAAACAAAAATGGGAAGGATATTTACCCTTACCACTGTAAATTCTTTTTGTTTGCCTGGTGTGTTTTGTTCATCCTGGACATGGGAAGCTAAAAAGTATGCAGCATTTCTATTTTTGGTCAGTTCATGTTCCCATTTTTGCCAAAAACAACAACATGAAAATAAAGCCATGAGTGCTTGCAGTTTCATTTGGCTAAAAAAGAAAACTGAACCTGTTGGTAGTGGAAAAGAGAAACTTTTCTTCACACACACGCACAGGGATAAGAGGAATTGTCAAATATTATTTTCATGCAATATAAATGTGGAGCCTAGTGTGAGGTGACAGCAGGACTCTGCTGCCCAGTGCCCAGCCTGGAGCCAGGCCATATAGGTCTCAGTCTCTCCCACAGGTTTCTGCTGTTTCTTTAGTTTCTCCAAACTTCTCTTTTCTCTCCTGTAACGTGAAAGCCCCAGGCTCTTCTCCAGCAGGACCCAACGCCCCTTACTTCTCTGAAATAGGCACTTGTGGGTCAAGACTCTTCTGCACTGAGGCTTCTCACTGTCTTACTGTCCTATCCTTCTCAGTCAACCCATATGAGATACTTGTAGGGGATTTATCGAGGACCTATGAGTAGCTGTATATTCATTTATGGGTGCTTTGCTACTCTGTTCTGTGTCTCCTCATTTGTCCTAGCAAAGCCTGGGTTTGTGGCTTGGACCTGTGGAAAAGCCCTGACCTCAATGCTCAGCTGCTAGCAGGTAGAAGGCATTTGAGGTCCCTGTGATGACCTTCTGCCTCCAAATTTCCCTTCCTTCTGGTTTGTGGTTGCCTCTCATAGAAACCGCTCTGAGCTCCAAATGCTGATGTGAATGTTCTGCTAGAGATTCGGATGTTGAAGAAACCCTGCAGGCTCTGTCTGGCTGCTTCTGCAGCAGATATTGTAGGTATCTGAAGAAAAGTGTGAGAAACTTTTTGCCTTTTACTACTGCTGTCCATTGCTGGAGCAGAATTGAACTAACATTGTGCCCAGCACCACCTTCTTGTCCCCTTGCCTGGGCTGCAACATCTGGCTAACAGGAGAGATTCTGTGGCCAGTGGGACTTGATCCAATCAGCTCTTCCCAGCTCTCTCAGATGTTTTTTCTTACCTGTGCCTATTTTATGCTCTGCGTCGTTTCATCCAGCTCTGAAAGAGCAAGTGGAAGAAGTATCCACAGTTTCCAGAACTCAGAAGTTCAACCTGTGTTTGCAGAGCTGGAGTGTCCATCCCACCTATTGCACCCATACTTTGAGTTGCAACCTCATGCTTAGCGAGTCAACCTTCAGACCTTCCTACTGTGGTGGTGCCACAGAAATGAGAGGGTTTTAGGCTGTTTTGGAAAGGCTAGCAAAATCTGTTGTGTATACCTTGCCCCACAGACAGCTCTGCAGGTGTTGTCTGTGTGGTTGTATGGAGAGAAAGGAAAAAAAAAAAAAAAAAAAGTGGTGTGGGAAGATGGGAAAGGTGGCTCTGCCTGGCCCCTATCTGCTTTGGAAGGAGCCACTGGCACCAGCAGCGCAGCCCTGCCTTGCTCCGGCTGCGATCTGCACCTGTCTTGGTTTGTGCACAAGCTGGTTACCTCCTGCAGATGCTTGGCTTTTAGATCCTCTCTACTGTTACTTTAACGTGTGTTTACTGAAGATATTTGTAGCAGTACCTGAGACCAAAGGAAGCTGAGCAGGCTCCAGCCCTGGCGCAGGAAAGCGATGCTGGAGCACAGCTGTGGTGGTTGATGGTGTGTTGGGTAGGGACATTCCTGGTGACAGGGATCCGTTAGGAAAAGAAACCCTTAAATCAAGCAGAACATGGCTTTGGGCTGCTGATGTTGACCTGCCTCCAGAGAGGCTGCCCTGGTGATGGAAATACTCCTGCATACAGATGTCAAGGAGTGGACAGGGAAGTGTTTCTCATATAAAACTCTGCCTGCTCCTCTAACCTGAAAGCATCTTCTCTGGACTGTTTAATCTGGTGTCTGTGGGGCCAGCAAGCAGGGTTGGCTCACCTGGGGTGACTTCAGAAAGGGAGCCTCATGATGTGTGAACTGTCAAGAACTTAACAAGCTGAGTGAGGGGAGGCCCTTAGCTGATTTCCTCCTGGATTTGGAGTGGCTCTAGCACAGCAGGCTGCTTGTACTGCCTGTCAGCCTCGTCCCTGCATCAAATGGGTTGGACCAGACTGCTCAAGACATGAACCATCTCATGCAGGATATGTATGTGCACGTGAGCCCTCTGCTCATCTCATAGAGGGGATCACGCACCCTCCCACTGCTCTCGCAGCGTCCCGTGGCCCCCACGCACACACCACCATCCCTGCGTACGTGGACATGTGTTCCTCACCCGCTCACCCGTGCACTGTGGGATGGGCATGGTATAAAACACTTGCTGGATCAGCTCTTCTTCATTCCCCGTGGCTCAGCTTCCTGCACGGTGACACCTACGCACCGATCATCTCCACATCACGACTGACGCTGCTGAGGCACACGTGGATTTCTGCTGAGTGCCCTCGCAGCTCTGCCTTGCCTTGGCAAAGCCAGGGATGCCACGATGCTCCTGACTAGACAGTTCCCCTACCAGGGATTGGCTGAAGCCGTTAAAGACGTTTGCACCTCCAATTTCTAGTGGGTGTTCAGAGCTTGGCAGCACATGCATACTTAACACTCGTGGTCTGGCATGAGTCAAGACTCATCATAGCAGGGTGAGAGGAGTGGGACAAAATGAGGATAAAGCAGGCTTTCATTCCCTACATTATTGGCTGCGCGCAGGTATTGGTGCTTCTCCCAGTCCAGTTGTGCTTGTACTGCTCTTGACCCCTCGATGCTTTTAAACCTGAAGGAGGTATCTCCATGCCAGAGAAAGGAGGACTCTGCTCATCAGCCAACACTCCTCATGCCCAGGGCTTAGTCCCTGCAAGACAAGAGGTAGCGACGCAGTGCCTGACCTGAAGCTATTGCAAACTCGGGCAGTCCTGGTGTCAGGGGTAACAAAGGGTGTTCAAGAATGTTCTCCTAGTGGCTCATTGATTGTGTGAATTTTGCTGTGGGTTGCTTTGAAAATAGCTGGTGTGTGTATGTGTCTGTAGGTAGAGTTGTAATACTGGTTTCTTTTTGCCATCAGTTAAACATTTTTCTTGTGTTTTAATTAGTTTATTGTGGTTTATAAGGCTTGGCTGTTGGGAAAGTACCTGGACGCTGGTGTACCTACTTGGTGTTCCAAGGACAAGGATGATGTGCCCATGGTATCTGGCTGTGGGGTATCCCTAAAGGCACTGGGAGCTCCCAGACGTGTGTGACTTTTTAGTCTAACCAGGCCAGTTTTCAGGTTTAAAATCTAGGTCTCAGAAGCGTGTGGGGGCTCATCACGGTCAGACAGGAGCTGTCTCTGGCTAGAAGATTGCAGGCTCTCATTGTTTGTTCATTGGCTGGTTAAATTACAATTCCTAATTAAAAATACTGCCATTGTGTAGGAGTTGGAGCAGTTTTGCATGACCGCACACACAGCAGGAACATGATTAGCAGTGCTGCCCTGTGGGACAAGAAGTACAGCCCAGGATCTAGCAGAGAAGCTGTATGTCAGTAGAGGTTAAAAAAAAAAAAATGACCCAACCTTCCTTGAGTGGTGCTTTTGGGCTAGACAGCCCAAAATACCCCGTTCAGTCCTGAAAGCTGGGGAAAGACCCACATAAAAAGATACTCTGCCTAAAGAGCTTCTCATGTCAAAGGGGACTTTTGTTTCCCAGCCAATGTGGTGGCTGGCTCTGGGGAGATGGTGTATGCAGGCAGGGATGGCTCGTGCCTCTCAGCGGCACGGGGCAGACAGAGCAGCACTACTCTCTGCTTCATGTATAATATAAAAAACCCACAGAAATTGTCATTCTTAGTTGCTGAACATTCCCAGTCCGCCTCAGGATCCTTCTGGCTGTCTTGCTCTCATTCGTTGTGGGTGCAGACAGGGAGTGGGTTCACTGCCAGTGGGGTTGATGGGATGGAGGAACATGCTGTTGCTAACAGAAGTACCAATTCTGCTGGTGCTTCTGAAGCCCTGACCTACAGCAGCTGGCTTGCACTGTGGTTAAGCGTAAAGCACTAGCCTTGTTGAACTCAGTGTGATTTACTGAAGTGAACAGACCTGGCTGAGAACTCGGCAAACCCATTTCCACATGTAGCTGATGTAAGATTTGTATGCAAGTGTCTTGAGGTGAAAAGTACATTGAATTCACAGCATGTAAGGATTGCTCTTGATGCCCGGGCTTGTCTCCCATTAAGGCAGGGTTTACTGCATAATCCATTTTTAGATTCCTGCATGCACATTCCTAAACAGACTGCAAGTTACCTAACGCTGAACCCTGCTTGAATCTGTTTTTCAGGCCCCCTCTCCCTGCCCCTACCTGAGTAGATCTGTTTAAGAGACAGGAACAAACTGAGACACAGTGAAAGCATGAAAATTTTTCTATGTACATCAACAATCGGGCTATCCTGTCATTGACCTGCAGCTAAGCGTGGTCAATATGGGATGCAGTACTCAAACTAAGTGATGACTTACAGCTTCATGTAGACTCCGCTTTTCCTGATGTTAGTTTCAAATATCTGTGGTTCTCTGTCACAATTGTGAGTCTGCAAAAATGTCACACCTTTTTTTCAGCCCTACTAACCTATTTTTCCTCAATGAATTGGAATACTGAGTCTAAAGGTTACTATACCTACCTATTTTTATAAATGTATCATATATATGTTTGATCTATTTGAAATGTACTGTTTTATAATGTTTGGACACCTGTTTTTATCTTGGTAATACATTTTAACAGATTTTACGTCATCCTTCCTTGTCCCACCACCATACCTCCTTTTTTCCCTTTGCGAGGGAAATGGGATCTATTTATATTTTTTTTCCGTATGAGCATGTCTTAAATTCAGGACAAGCAGTTTCTCTGGCTCCCATAAGTGTGACTAGGAGACAAAGTAGCTAAGTCTCCTAAGTATATATGGCAAATTTGTAATTAGAAGAAAACACTGGAGCAAAATGACTTCAGCCCTTGTCTCCCTTCCCCCAGCCCTTCCCACCCCTCCACCTCCCTCTTGCAGGATTAAGCTAAACTAATCCTCAGATGAGCAAGATCTTTGGGAAAGCAAAGCAGCAAAGTGAAACCAAGGGAGGAGAAAGAAAAATCCTTCACACTCAACACTAATAAGGAAATTACAGGCATCCTACATTATGAATTGGATGAATTTTTAATGGTTAGAAATGCAGTTGATTTATAATGCATCCATCCTGGACTACAGGGCCTGTCGCCAGCTAATAAATAAATGACAGGCCCTTTGTATTAAAAGTATCAGTCATTTTACATTTCTGCACTGTAATTGATGCGTAGCATTGAGGAAGAGGAGATGGTGGCCATTAGGTGTATGCCAAAGCAAAGGACCTCTTGCTTCAAGCCATACCTGATGTCTTGATATACCAGAAAGTTGCAGCCCAATCTTCAAGTCTTCTCTCAGATGGGCCTTAGCTTCTGCCCTATCCCATTGGTTACAATCCAAAACCAAAAAGAGATAAGAGCTTGGCAAAGGGCTCCATGATTTTGAAAGGTCATTTTAAGCCCAGTTTAGGGTCCTGTGTGTTGTGGCTTATGCTCTAAGAAAAATTAGTTACCCTCGGACAGCAGCTGAAGCTCCATCTGAGGTGGCTGCCCAAAGCTTCCTTCCTACACATGGAAAGAGACAGGATGCTTTGGGTCTGCCCCTTGTTAGACACCTTGTTCATGATGGGGGATATTGTGCCGTCTGTTCCCTCAATGGTCCTGGCTATTGGCACAGGCAGGGTGAGGCTAGCTCAGAGTCAGAGATCAGCATGAATTCTTATGAATCCCACCACAAATATTCACACTGAGGACTGTGTTAAAAATAAATTCTGGGCAAATTCCAGAAATGGGCTGGGATGGGACTGTCCTGTTCTCCTGCCAGATCCCAGCAGAGCCCAAATGTCAGGGGAATCTTACTGAGAGCCCAGCAGGCAGCTGAGAATTTGAGGGGTAGGGTATATTTTATCCTCTTCTTAACAAGGAGGGGTAACCTGGCATGTTGCACCTACACTATAGAATCATAGAATGGTCATAGAATCATAGAATGATTCTATGATTCTATTAGCCTTGCACCTACACTATTTCCTGGAAAGAGGCATTTCTCCTTCCAGCCCATCAAGGGGCTGCCAAGCATCTTCATCTCCATTTTATGGATGAGGAGAGGCAGCTGGAAAGACATCAATTTGCTCAAGGTCACACCAGGTTGTTGACAGCTAGCAGTCTGGCCCATGTTTAGCCTACTGGACCGTGTTGCTTGTTTATAAGTCGCCACCTGAAGTCCTTTCACAGCCAGTCTTTTGGAGTCAGGAGTTTAGACGGACAAACAAGTTCTGGGAGCCGTCAGCTGTATATTATGATCCCACAAAACAGCAATTCTGAGCTTTTCCTGCTCATTTCCAGATAGGTTAGATCAAATTCTCCCTCTCTGCCTTCATGGGGGGCCATGCTACAGTCCAATATGTTTCTGCCTTGCTCTCTTGACTAATTCTGAGGAGACCTTTCCTTGCCGACCTCCTAGGAGCTCTGCTGACCTCGTTCCACCTAGGCATTGCCTCCTGGCCCACTTGGTTGGAGTTGGTTGGAGCCTGAGTGCTGGGCTCAGAGGAAGAGCAGTTATTTTTCACCTTGGCTTTAGTTCCCGGCTGAAGGAATTGAGTGGGGAGCCTGGGATATGAGCCTTGCTGCCCAAGGAAAGCACTGCTCTCCAAGATGCAGACTTTCATCCTTGACCTGGAGGAGGGAAGTGCTTATTGCCTTATTTATTACATTTCCCCATAGCAGCGTAAATACTGTATCCATGATAGATATGGATCTTATGAATAATATAGATATTTGAACTGAGTAATTGCAGTGCTTTTTTAATACAAGAGATCCTCAGCGTCAAGCAGTATTAATGATCTGTCTTGACGCCATCTCTGCAGAGGGCAATTGCAAACCCAAGTTCCGTGAGAATTTGAGAAATTGGGGGAGAAATCCTAATGTGCTGTTCATCCCTTCTGTTGCCTTTGGGACACTCCAGAAAGAGTATCCTGTCTGCTGATTTTTTCTCAGCTTTCCCTAGACCCTCCAAGGATGGGAAGGCTAAGTGAGTTTTGGGAAAACAAATCCCTTTTGTAGGCAGGCTGGGCTGGGCTGGGCTGTCAGAGGAGACAACTTTGGGAGGAAATGTAATACAAAGATCCTAGCAGCTCCCTGTGGTCACTTACAGTTCTCTGGACATTTCTGGAAGAGTAAAATGATTAGTTACAGTGAAATAGCTAAATTCAGGCAGAGGTAATGATATTCTATGTCTCTGCTGATGTGAGTCTTGTCTCTTCTCTGTAGCTTTAATTTGAAGCTCTCCTTTCCACTTACTCTCTGAAATCCTTGTGCAGCCTTGCGATTAAACAGGTGGCTACATTATTATGAGAAATTCTCTATAAAGTCCACTCTTTAATGCCTTAGAATCTTTAGGGATGAATTTAAGATATTAATAAGTATTAAGGTTCAACACCTAATTCTTTTTTTGCAGAGACTTCACTGTGTGGGAAGGGATAAACAGGATAGTAATTGCAGGATGTGCCGTGGGTCATTTTGTGCCTTGCATCACCTTTTGCAGGGAGCTGGTAGCCTGGCTTGCTGGTCCTTGCTCCCTGCTGTAGGTGTGCTAGGTGCTGGTGTTACAGCTGCAGAGCTGGAAGGCCTCTTTAAATTAATGGAGCTGTCTGAGAAGGTTATGAATACCTTTTCAATTCATTTCTTTCCCCCCAAACACAGCATCTCAAGCCTTGAATCAGGCTGTTAACCTTTCTCCTTCCTCTCTTTCTAACCACATTCCTCTTTAATGTTATTTCTTTTTCTGCTTCCACCATAGCCCTTTTAAGAGGAATGAGAGCAGGGGAGACCTGTGGACTCAGTGGCCCATGTTCTCACATTGTCAGTCCTGGAGGAGCAGGTCTTGCTGACCTCTGTGGGCTGTGTTGAGTGGGGATCGTGGGCTCAGGTGTTTCTTTGCTACAGGAATGGTAGCTCATTAACACTCTGTGCCCTGCAGATAACTTTTATTGATCATCAGCTGCTTAATCAAAAACTCTATCAGAGTTTGCTTCGATTATTCTTTTCCATCTCTTCATCTCTGGAGAATCAGCTTAGCTAAAGTTAATGTACTCATTATGCAGTTGGGAAACCACTGCCACAGACTGCTGTGTAAATCATAGGTTTTAGGAAGGTCTGTGTCCTCCTTCCTGCATGTAGCAGGATGAATATATTGGGTGCATATTCCTCTGCTTGATGGGATGAAACAGGCACTGGGGCAGTTGCACTGAGCTGGGGTTTGACCTGCAGTGGCAGTACTTACCACCCAGCTCATGCAGAGCCCAGGCTCAGCATCTAGATCCTCACAGTCCTGGTATAGTGATGAACAGCATTGCTGCTACACCTAGTCCTAACCCACCCTCACCTTTCTAAAGACGTGGTGGCCTCCACATCACTGTAAATACCTACCAACCTGTGCACCTGAACCACTGGAGACCTCTCTCCCCTCTTGTAGAGGGATGTTTGGGTTGAAGCAGCTTTATGGATTTGTCTCTGCTGGTGATCGCTCGGCAGTTGGGTGATGAGGGCTTTCTTACGGAAGACCAACCACTCAGGAGAGGATATGAGAGAGCTGGGATGGGGGGTGACCTGTGTAGGGACATGCCAAGGAAGAGAGCATGGATAGGGGATGTTCGAGAGATGTGAGCTGGGGGAGGGAGATGAGGAGAGCCAAGTGCCAAGCCATGATGGCGAAAGTCTGTGCAGCTGGACCATGCCTTTGGTTTTTATTTTCTGATGATCTGTGTGCAATGTATATATAGGCACAGAAGTGGTGACTTATAGCAAAAGTAGGACGTTAAGTCCCCTATCTAACAGATCTCAGCACTCCTGAAATCAGCACCTTGAGTGTGTTGCTGTTGGGTATTTTGCTGACACAGTGAGGGCCATGGCTGGAAACCTCCTCTGTGAAGTGTGGCTTTACTCTTTTGGAAACCATCAGAGCACCAGGGATGGGGAAGTGAGGAAGCTGTGCAGGAAGTGGCAAAGATATCTAACCAGGACTTGCCATGTTTTCAATGGCTAGCTCTGAGAAGTGGCAGGCCAGTCTGAATGGGGACACAGGAAGGGCTTGGGAGGGAAGCCCTGAGACAGGAGAGTGCTGCTTGTTTCTGCCCCTCTGAACTTATCTCACACTCTGGTTTTGCTGGATGTCCTGATATGATTCATTTTTCTTGTGTCTTTTAATGTTTGCTGCATAAAATCGTTCTCCTTAATCCTATACGCTATCAGGGCTGCATATTCCGTGCTAGTTATGGTGTTGCAATGACCTAATTTGATTGTGGAGGGTCGTGTCCTGTATAATGTTGTCTCATTTTCTCAGTAGTCGATACAAACTTGATTTTATTTTCTTTGAAAAAGTGGGGGCAGGAGCCCAGCATCCATGGCCAAGCTTATATCTGCAGCTCTTACCTTGGTGCCTGGCTGTGAGGCTGTGGTGGTACACATAGTTCAGCCTAAATGGGACCTGCAGGCTCTTTTTACTTTTTTTTCTTTTTCCTGACGGTACTGAAGGGGAGAAAGGATGGAAGCTACAGCAGAGAAAAGCCTTCATTTCTAGCTGCTGGCACCTCTGGTTTGCCTCAAGGAGTCATTATTCCAACAGGCTGGACGCCCTCTTGATTGAGCTTATCTCCGGAGGGGAGGGGTAGCTGTGTCTCCCCGTGGGACCTGGGTGAGTGTTTAGCTTTCTCCTTTTGTCTCCAATTAGATGCTCAGTCCTTCGTACCTCTGGGTTTCACCTGCCTCAAAGACCCTTAACCTGCCTCACGCCTCTGTTATTTATGAGTAGCTCCAAAGGGAAAAGGAGGGTCTGGTCTCAATTTGTGTGGCTCATTTGCATGTGAAATAAGTCTGTCGTTCAAGCGGTGGTGGCAGCAGCCCGGGTCTCCTGGCTCCGCTGGTGTCGTTCAAGGCGGCTTCAACAGCTCCAAGGCTTGTGGCTTGGTGAGGGGTGGCAGGGCTTGCTCATAAACTGGGAGTGCCACTGTGTTTTTGTAAAGCTTGTTCAGAAGAGGATGTTTTTTCAGCAGCTCTTTATAAAGGAGGTGTCAGCCCAGTGTTTGGTCTGTGGGAAAAAGAACCTGCTTTTGCAAACTGAAGATTGCAGCAAAGCTTAGCTCTGGCTCTTGGGCCATCTCTGCCAGCTGGGATTGCTGGTGTGGCAAATTATTCAGCTGATGCTTTCATTGCTATATTCCTTATGGGTCCTGGACTTTCTTCTTTTGTTCTCAGGGTATTTCTCATTCTCAGCTCTGCCTCCTCCTTGTACCACTGGGCGTTCACTAGGCGTTTGATGAAAAATAGATTTGTTGTGGTGACAGAGCAGGAGTCAGAGAGTCATTGGCATGCAAAATGGACCATGATTTTGTAGCTTTTGCTGCAGGTAGGAGTTGAATGAATGAGTCAACACATCTGTGTGTTCCTGGTGTGGCACCAAACAGGCTCCCTTGTCTTGGCTTGAGGATTTAGTGCTGGCAGTGATCTGTGCGGCCAGGCAAGGACCAAGGGAAAGGGTATCGTGAGCCTTGAGGGCAGGAAGAAAGGGAGCAGGTTGGACATTGGCCACTCATGTGATCCTCCTTGGCAGGGTACCAGGTCTCCATGGGCCAAGCGCCTGGCACAGTTGAGCCAATGTCCCTGATTTGTTCTCGGTTTCGAAATATTTAATCAGAGAATCAAACATGAAGTCTCTTTAAGAAGAGACTGGCACACAGCAGCTGGCTGAGTGTCGCAATCAATGTATCCGCTGTGGAATGTTTCCTGCAGAAATATTACATCCTCTCTCATTTACTTGATGATCTTTAGGGTGAATCAATCAAAAGATGCCGTGCACAAATAGTTCAGCCTGTGATCCTGTGGGTGTCCATTAGAGAGGCATTTGCTCGGTGTTAATGGACCTGTTGATTAACAAACAAACCATTGCTTTTTAAATAGAAAGCTGTTACTTGATGGCAATTGTTAGCATTTGCTTTTCTGCTGCCCCACCTCCCCTACCCACAGCTCTCACTCTGTGCCAATGCAAGCGACTGCTGCAACAAAACCCAGGTCTGCACTGCTGGAGAGAAAAGCACTCACGTCTCACCCAAGCAGTTGTCAGAGGTGGACCTTCTCCTAGAGGTTGGAAAGGACAGAGAGAGACTTCTTTGTACTCAGTGTGTGATTTCACCACTTTGTGTCTTGTTCTGTTAATTGTGTTTTCTGCACCTATCTGCTTTGGCATGTGATGCCCTGTTGGACTCCAACAATGTCTGAGGAAGATCTTCTCCTGACATCCTCAACAGGTCGAGGCTCAGCAGCTCCTTGAGGAGTCTGTCTTGGGTTTCATGCTAGGCTATGTGCATGGGAGTGTTTATTTGGGTCTGTAAAGCCTCTAGTCTGCTGAAGCAATATTATGTTCATTTACTTTCCATACAACTTTTACATTTTCCTAGTCTCCACGTTTTCTGGGTGAAAATTTGCCTATGTTGCAGTGCTAGTTCTTACTTTTCTGATGCTAGCATGGCATGAACACCAGCTGGCATTTTAAGTAGTAGAAGATCAGGATGATGCCCACTGCATAGAAGATGTCCTAACTTTGAAAGCCCCTGCAGCAACCTGAGTGGACCCAACCCCGGGATGACTTAAAGCTGTGTAGACAAGCAAGCACCCTGTTCAGTGCTGCCAGAGCTCTGGTATGGCACTGGAAAGGCGGTCCCCAGACACAGACCGCTGTGCTGAGCAGATAATTGCAGAGAGGCAGTCCCACAGCAGGGCTGACCGGCCCAAAGGGACCAGGGTTGTGGCTGTGGTTTGTGTTTAGCCTCATGCTGGTAGCTGCCAGGAGCTGCTCAGCTTTTTCGGAAGCGTGTTTAGATCCTTGCTGCTCAGCCAGAGGCTGTGGGGTCAGTTGTTCCCCTCAAAGCTGCTGGTGCAAAGCAGTCACTGTTCAGTCTGGCAGGCCAAACATCGCTCCAGCCCGATGCAGAGGGGACCAACACCCCTGTGCCACTTGTTTAGCTCTATCCTTTATTGCTACAAACCAATTCACCCAGAGCTGTCCTTCCCACAGCTGGTGGGAGTCAAAGTGACGAGGCAGTTAGTGGATTAGGGCAGCAGAGTGAAAACCATTTGGCGTTTCCATCCTGATTCTTCTGGGTGCCTTTAATTAGCATGATTGCTCAGCACGCGATTTTGCCATGTTCTTTAGCTCCCCTGGTTAGAATAATTATTCCCCCAGCTCCTTTTGTTCCAATTCCTGATCGCTTACAAAGTCTCCTGTTAAAAGCCATTAAATCCGTAATGTAAAGTGAGAGTACATGTTCAGCGGCATTCGTTCTGCTCCCAGCCCCACACGTGTGCGCCTGCGCTCTCCGGCCCCTCTCCGCACTCCTCTGCTCCTTGCCACGTGCTCCGCGCTGCAGCATCGCTCTCCGCTTGTCTCCCGCACGCTTCCCCACCGGCCATCCCACGTGTCCCACGGGCAGCAGGTTGTGTGCACGCTCTCCCTGCTTTCTGCTGGCACTTCTGGTATCGCTCAGCTCGGTTCCCTCTCTGCACGGGCTGGTTTTGACGCTGAGGTTGAATTCAGGGCTGTGGACTGTGATCTCTTACATTTAGGTGCATGTGCAGATATGAAGTGTCATTAGAAGCATGTGTTTTTGCATGCTTTTGCCCCAGTGTGGGCAGCTCTTGCTTCAAGGAGCAGTGTACATAGAGGAGGACATGTCCTGGCTGTGGTGGCAGGGAGGACTTCTGTTGACAGATGATAGAGAAGAGGAAAGAACTTATTTTTTAAGTAAAACTGTTTCCCTTTTCCTCAAGTGTGAAATCTTCTACCTGGGGGGCAAATGGGTTTTAGATAGTCACAATCCTGGGAGTTTCCATGTTGCAGTGCCTCCCCATCCAGAGGCCTGGGAGCTCAGCCCCTTCCCTGTCCCTCTTTTCTGCTGATGGTTGATCAGCACATACCAACGGCACAAAGGCTTGCACAGAATTATATGGTGTGAAATAAGATTGGGCTGAAGTGCTTTAAATGCCTTGTGCATTTAGGTGACTTGATGTGAGAGGGAGGGAGAAGGAGACTTATTTTCAGACCCAAAAGAAACTGGGTCAGAGAAGGGTCTGGCAGTCATGTAGTTTGTTAAGCTTGGAGCTGACTGCTGGAGCAAAAAATTCACAACTAGACCACTTGCTGGAAAAAGCTTGCAGGAAAGAAAACCTTGCCCTTCCTTCCTCCTTTGGATGAAGACTCCTAATTCACAGGTGCCACACATTTTGGGCTTAGGTCTTCATTTGCTGCCCTGCTGTGATGTGCCAGATCTTCCCTGCTCTGCAAAGTCTACCCTCTGCTTCAGGGTAAGGGTCTCCTTGCACAGCAGCAGCCCCCCAACTCTGGTGCACTGCTTGGGGGGCTCCCCACTAGCCTCATCTCTGCTTTGCTGGCTGCAAGGGTCCTTCCAGGCATTTCATACCTTCTCTGGCAAAAACATGCTATGTTTCATGTGTGTTTTGCGGGAGCAAAGCCCTTTCTCCCCTCTGACTAATTGAAGGCCACCACAATACCCGCCATTCGTTGTGTGGGCAGTACCCAAATTGTTCCCTAGGAGCAGGATGATCCCAGCACAAACCTATGCTCCTCTGCTTGCTGTCCCCTCTTCCCCCCGGGAAAGTACTCCCTGTGCCCTGGGGTGTGTGTTTTAAAGCTTGCCACACACTGGCAGGTACCAAAACATGATCTTGAAACAAAATCTGGAGGCGGGAGCTCTGCCCTGGGAAAATTAATTACATTCTTCTGATATATTTTGGTGCAGAAGGCAACTTATTTTGAGAACCATCTAGTGGGGTAATTATCAAGAGAAGAAGAGCCATGATGGCAGCCTTCGTTTCCAAAACAATCAGCAGAATAGGACCACTGGAGAAACACAGACGAAGGACAATTCCAGACAACGCAGCATCCAAACAGCCTAAAAAAAATCAACAAACCCTTGTTCCTCGAGACTCCCTGCTGCTCTCACTGTGGTTTTGCCCTCAGCTCTTCCTGTTCCCATTTACAACTCGTGTAGTGCTCGGTGCCTCCTTGCCTGCTGAGATCTGCGCTCTTCAGTTTCCATCCTCAGCTTGTAAACTCCACAAAATTGTGTTTCCCCACAGGATGCTCCTCCTGACAGTTCAGACTCTGGAGCTTGTACTGCTCCTGGGCTTCCTGGAGGGCAGCTCTGGCCTTTCTAGGAGCATATAAGGTATTGCTGGAGCAGATGGCAGAGTAAAGAGACTTGAGCAAGCAAGGATTTTTCCTGGGCCTTGATCAGCTCCTCTGCCAGCCTTCTGAAGAGCAGGAGAGCATCGTGCCTGGGCAGGGAAGGTCCCAGCTGCAGACTGCAGCAGTTGTGAGGTTTCCTGTCCACCATGTGTCTCCTTTGGTGTCTGCTTTCATATCCCAGCCATCTGGCTCTACCAAGTGCTTCTATCCCCTTCTAGACCCCAGGTCTCCTGGAGATGATGGGAGTCTGGGAGCTGAGGCTATTCCCTAGTGAGTGCCCATGACTGGCATCAATTCCTGTGGGGACCTTTGAGAAACCGTGGTCCTGCTCCGTACCACCATTTTGCCATCTGCGTAATGAACATAACAGCTCCTGCCTCCCCAGGGAATGAGCGAGGCGCAACAAATTAATGTTTATGAAGAGCTCTCCGGCTGAAGAGAAGTTTGCAACAGGGCTGTTGCTGTTCTAACTTAGGGGCTTCCTTTGCTGGTTGGCTCTTTGATGTGGCGATCTGTGGTACTGGTGGATCAGCTGTACCGTAATTGGAATTAATCAGCAATTAAGGAACACGAGCCCAACCAGTTTCTTTCCCAGTGGATATTCATTTCTGGGCAGATTAGTCGGTGGTTTCAATAACTCTGTGTAAAATGCTTAGGGTGACTATTGCTATCTGAAGCAGCTGGGGAACAGAGGCGGTGTCAGAGGGACACAGATACCTGTCAGGCAAAGTGGAAATGAGAAGCTCTTGTAACAGTGCGCACAGTGCTTAAATTGGCAGCACTCTGAGGGCTGACTTGAAAAAAAAAAATTAAAAATTGACAAAGGAATATATTTGAAAACCAAAGTGATGAAAACGATGTATTGCTTGTTGGGATGAGATCTTTCATACCAGGTCCCGCAGGCTTTGTGGAGTGAAGAGGCAGAGAGAGTGCACGGCGGTGAGAAATGGGGACTTGTGGAGGCAGGGGGACGCAGTTGTTCCTCCAGGCAGTGAGAATTGTGGAGGAGAAAGCTCCTGGACATAGCAGTGCAAGCACACAGAAGGACAGAGACAGGGCAACAGCCTGATAACACCCAGGATGTCGGCAACCACCAAGCTCTCAGGCATTTTTGCAAATACTTTGCTGCAGCTTGTTCTCATGGCTGACCTGTAAATCCCAAGAGTTTTGCCACACACCTTTGCACAGCCGTGGGTGTCATGAGGTACAAAACAGCCACCCTCTTTGCTCAGGTACCTTCTCTCTGGCCCAGTATGATTTAAGTGAGACAGACACTTAAGCTCTACATGTTGTGGGCGAAACTGCTGAGTGCCCAATCCTTCCCCCTTCCCTGGTCCTCTTACAAGTCATTCCACATACTCTGGCTTCAATCTAACGAAAACAAAACCGATGAGGCCCAACTGATCTGGCTGCTTTCCATCATGCAGTGGGCCTCCGAGTGGCTTTAAATAGCTGCACCTCTGTGCAGTCTGGAGAAAAGCGTTGGCTGTGCCTCTGGACAGAGAGGGTAGCTTTGACTCAAATCACAGGACATCTCAGACCTGAAAATAGCCTTTTTAGCTTGTCCTTGGTCTTAAATAGATTTTTTTAATAATTTTTTTTCCTTCTTATTTTTAATTTTATACTTTGGTAAGTGCTTTCCTACTTTGGGGCTTTTCCTAAGGGGGATCGGTGGGGAATCTTGGAGCTCTGCCTCCTGAGCGATCAGGCTACATCATTTAGTATCTTGGAACTACTCCATCCATGACAGGGTTCCAGAGAAAACAAACTTGTGATCCCAGCTAATATGGACATGGCCTACATTAACGGCGGCAACAGTAGAAGTGCAGTGGATACTGGAATTCCTCCGATCAAAGGTTTAATGAATCTTACATAGTCTTAAAAGAGTTCACTGCATGGAAAGCTGCGAATGCTGCCCTTTTCTCAAAAAACGTTGTTCAGTTATTGAGTGCCCGCAGTATTCTCCTACCCCTTCCTCTGCTTTAGTTAAGCACGAAAGAAATTTGTGTGGAAATGGGATCTTCTGGACCCATTTGCTTCTGCTGTTTCTCTTGCTCTCAGCCCATCTCTCCCCTTTCCTGCCCTCAAAAACACATGCAGTGCTGCGATATCCTGCTCGTGATTTTTGGTTGTGGAGAAGATGAAGATGCCATAAACAGTAGCTAGAGCTCCATCTATCACATTCCCACGAGGCTTCCAGTGACGTCAAGTCTCATTGACTAAAGTGGGAGACTCTTATGCCTGAGGTTAAACCGTGGAAAGTGAACGAAGATACAAGGTGAGCTGCTGTGGAGGGGAATAAGGACCCCGTTTCCATGAAAATGAACAATCATAAGCATTTCTGTAGCTCTCGGAGGCTTTCTGTGAATCTTAAAAGAGCTGTTATCTACTTGAAGATCTGCTTGAGGTCTGTGCATCGTTGTGAAGTTCATCTGCGCACTGAATTTTCTTGCGTTTCCTCATTGTGGTCAACACTGTTGAGCTGGTATAAATTGGAGAGGGTCTAGTCTCCTTAACTTTACCTTGGATGGTAGAGGAGACGATGTGCTTATATGCAGCTGAGAGCATCAGGGAGAACCTCATAGTGTGCTTCTGTTGAGCTTCTATGACCTACTTTGTTGTGGCAAGCAAGGCCTCAGGCTGGGTTGCATCTCACCCTGCTGTATGTTGGGGGAGGGAGAAAAAAAAGAGAGTTTTGTTTCATAGCCCTGCAGATGAACCCATCCATGACAGGAAACCTGGATTGCTGTGTTGCTTCCCCCTCAGATATAGACGTATCAGTCTTGGTTTGACTAGATGGATGGTTGTTTCTTTCGCTCTGGATGTCGGCCAGGCTTGATGGTTTTCATGCCGCCTTTGATGCTATTCATACTTCATATCTGTGCATAGAGAAAGATAAAATGTGCAGTGTTGTTGGAATCTCCTATTGCTTTTCCTTTATATCATAAATTCTGCTGTAGCACAGAAGAGAGATCAAAGCTCCGTTGCCTAATGTGGGCTGTGTGGATAGCAGTGTTATGTTTGGCCAGTTTGTTGCCCCTAATTTGCTATTTTTGTTTAACCCATTTTTGCCAGGCGTTACATGGCAACCCGTTGCTTTTCTCATCTGCTCCCACAGCAACTTATGCTGCTGTTTTAGAAGCAGTTTCCATCTCTGTGTTTCAAAACTGGGCTGCACCAGTCCTGCTGTGGCAGATGGGGCTGCCGTGAGTTGTGCATCATTTTCCACGTTGCTCCTTTGCCTCCACGTGTCGTGTTCCCTGCTGTTCTTCTCAGGTCACCTGGAGCAGCCTCATATCTCAAAAGCCCTAGAAGCATGGTATATTTGAGTGGTTGCAATTTTGCCAGAAGACAAACAGTGAAGGCGAGGTGCAATTAACTGGTTTGTCTCCTTAGTCTTGCTCTCAGTCAGTGGAAGAAGGGTGTTCCTTGCAGGGCACTGTCTGTAGGCTGTATTGGGTACATGCATGGAGCAGAGTGGCTGAGACCCACTAGCCAGGGTGTTGGGAAACACAAGAGAGCTCTGGAGGACTAAGTGGATGGCCAAGGTTGAGGACAAAAAACTGATTGCATGGTTCGGTTGCCTTCAATTTTCTTGTCCTTTCATTGCCACATCCTTCCAGCCTGCTTAGAGAAATGCTCCATTTGCCCCCTCCATCTCAAGCTGTTAGAGCTGCACAGAAAATCTGAGCTCATTCCTCTTCCCCTATTCTCCAACACTTTCCATACATTTATTCCACTACCATACCATGGCTATTAGTAGAGACAGTATCATGTTTTATTTGAAAAAGTGCCTCAAAAGAAGCACAAAGTTTAATGTCAGAACCTTCCCAACTTTGTAGGTCTTTGTAGATGCTTTTGCTTTGAATCTACAGGGTGGTTGGTTTTGGTTTGTTCATTTTTTTTATCTCCTTACTATTTTCAGCATTGTATATTGGAGTGTCCCTCCAAATCTACAACCAATATCAAAGACAGTATTTTTCCTCCCATTTTCCAGCTAGCACTGACAAATGTGAACACAAACAATCCCTCACAAAGGGATTGTTTGTAAGATTTCTCCAACTCCTTCTAAGAAGGTGAATACTTTTCTTTAAGACATTGAAGCTGTTTTCTCAGGTGCTAATAGCTTTGATGGTAGAAAGATGACATTTGTCATAACAGCATCCAAACTCTGAACCTGTTGAGATTCACCCATTTTAACCCTGGACATCTCAGTGAACATCATCCATCTCACATCTGACAGAGAAGACATAAACCTAGCAAGAGCCTTGTTGGTTTCTGCTCCATACAAGAGAATGGGGTTGAAGGTAGCAGCACAATATGGGACACAGTACTGAGGAAAGAGAGAAAACCAGTTAGGAGAGAAGCATGGGTTTTTTTCAGATTCTTTGGGGACTTTAATAAATCAGAAGGAGAGGATGCCAAAATGACCAATGCTGCATTGCTTTCCCAAGTCAGCAGTATGTTCAGCCCCTAAGCTTCAGAAACGTAGGCTGTCCTCCTGCCACGTTCCTCATCATCCCTCAGTAGTGACTGCATGTCAGTTATGGGGTAACCCCTTCTGCAGTCCCATTCTGCAAAGACCCTGGAGATCCTTGCAGTTGGGATTCACAGCATAGTGCTGATGACAAAGAGCAAAGCCCTTGACGTCCCCAGCCTTAAGTCTTGCTGATCTTTCACATGTCCCTTTGCTGAGGCTGTGTGTCCCCAGTGGGTTTTTAGGCCTGTTGGATGTGGTCCGGCAGAAATGGAATTGCCTTTATTTAGCAGAGCTAAGAAATGCAAAGAAAATAAAGCAGACAGGAGTGGTCCTTGGAGATACTTAGTATTGTTGAGTATAGACTTTCCCAGCTATCCTTTGCTGGCCATAAAATATATTTATATTACGAAAAACAAAACACGATAAATAGTGACGTTCAGGGATGCCGTGTTTATTTGTCTCCCAGTGGCTCTGATAAGAAATGGACTTAGTTTACTTACCCATTTCCAAGCATCAGCACTTTAAACTCTGCTTTGGCTCTGAGAGTTGAGCTAGGCTCTTTCTCACTACTAATGATATTTCAACACTTGGAATTTGCCTATGAATTTTGTTTATGACACATGAACCGAAGCTGAGCCTGGATTACTCTCCCATGTGGATCAGTCCTTAAGGTCCACTGAGAATAACAGATAGTTTCCCCCAAACAAGTTTAAACAGTTCCAAACCAAACAAACAGCTTTTGTCTGCATCGTCAGGTTCATCAGAAGAGGCATGCATTTGATAAGCAGATGAAATAAGATAGTGCAGAGAAGAAATATAAATAGATATAAAGGAAAAAAAAATAGAAGAAACAGGAAAAAAAAATATCTTCTGGCAAGTGTAGATTCAGTGTGAGAAACTTTCTGTTCCTAGTCTAGTGGAAAGCATGTTTCCTATCGAGATCAATTCTCGAGGGCATCCAAGCTGCTCCATGCTGCTCTAGTGATGCCAGACTTGGGATAACTTACCCGATTTGCTGAGGATCCTGTGACTGTATGAGGAGCAGGAGCATTTTCCAGACCTTAGAGCAATTGTGTAGCCAAGACATCCCCGTAATTTTCTCGGAAAAACCCTTTGGGCCCATGAGAAGATGGGACAGATTAGAGCAATCCCCAGGGTTCTGCCATGCATGTTTTGGACTTGGCAACTCATTGGATCTGATTTGGGGATTTTGGTAAGCTGGTGCAGAATCCTCTTATATCTACATACTTGATCTGAGCTGAGAGCAACTTCACTGCAGTCCTAACAGCTACATTCAGTGACCTATGCCTGTTCCTGCCTTGTCTCTTCCCAGTCCATTGGGATGGCCTCAGTTGTAGAAATACTGTTACGAATGGATGTGTGAGAAAATAATGTAAAAAATTATGTGATGACTCCTGAAGACAAATGCATGGATCTTTTCTGCAAGAACTTGCAGTACTTAGCACAAAAGATGATAGAAAACAGAATTCAAGTCAGGAAGAAGGGAAATGTAGGCTGAACATCAGGATGTGTCCTAGCAGTGAAAGAGAATGTGCCCCTCCTTCAGTCAGACCTTGAGGAGAGGGCTGTGGGACTGGATGTCTCAGCAGCAGGTTTGCTTCCTCCACTCCAGAGAACTGTTCTCTGACAAGTCCTGAAAATTTGCATTTATTTAGCTTCAGAGAATAATGTTAATCTTTAATAGTAATTAACATCTAATCATTTCTATATTAGAAACATGCTAGTAGTGGGTTTCTGTGGCTGGAGCATTATGGAGAGATGGTTAATACAGCCCTTGAAAATGTTGTATTTGCCCAGTAAGTTCATTGGAACTGAAGGAAGAAACATGTCTATGCTCTCTGCTCCACATATTTTTTTCATCTGGCCGGTATTTCTGGCAAATCCAAAAATTTAAAATTACTTTTAAAGAGGTTGGGTTATGTAAGGAGAAAGATGTGTCCAGTGTGCAGTTCTCAGTGTAGATGGGACAGCTGGGGCTAAAGAAGTCTATGGGGTTATGAGAGTCAGGTCTCCCCAGCCTTGCAATGGTACTCTTTGGCTTCAGCAATGTTAAGCCAGACTAAATAAACCATGAGAGAAAACTAGATGGAAGGATTTTCTGTTTTCCTCACTCCCTGCCTAGGGGAAAGATGGACTAGGTAGGACTTAGGGCTTTCAGTGGGAACCTCTAGAAAAGAGTTGTTCCCAGTTTTCTGTCCAGACTGCTTGCATGCCCCTTGTCCTCAGAGCACTTGTACCTGCACGCACCACATTAAATAATTGCCTGTTCTTTATGGAAGGACGGAGTGAGGTAGCCCTGCCTGGAGAGGGCATTTTGGCTTTAATTTAATGGCAGCCGTTTGCTGGTTATTCATTTGGTTCTTTTTTAATAATTACATGTGTGTCGATATCTCTCTCTTTTTTTCTAGTTTTGCTCTTTTTTGTTTTTTCGTTTACTTTATTTTGCTTTTTTCTTTTTTCTGTTTTTTTTTCCCCTTTAGGTTTCAGAGAAATTATGTTGAATCCAATAAGCCTCCCTGGACATTCCAAACCTCTTAACCAAGGCATTTATGTTGAGGATGTCAGTGTTTATTTCAGCAAAGGACGTCATGGCTTTTAAAAACTCCTTAAAAGTCCCTGTTCTGATGTCAAGTTTATAGGCTGTGCCCTCAAAATGGTGGGAAGCAGTAAGCGTGGTCTGTATGGATTGAGGTCTCCTCCTAATAGGACTCTACAGCCCTGCCTGTACACACGTTAAAGCCAACCGAAACTGTGGTTTTCTGTCACCAGATAACAGGGTTGTTCTTTTCCTCCAATGGTCGCTGTGTTCGTTAAATATTCCTGCAAGGCACAACAGCAGCAATGAGAGCAAATAAAGAGAAATAAAACCCAATTGAAAGGAGTGATCCTAATAACACAGTAAATAATTGTACTTTTGCTTTAAAATAAAACACAAAACAAAACCAACCAAGCCAACCAAACTGACATCTTTAGTCATGTCCTCCCTGCTTGGAGTTTTCCTTGTAAGCTTGTGTCTTCGCAACACCCAGTGAATGCCGCCGTCACCTCTTACGTGGCACTGCCATGGGAGGTCTCCCAGAGCGAGCCGAGGCGGGGAGCCTGGAAGAAACTAAAGCAGAACGAAGACTTTTGGTAAGAACAAAGGCAGCTCCGCTCCCAGTTCTTGCACAGAAAATAATGTTGGAAGGAATAATAATGGAAAGAAAAAAATATCTTACTTCTCTGACAGGAAGAGAATGTGGTTATCTTTGAAGTGCACATATTCTAGGAGGCTTTTTTTGTTTGTCTGTCTGTCTGTGTGTGTTAGAGCGGCTCGTTGGATCTGACTATATCGTTGTACTCTGGTCTCTCCCTGCTGCTTGAATGATGAGCTTTATCTGAGGAGTTGCCTGGACTTCCCGCATGGATGGAGAATCCATAGCGCAGGAGGGTCCGTGTCCTTGCCAGGGCTAGGGCAGTAAGCAAAGTGGAAAAGTTTATCAGGCGCACGCAGGTCCCAGTTGCTGGACCTTTTCCAGCCCCCTTTAGCTCTCCCCTGTATTCCCACCCAACTAGAGATTGATTGTAACCCAGTCACGTACCTAGAACCATCAGTTCAAGGCAGACTGACTGAAGAGGAGGAAAAATAAGTATTCTGTTGCTGCTTCTCTGGCATAAACAAGAATATCGATCCTATTCTCTGGCCGATATTCATATTCTCTCCCCCTCTCCCATCCCACTTTTGTCTTACTTCATCCAAAGCCTCTCAGATGGAAAAGCAAACCCTTTGATACTGTCCTCAAGAGAAGCCAGCTGCCCTCGTGGCAACTTGCAGGGCTTTCCTTGGGCTCTCAGAATGTCACATGTACGGGAAATACAGATTTGCTCACACAGATCAGTGATAGCCTATAGGCAAGGCAGATTTTCTCTAGAGAAAAAAACAAAAACAACAAACACCTTCCAAGAGCTTCAGGTGGGGCCAGATCCTTTTCTGAGAGGAGTATTGAACCAGGAGCTTGCTCACCAGCCACTCAGCCACTTTTTTCTTGCCTTCTTGGTGGCATGAGATGACCTTATCACATCAGGGATGTCTCTCAATCACCAGCCCTCAAGGGCTGCTGCCACTGGAAAGAGTCACAGTTCCCCTTCACCAGAACTGGGCAGAAGCCTCAGAATGGGATGTTCTGCTTCAGCCTTTATAGGTGACCTGCGTGAACCACCCTGGAGATTGCCAGGAGGTTTTATTATCAGCTTTCCCATAGAGATGTCCCTAGGAATATTCCATTCTCTTGCTTCTCTTCCTGGTTCGTTCGCATTAAAAGGTAAAGTGCAATAGAAGAGCACAGGAGAAATGGTAGCAGATTGCTTTAAGTTAATGGACATGCCTTAGGGGGGCATCTGCGTTAGGATGAGGAGGCCTGGCTCAGGTTGGATGGCTTCAGAAACCATGACCAAAACTCTCAACAATGTTTCCTGCCCGCATCGGAGCTGGAAATGCAAGAGGTGCACCACAAGAGAGGACCCGCGGCCATGTGTTATTGACACCTCAATTCTGCAGATTCACAGAGTGAGGAGGAGCTTCACCAAGCGTGTGAATCACTGGGTGCTTGTCTGAACTGATTTTCCCCATCTCCTGGAAGTCGCCCACCTGACCTGGGGATGTCTTGTCCGTCTGAACTGTCTCCTCTCCCTAGCACTGTTCAGGGGACTCTGCTCTCAACTGTGTGTATCAGTCGTAGAGATACATCTGTGGGCCTGGACCGGAAGCCTATATCCAAACACCCTAGCAGAGGAAGGGTTGAATTTTACAGCTCAGGTCCATCTCTGCTTAGAAGAAATCCTCTGGACCGTACAGCATAATTTAAAGCAGTTCTCCCCACTGTGATCGATGTCTCAATTTGTTTAACACCAATTAAAGTCTCTGATTCCTCACTGCTGAAAACGAAAGCCAGTCATGGCTGTTTGCGATTGGTGGCTTTAAGTAGCAAGTCTAAGGATGATTTTTTTTTAAATTTTATTTTATTTTTAATTATTGTAAATCATTACCTCATTTTCTGTCAATGAGACTCCTCCATCTTTGAGCATTCTTATCTTGCCATAACTATCATCCTGTGCTAATGGGAAATGGGACGGTCCCTTTTCACAGAGACTATAGGGGTGTTCAATGTCTAGTTTCTTAATAAACACTTTATTTTCTAACGAAACAGCTGCATCAGGTCTCTTCTTTGAAGACAAAATAAATAAACATTCAGAATGACACATCCTATAGTCTACTTCTTCATGAGATGGTCCATGTGTGGGGAGTCTGGTTTGTTTGCTTCTTCGGGGGGTGAGGAGGGTGGGATTTTCAGTTGTGATGTGAACGTTGCTCAGAGGTAGCTCTTGCTTCTGTCATTCTCATCAGGCACAAAAACATTTTCTTGCCTGAGAGCTTAGCCACTGATGATCTCAGTTGATAACCTGTTGGTTTTTGTAGCTCAAAATGGTCACATTGTCAGGGACAAGGCAGTACTGCTGAGAGACAGTGTCAGGATTTGCCAAGACAAGTTTCTACACTTAGTGGAAGGAGTTTTATTAGGAGCCTTGTCTCTCAGGGAGCTTGACACTGAAAGATTGTTCTGGCTGCAGTGCTCTTGTTTTAGAACATGCTGTTGTTGCAGGTCTCCCCGCTTGGCTGTGCAAATTGCTCTCCTGTTGGGTGTTGGACTGTTGTTCCTTCATCAGGGACAATTAGCCTCCTATTAAGGTAGCTAGGATGTGTGTGATGTAGAGGCAGTGGGGTACAAGCAAGTGCTGCTCTTGGGCTACTCACCAGGAGTTCATGTAAGGGTGGTTGGTTGCTCCAGGAAGAGAGGAGCCAGTGTGCAGCGTGCAGGGCTCGGTGTGAGGATGTGTCTCAGTGGCTGTGTCTTAGTATTGTTAATGGGAGATGTCATTTATGTGATTGAAAGCTGCTGTGCCAACCTGCAGGTGGGTGTGGGCATGAGGCTGGGGGGGTGTTTGAGCTGATATTGATCGATAGTGCTAGAACCCTTTTAGAAAACCCGGTGAGAGTTTTGATGAGCAAAAAAGAAACATGTTTTCCAGCATCATTCTGTTCCTATAACTTCCTGGCATGACGGTCAAGCAAATGTCTCCAAATGATGCTATGAGTGAATTTCTGCATGCTATTCCCTTCTAATGAGTATGCTTCTAGATGTCAATGGGTGCTGTGGTTCATAGGATTAGGAGATGGCTGATATCTTTACCTTTTCAGGGATGTCTGCAATGCCTGAGACAAATGGTTATTTCCTGACATATAGGATTACACATGAAACGGGCAGCTGAGCTGCATCGGATTTCTTCCCTATTTCCCTCTACTTTTTGAGGTGTGGGAAACAAACATGGGTGTTGGAAGCTCTGCCTTTTCCTCCCCACTACTTTAGGGTCTGTTATCAAGTTTCACAGCCCAGAAACATTGCAAAGAGGGGGTCATTTGGGGTAATTGGCTAAGAAATTAGCCAATTAGGCTGCTAGTATGGTCAGCCTTAGTCCACCTTGCTTTGTATTTCAGGGCAACTGATTCCTTACGTATGAGTTTCCACAATGTTTTTGCTGCTACCAGTGCCTAAGGACGTAGTTTAACTATGCTCACAGGCTCTGACATGTATTGCAGAGGGGTTGGATGCTTGTTTCTCCTTGTGCTTGCTTCTTCGTTGCCTCTGTGTTGCCTTCACCCATGTGATGGTTTCATGTTCTTTGAAACATCTGGACCCTGAGTTGATACTGCTCTCCTGTTTCCCTTCCCACACTGGTTTCAAGTGGCTCTTTACAGAGCTTATTACTAAGGAGCTCGGGGTACTGGTTTGGTACAGGCAGTGGTACAGATCATCTCCTTAAAATCACAACCCTGCCTTCTCGGTTCTTGTAGAGTGTGGAGCCTGCATGTGAACAAGCAGAGAAGTTTTGTTTCCCTTGTGTTTTGACTCTAAAAAGATGGAGTCACATTTCTTTTAGTTCATGCTTGGAATGAGTGTGATGGGCATGGTGTGATTCTGGCACAATACCTCCTTGCATGATGGAAACAATGAGTGGCCCGGTGAGACCATGGGCTTCGACTTGCTACAGGCGAGTGTTTGATGTGTGTGATGCTGTAGTTCATGTCTGAGTCTCTCTAGCTGCTTATCCAAGTTGCACGGGATGAGTCTTGATGGGTTTGCTGCTCTTTTGTTTATTTAAACATGTTTTTAAGGAGTCAGCTCTTCTTTCTCAAGAGGCTGGAGCTTCTTCGAAGGTGATAGTTTTCTCTACCACCAGGTCTTTGGCCTTTCCAGCATGAGCCTGTGACTGAAGTGGTGGGGCAGAAGTCCCAGTAGCTATGGACAGTCAGAGGAAGGTTCAGCAAACTGCAGCAGTGCATCACTGCTCTGCTCTGATTTGTACCCAGAACAAGCTGCAGATCCTCAGGGTTAAGCCCTGGCATTAGCAGAGGATAACGAGGCCCAGACACAGTAGTAAAGCTAAAAACTTCAGGATTGGGGGAGCAGCAGGAAGAGACCATGCAAGAAATCAATGCTGGGTGACTTCATTTTTGCTTAATGTTTTGAAGTGCTTCTGGTGCAGTTTATTCAATGAGCCAAAGAGTCCTTATTAACTGTGTATTTACCAGTGCCTGCAGACCCTGATCAATCAGCAGGAAAGTTTAACAAGCCACGGGAACCAGTGCATACAGCCACTTTGAAGGGGAAAGAGTGTGATGGGAGACTGGCACACGCACAGCTGGAAAAGGTGCTTTACCTGGTGAAGCAACGCCGTGTCTTCCTCTGCCGTTGTGGTGCATTTTGCTTTGCCTGTATCTTTTGTGTTTTCCCCAATGTCCCCCAAGCCCCCCACTTCATGACAGGCAGAGTCCTTCGTGGTGCCAGCATATGGTCTGATGCCACAGAGCATCAGCTGTCATCTCCACATCTCCAGTGGCCTGAGCTTGTGACACAGAGGTGCACTGCAGGCTGTAGGACGTCTTACCGTGTGTCCAAACCGTAGGGGATCACATAGATACTGCTTTGCCTTGGCCCCAAAAAACAACATAGGAAACCCAATGGTAAAAATAAGTTAATTTGCCTAATGTGGCCTCCTTTGTGTTTCTTATAAACTGACATGTGGGGAAGACACAGAGGGTTTAGGGGGGCAGATACACCTTTCTGCTTCTGCTGGGAGCTCAGTTTGGTTGTATCAGTTCCTGACGTTGTTCTTCAGTTCCAAATGTCGCATCCTTGGATGCACATTGGAGTTTTGGGGGTTGTTTGTCTGTCTTCCTTGTTGAGATTTGGTAATTGGTTTCCAGACAACTGGTAAGTGCCTGTTCTTACTGAAATCAGTACGGAAATTCAAAAGAGCGTTAACTGAGCTTTTGCCAGACAGCCCTTTGAGGTGGAGTTCAGGCTTTGAGTTTGTCAAGTTAAGAGCTAGAATAAACCTCAGCCCACACTTCCAGCCCCTGTAGATAAATGTGGGATGATTCCTTTGCGAAGTGAAGATGATGGTCTCTCCAGCAGTAAAGCAGAGTGCAAGTACAAGACAATTACATTTGAACTTTGATATTAATTTTGGACTTGTGAGTGTAACTGCTGACTAATCAGCAGGAATAAATTTTGGTTGTTCTCTGGAAAGCAGAGGGATTCATTCCAAGCCCTGGTTAAATGATTTGCTCTGCTGTTAGTGAGTCATTTGTGACCTGTGCCCGATTCCTGCAGATGAGTTGACTTTTTGTAAGGATTTGCCTATGATTTCAGACTATTTAGCCTTTTTTCTCAAAGGTTTTACTTCAAATATTCACATTGTGTGACTGGCTGACTGGTGCTGCTTTTGCTCTCAGGTTGGGTGAGTGAATGTTCCAGACAGGCAGTCAGAAATGTATTATGCAGTGATGCTCTTCAGTAATCTGGTATTTGGGGTTGTCCTTAAAACCATGTTTCTGTTTCATATCTTGGGGGTGGTACCACCCCACCAGGTTTGTTTGGGGGTAAGACAAACTCTTGTTCCCCAGGCCTTTGGAGTAGTTAAGAGCTTGTTTTCAGAACAAGTAGCTTTCATGGCTCCAGCCTGAATTTTGGGAGCAGCCCATGTCTGATCTGTATGTGGGTCTCCATCCTCTGATCGCGGTGCAGCCACTGCTGGAGGTCAGCCTCTTTCGTGAGAAGTCAGAAAGAGCCAGACTGGAGTCGCATTAGGCTTAGTAAACTGCCAGAATGTCTGAATAAGCTAATCATGGCCAGGTCATCATTATCTTAAGTGAGTCAGAGATGTGTCCAGGCTGTTTATTAAGATAATTGGGAGAGGGAGGGAGGGAGGGAGGTTTGCAGTCTGTGGATTAGACCGGTGAGGTGGTGGAACGTATTGCAACATCTGATATAAGAGAGAAGGAGCTATGGTCTTGCAAGTTGGTGTTCTGCGTGTGTCCAGGGCCTGTTCCTGCCAGCATTCAGTCCCTGGTGCCAATAACAGGGATGTAAGGTGGCATCATGATAATGCAGTATGCACATTTTCAGACACCACCAATGTGAGCTCATCTTGCCAGGCTAAAGAGTTGTACCTCTGCTCAGATTTTCTCATGAGGCCTGGCTGCCTGGTAATTTTAGAGACATTCTGGATCAAGAGAGCATTTTGGTTTTGCTGTATCAGTGCCAAGCAATATTTGGGGAGGATAGGAGCAGCTGTGCACAGTCACTCCTTCCTTGGTAGTGCCCGGTCCGGTCCCCCGTAGACTGCTGAAGGTGGCTGCAGGTTTGCTTTGTGTTCCCTGAGACACGTTTGTTCATGGAATGGTGCCAGAGGGGTTTGCAAGTTTAAGAGTGTTCAAGCTCCAGTCATACGCTCAGTGCTGCTAGAACAACTCCAGAGGCAGACGTCCCCCAAAGCCATCACATCTTCACGGTGCACAGACGCCGCAGGCGACTGAGAAAGGACTCACTTAAAGACAGGTAAGTGCCTTTCTCCTCCTTCCAGGGAGCTACTGTGTGTAATATGCTGAAGTCAGACCTCTAGCAGGAATTATTTTGATGGATCTGCTCTAAATGCACACAGGATAACTGACTGCATTAGACAGTATCAGCAAGAAACTATCAGTCCCGCCTCAGGAACTAGCAGGGGCTCTTCTGGCTGGAAATGCTTCAGATCTGGCACTGTGTGAGAGCCGAACACCAGAAGAGCCAAGTGCTGCTGGAGACTGCGGATATTCCCCACTGTCACTCCTGTTTGACCTCCCAGGTCAGGGCTGGCGGCTGGGGGATGCCACTGGATGTCAGCAGGTATGTCAGAGCTGTGGGAGGTGTTCGGCATGGCTGTTCCCTCCTTTAGAAAGCTCAGGAGCACAGAACTACAAGGGTGGCTACATGATGACAGTGCCAGTCTCTCATTTTCATCAACAATTAGCAAAAAAGGCTCTGGCGTGCCTTAACCCTTCTGCCTGGTGCTAGCAGAGTGTGCATTACAGATGAATCACCTCTTTTGCCACTCATCCCCAACAGAAGATCTGTATAGCCACAGCTTCAGAAGAAGGCAGCAGAGTCTATGACAGTGCATCTTGGATGAAAATACTGTCCTGTGACTGGACTGAAAGTTCAGTTTAATTCTGTTAACCTCAGAGGGAACTCCTGGGAGTTGGGTACTGCTCTGTGTGGGTCCTTAAGCTCCTCTGCATGACTGTAATGTGTGAAGCATCTAATCTTGTGCCGAATTTCCTTCCTTGGATTCAGTAGTGCCGTCCAGACCCTCAAAGAAAATGGGCAGATTGGTATCAAAAGCAGTCTTAGAAGGGAAGAAGAATATTTCTCGCCAAAAAAACTGAGCCACCCTTAGGAAATAAAGAAGAGTTCTGAATATAGAAGATATCATCAGGTACACCCAAATGAGTAAGGAACAAGAATATCCCGCCTAAAGAAGATCTCTGAGATTCCAAAGAGCAAGGAAATGTGGCGATCATGAGCTGTAGATACAGCATAGACCAAACCCTGGCTCTTTAATCCCTAAAGGACCACTGAAAAAAATTGGCTGCACGGGAATATTTTTGGCTGATCCCTTGAAGGAACGGTTCAACCTTTTGGGGCATGTCTGTGCCACTAGTTTATAGTACTGTGAAGCTTAGATTTACCAGCTATCTGGCCTGTTGGCCTGCCAGCACAGGGAGGGAGGCATCCCATAGCTTGCTGGACACGAGCCATGGAGCACTTTGCTGCCAAGCCTGACCTGTCTGAGACCTCTCCATCTCTTGCCTGTGCTTTTGCCTGTGCTCCCTTCCGAGTAAGGACAGATCCGTATGGGCTTGGAGCTTTCACCAGGTCCTACCCAGGCCCATGTTTAAGTTCCCCAACAAGAAATCAGAAGATGGCCGTCTCTTCAGTTGGAAAGGAGGTTACTTTGACACAACAACCTTGGAATTGCCTGAACTGATGTTCTTGTCTGGAGAAGTAAGTAGATGTTTGCTGATCATGGTGCAGGGATGTGTGTATGTTTGTGTTTGTATGCATAGTAGGAATCAAATATCGATGGTGGAAAGGTGTTGTCAGATTTCCAAGGAAAGAGACACAATCATAAAATGTGATCTACTGGCCAAGACAGAGAACTGGAAGTTGGGATGGTAAAGTCCTCAGTGGATTAGGCTGTGACATGGAGGTAAGTTTTTGCTGCAGCTTCTCTATCTGTAACCCTGCATAAATGATTTAAATCCCCCACAGTGCACTGATGGTATTTGTACACTCTGGCTGCCAGGGATGGATGAGAAGAGCCTGGCTCTGAGCTGGTTCCGGGCACGATTCAAGAAAGCAGTTCTTGAGACCATTAGCAGTAAGCACGTCTTTGTGTCGTAGAGACTGAGCTGGGGTCTCCCACAGAGCTCCGCTTCAAGCTCAGAAGAGCTTCCGGATTTGGAAAGAAGCAGGGAGCCACGAGGGTCCTTTCCCAGGGGACATCCCAGCCCAAGTGCAGGCATCGCACATGCTGCTCCCTACTCCCTCACAACACCCTGAATAAAGACTCTTTGTTCTAGGAGATACAGATTATATATATTTCAAGGCTCCATGAATCATTCACAGCCCAAAGATGAAACCGAACATCAGAGCTAAGGAAAGGCTGAGGGTGTGAGGTGAGGAACCTTCCATTATTTATTGTACTAAGTCTTGACCTGGTAGCTCCTTCTCCTTGCAATCCTGCCTTTACTTAGGAAGCCCTCTTTGTTCCGAAAAATCTGAAGAACCCTCCTACTTCCAGGAGATAGTTATAGCAAGAATCTAATCAGCTGCTTCCCTTGTTGTGCAGCTTGATGGTTGTCCTTTAAAGGATTAACAGGTATGTCCTAGTGAAAGTGTGAGAGAACAGCGGGGCTGCTGGGAAGCTCATGGGCGCATGGATTGGATGGAGAACTAAGAGACCTAGGTATCCTCTGGGATCGAGCAGGGTTGAAGGGTTAACACTGGGTCTGGCAAACAGCAGCACGGAAAACAGTAATTGAATGTTTGGGAAGAGAGGTCATCTGCTTTCTGACTGAGCCAGGCACTTCCAGGCTCAGTGTGGCACAAGCCAGCTGTGAATAAGGGCTCCTGCTCATTTGTGGTCACTTGGTGGTCAGCATGAAATGAGTTTCTGGGTGTCATTCTCGTTCCTGGCAGCCAAAATTCCATAGCACAGAAAATGGTTTCTTGGATGGAGGCAAATGCCGATGACTAAATCCAGAGCGTTATTGTATGGTGCTGGTTTGTGGTGTCCTGACCTCTTAGCAAAAAGAAATAGTCAACACAACCTATCTGAATAGCCCTAGAACTCATAGCCAGAAAGTGAAAAGGGTGGCAGAGAGAATTGTGAATTGGCTGGCTGCTTTTTCTTTGTGGTTTTTTTTTTTGTTTTTTTTTTTTAGTTTGATTCTGTAAGGGAAGGGCTGGAAGTTGAGCTTCGTTTTATAAGATCATAATTTTCTTCTTATTTCAGTTGTATTGCAGTGCAGTAAAAATTTAGGTTGTGCTTGTCCTGACTAAATGGCAAAATGTAGTACCACAACAGCAGGAAACTATCATGTTGCTTTGTTACTGTCTTTTTAATTACTGTGACCAATTCATTGGCAAGAGTAATGTTATTATTGCTAAGGGCTGGAGACACCTTCCCTTTCCATTGCTATACAGCCTCGAGGCTTGTAAGATGCAGCTTTGCCAGTAAGGTGAGATAAAGAGAACTTCATTTATTTGCTGCTCTTCATTTGTGCCAATACAAGAGCTTATGAGGTCGCAGTGTAACCCGGGTGTCTAGTATGAGCCAAGTTAAAAATAGCCCCACTTCCACCCCTGCTCCCTCAGAGGTTATTTTTCACCCAGAACATTTCAGGGCAGCTTTGCCAAACAGCAGTGACAGCATGAGGGAGGGCAAGTCCAGTGGTGGGGTGGGGATGGCAGGCATCTGTGGAGATGGGAGGAATCCAAACGCTCAAGCAGGTTTCACCATCAGAGCTGGCAGCTGATAGTTTGCAGCAAGCAAGAACTGTGACACCCTAGAAGGCTGCTGCGAAAACTGGGGGAGAAATGATTTTGAAACATGTGCTTTTTCTGAAGATTTTATTTTTTAATAGCGAAACCTTTCAGGCCGCTTTTTAATTCATAATAAAGAGCAGGTTGAAAAGAAGGAGAGGGCAAATGAAGACAGTGAGGCATGCTAACTTCCTTTAAAGTTGGAAGGTCACCTTTAAAAATGGATGAATGCAGCATTTGGAGGAAGCTCCAAGGCAGCAGGCCTGGGGTTCAGCACTAGAATAGGAGGCAGAACAAAGATGAAAAGAAGAATCCAGTTGGGATCTAGGAATAGCTGCAGAGCTGCAAGTGCCCGTGGTGGACTTGGGTGGAGGCGGTGTTTAAGGGAGCTTCTCTGCTCACTCTCTCAAAGCTGCTGTTGTGCTTGGTGATGTACTGGGGGAAATTGAGTTGGCTGCTAGATAGCTGGACTGTGCAGGGACACATGGATTGATAGTGTCATTGTGAGTGTAAACTGGAATTTGGGATAAAATTAAGGCACTGCTTACCTGTTCTGCATTCAGGGCTGCTGAGTGACCCTAGAGGTGTCTCACCTGTTCTGGTTGTGTTTATGCTGAGTTTTCCCCTTTCTGGGCACCTCTCAGGGAGTGAGAAAAAGGTGATCACAGCATGAGTCCTGGTAATGACTTGCTGGACAGAAAGCTTTTGGGCTCTGTTTTGGATATTTCCTGGCGCGCACAACTCTCGTCCACTCTCTTCTGTCTACTTTCGTGAGCTGGTGGAAGTGGAGGTAGCGCCGCTGTGTCATATGGAGTTATGTGAGTATATTCCCCACTCCATACCCCATCCAAACCAACGTACTGGAGTCTCACACACTGCCAAATGCTTGACACTCCTCAATTACCTAGTTCAGAAAAGGTTTTTAGATATTCCATGCCTAGAATACCCAAAAGACAAGACGTCACAAGCAAAGAAGCCCAACATTTGAAAAGGTAACCCTCCCTCCATGTCCAGCATGATGCTTTTGCCCCCATGCTCCCAGTGCCTGCCCTTCCCAACTTTCCTTGGAAACCACTGGACACAGCTGGGAGCTGCCTGGTGGTGGATTGAACATGTGGCAGCTCTTTCCATTTCTCTAACAGGACTGGGCATATCCTCAGGGAGCTTCATACAGTCTCTAGTCCAACAGGTTCCAGGTTTTGTCCCCAAATAAAGGGCCTGAGTAAGCACAGGGACATGCATTTCCCCACAGCCCCTTCCAGTCAAGGCTGAGGGATGAGATTGCTCCTGTGCAATCATGTAGTGAGTTGAGAGGACAGGGTTGCAAAACAGAAAGGACTCCTATGAGTCTACAGTTAGTCTCTAAAGCTTTGGGATCTGCTGAGAAGTGCTGTCTATGTGGTGTTTTGTCCTGCTGTGTTGCTTCCCTTTTTCTGTATCTGTCCTATTTGAAGGTTTTCAGAGCACTTTTGCAATCGGTAGTCAATAAGACTTGCTAAAGGTATAGTGTAGAGGCCATTTTCAGGAAGGGAAACTGAGGCAAGTGTGTTCCTTTGCCCGGGCTATTGCAGTTCATACAGAAGCATGTGGGAGCACATGGCCAGAGAAGGAGCAGGACTCCAGGGAAATACGGGGCCTGTGACCAGATAAGCCTGTGACCCTGGCATTGGTGTCAGCTGTGTCTGTCCTGGGCAGAAGTTCCCTATGACAGGGAATGAAATTATATTTCTTAAGGGTTCACCTAAGAACTGAACTCATTTCATATTTAAGCACTTGCCTGTCTTTCTCACTGAGCCAAGGCGCGGGGGGGCATCAGACACATGCTATCTATTTCTTATTAAGTGGTTAAACAAGCCCAGCTAATTACAACGTACTCAAGGATTTTGTAGCTTATGAAAGCGGTCCCTGTTTGTTTGTGTCAGTGCTTTAATACATTAATACACCAATTAAACCTCAGAGCGTGTGCGTGCTCACACAGCTTAACATACAGGAAGGCATGTTGATGTCTTTCATATCAGCTGGGGCTTCTCCGGCTCTTTCAGCTCCAGCCCTGAAGGGATGCTTGTGGTTTTTACACTCAACCTTGTCACCGAAGGGACATGCATCCCCAACATAAAAGCATAGTTCAACCCCCTCCGAGAAGCATGTTGTTTTACAAGACTCTGGCAGACATGGGCGCTCTCTTGTCGTTAAGCTTGCTTTCTCTCAGACAGACCTGGGAGAGTTCCTCCGTCTTAATTTCTATCTCAGTGCTGATGATACAGGCAATTTGTGCATGAAAGTGTTGTCTTCTCTCCCTCAATTAGTCCCGAGGGGTCACCAGTGGGAGCGTGCTGCCTGCGACATTTGCACTTGTTTGCTAAGGGGCCGGCACATTCGTTAAGCCACATGGTAATGAGCGATAATCAGTGCACAAGGCACCCAGCGTGAGTCAGTGCAGGGATGGGGCTGGAGCAGACAGCGAAGGTCGGAGGTAAAAGCCTCCTTCGGTGCACTTACAGTCCAGTGAAAAGAAGGCAATTGTGGGGGGAGGAGAAGGAGAAATGACAGATTAAAGGAAATCGAGCAGCTGTAATAAATACACTTGAAACCGAAGAGCATCTAGGATGCGGTGATTACATTCCCTGCAGAGCTGAAGCGCTGAGGAGGGGTCTCCAGAAAGGGCAGCCGTACAAAGCCACTGGCCTCTCAGCGAGCAAGCTTTCGGGGAATGCAAAACGAGTTGAAGAAAGCTGGCTGGACTTTAATGCAGGGCTTTAAGATACAGTTGGGAAGGCTGCCCTAAACATTCAGTCTAGTAAAAATAAAGGCAATAAAAGAAGGGGTGAAAGGACTGACGTATGCCAGGGTGGCTAAAGAAGAGAGAGAGACTGTGATGGGGCACTGCTGAAGTATCGCAGTGAAAGGAGTGAGGAGTCAAAAAAGGGATGGAAAGCAGCAGCCATATGGGATGCTGAGGGTATATTTCAGACAGTAAGGTCCTTTTACACATAACTGTCTCTGAGAGACAACGAAACTGGCCTCACAGCAAGGAGAGGTTTGGAGTTTTGAGGAGAATAGTGAGCTAGTACAGAAGATACAGAAGAGAAAGTGCTTATCTTGAGAGTGATATATGGAGAACTTAGACTTGCGACAGAGAACAAAAGCCAGCTTATATCAGCGATAAGAGAAGAGAAGGATTATTAAATATTCTTCATCTGCCAAAATTGCATCCAGCTTTGTAGAGGATGAAGAGAAAGATCTCCCCATACCAGTGGCCAGCTGTTCAAGGGCACAGGACAAGGTGAGCATCCTCTACAGATGGAGAGCACACCCCCTAATGTACACAACTGTGGGTATGCACATGACTCACTGAGCTCTTCACTGACATTTTAAATTACCTGTCTAAAATGGGTCAGGTGGATAAGATTTGGAAGGTGGTGGACATAACAGGGGCAAGAGACAGACCAGTAAGTTTAATGTTTGCTCTGGGAAATTGTTGGAAATCTTAAACTTTAAGGGATGTTGTGGGAGAACACCTGGAAAAGCAACGTTCTGTGAAGGCCAAACTTATGCGGCTTGAAGTAGTGGGAGGTCACACTCAACTAATCTGCTGGCATTCCCTGAAGAGCTAACTGCCACTATATATAAGGGAAATTCAGTGGTTATAGTACACTGAGATTTTCAGCAAGTATTTGACAAGGACCAGCACCGGAGATTAATGACTGGGGGTAGAAGCACTGGTGTAGGATTTAAAATAAGAGCCTGCGTGGAAATCTGCCCTAAGAGCATGAGACAGAAAGGAGCTATTTCTAAAAGTGTTTCCAATTGGAAAGAAGTTGAAAGTGATGTGTCCTGGAGGTCAGTCTTAATCATCTGTGTTTTTCATAATGTCTGCTAATGATGCACAAGGAAACACTGAAAACAGGAGCCAGAGCCGTCCCTGCTGTAACACCATGGATGTGGGTGATTTTTCACCAGCGCTGACAATACCGAGGTCCCAAACGTGCCCAGTGCCTCTCCTGATTTGGGAGGTGTTTGAGGGAGGAATCCCAAGCGAGAGGAGAGAGCGAGAAAGAGAACGTCTTTGACCCTCCTGCAATACCGTGAGCAGCACTGGGAATTCACCTACGCTGAAGGAAACATGGCATGGGGAGACTGCAATTTATGCGATGGGGACACAGTGCTATCTATGAAGAAAGGATAAATGAAACAAGCTGGACAGCATGGGAATCTTTTCCTTCATTGAACTCCTTCCAGAAAAGAAGATGTGATTTTGAACAGCTCGGTAATTATTCTTTGCTTCATTATTTTTTAATTTTGTCTGCTTTCTCTACAATTCCAGTTTCTAGTCTGGAGACCTTGGATGACTTGATACGAGCTCTGTTTGCAGGAGAATTGTAGCCTGGCTGTGAAAATGCAAGAAGTCTGAGTGAAGTTTTGAATTTTGGATGCTCATCTGCACTCAGATATTGATCTGGGTAGATTTGCCTGGTACCTGCTTGAAAAATCTCTGCCCTGAGAAAAGGTTAAGGGACTTGATTTAAACTCTGATTGATAAAGAAAAGACATCAAGGTGACCTTTATAATACAAGCTGAATTTGAGGTCACTTTCCAAGCTCAGATTGCAATAATGAAACAGGATTTGCAGGCAGACTGATGGATTAGATTAGTGGAAACTGGCCTCTGATTTTTCCATGTAACCATCCCAATATCTGATGCTGGCCCTCCAATTAAGACAATTCAGGAAAGCAACATATATACTCCTGTTCAAGATATTTTCCGATGAAATGAGACCTGTCCTAGGCTAGTGAAGAGAAACAGCTAATGGCATATCAGAGATCTTTCCACCATTATACCCCACTCTGTGCTCTGCAGCATCACCCACATATATTAATCTACAAATTGCTACTGCCAGCTCTGGGAGGTCCTTTTTATACCTCTGCATCCTCAGCTAACTGCAAAACATTATTTCCCTTTCCCTCCTTTCTCAGCAATCTTGCCCATTTTGGTCCTTTCCATTAGCAGTATGTTCTTGCTGTAAAACTCCAGTATCCACATTTAAATTTAAGCTGTTAAGCCATATATGAGATATATATATATATATAAAAGTATATCTATATATAATCTTGGTTTTGTAGCTGAAGATCCTAGTAGGTTGCCTTCCCCATGTGTCTTGAATACCAACTTAGTGATCACCCAGTCCTCACACATAGTTTGGGTAAAGCTGAACATGCACCTTTTCACCATCTGCAATTAATCATGTCTTCTGAGGCTACCAGCACTGCAGAATGTTTTCTCGAGTCTCACCAGGGCCTTTAAGAAGAATTAACTGGGTATTTTTCCCCTGGTGCAGATACTGATGTTTTGCCACAGGAGAAAACTGTAGGATTTTTATATTTTTTTTCCCTCTTGCACACAGTGAAGTTTCTGATGTCTTTCTGTGAAAATTCACCCCAACCATCTGGCTCATAATGGCATGAGACATCGCTGGAAGATGACAGACAAACAAATGGACAAATATACAGTGTTTTATTACCCCTTGTTCTTTCTCCCTATGCTGGGAGTGTCAGACAATAAACCAAGATGGATTCTCATTTATAATCATAATAAAGTCAGGACACAGCCAGGATACAAAAAAGTGGTATCGGAGAAGGAAGGGCAGTGTCCTAACAAGAAAATGTGGTTCCTTAAATAGTCCTGAACTCCTGGTGATGAGGGATTTCCAAAGCCTTGTCCAAGGAGGACTTTTTCTGGTTCATTTCTCACTCCTCAAAGCACTCTGGTTCTGCCAAGGAGAGGAAAGTGTCTGTGAAACGAGTCGGATCCCACCATGGAGCAGCTCTGCAGTTGACACATAGCCAAGCCATGTGACCTTTCTGAGGTCCTCTTCTGCAGGATGCAGCTGGATACTGATGGGCTCCTTTCTCTCATCTAGAGCCACCCTGCTGTTATCCTGCTCATTTTCAGCAGCGAGGGGGACCTGAGATGAAAGGCAGTTTTCTCTTTCTGTGAAGAATCACAGGAGCACCAGTCCAATATTCATTGCGTCCTACTTGTGACTCAGACATAGACCAAAGGAGTTACAGGAAGCCCCGACTATGCACGGACCTGGAGAGCTAAATGGGGACCAGCTGCTATCCCCATCAGATTAGCTAATCCCTTTGTATGATCCGTCCTTCTCTTTATTCCTCTCTGCATAATTTGCTGCCTCATAACAATTGCCGAAATCACCCAAACCACAGTAATTTTAGAGCCCAGCAGGCAGAGCTGTCTCACATTACTCCTCCTTCAGGGGTTTCCTTCTGCAGGAGAAGTTGGCAAGGTGAAAAAAGGGATGGGGTTGTGCAGACAGAACAAGTAGGGAGAAAGCCAAGGAAACCTCGGGCAGAAACAAAGACGGAGCAAGGTCCGTTTGGGGTGTTAGGAAAACATGAATCCAAGGGAACACCTCATCAAGCCATAGACGTAAGTGCACCTCCTGTGTCAGTCCTGAGAGAAAGGGAGTTGGAGGAAGTGGGAAGGAAGGGGAGAGATGGAAATTGGGCAAATTGGAGAGAGGCTTTCTAATGAAATCATAACTTGAGCCTGAGATCCTGAGATCTGTCTTTCAACACCTCATGTTTTCACTCCATATGGCCCCACTTCTGGAATTTTCTAGTTCCATGAGTTAGGCTGCTTTAGCCACTCGTTTAATGACCAACAAAGGAAGCTGGTGGGAGAATAACTGCACATAGGGCAAGAAAAAACATAGCTGCCCAGAGATCCCAGAAGCAAAAAGAAAAAAAAGCAAAGAGGCTATGTTTTGTCCAAAATTGTCCTTTTCCTTTGTGATGATGGTGAGGCTGGCAACAATCAGAAGCATTTCCAACCTGCCTGGAACTCTAGCTCAAAAATGCAGAAGACCAGGCCCTCTCACCAGATTTCCTGCTTTGAGATGGTCCAGAAATTCTGTCACAACAGATTTTTCTGAAAGTCTTTTCACACTTCCACATCTGGAGGGAACTGCACTTCTTCTAAAAATGCTTCTTCATTTTGCACCCAACTTTGGGACCAGTTCTTACTCTGTTCACAGTGGGTTCTGCACCAGGGACCACAGCTGTGGTTTAGCACTCAAACCACTTCCAAAACATACCTCTTTCTTTAATGCCACCCTTGTAACAGTCACATGGTCCCCCAGAACATATTCAGTACATCTGGAATTGTTTAGCATTTATGGTGGGGGCACATTAAGGTCAGAAGCCACTAGGAAGACGATGATAACAGAATCTGTTGAGGCAGAAGAAGCATAAGCCTGTGTCTAGATCCCTCAAACCAGAAAATGAACAACGTTGACAACAGTAGTATCAAAGCCCCTTAAATCTTCAAAATTGCAAGGAAAAGCTTAACACTGTGACCTGAACCCAGTGCTGCAATATCTATCTGCAGCATGGCCCTGCAGCATGGCCCTGAGGTTGACTGCTGGGACTGGGATGGCACCAGCAGGATCTGGCTGGTGAGGTCAAAAAGGGCAATAGATTGACCATGGGACGTCCGTCAGTCAGAGACATACCCTGCTGTCGGGGTAAGTATTAGCTGGGCTGAGCTCTCCTGTTACCTGCTGGAGGGAGCACTGGGTGCTAGCAGTGGGGATGCACAGCACACTTTTGTGTCTGCCTGTCACTCGGGGTGGGGACTGCAGTCTAATCAAAGCTGTTGCAAAGATGAGGGAGCCTTTTTGGTGCTGCTCCTAAATTAAGGAGTGGGAGGAAGACCCAGCACAGTGATGAGGGTTGGGAGAAAGGCTCATGGCATGAGCCAATTAACCCAGCCCTGAGTAACATCCTCCTGCTGGGACTTTGCAGGGCTGCCAAAACCCAGACAATAGCAAAGGCAAAAGCTCAGGCTGAGTTTTCTGAGAGCAGACTCCTTCCTACAAAGGACCCAGCAGCTCTTTTCTGGCCTTGCAGCAGCCCAGCATGATTCACACACAGCTGAGGAGGGGCTGCCTGTGCCAGGTACTGGAGTCCATTCCCATCTCTCTGCGGTGGAGCTTTGACTGGGGAAATAGGAGGCTCGACACTGCCTGAAAACAGGGGCTGCTGGGCTTCTGGCCCCGCTGGAGCAGGCAGAGCCATGGCAGTGAACTTGCAGCCTGGAGGAGCTGATAGCCAACAGCCTCTGAGACCTTGGGGGTAGAAGGTAAGCCTCTGTGTTCCTGCTGGGAGACAGTCTCAAAGCTGTGAGGCTGCTGCTGAGACCTGGTGGCTTCCAGCTTTCTTGTGATTATCCATCTCGGCAATAGGATGCTGTTAAGTGTCTGATTACTGCGTTGTTAAAGCCTTAAGCCTGAAATCTGACTACTGCATGGTCCCTCGAGGGGCAGCCAATCCTCCTCCATCCCTCCACCAGTAATCCCTCCCTTCCCTCGGAAAAATAATATAAAAGGAAGATAAGTGATAGCTGTCTGCAGCAGCGCTTTCCAATCAAGTGAAAACTAGCTGGAAAATCAAATCAGCCGGTAAGTTCCTGCAAAATACAACTCTATCGCTTTAAAATCTCCCCTTTTGAAGGGATGAGCTGAACAGCAATAGCTGCTGATGTAAAACAAACCATTATTCCTCCTATCTCCTCTCCAAGCCCCCTCTCTGCAGACGCATGAGTCTGAGGGAGGCAGATGCTCTCTGAAGACTATTTTCCTCCGTTAAATAAATTCACTTTCAAATAATGTGTAATTAAATGTGTGGTATTGAATTAATGTTTTATTCTGAGTGCTTTGGCAGCAGGGGACCTAAGGGCCTGGCTGGTGGAAAGAAAACATGTTCATCCGAAAGACTCCCTTCCCCTCTCTCTTTCCCTTTTCCTCCCACCCTGCCAAGAATCCCAATCCCTGTTTCCAAGAGCTGCTGGAGCGTACCAATGGGTCGGTGAGGACGATGCTTTATGTAAGGTCCCTTTTATGATACTTTGCCATGGGGCTCTTGGGCATTTCACCCAATGCAAAGACCCCTGCAGCCCACTCCAGTCCCTCTTCTACCTGTCTCTTGTTGGGATTACTCTTCCTCCTCAGAAGAGCCCAGTTGTGTAGTTAACCTTTGTATACAAAAAGGCAGAGCCTGAGTGTCTCCTCGGGATGAGAAGTTGATGCTGGATGTCTAAGGAGACAGACTGTTGAAGGTGGAGAGGCAGTTTGGCTTTGCAGTATAGAAACTATGTGACAGAGTGCGGGAGACGATGGGAATCTTTCATCTGTTTTTAAGTCTTTTGTCTGAAACGTTAATAAGGTTTTGGTTAGCAGTGTTTTGTGCCCCCTCGGGAGCCAGCTGGGGTTTAGTAGCTGAGGAGGAATTAGTGAATACAGAGGCACGAGCAGGCACGGGGCAAACATGCACCCAGGCTTTGCAAATGTGGAAAGAGTGAAGGGGACCAGGGTGTCTGTCCTGACCTGATGGGATCTTAATATGCGTCTCAGGCAGAAGCAGGTTGGGCAGAGGTGAAGACCCTCTGCACAAATACTGCTGCAGCACATGGGTTGGGGTACAACGGGGAACACGCCTGTTCCTGAATCCCAACCCCAGAAGCTGCAGGGAGCCTTGCAAACATTAGATTTCTTTTGGGAAGTCTTCCAGGTCTCCATACTAAAGGACATTTTAGCCATTGACAACAACATATGTGAGGGCATTTACCTTCTTGGATCAAGGAAGGGTCCTGTGATATGATGAGCTCTTGGCTGAGTCATTTCATTAAGTCCCAAACCTGCAAAAAGAGGAGGAGGAGGTGAATGTGTCTTAAAGGCAAGAGCCACTGCTGTGCAAGGCCCAGACATGCTGGAGGCTTCCTTTCTTTGCTGCTCTAGTCATTGGAAAACATTTGCTGGGGGTGATGTGCAGGAACCTTCCTCTTGCTGTAGCTTCTCTTCTTTGGGACGTCCCCAGGATGGCTGTGCTTCTGCAGGACTCCATGGTGTTGTGCATCCCAGCTGAGACTGCTCAGCACCCAGTACTCATGGGACACTTTATATTGCTCTCTTCATAAAATAATTACCATGTGGCTGCATGGATGAAATCATGTTTTGTTTTTATAGGAGGCTTAAGCTGCGACAGAAGTTTTTGCTTAAAAAGTGTTTTTGCGATGGTGCCAAGTGCTTGCTAGCATTATTTTTTTTCAGATGTTTTTTCATGAGGAAAATGAGGGCTTGCTTTGCTTTGGGTTTAAACTTTGCAGGTATGTCACACCAGGTAATGTCACCAGCTTCCAAGTGGTTTTCAGTGTGATGTGGTAAGGGAGTCTGTCAGGCTCTGGGCTTGCATCTACTGACTTGCTGTTTTAAGGGGTGATTGTGCTTTGCTTTTGTCCTCAGCTCCTTTACACGATGTACACAGACACACTCCCTTTACCTCACCTTTAGCTCCGAGGGCACTGTACGTGTTGGCTGTCGTTGCCGGTGGTTGCTGTGTGGCTGATACCGGAGCTGGTGCTGCAGCGGAGACGCAGCAGCTCCAGTTACGGCAGCTCAGCGGGTGCTAATCCAGGCGCTTCGTGCCGTTAATCAAATCACTCTGGAGCTTGAGGGCTGTTTTGCAGAAACGCGGCTCTCCCTCGATCAGGTCTGGCTGGAGTTAGCTGGCGAGTGAAAGGCAGCTCTTTGGGTGAGGGCTTCCCCTTCACCTGCTATTGCAACAGGGAAAGCCAGAGGAGCTGATGATGTCCTGATTGCTGGAGGTATGTTTGGAAGTGGTGGATGTAAGGTATTTTCAAAGAATCAGATATGTGGCTTGCAGAGGTTTTTCTTTGTTCTCCTGTTTTTTTGAGCCTAATTACACTGAACGTCAGCTCCCGGTGCAGATTGGTATTCCTGGTTAATTTTTTTTAGTCCAGATTATCCAGCTAGATATTCTATTTGTTACCAAGGTCCCTTTAGCAGCCTGTAGTGTATTAGCTTCAAGTCTGCTGGGTCAGCTGGGCAAGAATGTCTCATTCACATCTGGGACCTGCACTCGTGCCTTCCATCTGCTCCCAAGGAATGAAGGGGGTGGTAAGAACATGCAAACAATTGCAGAAACACAAAGTCATTGTCTTTTAAGGTCTTTATGAAGGAGGATGATCACGACTGTTTGATAACATAGTATATAGTCAGGTACTAGGGGCTGTGCCTGGAAGCGAGTTGCCAGCATCTTGGTAAGCTTCAAGAGATGAGAAATAGTCTGAAGAGAGGCTGTAAAGCCAGTGACATATGTTGGCTTGCTGGGAATCGAAAAGCCTTAGAAGGGATGCAAAGAGAAGGGTAACACTGTAAAAGGGAGAGCATCCTTTGAATTTCAGGTTGTTTTCATCAAGACCAAAGGAGAGAGGGAGGAAGGGAGGGATGGATGGATGGAAGATGTGAGAAAATTTCTCACTATATTTTTCTGTGTGGACACACACAAATGACTATGAGAGCTGTCATGCAGAATTAGTAAGATTGAAATACTGCCCCCAAAGTGAAGAGAAATGTCTGAGTGAGGTCGTCTTGTCCACAGGGCCTGCAAAGAAGGAGGTGGGAAGGACCTTGGTGCGTGTGTGTTGGAGCCCAGGTGGCTCAGCCAAGGACTGTGCCTGCTCCACGAAGTTCCCAGAGATTCAGATATGCTTTACATAAACCTCCATGATTTGGGGTCTTTTTGAAAGGACCATCAGAACTGTTTGGTGCTTATAATCATGACTCTTTTGAAGCTAAATCCTTGAAGGGTGCCTTAACAGATGAACTTGGTCAAGAACCAGTATCTCAGCACAGTGCTGAGCTGCCAAAGCATGTATCTGGACCTTTTCCCAGAGGTGGCTCATGTCAGAGCTGGGAGAGAAGCCACCAGAATTGGAGGGTCTACCTACTCGGAGTCCACATAGAGATAAGCAACAGCCTGCTTATGTCTCCGTTTTTTTAAATGATATGGGGTTGATTCTCCCTTTGTTTTTGTGTACTTCACAGCAGTCCACGATTGAAATCAATATCCTTCATTGACTTTGATGGATTTGCACCATGCCAGGAAGGAGACTCAGACTCTGTGCATTATCTTCTCTCACTATGAGACAAGTCTGTGAGAGAATGACTTATCAGCCCTCCAGTGGCAAGGCTTTTGATCTGGTCCTACCTGATCTGCACACTTTGCTCTGATCAGGTACATCGGGTAACTCATCAACACGTTTGGTTGACATCCAGGTTGCAATTGACTGCCTGACATGAAAGGCACTCTGCTTGGTAGTTACATGACTTAATGACAAGAATTCCAGTGTAAATTGTAAGCTTTGTTTATTTGATTTTAATTGTCGTGAAGCAGGGAAGCTATGCAGGGTTTATTCATAAGAATTATTTTAGCAGTGAGTCAAGAAAGAAGTGAATGAATCATATCGACTAACTGAGAACTTTGGTACCATTTTGTGGACAACTTATGTATAAAGAAAAAAAGAGACAATTCTTTGCCATAAATTAGTTGTTACAGCAAATGACTCAGCCACTACTGAAAAATGTCATTGTTGTTATCATTTATAAAGTGCTGTTGATGCAAATGAGTCTTTAGAAGCTTATGAAAATCAAGGCCATTACCACAAAGAGCCGAAGATCAAACTCGAATCAGGATACCCTAGAAACACATCTAAAAGCAGTCACTTTCAAAACTGGGATTGAACAGCAAGAGGGGCACGAAATAGAGAAGAAGAAAAGAGAGAAGAAATGCCATGATGTGACAAAGCTAAGGGAGGAAGGAGCTGGTGATGGAGAGGTGCAGGAAAGGATCTACCTCTAGGGAAAACAGGGCCACATGTGTGGAGGAGAAGAAGAAACTGATAGAAAATTGATATTGGTCTTTTCTAGGGTAGAAAAGAAAGCTGCTTTATCAGCAGGGTGGCGAAAGTAAAAGGAGAAATTTCTCTAATTTTGCTCTGTTTCCCTAGTGAGCTACATGTTGTTTGTGAATTAAGAGTCCAGGGACAGGAAACCCACTAGAAATACAGCCCAGGCAGACTGCTGTTCGGGAGTTTGGAAGAAGGCGATCTGAGGAATTAATTTCCTGGTGTAAATGATGCAGCTTAAGAAGCAGTTTTGCATTTTGTTGCGACTTAAGTACTGGCACTGCTCATGGTTTACTCTGTTTGGAGTTTGATTTGTCCATTTACCTCCCACTGTAGTCATCTGTGTCCAAATACAATCATGCGCATCCAGGTTTCAAAAGTATTGTAAAATCATGGTTTTAAGGATGCTGGCTGTGATAGGAATCTGAAATGCAGAATTTGCAGTGTCACTGAACCCATCTCTTCCTCACTTCACCCCCAGGACTGATTTAGAAATGAGACACTAATTGAAAAATTAGATTCATGAAATGTACCCATGCAACTTCCCCATTTCTGCTTATGTGATTGAAATCTGGTGGTTATTAGAAAAAGGGTGTTTTCATTACACACAGTCTGTCACCAGTTCTGTATGTTCTACCTGGGATTTCAAGGTTGAGTCAGAGTCTTTTTGCCTTGACCTTCTTACTAGCAAGAGAGATTCTGCAATATGAGTGTAAAAGATGGGTGAAGGGACACTGATTCAGTGATTTAAGCAAAAAAAGTCCTGGCTTTTCCAGGCTCCATCCCAGGGGCCAGTGAAGAAGTGACCCATCAGGATGGATATATGAGAAAAGCAGAATTAATCTTGTTCCCTCTTCTTCTTCCCCTATATCCCATGGCTGTGCTGGGTTCCCAAGGTTAGCAAACTAGAATATGTTTGTGTCGAGGAGAGGAGCAGACATGACTAAGGGACACATGGGAGCAAATACAGGGAGGAAGAAGTTGCTGGTTTTAGACAGCCGCTTTTCTGACTGAGTGCACTTGAAGCACAGATCAAGTCAGCCACCCTGCAAAAGGTTCAGAGGAGGTTAGGTAAGATCCCATCGCAGATCCAAAGCAGCAACCCTTCTGCCTTGGCTCTTCCAGAGAGAAGGAAGTCTTTCTGCTCTAGAGGCAATTTGTAAAGGTGAGTGCAGTGTCCCAGACTTATCCTCTTGCTAATGTTCTAGTTTACCCACCTGCTACCATCATGGAACTGAAGTCATGGGGCATTTCCAACCAGCTGCAGGTCAGGTGTTTTCTGATGTGGTTCCTGTATTATTACAGAACAACAGCGAAGACAAGAGCTTGAAACGCATTCCTCATGTGTTAAATCTTGATGGACAAGAAGGAAGGTAGGGAATCTGCCCAACTCTCTTGTGTCATACAGCAACACAGTAATCCCAAGACTAGGGCTGCAAGATGTTTCATTTAAAACTGGAATTACTTCAGTGTTGTGTGCTCACATCCTTCCTGCAGATACAGCACAGCCTTGAATGAGTTCCCATCCTGCTGTCAAGCCCAGTTATTTTCCCGTCAGGTCTTGCTGTGGCTCCTGCATAGATTCTGCTTTTGAATTGTCTTGTTGGCTTGTTTTTATAAGTTAATGGTACAGGGGGGAGGGAAAAAAAAAAGAGAGAGTGGTACTTATGGGAAGACAGTTTGCATACACCTTGTTGGCCAGGCTGACTGCGACACAGCCGAGACAGATTAACACACCACTGCCTGCCTAAAACAAATAAACACCAGCTGTTTATCAGACAGGGCTCTGCTTTCTCCGGGAGGAGGTAAACAGATTTATGCAGATGAACCTCCCAGGTGCCCTTGCAGCACAGCATCTTTCGTGGCTACTCGGCCTTCCTTATGAGTTACAGCCAGGACAGACGAGCAAAGAGATGCAAGGTTAGCACAATAACACGCAGTGCCCGGGCTGTTTGTCATCGCTGTACGTTTCAAGCCCATATTTAATAGTAATGTAAAATTAATCATAGTGCTGATCTCACCGTGAATGGAAGAATTTGATGTAAACTTCAGTATTTTAAGCCTATAGCATGTGAAAAAGCAATTTATTATAACTCATTATTCCATTTGTGCCTAAAATACTATGAAGCTAAATTTATGGCCATTTGAAGTAGAGGGAAATTGTGATCAGCAAAAGTACTTTTCAGACTCTACATTAAGATTGTCCAGTTGCTGTCAACCTTCATGAACCTTTCTAGTTTAACCATCCAAGTTTACTTTAAATCCAGTAGGGCTACGTGAGTGCACTACCACAAAAGGATTGCTCCTCCCTCAGTTCAACTCCGTCTGCCACAATATCTCCTTTAATTCTTCATATAAATTTTCCCTGAAGCTTCTCAGGTGACCTTAACAACTTGCTGCGAAATCTGGTCTTGAAGACAGATGGGATATTATTTTAATAATGTAGACATAATTACACAGTCTGGATGCTGGCTCTCAGAAACGCCTGATCATTTATTAAGACGTTGTTGGGAGGAAAAATTGGGAGCTGAAAATTTTGGGCAAGACCCTGGGGAGTTCACAAAGAGAGGTTTGCTTCCGTTCTCATGGTGTTACTACTTACTCATTAGAAGTGTAAATAATCTCCAATAGTATTGCTGGTTATTCTGAGACAGTTTCCTTTTTAACTTTATCTCACACCAAATGGGACAATCAGGTTGCAATTGCTACATTTCTGTTGGGATTCTGAGTTTTTTAAAGTGTCCTTGGGCTCCTCTTAATACAAGATTATTTCCCCGCAGCTTTCTTGACTGCTGCTATTCAGGAGACCAAGAATGCAAATACATGGTTTGTCAATGCAGTAAATCCTAGGTACTGTAGTGATGAGTGCTATAGAAATGCTTGCCAAGTAAAAGAGGAAAAAACCCTTTTCCTCTACTCTATTAAGTAAATTGGTGTCATTTGAGCTTTTCTAAGATTAGGACTTTCCTCACCTAAGTGCATCACTTAACATTTCAACACATAATATTTCAGTTTTCTCAAGGTACTCCTTAAACACTCAACTAAACCAGGTGGAGAAGGCAAAGTCCACATGTGATTTGTTCTCCCTGGCTGTCACTGCAAAGTCATTTTGGATGTGCCTACCACCCTGTGCCTTAATGTTACCAATATTATTAATATTGGTAACTAAAAGTTTTCAGTCTATTGAACAATTAATGAAAAGGTCAACGGGAATTCTCTATAGTGGCATCGTTCATTACAAGGCCCATTGCTTATGCAATCTCACAGCATCCATCTTCCCAAACAAGCAAAAGGGCCAGAGATGGCAGCTCCTTAAACCTGCCTATGAGCTCCTAATTAAAAAGCTTAATTGTATGAAAGCCATTAGGATGTTAGTCTTCCAATCCATTGGCTTTTTGATACATTAAGTGGTACCTATGTAGTTGTGGGTCATATGCTCCTGTGGGTCGATGCGGGTGCCTACTTGGGTGGTAGGAGCTGGTGGGAGATTGTGATCGCTGTTAGTGATGCTTCCCTGCAGCCAGTTTGAAACCCAGTATGAGTCACCTCCACCTCCTGCATCTGCGGTCCAAGGGAAATGCATCTGAGCTAAGGTGTGCATACCTGTGTATCTCCTGTGGCACATGGAAAAGTTGGAGAAGACTCAAAAGTTGTCCAGTTTGTGAGCAAACTGATGCAGGGCCAAGTTATGAATGCCCCAGGGTGGGAGTGGAAAGAGGGCACTGTCGCATCTAATGCCTCTGCTTGAGGAGACCTCTAATGCATCAGCTTTTGCTCACGAAGCACTGAAGAAGAGTGTGTAGGTCTCACTGCCCTGTCATGACCATCAGGCTGAAGCTGGGGGTGGTCTGTGCTACTGCAGTTCTCAAGGGAGGCAGTAAGCTCAAGTGATCAGCAGTTTAGAGAGATGAAGTTTTGGGAACTGTGCCTCCAGACAATGCTCCTTTTTGTACTGCCAGAGGAGTTGTATGGGCACTGTGATTTCAGAAAGGTGCTTAGAGCTTTGGCAGAAGGTAGCTGTGTCCTAGTGGTGTCCCCAAAAGAGAGTATGGAGACCCCCAAGCTCTCTCAGCAGCCAGTGACATTTAATCAGGACCCAGGATTTGTGGAGATCCTGCTAGTCACTTATCTGCCCTTCTAGGTGCCTAGTCCCTGGGTAGATCTAGCGCTTATGAATGACCCTGTTAGCTGAGCAGACCAATCTTCATAGTCCTTTGTTAAATTAATAGTTATTGCTCTTTTGATTCTTCCTGAAACCTCGGTTGCTATTCTCCGTCAGTCCTCACTGTCCTAAATGTCAGTGGAAAGGATCATTGAAACTAATGGGTTGCATTTGTCTGTTGTGCCAGTGACTTTATCCTGGGATGACTTTGTTTCTGGGGGAACAGTCGCGTAGGAGATGGCTGCAGGGTCAGAGTCGTGCTGTGGGGCAGTGCTCGGCACTTCAAATCAGCTCCTGCTACTGCCCTATGATGCATGGGGGTCAATGGTCCTCCTCTTGGGAATGCTTTGACTTGCCAAGGCTCAGCCTCAAAAATCTGCCCGAGTTTGGGTTTAAACTTATCCCGACTGAAATGCAAAACTCAACAGGACCTTCTAATCTTGCCTGGCCTGGCATTAGAGGTACGTGACCTTAGCTACACCTCACAGGAGACAAATTATTTCCAGGATCATTCCAAAGAGATTCAGGACTTTGTAGCAGATTCTGCCCCAAAGGTTCCTTTCCCTGAGGACAAACTTGCCGCGAGCTTGTAGTGAAAACGTGATAAACCTCAAGTACTTTCCTCGCAGATGTTTTGCATGAGACTAGCTCCATCCCAGAGATGGCTGCATTCTGTGGGTGGGTAAAAAGATCCCTGTAGATATTTCTGCAAAGCAATTTCAGATCTTTTGCAGCTTGCTAGAAAATTGAATTAGTTGTTTTCCATTCCCTGAATTAACCCTGATTCATTTTTCCCTCAACCCTCTCCCTCTTCCTCCCCTCCCTCCAACAGATGTCCAGCATATTAAGAGGAGAGACATCGTTTTGAAGAGGGAGCTGGGAGAAGGTGCCTTTGGGAAGGTGTTCTTGGCCGAGTGTTACAACCTCAGCCCCACCAATGACAAAATGCTGGTGGCAGTGAAGGTAAATCCCAAGGGCGGATGGCAGAGAGTAGGGCAGGGGCTGGCCAGTGGAGCAAGGCTGGATGAGCTTGTGTGGGAAAGGGAAGCAGGGGAGGGCTGGGGGCCAGGGGTGGAGATTTATCTGGGGCCGGAGATTGTGGTAAATCGACTTAGTCACACAAAGTTTCAGTGTTTCACTTCAAGGTCGTCTGTTCTCACCAATGCCAAAGCCTCTCTTCCTGCCGACGCAGCCAGGAGACGGATAGGGAGGAGAAGCCGGTCTGGGAGCTGTAAGCTCCCGTGCGGCTGCAGGAGTGCAGTGCGGAGTCCACCTTCCCTCTGCAAGGGTCCGGGGCTCTTCTGTTTATGGATTTTATGTCTTTGTGGAACATGCAGAAGCTGAAACAAACAAAAAAAGCCTCAGCAAAACCGAGCACTTAAAAGCTAAGCACAACTAACCAATTTGCTCCAAGATGGGTGAAGCGACCCAGCTTAGCTCCTCTCAGCTCCTGCTTGCCTAGCCACAGATCACTCCTGTTTTGGTGATTTTTGAGCCAGCACAAATTCAACTTGGCTTGTCCTGTGTTGTTTGCATCCTTGTGAAGGGTCCTCATGTGAGCTGTGCCCCATCAGTGTGGCTGTGGGCAGAGGAGACCACTCAGTGCAGAAATACACTCTCCTCTCAAGTGGCACCGGTTGGCAGACACACAAAGCCTAATCCCTGGGAGTTAATTGATGCCTCCTAACTCTTTGGAAGAAAATCTGCATTTGAACTGGTGCTCTACAGCAAAAAAGGTTCCAGTACTCTCTCCAGGATGATGGAGGCATCCAGTTACTTGAGAGTTGTTTTAATCATTGGCTGTTCAAGCCTTCTTTTTCTCCCCTTATGCTCTGACTGTGAACTGCAAGATTGCACCTTTCACCTCTGAGACTGGTTAAAGCTGAGGTAGAACAGCTACCCATATTATTAATTGCCTGATTATATGACTGGTACCTGCCTATCGGAGCCAGGCATCCCTTATGCAATCCTGTCTCTCAAGTCTCTACTGAGTTTCATTTGCATGTAGCCAGAAACAGCATCTGAACTTGTTTCTGTTAATTGCTGCTATGAGCTTACATCTCCAGAGTGCCTTTCATTCTGCCAGATCATACGGATCCAGCTTCGGAGCAGGGCCTTCAAATCTGGCTTCTTGCCAGCTCTGGCGGGGGTTGGGGGGGGGGGCAGGGAAAAATCTGTCTGATTTGGGTCACATAATAGGTCTTAGGGAAGGGAAAAAAAAAAAAGAAAGAAAAAAAAGGCTTTACACATTAAGTTGAGATTTGGCTGCATTTCCTCATTTCCTGAAGGTCTCATGCTCCCAACAGAGGCTGAGAACTACCTCCCTGGTCACTGCAGCTGAAGGCAGCCAGCAGGATACGCTGGTGAGGGCAGCTGAGTCCATAGCCCAGGGTCTGCCTCTGCTCTGCTCTCAAGGACTCCCTCCCAGGGCCAAAGAAAGTGGCTGTGTTACTCCCTCGGTTAAATGGACTCAGAATTTCAGTGGATCTAAAGGTTGCAGCCCTGCAGATAAGCTGAGTTTTGATGTGATGGCATGGACAAGCTTCCTGTTTTATTCAGCTTGCTTCTAAAAACATCCTAAGAAATGCACAAAAACTACATTCAGCAAAGTGTGTTGAGGTTACAAAGTCAAGTACTAGAAATGCTGAAGGGGTTGGTATTCGGGGCATGTCCTCCGAATACGTATTTTTCATTTCTCTATGGGTTGCTTCATTGTCACGATCACTCCTGTGTCTGAGAGCTCCCTACATGTGAGTGCACTCATCTGCTCAGCCTCCCAGAGAGGTGCTGGGGTTGTATCATTCCCATTTTTGCAGAGGCCAGATGGAGAAGAGGGAAAGTGAGCTGAAAGGATCCACTTAAGTGGAGGATGGAGTTACTGACCTGCTTTTCCAGCCCTGTGGACAGCAGGTTCCAGACCCACGTTGAGCCCCGCTGCAGCAATAAACACGAGGTGCTTGTGCAGACCTGACCCTGGTGCCAGGGGGTCAGGGGTTTTCCAAGGTAATATTGGAACAACTGACAGTTCATGACAACGACTGCAACCTGCGGATGCAACTTGCCAGATGTCACGCAGGAATCGTGTGATGGAGGCACAAATACAATCTACCCCAAACCTTCCTAGGAGAGGCATTTTGGTGACTTTTCTGAGACAACCATTCTCTTCCTCCAGTGCTGGTATTTCCCTGTTCTACCACCTCCAGCTCTGTTTCCCTTATTTCTAAATGCTTGGCTGTGCAACCTTAGAAAAGTGTTTTTTTAATATCTTTTTTTTTTTTTTGGTGTGGGATATTTACAAACTTACAGTCCTAAAATCTTGTAGAAATGATTGTGTGTGAAGGATGGAAACCTAAACTCACTGCAGCTTGAAATATTACAGACAACCACATGAAAAAGGGAGAGAAAAGAGTGCTGGGGGAGGGGACTGTTTTCCTGGGGAAAAATAGGGTAGCATCAACATTATAAAGATATTAAATGACTAAAAGTAATTGGGTGCCTGAGATAAGGATGGATGCTTTGCCATCTGCACCATGTAAGTAACATCCATCTAAATATCTCTAGTCAAGCTATCCCAGAGGACAGAGAATTAAAATAAAATTATGCCATGTGACTAGCAGTTTGGGGGCAGAAGAAAGAGATGAGGCAGTGTCCTAAGGCTTGGGTAGAAACCTTGCAGCAGATCTGCTCCAAGGGGAAAGGCAGCTACTCTGGAGGCCTCACTACATCGCACCCAGCAGTGCCGTGGACCAGCCAGACATGAGTTAGCAGTGTGCCCAGCCCCTTTATCCACAGCTTTCTGATGCTTACCATCCCTTTTTGCACGTAAATTGGAGCCTGCACCTGCTGATGCTACCTCTCCTGTCACCACGGGGAGATTCAAGGCATGGGGAAAAGGGGGCAGGTATATTTGTGTGTAGGTAAGGGGAGAGCTACATAGCGTCTGCCACCGCTGAGGAGGAGCTGGTGCACATCAGATTGAATCTGGGGATAACTGAATCAAGTTACCTTGAATCCTTTTAGACTTCTGTTAGGCTGCACGATTAAAGCCAGAACTGGTACTGGAACATGCCCTCCTGGCATGTGGAAGATGGGGAGAATATAACTGAGGCTCAGCAACTCAGAACCAGAATTGCATTTTCATTTCCTTAAAAGTTTTCAAAGATCATGCTGATTCTTGTGGCCATCCCATCTTGTCAAATGTTCTGGACTTCAACTGTTTTACTGAGTGCCTTCCCTTAATACCCTGGGATGACGACACGCTGCTTTCAAACTAGCTCTCCAATGCAACTGCACAATAATGCATGGACAAACCGGACTCCAACCCTGTGGAACGCCCCCTGATCAGCAGCTACACCTACAGCAACATCTTCTTAGCAATGCTGCGACGTCAGGCTGGTCCACACAGCCTGGGGCCTGCAAGCTACCCTGCCATGGCAATGTGGGAGATGAGATATTCTCAATAAGGATACCGATTTCAGCATCAGTCTGCCAGGGGAGCTGTTATAAACAGCAGGGAATAAAAACATGATTTTAAAAATTATGTGAAAGGACTTGACAGTGTCCTTCTTCAGAGGCAGTTTGAAAAATCCACACAATAACTGCACAGCCAGGCAAATCCATCTTCTGAATAAAGGCAGTGTAGTCAGCTATTTCAAAATAAAAGACAGATAGCAAGGACTGGCTGGCTCAGGAATTAAATAATAATGAGATATGAAGCCATTCACCCCTAGGTCACCAGTACAAATCCTGGCCCAAGCTGGGAATAATTGGAAGCTATTACCCTCTGAGGCATGTTTGCTCCTGCCTGGGAAATGAGTTGGGGAACCCGCTGGGATGGTAACTACACGAACAAAATGCTGCGGTGGTGCCACCAACACCTACTGCCAGCCCTCCCAGTACAACCAGGATGGTGGCAGTGATTCCTCTCCAGTCCCTTCCTCATCAGCTCTTCTGCAATGTTGGGATCCCTTTGTTGTGGCTTTTCCCCCACCTGAGCCCACCCTGTGTGTATCTGTGCCCCTTCTTTCAGGCATTGAAAGACCCCACCTTGGCAGCCCGCAAGGATTTCCAGAGGGAGGCAGAGCTGCTCACCAACCTGCAGCACGAGCACATCGTCAAGTTTTACGGCGTGTGTGGTGACGGCGATCCGCTCATCATGGTCTTCGAGTACATGAAGCACGGGGACCTGAACAAGTTCCTGAGGTACGTGTGAAGGAGGGCACAGGAGATGCCGTACAGCTGCTCTGCAGCCTCGGTGGGGCTTGTTATAGATCTGTGGTGCACCAGTGACTCCACTGCCATGGGGATGCTGGTGGGCTTGGGTAATGAAAGTTGTTCCAAAGACAGCTTGTAGGAGATGATGGTCCTTACCAGATTTGGTACTTTATTAGCCCTATCCCAACATTTTCTCTTGGGTAGTCCCAGAAGTGGTCCCTGCGAGCTATGGAAACCAGGATTTTCTTCTCCCACCCCAGCAAGTTTGAAGCTGAAGGAAGCACAGCTGCAATCCCTGTCTGCACAGTGTGGGTAGAAAGTTGTGAAGCCATGGCTGTCAGCAGCTTCAAGTCCCATCCACCCAGCAAAGCCATGCTCTGCTGAAGCAGGAAGGCCACTAGCCATCACTCCCCATGTCACCCAGCTCCTGCTTCAATAGCACCAGAACCAAAGCATTCCTTTGAGAAATTTGCTGTAATTCTAGGTCTGATTGGTATCCTGGGAATTTACTGGTCTCTAGTTCTCATTCTTATATTCTGAAAAGAGCTGAACGTGTTGGAGGGGTCTCAGGCAGTGCCTGTGGAGTCCATCCCTTGTCCTTGTTCCCTAAGCCTCATTAGACAGAGATGCTGACTGAGATACAAAATATCCTAACCTGTGGCACCACGCTACTCAAGAGGCTAGGCAAGGCCTGACAAAGTGCCGTAATTGCCTTCCCTGCCTCTAGAGAGATGCAAATTGCTGGAGGCCCCCCACAGTCATCATTCAACCATTTCATCAGCGTGAGGCAGATCATTTGTGTGCCCTGAATCTGCTAGTGCTGAGGGGCAGGGAGCAACTGTGGGAGGATGTTTGTGGTGCTGTTCTCCCACGATACAGAAATTACGCTCTAAAACCTGCGTGCAAGTGGAGTGGTACTTACCTCTTGAAATAATTAGTAGTTTTATTTCCCAGTATTTAGAAAATTGGACCCTTGATATTTTCCTGTTTTGACTGCTAAGTGTGAACATGATTGCAGGAGGAACAAGAAGCTTGAGCTCAGCAGGTCTAGGTATGTGGCTGGGATACACTCCGTGATTATTTTTCCACCATCACAGTCAGTTTCTGACTAGGAAACACAGGTTCTTCCCTGAGGTTTTCATTTCTAAGCAATCACTGACACCAGAAGAACTGTGGGGAAGGACCCCAGAGGTTTCTTCTTTCCTCTACCAAACAGTGCCAACCTGTCTGCATCTCCCTTGGGGCATTCGCAGGGCAGTGCCTGAGCTGGGAACATCCCAACATGCGTTGGTTTTCCTCCTCATTTTGGCATATTTGTGGGTAGATTGACCATGATTTTATAGCTCAGTCCCTCTCTCAGGTTCTGGGTAGATGGCATCCTTGGCAAGGTTGGATGAGTGAAGGCTGATGCTACTCTAGCTTTGCAGAGCTCCTTAGACCCATGTCCAGGGGGGAGCAGCTTTGATTACCCTTGGGACCTTCTTGTAGTACCCTGTCTTGCAGGGGCCCAGTAACCTTCCAGCAAGAGCAGATTGAACTCTGCCTACCGGTATGAAACCGGGCATTGGGCTGAAATGGTGTTTAGCACAGATTGGAGATGCAGTATTAAGGACAGTGCCTCAGCCTCGTGACTGGAGGAAGGCAGTCTAAAAAAGAGCGTGAGAGACAGTGCTTTTGAAGTACTTTACAATGAAGAGCAGAAAATTGACCCATCTTTTTTCCTGGCAGAGCCAGCAACCTTATTCTCCTTAAAGGAGGTAGATATTACAGCTGAGGCATAGCCTCCCTCTCTGCTCTAACTGACCTCCCAAACAGTATAGTCCAAACCAGGCTCTCCTGCTGTCTCAGAGGGATGTCTTGTGCCCACTGCCAATGCCTTGTGGAATTGCTTCACACAACGGTGTGGTCCAAAGGCTGATATCATGCTGAAGCGATGTGCTCCCCATGTCCCAACCCTGCCCTGGGACACGTCTGAGAAACGCTTGTTCCCTGGGAGGCCAAGGCCTGTCCCGATGTCACCGGAGAAGAAAGCTTGTTGTTATATTATCTTTGGCCTTTATGAAGGAAAAGAAACTTTCCAGATGTGTGGTGCCTGGGATTGCAGCCTCACATCTTCCAGCTGCATTTAGCTGCCAGCTTTTCCTTCTCATGCAGCTATGGAGCAAGCAGCTGTGAGCTCCCTTCTCTGCATGTTGGTGTATTATAGGCAGTGAAATCCCTTTGCATCCCAAGGAAAGCTGTCTTTTGGGACAAAGGAGGTTATACCCAGCAATCAGGAATGCAAAATCCCTAAGGGAGCACATGGAAAGAGACACTTGGGGTTTCTTTATCAGGTCAGCTATCTGCTGCTGGGAAACTCTGGGGACAGGGCTGCAAGAAGATCAGAGAGGGCTGGTGGTTCGGGAGTGCCTGGCATCCCTCAGCAAGCAGCAGCTTTTATTGTGGCATGATTCACCCAGCCCAAAGCAGGACACGGTTGCTCCCAGGCACTGGAGGCCAGGGACGCTGGGAGTCTTTAAGAGATGCTCAGATGGACTTTTCCCAGTTTAACTGCAGAAATTGGAAAAGCAGTAAAATAGAAGAGTCTCACTTTAGGCCCAGTTTCCTACAGAAAAGCACAATAAATAAATTCCCGTAAGTGTTTTTGACCTTTGTGGGCTTCCCAGAGAAGAGAGAGAATTTTACTGGTCTATAATAAACTGGTGTGGCAAGGGGAACACTAGGATCAACACCTACCAGCTGGGCTAGAGGTAGCATGTATCGGGATAGCTTTACACACCTCCCAGGGACCCTGCGTGTAAGACCATTGCTGGTAGTACAACAACTTACCCGGCTTTCTGCACCAGGAGAGACAGCAATTGTGGTGTCCTTGCTGAAAGAAAAGGGATAGGCTTTGAAAGGCTGAGAGAGCTGGGACTCTTTAGCCTGGAGAAGAGAAGGCTGAGGGGGAGACCTTATCAATGCTTGTAAGTATCTGAAGGGTGGGTTGAAGGAGGAGGGAGCCAGACTCTTTTCAGTGGTTGCCAGTGAGAGGACGAGGGGCAATGGGCACAAGCTGGAACATAGGAGGTTCCACTCAAATATGAGAAGAAGCTTTACGGTGAGGGTGACAGAGCCCTGGAACAGGCTGCCCAGGGAGGGTGTGGAGTCCCCGTCTCTGGAGATTTTCAAGACCCGCCTGGATGCAGTCCTGAGTAACATGCTCTGACATGCTCTGGGCAATCCTGCTTCAGCAGGGAAGTTGGACTAGATGATCTTTATGGTCCCTTCCAACTCTAAAAATTCAGTGAAATTCAGTGATAGTGAAAAGATCCTGCCATGGAGAAACACAGGCATTGCTCTCCAGGGAGCACGGCATCCCTAGGGTTGGTGTACGCAGGGGCTGGAGGTTGTGTGGCGTGGCAAGGCTGGGCACTCCCTCTGGGCACACAGGGGTCTGCAGCAACCACCTTCCCGCTCTTCTCACTGAGTTATCTCCATCGCTTCTTCCCTTTCCTTCTGTCGCTGGTTTACTAGCTTTTGTTTTGTGTCTGTGGCAGCAGCAAATTTGAGGTAGGGATATTTGCGCATTGCTGTTACAGCCCCGCTGTGCAGTCTGTAGCAAGTTGTTGCCATTTGCCGCTAACTCAGAAAGGCAATAGATCTTGTTAGAAAAACGGCGTAGTTCTGATGTTTTTGTGTCAGTCCTTCCAGTGGAGCAGCCCCACAATCAGACTATCACAGGACAGAAAGAGACATTTCAGCAGAGGAAGCCAGAGGGGTGATTTTCTTCCCCATGTTGGCAAAAGCTTCCATCACTCCATAATAGAAAAAAACCCCAACAGTTCTTTAACAGGGTATCCACCCAATCTTAGGGCCTTTCTGTAAAGCTGAATTAAACCCATTTCTCCAAGAATAGATGTGCAGACCCCTCTTATATTCCCTGGAGGTTTCTTGACACAACTAAATGTCCTAATATCCCTCCTGTTAATCTCATAAATGTGTTGATAGTTCTTTCTTCTGGACTATAACCATGCGGGATGGAGAAAGGGAGGGAGGGAGGTGTATGTGTTATATAGGACATACTGAGATGTGTTCTATATAGTTGGATGTACAAAGAGCCAGTGAAATACAGATGTTGGCTGACCATTTTTTAAACATCACCTGTTCCTTCACAGACGTTTCTTTGGAGGCCATTATTGTATTTGAAAAACGTGTCACTAATGAGGTAGTAATATATCCTTCACTTCTCACATAGGATTGTTTACCTTTGATGACAACAGGTATCAGCTGTAGCTAAATATGGTGTAACTGAAAGGCATGACTGGTACAAGCTGTCCAGCACAGTTTTAGAAGCTATTGTTTGTCCTGCTTTGCTGTTTTTAGCTAACCTTCTCAGTCCTGGCTCAGCTTCACCTGCTGTAGACATGTGTTGTCACTACCAGGTAATTTCCTGGGGTAAACCCATCTGTGGCCTGTTTAACTAAGACATCAAGCAGTCATTTCTGCATATACTCTTCTGCGGCTCCTCCTTGCCCTCAGCAGTTTTTCCAGTGTGCTGCTGCTCCCACTGTGCTAACAAGCCTCCGTGATCCCTACGGCAGCCCCAGCCCTGCTCGCAGCCAGCTCATCCCACATTCACCGCAGCATCACCCACTCGTGGCTCCCAAAAAACCAATCCTGGCTCCTCAGCACTTGTTTCTGGAGTTCCTCTCCTCTACCATCTGTCCTTTCTACCAGGAGGGGACCTTCAGAGCTATGTTCCCAGTGGCAGGACAGCAGGAGGTAGCTGAAGAGAGGGGCATTTGAAGAACTATTGGTTCAACCCTAAACGCCTGGATGCTAATCCCTTGGTGCGCCCTCGAGCTCAACAGAGCAATTAGGGAATAGAGACAAAGAAGGGAAACAGTTTGGATCTTGTTGTGGGTTGTTCAGTCCCATTTCAAGAAGGAGGGAAAGCTCTGTATGTGCAATTTCAATTTGCTATCTCTCTGTGGGGTTGCTGCTGATGACAGGGGTGAAATGCCAAGAATCATTTCAAAGAGAACAGTGTGAAAGCCTTGGAGGAAATGCTGTACTGTATCTTAGTCACAAGGAGGAAGGTCACAGCAAAATTTCTTGCTTTTCCCTGAATATGACGGCTTTTGTTATGCCACCGTCACACAGGCTACCACAGGATGAGCTCTACCAGGGGAAGTGACATCACAGAGGGAGCATGGCAAAGACAGGCTTCGTACGCAGCGAGGAAGGGGACTAAAAAGAGGACAGGACAGGAATGAGACTGACCTTAAGTCCTGCATTTACAATGCACTTGGTTCAGCAAAATATTTCCTTTTGTTGCCCAGGATGTTCTCTGTGTCTGCTATTATCCAGGTCTAACCTTTGCACCTCTGCTCGTGCCTTCACAGTTCACAATACCTGTGTTACCTCTGGGATAGCTTAGGGTATAAAAGGTATTTTCTAGGGATGAAGCTCCTGGTGTTCCTCTGAAATCTTTTCTGTGATCTCTGGCTGTATTGATATCGATCAGGGGTGGTTGTTTGGCGATATGGTGTTTGGAGGAAATAGAGGAGGCTGTTTGGGATTAAGAAAGAGACTAGGTAGAAGGAATATGGTGGCTGTGGAAAAAAAGGGGGTGATATCTATACGTCTGGGAAGGTTTCCAAGGTGTAAGAATTAACTGGAGCAAACATGTAACTATATGGAAGCTCATTATTTTTGCATAGGTCTTGCCAGAGAAGAATGTCCATGTTGCATCAAGCCAGCAGTCCCTCTGTCCTGGCAGTCTGTCTCCATCTGTGGCCGTAAGAGGTTGTTTGCAGTAGAGTAAGGACAGGAGAAGGATGTATGGTACCCACTCACCCACCAAATGTTCCCCCAACCTCCTGTTCTCTTAGGCTTTTCTTTTCTTCTTTCCACTGGAGCTGTGTGTACACCTTCACATTGCAGAGTTGGGGGCTTGTCCTCACCCCAGCAGGAACAGCGACCGTGTGGGATTCCTATCTCCTGGTCACTTTTGAGACCCAACTCTATGCTTTTTGCTTCTTCCTCCCTATAGGGCACATGGCCCAGATGCTATGATCCTCGTGGATGGGCAGCCTCGACAAGCCAAAGGGGAGCTAGGGCTATCCCAGATGCTCCACATCGCTAGCCAGATCGCCTCTGGAATGGTGTACCTTGCCTCCCAGCACTTTGTCCATAGAGACCTGGCCACCAGGAACTGCTTGGTCGGAGCCAACCTGCTGGTGAAGATTGGAGACTTTGGGATGTCAAGAGATGTCTACAGCACTGATTACTACAGGGTAAGGCAGCTCCAGTGACAGTCTGATGCTCAGAGCAAAGGGAGACTAGGAAATGTTACACTAAATCAGTTTTTGGAGCTCTTGAGCTCACTCACTTGGTTATTCCCTCATTGAAACATACACACAGATGTCAATCAGGCATCCCTGAAACACTGTCCTTGCACCTTTTAAGTCCTGGGCATGCTTGTAGTTCAGACATCCATGCAGATGTCTACACACAGAGCTCTCTGTGATACCCCAGCACACAGCCACACGCTTTGGGATGGCTCTGAAGTCATCCCATTCTTACTTACTCACTATTTTTTCTCCCTCTTTTTTGAAGACATTGATAAATTAAAGGTAATCCAAAGAGATGACAAAGACTACAGGCTGTGACCTCTGGTGTTAGATTAAAGAAACTTAATACAAGGACCTACAGAAAAGGCAACTGAAAGACTGACTGATAAGTGCATAAAATACGGAAGAGGAAATAATAGGCAATTTAGGTTCCACCTCAAAACACTTTTTTCCAGCAAGGTCATCATTTAGACAATGGAATAATTTGCCAGAGATAGGTTGCTGAGGGTCTGTCATTAAAGAAGTTCAGGAAGCAACTAGATAAAAATGCCTGGGTTTAGTGCAGAGGCTAATCCTGCACTTGTCTCTGGGGACGGACTCAATGAGTCAGGAATGCCTTTCCAGCGTTTTCTTCTGTGATTTGTGCTCGCACTGTCCCCTTGTCTCACACACTCCCTTTGTACCTGTCTGCACTGCCCCGTCTGCCTGTGATGGCAGCCTCCCTGGGGGGACAGCGGGTTTCTCACCCCTCAGCTGCAGGAGAAGCTGTGATGTGCAAAGCGTTTGAAGCACACTGGAGCAGGCATTTTTCGCTGGGCCATCCACCAGCAGGGAAGGGCTTTTCAGGCTAAAGAGCAGTGGTTTCTGGCCTGATGCTCGGACTAAGGCTGGTTTATTTCTGGTTACAACTTGGATGTTTGGCTTTGAGGATGATTTCTATCAGCTACACAAGAAAGGGTTGACCTATGGGCTTGATCTGATTCAGAAGGTTTTCTTGATGTGATTGGCACTTGCCAAGTGGAGTTACTGTGTTGTGGAGGAGTAAAAATGTGATCAGGTTTCTGCTGAGACATATCACCTCTCCCAGACCAGGACATTGGCCTATCACTAAGTTTAGTTGCCAGTGACAGAACCAGTCTTCACTGTGCAGCACAAAGGTCTCAGTGCAGCCACTGGGCAGTGATGAGGGAAGAGAGATGGCTACGGTCCCATCACTGCTGAAACTTCAGGAAGGAGTGAGTAGGAAAGAGAAGAGCCCAGGGAGGATGAGGAGCAGCCCATGTGATTACCCACATTTTTGCCTGCCTCCTTTCCTTCAGCCAAGATAGACCTACCCCAACCACAGTTGGTGTCACACCACTTGACACAATCCCAGCTGAGCTTGTGTTCCTGCAGCACTGAGAGCTCTCTATGCAATGAGATAATTTGCTGCTATTGACATGTGAAGGTTGGGAGGGCCCTAAGAAAGTGAGAATTGAGATGATCTCCACAGGCCAGTTCATTGATTTGGGACTTTTTGTCTTCTCTGTGGTGGTGTCCTGTAGACCTCATCCTGTCTGTGCAAAATGCTTTGCTGAGGATTGTTCCATGCTATCTCGTGCAGTGTCGTAAGGCTTTTCAGTGGACTCTTCTCTGCTAACACAAATTGCCGTGCATGACTAAAGTAATAACTAGTTATCACGTTTGCCAGAGCAAGAGCTGAGCTTCAGACCAGCACAGCCTTTTGCTGTTAGTTGATTTTCCTGTTTTCACTAACTTTTCAGTACTTTTAAAACTCCTAATTGTAAGCCCATGCTCTGCATGTATGGAGACCTTTTCTCTGTTAGAGTCCAAAGAAGGGTCCTGGCAAAATAAGGTTCTGATTGCCCATATGTACATTGGTGGCATGAAGGGCAGAGGGTTTACGGGACTTGCTCAAGGCCAAAGCAGGATTCAGTGGCAGAGCTGGGAATATCCTGACCATATATTCCCCCCAGCAAAGAGCAGAAGTCCAGGGGCCAAGTGTCCTTCATCCCTCCTCCAGCCACAGCCCAACCACACTCCTCCCAGCATATGAGAAGAACCCAGATAGGTTAATTTCTCAATCTCCTTTTCTAATCACTACCTTATGGGACACGTTTACCAGGAGAGCACATGGAGCTGATCTCATTATTCACCCTTCTGGTGCAGTCACGGTTATGTGACAGTCTCTGTCCTTCCCCTTCCATCACTATCTCGTACCAATGCTCTCCTCTGCCTTTGCACATTCCTTGCAAGAACTGGTGTGAGCCTTGCTGTCTCTGGACTGGGAAATCTGTTTGGTTCTTATGTGTCAATCTGCACTTTTAAGTTCCCTACGAGCAAGAGTAGTTAACGCTTTGAACAGAAACCTGCTTGTGACACTAATGAAGCCACATGGGGCTCATGAACTGACTGTATTAGACTTGACTTGAACTCTGCTAAGAAGCAGCATTTGCTTTCTCCTGCAAACATAGGTGAGAAAAACAATTTGGCTTCACAACAGTTGTGCATTTGTGCTCTATCTTCCTCATAATTTTAATTCCTAACATCTCTTGCATGTTAGGCTGGCTCTTCAAGGCTACTGAGACAGTCCTTTCAGACCCATCACGAAATCCACCATGATACACCAGTGTGGGCTTTTGAGTGGATACAGATAGAGAGCAAATAAGCTCAAGTGTGAGAACCAGACTGCTCCTGGGTCTTACCTATGGAAGGTGGAGATGTGGCTGAAGAGTTGAACTTTGAAACTCTTCAATGCTGTCCCTGGTCACATCTAACAACCTGCCTGGTAAAATTCCAGAGTCTGATTCTCGGTGTTTGTGCACAGCAGCTCTTCCCTGCCATTCTCAGTGGTAGGACCTGTAGAAAAGTTCTGCTTCAGGTGGTTTCTAGAAAGTATTGCTTGGTGTGTCCAAGCTGCAGCTCAGGAAGAATACTGTAACTTGTCATTTTCTGAGAGCAGGGTGAAGGATTCCACCTCAAAGCTGACACAAAGTGGCAGGTCTGGAGTTCTCTGCAAGCAGACTTGCTTCAGTCCACTGGGCCCCCGTGTCTGCTCCATCCCAGGGCTCACGAGCACAGATAACTGGGCATGTGGATATGTGAGTGTGTTCCAGGCTGAGGATTAGCTCCTAGCCATTTCCTTTCTTTCTCATTTTTAATCTTTTAAAACAAAGAAAGAACACCATCTGGCTCCTGCATTTGTGGGATGCAAAAGTGCTTTAACAAAGGTGAACTGCTTAATTTCCTGTTACACATTTGGATACAGAAAACAAACATTTGCGTAACAAAAGCAGCAGAGAGGCTTATTTCCCCTCTCTGCAAGGCTCTCCATGTTCTGCCTGAAGACAGATGCGTCCTTTTCCTTGTGCATCACAGAGGGATCCAGTCAGCTGGTGCCTTTAAACCTTCTTTCAACAAGACAGGATGGAGTGAAGATGGTTGTGGAGGTGGTGGGGAGAGGTGAAACAGCATCTGATTAGAAAGCGGAGGGACTGGGGAGACGAGAAGTAACCCAGCATCTGTCTGAAGAGCAAAGGCAGGGATGCTGAAGAAGCATTTCTGTGATGTGTTGTGTAATGTGCTGTGCAATCTTTGGTGTGGGTCTCTGTGGGAAGGCAGGATGGAATATATCCATATTGGAGAGAAAAGATTTGGGCGGATTTCATTTTCCTTGTTGTTTTCTTTAAAAAAATGTGTGAGTAGGTGATTTTTTTTAGGTATGACTCAGGACTGTGACAGCAGGTGGTGGGACGCTGCAGGTCAGGGATGCTGTGCCTCAGCCAAGCTGAGTGTGGCATGGAGACTGCAGCAAGTCGGGCACACGTGCCTGCCCAGTGCTGTCTGGGCAGATGGAGGCTGTCACGATGGCTGGGGGATGTGGTCCAGAACTGGGGGCATCACTGGGGCTGGGCTTAGGACCCCCAGCTGCTCTTTCATCCAGCAGACTGGGGTTTGGTTGCCCCCAGAGCCCTTCTGTGGCTCCAAACTCACCTGTGCTCCAGTAAAATCCAGATAATTTTCCTTTTTTTCCCCCAAATGCATAATTCAGTTCCAAAACAAAATTATGTGGCAACTTCCCAGGGAAAGGGCAGTATTTCCTCTTCTTTAGAAGATAACAGTCTTAAATCGTAGTCAACAGTCCTTAATTACTTCCAAGGTAATGTCCTGACATGGGTGGGACATCAGCAGTGAAGACACTTGTCAAGGAGAGGAAGGATTTATGTAGGCATTAAACCTCATCAGGACATCCCTCTGTCCAGATCTCTTATATCCTACCCTTCTGGCATCCTGCCCCAAATCCTGGGCTGGACTTGAAACCTCTCAGGGATTTAGCTCCATCCTTTCCCAGAGGTCTGTCCTGAGTGTTCTCCTGGTCACAGTTCATCACGCAGAGGACACCTGCTTGTCAAAAAAAAGACAGATGCAGGATTTGCAAAGGGCTCTGAAAATATGTTTCTATTTCTAGCAACACAGAGCTAAACATAATAACAAAAAACGCTCCCTGCTTCTGTGTCCTTACCACTCTGGAGCATTGTTTGGATTTGGGAGACACAAGGTTTGCAGGAAGAAATAATATCTTTTATTAGAACATACGATGTTGTTGGAGAGGGAAAAAAAAGAATGAATTTTATACACACAAACCCTCTCTGAACTTTTTTTTTTTTTTTCCAGTAGTATCAGTTGGTTTAATAAAAGATTAATATCTCTTCCTATGAACCTTGGCTCTCACATCCTTAGACCATTGGAACCAAAACACATTTCTGCTGTGACTTTGGCCTTAGGTTAGTGTTCTTTAAAAAGCCTAGCATCCCTCTGGCAGATGCCTCCTCCTCTGAAGCATGAAGGTTTACTGTGTAAACATTTTCTTTTTTCATTTTCTTTAAAATGGCTAGAGAAAAACCCACATTCTTTATAATTTTCAGTACTCATTGTCAGTTTGCTTCCTGATGACCATCTCCCACCTAGACCATCTTTTATTTTAGTTCTTCTCCTCTGGAGTTCAAAATTGTTTTCTTTCTCCTGGGTACAGTCAGTTATTTTTCCAGTGAAGTTTCCATGCAAGTAATAGATCACTAAGGTTTAGCAGCTGCCTGGGTCGTGCTCCTTTAGAGGCTCATTCACCATGGTAGATAAGACTAATAGACAAGCCTTACATTGAAACTAGATTTAGTCTAACCCACACTCTCCTAGATAGAGGGTGCCTAAATGATCACACTGCCATTGAATGGTGCTCTGTTCCCACCAGCTCCGAACTCCCTGCAGAGGTTTAGCTGTACTCTCCCATGAACATTTTTTGTGCATCCTTGCCAGGGCTCCTTAATGCCCATGTGTATCCTTCAGCTGTACAACACCCACTTTCGTGTCCCCTGATGCTCTTTGTTGCTTTGCTGTGCGTCTCATGCAGTGCATTTACAACATGGGAGATGGAGCCTTGAAGAGGGAAATTCCTGTCCAACCGTGTTAGCAGCAGGAAGGAGCCCTGTGACGAGTGTGCGAGGGCTCTGCACCATCACCTACAAAGGGGGATGCTAACAGGCAGAGGGGAGGAAAACTCCCCTCTGAATTCCATCTGGGATATGGTACTGACTCACTTTCGGGGGAAAAAAAAGCTGCCGATCTCAGGTTTTAAGGTAGACCCAGTGTATGCTGGCAGGAGTAGTCAGCTCTGGATAGAGAGCAAGCCAGGCTCCGTGCAACCAGTGTGCTCAGGCTCCACTTCAGTGTTGGTGGGTGGGGGACAACAAGCTCAGTCCCCGGCTGTGCTGAATGTTGTGTGCAACGGTACAATGTGTGTGCCATGTTCAGCTTCCAACATCAGTACCATTTGCAGTACCTAAGTGTTGTGTGGATGCTAAGCAGTTGAGCATCGCCTTTTGGCTCTTCTACTCCTTCTCTAAGGTGAAAAATATAATGTAGTACTTTGTCTCAATCCTTTCTGCTAGCGTGTTGGGAAGGTTTCATATCTGTAGATACATGTTACACTAAGGAAAGGACTTAGAAGTGAAAGGTACTTTAATTTTTTCACGTACTAAGTGGGATCCTGGTGAACATGTCTTGCTTTGTCATACCTAAGGGCAGGAAAGTCTCATAGTTACTTGGAGATGTGACCTGGGGACGCCTAGAACTGGGGTTGGCCAGGCAGAACCATAGTCTTGCTCTATGCAGGAGCCTGTGTCTGCTGCTGAAAGTATTACAAGCCCTTCTCAGCATTTGTTTACCCATGTGTCCCATCACCCCAACACCTGATTTTTTATTTCTTTCCTTGTTTTCACTGCCATCGTTCTGATGAGATGACATTTCTATGGCCCATGAGCTGTGGACGGCTCACACCATGGTGCCTCATGACTGCCCTGATTGGTGTTTTGGGTGCAAAAGAACCAATTTCCCCCTAACTTGCAGTAGGACTGGAAACAGGGGAGGTGAGGGAACTGCTCAATGTGGGTGCGTGGGTTAAGCGTCTCTGTTCCTGTCCTGGTGTGTTCTGTGTGCAGGAAAAGTCAGTGTGATATTGAACGTGCTGGTCTTTGATATCTCTGTGGCTCCTGTAAAAAACTCTGCAAATTGAATTCACGGCACAGTTCCTTATCTCCTGAAAGGAAGATGTAACAGCATCATCTCGTGTTTTAGCCAGACATTTTTTCTCAATGCTTCCCCATTTCTACACTGAGGGAAAAAGAAACCTTGAGTCTTTTTTTTTTTTTTTTTTCCCTTCCTTCTATTTGAAACATTAAGAGCCCTTCACACAAAGTAGCTCAAGTGCAGAGGAATTAATTGGGGAAATTAGGTTGTGTTGTATTTCTGGCATTTTCTCAGAAATTATAATTGCCCTAATTCTCCACCCTGCCAAGACCTCCACCCACACCCTGCTTCCCCTCTCCCCTTTTCCTCACTGTCTACCTGTCTTTCTCCTGCTTGAGTTGCTGTTTTCATGCTGTTGCTATTTATTTCATTTCAGTAATGAGAGGGATGTGGCAGGTGAAGAGCTCTCACAATCTGGTGACATCTTCTTTGAAGCACAGGCACAAAAGAGCAGTTTGTTTTTGGGAAATAAAAACTCCCTGCTATGGTACTTGACCCCCACGCTCACCTCTTCTCCTGCTTGGGATATGTTGCTGCTGCATTGCAAGTCATTTGGCTTGGATTTTTGTTTAATGTAGTCTCAACATTCACCCAAACACTGACCTCCATGTTTAACCTCTCTACGTTCCCCCCAAACCACCCAAACCCTCACACACTTACTGAGAGCTAATCAAACTTAAAGTCTTTCAGTCAAAGCTCAGCTCCGTTCCCAGACATTTGAATTGAGGCTTTTGCTTTCTCCCAAACACTGGACTGAGCTCCGGAGGCCTGGGAGTTCAAAGCCTGTCAGCTTATCTTCCTGATGGTTTTTAACTCTTGACCTTCCATTTGTGAAGGTCATAGATGTAGCTAAATAGGGAGGAATTGTTGGTTGTTCAGTATTTCCTCACCTAAAACATCTGATGATGGTCATGGCAGGTTCAGATCCAACGGAGATGCTACAGTAGATAGTAAAGTGGTGGGACTCCTTGTCACAGGAGATGGTAGGCGCCAACAGCTGAGATGGGTTGAAAAAGTGATTGAACAGAATTGTGGAAGAAAAGTAATCTATGAGGGGCTAACAAATACAAAATACTTCCCCTGTTTCAGGAAATCCCTGTGCCGCTGAGTATATTGAAGAGTGGAAGACTATTGTGGGACATATGCTGTGGGCTCTTCTGTTTCCATACTCTACCCTATGTCTCTCTGACTGAGCTCACGGTCCCAGCTGACTGGACTTTGGCTGTTCTTAAAAGTTGTCCAGGCTGATCTCTGCTTTCCTGGGAGCTGGGGAGAGTAACCAGTCAAATGCTGGACCCAGCTGAGGGGTAGTGATACCATCTCCACAAAGCCGGAGACTCAGTCCAGTTCAGAAAACTGGGATTGTTTCTCAACGTAGCTAAACCACCCAAAGCTGTTCACCTCTGCTGTGAAAACTTGAGACAGCAAGTTTCCTGCAAGGATTTCAGGAGCCCTTTCCTTCAAAGCAATTCCCTTCCCATAAAATTTAACTAGAGAGGGTGGGACTCTTTTGCATTTTCAGTGTACCCTGGGTGCAGCCAACAGATCCAGAGAGGCAAGAGAAGCTACTTGTGATCCCCACCCATCCTTGAGTAGTTCCCCCCCTCCCTGTCCTTGACTGTGAAACTGTTTTTACCTCTGTTCTATTTTGTATTGTGCAAGTGTGGTCCCCAAGTGAACATCTACCTGCTAAAGGCTGCTGGTATGCAATGTGCTCCCTTCCTCCTGCTGCCCCAGCTCTGATCATCCCATTAGCCTGAAAGCTGTGAGATACATGGAAAAGAGCACGGTACCTAGTTTTGAGCCAGAGAGACTCTCCCATGGTGGAGATCCATCCAAAACATGTTCCTCTGTGGTGTCATCAGACACAAGGAAGGATTTTGTACAGGGCAGGCCACAGAAGCTGATGGTTCATGGGTTTTACCAAGGTGGCCTGATTTAAACTGTAGCTAGAGCAGAAGAAGGTGGAGAACCATATGCCAGCCAGATTCATTATTTTAGCCCCAGGTGGACCAGAAATAGTGTGTGTGCTCCTGAGCATATGGAAACAAACTGTTCATGCTTTAGAAGGAGCAGTGCCACTTACAATTGAGGGAGACTTGGATGTGTAAAATGCTCCCCTCTCACCTTATCTAGGTTTTTGGACCCATTTCCCAACGGCATCCCAGCTGGCCAGTGGCCTCCACCCACCTTCCCACCTGCAGGACTATGATCTCAGTTCTCCTTTACCATGGGGACAGCCATGAGATCACACATCAGTTGAGAAAGGTGGGGACCATCCCCAAACCTCAGTATGATCAGCAAAAGAACTGGAGGCAGAGAAGTTATAAGGCAGTTTAGTGGGAGCATGGATAAATTATGCCTCACTTCAAGACAAACTGAAAACCTCCCTAGAAAAATTAAGATGCAAATATCTTCATTGTCCTCCTTAATTAAGATGTTTGCATGGAAAGAAAGCATTGCCTTTCTTTTTTCCTCCTGATTCCTACATGGTAAGGGTTTCCGCAGGCTTTCCCCTCCTGATCCCCTTCTGTTTCATAGTCCTGCCTCTCTCACAGCCACAGCGAGCTCCTTCTCCACGCCAGCTGGATGGAGAAAGCCCCTATTTGCAAGCAGCTGTCTTTAATAAACAGACTGTTTAGGGCTAGGCTGTCAAAGAGAGCATGTTCAATGTACAATCAAGGGGCAACGATGCACAAAATTGCACACACACACAAAATAGGAATCTTTTTTCGGTGTGTGTTAAGCTTTGAACGCTTAAGCGATTCCACCTCTCTCTTCCCCATTCAATTATGTGGGCAATACATGATAAGATTGCTAAAGGAATTAGTGAGGGAAATCTTTACGCTGCCTAATCAATATTGTTTTGCTCAGTACAAGGCATTTTTCCCCCTCTGGCCCCAGTGATGTTCTCGTTTGCCCTTTGAAAACACAAGTTCACCTTCTCGCTATATGGGCTGTAGTGACCAAGAGGAAAACCAGCAGTGTGTCTGTTGAAAATGTTTGTAATTACAGAGTTTCTTCCTTGCATTAAAAAAAAAAAAAAAAAAGAACATGTAATACAGCCCTGCCAAAACCACGTTTCAGGGTTTTACAGAGGCTTGCTGTGCAGGCCAGAAAGACCTTTCCTCTTTCAACTGTGTATGGCCTTACAGAAATGGCCAACAACCTTCTAAACAAAGACACTGGATGATAATTTTTCTGAGCATCACTGAGGCAAGACGCCAGATTTTATGGGCCACTAGACTGATCCAATATAGCAAATCCTGTGTTCCACTGTGGATTCTGAGACCAAATTATCAATTAATGTGAAGCATTAAAAAATCCAAATCCCTTTTAGTTCCCTGCAGTCATTAGTGACAAGATACAATATCTATAGCTCAAATGCTTTGCCAGCATCCCCTGGCAGCAAGGCAGAAACTCCACTCCTATTTTTTTCCAATACATACAAGGAAAACGTATGAGATCAGTGGTTTTTACAGTCAGATTCGGCTGCCTCTTCGTATTTACTTAGATGGAAGAATAAATCAGGTTTGGGTTACTCTCTGGGTTAGTTATTTGTTATTGGAATAAATGCATGGTAATAGATCTGACAGAGGAAGATGTTTCTCTTTCAGCTCTATGTTTGAGGTAGAATTTGCTTTGTTCTGCACTATATTATATTGATGGTTTTTTCCACTGCTGGATGACTTCATTTGCTCTGCTTCTTTCCGATGTCCATACCTCTGCCACATCTGGCTTTAGGATGTGGCTTTATGCAATAGATCTCTCTTTTCTTTCTCCCTAACTGGAACATTGTAATGCAGAGGCAATTTAAGCAACCAGCATGAAACAATTTTCTAAGTCTTTCCCCCACCCATTTTCTACCTCAATTTTTTTGGGAAGGGAGGTGAGTCAGTTGTTCACGGGGCAATTCCCCAAGCAGAATGAGCTGTCAGCTACATTTAGCAGCTCAATTTTCACCTCTTGTGCGGGGTGGGAAGACGCCCAGAGTGATGACTAGGCTGGACACACCCTGAGGCCGTATTTTTGGTGTTCTCTGGGGCAGCTGTCAGCCTCAGCTCCTAAGCAGCCCAGCCAGAAGTCTCCCCACAAACCACCATGCTCACCAACAAAATCTTGGGGTTTTGTCTCCTTTTTGTCCTGGTGGGAACAGGAACACCTAACTAGAAAGCCAGCAGACCTTATTGTGCTTGTCATTCACTCTTAATTTGCACACTGAGAACCCTACCCCTTCTCCTCCCTTTCATTCCCCAAATCTTTCCTTCTTTGATATATGGGAAAACATAGCGCTGTATTTTCTGCTCCATCATTTTGCTTCCCTTGTCCCCTCCAAAGGTTCAGTTTTGCAAGCACTGGCAGGTTTGTGGGTGATTGGAAGCTGTGGGATGAGAATTTTTCTTCCTCTTCCAACCTGAGACAGTACTGATGGAACAAAGACTTTTGGGGAAGCGTAGGGTGATGTACCAGCTGCTTCACTGGGACATCTGGCCAACGGTGCCCTTAACTCTGGCTAACCCGAGCCTGCTTGGGTAAAGACGTCAGGCCTGGGATTTGTTCTGCTGGCAGAGGCAGATGCGTCCCTGCACTGTGCCCAGGAGGGCTGGCAATGGGCAAGGAGCAGGATGCTTGAGTACCAGATACAGAGGAACTGCTTAAGCCTCCTAAAACTTCTCCTGTCTGGAGAGAGACTTTGGGTCCCCCAAAGGATGTGGCTTCACAGTCCAAGGAGAGATTTCAGGAGGCTGAGCCCACCTTGGTTCTCGCCCAGCTCGCCCTCCCTCCACACTGGTGCAGGTGATGGTGTGGGGTGCCAGGTGGTGGTGACCAGGGCCAGAGGGTCTCACCTGCCACATGCCCTCACAGCAAGGGTTGTGCAGTGTTGGGGTGTTATAGCCAGTGCAAGACATACGGTTCAGTTAAAGACACACCCTTTCCCTTCTTGTCCCCTTGCTTCACCCCCCCCCCCCCCCATCCCTCCCTCCCTCTCTCACCCTTCCCTTCTCTTTTGTTTGTCTCCTTCCCTTGTTTTCACCCATTCACTGTCAGGAAGGGCCGCGTCCGAAGGGCCAGTTCAGCGCAGCGTGGCAGCGACAGAGACTGGCACCGCCGGCAGCTGCAACAGTGAGTGGATCTCGACCCCTGGGGCAGCTGGAAGCGGGGGACTGGTGCCGCTTGAGCATGAAGTGACACGTGGGGTTGAGCGGCTTTGGGACTAGGTCGGGTCTAGTGCGTCTGGCAGCGAAGGGGCTCTCGTGTGTGATGGGAACTGCACATGTTTCTACTATAGCAACTCTCTGGGGCTTGTCTGTGTGGTGAGATAATATGGGGTGAATGCGAAAGTCCTCGGTGCACTCTTCCTCCGCGGGTGTTCAGGCTGTGTCTTCACTAGTGGACAGCGCGGGCCATCCTCTGGCTCTGATGGCGGCGAGCACAGCATGGTTTGTCTCCGTGCAGCTAAACCACCCCACGCCTCCAAGAAAGGTGGTGTTTGCACTGCTCACTGGGGACTGTCCCTGGCTTGTGTTGTCCTCTCAACAGTTGTTTGGAAGCTGGCAAATTGGCACGGACTAAAACCAGACCATTTGAACAGTTGGACTGTCACATGCCTGCCTGATGCCTTTTGTCTGCTCGTCTAGACACAGCCTCAGCGTCTGACTGGCTGGGTGCTTGCAGCTGCGAATGAGTGGACGTCAACCATCACTGCTCCACTGCTGCTCCCATCCCTTGCCCGGAGGAGCAGGAGCGAGGGATTGGTATGGGTTTGATCCTCTGGCAGTACAAAGGAGTTCGGGTTTGCCGAGGTGGTGGCTGATGGGAGCCACGTGAGCCAGCTGAGGGCTGGTAACACCTCTGTTCACCCTGCCCTCCCTGCCAGAGGTGAGCCATCATCCTGTTGTGCTTGCTGGAGCCTCTCTGCAGGGATGATCAACCTGGCAGGTTCCCAGCTGTCACAGCATCACAGAAGCCACTACCAGCAAGCTGCAAGGCTGCTGCGGGAGAGCTGCAGAAGCCTGTGAGAGGGGCAAACGTTGATCTTGATTGTCCCACGGGATTTTGCTGCTCACATACAAGGAAGCGCTCTGTTGATCCAGAAAGTTGGGGATCCTTTTCTTGAGTCTGTTTTGGAAGTGGATGGAGCTAATCCACCCAAAGACAGTGTCTGTGCAGAGCAGTTATGAGCCCTTATAAGTTAAGGCAGGAAAGTGATGGCTTCTGTACTTCTCAATAGCTTCCCTGTGCCAGCAAGCCCAGAGAGATGGACATAAATATTTGCAAAGTAGCCATGACTGGGACAAATTACCAGGGTGCAATTACCCAAACCTCCCTGTGCTGTTGCTAGGTGAGGTGTATGCTCCTGGCCAGGTGATGAAGGCTGTCCCACCGCACAGCCTCCTCCCAGTGTCACCACCACTCCTCCTGCCCTGGCGGTGATGGGGATTAAGGGAATGCCTACGCGGTGTTAAGCAGCTGAGTGGATCTTGCAAAGCCCTCCTGGGATCCGTGACATAGCAGGGCTCTGGCAGTTCCTGACTGTTGTCAGAATCACACAGGAGTATGAGTTTAGATATCGCTGATTTTACAGGGGAGATGTCAGCGGATAAGAAGACGTGCCACCGAAAGGTGATTTTGTTACGTTTATGCCTTTCTGAGCCAAAATTGAATTGCGGGGTGTGGATGGGAATTTAGTTCTAAGCACTGATGTAATTTTGTATCCTCAGCCCTGAAGGCAGTTTTTAAAAAATTATTTTCCCCTGTGCCCTGACACTATTTTTTTGCCTTTCAATCACGTCCTTATGACAGAACAAATACTGGGCTTGACCTTTGCAATGTGACATAATAATATATGACTTCTTTATAGCTCTTTTCATCCAAAATTCTTGGCACGCTATGAATCTGATCCTGCAACCACTTACCACTGGTCTTAGCACTCACTGCTCCAAGCAATCCCTGGGGAAGCCGAGGAGCACTAACACACAAAAGTGCTATACCTGGTATTATTTGCAGGATCAGGCCCTGGAGAAATGTAGCACATGTCTGTGAACAGCCACATTTTGGAAAGGAAAAGTCTTGCCCTCTCATTTATGATTTTTATTTGGTATCAGAGTGCCATGCCCAGAACTACCATGACAGCCTCCCCTTAGCTGAAATGTCATGGAAGGTAATGCTTGGGTCATATTTACAGCTATCATCTACAACCCTGTTTCTTCTTTTTATTAGTTTTTTCCCAGCCCTGGAAGCATGCTAATTAATAAACTCCCTTAGCATATCCTGCACCATTTGATCCTGCAGAAATCACAGCATTTTATCTTATTAGCAAGTAGGAATTAAAGAATTAAAACTACTCAAGGGGAAAAAGGAACATAACCACTTTCCCTGTGCATCCCTTCTGAAACAGCTGTGCACTGTGCCATCAGAAATCCCAAGCTCAGCCCCCTTGGCTTGACAGAGGATGGGAAACTCAGACCAGTGAATGCTTGAGATGAAAAATGCTTTCTGCTCTGCTATTCCTCTTCTGAAAGGGAGGTCCCAGTTAGGTGCATGGAAAAGAGTCCAGCCATGAGATCCCAGCCTTGGACTGGGCTGCAGGTCCCTTCCATGCTATCAATGTCCTATCTCACCATAGGAAATTCAGTTGGTCCTTCTGTGCCTCAGTTTCCCATTGTTAAAAGGTGATCCCTGCTTATCTTCAGCAAGAAGATTCACATGAAAAAAAGATTGCAAGGGACACGGTCATTATGGTGTTGGGAGACAGGTAAGTACATTAGAAATACATAGGGAACCTGTGAGCTGAGACATTTGTGGTACTGGTTCAAGGAGAGTGAATTTTGGAAGTCCTCAGTAATTGGAAAATTCAAAGAGAGAAGCAGGTAGGATCCTTGTGCCCACCTCTGCTTGGTATGTTCAGGACGGGCAGAACCAGGAGAGAGACCTGCTCCACCTTCTTGGTAATGGGAAGTGGTTAAATCTGGGGATGGAGACCCACTAGCCATCAGCAGGTATCTACACACTTTGCTGTTGTTTGCCATCAGTAGAGCACTGCATCTTCCCTCCCCGCCCTTAAAAAATAAATTCATTAGGAGTAGAGAGGGCTGGAAGGGATTCCCTGGATCATCAAATCCAATCCCCTGTTGCATCAATCACATCAGTTTTATCCTTTTCATAATCAAGCACCACTATTAAATGTGCTCCTAGGGGAAGACAGTCCCAGAATCTCATTGCTTTAACTCATAGATGCTTCTAATTTCCAGTCTATGCTTAGTCATGGCCCGTTTGTTAAACAGCAGGTACCTGGCACAGAAGCAAGAAATTTAACACAGTTTTCTTAAAATAACCACCCAGAAATCCTATCCACAAAAAAAAAAAAAAAAAAAAAACAAACGCTGAGGTTGCAAAAGGGAAAGTGCAAGGTCAGGTAATGATAATGGGGAGGCCCGAGCTCACACTTTCCTCTGCCGTGTAGTACAGACTTTACATAATCATCTGCCGTTAATCTTGTATGATCCAGTTGAGGTACAAGGCAAAAGTACTCACAGAACAAAGGAACTTCTTTGCTATTCTTCTCCAGATTATTAATTGTGTAACCCTCTGTCTCTTTTGCCAGGTATTACTAACCCTGAGCTAAACATTTGACTATTTTTCCCTTTCTTGGCAGGCTTTTCCATGCCATTCATTGCTTTACTGTACAAGCCACTACCTGCACAGCATCTTTGAGAAGTCAATGAGTTGCACTGCTCCATTTTCCATGTTAGGAAAGCAAGTGCAGAACTATCAGCCATATCAACCCAAAAAGCTGCAGGGGCAACTTACCTCCTCCAAAATGCCCCTGCTTTACTCAGTGCAGCCTTATTCACTCCGAACCTTGCAATTGAGGGAAGGGGCTGGCGCAGCAGTCTGCACAATGTGTGTTACGTGCCATGGAAGTGATGGGATACTCTAGACCCATGGCTTACTTGCTATACAGTCTTGTCCTCTTAGTTAATCAGAGTGCACAATGGGGTGGGAGAAATAGATGGGTATAGGCAGAGGTGAAAAACCACCGTGCTACCCATTGCAGCACCCATTAGTTGAGACCCAGCCTGCAGAGGGCAAAGGCACATGGAGTCGTACACGCTGAGATGGGGTCACAGCCACGCAGCAAAACCAGAGTGACTAAGGAGGAGGGCTCACTCGACAAAAACAGGTTTGCAACTAGGACGCCAAAAATCCCATGTTTGCTTATTTAAGTTGGCAGGTATTCAAGTGAAACAGGCATGGAGGGGAGGTGTCAGAGCCGATCTCGGTACCAGCATGTGGGATTTTGACTTTCTATTTCAGTGCTCCTGTTTGGAAAATAAATGCACTCAGAACCCCCCCCACCTCCCTTTTTTTTTTTTTAAGCACTATTTAAATGTCATAAGAATCATACAGTGCCCACCTTAATGTTCCTAACAAATTAAAATATTTTATTAGTCTATAATCTGAAAATGATCACCGTGGTTACTATAAAAACCTGAAGCTCTCCAGAGGGAACGATGTCAGTGGGTCTAAAATGTATGCAAATATATTTCATTGCCATAAAGGTTCCAGGGGTCAGTCAGACAGCCCCCAGCCCCGGGGCGACAGGCTGTTAGCGTGGGAGGGAACGAAGTGCATCTCACAGTGGGGAGGGAGAAAGCAGATCTCTTGGCTGGTTTTCCTGGAGTTTAGCAGGGTGAGTGCCTGGGGCTGTGCCTGGCTGGTTTGGATGGTTTCAGAGGAAAGCGTTGGTGCCATTCCCATGCACCTCCCTTGCACTGAGGGTAAGGAAACACTCCTGACAGCTCACCCCCATCACAGCTGAGCTGCTCTGAACCTCTGGCCCAATCCTGCTAACACAGACAGGGCGGGTGCCTGTTCCCCTCGGGCATCCACATGCCACTAGTGCTCCTTTCCTCCTGCAGATGACGCTGGATGTGTCCCTCCGAATAAGCAATGCCTAACGCAGGGCAGGCAGGAGACAGTCCCATCCAGCTCTGAGAAAGCAGCCCATAGCCACTGCCCCAGGCAGCCGGCACCCAGAGACACTGGGTGACAGAGTGGCCCTTGCTTTGGCCAGGTGACAGCAGACACTCCCAGAGCGATGGCTCCTGAGCTGGTCCCTTGCCCCACGCAGAGCCAGTGGGCTTCTGCTGGTTACTCCTCACTGGCTTGGGCAAGTGTTGAATGGTTCAAAGATTAATTACCGTTTAACCGGTTGTATTTCCATCTTTGCAGAGGGCTACAGTGAAAAAGACAGAAGTACTGAGATAATTTACCCTGGTATGACACAGCAGATTACCCTGTACTTACAAGGTCACCAGTTACCATGTAATTAGACCTCCAACGCAGGGAAGTCCACAATAGGTTTCCAAACCACTCTTCTTCTCGGTGTCAGAAAAGCAGAGGGATGGCAGCAAAGTGCAGTCTTAATCCTCATTAGGTGCATTTAAAGCTGTTAAATAGTTTAAAATTCAAGCTGGGGGAGGTGCAATGAGAGGGCAGCAAGGCCGCCTGTACCTGTCAGTGAGAGGAAGGAAAAAAAACCCAACCAGAGCAGTTTGTCTAGGAAACGCAGGAAATCCAAAACAGAAGGGGAGGGTTTTGAGGGAGCTACGTATGTCAGGCGGCTGGGGGCTGAATGGCAGTGAAGGCTGCTGCTCTTCAAGCTTCATCAAGGAGAGCTTTGCCAGTGATGGAGGACTGCTGCTGAGCCACAGAACTGCACAGCTGCTGGGTCCTGCCCCATGGGATGGTGTCCTCAGGGCCATGTGGGATGCTGCAGCAGGGATGCCCCGTGGGATCCCCCGTGGGATGAGGGGTGGGCAGCAGGACACCCTACCTGTGCCTGCAGCCTCCCTGCCTCTTCCTCCAGATTGCTCTCCTCCGTTTTTCACAGGCACCCAAATTAAACACCTACTCACGGAGTATTTTGAAGAATGACAAATGCCTTTGATTATCAAGCACAAATTCCAGTAGCAGCTCATCGCGCCTCTCAGGTGGCTAATAAAGCACCGAGCCGGTTCTGATCAATATACAGCAAGTATCGCTGTAAAGTGCAATTGTGCCCGCCCCAGGTCACGTTGCATTTTGTCTTTATAAACCCTGTCCTCTTCGAACCAAGCACAGTCCCTTGTGGGGTGGCAGCTCCCGAGCAAGCTTGTGGCTTTCAGTATACCAGTGAAACAAATGCTTTTCTGAAGCCACCCATGTAAAGAACCCAAGTCAAAGAGCAAAGTGTGTGCCTCTACAGCAATCATTATTTTAAATACTCTTTTATTACACAGCCACATGTCCTTGACTCAGCCCCACAAAGAGTATCCATAAGGTCGACAGCTTCTGGAGAGGTGCAGCAGAAACAAAGACGGTGTGAAGCAATTGATTGCTGAGGATAGAAAGAGCTGTATGTAAATAGTTTGTCTAAAGAATGACCAGAGTGGGGAGATGTGCTACCTGATTGCAAATATTTACAAAGTTGTGAGCCTGAAGGTTGGAAAAAGTTGAGAGAAGTATATAGAAGTTAGCACAGGGATAATGCGGTGAGGATGAGGCTGAGGAAAATCAGTGTGGCAAGCAGGAAATTTCCATCATGTAGGCAAGATTTGCTTGTGATTTCCCGAGGGAGGCTGTGGGTTGCCCACTGGGATATATGGATTGGCACCCATCGACACCTTGACAAATCCTTTAGGGCCCTCTCTCACAAAGGAAAGAGGGCAGAATGAAATTTAATAAAGTTTTTTTTTCAGCTCTACTCTTTGGGCTGTAAAGCTGTTTCATACACAGACACGCGTGCCATTGCCGGTGCATGCTGCATACACATACCTAATGCTCTTGGACTACAGTGGCTTATCCAGAGGCAGTGAAACCAGCCAAGGCTTTAAGCCCAGAATTTGTAGTCACGTTTCTCCTTGAAGTAAATGCTCCAACAATGACATAATTGAGGACTGCCCTGTCTGCTCAGCATGTGTCTGCAGGGGTCATTCATCCTCTCAGACGCTGCAGAACATTAGTGGTTTCTTTAGACTCACTTTCTCCTTCCGTCCTTCCTCTTGTGGCTAACCCTAATGGAGAGCTGGTGGCTAGAGACTCCTCTAGGAAAACTCTCCTGCTTTGGAGAGCTGACCATCTAGAAGCAGTCCTATATTACAGAAAAAACAGTCAGATGTGTCCTATTGGGCGCTGGCTTTGTGAAATGGTCCCAGCGGGGCTCACTGGGGTGGAGAATCTGGCCGGCTGCAGGAAGGGGAGCAGAAGGCAACTAGCGATATCTGCAGTGGCCACTTAGTGCTCGAGGGCTCTAATGGCATCTGGGAACCAGGTTCCTGTGTTTGTGGCTTTGCTTATTTATTTACGCTCCTGGGTAAATAAATAGGGAGGAAGAATTTTAACACGGTGGTTAAAATGCATGGGACTCCAGCGACTCTGTCCTACTCAAGGGCATCTGGAAAACTTGATAAAGTATGGAGGAAACTTCAATGCACAGAAAGTCTCATGTGGGAAAATCAAGTAGAAGAGGATTCAATGCTTGATTCCTTCCAATTTTCAAATTTAGCTTGTTTTCCAGCAGAATCCTGCAGCCAAACCCCAGCCTCATTTTCTGCACGTGCCACCATTTTGGCTGTTGCTGGTTTTAGTTCTGCACGTGCCACCATTTTGGCTGTTGCTGGTTTTAGTTCTGCCCCTTCCCAGTGCTGCTGCTGCTTTCCCATCACAGCCATGATCAGATGGGTGCAGTCGCTCTCTTTTCCTGTGCCTGTCCCTCTTTGTCACCATCTGCAGCCTCTCCCCTGAGTGCCACACCACCTTTTGACAGGGATGCTTCAGGCAGGCATGGGAAGGGCATGTCCAGGGCAACCTCCCCTATTTTAGGTCTCAGGAAGTTTAACCATTAGCGTCGTATAGTCAATGTATCTGCAGTGGCCTAACTCATGGGTAAGAGGGGGTTGGGGTTTGCCTCTGCCATGAAATGCAGCTCTCCACTCAGCAGTGCCAGAGCTGGCACAGCTTTCCCACCGGCACGGATGAGTTTAATCACATCATTAGTAGGTGTGACACTGCAGCCGCCGATGATGAGCTCTTTATTTTAACAGGACTTGCAACGTGTTTGTCTGAGATGCCATCTGTCCCTGGACTGCCTTCATTAGGACAGAAAGTGTATGCATCTTCTGAAGTTCTGTATTTCTGTGATGTTTCCCTGCTGAGAAACCACTGTTCAACTAGAGGGTGAGAACTTGTACTGAAGGAAAATACCATCACCCAAAATGCTTAAACAGGCCAAATAAACCATTAGAAAACACGCCATTGGGAACTGTCCTCAATTGGCCTACAGAAAACTGACTAGAAGGAACGATCCAGCTATTTTACTGCTGTAAGTTTTTCATCTTGGTAAAGCACGAAGGCCCCACCCTCTAATCTGAAGTACTATAAGTTTTCAGGAAAGCAAGGAACAGATTTCTATTTTTAAAAGACACTTGATTTTTGTACCTCCATACCATGACTGCACATAAAAGTCTCTGGGTCGGCTGCCCAGTGTTTAGATACAAAAGATACTATTAAGATTTGTGGGTGCAGAGCTGAGCATCTAACATTCCCCCTTAAAAAAACTCCATACTCAGCTATTTATTTCTATAGATGCCCCTTGATCAGCCAACAGGCAGCATGCTCACAGTGTTTCAGTGCGACTTAACAAGATTCACAAATGACAAACCAGGCAGGAGCTGCCGCATCACGGTCCAGCTGCACGTAGTGAAAGGGACCACTTCCACAGGGAGTTCCCGTACCCTGCGTTGTACTAAATTGCTGTCTGTACGCTGCCAGGCCTGTGCTCAGTGAATCTGACATTAACAAGAAATAGATTCCAAACAATCCAGCCTAATGAATTTTGAATATTATTATGATTAATGCCAAGGCAGTTGAACTGATTATCCAGCATCCAGAAGTTAAGTAATGGAGCCTTATCTAAATCATGTATAGTCGTCAGTCAGGAATGGCTCTGGCTGCAGACAAAGACGGAGCATTATTGGTTACCCAGAGGGGAGTCACTGACAGGACAGAGAGAGAGGGACGATGGAAGGGGAGATTATGAGATACTGATCTGAAAGCATTTTAGCATAGAGTGATCGCACATGCAAGTGCTTTATTGGTCCTATTTCCTAAACTGTATTTCTCAGGCCATTTTGAGACTTTGCTTTTAAATCGCCATGTTAAGATTTATTGGTCAAATCTTCTTCTTACTTTCCAAAGCCAGAAACTGAGCTGATTTTCATTCTCTGCATCACCAAAAGAGCAGAATCCTGATGGACGTGGTTCTTGCATCATGATGGTTTAACTTAGCCTCTATCTGATTAGCTTTTGAGCTATTAAACACTTCTTGTAGTATTACCAGCTCACTGCAAAATGATAATGCAGATCAGTTATGGACAATTTCTGTTGGCACATGCAGTCTTTGCAGACTACAGATCCCCTTTGAAGTTGGAACCAGCCGACAGCTGTGCCGTTTCATGGGTATTGCATGTCTCTGAGCAGGTCTGTCCTAAAAAAGCCTGGTGTGGTGCAAGGGTCTCCAGCCTGGTGGAGACAAATTGCTAAATCCATACGGTGCCTGACAAACTCTTTGATGGCTGTAGTTTGAATAGGTTTAGTGGCCTTCTCGGCCTCTGCTGTTATCTGGGCACTGACCAGGAGAAAGGTGGCTTAGTTGGTAGCCTATGAACAGCCTAGATATGGTGGCCATGTTGTGGCTGTGGTGCAGAAGACCGCAGAGGCCACCATCTGCATGCAATCCTCTGCACAGCCTCCCAGTGCCAACCCACAGCCAAGCAGTGGGAAGCCACTGGGCCTGCCACCAGTGAATCCTTCCCCAGTGCCACCACTTTCCTCTGCTGTCTGAGATCTTAGTGTGGGGTCTTGTCATTCTGGGCCACAAGAAGCTTTCAGTAGGTGGCCCAGGGGATCAGGAGGCTGTCTCCCTCACCTGGGAAGACTCTAGCAGCAACTACTAGGGCAGGGGTTTAGGACCTGGTGGTGGCCTCGCTGACCTCTTTACTATGTGGTTTGCAAACTACAGCTGCTCTGCTCCCACATCTCCCCAGCTGAATGAGGCATGGCTGGGTTTCCTCACAGTTTATGTCCTAGTGTTGGAGATCATGGATTTTGGAGCATTTGCTTGCATGAAAATGAGAAACTGACCTTTGTTCCCCTGCAGGCTGGTTGTACAGCCCTTTCCTAGCAGTGGGTGCTGCTGCTTTGAGTTCTGGGAAGAAAAGGGGAGGAGTGAGCTGCGGTAAGGAGCACACCAAATAGCTTATTGGCAAACATAATTAAAAATATATGTGCGATTACTCCTCTGTTTCCCTTTTCTTAACCATCCTCTGCATTACCTCTGGCATTTTTAGATGGCAGATAATATAACTGAGAGGACTCTTGGGTACAGGCAGCTCTTAGAGCAGCAGTGATTTATCTCAGGCCGTTTTGAGGTAGCAGAATTTACCTCTAGCTACAGCCACCCCTCCATGTCTGCCCCCCCTCATTTGCATAAGTAATTGGCAGCTTGTTAATGGCTCATTAGGAATGCTGAAAACCGTGGGATTAAAACACACTCAGTGGAGCAGAGATGAGGGGAAGGGGGAGAAAGGCCGCTGTCCCTGCTTGCAAATTACACCGCTTGATTCAATGTGATTCAGAATTACAGGTCATAAAGCAACTAGATTGTTAAATGAAGTAAGGAAAAACAATGTCAATGGCAGGCTTTATTTTTAGACTCATGTTTAAACACAGTATGTGCATCTGGGGGGAACAAACAGTCCCTTGCCAAACAGTCCTACTGACAGCAGGAAGGTCTCACCCCCTTCTCAGTTGTGCATTAACCCTGCCTGGTCAGTCTTTCCTGCTCCTGAGCAAGTCCATCTGGCTCCTTACATCACCTCACGACAGGGACATTTGGTTTCTTTCCCCATGCTCTCTCTGGGTAAATCCATCCCTCTCCCCTCTGGCAGCAGGTGACCTGCATCTCCCCTGCTTTAGGCAAGGCTGGGACATTCAGCACAGAGCCATGCAAGAGAAACAGCTACAGGTTGCTTTGTGTATTCTGTAAATCTCCAAAAATCCTCTATGATCCCTTGCATGTGAGATGTCTTCAGTCACTGGTATGCAGGGGAGCAGCAAGCCCCACGCTGCGGCACTGCCAGAGCCTGCAACAGAGGAGATGGTTAGATGCAGAGAGCGAGGGTTAGGAGAGGATCAGCTCTGCCATTCCCGGAAAATGGAGCAGACACATGCAGAGTGCTGCATGGTGAAGACAAAAAGTCATGTGAGTCAAAAATGTTTGGCGGAAGCTTTTTAGGTTTTGTTGGCTGGTTTTAAACTCACATTCAGCACTGGCTATAACAGTAGGAACAGCAAAGGCACAAGACCTGAAGGCAAGGACAGGGCTACGCTGAGAGTTTGCAGTGACGGCTTTCGAATCACTTAGAATAGGCTCAGGCTGGGGGTGGTATGGCCATAACACATGATGCCTTTCAGTCAGGAGAACACCTTGAGGATGTATTGAGGCCGGAGTAATTCTGGCCATGGTGCAGTCTCAGCTATAGCTAGCACCCTTCTTTCTGGATAAACTGAAATGAAATTACAGATAAAGTGCTTGGGAATCACATCCAGTCACAACTTGCACTTAAATTCAGCTACTTCTGATGTAAACTACTTGGGTACTTAAGAGCCTAGTAAGGTGACAGAACTATGAAGTGTGGGACAGCTAATGTTCAGCAAAGCTCAGCTCTGTCTGGCACGTCAGAGCTAATCCCTCTGCTTTGTAAAAGGTGCCCAGGAATCTGTCAGGACTCACACAGGCAAAATACTGGCACATCTGATAGAGAAATGTCTCGCAGTGCTGCTGGATCCAGCACTGAAGGCAGGGAAGGAGTGTCTCCTCCTGGAGACCCAGCCATGAACACGTACTGCCCTGGCTTCTTGCCTCTGAGAACCCACCTTCGCATGCCCCAACCTGATCTGACAAACTTCAACTCATGAAAGCGCGATCTACAGCAGTTTTGTTTGTTGTTTGTTTTTCTCCAAGAGCTCAACTTAGCCAAACAGAGAAGCTTTTCCTGCTTCTTGCTTGCATTGCTTTTTTTTTTGGTCCTTGTGTCCTCTCGGGTGACCCAACCACCTGTGGCTCTTACTCATACAAAGCTGTCCAGAACTGCTGAATAACACATCCTGCCCGCAGCAGGAATTAATGTGTCCTGATGGGGACATACATCTGGCCGCTGGGGGAAAGTTCAGAGCTAAGTGTCTTCCAGGGATCACCCAGCTCCTGGAGCTGAGGTCTAAAGGACGTATGTTCCAGTGCAGCCCAGCCTGGGATGACAGCCAGGTCTGCAATTAAAGAAGATCCCAGGTCATCCCTACCTACAGCAGCAGGAAGAGAGACAGTAATCAGAGAATGTGTGTCTTATCACGCGGTTGAGTGGATTGAGTGTTGAGTAGATTTTCCTGGAGAGAAATGGTGCCAAGGTCTCCACTACTGCTACGTGATTCTGTACAATCTCCAACTTCTTGCACACAAAAGGGAACTTCAAATAATGCTGCACCATATGAAGACACCTATGGTTGTTCTCGTGACTTTCCAAAGGCAAGACCAGGAACAGAGCCTCCCTGAAGTAGGCTAGGAACAGGAAGAAAGCTGTCAAATGACTTTGGAGAGCAAATGTCAAATGACCAAGGAAAACAAAACCACTGATATATTTTTTATTTTATTTCAAAGTTGGGAAGGAAACTGCACAAAAAGGAAAACAAAACACAGCCTTAGAGTACACCAGAGACCAAATTCTCTTAGCTAAGATCCATGAAGCAACCTTCAGCTGGGAGCATGGAGAGGATGGCCCAGTAGCTTCCCTCTGAATGCTACTTGTGCCTACAGCCCTGGAACTAACATGCAAGCTGGGAGGGGGAAAACAGGGCTGCTCACCAAAAGCTGCCTTTAACATGTTAGGATCTGGATTCCCACCAGTCCAAAGTTGTCATGAGGGTTTTACAGTCCTACTCTGGTTTTGATTTTCCTGGTATCTCGGTTAGTGACCCAGACTGTGGATATACCGCACAGATTTCGCTGAGAACTGCTGCTGCACTACCTGCTGTTGCACTGCCGAAGTCATTGGGGATAACATGTCATCTTTTCCTTTCCTAATCAGCTGGATGTCATTCAGAAAGCTGGGACAAGGAGAATTTTTTCCCCAGACACCAGCTTTCCTTGCTAGCAGACAAACCTCGAACCTTATAATACTGCTTGTACATAGCACTTATATAGCTTTACATCGTCAAAGTGCTGTACTAGCATTAAGTAATTATCTGTCTCCCTAATGGCCATTAACACTGGCCTTTCACGAACCTCCCCCAGCTCCCTGAGGTTCATATCTAATACAGCATTAAGCTGCTCAAAGGGAGTGGCTGGTTATCTTGCAAGTCTATGGGCTTGGATGCGTAATGAGGCTTCAGAGCAGAGGCCAGGTGCCCTAGAGTATCAGAAACACATGGCTGTAGACCCGGTCATGCACTTGGGATTATCCATTAGAAAAGGATGGAAACGAGTAGGTGATACTGTGATCTTGAAATGGAGACAGAAGAAGGAAACTTTTGGCCACTCAGAGATATGCACTGATTGCTCTATTTATTACCAGGATAGTACTACAAAGTGAAAGAGCAAAGCAGTGGGAATAACATGTCAACGTGGGCACGGGGAATTGATCTAGGGAGAGAAAGTTAGAGAGCTAAAAATGTCAAGCAAAGCTAGACAGCCATGGCAATGGGATAAAGAGGCCAGTCTGCAGGTCTATGAAGCATTAAAATAACAAGGAGAAAGGGCGAGCTTGGCAGCATCATAGGATTTAAAGGGAGGAACAGAAGAGGATTTATTTGCTTGAAAACAAATCCCTCTTCCAGGTTGTGGAGTGCCTCCAGAGGAAATGTTGCAATGTCACTGTTTGAGGACATTTCACTCTTAGGGGTCTTTATAAGATGAACCTGCATGATGGCTGGGCTCTGCCATCCCTGGCTCCCAAGGGGAATGGCAGTGGAGTGGGAAGATGACATGACTGTTTTAGAAAGACTTGGAATTAGCATGCTGCTGACAAGAATCAGTCCTGCATGGTCACTTATTTCTGAAACCTGCCAGGCCCAGCTCTGAGCAAAAAGGGGCTTGACTGAAGCGATGTTCAGCTTCTGTCTGAAGATGCAGTAACGATTCTTCCCAGGGCCAAGGACATGATGCCATGCAAACTGGCTTTGCAAAAGAAAAAAACAGCCTCCTTTTTTTTTTTTTTTTTTTTTTTAGCCTGATTTAATAGCATCATTTTGCTTTTAAGCTTTTGGCAACGGCTGGTCCTGTAAAAGTATGTAGCTGTGGGAATCACGTGCAAGTCTATACTGGTGTAACACAGATCACAGCCACTACATGTTATGCAAAGGATTTCTGTCACCGTGGACACACTCTGCTTCCTGTGGCATCAGTAGCACAATCCCTCTGTGCTCAGCTCTAAATCATTTTGCCACATCAGCAAATAAGAGGGTACAGCTGACTGCAGAGCAGGAAGACTCGACTGAGTGTTCACTTACTGTATAGCTTCAGAGGAGGGCCTCTCCCTGCCTTCCTGCATTTGTTTTCTCATCTGTGAAATGGGAATTTTAATCCTAATCAGTTTGTGAGGGGAGCAGTAAGGGATAGTTAAAAGGCAAGCCTTTAAAATGTAATAGTCAGCCTTATGTGCTAGGCTAGACATTGGAGTCTTTTTATGGTACAGTTTAATGGATGGCTGTTCTGCTTAGAGTTAGCTAGTAGGTGCCAGACAACATTTGCTCTTAAAAATGTGGCATCTTGTTTGAGATGCAAAGAATACCTCTGCAAAGAATACCTCCTTATCTATGAGCATAGCTGAGCTGTATTTTGGAATCCATATATTTCTGGGCATTGCTTAGGGGGTTCCCCCCTCCCCCCCAGTTAATTTTATTATTATTACTAGATTAATTTTTAATAAAGTTGTCTCACATGGCATACAGGGCTGAGAGGAATGCTTTGGCAGACCCTGGACTCCACCATATGAACTAAGCCTAGACTGTGTTGTCATATCCTTGGGACAACCGTTGACTGTGTATGTCACTTGACTGGCAGTTCTTCACCAGGATCTGTCTAGAGGAGACCAAAGACCTTGACTTTATTTTAGGTTATTAGAACTGAGATGGGACTACAGGCTTTTCTGCTCTGCTTTCAGGGCCAGATCCTCACATGGTGTAAATCAGGGCCCTCCCATTCAAGCAATACTGCTGTAATGCTGTTCGTGTAAGCTGAGGACCTGGTTCGTAGATTCTGAACTGCTGTAAGACCCGTTCAAAAGGGAGTTAAGTGTGCTCAATATGATGTACTACCTGTAATCTCAAATGATCCTGCAAGATTCAGGATATTTCAAACGTAGAGAGCTTTGCAATAAGTAATCATCTTGAGATTGCTGGAAAACTGAAGAGTTAGTGCTACTTAAAGGAGAACAAAATATGCATTAGCACAAAACAGTTTTTGCAACAATCAAGTTTGATGTATGTTCTGTTCTGTCGATAACATTTCCTCAGAGCCCATCACAAGAAGGGAAAGCAACTTGTAAAAGCTGGGAATGCAGGAAAGAGCTAAAATTGCAGCCAGGGTTTCAAAGGAACAAAGAGAAGCATATTTCCATTTCCATTATGGGAGAATATTCTTGGGAGTTCAGAGCAGCAAACTGAGAACACACCAGCCAAGCCATTTCTAAATAGGAGGTGTAGAGCTGCAATGAGCTTTTTTTTCCTTCGTGCATTGCAGTTCTGAGCACCTCTGTACTTAGGAAAGGAAGATGTTCCTGAGACCTTTAAAAACCCCGCTCTTCCTTCTCTTTTTTTTTAATTTTTATTTTTATTTTTATTTTTTTTATTTTTGTAGGAAGAGGTTGTTTCTGAGTTCGTTAAAGGGCTGGTTTGCAGATTTCCGAGTACAACACTGCAAGCCCTGGTCCAAATTCTGTCAAACCTCAGAGAAGTCTGACTCACACCCTCCATGCAGAAAACCTGCTAAGCATCATACCCATTTCACACCCAGTTTCAACACACCTCCCCAGCATTGTCCCTCTTGCTTCTGAGCGCAGCAGTATGTCTCTGTGCTGACCCTTCCCCACTCTAGTTCTGCTTTAATCGGGCAAAGAAACCTGTGGGAGCTTGGGAAAACCGGCAACTCAGAGGAGAGCTTTTGTTTGTACAAGAAGTGTTTTCATCCAAATGAGCACAACGATCTCATTATTTTGAATAGCCACACATATGCTGGAAGCCTAGATACCTTCTCCCCTGATCCGTCATAGGACCAGAGAGATTTCTGCCTGTTTGATTCAGTTGCAGTGCTACAAAGTTATTAGCGCTTACTTTTTTGGTGTCCATAATGAGACAAGCAGTTTTCCAAGCAGCACCACAAAAGCACTCTTTCTCATCATCACTAAAACCTCAGACACTTTACCCTCAGCAGAAACAAGTGCTAGAGACTTGCAGCCATACTGCTTCCAGCACCGGCTGGTCTTATCAATTAGCTGTTTCCCCACAGATGGTGCTTCTTATGTAGAAGGACAGAACAGAGGAAAACTTGTCCTGCTCAGAGACACTTGGTTAGAAATCTCTAGTGAATCTGGAGGTAAATCCATATGCTTTCAAACTGTTGGCATGTATCTACCTTCTGGATTCATGTGCCGTAGAGAAGGGCAGACTCTGATGGAGAAAGTGCCTTTCCCTGGCTCAGCATACCCCAGTGGGACTTTGCCCATGGGCCCTTCCATTTCCAAACTCTCCAAAGGAGCTGGCTTTCCTGCCTCCATTAAACGCTGGGCATATCTGTGCCTGTAAGAGCCTGTTCTTTACAAACAGACCGCCTTTTTGCAGTGCGGTCCTGCAGTCATTAGCATATTCAAAGCACTCTTTGAAAAGGCCTGTAGCACAGTGTTACGAGCACAAAATCTTTCATGCAATTAGGTGATGCACAGATGCCTGTGCATCGCTTTTAGAAAAACCTTACGAAAGAGAGGGACAAACCTCACGCTGTATTTCTGGTGGGTGCCTCAAGAGAACTGAGCTCCTGCAAAACTCAGCACAGTACTTTGCTGAACGCTGGTCTTTGCCTTGCCTCCTGGTTCCTCAGACCGTAGGGCTGGAGTATGCTCTTGGCATTTTGTTATTTGATTTCTTTACAAACCCATTTTGGGAGGAGAGGACATCATTTATCTTGATACATTTCGCTCCCTATCTATCATGTTAACCAGGTGGGATTGGCGGGTAAGCCCATGGGCGGTCGGGGAGGTAGTAGCCAGCATTTTTGAACAGCTCCACGTTGATGTAGCTCACAGAGAGGCCCTGGGTTTGTCCATGTCAGGGCTGACCCCTTCTTCAGGGCTCTAATCACTCAGATTTTCTTGTGCCTTTGCCCTCACCCAGGTTGGAGGACACACCATGCTGCCTATCCGCTGGATGCCTCCGGAGAGCATCATGTACAGGAAGTTCACAACAGAGAGTGACGTCTGGAGCTTTGGGGTGATCCTCTGGGAGATCTTCACATATGGGAAGCAGCCCTGGTTTCAGCTCTCAAACACAGAGGTACACCAGTACTGAGACACCTCAGCTGGAAACTGTACTTTTTACCATCTGTACTTTCCAGACACTTGCAAAACAGTTCATACAGAGGTGGTCCCCTCCTTGGCATCTGCAATAGTTCCTCATGATGTCCCTTTTCAGGCACAGAGATAAAATGCTTCACCATGGGAGAAGTGTCATTATCTCTGTTTAAGAGCTGGGGAAACTGAGGCATGCAAGAATCAAAAGGGCTCTGCCAAAGCCATGTACTGGCTCATCCTCAGTCTTTCCCATCTAAGTTCCTGTCATACCACATCTGATAAACTCTCGGAGTGCTGCCAGAACCTGGGACACCCAAATTACTGCTGGGATCTAAGTTATTGTCATGCCTTGCATTTCTTCTGCTCTCTTCCTCCTTATTTTATAGCTGAGGCTCTTACTGCACTCTCTTGGTTTATGAGAAAGTGTTGGAAGCCTGTTACGTGGCACATGGTACATTTTTGTGGGGCTTTTTCCCATATGGATATCTACTGTTTGGTTTGCCCCAGTTCATTGAGGGTGGGACCCAAGGAGCTGGTTCGTCCTTATTATTTCTTTGAATAGCAAAAGTTGCAGCCCATAAGTATAGGGCTGTACTGTAAAAATGTTGAGGGAAGGCTGGCTGGGATTAGCAGAGTGTCAGAGCTGAGGTTTGAGGCACATCAGCAGAAATGCATTGGAAGATTTTTGCTCAGAATAGCAGGGGGTATTATAGAAGAGGAACAAGATGCATTGACATAGCAGTGTGTGGGAACCTTGCACATTTTTATCCTACTGTGTATCTAATGGATTTCAGAAATTTCACCTTTTGTAATGAGAAATGTGCATTTTCTGCTTTCTGGATACAGATCCCTTAATTAAGTGAGTTGCAGAGATGGCGAATCCAAGGTGTTGCTTTACAGCTCTAATACTTGCCCATTCGTGTGCTCAATGGGGCCTGACTGTATATCCCAAAGTAGCACACGCAAACATTTTAGAGACACAAACAATGGAATAGACAGCGACAGAAGTTATTTGTCATGCTGTTTAATGAGCTGCTCTTGCATTCCCTGGGAGGGTAAATACAAACACACACAAATGAGCACATGTAGCTTGTACAAGGGTGATAGGCACGCTGGAATCTGACAGCTCAGCTGCCCCTGTGCTTTCTGCCTCAGTTTCCTTTGCAGGGCAGTAGGCCTGGGAATAGTCACCCCCATCCTTGAGGGAGGAGGGCTGGTTAAAATCTGCACAGATACAGCTGTATTGGCTTTGCTACCATCCCTGGAAAAATCTTGTCTTTCCCTTTCCTATCGTTGTATCCGCTTCTTTCTGAGAGCTAAGGATTCCCACCCCAGACCACACTATCCTGGTGGGAGGGAGCCACGTTAGCTCTCAACTGGCTCCTTTTTCACAATTTGTGGAGGGGTGGGCAGAACCCAGGTGGCTGCAGGGGACTGACACCTCCACCAGCTCCTGGATGGTGGGGTGTAAGAGCAAGTCTCAGCAGCAGCCTGGCCGCAGATGCAGAGCTCCATGGAGAAGCAAATTAAAGGAGCCTATATCAGACTCGGGGTTGCCAGGACTGGACCATGAGCAATCCCCAGGCTGGTTGAGCACCACTGCTGCTGGGTGTGGGTATTATCAAGGCTGGGATGCCTGCTCCTTCCTGTGGCATCCGCACAGCCTCATAGCCCCAGAGCATTTTTAGGAGATTCTTTTCAAGGTTGGAAGAGTCCTTTCCTGAGCACAGAGATGAGACAGGGCACCACGTCATCTGAAAGCCAGTCCATTGACTTCTGTCTATGCCCTTCCTTGTCCTGGAGAGAAAGGACTCACCACAGGGCTCCTGAGCATGTCCAGGATGTCCTGTCAGAAACCATAACTCACCTCCTGCCACAGGTCATGGCTGCCAGCAGCTTTATGGCGGTGCAGGCTTCTCCACATGCTGCATCTTCCTCTCCCGGCTTTCAGCAGGTCCTAATCTCTCCCCTCTGTATTTATATGCAAACAGCAAAGCGATAAGTATCAGTTGAGCTGTGTGGCAGGCCCATTACTATTCATAAATGATAAATTCCAAACACCCCTTGCTGGGTGGCTTCCCTCAACACACTGCTTGGGATCTGTGTTTATCTGCAGAGCATGGCAGGTCACTTGCACACTGTGATGCTGGGACTCATCAACTCCAACCAAGGAGGCCAGACGATAATAGCAGCTCTCTGACAAATCATATCCGGCTTCCCTTTGCATCCATTCCTCCAGTGAACAAAATAAAACCAGACACTTAGGGGAGTCCTTTCCAATGGCATCCCTCTGAAGAGTCTTTAATGCTGTCCAAGAGCTCACATTTCTCTCATTAGCAGCACCAACCTGACCCTGAACAGAGTGTTAGCACTGCAAATTTTGTTTCTCCATCACAGATGTGATTTGAGATGAAATTTCATTCTTTCAGCTGCTTTTCCATGACAAAATGAGGCCAAGCTGCCCTTGGAGATGGAGGTAGGAAAAGATGCCCTGAACTCTCCCTTGTAAAACTCTCCTGGGCTTTGCAACGGAAAGGAATCTTGATTTTCAGGGAAAAAAATATCATTTCATCTGTGCTAAATATTACTTTCGTTTGGGGCTTTTAAGGTTTTTTTTCCTTCTTCAACTAGCAGGAAAAACTGACATCATAAATTAAAACTTCATTTCATTTGCTAGTGACCTGCTATTTGGAGAGAGCATTAAGGTAGGTAGGTGTCAAATGGGGAAGGTTTTCGAGAACTGCAGGACTACAGCTGGAGACGAGCTTTTCACTGTAAAATTATCATTAACAACACACAAACAGGTGAGCACTGAGGATCTGCAGACCTCTTGGCTTCTCAGCACTCCCGTTCACTAGACGGTACCACATCAGCCAAGAAGTAGCTGGGACAGGACATCCTCCAGGAGCCGCCCGACTGATGCTCAATGTCTCCTTTCTTTCTTTCTTTCTTTCAGGTCATTGAGTGCATTACCCAAGGCCGAGTTTTGGAAAGGCCTCGAGTCTGCCCCAAGGAGGTTTACGACATCATGTTGGGCTGCTGGCAGAGAGAACCTCAGCAAAGGCTCAACATCAAGGAGATCTACAAGATCCTTCATGCTCTGGGCAAGGCCACACCAATCTACCTGGACATCCTTGGCTAGCAGTGGCCACTTGTCAAAAGCCCCTGCTCCTTCCTTCCGTCCTTCCTTCCCTCTCTCCCTCCCAAGTCCTTTGCCCCTCAGCTCCCAAGCAAACATCTTCATATAAACTCAAGTGCCTGCTACACATACAACACTGAAAAAAAACAAAGCAAAACAAAAAGCAAACCAACAAAAATCCCACAAAACAACAACCTGTAAGGCAGTTTGGCTTAAATATATATTTATAGATATATCTCTCTCTATAACTTCCACACCAATACAGAAAGAAGCTGCTGTTACAGAAAATTATAAGACTTTAAAAAAAAAAAAAACAACAAAAAAGGGAGAAAAAAGTACTTAAAAAGAAATATATATAATTAAAAAAAAAAAAAAAAGAAAGAAAGGAGAAGGTATCTTTCCCCCGAGCAATGAAGCAGTGAATTGTAACCCTGCTGTGAGTATGGTTCGGGCTGCTGGTCAGGGCTCTAGACTGGCGACAGCAGTGATGCCATCCCGGGGAAGGAGCCCCCGGAGGAAAGCCTTGCCCTGGTTGTATGATATGCACTGAATGTGTGAAATCAGTCCTCCTTTTTCCTCCTTGCCTCCCGCTCTCCTTCTCAGCCCGCAGGTGATGGGCGCAAAGCCAGGGCAGTGCCCCTGGATGAACTCTCTTTTACCAACCCCTTCCTTCCCTCCCTCTTGGTCCTTTCCCATCCCTCTCTGCCTTCCTGCCTTTTTCCTCCCTCCAACATTTCAGGAGACAATTTTTCTAATTTGCTGATTCTTAAATGTATAGACTCAAGGCTTTTGAACACACAGTCAAAGGATTGTGGCACCTACGGGTAAAACACACACCGGGAACCAGCCGCCCTCCTGCAGATGGCGAGCCGGCCGGACCCAGACCTCCCTCCTGCCCTGCGCCAGGGCTGGGAGAACAGCGGGACCGAAGCGGCTGCGCGAGGGAGTTGAGGGGGGGTCCTGGAGACCTGGTCCCGAATCATCCCCAACCCATTGCAGTGTGCGAGACAGGAATGCCGTTTGCCCAAGGCGCCCAGTGCAGGCGGCGACTTTGGGAGGAACAACCCCCCCCGTTCCCACCTCTCCTTTTTCTCCCACCCTTCACTTTTGCCAGCAGCCATGGGGTGGTTCCCCCTCCCTCAGCTGTTGGCACCAGGGCCAAATTGGTCTCTGGTGTAAACCTTCAGCAGACAGGGTTGGATCCCTGGTCCCTGCATGGGGGAAAGGCTGCAGCGTGCAGACAGCCAGGAGCTTGCCTGCATCCCAGCTGGGCATGCCTATGGGGTCAGCATAACCCAGCGCTCTTCCTCCCCATCCTCGTCCCTCCCCATCCCTGCCCCATGCCTCAGTCCAAGCCTCAGGCACAAGCCAGTGGGGGACAGGGAGGGAGACAAGGCTTGCGAGATGGCTGGGAACCTACCAACACCTGCCTGCGGCCCCCTTGCCATTCTCCTCACGTCCCCATTCCCTGAAAGGATTGATGCATCTGCCTTTGAGCTGTTGTGAAATGCAGAGGCTGAAGAATAGCTCCACAGGCAGCCCCGGGAGGAGGGGGGGAAGGAGGGGAAGGTGCCTTCAGGAGCAGACGGCTCAGCGGATGGCCGCAGCGGCCAGCCTTGAATCTCAATGAGGATAAAGGCCTGACAGGCAGCGACAGGGGGTGGTGGGGACAGCGAGGGAGAGACAGAAGCATCCTCCCTATAGCCCATCTCCCTCGAGCAGGAAATAATCCCAACCTGGGGAAAGGCTGAGTCAGATGCTGAATCCCCGTCTGTCCAGACTGGGCTGAGAATACAAAACCATTCTGGGTCTTTTTTTCGTATGGCTAATGGAGAGTGAGGGGGAATCTCAGTTTGGCAGCTGCTCTCAGGAGGCAGGGAGCGGGCGGCACAGGCATTGTCAAGGCAATTTTGAGAAGGCAACAACCGCCAGCACAAAAATAGCCTGCTCGGATGTGGCGCTTGCCTGGAAGGGAATGCAGATGGGGGAAGAGGAGACAGAAAAGGGATCTTGGCTCCTTCCCCATGGCCAGAGTAGCGTTCATGACCAGGATGCAAGGAGACAGGTGACTGGTTATGGCTGGCTACTGAAAGCAAAGATTTTGTGTCCTCTCCTCATCCCCCTTGTCTCTTGCCAATCTCTACCTCCCACCCATGGCTCTGGCATGACCTGGTTTATGGTTTCAGACAGGTGCAGGGGACGCTACTACAAGGAGGTTCGTGGTGGCACCAGTGGCCGTGGATTTATTCTGTGCTTGTGTAAGGAGCAGTGCAAGCTTCAGGTGGGAGATGATGGGTGTAACCAATGGGAGTAAGGATGTAACCTTCCTCTGCACGTTAGAGGGATCTGGGCTAGTAGGACAGACTTGTGCCAGTGGAGGCTGGATGGTCTGCTGCTGAACAGGCACCGGCAGCTCACAGCATGGACACCAAAGATGGCATGGTCAGGGACAAGGGTGTGGACCAGCTCCAGGAGTCTGCACACAGGAACAGTGTACCATGCCACCCCTCAATAGCAGGATCTTGCTCCTCTCCTGGGAGAGGAGATCCAGTTTTCCTCATCTGCCTACTTATGTCCACCTTTGAAAGGGAAAAAGATAGGTTGAGAGGTTGCAAGCCCTAGCCTGGCTCCCTTTGTATGCAGGCTGTTTTGGCTAAAAGGATTGGAGTTTCTGTACAAGGGGAGAACAAGAGAGGACTGCTAATTGCCCAGTGTCTCTAAAAGAAAACGCTTCCTTGAGCCTGCCTGTCTCTTACCACAGATGTATTTTTGCTCTTGTGGCTCCCAGGCACTGTGCCAGATTGTGCAAGGCCACCATTTTGCCTGCCCCTCTCTCGCTCTCATTTCTTTTTTGGCCAGTTTCGCAGGCCTTTACACTATCAAATCACCTACAGACACTGTGTTGCCATAGTTGATGAGATTCCCCTTTCACCATTCTGCACAGCAGCTACATCCTCCGTTCCTTCCTTCTTTCCTCCCTCCCCTTGTCCCCAGCACCACCACCCTGTCCCTTTTACCACCTCTTTGTATGGTCACGACAGCGAGGCGAGCTCAGGAGCCAAGAACAACACCAAGCCTTGGTGCTGCGTGGTTAGGAATAAGTAGTCTATGAGAGGAAAGGAGATGGGTCCTCAGAAGATGTGAAGTGGCTGAGTTCAGGCTGTCTGACTGCTTTACTGTTAGCCCCACCAAGTGCAGTGACTGCCTCAGAAAAAGGTCCTTTTGTCAAAGTTAATTGTGAACAATTGCTCAGCAGAGCAGGATAAGCTGCAGTTCTGCGGTGTGACGTCTTCCTGGCTGCTGCTGCTACTTTATGCCCTCGGCCTGTTGATGCTGGATGGAGGTTTGTTGGGGGGAGGAGGAGGTTGTTTTGTGTTCGAAGACATGATGGAAACTGCTGCATCCCCTTTTTGGCGTGACGGTTTTGGAGGGGAAGAGGGAAAGCAACTGTGCTGAGTTCCTGGTGAACACCCTGAGACCTCCTTTCCACAAGCACCATCCCTGGACCAGAAGTGGAGCTGCCCATCAGCACGGGTGATGGTGTTCTTCCCTGTAGGAAGATGGGCTCTGGGGTGACCCCACTGTGTGTGAAGGGAGGAAGAAGAGCAGATTTGGGGGGGAAACTCTCACAGAGTGCCATAAATCTGAGTGTAGGGACTGTTGGGAGGTAAAGAGAAATGAGTTCATGCTCCTGTATTTCCAGGAGAGATATTTCCCATTGCCCTGCCTCTACTAACAGCAGAGTGCTATCCCTGCTGCCTGGGTACACCAACAGGTCTCACCCTGCTCTGGGGCAAGCCAGGCCTCTAATTCCCGGCAAGCCCAGGCAGATGTTCCCAGGCAGACTCCTCCATCAGCAGTCTTCTCAAGGGGCTTGTGAAAGGGAGCTGGGAGGAACGCTGGTCTGAGCACTGCTGAGAAGGAGCCGTGGGGTCTTCCCTGTCCCAGCTGCATCCTGGTTCCTAAAAATTAAAATTGTTAGCACCAACTCAGTCACTCAAGGGTGTCAGTGAAATGATGCTTTCTTGCAGGTGAAGGTGCTATTTTGGTGCATGGTACAGATGGCAATTGCATGAAAGGGCTGCAAACTGTGGGCAGTAAATGTGGCTCCAGCCTTAGGGGCTCATCAGTGACCTGTCTTGTCCTCTCCACCCCAGTCTGTCAGGTTACAAGATGAAAGCTGAAATGTAGCTAAGGGAAGACACACAATGATGTACCAGACTGAAAGTCCATCCTGTCCTCCCACAAAGCTTGGCCGTATGGTTTTTTTAAATGTCCCTCAATGCATGTATTTTGGGGGTGAAAAAGAGCCTGGGCTGCCTCATTTCAAGCCTGTCCTTGGGTCCACAGGGTGTTGAATTGCAGACAGGTGACTCTGGGAACACATGCTGCACAAATGTGAAAAAGCTGGAATACCTTTAGAGAGGCTGCTTGCTTGAGAGACATTATCTCTGAGCTGTCTCCTTGTCCTCAGGAGTGGGTGGAACAAGGTGAGAAAATATGTGGGGAAATAAAAAAGCCAAGAAAAGGGAAAGACTGGTTTTAGAAGGCAAGTATATTGGGTTAGGAAATTGAGACTGGTTTCGGGAGTGTGGCATAGAATTTTCAGTTGCACTGGATACAAGCGAAAAACAAAAGAAAATAGCAACATACTCTAGGAAAAGTTAGCTGTAACACTGGGCAAATACTGGTTTAAAAAGGAGACAGAAACAAATAAAAGCAAGGGACCATTTATGCAGGCAGAAAACAAAATCTCTAAGGTCTGTGCTTTTTGGTGCTTTTTTTTTTTTTTTTCTATAAGAAAATACAACTAAAAGAAGGCCTGAAAAGCCTATGTTTTTTTCAGAGCCATGGGTAGAAGTATAATACTACGTGAGTTATTTCCTTTCATATGGAAGGCTTTTATTTCCCAGAACTCAAATGCAGGAGTTTCCTTGAGTTCAGGATATGAGTTGAAAGATGCAGACCTGGGTCACCACAAACCCACAAAACCAGAAGTTGTTCTGAACGCTTGATCAGCAGACATTTGTGTGCCAGTCTGTGTGGAGACAGTATTTTGTTCAGCATGTATTCTTAAATCTTTCTCATTCGCCCACCCCTCTGGGAGTTATCTACATCCTTTGCCCAGCTATGACTCCCAATGGTTAATGAAAAGGCAGTGCAAGTAGCTGAATTTTTGATGCATCATATGCCCATTTTTGCTTCCTGATCTGGCCAGGAATCAGCTGAACCACTACAGCCATGGCTCGTATCACATGTTTTTGTAACAGCTGTGGATGTGTTCTCTGGTTGTAAGGCAATGGTGAAGATAAGCAAGCTGAGTAAATGTGATCCTGGCTGTGACACCATGCTGTAGTGGCTCCTCTGACAGTTGGAAGGCTACGAACATCAACAGGGTTGCTCTACTATAAGACTCAGCAGGCACAGGCATGCTTTGGCACAACCCAAAAGTCTTATTCTCCACTCAGATGCAATGGCTTTCTGATGGATGGTAGGGTCATGGAACCTTGGCATAACAGCGTTGCTAGTCTCCAAGAGTACCAAGAATAGAAAAAGACAAAATTCCCTTCTCAGCACTGCTTTCCAGGAGTGGACAAACTTTCTTAATTCTAAGATGACTTCCCCACCCCCACCCCAATGCATCTCTTAAATTAGTATGCATTTAATTTTTCTTTAAGTAGCTGCTAATTCATAAAATGTCTTTTTCCTTTGCCACTCTCTTTGCAAGCAGGGATATTGAGTTTCAAACCTGGATAAAGTAGGTGTTTTCAAAACATCCGTTCTGGCTGGCAGTGTCATAAATGACATGGGCAGAGACATCAGTCACTGCTCCAAGAGGAATGCAGTAGCGTTCTGTCTGTCCTGTGCTTCTCATTCCCTTCCAGTACACTATTGAGCCATGAAACAGCTCCCTGAGAGAAGTGCTAGGAGTCCCATTGCTTACAACTTTGAACAACTGAACCAAGGAAAGAGATAAGAGACCAAAGAGAAAGAAGGACACCATCTTACAGCTTTCTTCCAGGGCTGAGCTAAGTGAGCTGATAGGTTGGCTTCATCTTGACGGTTTGAGTTTCTACAGACCTAATCTGACAAACTAAAGGAATGACCGTTGGTTCCTCCTCCCTTCTGCTAGTCCCACAATTTGAGCATCTCTCCAAGGGGAAAGGAGGCACAACAAATCTAACCATCACTTCCTCACATCATCAGGAGTCCTCTATGAGAACTGATCTCCCGCCCAGCAGAAGCGACTGATCCTGTGGCTGAAAACTTGAGCAGTTGTTCTGAGGGGGTGTTTAACTGCTGGACTACTGGCTGCTTAGGAGCTGCTTAGGACAAGGTCCCAGCAGGGAAGGACTGAAATACCTCTAAAGAAAATCATAGCTCTGGGAGGTCCAAATGTCTTCTTGCATGCTTTCTCTTGCTCTCTGCTGGCTTCCAACCTTCCCAGTCTTTGCTGCTTGATACTTAGATAGCCGAGTTCTGCATTCACTCCCTTTTCAGAGCACAGAGAGCTGGTGAAGCTGTTTGATTTCGATGTGGTAGGTGAGATAAGATTTTTCCCCCCTGCCCTCTTCTTTTTCTCCCTGTGCGGCTCCTGTCCTTGCAGTTCTCAGGACTTGACTAGCAGAGTTTTTAAATGAAGTGAAAGTCTTAATGTGAGGTGAATCCCAAGACCACAAACAGTTTGGACTTCAAACAGTGAGAAAATTGGCGCCGAATGATTCCGCACACAAAGCAGAAAACTTTCATTTCCTGCAGGCAGGATGGAATTGACTGTTATATTAAGACTTCAGAAGGAGCACTGCCCCGGAGTAATTTCACTGCTGTCAGGCAGTGTTGACATCTAGATTAACCTCTGTGCAGTGAATTTTACAGCAAAGCTCATTGTAATGCATGTGGGGTATCTCCTGTAAATCCCATCTGAAGCCCATAGTGTCCCACCCTTCTGCACGGGAGAAAGGGTCGGGGAGCAGCCGCTATCATTTTTGACCCCAACAGAGCGTGACTCTAACCTCATCCAGGCCAGTTCTGCTGAAACTGATTTTCTACCATGCTAAAGTGACAGTAGCTCCAGCCCGGTTGTTGGGTTTTTTTATTTTAAATTCCCCAAAGAGGTTTACATCACAAGGCTGACATTTTTTTGCCAGTGACAAACAGCTCCCTTCACATATCCACCCAGCAACACAGTCCTAATTAAAAGGCAGTAGTTAACCAGTGGCAATTAGCTGCTTGCACTGATTAACTCCAACACATACAATCCCCATACACAATGCTCTGATCAGATGTGATCCAGGACTAAATGGCAGACAAACTCCCAGCTGATGTGAGACGACGGCGTCCAATGCTACCCACCAGCCCACAGGCACACTACTAACTCTGCCTACCAAACCAAAACTGCATGAATTAAAGAAATTCTCACAGTTCACTCAGTACAAGTCAGAGGACATTGCAAAAGAAGCCTCTTGACTCCTGACCTCAATGCTCCCACTGTAAAGTTGGAAGTGTAGGCCAGACCCAAAGCCCTTTAGTCTTTTGCTGTAAGAGTAGGTCGAGCAGCAAGAGTTCCCAAGCAGGAGCACAACAACTTCTTCACTTTTGTATGGGTAGAGACAATTCTGTCTGGGGGTCTCAAGATGCATCTCTGAGATGCACTTCTTTGTAAAAAAGACCACTAGCACCTAAAAAAAAATATGGAAGAGGAAGGGAAGTTTTTTTTGTTTGTGTGTTTTTGCCACACCTTCTTATTCATACACTTATTTTCATATTCAGACATTGCTCTGCAATCACCTGCAGGAGGTTCGAGGTGCTGAGCAGATTAGCCACTAACCCTAAGGGCAAAATCTCAACAGCATTTCTGGAAATCTCTTTCAGAGCCCACCTATCCTCTCACTCACAGCTCTTCACAGTAGGCTTACTGTTATTGCCAAAGGCTTTGGATAGCCTATGAAGAAGGGACATGCCCATAGTTTCCCGTCATCTTCAGCTGGAGTTGTGTATCCCTGGCATTTCTGTAATCAGGCCCATCAGGAAGATTTCTTCAAACTAACATTTACTACCCCCAATCAGAATACAGCTGAAAAGGCTACCCAAGGTTATAGAGAAGGTCAAGCTGTAGCTTTGGACTGGAATTTGCTTTGGAAGGAATTTGATGGACCAATTTAACCACCGCAGCACATCAAAACCGGTGGCTTCATTTAAAAAGTAATCAGTATTGTATTTCGCTTTAGACATCCGTGCATTAGTGTTCTGCAAATATGATTTCCTCTTTGTTTGCATTATTGATGCCATAAAATGTCAGACACATTAAAGAAAAAAAAAAAAAAGAGGCCAACCTTTGGGGTTTGGAATGATTCTGGCTGAATTGTAGTTGGGTTACTTTTCTTTTTATTTCCCTTGGTAGTGATGCACTGTTACTTATTCTACTATTGCTTTACAAAGAGTTCTCTGTAAGTGTATTTATTCAGCCAACCATATTTCAGGAAACATATAACCTTGATATTTTTTTGCTGTATGTGGCAGTGTGTGTATGTGTGTTTGCGGGGGGAAAGGGAGGTGGAGCTTTTTACAAGAGCCCTCCCATGTCTGGTAGTATGTTGGCTTTGTGCAATGCTGTGTGGCTCCCTTCTGCTCAGATGGCTGGTTTGATTTAATCTCAAGAACTGACTTTTGTGATCAGGATTTGAGGTCGTCTGCTTTTGCACTGCCCAGAATCTGTCATCTGCTTTCACCATTCAGCAGCCATCTGCTATCCACAACAGTTCCTAGATGTCTATGCCACAGAGATTACACAGCACTTGAGTCTCAGGCATGTGATACAGAGATACAGTGGAGCAGTCTAAGGAAGGGACTCAACTAGGACCTAGACTACAAGGTCATCTGTTCACATACTAGGCCCTTGCCAGCTTCATACAGCAAGAAACACCCAGCTTTTCATGAGCAGCTTCCTGCCCAGCTTTCTTGTTCCTACTCCAGTTCTGAGGAATGATCTTCAGATGACCTTCAGAACTCCTTATCTTCACAAATCCATCTCAGAGGTACCCAAACAGCCCAAAGAAGAGATGACAGGGGCTGAATGGGTATGTAATTCCGTGTCTTTCTCCCCCATTTTCACCAGGGGCGAAGATAGTGAAAGTGACAGAACTGAAAAATTATTTTCCCCAATGTGAGCGATCCAGTTTCTTTTTAAACTCAGATATTTAAGATGCCATGCAGCAGTACCTATAAATATGCCTTGAAATGTTGAATGAGCACAAAGAGTCTATTTGATTTTGTTTTTATGCCTGTAATTTCTCTCACCAAGAATTCAGCTGTTACTCAGCTCCCAGCAGGTTGTTCTGATTGCTGGAGAGATGGTTGGGATTGATTCTGGCTGTGACCTGTTCTAGTCCAGCCTCATTCTTATGTAGCTAGATTGAGACAATAGAAATAATCAGCAAGGGACTGAATTGTTGTTCCTGTATAACTAAACCTTCTTGTGCAACACCAGACTAAACCTTGAAGGGGCTGAAAACCCACAACTTTGTCTGAAGTCAGTAAAGGGTGTGGATATTGAGAGACACTGAAGATTACTATGATATTAGGAACAGAACGGCAGGAGAGAGGAAGAGAAATGCTACAAGAAAAAAACAAACATTATATCAGAGAAGACATTGTTTGGTTTATAATACAAGAAAACCCAGTGCTGTACATGAGAAAAGGCTCAGAATATTCACCCTGGCAACCAAGAACATTGGCCATCAGGACAGGAGCAGCTCTCTATCCTACAAACCTCCTCTCACTTTTAATTTCCTTTTTCTCCTCCTTCTACTAATACAGAACAAATCCTGTCTTACAGATTTCTTGAAAAACTGAAATTAAGGTAAGAGGCGAGTTTAGGAGAGGAAGAGAGAGACCAGATCCTGCTGGGTGATATAACAGCTTTGTAGCTCAGATCCTTTTCAGTAGCAAGTGTCTGGTGTGACCCTTCTTCTTTGTTTTGTTTTTTTTTTTTGTTTGTTTGTTTGTTTTGTTGTTTTTTTTTGTTGTTGTTGTTTTTTTTATTTATTATTTTTATTTTTTTAATTTTTATTTTCTTTTTTTACAACCCTATTTGGTGCAAGTAGTGTTCACAATGAGGCTAAAGCAGTTCAGTGCCCAAGAATAATAATAAAAAAGCTCCCAGCGAGCTGGAGGTTTTAGCGGACCGGCAGCCGTCGGGAGCCGCGTCCCTGCGGATCAGAACCGCGGACAGCGGCACCGCCCGCCCGCTCTCCCCCTGCGCCCCCGCCGCTCTTCCGGGAGCTCCGCTTGGGGAGGAGGAACTAATTTTATCTGCCTGATAATTTCATTAGCAGCATCAACTGATTCAACTTTGGCCATCCACTAAATTGACTGTTAGTAAAGGGTAAACGGACAAATCTCTTGGAAAATTCAAAGTAAGGGGCAGATAAATGACAGTGTGGCCCCTGAAAGTTATTTTGACATCAATCCATAAAAAAGACTCGTTACTGTGCAATGGCGAGTTGTCAGGAAAGAGGCAGATAAAGATGAAGAGCCGTGCAGGGAAAAGCAGGTGGCAACAGGCAAGGCTCCAAATGGAGAAGCAGTCAGATCTCACATACAAAAAAAGAGCAGGTGCTTCTGTATCCAGCTTACTAAGCCTGCATACTTGGGATTTCATCCCACTTGTTTTTCTGGATCACACTGAGGTGGATATACCCTCAAATTAGAGCTGAACATATCCTGAACCTCACCATTATGGTAAGAAGCTACTGAGGAGGAGCATGCAGCCCCATTCCATTCCTGAAAAACTTACACTGAAGAAGAAAAGCCAGAAACGTGGGCCAGAAAGTTGGACTATCCCCCCCTCCATGCTGCTTCCTAGAAGCAGTTTTCTCTGTATCCCAACTCCCCAGCTGTGATTGGCGGTTACTACTATGGGACATTTGGACTGGTGCTCAGACACTGTGAGGACTGGGAAATTCCTGAGACACAGGACCTTAAAACAAGTGACAATACTGAAAATGAGGCATCGAGGCCAGGTTTGCGATGGTTAGGGCCATCTGGAAGTCAGAAAGGATGAGCCTGCAGGGGACAGCGAAGATGATTTAATAAGGAGTTCAGAGAGCAAATTGTGCTAAGGGAAAGGAGCAAGGAAGCCTACTGGGACACAGGGAAAAGAAGGAAATGGGCAGGAACTTAATGCCCAGTGAGAGGTCAGCGATCATGTGGGTAGTGAAAATCAGATGTGAGCTGTGGCGAGGCAGAAGAGAGCCCTGGTCATGGCGGAACTATGGATGTGAGGAAGCAGTCACTACAAAATGATGCGTGCTCATCTAAATGACTCCTGAATGTTTCTCCAAACCTTTAGCCTTGCTGGGCTTCTCCCAGGCCCACCTTCCCTGCTTCAAACCCTTACAAATAACATAATTTTCACTGCATTTATTCTGCTCTCTGATGGCTCTAGTTTCAGTACAAGCAGGCAAATTGTTTTAGTTCTCCTCACTCCCTCTGCTCAGCCTCCACACCCAACCAATTCCCTGTGTGAAGGAAATTGCCTATTTTTATTTCTTTTTTTTTTTTTTTTCAGAACTGTCCTTTAAATTTTCAGCTAAACTGGGAGACAATTTCTTGCATGAGAGCTTCATATAGATAGGCTTAAAGCAGAACAAAAATAAATAAATAAATACACTAAATTACTTCCCCCTCCCCCACCTTGTCTTAACGAAGTGCTATTTTACATAAGTTACTTCAGTAGAAACGAAGAATTTTTGTGCAGGCAAATGACTGACATTGATTTAGCTTTCAGTGAGTGTTACAACTCCCTCTGCCTCTTCTGGGTCAAGCAAGGAGGCAAGGTTTCCCCAGGTAAAGGTTGAGGATACACAGTCTTCTTGGGTGAAGTCTGTCTTGGGGCCTTCAGGCTGTGTTTGGGGTGCTTTTCAGGGGCTGCATTGTGCACTTGCCTCTGGTGTTTTCTGCAAGACATCTGTGTTGAAGCAGTATTGTCCCTCAGTGGCTTGTGTGGTAGTGTGATGGCCTAGGCAGAGAAACCACTGTGGTTTCCCATGCTGGCTCTCCTGCCACAAGGACAAACACCCATACTCCAGAAAACTGCAAGGCTAGACTTAACTTCCAGGAAACTACTCCTACTCCCAGCTGAACTGCCCTTCAGTGATGCAGGCAGTCTTGGCCCCCAGAAGGTGCTGGTCCACAGCTCACCCTGGCAGACGAGCTGGTACTGAGAGGAGGATGGGGCTACATCTCAGAGGAAAGACATTTTGATGGCATTTTTATTGTTACTATTATTTAAACCAGCTTATTTTTATCTCAGTTAATGTCACTGAAAGTCTGTGTGAGCAAAAAACAAATCCTCTGGTGATGTTTGCTAAATTGATTTTTTTTGTGCAGACCTTTTTTACCCCATGTATCAATCCATGTTTGCTTAATTGGGGGGTTCTTTTGCATATTTTGAATCCTATTTGCCATTTTGCAACTGAATTGCCGGTTCTCAACCTTTTCCATCTAGCCGTCTCCCCTTCTTCAAATCAAAACTCACCATTTTCCCGTGCTGGGAATAACCCAGGTTATCCCTCAAGGGAGAACCTGGTGAGAGCAAGGTGGTCGTGATCTCTGCCTGCCCATCCCACCTCCACAGGCTCCAACTCAGAGGATAAGGAACCCTGATCTGGGTATTGGCCAAGATAGGGTCCCTTCTTCTCCCCTACCTGCCATATCACATGCACTGAGCATGCTGCTACCCTGGAAGGGGACGACTGATACAGTGTTAGTCAGACTTACAAGAAGACCTTTTTAAATTAAGGATTTGCAGTGAGGTCAAGGGACCCTTTAAAGTGCTGAGGTATTTACCCTCCCCAGACCTTCCCTTCCTTCCTGCCCCACTTTGTCCCTTCCTCTCTCCCCAGCCTTGAAATGAAACAGAAAATTATTTTTTTAAAACTGTGTTGATAATTTATGTTTAGTATAAAGGATGATTTAATGGCATCACCAAAGGTCATTTTTTTCATCTCCGTGTTACTGCCCCAGCCCCAGAGGCTGTGCATCCCCTCTTCCCCAAAACTCTTCTGCCCTCCCTTTCATTCACCTCACACATCCCTCTGTCACCACCCCACCACAGAGTACCACACACCAGAAACCTGCTTCAGGTTCAGCCAACGACCGTTGGAGAACAGAGATTTCAAACTGAAACCTCCACTCCAGATCACCACAAACCAGAAACATTTCCGCCTTGAAAATAGTCAGTTGCTGCAAATGAAAGGCAGACTCATTTCTTGAATTATGTAAGTTTTTTTTTAAAGCCTTTTATACCTATTTACGTGTGCGTGCACCACATGTACACAGTGTTAACTGTGTGCACAGATGCACACGATTATCTCTCTCTCAAATATAAATATATTGTATGTTAAAGCTGTAAATATTCCTTGGTCACGTGTCTATGTCTTCTTCAAAGTATCATATCTTCAGTGTTATGTTAACAACTCCATTTATTGATTGATGAAACTGTGTGTAGACCTGTACCCTCCTGACATAGTTTATGTAGCTCTCTTCTCAAATAAAGTACAAAACTACCACTAGCAGGTCCTCCTCTCCTTTTTGTTCCATTCTGAACATTCAGCTTTCGTTCATAAAAGTCTATGCTGAAAATTAATGCAGATTCCAGCTATCCCAACAGTGCAGGAACCTCCAGCTGATGCTTTAAGACTTGTGCATTGCTGGTCTGGCCAGCAAGTACAACGGTTGTTAATGAAATGTAATAATCTGTAGGTGAAATGTTGTCCCCACTGCAGTAAATGAGGGTCTCACTATTGACCTGATTCATTCTTCCCACCTACACCCAGGTACAGCCTACACCAACCATAGTTCGTTTCATCCTGGTAGAGACCACATGAGTCCCTGCTGCTCCTCTCCTCTGCCAATGAGTCTCCACGTCATTACATCAAACAACGCTCCCACAGTGCAGAAAGCTCTCTTTGACCTAAAAGGATCCAGTCATCTCCCTGTCATGTTGTTGCCTGGATTGATCAGCAACTAAATTCAACTCCCCTGAGTAAATCTTGGGGCTGGGAACAAGACTCGGGATTATGGCAAAATCCACTGCTGTCACTTGCTTCCCCTTCACTCTTGGCACTGGCTTCATGCTGAAATCACAGGGACCAGATGATATTTACCATTGCAAGTTGAAAAAAAAGCCTTTGCACAGATACACTTACTGGGCAAAACCATAAAGGTGATTTGTGAAGTAACACTTAATTTACTGCAACTGACACCAGACTCTAGCTGCCAGGAATTTGACTGACAATTTCTATTTATTTATATCCTGCTATACAATATCTGCCTTAAAGTTGTAAATTTTTCTGATTGGAATTTCACAGTGTCTGCCTGGATATTTATTGATCATAAAATAATCTGCACAACCCGTTAAAGTCAAGGCAGGGAGAACAGCTGCCAGAGAAATCACCCGACAGGATCCAGGTACCAGTGCCCAAGTAACAGAAGATGTTCAGATGCTATTTTTGCAGCATTATGTATTACTGAGAGCCAACCTTTTGAACTGCTTTTCTGCTGTTTCCCAAAAGCCTCTTCTGAAACGCTTCCAAGAGCCTGGTGTTGAGTTCCTACCAGCAACTCCATATGGACCCTGCAACATGCCTCATTTGCAGCTCCTCACCATTGAGAAATCCCACCTTTACAATGAAATCTGGTGTTTTCACAACTGTTCACTAAGACAGCCCACCAGGGAAACGTTTGGCTCTTTCTGCAGCAGTAAGACCACTTTTTAAAAAAAATTATTATTTTTGGCAGGCAAAGACAGAAGCATAAAATTACTGCCCACAGGGGAAAAAAATTGTGAAACTTAGTCCCAGCTGGGAGTTCCCATATTGCCCAGTGAACAGTCTCTTATTTCATTCACAGCTTCAACTATGCAGAATTCCAATATCTCCAATGGATTTTGCCTCCTGAGTTTGGGCTCTTTTTCTCCTTTTTTTTTTTTTTTTTTTCTTTTGTTTTGGTTGGTTGGCTTGTTTGTTGGTGGATTTGGGGTTTTTTTTTTGGCTAAGGGAAACCACTGAATCCCTGTGGAAATTAGGGGCATGCGATCTCCTCCAGTGAGTGCACACCCAAGCTTACCTTGGTCATAGCCAAACCCACCCTTTCCCGCAGAAGTCTACCCATCCCACCCCCTGTCCAGCACACACCCACATTCTCACCAACAGCCTCCCAGCATGACACCCCTCCCAACCCAGTGCACACGTATATACTCCACTACTCCAACCCAGCACTCTTCTGCCTACTCTTGCTCTTGTTCAATAGGAGCTTGCTCTTCTCCCTGTAAATGCTGCATTAGCTATTTGTTCCTGCTGCTTTCTGAGCCCCAAAACCAGGCTGCACCCTCACTCCTCGTCAAACACAGCTCCCTCTCCTTTCTCTACATCAGAATAATAACCCAGAAACTGATGATTTGCATTTTAGCCACATTAGGTCTGGCCAGGCAGCCTGATGTACAGGGTTCCCTTTTGTTACTGATTTAAGGCATTTATGTGATAGAGACCTTTGGAAATTCATTAAAAATACAATAAAGAAGGAAAAAACCCTCTCAATTTGACCAAGTTACCTAGGAGTCACCTTGTTCTGTCCCCTCCCAGTACCTGTTGCAATTTGTCTTTGCCTATCTGAGACGATTACATGAGCATGCAGCGGCTAGTGGAGCATCTAATGGGCTGGGAATAAAACCACACCAAAATAAACAGCAGCTGAGGCTGCCTACAACTGGGCTGTCAGTCTATGGGCACATGCCCTGGACTGGACAGCATCCCTTGTGGGAAGGTGGGCGAAGGAAGGACTGGATCTGCCCAGGGCTCCCTGGACTTCATTCCTGCCACAGCCACCCTGAATCGGCTCAGGCATGCACAGTAACCTTTTCAAGCTCCATAAAACCCTTCACAAATTACCCTTTAGAAAACAGGAAAAGCAAGCAGACCCCTGCATCCCCTCTGGGTCGAGGGAAGGGAGAGGTCCTGGCCTTCCCCCAGGTTGCAGAGAGAGCCAGACGAAAGGTTAACAGCACGATGTAATCACAAGGTAAAAGCACGGAGCGGGAGCAGGGGAAATTATTTCCTGTTGAATTGTGGCTGCTGTTATTCCCAGAGAAAAGCAGCAGGTATTCAGGAGCTTCTCATTAGCCAGCATGATTTCCATAAGGCTGTCTATTAACATTTTGTGGCCGTAATAAACACCTACATAATTAACACAGAAAAAGGAGCCCTCTCTAGGCTAACTGAAGTCACCAGAACAAGCTGGGAATAGCACAGGCAGGCTGGTTCCTGCCTGGAAATTTCTGCCTGCAAAGGAATTGCTGCTTCCATCCTCCTGGGACAAATTCCCTTGCAAAGAGCTAAGTTTTAATGTTTCTGTCCTCCTGGCTCAGTCTAGGAGGACATCTACCCCTACTTCGCCACTGGAAAAAAACTGTTACAGAGCAGGGTAGATATTGTCCCTGCAAGTCCCCCAAGGGAGATTCAGGACACCCCAGTATTCCCTAGCCCTCTGCCATAGCTCTGAGAAGCTTTTTCCTGCTAAAAACTGACAGAGAAAGAAATCCCTTAGGAACACATGCATGATCCCATCTAGCAGACAAGCCTCAGGAGCTCATACAAAGTCCCAATGGAAAGAAGATGGATTTTATTAGAACTTGGGCTTGTTTATAACCGTGAAGTACTCTAGCACTTCAGGTCCACTGAGAACTGATGAATGATGGGGAGAACAGACACAGAGGCAAAACACAACCTTCCCAAAGCCTCAGTCACTGGCCTACCATGCCTTCTCCATCCTGCTAAGGGCATTAACAACATTTCTGAGTATAGTACTCACAGGGAAAGCTTCAAGCAGCTGTGACTTCTCCACAGCCCTTGCCCTCTTCCCCACCGAGTGCCAAAGGGGCCACTGTGCACAGGGGATTGAGGACATGTCATTTTGACAGGGCTGCAGGTCCACCCCCCCTCATTTCAGACTCCTGCTGCTAAGAATATGTGTGCCCTTTATTATAGCTTTGAAATAGAGAGAGACACTTCGGAATTCAATTAGTCAAACAGTTGCCACAGCAACAAAAACATATAAACTTAAATGATTTATACTCGCAGACACCACTTCAAATAGGAATAAATTTAATACAGCAGCTGGGAATGAAATGCATTGTACAATAAGAAAATTGTATTTTTTCTCTCCCCGATGATAGGCCTCAAGGTCTTAATGCAATATAGATTAAAAAGATATTTGGGCAGAAGGAAGCGGAATACATTGTGCTGTATGCACAATGCCTGCTTGGAGAACGCAACACCTAATGAGCATGTACATGTAATCACAGAGTTGCAATTCTGTTTGCAGACAGCCACAGATCAAAGATTGCAGCTAGCAAATTGACTGCTTGGTTTCACTTTCTTTCTTCGTCTCTCCTCCATCTCATGAAACCTTTCCTGTCGGCCCCCACCCAGGAGAAAAACAAATCTACCCTTATTCCAGCAGCTTCTCCATCCACTACAGTGCCAGGTCCCACCCTAGTAAAACGAGATTTGTGGCTTTTTTCTAGTAGAAATGCTTTGACTCAAACATAGTTCTAGGATTCAAAGTAGAAATTAATTCCAAGAAACGTAAAGAAAAAATTTTTCCTCAGCAGTGAAATTGCAAAAGCTTGCAAGGAGATATAGAATAGTCCATCCAAGTGAGAGTCACCTGCGGTAATTTTGCTCATGAAAGGCTGAACACAGCCCTACAGCTGTCCTTTGACTCTGAGATTCCCTGGACAGAACTACGGGTACACTGGATGTGAGATTGCACATAAGACACTGCACGTACAGACCACTGGTGTTAGCACATCTTTGGTGCATCCTCAATCCAGTACATATAAATGTATGTCTTCCAACCAGAAAAGGTTTTTCTGGATGAAAGGGACATACAGGAGTCTTATGGTTAGTTTTCAGTAAACAGGAATTGTCCAGAATTAGGGCAGAAGTTACCCCCTTCATTTCTAAAGGGCACAGGAGCTGGTTTAACTCAGAATTGTGGAAGGTTGTGAGCCTGCAGCTCATCTGCCTCTTTGTTGAAGTGCCAAAACCAGCTGTTGTCAGACCTTGGCAGTGCCTGGACCAGAAACAGCTAAGCAGTGTCCGGAGTCCAAAAAGGAAGTGGAGGTCTAACCACTGGCTCCTCATGTACCCCTAAGAGGAAGTTACCCCATTTTCCTACGAAGCACTTTGGAAGTCATCACACGCACCCACAAAGCCTGGGCACCCCCTACTATCAATGGCAGCTGAGACTGCTAAAACCCTGGGAGACCAATACAACGTTATGAGCAATTGTATGAGATCTTTCATCTCCAAATAGCAAATGTCTATTTGCTGACCAAATAGACAGCATTTATTGTGGAAATAAGATCTTTATTTCCTGTCCAGATCATGCTCATAGCACCTTCCCCTGCACTTCACAAGAACTTAAACAGGATGAATCTCACGTACTTTGGGACCTTTTGTGCAAAGGCAACTTCTGTGGCTTAGCGTGTGGATTGAAGAAACATTACAGGTCTAAGTACAAGAGGGAAAAGGCAGAAAAGCACCTTTGAGAGAAACAGAATACTTTTTTTCTAAGTATAAACAAACAAAACCACAGGCCATAGCTCTAACAGAAGTTACGGGTTCCTCAAGGTAAAAAATTATCAGGGTGAGTTTTTATGGTTTGTTTTAGGTAGGAGGTCAAGAGTGCTGCTTATTATTAGAGTTGGCAGGTGGGGTAGGGAGTTCAGGATGCTTTGGGCACAAATCAAGATCGACACCTGCAATTCTCTTCGGCAGCTATGGAAGGAAAGCACACAGATGCAGAACAACAACTAAACAAAGCTAATAATGAAATCATATTTATGTAGGCAGGAAGGAAGCTCAATTGCCAGGAGAGTACTAAAGTCTACAAGTGTAAATACATACCAAATAAGTCAGCTTGACGAGATGCCAAGTTTGTTCAGCAGAGTATGGCACTTTACTGCTGAAGTGCTCCTGCAGGAGGGAAACCAGGAAAATGTCAAAAAGGTCAATGGGTGAAATGTGTAGCTCCATCAGGAAACTATGCAAACAAGCTCGTGTCAGTAGGACTTAGCACTGTCTTGCAAAGTGCCTCTTGGTCCTGTCACATTAAAGCACAAGCATTTTACTCCAGAGCTCGTGTGTTACTGATCTAGTGCACACTGCTTTCTTCACATGGCAAAGTAGGGAGCAAGACAATTTATAGATGAAGGAGCTGATGTACTGAGTTTGCCCACTTGAAGGTTCTGGATTTTAAGCACAAACTCAGAGAAACAAACTTCTTTCAGCTGGCAATATTGACACCATGAGGGATGCGGTGGGGCAAGTGCATGAGGATTTGTAGGACTTGTATGGCCAATATTTGACAATGAAGGATCCAAGGCAATAAAAGAAATTAATAACTTTACAATATCTCTGAGCCTCACTCTCAGACCAGACTATTCACAGACTCTGAGTTAAGGAGGAAAAACCCCTACAAAACAAGAAGTAGTAGTACAAAGTATCTCTGGAGATGTTTAGAGTAGAAATCAGAGCCATCACAATATTTAGGCCCTGGATCAATCTTCCACAGAGGTTGCAAAAGGCAAGATCCTAAACAGCTGAGAGATGGAGTGGAGCCAAAAGTGTTGAGCCTGTGACAGCAAAAGTCTTGACTCAGCTGGGAAGTCCCCTTCATCTCCCTGTTCCTATGAAGGTAACATCTGTTCTAGACTTTCCCTGCTCCATCCCTCTTTGGTCCAATGACATGGAGAACAGCAGGCTAGCGTGTCCATCCCCAGTCCTCTCCTTCTGGATTAGAGGATGGAGCAGTTCAGCAGCCGGCTCCCCAAGCCACAAACTACATTTATCATCATCTTTACACGCCTTTACACAGCTGGCTCTCCTGATGATAATGTGTTCTACAGTTTCCCTTGCTGGCGTGGCTTATGTTAATACTCCATTAACATTGCTAATCAGAGACAGACTTCTGGCAGCATCTCCAGGGGATGAGCAAATGTTGTCCTATGCCTTTTAGTTTAGGAGATCAGACTTTCAGATGAAATCCATTCCCAACATCTCTGATTTCAGCAATTAAATGAAGCTGCAACATCTGGGAGCTGTTCAATGTTGGATGCATGTGGTTCCTACTGCTCCAAAATAAGTCCTTTTAAACCCCCTTTTATGCCAATCCTCAGATATATGACATTTGGAACTTTAATTCACTTGGGAAATCAAAGGCTGCTAGAAAGATGAGATGGAATCAAATCAAAGATAAAAGATACAGAAGGTCCTGAAGGTCTAGAAGTGCAGGCAGCTTCATCCCAAGAGATGAAAACCTCAGTATGGCAAACCTTAGTCATGAGAGATGAAAACCGAGACACGTGAGGCGCGTTATCCATTAGAGCCTCAATCAAGTTCACAGGGTTCCTTCTAATTGCAGTGTGGCTACTGTATTTCTTATTCCCCTGAAGTCCTGCCTTCTGGAAAAGCCTCTGGAAGGAGACCAGCTGCCAGTTTTTCAGCTGACCTCACCGCCTTTTGGCACTGCTTCTTTGCCCTCCCCTTCTCCAGCGTGTTCTCAGTTAAGCTTAGCCTATCCATAAATCTAGATTTTAGTTTGATCTATTTCTTCTTATATTTCAGAAATACTTCCAAACTCCCTTTAGCTTTGCGAAAGGAGTCTACTTTTATTTGAATTAAGCTAGAATCAGGCATTGTGATATATTTGGTCTCAAGAAATTGTCTGGAAGTTCTAGCTGCATAGGTTAAAGGAAGGCAACTGCTCATTAATGCAATTTTCAAGTCACCTCAGATTTCAGGTGGACTGCCATTCTCCCCAGGATTCAGAGAGAGTGTAAAATTAATGTTTGTTAAATAGAGAAGGCAAAAGCAAAAACCTACAGAGTGGAAATAACTTTATTTCCAAGGAAAAGATCATAAATGGGGCAGAATGAAACACAAATATTGAAAGGAGATATAATGCCTGTAAACCTCCCCAACTCCCTCAGCAGCACGCAACTGCTGGGCAGGAGGATGATGCAGTTAAACCAGTGAAATAGCGAGTCTGATCAGCAAATTTATGCTCTCATTCAAACAGATGTATAAATCCATTTACCAGCCAAAATTAGGACATGCTTCCCCTCTATTTTTCCCTTTCCTCTCCCCTCATGATCTCCCTACACCTCATGACTTCTTGTCTTAAATGGAAGGCACTTCTATTGCAGGAAGCAATGCTTACCGGTGATTCTCAGTGATACAGATACAAGGAAGAACAGCTCGGTTTTAACAAGCAGCTGCAGACCAGTTACATCTCACAGCAAAGCCAACACTTGCCTTTCCCAAAAAAGCCAACTCAATTTACAGAAAAAGGAGGAGAACTCACAAACAATCTTCATCAGTATCTAAATGATTAAGTGGTATATGACTCATATCCATTTGGAAAGGCTTCTCCAAAGCCCTAGAGACCTCACCAGAACATATTTAGATGCACAGCTCAGACATGCAGTAGCTGCAGGGTTTATTTCAAACACTTGAGGAGTGTGGTTTCTATGCCCACTCGTTTTAAAGGTCTGAATTCCAATTTCAGCTACGGATGTACCATGTTCACTGAAGATGGGGAAAACTCTGTGAATATATACAAGGTCCATGGCACATGGATACAACCTTCAGTCACTGGTTGCAAGTGATTTCTAATACATTAGCTCATTGCTATAGTAATGTGCTTTGGAGCCATTAATTAACTTGCTGCTCTCTGAGGAAAAGCTTGGTCCCTCCATCATTCATGTCTACACGTGGGAACTGCAGACCCACAAAAGCTATGTGTGAAAGCGAGATTTCTGTGGGATGTAGCCAAGCAGACCGTGGGCAGGTGCTATGAAAACTTCCTCATACAGCGCTTTGGTGCAGCTCCATCACATCCTACAGCACCAGAACAATGCTGCCAGAGCAACACCCTCTTGTTCTGCTGGACTTAGTTCCACTGCCTGCCCCTAAACCCACTGCCACTGGGACATCCCAGAACTCAGGTCCATGGTCTTTGGCTCTCCAGCCTCATATTCTACCTCAGTGGAAAATGCCAATTAAGGGAAGATGAATAAGTGTGTTGTGAAAAAAATTTGCTAGCTCCGCCTTGACATAAATTGTCATCTCCTATTTATTCATTATTCAAATTTTTTCACCAGCCTGTTTATGAATTTTTTTACCTTCTTGGACTGGAGCTTGTTTGCAAGTGGTTTATTACGTCCTCTGTATTCAGTGCCAGAGCATGAGCAAAGGGCTAGTTCATACATACTGCAACTCTTCCCTGGCTGGATGAGGGTTAACTGCCTTGAGCGAGGACTGAGACCCAAGAACTAAAGATGATGTGTGCCTCCTGTGCTGTTCTGCAATATTAACTATTCCGCAATTCACTTCTGTTTTGTTTCAGCAGCTTCCCTCACTGAATCATCAGAGAGCAAAATTGCTTCAAAATAATAACGAGCTACGTGGAGGGTTATTTGGAGAGGGAAAGAGCAGAGTTTTATTCTAGATTTACGTAACTCTTAACTCAAACATTTCACCTACAGAGTAAAGCGTGCCTACAACTCTTTCTTCAGAGCCAGCACCTCGGGAGCCCACCCTCTCAGCCCAACTTCTGCTTCCTCTCTTCACGGATGAAACACCCTCCCTTATATAACACAGATATCACTTCTACAAAGGCTTTCAGCTCAGGAAGGAGATTTTTCCAGGTTAGGAACAGTAACGAAGGGATTTTAGGCAAACACAGGCCCCACACACCCCATCTAATATTGTGGGGTTGCTGCAGGTTAGTACTTCTGAAACCCATAATAGACTAGTCCTGTCAAAGCATATAACATCTCTGGCTTTGACTAACATCACTGCACACTCTGAAGCAGCTCTGTCCAACAGATAGAAAGTACATTTGTAAGATTTCCACTGCACTTGTCTCTCTCTTTCACGCACACAAACGAATCTTACAGTACAGATTAATATTTAAACAATCAGGGCTACAAATATCTTCCAACCTTCCTGGACAATAAAGTTCTTGTACAGAAAAACAGAGTGGGGAAAATACACAGGGGAAAAAAACCTCTTTTCAAATGGGAATTTGCTTTTCATTTCCGCTCCCTTTGATATAACCAGGATTAACTGCATTTCATCCCCTTCTAAAGGACACGTTGGGTCCCCAGCTGTTTTTCCACTATCAATCCCTGGAGAACAAAGCTTAGGAAGTTAAATGAGTTTGGGAATCTCATCTTCGCTTTTAATTAATTTGAAACGACTGTATGCTAATGACGGCACCACAGCAAGATTGCCAAAACTTTCCCAGTCTGCATAAGGAAGAGGGAAAGCTTGGGATCTCACCAAAAGCTTTAACCCTTACTTGCTGCAGCTATAGTCAAAGCCTTGGGGTGGAATAGGGTCTGAAGGGTTTGGGAAGTTGTCGACTCCATACACGCCATGGAGACATCCCGACCACCTCTTCTCCAAGAAGAGATGGGAGCCAGCCTTATAAACCCTGTCCTGCTAACTCTCAGAGTGCCTGCAAGAAGAACGACAGTCAGAAACGCATCTTGCTGCTGTTTCCCTGTTTAGGGCCAGAGCTCTTCCTCTTTGTTTTACATGAGTTATAAAACTACAAATGCACTTCAAATCCCTCATGTGGAAAAAATGACAGAAAACAGCCTGGTGATCTTATTTTCCTTCTGTTAGCCTCTCTCGTGGGTGGCAGCACTGGTGGCATCTTAGAAGTTTACTGCTTTGTTGGTTTTTAAAGGCAGAGAGTGGGGTCAGATTGAGACAATGAGATGAGTGTTAGGTTGTTTCTGGTGCTGACAAGGTGAGCTATGGCAGGAAGGATTGTTGGGCAAGGGATACTGAAAATCTTTGGAACTGGAGGATGTTAAATCTGAGAACAGCTAATTTTGGCAGAGAGCTCTCAGAGATCGGGGAAGCCATTCTGCAGAGACCACAACCCTAGCTGTCAGAGGTAATAAAAGCTCAGCTCAAACCGCGATACAGAAATGGTTGAGGGAAAGGACAAGCAGGAAAGCAGACTGGATTTGCTGATCTTACAAGGAGATTCACTTATAGTCACTCCTGGTAAATGGAAAATAGAACAGGGAGCCAGATCTGCACTGGAAATTAAGCCAAATGAGAAGAGAAGGTAATGTAAGAGAAAGGATTTGTACCCATCAATCTACGTTAAGGGTCTTCAGAAGAGACCTTGAGGACACTGTGGAGGGGAAGGAATGAGTCTAAACAGAGCAGTTCTCACTACCCTAATTCACTGGGAACTGTTCATCCATCACAGCTCTGGTTGGCCTCTCTTGTTCTGATCCTACAGCTTTGCAGGAATTAGGTTGAGGGCATCTGTCCCAGCAGTGTTTCCTGGCTTCCCTGCAGAGCTTCTGCCTCCAGTCTCCTCCAGGCCTCCGGTTTGTCCATCCTCTTAGTGCAAGTGTAAATATAGAGCATGCCGTGCTGCCAAAGCGATAAGGTTCAGCAAAGGAATGTGGGTTACAGAGGTAAAGATGACCACAGATACAAAGGAGGAGAACTAATTCAAACAAGCTTTGATACCCACCTACCCTGGACCCTGTGTCTGGTTATGCAGTCAAGGAGCCAGATACTTGCAGATATATATAAGCACAAGCTGTAACCATAAACATTTAAAAAGACCATGCCCGGAGGAGGCTTTTGTTCATTTAAGACCTAGGGCATTAGCAGCAGTCTGGCTATGATCTGAATTTGTTTGTGCAGGTAACCAGCCTGCAGTCTGAGGTTAGTATTAGAGTGCCTTTACAGATGCAAAAAGCGATTACCTCATTTAAATTAAACAAAGATCCCTATAGCTGCTGTTGTGCGATCGCTTCCCCTCTGTAATTGAGCACCAGCATATTTACATGGGGGCTTTTGTGGTTGGGCGTAAGTCGTTTGCAAGATATTTTTACTGCTTGCGAGGGAATCTATGAAAAAGGATGAGGCAGAATGTCTTGGAATGCAAAGCACTGAGCTGGATTTTAACCACTGCACAACAGCAAATGGGTTATGCTTGGCTTTTTACTATTCAGCTGGTAGCAATAAAACAGTGCTTGGCTTACTCCTTTACAGAGCCAAGTTCTTTATCTTGAAAGAACAATAGTGAAAAAAGGCCTGTAAAGGAAGGAGGCAGCCTTCTGAAAAGTCCCCTTAAGACTGCCTCAGAGCTGAACGCAGGAGATTTAACTCCTACACCTCCAGCCCCCGCGGTGGCAGCTCTCTCCCCGGTTCCTCGAGGTACCTAGGGTTAGAAAAGCTACAGTTCAGCCTTGTCTCTGGTTAGTGAGATAAGCATGAACATGCCGTTTACAGCTACCCCTCTTAAGGGGCAGGGAGACAACTTCAGCTGCTTCTCAAGGCAGTGCTCACCAATAAAGTGCAGTGGAAAAGTCTTTCCAGGTGGTAACGGTGCATAGCTTTGCCTCTGCATTCTGGGAGCTTTCCACTAACGTCTGCAGATGTACCTGACTGCATCCTTGGCAGCACCGGTATCTGGAAGGATGATGTTCACCCAGAGGCTCCTAATCTTAGCATCCACTTAAGGCAGAGAAGAGACAGGACTCAACAGCAATGAATAGAAAAGGCTTCTTAAGTAAGACTGATGGGCACAGACAGATCCTCTGGTGCTCTGCTTCGCCAGCTCCAAGATCTGTATCAGCATCACATACATTATATGGTCGTCTTACTCCTTGGCTAGGGACACAGTCATGGTTCAGTGTTTTAATTAGCCTACTCCAGGCTATCTTGGCCATAAAGGCTCACAGAGAGAAAGATAAACACTATGCAGAAATCATGTTAATTTATAAAATATTCAATTAAAGAAAACAAACAGTATAAACCAAGATCATCAGAGCTAGATGATGGGGAAACCATCCTGCTGTGAGTCAGCTGCCTTTGGCCCTGGGCAGGCTAACATATCACTCCTCTGCACTTCTTGTACCAGAAGGGGTCAAGGAGAACAGGACCACCTGGAAGATGAAATTACAGAATAAGTCCTGTAACAAGTGGCTTTGGCAGCTCAGTCCAGGGCCCCTTCACGCCCTCGGGATCAAAACACTTGCCTTCATTTCAAGTTTTCTTCAAAGCAAGGAGAGACACAGTTCATCCCAAGACCATTAACATGAAGGCAAGTTGTGTTTCTTTAAAGCCTAGTCCCACCATTTGCAGCTCAGGTATCCGTAAAATCCTGACATATAAACTGACTTTCAGAGGCTTCTCTTGCACTCACACCAAACTGGGACTCTTGAGCCCTGCTGAGGAAGGACGATTGTCTAATAGGATGTGAAATAGGAGAGAGGATGCTGGGAACGAGAGCAACAGCATGTTCTGCCCCTGAGGTTGGGCACACAGCTGCGGGAATGACAGCGACATTCAGGGCTGGATCTCATAAAGGAAATGAGGAGTGAAGAAAATCACAGCATTCAGGGATGGAAAGGTCCATTTGCTCTCTCTCCTAGCCCACCAGTGACAGATCGCTCCCCTGCGCTTTGTCCTGTGTTTAATGACCCAAGCAACCAGGCCTTCTATTTACTCTCTCAGGGAAAGACTCTACAGCTTTGGGAATCTGCATGGGAGGAAACCTTAGAGGCACAGTCTGTGTTTGCCCCAGTTAACTAAATGGAGTGGAAAGGAAGGATGAGGGTAAATATTGCCTTTAGCCCGTCCTGCGTCTCTGGAGTACTTGGGGCAGGCTTGTATCAGACCTCCCACCATCAGCACTTCAGCAAAGTCCTTCTTGCCAGTGAGTCCCAGCTGAGAGCTCAGCATCTGGGCTACAGGGGTTTGCCTCCTTCCCTGCCAGCCTGTGAAAATAGAGTCCCTCTGCGTGTGCCCCAGGCAGTGACAAAGCAGCAAGTGGAGAGCTGCCTGTGCCGATGGCCCTTGGCATTTCTTCTGCACCTTTTTCCAGCCTTTTTCCTTCAGGGCCAGTGTTGCTTTCGGAGAGGGAAAGGAAGCAGTGACCCTGTGAGTATTACAAACCACTAAGCCTCTCTCTGGGGAAGGGAGAGACAGGACCGCGCTGGCCTCAGTAAGTTGCACGTTGCGTTGCTATCTGAGATTCTCATTATCTCCAATGGAAGCTGTGATTTGTTTCTCAGTTCTCATTTCTCTTTGTACACAGTTGCCTCTCCTTTTAAAGGCAGCTTTTCCTAGGAGCTCTGGCCTCAAAGGTTCCTTTTTCTTCATGTGTGAATTACAGATGTCACAAACACCTCCGACATGATGCATGATTCCTCATTCAAATGCAGACTAGCTGAGGGGGAAAACAAGTCTTTAGATCTATAGCATCCCCTGGGGATATCAGCATAGGACACATGCATGCCAGTGATAAGCCAAACTAGACACTGGATGTCACCAGCACTCCACTGGAAACACAGAGGAGGGAGCAGGTATCTGGCAGTAAAAACCTCCACTCTTAAAGCAAGCAGTCTGGTTACCTAAAAGAAGAAATGTTGGCTGGGCATGAATTAACAAGGATCATCTAATGTACCCTAGAACAAGAATAAATCCAGCAAAGTAGACCCAGGTGAAGAGGTGAAGGAAAGGGTTAAAGGAGATTGCTATCCTAGCTTGGAGGGAAAATTAAGACCAAGGATGGTATAAGAATCTCCCAGATATCCAACAGTCCACAAGCCTTAACAACTGGCACAGGAAATGGAAGGTGGGATAGAGGAGGCCACCCCTCCCTCTGCAAATCCTGACCACCAACATGTCTTAAGGGCTCTCCAGAAGGGCCCTGCTTGTCAGTACAAATGAGAAATACCTGCTACTATAATCTGACATCTGCCAATGAAGAAAGCCTACTGATGCCACCTTGATTTCCATGCTCACAGAAGCCTTTCACTTCCCTTCGCCTTACCAAGCACTCTTCCAGGCCAGTACAAGAGAAGAGCAACCTTCACAAGATCTCATCCTGGCTGCTGCTCAGATCCCAGCATGGGAGAAGAGGAGGAGATGACTTTGGGCAAAGCCCCAGCTCACTCAATGAGATCCATGCACTGAAGGACACAGAGAGGCAAGGTGCTTGAGGAGGAGAGGGGTTGCTACAGACGTAGCCTGTGTACACCAGACCAGCTGTTCAGTCCATGGTAGCATGTTCACACTGTGTCTGATGCTTTCTGGAAAGGTCCCCACGTCAAATACATGTTGCACGGTTGATCTGCTTGCTTCCTGCAGAAATGGCTGGGATTACAGTGTGTGCAGCAGCTCGGGTAGACGTGATATACGCTGGGCATGGAGCTTGGATCTCCTGGACACATACAAAAGCATGGATCTCCCCAAAGCCCTGTTAGATTACAGGCAGATTTCTCTACTTGGAGATGACGGAGACCTTAATGTCCCAAAATGCTGTGTAAAAACAGAGACTCACACCTTTGTGTGTGCATTGACAACATTTTCAACTGGATGGAAAGAAACAGCTCAACTGCCTGTAGTAGACTCAGCCTGCCAACAACCAGAAAGGAGTCCCTCGTGAGTGGGCTGTGTTTTGGCAGCAAAAGGTGAGATTTTGATATGCACCTCCCTCCCAGCTCTGCAGCAAATATTTGGGTGGGGGCTAGGAAATACAACATGAAGCTCAGGACAGCTGTGGCTTTATTCCAGTTCAGGAGGTGAAGGCTCCCACCACACTTCTCCTAACATGAAGAGCCTCCTACCTGACTGTATAATTATGTTGCTGTGTCCAGCTGCTTTGTTTGGTTGCTTGTTTTAAGCGCTCCTCTGTTTAATACCTGGCTTTGCTGGAGCTCTGAGGGAGACAGGCACTTGAACTGCCTTCCACCTTGCTTTCTCTCTCCATAAACGAAAGTATGGGAGTGCTTCACTGACCTTCTAAATACAGAGGCTTCAAATTAAATTATAACATTGCTGATAATCAGCAGACCAGGGATTAAACTGATTGGGGTCCTGCCAGACCAGATTTAGCTTTCATTAAGTTCTGCCCACAAATCAGGCCTGCCCATACCCTTACTCTCAGAGTTATAATGTGCACAAACACACAGAGGGAGAGCAAAAACCAAAGTACTTTACTGTTTAAAATTCTAATCCTTTCAAGGTCTGGAAATACCTGGGGTCTAGCTACCACGCCGTCTATCCAACATCTGCCGTTAGAAGTAAAAACCTGAAAGCAAGTCATTTACATGAGGGTTTAAGAGGGATGCAGAGAAACTACAAGAGCAGGGATGTAATCAGTAGCACAGAGAAAGTCTGAAAGGAGCTTGTCGATCCCTGTGAAATAGAACGAGAGGCTTATTTAATTTTTTTTTCTTGTGTGTGTAAATTTCCTAAACAGCTGACCTAAATGAGTTCTTACCACGATCAGATAGCCTAGGACAACAGAGTAATCCTTCTAATAGGATTACAGGCTGTGCTAAAGGAGACTTCAGGCTTTTCTGCTCTGCATTGTAATACATACACACCCACAGATATTGTGCCTGGTACCTGGAAACCCGTTATTTCCCCCATTGCCCATTTATCCCCCTCATTACCCTGCCCTTCTCACCCCACTTCTTTTCTCCACAATTGCTATAAAGTAGTCACCAATCTTGGATTGAGAAGGGAGGAGGGAATAAATCAAAGAGCTGAAATCATAAAACTGGACAGATGGAAGGGCTGGGGAAATTAGCATCCAAAAAGCCAGTTTCAGTAGGGTTCCAGGGGAAATGGTATTACCCAATGCCAGTCAGCCTTTCCGGTGCTGTTCAGGAAGTCAACATAAAACCCCGGCTACTAAGATTTCCAAGCAACACAAAAGCTGGCGGAGCAGCCCACAGTGATGCAGCAGGAGGTCCCACAGAGCTCTGCAGACCTCCTGGTATGCTGGACCTGCGTAAACCAAACACCTTAATAGAGGCAAACAGTGAGGTATGTATCAGGGAACAAACAAAGCAGGACAGATCTACTTACTAGCTCTGGGTGGAAAGCTGCAGGGAAGTGCGAGGGAGTCTCTGTGCAGTGAGAACAAGAAAAGAAAGCAACGCGCACGCACACACACACACAAAAAGAAGAATTATTTCCTAATAAAGAAGTAACTGACTGAGCTCCCAGAGAAGGATGTAGTCAGTAGTGTCTAATACAGTCTTTAGTCGCATGTAAAGAGATGGAGAAGGTGGCTTGTAACTTCAGACCGCATGAGTGAGACCGATGCTAGTGTGCTGGTAACAGCTTTCACAAATACATTTTTCAAAGGTTGCTAAGAAGCACTTAGAGATGGTGCTGGAGAGAATTACAAAAACCACCAGATGCAGTGGGGAAAACGCCTTGCTGTGAGGGACTAAGAGGAGCTCAATTCATTTTATCAAAAAAGATAGTTGGGGGGGATAGCAACTTAGCAACTTCCAGCAGTAAAGATCTCAAATATTAGAGACGTTTCTGCTCACACACAGAAAGGCATAGTAAGAACCAACAGCAGCTGAAAGATAAAGCTAGGTGAACCCAAATGGGAAATTAAGCATACATTTGCAATAAGGAGGAATAGGAAGAAAGGACAGGTTCTCTTTTTTTTTTTTTTGCCTTCGAATTAAAACTTGGAAGACACTTGGAATTATCCTTGGGAGGCAACCTTCAGCTAAACACATTCTTGCATTCAATGCAGGATTAAGCAAATAAAATGCACTGCCCTGCAGTATTTCAGAGTGCAGCCTGAGCCAATGGTGGCCTGCAGACAGGCCTGCTGCAGGATGACTTCATCCTGCCTGCCTTTTCCTGGGGATACTGGGAACAGCTGATCCGTGAGTCAAAAATCCCCAACAAAACACTCTACTAAAACAAATGTCTCCTCCTGTGTTCATGCATGGACAGAGAAGTCCAGCCTCTTTTCAAGAGCCCATCTCTTGAATATGTGCAGATCTGCATCTGAGCACATGCCCCTCAACACACACTAGCTCTCATGTTAATGGCTTTGAGCAAGTGCCCCAAGTCTACTACTAGTCCTGAAGGAGCACAGAAGTGACAACACTTCCGTGCTGAAGACTTGAAGACCTGGGTCAGTTCACAATACAGTGCTCCTTGTTTTGGACTCTCCCCAGCAGGACACATACCAGTCTTCCAAGAACATGTACTCATCAACCATATCATCTCCACAGGACCCTCTGTCGACCAGGCACCACCACCTCACCCTAGGACAGAGGAGCTCAGTTCCTCCACCTGTTACCTACCTACCAAAACTAGTTCTACAGAGAGGATGATTTTTATCTTATTTTATTTACTTTTAAAAAGAGAATTGATGAAAAACACCAGAACAGACACCACATTTCTTTCAGCATCGTAGACTTCACTTACCAGGAACTAAAATGAGATCTTACAGCTCAGGGCTGTCAGATGAGAAGTTAATCCCTAAACCAACAGGAAAAGGAAAGAGGTTTGAAAGATTTAGAAGTTATTTGTTGCTTGCCCTGGAAAGAAGATGCTGGAACCCTGGGTCAGCAGCTCTCCTGTGCCTGTGATTGAGTAGGTGACATAATATAGATGACTGTGGCTTCAAATTAATTGATGTTACATCCTTTATAAATCTGAACTACCTGGCTAAAGCATAATGCTCTCAGAGTGACTGAGAACTGCTGAAATATTTATAAGAGTGAGATATTACTTTGGACTAGCTGAAACAGAGGATTGACTCCATTGCTCCCTTCTCTGTCCTCCCTTCCCCCAGAAATACGAAAGCTGCCTCAAAAGAAGAAAACAAAATTTTTCTGTTTCTGCTTTACCAAAATGTTATTTTGAAATCAGAATTCATTTCACTTTTCGGAAGTATGAAATCCCTGTGGGCTGCATAGCCTTATAGGTGTATAATACAACTAATACACAGGCTAGCACCCCTCAGCTCCCTTGCAGAGCCATACACACCCCCAGCAGCAGGACCATACTAACAGAATTACTTTTGAAGAGGGAGACAAGATAAAGGTATGTGATCCCTTTTCAGATGCTGCAATAAGCCATTAAACACACTCACATGGTTGAAGTCTACTCAGACCTACCACATACACAGCAGTGGAAAATTGGCCCTGAAGCTGATCCGTGCTCTGGGAAGGGCAAATGGAAAAAAAGAAGATTCATCGCTGCCAAGAGAAGAAAGCACTACTGGAGACCTGTCCTTTCCCCAGTCCATCTCCTAGGTGAACTGAGGGTCTAGCAAAGATAAAAATGACACAGAAATCCCTGCAGGACTCTAGGGCTTTCTTGTACAGATCTTCATGATGGGAGGGGACAGGAGGGGGGAGGCTAGGGGAGCTGTAGTGATAACTAATCCGAGAAGGAGGAAATAAGAAGGAGAGAGGAAATGAAGAGAGAAGAAAAACGAGTGAGGTGTTGAATGAAGAAAATCCAGACAGGAGCCCGAGCCTTCCCATGTGCACTTGGTGTGGTCCGGCATCTTAACCCACATCTCCATGAGCTGGTCCCCACCTAATGTGCCTCCTTTGCACAACAGACACAAAGTCTCCAGCCATCTATCCCCTGTCCAGCAGGCACTCCCATGCTTAGCAGAACCTACTTGCTCACACAAGCCATGTTTCTCTTAGGTCTCAGCACTAGTTATGAAAATGCCTACACATGATATTATTTGCAAGATATTTTATGATTATATTAATAATGAGACAGGAATCTTATCTGTGTTATTTCTGCTACCCTGCTCTCCCCAGCACAACCATGGGCTGCCTTGCATTGTGCACGCGGGGAGCATCATGCAGGCTGGCCAAAGGCTGCCAGCTCCCTCTTCACTGGTGTGTTTGAACCCTGGGAATATAGCATCTCTCACCTTAGAGCTTGCTTGCTTCTCAAGAGTTGCTTTTCACCCTTTAAATATTCAGAACTGCAGACAGTTTCTTCACCAGTTGCCTAATAGCTATGTCAGGGTAGGGAGAAGTGGGATATTTTTGCTTGTGGGCCAGGGAAAAAACAACAAGAGTAATTACCTGGGATCCAATACACAGCTGGGTCCCCACATCAGGCTGTATGATGTGCCTGTGTCCATCACCTACATGGTGGTAACAGCTGTGGAAAATGCCCTCAGGAATAACGTAACACCCCACTCGTAGGTCTGACATCCCATCAGCTCTTGGCATCATGAGCCACTACCCCAAGCTAAATGAAGGTTTAGCCTATGCTTGTTAACAAGCCCAAGGTTTGGGAATGATCCCACAACCTCCTCATCAATGTCAAGGGCTAAACTCAACACAAGCAAAGGCCTGATCTCATTTCTCTGCTGGCCCATTTGGATAACTGGGGAAGAAGTCTGGTAGTTTCTCACTCACATGATCAATAATAATTTATTCCAAGCCCAGATCTGACCCTCTTCCTCATTCCCTAGCTACTTCCATCCCCAGCCAATCATCGTTTTCAACGAGCAGCACTTGCCGTGCAACCAAGATCCAGGACAAACCTGGTCCTTTTCCAGCCCTAAGCCTCAGTGCCCTTCCTGGTGGCTTACATCAGCAGCAGGTCGATCGCAGAAAGGGTTATTATTAAAACATCCCTTTCTCCATTGTCTGGGGCTCTGCCACATCTCTGAGCCACACAAAAGCTGCTGGCTGCAAGAATGACAGCGCTAGGTGAAAAACTCTCCCCGCTCTGCCATGTGATGGGTCGCACGTCCAGCAGGACCTGCACTTCAATAGCAAAGCAGACAAGTTTTAAAGGCATTTGTTTATCGTGGCCATATGCCACCATTTGACTGCCTGAAAAGCCCAGGAGGGCACCTAAACACAGTATCTCCCAGAGAGTGACAGTCAGGGCAGTCATCACTTGGTATTAAACAGACGCCTTCGATACAGACGGAAAAGACTACAAAAGAAGCATTAAAACAGCAGTTACATCCCTCTCCTACCCCTGGTGCCTGTTCCAACTTCTCAGCCTGTCATTAGGGGCTGCCACAGGGGAAGGTATCACAAACAAGCAGCATGAACAGACACAGGCAGAGAGCAACTCCCTCTCCCTGCAGGGAGACAAAAGCCTCCACAGCAACGCAGGACAATGGGGTGCAGCTACTGGTACCCCTGCATCACCCAGAGACCTCCATTTTCCCCTAAAGGTGATGACAAAACACAGGGAAGGCGGTTTCTTGGTGCAAGAGAGGAAGCGCATTATTTTAAGTTTGCTTTTGGATTTCTCATACAGTTCTGCAAATGCACCAGTTCCCAGATGTTCATGCTGGGAAAGGCATCATGATGGTCTCACTTAGAATCATGGCTTTTAAAGCCAGTAGAAATTTTTTAAACCCCATCCTGCCTCTCCAGAGAGTTGTCCACCTACCCCTCTCCAACTTGTCAGTCTTGTTTTCCAAGAGAAACCAAAGACAGAAAAATGATTTTACGCTAAGTTTGAGGTTTTTCCCTCCTCCTCTGCTGCTTGGATGGAGAGACAAACTCCAGAAAATTCTGAACCATCCAAATAAAAAACATATTCCTCATATGAACACTATGGGATGGTTTAAAGCAATGAAAAATTCTTCCTGTTTAAAACCTGCAGACTGTCAAAACTCCTCACAGAGCCATTTTGACAAGCTCAAACTGTAAACCCTGTAAGGTTCGCTGCCCATTAGTATTCTCGGATGATTCCTTCCTCTATTTGACTGTCACCAAATGCAAACATCAATTCTTCCAGACATTCTCATGTCTTGTAATGAACAAAAAAGTAAGGAAGTCAGAAAAATAATCTGAATATCCAAGATCTTGCAAATGATCACTCAGTCTATCTATAACTAGATTGCCCAAGTTCATCATCCTCCCTGACAACCCTCTGAAAGTAAAAAAAAAAAAAAATAAAAAAAATAATATGTATTTTTATTCTGTTTTGCACACCCAATTTTGCACACTGAAACAGAGCTTCTGAGGGCACGTTCCCCTCCAACTTTCAGCATTACACACCTAGGCTTGCCCAATCAAAATGGGACAGTGAACTAATACCTGTGCACTATAGTCGCAGGGATCCCTCCTAGGGATCTTCGCACCCAGCCTGGCTGGGTAAGGAAATATCAGCAACATCCAGCAAGTCCCACCAGCTAATCTGATCCCATGAGTGCTCCTGGAAGGAGCCCACTTTGTGCACAGCCCTGTTATATCACCTGGAATATTTATGGAAAAGAACAGCACTTTTTCCATATGCCGTGGGGCACTGTGAAGATCTATGCTGTGCGCTTCTAAGTATTTTTAGTCAGTGTGGATGTCTGCAAGATGGACCAGAAGTACCACATGTCTCTCCTTACCCAATGGCCTGTGCTTCACAGTGAGATTTGGTTGACAGCGGTAGACAACAACATAGATCAGCAAGGCTCTGCACTCCTGTGAAACTACATCAATAAACGTACAGCCGAGACAAGGGAGTGCAGGGACATAAATATATATGATTAGATTCTCATTGGCTTGAAAGTTTCCCTGCACAGACTGCCTCTGGGCTGCATCTTCCCAGCTAAGTTGCAGCAACAGATATACACTCTGTCAGGGCTTTGATATATTAAAAAAGGGAGGTGTCTGAGTCTACTCTAATCCTCTTCATGTGGCTCATTTTTAATGAGGCTTTCTCATAGGAGCCATCCCAAGGACACCTCCTTCAGCTGAGTAGGGGGACTGGCGCGTCCGCAATGCACCAATGACTGAAAACCAGAGGAATTTTGCAGAAAAAGGCCTTTTTCTCTCTCTCCTCTCCCAAATATTGAGCATGACTGACTGCTGCTGCTGTGGCTCCAATCCCACTGTGCAAACACCAGTCCCTGTGCTAGCTGGGGAGAGCCACTGCCTGGATGTTGTGGGAACAGATGGAAATTTCACTTGGAAGAGAAGTGTATAAAGAAAACTGATAAAAAGTTTTAGGACTCATGGAATGTGCATGCACTTTATCAGAGGTATCTGCTCCTATGCTTAAACACTGCCAGTGGCTGCCAGGGAAAGAAAAATAAAAGGTCTCTTATAAAATTATTACCCTGTCACTTAAGTCAACAGCAGTGATACCATGATAGAAGCCAGCAGTTATGTCACATTGTTTTATCACTATAATTACATCAAGAACACAGTAACTGTCTGTGCGAGATAAGATGCGGGAAACAGCTCTTCTGAAGCTTCCTGTTCACAGCACTGGGATTTGCAGACTGGTTTGGGGTTTGGACATTACATTCAGTTACTGTCCTTGAGCTCTGAAGAGCCATGTCACTGAAGAAATACAACCAGAGGGCTTCCCAGACTCCTTCTGCAGCAGGTGGGTTTGTAGGCGCTATCAAGGTCAGTCCTTAGGATCACAAAGGACCAAACTAATGGAAATTGGCCTCCAGAGGCTCTCTGGGCTTCACAGGCAGCCCAGGCTCCTGGATGTCCACAGCAGGATGGCATGGACACTCCCACAAGGTGATGGAGGAGAGCATGTTACCACATTTGCTGAGCAGGAATCAACCTCTCCCCAGGCAGAACAGATGTATAGCTGGGACTACACCCATTTTTGTAGGCCAAGAAAGTACTTGGCATGAAAGAGAAAAGCAATTCTGCACAGCTCGGTCTCAGGGAAAGGCACTGAAAACTCTTCTTCTGATCCCAAAACGACCTGCAGTCCTACATCTCACACACACGCACCAAAACCTCCCTTACACCGCACCATGTGGATGCAAAGTGGCATAATCCCTGCGAACCCCACTAACTCCCCAAACAACCTGACATCCTCCAAATGGTTCCTTCAAGTGGGTAAATCCCTGATGCATCATGAGGTTGTCATTATTTGCTGTTTTCTCATCCCATCGTCCCTCTTTGTTTGGGAATTCACTGCAATGAGGTTCCTTCAGAAACCTAGCAAACTCCCTGCTCCTATATCATGCTGACAACTCATCTGTTTTTATCCCTTTTTCCCCATGTATTCCTCTATTTATTGTAAATTGCTCTGAGGCGCCACAGTATACAGCATGCAGTACAATGGAGCCTGGAAAGCTGCAGTTGTTACAGCTTTTAGTTGTCAAACGAGACTCTGAAAACATAGTAAAAGTGAGTTTCAGAGAATAAGTAGTTTTCCGGGGTTTTTTAAATAGCAAAAGACAAGACAGGTCACAAGGCTGTTGTAAAAAGAGAAAAGCTGCCAGACTGGGCCCCAAACCTGTTTTTCTACCACCCCCCCTTACTCAGAAATTCATTGAATCATGCAGTTATTAGGCCTTTCCACACGTGGACAAACAGGATTCAGGCAACAGATATGTACAATATTCTCCCTGCATCCTAATCACCAAGTGTGTTTTGATCGCAATTTGTCATCTTCTGTTTATAGCAGGGAAAAAACCTCACACCAGTTATTACCCCATTCATCCCAGTCACTGCTTTTCAGGGTTGGGCAGAGGTTGCCCTGCGGACTCCAACACACAGACACCCTTAGGGGGAGCACGGATGGGAGGCACAGTGGGCACATGCCTGCGAGGACTAGGGTGACACTTAACTCCTAGAGTAAAATATTTTCAGTTGGAAGGGACCTGCAATGATCATCTAGTCCATTATCCTACAGCAGATGCTGTCCACCTTTCAGCACTTCATTAGTAGTATTCTAGGCTGCAGAGAAGTCCCAAGGGAATGTCAGTGCTGGGGAAGATGGACGCAGGGACCATCTTCTCTGCCAGACATAATGCAGAGGAAGATGGTGCTGGGGAAGACAAACCTGTTTACTACCCTTCCCACAAGAGTTTGAAATAAAATATCCTCTTGTCTGAAGTCAAGAGCAACAGTGCTGTTAAGGATGATCCGTCATGCCACAGAACTTTATCACAGTAATTACATCAGGAACAAGTTTACCGTTTCAAAAAAGAAGAAAGATTACAAGAAGCAATCCACCAAAACAGCAGCAATGTCACAGCTGAGAGATATGCAGAGAAGAGAAATGCATTATATGGGGGCAATTGAGAATGAGTTCAACGTGGAAAGGCCTACACGTCGCTAGATTGTGCTTAGAGCACTGGTGAGCATGTCGGCTTACAAGAACGCAATAAATGGTTCTGCAAGCACAAGATTTCCACTTGCACCCACATGTGCACTTTTGCTAATTATGGAAATGATTTCCGGAGAGTCTTCAGGAAAACACAGAAGCACCCAGGGATTTTTCCAGATTCCCAAAGAAATTAGCCTAATCAAAATCCCTGACAGCTACACAGGCTGGAACTATCACACATCAAGGAAGGATTGTGCGTGCACACCCCTTGACATCTCAGATTAACAGCACAACCGCCAGACTGAATGCTTGACCTGTGAGCAGCTTGGGGAAGGGAACTCTGTGGTTTTTAAGCCTCGCGTAAGGGCACAGGGGATGCTGCACTGGGATCTTGTACAGAGCCCGTTCCCGGCATGGCAGGAGCAGACACCAGTGAGACAACATGCTTTCTTGGCTACAGAGCAAGCGTCATGCGTCATTGAAACAAAAGTCTGGGGTACTGGATTTTTGGTTTGTTTTTTTGTTGTTGTTGCTGTTTTTTGGGTTGTTTGTTTGTTGGGTTTTTTTTGTTTGTTTGTTTGTTTTTCTTGGAACTCAGCAAATTCTTGAGGGGGAGCATCACACAAACCTTCTGACAGAAAAATGAAGGTCACAGTCAAGCCAGTGGTAAGCTCCCAGCAACAATATCACTAAAGGCTTTTTGCCTGGAGTGATACTTGCTCCTCTGTCCTGGAGTTACCCTGATGTCTTGCTCATCATGGAAACCTCCCTTGCTCACTTTGTGTAACCTGACAAGCATGTGCTGAAGGAGACATATGTGGGAAAGAGATTTGGAGAGAGCAGCTAGCAGGGAAAACCACATGGATCATGATGATCCAAAGGAGACACAGAGCAGGGAACATAGAAGGAACATTCAAGGCAGCACAGCTTGCTACAGGCTGATGCAGGCACTAAGGTTTTCTGCTCGGCAAAGTCAGGCCCTGCAAAACTGTTGCACACTGCAAAGTGCTTGACAAACCTGGGTATTTCCACCCCACTTTCACTGAGGCTTCGCCCTGGTATGTCTTAGGAGGTCACCATGCACAGCTGGGCAAGAGCAGGATCAGAAAGCATGAATCACTGTCCTCACAAGGGACTAGCCATTCACACAGGTCATGAGTTTGACAGTCATCAGTTTGACAGTGCATGCTCTGCAGCTGTGCCCCCACCGTCCTTGGACAGGAAAGCACAGAATGAAGACCTGAGTGAAACAGGCTATTGGCTTTTCTCAGACCTGGATAAAATTGCTATACAGCCTACAACAAATCATCGGCCCAGTAATAAATATTCCCCTCTCTTCCTTACACTTGACCCTGATCTTACTCTTCTAAGCAACTCTAAACAGCACATATCAGTTAGCAGACTCTAGTCTCACCTGCTGGCTGCTATGATCCTGGATCCTTTCCAGACCAGCTCCAGGGCACAGCACAACACAGAGAAAACACCCATTGCTGGGGAAATTGACTTATTATTGTGACAGATGTGTTCACTCATAACCCTCTGGCCTGATATTTCCATGATATCTCCAAATACTGGTCAACGAGGAATTCCCAGCCTCTCCATATTCAATGCCAGGAAAGTTCCCTGCCATGGGATACATCCTCATCAGAGCTACAAAGACCCAGCCCCTCTGATCTTCACAGCATGATGGGGCTTTGAGCAACCTGGTCTAGTGGGAGGTGTCCCTGCCCATGGCAGGGGGGTTGGAACTCAATGATCTTTAAGGTCCCTTCCAACCCAAACCATTCTATGATTTTATCTCAGTGCCTAAACAGAGCTCAGTGGGTGCAGATGCAGACATTCACTTTTGCAAGCTGCAGATGGAGGAAGGCATGGAAACATGGAGTTTGTGCGTGAGTAGAAATATCATTAAACTGAAAGCAGAGCCAGGGCCCAGTTTTCTCATGAAAAAAGCCCACCTTCATCCCCTCACTGGGAAGTTTTTGTTGCCTGGAACACCATGAACACTTTAAAGGTTATGAGGAAACCCTTCAAAAGTGCTATAATTGGTGACAATAAATTTTAAGTAACCAAAGAAGCTGGTGAAGAAAAAGGCAGATTAGGAATGGAGTCAGGACAGGTCGTGGGGAAGTTTTAGGAACAATTTGCAAAGGATAAACACTTTGGTTCTACTGGCGTCCAATCTCCTGTTTCAAAAATCAACAGAGCAAGAAAAAACTCCCATTTTGTGCATGTGTTTGCAGAGGGCAGGGGGTGTAGGAAATCAGCTCTCTAGTAGGATAGCTGCATTATTTATTTATTAAATACATGACAGGCTGAGTTAGGATTTATGATCCAAGATGTCAAGTAAGTTGGGAGTGTAAACAACTAGCCAGCATTCAAAGTATTTTTAAGAAAAAACCTTCCCTGGTAACAACAAAATGCAGATGAGAGATCAATTCTCTGGTAAGCAAGGTTCATCTATAAGACCATGCCCCAAAATGTCATGAGATACAGGGTGGGTTCTTCCCCCCACCTCCATCAGCAGACCACTGTCACAGCTGTGGCTGGGATTCAGGGTAGAGCTGAAGCTCTTCCAAAACCCCACTGCACCTTGAGAGCCAGAACAAGGGCTGGTGTCAGGATGAAGCTTTATCTCCAAGTGTGGATTTCACAGCCGAACATACACCAGTGTTGCTCAGGTCCCATCGCCTCCAAATCAGGGCTGTCAGAGTATTGGGCAGGTCCTGCTTACCGGGGCAGAGGGGAGAGCAAGTTGTCCACAGAGTTTTTTTGAGAGGCAAGAAGAGAGCTGGCTGACCCGGCCACCACATGTGTTTTTAAAGGCAGCCGTGTGTTCACCCTAGCATTCAGACACGTGAACACTACAGAGACGGACACACCAGAAGTGCACCTGCCACAGGAACAGTTTCTGCTCCCCCCACAAATCAGATCCTCTCTAACACAGCAGAGACCAGGTTGCTGCCTAAGTTACAGCTAGCTCCTGGACAGCAGGGCCCCCGTTCTCTCTGTATCTGGCTGTGAATGACAGAGTCAAAGTCTATGAAGTCTTTCTGGTCTTCAGTACTTTACAGCTCAAGCACTTAGCTTCTATAGTCCATTGGGCTTGTAAGAACAACATCACATCCCCCATAACAGCATCACCTGGACTAACCAACACCATCCTGACAGCCTCTGGTCAGGACCCAGACAGGCTGACAATACGTTTCCCGTGCACATCCTCTGACAAAAACAGAAGCTCTCAGTACCCAGGGCTTTCAAGCCAATACTTTCACTCAGGCTTTAATCTCCAAAATCAATTAAAAGCAAAGCAAATAAACCCAAGAGATCCTCTCCCCTGGGTTTCTTTCAGCTTCACAGGCAGGAGAAAAATTATCCTTCATAATATCACATTGAAAGCACGTACTGCAGATGGCTGTCACTCAGTCATTAAGTGCAGTTTTGCAATTCCACCTATCGCTCTAGGAACCAGGATGATTTGTGCATACTCGACGCATGAGTAACATACTGGAGCATTCTGCATCCCTTATGAAAAGCCATTATAGATAAAACAGCCAGATCCCCGATAAGGCTTCAAAAGGCCTGGGAGTGTATTGCCTTCAAAAACATTGCCAGTCCCTTCCCCAGATAAGTCCAACTCGAACTTGACTCACACCCAAGCTCAGCCAAGCTCGCTTTCACACTCCAGAGCTCTGCTTCTCATTGCTGTGGCTACACACGTCATCTCGCCTGCAAAGCAAGGACGTATGAACAGGGAAGAGGTAGAACCCATCTCTTACAGTAAAATGCCTCTTTAGTCCCAAACCAAGCAGACTTCTCTGGCTGCCAGATGCAAGGCACAAGTTGTCAGACCCAGTGGGTTTTTACATGACACTAAGCTGAGTCATAATGGAAATTTTAACTCAAGTCTTCACCTTTAGATACTGCCAGGTCTCACCTCCTGGGTAGCTTGCATGCAACACTGCAAGACGGCAGCGTTGAGTCATCCCATTCATTGTATATCACGCTGTGACCAGTCTGCTGAAATTACTTGTGTAGATGTATGTCCAATTAGTTTGTGACTCACCATTCACAGATAGCTGCCAGCCTCAACTACAAGGGAATATCGGTCCACCTCTCATCTGAAAAGTTAGTGCCTATTTCTTGCTACAAGTGAATGGTCAGCTAAGACCCATTGCGTGCCAAGGACTGGAGGAGTGAGGAGTGTAACTCGTGAAAGTTAATAGCAAAGCTTGTATTTCATTGGCATGTTTCATAAGAAAAAAAAATCATTCTTCAATAATATTTTAGATATCTGATGATTTTGTGAAAGCAGCCACTAGGACTTGATAAACATTCCCACAGTAACGTGACTCCCATGCTCCTTAGCATATCCATAACATGTTTCTGAGCACTCCCTTCAACTAGAGCTGCAGAGACACCAGCTTGTTAATTATACTAAGATAAAGGGGAAATTTGGCAATTAAACTCCCATTTTTTGCATATGTCCCTGGTAGGCTTTTGATAACGCTGTCTGCTGCCTCAAGGCAACATTGCCCAGCACAAGGTTTCCCGGAGACCTGCTGCTATGACTAAGCCTTCCATCACTGCCATGTAATCACGGGCTCACGCCAGGAGGCAAAGCTGCTCAAACTGTGGCAGCCATTGTAACTTGAACTTTCCTCACAGAGCATCTTAGGATGAGTTTCTCTAGCCGCTGAAAGCTCGGCAAAGCAGCTTTTAATAACTCTGCCAGCAGGAGCTGGTCGAATTTTTTACCCATTCATCTAGGAGAGATGAATCTCAAGGACGTATATTTGTGTGCTAGTGCTGGTGGTTACTAAGGTTTGATCACTGGAAAAGGAGAGGAGATGGAAAAGAGCAAAACTGGTAATTTCAGTCTGCTCACATGCACATCAAGCCTCCCTGAGCGCACACACAAACATGCAGATAAGTGTCCAGCACATGCTGATTCCACTTCTTGCCAGTCTATCCCTATTCAAGTGAAGTCAGAGGCCATCAAGGTGACCCGAGTACTATATTTAAGTACTGCTGTACTTTTCTCAGCAAAGAGAAGTCAAGCATGGAGGACAATATGCGAGCAGAAGGAACAAAAAGACACAATATGGAGTTATTTTGCTTCCACATTTCCTGTTCTGGTTCAACAGTTGCTGCAGCACAGAGGGTTTCATTCTAGGTGTTAACAACCCTCGTGAAGCAGCTACTATGTGCCACCGGTAGTGACAAGACACAGCAAAAACCCATCCCATTCCTAGTTCCTAGCATGTGCTTCCTCATAAAAGAAGGTGAACTCTGAACCGAGGCAACGGGACTTCAGTGAAATCTAAGCCAAAGACCAGGTTAAACCTCTCCACATCCCAATGACACTGAAGACCTGTTGACTGTGTAATCCTACAAAAGGTTTGATAGTAAAAGCATAAACAGCACGGTTTGTTCCACCAGCCCAGCAAAGCAAAAAGAGCTGTTTCTTGGTTTACCTCCACCCAAGTGCCAGCCTTTACCACTAACTCAGAGACAAGTGAAAGGTTCCTTTCATGATTACTGCAGAGTATTCCCCCATGCTGTTCCTCATCACTAGGGCAGCCGTGGCTTTGAGGGCAGGAACTGAGACAGATTCTCACTTGGAGCCACTAAATAATGGCACACTGAGGACAGTTTGAGGCAAAGGATGGTGTTCAAAGGAAACATCAAATTTTATTTAACTTTTCAAATTGAGTAGTACTTGGAGTTTAAACTGTGGGCAAATGCATTGTCTCACCTCAAACATTATTTAAGTATTTATCTAGTTTCATCCCTTGTCTGCCAATGGAAGACTGACTTTTCTTCTGCCTCGCAGAATTAAAGGGTTTTGCTCTTCCTCCTGCCCTCCAACTCCTTACCAAGCAAACAAGCTGTTTTCTGAAGAGCTGATCTCTTTTGCTGGTCTCACATGAGTAAATTCTGAAGTTTGAAGCTTCTTCTGCTTCCATCAAATCTGAACCCCAACTTACCAGTTGTCTTCGAGGTGAGGGGAATGGAAGGAAAACATGCTTAATTAAATGAACTTAGAAACATCAACCATCATGATCAGGAGGTGGATTTATTCTTTTCTAAAGATCAGGTGAAAGAAGATGGAGGATGTGAAAGAAGAGATAAAGGCCTTTGTTATTGCACAAAGTAGCCATCAAAAGGTCCCACTAAATTTTCATTATATCCTGATAGTCACTATAAAAGGAGAGGGCAATTTGCCACCTCAGAATAGTGAGGAAAAACACTCAATTTGAATTGTCCATAAATACCCTGTACTTCGAGGCTTTGTACTGCTCAACACTGAAATGCCACTTTAAAAAGAGAATAAAGACATGAAGGAGAAAGGAAGATGCACCCTTAGGGGTAAATACAAGGCTCCTCAGGAAAAGCAGGAAAACAAAGATCTTTGTAGCCATTCGACTTCATGTAAGCATTTACCCTATGAAGAACTAATTAGCAATGTAAAAAATAACATTTCTTATGTTGGGTTGTCTGTAAAAGGTGGTTTGTTACAAGCAGCATTTGCTACAGTGAAATTCGACCACATTACAGTCTCACCAGCACATGCCTAATCCATAACCTTCGTTAGTGCTACACAGGCTGCTGCTTCCACCAGGGTTCAGGCATCTCTGTGCGTGCTCGAACACAGCGGCACTTGGAAGCTCCCTGCTGCGATCAGGGGTCTGTTGTAAAAAGCCCTGTACAAATACTCAATAAGAAATACTCCTTGTTCCACGAGCAACCAGCCAAACGGGAAAGGCAGACAAAGGCAGGAGGGAAAGTATCGTGATCTCTATTTTTTGTACAAGAAGCTGAGCCACAGAGAGGTGAGTGTGTACTTAGAGCTAATCTGCTGTGCCGGTGATATAATCAACATGCCTTTCTTGTTTACCTATACATGCTAGGAGGTCCTGATGCCTTCGTGACTCCCAGTGTTAACTGCACAGGCCCCCAGCCTTTTATTTGTTCAGATTTAACAACAAGCAGCAAACCCACCACCCCACACTCCCACGCATGCCACACCACTGGTAACTGTTAGAAAGCCAGCTAAGTGAAAACTGAAACACAGCAGTGATATTTAATCAAGTATTCAAGACCCTGAGTCAGAGCAGAAATGAATCCTTAAATTGATCTCAAATTCTGACCATCCTAAAGCTCTCTTTGAAAGACAGCTCTTCCATCCTGCCCAGCTGGGCAACAAAATTGGGCATTTCTGGGATGCACTGAGTGGAGATTTTCCAGCAGTGCCAGCTCCCAGCTCCCTGCCATGGGATCACACAATCCCAGTCTAAGCATCCCTTAGGGAACACCAGAGTGGGACAAGCTCCATTAGCAGGAGGTTTCAGGACACTTGCTGCATCACAGGTCACACACACCTGCCATGGTATGCATGCAGTGAGATCTACATCTTAGCTATGAAGTGGGATGCTGCATGTGGAGACATACCCTGGTGCAAAGCAGCTTAAGGACAGCTTCAAATTTTGTGCATGAAAATGTCCTGCTCAGTGTACTGCCTGTATAAATGAAAAGCCCCTCCTGCCTCATCTAAGGACATGAGTTCTTAACTTTTAGGATGCCCTTCTATAAATCAGGCTCCATCTGACTCATGTGGTGCAAACAGGCTCTTTGCCCATGACTTGAAACGGGGCCAAAGTCATCAGACTTGAAAGGGATGGTAAGTACACCCTCTGTAGTAGACATTATTCTTGCTATTTCTCCCCACAACTTTCTCTTTTATTAGATTTGCAGCAAGTAGCTCTCTCTCAGCCTGACCCAGTACCAGCAAATGCTGGAAAAGCCTGAGCTGCAGAATCCATGTCAGAAAACAAACCAGTCACAGGAGTCACCTTAACATATGCTTCCCACTAACTCCTCCTTCCTCTCCCACATCACACACATTGGCCAAGGGAAAGTAAAATGGATCCCTTAGGATCTCAGAGGCACACTTCCCCTTGGAAAAGAAAGGGAATTGTTCAATATGGTTCAGCCCAGGATCTAGGAACCAGCCCTCCTGCTCTACCTAGCCCTTCCTCCACAGTCTCTAACCACATCAATAGCTTCACATAACTAGGAATACACAGGAGAGCTGGTAGGTATAATTATCAGTCTCACCTTTCTTGCAATTACTGGAGGAACCAGGGGCTCTTATCAAACTCAGCTCTACCTTATCATCTCCTCACTCCTTCCCTCTTGCTTCTGACATCCACTCCTGTAGGTGTTTCACTGTCAGCTTTGCATAGCCAGATACTTTACAGACCTAATAAGAGCAGACAAACAACGTCTATGTCTGAATGATTAGCTGATAATCGCAGACACGGTCTTTGCCAAGTTTTCTGAACACAGGAGGACAGTTCAGCCTTCCTTCACCCCAACATCCCACTGCCAAAGCCCACAAATCACATCAGTGTAAGGAACGAGTGAAAAACAAAATCCAGCTCATATTGTCTGCCATCAAATGGCTGCTAAATAATGCAAAGAAATGAAAACAATTTGGTTTGGATGATTGATTATAGGGAAATTGCTCATACCTCCAAAGCGTGGCACTTCCAATCACATCTTTGTTTCATTTGTCAGCAAAGAAATTAAGTTCCTCTTCTGGCGCAGAGCCTGTGCTGTCCTATTAGCTATGTTTGGCACACGGCATTGCTTTGCAGCAGTTTCTTGCCCCACTTTGACACTTCACCTCACCCCACCAGAGCTGCCAAGTAGTGACCACCACGTAGCACCACCATGTGGGTGACACCAGGTTCAGCTCCAGTTTAGCAGACAACACTGGCTCAGCTCTTCCAGAGGCAGTTCTCCCAGCTGCTTACATTAACCCCAAATGACACTCACTCCAATCAGCACAAAGTGCTTGCAGCCTTGGAAAAATCAAGGGAGCACCTGAGGATTTGCAGTCTCCTTCAAGACGGTCTTCCCAAACTTGGATTTCTTTCCTTCACCTCATTGCAATTATGCGGTTTTAAACGGAGATGTGACCTCCAGATCTTAAAAGAAATATCAATAACTGCCTCACACATGAAAAAGCACAGGGATGAAAGAGGTACGTTTGTGTCAATAAAGAGCAGAAAACAGTCCCACTGGCATAAAAATACTTCTCTTCCCCTCAGCTCCTATAATACAGGAACAAAAGGGATCTCCTAGTCCTGGACTCTGCTATGACAGGCAGTAGTTCTCTATAATCCTTTGAATTAATTTAGCAAGCTCCATTTTAAAAACAAGTTCTGATTTTTGCCCCCAGCATTCCCATTATGAAAGGCCGTTTCAGAACATCACTGTTCTGACAGTTTGAAACTTTCTTTCAATTTCCTGCCTAATTTATGGCTGGCCAGTTTTACACTCAATGTTGTTACACCAGCACTGTTCTTTAGTTTAAAGAGCTCTCTTTCCTCCTGATGTTTGCTCCACAGTGATATCTTAACAGAGCTGTCAAATAAGGCACGTTTAACCTAGTTTTAGCATTAAAAGATAAAGACTTTATCTAATTATAGATGGATTTTTAACTCCTCAAGGAAGAGGCTGTGTTTTTATATTGTGCTTAATTATAGGCAGTATGGCAGAATGGCATTTCATGGGATCATCAGAGCCCAGTCATCCAGCCAATTCCTAAAACTCTCTAAGAAAGGGGGTGCCACATTTTTCCTAGTCTGCTTCAGTGTTTTACCCCTCTAGGGATTAAAAGGGTTTTCCTAATAAACATCTTAAATCATCTTCATTATGAATTCAAGTACTTTCTTTTTCTTACACCACTGACTGTGGAAAACAGCTCATCACCAGCCTTTTTATAAGTACTATTTATGTGTAGGAAGACTTGCTGCATCCCATTTCCATCATTTCTCTCCTAAAATGAACAAACGCAGTGCCTTCAATCTTTGTTCATAGGACTTGTTTGCCTAATCTCTTATCATTCACTTGTTTGGGGTTTTTTTCACCCTGGACTCTCTCTCCAAATTTCTTAATGGGTCTAGACAAAGTTTCACATCAGTTCTGGCCACCCACACTTGGCTGAAGCTCTGCCAGCCCCAAGCAAGTTGTAATAATTGCCTCTCATATCTGGCAAAGAGCACTCTTGTTAACACAGGATTGGATACAATGAGCTGTTTTGCAGCAGTGTCGCAGGGTTGATTCATATTCTGCTTGTGAACCAGCGCAACCCCGGTCCTTTCCTGCTGAACTCCTGCCTCATTGCGTATTCCCTGTTTTGTGTTTGTGTATTCTGCTTTGCCTGCCGAAGAGGAGTGCATTGCACTTGTCTTAATTTCATCTCTTTTGCTTTCAGGCAAGACCTCTCATTTGTAAAGATTGTTCTAAGTGCTGAGCCTTTCTAGCAGGGTCCCATGTTTACCTGCCAATGACAGGCAGTGTTTAGGACCTCCAAACAACAAGGCTACCATGTACCCACTGCAGAAGCACACTGTCCTTTAACACAGCTCAGCCAGGATACGGATGCAGTCTCCACACCTAGTTACATTGCTCTTCCAATTAACATTCAGGTAAAGTTCTCATAGTCCTGATTTTTAAAGACTGTTTTCCCCAAAAGGGATCCCGTACCTTCTCCCAAACAATGTTCTACCACATCATCATCTAATGACATGCCACAAGATCTGCCTTTCAGACCTCTTCTCCAGCCACCTAAACCTTCCCACCTACCACAGTACGCTTCCTCCCTACTCTATGGCCCTACTCATCCCTGCCAACACTCTAAGTCAGCCACAACCTTGAGGTAGGACCCCCACTTTCCTTGAAGCAGCTGCATGACACTATCCAAAGCTGGAATACAGCAATGCAAACTTTAACACAGGTTTCTTTTAAAGACAAATTAAACAAAGGGTCAGAAAACAAACTTACCTCCTGGTCATTGTGTCCCTATAGCACAAGGTCTTCCGATTTGCTTCCTAGCAACCTTCAGTAGCTCTCTACACCTGAGTGACCTTCTCACCTCCATGAAGATTGGTTAGGGCATTACAAAGCCCTCAGGAATCTCCCAGCTTCTGCTGCTCCAGACTGAGTATGTTCAAGAACCAGGACTCCAAAAAACATCCCTGTAACAGAGGGCACTCAGAGAGAAAGAGCCCTGGGGCCCAGCCAGTGCCTTTTAGCAGAAAAATCCTCTGCATGATCCCTGTGGTCAGGGAAAAAGCAAAGTAAATGCTTTCACCACTCACCCACTTCTTTTTGTTTTGACATAATTCCAGTTCCCCCCTCTCCACCACCTCACAGCTCAATTTTGGCAGGAAGGGCAGGGGCCTTTAAAGCTGGTGGGATGTGAAGAGCAAAGCTTTCTAAATGACATTTCCCTGAAGGACATGGTGCTGTCCTGGCATGCTTTCCCTTGAGGATTTCAAAGCGCATCCCAGGACTGTTACCTCCCTTTGCACTGCAGTGAGGTGTGGGGGCATTCTAGCCCATGTACAAAGCATGGAGAGGTTTCTCAGGTTATTGCTTTTGAGATGATGAGACCAACAGAAAGCTAATGAGTGCCTAGCTTACAAGGGGCACTAAACTCAGAACCAGAACTAGCATGACAGCAGGTTTAAAGTGGAGCATAGTGCAGGTTAAAACAGGGACTTGGTTCATCAGTCCACTGGGGGATGGCTGCATCCGCTCAGGTAGTGGAGGAGTTAGAGGCTGGGTAATTCCATTCTTCTACCTCTTGGAGAGGCCTTCACGGCACAATGAAAGCCATGGTCCTTCCCTAGAGGCCGTCACCTGGTTATCAACACAATGATAAAAAAAACCACATCTTAGGGCAGCTTAGTGCTGGTGCTTGTGTGCCCGTAACAAGGGAGAGCAAGAAGCGTATCAGCAGAAGCGCTGGGCTAAATGGAGCAAAATGAAATCAGGTAGCTCTACCGCTCCTTGTAAGAGAGTGATCCTTCAGGATTTGTCTGGAAAGCTGCTACAAACCATGCCCGTGGACAGAATGCTGATTCCAAGCTCTCTCATCCGTCGGCATTTTCCAAATGGCATTTTCTTGTGCTTGCTCAAGCACGGACCAAGCCTTCCTCCTTTCCCCCTGGAGCTGCCTCCTCTTCTTCTCACGTCTGCTCCCTGTTCATGCTAACGTAGGGCAGGATCTTTCCTGCTTGCCAGAGGTGTGAAGCCAATGTAAATTACTTTCCCTTTTGCATCAAGAGAAAGTCTTATTATCAACCTGTCAGATCTAGACAGCTGCCAAGATGCTTTATAAGAAGAATTAAATCAGGCTCAATCTCAACAGATAGATTCTTGTCCCTCTTCGGGGGCCCCGTGCAGGGCTTTGGCCTTTGCCAGCAGCAGCAATGTACATCAGCATTTTTTTCCTCTCTCAGCTGAGCTTTATCAGTCAAAGCCAAGCATGTGGGGGGAGACTGCAGCCGCATAAAACAGTCCACTAGCATCAAACAGTAGGTCTTAAGAAAATTGTTTCCCAGGCTTTTAGCCAGAGACATCTCACAATGAGCTGACAGAGGAATTACTTTATTTCATCCTCAAAATGCAGCCCTCTCCAATATTAAAAATTGGTGGGCAGTAGAGACCAACGTGTTCCCCAAAGCAGTTGTCATGCCAGAAGAAAAGATGATACCCCTCACAGATACAAGAAATGAAGAGGAAATTTTGGACATCATAAGATTATCTGCTTTGGTATCCAGCCAAGACACTGAAAGGAAACACATCTTCCCCTCTCCGGCTTGGTAGACTCCCTCCACACACCATGAACTCCAAAGTGTAAGTGGTGGTTCTGGCACTGCTGTGGAAGTGGTCAGGTAAGTTAAAACCATTGTTTCTGTGAGATCCCATTGGCTCAGTTGACTTCTCCAGCGCTGAGTATCAACAGTTTTGCTTGTGTTATGAGGCCTGATGAGTTCCCAAGCCACAGTTATGAGGTTGGCATTCAAACCCAAGTGAAATTCAGCAACCTCAGGTTCTGTAAGCTATGTCCATTTTGCCTTTCTCTAGAAGAGTGGAAAAAAAATACTTACTGCACACAAAATTAATAGCTTCTCAGATCCCTTCTTGCCTTGCTCCTCCATCCTCTGAAGCCTCTGCAGCTTGCACGCTACCATAAACTAGCTGTGCCGTGGATTTGATTTAATATGGTGATAAAAGAACTTTGCTCTCTGAGTTTGGAGTCCCCCTGGGTATTGTCTGCTCTTTGAGGTTTCACCTATTTTGCATTAGCTTTGACCTAATTCTCAATGAGGTCACGCTGGTGGATCAGGGGCTGTGCAAGAGCAACTGTACTGCTCTTCCCTTTGAAAAGGCAGCCTGAAGTTAAGGGCTTAGAAACGAGGGATAAAGATTAGTAGTCGTTCCAACCTCTTCAAAAGAGATAGGCCCAAGGGTGGCAATGTTGGTCTCACAACCAACAGCAATAGACCCTGCATGTTCCCATTTGTTTGGCAGATGGCAGCAGTCACGTTCAGAGGAGCAGAGCGCAGAATTCATGTCCAGATCTTCAACAAGCTCCTACACCAAATCCTAAAGGAAAAGGTTTCCAAATAGGATGCATGAGTTTTTTCACAAACACCTGGCCAGGATCTAAATCCAAAGCGACAGGAAATGAATTGTGAGTCAGCTCTCACCAAGCATGAAAGAAAGGAAAGGAGCAACAACTGAAAGGATTGTGGATACTCCACGTAGACAATATTCAGAGGACTGGAGGGGAAAAAAGAGAGAAGAGTCCAGAAGGTAGTAAATTACAGTTGTCTTGAAAGCAAGCTGTAATTTTATGCCATAGCTCCTGGAAAGACCCAAAGATATCAGTAAATCCTCCTCTTCACCCTCTTGAACACAGAAGGTTGATTTAGTCCTGAGAAGCTGGAGATCAGGGGCAGACAAATTTCCGCGGCCGTTACTGGTCTGCAGAAGCCAGATGTGACCAGCTGAGGTTGCTTGCCATGGTGCCCCTGGATGACATGGATGCACAGGGAGAGCAACACTTTAGAACACTGCAGTGGTTCAGACTAGCAAACCCACTTCATGTGACCGTCCCTTCTTTCCCTGCTTCTGCAGTCATCCCTAGTCACCTCAGCACCTCCTCTTCCCTAGGAGGAACAACCTCCTTCCTCCTCAGAGCATGAAGACCTTTGAGACAAGAGAAGTGGCAGAAACAGAGCAATACAGACATAACATTTTTGTTCTCTCAAAACACTCAGATATCAATCTATAGCCAATAGCTTTTCTGATGGGAAAGGAAAGCTGTTATTTGAATACCCTGTACCCCGGCTGTGCTCCCCACTGCCTTTACAGCAGCAACACTGGCTACAGCTCTATGGGATATGAAAGTTGGAAGTGGTGAAGGCAAAGGAAATTAGGAGGTAGAGAAAGTCCCTTCTCTCATCATTTCCATCCCACTCCTATAGTCTACAAACTGGGATATGGCTATGCAGGGTCACAGCTGCATTAGCTAGCTCTTGCGCAAATCACAGACGCACACACGCTCACAGTCCCATGGAAACACGCTTCTGGCCTATGCCAATGATTTGTCTCATGCAGAACTGACACGTTTTGAGATCTAATTATTATCACAAAGCTCTAAACATCGTGGAGCAGACTCTCAGCCTTTGCTCATCAATGCCCAACTGCTCCCACTGATCTCTTGGAGCAGCAGTTTGGTAGCTGCAGGAACAGTCTGTCATTTTGAGCTCAGGAACTAACAAACCAGAAGAGGTTCAGCCCAGGATTTGACTTTTCCCTGCCAGAGGCTCAGATTTGGTGCCCAAATCTGAGTCCATGACATTCTGGGTATTTGGTTTCTAGTCCCATGTGAGCCATGACAGACCATAGCTCTTGCCAGTGGGTTCATGTCCTAGAAGGTTACAATTTCTGCTGAGGATCAATGGCATTTGAAATGGGATCAGGTAGCTGCATGCAGACAAAAAAAAACATCCCATCTTCTTTCCTTGTGTTTTGTACGTAAATAGCCACTGTCCCATAAGCCCTGATGCTGGGATGCCCTGCCTTCTCTGCAGCAGTGCTCTCGGAAGGAAGCATACTTGGTTTGCCACTGAGAAGGGAAGCCAAGGCATCTTGGATTCCTCCGGAGTTGCTGCTGCCTTCGAGCTGGCTGGATTAGGACTTCTGGTAAAAAGGAACAGTTCAGCTACAGTTTTTACAGCACGAGTGTAATAGGAAGTCTCCCGTTGCCAGTGTGCTCTCAGGAGCCTGCAAGACTTCAGCCTCCATGCAAGCTGGCTGGATATTTCTCCAAAATCAGCCTACACACCTTGGCAGCACAGCCTGTCACTAATCCCTAGAAAACAACCCCCTTTGAGAGCTAAAAATAGGTGCTATTCTTTAAAAGAACAAATTAATTACTCCTAAATTTCTGCATTTTAGAACTGTTAAGTCTCTACTTTACAGCTGCCCTCAAATTGGCTTTTCACCTTCATTTACCTGTCTCCACACACATCAGTGATGGCAGAGACTGACATATCCAGACAATGCCTGCAAATTAAGTGGGCTGTGAACCTTCTTCAGCCACAGATGGAGAAGCATGAAGGTTGTGTGCACAGACTTGTGCCATCAGCTTGTTGCTCACAGATGAGCAAGCCCGGCTGGAACAAAAGCATTCAGTGTAACCAAACGCCAAGAAATAAGTATTTGGATATTTCAGCAGACCAAATTCAGATCCCTTTCCCTTGTTATATCTGTCTCTTTCCAATGGTCATGGGCAGCACTGAGGTCTTCATAGCAGTTTTTAAACACAGCAGAATTTCATGCCTTGGAATTCTGGAGAGGAAAGGAAAAAAGCCCCATAAAATTGCGCTCTCAGCACAGCACACTAGTATTACCTATCAATATGGCTGTTTTGTATACAATTATTGTACAATAAGTACCTTCCATACTTTTAGAAAAATCATTCATATTTTCAGAAGCATGGAACTAATTTTCTTCCTCTACTACTTTCATTTTAGCTTTGGTAGTATTGAAAAGGAACAAGACCTAAAAGCCAGGGATGTTTCCATTGAAACCAGTGTGTTTGCACCAGTGAGAAACCACATTGAATCAACTCATTTTGACTCTAATAATCACAATGAAAAGAACCTTTGTATGAGTGCCATCTCATTAGGGTCATGCCAGCTTCCACTGAACTTAAATGAAAAGATATCTGTAATTTCACCAGAAGCTTGATCTGGTTGCAAAAAATCTCTTCCCATCCAGCTGCAGGAATAAAAGTCAAATCCCTGGGACCTTATAATCTCATTGCAAAAATATCACTTTACCTGTTACACATTTTCCCTTACCTTGTGGTGCTTAGAGCCCACCCCCTCAAAGATGTCAACTAGAACAACCTTATACTTGTTTGACATTTCTGAGCTTGGTTGGAGCTCAAAGGCCAGAGGGGAAAAAAAAAAAAAGGGAAAATAATTTCTTATTTGAACTCCAGCTCTGGTTCAATTACAGCCTGGGGCAAAAGCTCAGGTTGATTTCATTTTATCCCAATGGCCTATTTCTTCTTCAATCTGCCCCCTCTGTCCTTGCACCTGTTATATAGACATACAGAAATCAAGGCGGCCTTAAATCTGCAGACCCTCATTAACCAAGGCTCAGAGGCCTTTCAGACCAAACATAGATGTCTCTTTATTTCAATTCAACCATGTATAGTGGAGCTCTCAGTGACTTTAATCAGCACCATGACACTACAATAAAGATTATAAATTAAAGAACATTTTTGAAACCTGGCCTGGTTTCCCTATGATAAAAAAAGCATAAGTTAAAAAAGGTGAAGAAGCACTCACTGCACTGTGTTGCTATCAACAGACAATCCCTCTAGCTCAGCAGTCTTGGGTTTTATCACACACACACAGAGCTCACAAGATAGTAATCAATTACACATTTTGCTAAAGCACTTACTCAGAATGGGAACATCTGGAGTTGAGATTCAATTGTCCAGAACTAGCTGCCTGATAATTAATATTCCTTCAAATGGCTCTTCAATCAAGGTGTCCCTCCTGTTTCACCAGCCACTCCCCTGTGCCTTGGATACACGACTGAGTAGTTGCTCATCCCCCAGCCCAAGCGTCCTATAGAAACAATGGAGACAGATGAGCAGAGAACTTATGTTTCAGCATTGCCTCAGGCACATCTGCCAAGACTTTGTTCGAAAAACATCACCTCGCTTCAACAGCAACAGGGGGGGAAAAAAAATAAAAACAAAACCACTTAAAGAAATGTTCTAGGAAATATATTTGTATTGCCTCCATAGGACAAGTGCAAGGGGGATGGATTCACTGTCATAAGACCTCATGAAGATTCACTAATAATTATTCTAATAATTATTTTACAACTCTAAAGGGTCACATCCTCCAATGGCCTTTGGACCGTGCTCTGGTGCAACTCAGAACTGTACCTTTTACTAGTCAGGCCAAGCCCTGTATCTCTGTCCGGCTTATATGTGCAAGTTCAGGCTCTTCAAGTATAAACTGACATCTATATAATTGCTCCACACCTAGATAGTGGTTGCTGCTCCTTAACGCAGCCCTAAAAGCACATCCAATTGAATTGCAAATACTTCCTTCTCACCCTGAATGCTGGGCAGCAAGGGAGTCCCTTCGGCTGTCTGAAAAGTGTCGTGTTTCAAAGAAACCTTGCTTTCTAGTTGCAGGGAAACAAAATAACTAGACTGGAGGGAATGCATAGAGCCTTCATCAAGCATGGATGTGTCTATAAATATTGATAGATCGTATGCTAAGTATTGATAACAAGCTGCTGGATATCTTCACCCAAGAAACTCTTGGTGCTTCTTAACTTTAATTGAGTTTTCCTACTATTTTCTTACCTTCATTTTGCCCCAAACCATCTCCCCCTGGCAGTTCTGCATACTGGTTTAGAGCAGGGTCCTATCTTCACAAGTCTGTCCCACAGCATCTTCATTACTGTCCTCATTGAGCTCTGCCCTGGGGAAGGGCAAGAAAAATCAAAGTGCCCACACGGTCTGCAAGTCCAGCTATGCCTATTTGGTTTCAAGTGCATTTCCAATCTCTTTAAGCTTCCAACAGGGAGAAAGGGATCTGATTCTATTCAATCTCATTCACACCTCTCCTTCTACTGCTGTGGAAGCATGATGTTGACTTCTCAGCAAACATAGCCCCATTCCTCAGGGTCTCTGCATTGCTTGCTTAGCTGAGCCCCATCAAATTATTTTCAAATCACGCTAAGACAAGAGAAAAATCAGGATGTGCCCCTTTCATATCTGGCTTTTTTATTTATTTTCTTCTAATAGAATTTATCATCCAGTGGAATTTCAGTTTTTACAGAGCTGTTTCTTTTTCCCTTTGCAATTTGGGTCAAATCCTATCACTGAGCTCTGCTAAATTTGTTGCAATATTATCATTTCTGGCCCCAGCCTGGTGGGGATGTAACAAGTAAACATCACTGAGCTGTGCCCCAAATCCAAGCTGAGAACACCCAAAGGGCTATGAAGAGAGCTGAGGCATCCTAGTCCAGCTCCAGGGAGCCCAAGGCTGGAAGGGGATGAGACAGACACAGAGCAATTACTGCCCAGACCTTGCATGGGAAAGGAAGGCTAGACAGCCCCTGCGAGCTCCACATTTCTGGACACTGGGACTCTTCTGTTTGTGCTGCTCGCTGTGCTGAGAGATTTGCTGAAACCGTCGGTCTCTAAATCAGAGCAGACATAAGGCCAGAAAGAAATAGAGGATGACAATAGAAGGTCAAATGGACAGGGGAGGTAAAATCACAAGGAAGTAAAGAGAAACGAGGCTTTTTATTGGGTCCATTCTGATGATGCACAGGAGGGAACATGGCAAGGGCTGCTCTGACATGTAATTCAGGCTGGCTATTGCTTAGAAATGGCTGTGTTTCTCCAAAAAGAAAACTGCTCTCCTCATTTCTGTCTGTAAAAATGGACAGTGTGAAGTAGAAAGCGGCCAGGAGGTATTACCTACAAGAACTTGGAGCTTTGGAACAACAGCAAAAAAGCTCAGGTCACCTCAGGGGATACGTTTGTGGGCGACATCACACTACACTAGGGATTTCTACCCCCTGCTTCATTCACTACACTTTTAAATAAACATCAGCAGCATGGAAAAGGACTCTCAAGTTTACTGCCCCCAAAGGACACATCAGGCAGCAAATGGGAAGGAAACAGTTCCCTGCAGTAAGGACACCACCCTCCCTTTCACCTCACCTCATTCGCATCTCTCCTTCCTTCCCTATCCCCAGACTCTAGAGGAAGAAATGAGCTAATGAGAAGCCTCCTCTTCCTGCTGCTCAGGGGCTCCCTGCAAGGTTCAACCCTCTTGTTCCCTTTTTATGTTTATTATCTTTCTCATTATTATCCCAATGCCTCAGAGTCCATGTGGAACCTTGAGGACAGACCCCATACTGAAAACAAAATGACTCAATCAATACATGGAGGACACACACCTTGGAGCATATGGCACATGTGCTGACTAATGCTGTAGATAATGTCAATAATAATGCTCTATAGCACGCACGAGCTGGGCTGCTCAGCCTTCCGACTGGGGAGTTCAATGCAGACCTGGCTGCTGTGTGGCATTTTTAATGTATTACATAAAAACAGAGAAGATGTTTTGGGGCTTATGTTTTCAAATGGGCTTCCAACTGTGCCACCTAGAAGTCAAGGAGATGTGGGAGGACAAAAACCAAACCGTTAGGTCATAAAAGCTCCAGGAGAAAGCCAGCTAGCATTTGATAACCCAGGTCTCTGTTGTCCAAAGTGCCAGTGCTCAGAGAACCCTGCAATCTGTAGAAACGTTTAGGGTTTATTCTTGCAAATTGCTACAGCCAATGAGTTTCATGGAGTAGGCTCAACAAATTGCCTCTTGGTAGGGAATAACAAGTCCTGAAGACAAACCAGTAACTACCTGATATCTCAGCCCTGTGGGGCTGTATATATTTTCCATATCAGTTCTAGAGCTGAGACTCACTGGCTTCCTGCCCCTACAAGAGTCTCACCCTGGAGGTGATTTGCATCTCTCTCACAGGGGACACCCAAGCTGTGGGTTGATTTAGTAGCTAGGGTTTTGTGATCTGCGGTGGAGAGAGACTTGTGGAAGATACTTGGCAAAGTAAATAGTGCAGAACAGCCAACAGATAGTCTTCTCCCTTTCACAGTGTCTAATGAGCCCTTTGCTTCTTATCAAAACAGCAGGGGAACAGAGAACCCCCTAGCCCCTCCAGCACATAACTGGCCCCTCTTTGAGGACCGGGAGATGAAGCCATAAGCAATGGAGGATTTCTGAGCTCATTTGTCTGCTGATAGGATTCAGGCCTTATTCCAACCTGCAAATGGGATGTGCTTCACTAGTTTTAAATCACTCAGCAGGTGATAAGTGGTTAATGCCTGGAGTCTTGAGGTGTCTTCAAAACATAATTGCTTATTAAAATAAAACAATAATTAAGTGGAAGACAGAACCTTGTGATTTCTGAAAACTGGATCATTTTTTATAATGAGTCTCTGAGGCTGGGAGCAGACAAGGTGTAGCCACAACACAAGGCAGAAGAGCTGGGTGAGACCTGAGGGCACACGCTGTTCTGGCAGCTGAGGGATGGAAGCAGTAACAGGACTTGAGAGCACCCACGGAAAGGATGCTCCAGGATGCCATCACAGAAAAGGCATAGCTGCATTTGATGAGCAGGGAGCCATTCAGGTTTGCACTGGGGAGGACAAACTTCAGGCTCAAAAGATCCAAAGCCAAGACAACCATGACATGTTTTCAAAGTGCTGGGGGAAGAGGCGGTGGTTTACTTGGTGACACAGCTCCTGCCTTGTAGTGTGGTCATGGCCTTGATAGTATGGATGGAAGGTCACAGCTTCTCAGTTCCCTTCAGGCTGCAATTAAACAGTCTCAGTAACTGGCACCTAGCTCAGGCCCTTCTTGAGCCAGTGTAAATCAAATTTCTCACCTTCCTAGCATCATCTATCAATGATTGATCTTGTCTGTGCAGGGATCTGTATGCCAGAAACTGACAAACCGGACATCCCTCACCAAGTTTTTGATATTTGAGGTGCCAGGAGATGTTTTATATGCCTGCATTCCCCCTTCTTTCTCTCCTTCCAAGCACAGAGATCCGAAGTCTCCATCTCTTCTTCAGGCAAGGTCTGTTAAACCCCTCCACCTCAAGAGCTTTGATTAGCCAGAGTAAAAGCCACTGCATTAACAACTCTGTAAGTAAATACCTGATTGTTTTCATCCTCTTCACCACAGTGTGAGTTGCATCGTTTTAATCATGCCTTTGGGTTTAATCCTGATTATTTCATTGCAAACTACAAGAACATATCATTACTTACAGTGCCATTCTAGGCTATTACTCAGTCCTTCAGGTCAGCAGGTGATGAGGGGATTCTTGTGTGGTACCAGCTTTCTGTGCCCCTACTTCTCATTTGGTGACAAATTCCTGCAAGCCCTGAGCTGAGAATTAATGAGAAAGCATCAGCATAATTTAGGTTCTAAACTTGCAACCCTTTCAGCTTTGCACACTCCTTCCAGATATAATCCCACAGAAGAGGAGCAGGGATAGAAAGGGAAAGTGTTACCATATACCCTCCAAACACATGCCTTGTTTTGCAAGTTCACCATAGACAGTAACGGGGAGTGGGTGTCACACACAGGGGCTGTCCCATATACCAGGCAGAGTATCAAGCTTAGTTTGCCTGTGTAGCAGCTTTAAAATATCTCATCTGAATCCAACCCCAGGTACCACATTACAAAACTACCTCGTGTTTATTGGCCCTTTGTCAACAGCCTCAGCAGAGGGTCAAGGCTGGAACAGGCAATGGAGAAGTTATCTCCAGAGCGAACTTCTTACCCTACCCTTCCGGGCCAGGGTAAGGAGAAAATCAGACTCCACCATCTGCCCTACAGCTGCCCCTAGACTGTCCCATACTGGTAAGAGATGCCAGACAATTTTGGCTTCTAAACAGTCCCACATTAAAAATGACTGCCAGCCCTTCAACAGATCTCCAGCCTCAGCGAGCAGGAAGGAGGCAGCAAGCAGCTAAATGCAGAGCCTATTTTTAACCTGGGCTCGTTTCTTAGGGAAGAAATTATTCATAACCTGTATGCATGCAGTGCATGGGATACAGGACAGGCTTGGCTGCAAACACTCATTTATGGAGCTGCCAGCTCCCTCCTTTCTGCACTGCTAAGCAAGGGCTTTTCTCTCTGTCTTACAAGGGATTGCAGGGAAACACTGAAAGTGTGAGATTGTCTCTCTGGTCCCAACCTGTGCAGTGACTGCCATGGTAGGAGATGCAGCAGGGTCTTTGAGGCACATTGTGATTTTGGCGCTAGCTGCCCATCTCCCATTTCATCTCTGCTTGTGGTCAGAGCCATTGTTCTGGCTTTCTTGAAGCTGCTGCTTCTTCTGTTCCGTGCAGCCACACTGTGAACGCACTTGGTCCTGCGCCCTTCTGGGAGGCCCTCTTCTGAAATGCAGACGTTAGCTTAGCCTCAGGCAATTCACATTTCTCTCCAGTCTTTTCTCTACATGAGGAAAATGCAGGTTTCCTGCACTTGGAAACCCTTTTCTTGCAGCCTTCTCACTTCTCCTAACACTTACATCCTTTGCCATAATCAGTGGTCAAATGCTTCTGGCCCAGCAAGGGCACAGATCACTTTGAACTGCCATCCTGATAATTGGGTTTGGCAGGCAATATTTGGCTTTAAGACCTTTCTCATCTTTTTGATTTCACTTTTATAAAGTACATGCTCAAGGATTTCAACTCTGAAGGTAAAAAAGACTATTATGATCATCTAATCTGACCTCCCACTTACCTGTGGATGTAAAAATTCACCCAGTGGTCCTTTACTGAGCTCAGGAACTTCTAGTTGAGCTGGATTGCCTCCTTTAGAAAAGTAATCTGAACTTGATATATTGGTTTAAGTAACAGAGAGCTTGCCACATCCCTTAGGCAGCCACTCCAGGGGTTCATCATCCCGTTGTTAAAAACATCCACCTCATTTTCCAATTGGAAATCAATGTTAGACAAACACAGACATTGGATCTTGCTACATCCCTTTCTCCACTGGTCTAAAAAGCCTCTTAACACTCAGTATTGTGTATTTTCCCCTGAACTGTGAACAAGCTACTCCTACCAACTATGCGGTATGCCAGTCTTAAAGCAGAATGCAGATATACAACAGTTTTAAAATGTACTAGTTCATCATCAGTCTCAGCCCAAGCAGTTTGGCTTTTCAGTGTTTTTCTGCTTGGAGAGCCCCACTCGCATGCCTGTCCCTGAGATCAGGTGGCTGCTCTCATGCCCTCGCATTTCAGCCAACTCAGAGGTGCTACATGCCACTGACCTCATCCTCACAGCTCTTTTGCTCACATTAAGCACGAAGGCCAGGTCAGAAAATGTGCTTTTGGTTTGTATTAGCCTAAACCTCCTGCTGTGTTTCAGGCTCCAAAAAGCCTGCGACACTATTGTAAAAACATTCAGTTCGGTTTAGCAACTTAAAATTAGGCTGGGAGTCTCCAGATCCCTTGAGATGGTTGCATGCATTGGGGAGAAGAGAAGAAAAAAGAAAAAGACAAAGCTCAGAAGTCAGCCAAAATACTTAAGCTCTGAGCTTAGCTCACAAACAATTGCAAACCATGTTTTCAATCTGCTGCTTAAGGACTCCCGGGATCCACGGACCACTTCTAAGAGTTCATAACAGGTAGTTAAGAGACCAAATAGAGCCATAAATTTTTGCAAGGAAATTCATCATGCCACTCAGAAAATTTTGAGGGCCACATTGCAAGTGGATATAAGACCCATTGATTACAGGACAGGGGTACAACACCGTAGCTGAAGAGGAGCTTGTGCTCCTTTTCCTCCGTGGCAAAGAGCATCTGCTTCCCAGTGAAAAGTCACACCTCAGTTAGGAAATTATGGACGCTTCAGCTATCCCCAGAAAGCAATTGGAAAAATAAACGTATCTAATTAGAGCGTAGCTTTTGCTAGTTGCTCACACCAGACCAACAGCCCTCACACATAACTTCCCCAGAAATAACACTAAAGAGAAAGAAAAACATCACAGAAGAAAGTTATTTAAAGCAGGTCAAAGCCAGCAACACATCTTACAGCTAAAGTCAGCTAGTATTTGAGGGGAAACCTACCAAAACAAAAACCAATAAAAAAAGGCACCTCTCCTGGCCCCAGCATCTCTAAAACACAGCTCCTCTTGTATGGGTCTTTTCAGTGTGCAGAGGAAATTGAGGCGAGTGATGAACTGATGCCCAACAGCTGGGCCACTTTGCTGTTCTGGGAGTCCCTGCACTCAGCCGAGCAGCTGTGTGCCCTCTCCCAGGCAGCCAAGAGGACTGCGGTTAGCCCCTTCTCTCTTCCATGAGCTCTTCAGCAAGCAGAAAAACACCATGTATTGAACTTGCTGTTGTGTGGAGGCAGATAGTACGGGTGGGAAGGATTAGCCAGAATATAAATAAAAAGCCTAAGGTGCAGAAAAACAATAATAATAAAAATCTACCTGTATCATGAGCTTTGAAAAATCTCTCCTCTCTGTCTTCAGATACTGTGGTCTACGCACACCTCCATCTCTCCCATGCCTGTCCCACACTGCTAGGCTGAAACTTCTTTTCCTGAAGAGAAATATGAGGCAAGTCCTGTTTTTTGAGAAAAGGGACAAAGCAATCTTCATATGAATCCATAAAGCATAACTTTTATTATCCCCCCATCTGCTTTCCCACTGGATGGTACATATTTGCAAAGCAGCCCTTGGAGGCAAGGGAAAAGAAGGAAAGAAAGAAACTTGCTGTGAAGAAATCCAAAGTGATGGGAAGATCTTGGGGTAGCTGTTATAATTTATAATCAGCCCATTTAATATGGAAAACTAATGCACAGCTGCTGAGAAAACTTGTCCAATATGTTTCTGCAACAGCAAAAAAGGCCTCTGAGGTCATCTTGGCACCTACATTATGCTACAAAGAAATTGTCTAATTGCAGAACCTTGTGTAGTTTCAGTATTAACCTCTTTCCCTTGCAGCCAGCCGAGCAGCACAACTCTTGTTTAGAAAGCCTGGAGCAAGAGGACCAAGGGAAAATGGATTAATAAATCCAACATGAAGAGTCTTTTACTGTTGAGCCTAGATTTATATCGGGAATAATCTGTTTTTTCCCCTGAGCAGAGTACTTGGCCGATGACGCAAAGACTCACCTTAAGACTAATGATGTGTTCCCTTCTTCCACCCAACTTGCCAGTCTCTTCCACAAAGCCTCTGTTTCATGGGTAGGAGCTGAACCTGTCAATTCCCCTGGCCAGTGTGTTCTGGAGAAGCCATAAAGCTTGGAAAGCAACTTGGAGAGATGGCTAAGGAGACCTGTGAGCAGAAGTTTCTCCTTATGGTTTCCAAAGCATCATCATCACAAGCTAAAATGAAATGACTTCTGTCTCAGAAGTCTAGAAGGTATCTGCAAACCTGAGGTTATGTGCAAATGGGCCCCAGCTGACAGCCAGATCACAGAGAAAAAAAAAACAGTGAAAGCTGTAATTTCAGTTCTTAGGGGTCTACATGAGAATTTCAGTTCTCAGGGCTTCCACTTTGCTAAGCCTGCGTCTCTGAAAACCAGGTCTGAAACAGGTCTCAGCACTTGGTCATAACTTCTGTAACCTGCCTGGCATCCACCCAACACTAGAAAGCCTTGCTGCTTCTCTTAAAATTTGGCTCAGACAACGCAAATCCCAGCTTCAGGCTAAGTGAGCATTTTGCGAACCATTCAGCAAGGCTGGCCTGAATTCCAGTTTGCAGATGATTTGTTTTCTGTAGGACGAGGCTAGCCAAACTCACCCACACGACCTGAAGGCTGGTTGCTCAGCTAGAGTGAAGGTAAAGCTGAAATGGGCCCTCTGTGCCTGAAGTCATGAGAAGTTTGGGATTGCTCAGACAGATGTTGTAACTGGATGTTGACAATCTTTAAAAGCAATCAACCGTAGATAGAAAGTGGAGCTTGCAATTTTAGTTATAAGCATACTAAATATATTTAATGAGTTAAATGATCTTGTGTATGTCAGATATTTTCATAACACAGCCTTGCAGAAATACTAAATTTCTTAGTAACCTCCCAGAAGCCTCTGCATGAAAACAAAAGTGCCGATGAACTTTGAACTTTTTAATGCAGAGGGTGCTGAGATTGTTAATCAGAGAAGAACAAAAAATTATGGCTGAGCAGGCACCAGTCTGTCCGCAAAGCCTTCTCCAATTAAAAGCAAAATGGTCATGTCAAGGATAAAGCAAAGGGTTCCCAAGGTATTAAATCTTGTCTAATTAGCAATTGCTAAGAACCAGTGAGCATTTTGATTTGGATGAGTCTGGAAAACTCTACGTCAACAAAAGCATATTAGAAATGGAAGTTATTCCAAGTGACCATGCAATAGAAAGACTTAACTAGACTAGTAGTTCAGTTTGGAAGACCCTAGCTCTTCCCCCACGGAGTTAGGTATCAGCCCATGAAAGATACCCAGTTGCATTAGGATAGTTATGGTGTGATGCAGAAAATGAGGGGAGTTTAAATAATAAATCTACTAGACTGTTCCTGATGTCTGTTTGTGGTCTCATGTTTGGATTAAGGTCACCAGAACAGTTTTGACTGTTTTTTTTTTTTTTCTGAAGCTGCTCTCTCTAACATGCCCCCTCCCTTTGCTAATTCACAATCTCTACTAAGCAGTATGGGATGTTTTCCTTTTGATCCCTGCCTACTACCAGAGTGGTAACAGCAATGGGGTCCAAAGATTTTTATTTTTAAATTGTTTTGTAATTTAGCATTTACTTTGCAGTTATGACCACAGCTCTCAGCTCGTGCCTTTGGAGGCAAGTCCTGCAGTCCTCTCTTGCACTCCCAGCCCAGTATTAGCCCAGCCTGGGACTGTTCCAAAATCTGGACTGACTGCAGGCAGTGTGATGGGACCATAGGTGGTTGTGCTACTACAAAGCTTACACTTGCAGTTGTTTTCCTAGCTACAAGACGGTGGCATTATCACACACAGCTTGGCATTTATACCTTTTTGACCAGAAGAAGACATATTCCCTGTCTCAATTTTCTCGTGGTACTCCTAAGGCAGGAAAGATTAGACAAAATCTACAAAGGTTTTTTGAGCCTGAACTTGAAAGTTCAGGGAGGAAGGATCCCTGTTTTACTAGCACTTCTAAAATGTACCTCCTACCTAACTATTGTAGAAATGCTTTTATTTCAGACTCCAAAAACTTATGGAATAATTCACTCCATTAGGTTTCTTTTTGAAATACAGCTAAAGTCCACACATGTTATGCTTGGGACATTTTCTCTTATTTCTTGGAGCTGCTATCAATTTTGTACTGATAGATATTTGGCTCCATTGTACTATTAAAAATCATTAAAAAAAACATCTTCAATTCTTCACCTCTGTGAATCAAAACATCCTCATTTGGATGTCACAGCAAAAGTCCCAAGACCAACATGGGCAATAGAACAAGGGCCATTTTAGAGATACTGGTAGGTGAAGAAGCTGAAAACAGGTTTTTGTGGAACCACTTTAAAGAGGATATGAAATATCCAAGGGGAATTTATTAAAGCCAACAATGCAGCTATTCTGTAGCTTTTTGAGGCATACAGAGGATCAGGTCTTCAGCCCCTTTCAAGCTTTTTTCTGCACTTGAAATTGCACTTGTTATCCACAAAACTGGCTGCAATTACTGTGCTGGAACAGGTTGGGTTGTGACTGACTATATCTCTGCACACCCAGCCTCAGGAAAGCTAGATGCAAATGCAGACTGTTTCATTTTGCACGTGAAAATTAGAATTTTCTATCAAAAAATGTGTTCCTTATTGCCTCACCCAGTAAGTCAGCCAGTTTGGAGTGTGAAGTGAGGATCAAAAAATGGATCATGTACGGCTGCTTCTAGTATTGATTGTATATGCAACTCAAGTGAGTCATTATTGTCTTTCTTGTACTTCAGTCTCGACATAAGAATATATTACTAGATCTGTAATTCATGGAAACTTTTAGTTATGCCTGGGGCAACTCTGAAGGAAAGCCTCTGCAAGTGTCTCAGCTTGATTTTTCCTTCATCCTTTTTTGGGTCCTTTTCATTTCTCTTTCTCTTCTTTTCTTTGGGCAACTGGATCCATGTGTTTTTCTTTGTGCACCATTGCCACAGCCACATGTTGCTTGTTTCCTATTTTCTGTGCGTGCTCCCCAGACCTGAACTGGCACAGATGAAGCAGAGATCATCACTCTCCCTGCAAACTCACCCTGAGCCACCCAGCGTTCATCAAAGCTGTGTCTCTGACTTCCCTCCTCAGCTGAGCCTGCAGCCTCACAGCTCTACTGCTCTTCCCATTATATCCCACTCACATATGTAAGTGCAACAGCTAGGCTGTTTGGATGCACATTTCCAGACCTAACTACTGTGTATCTTCTTGCTGTGGTTGAAGTACTGGTTCAAATTCACCATCATTTCCCATTTTCCAGTTTCCACAGAAACAGCTATTAAAATCCTCTTCCCAGTAACATATACTATGAAATCCTTCGCTTGGAATTCTTCCTGTAGCAGACTTCCACGTGGAAAAAGATTTAGCTGATTTTTGATAAAAGTTTCTGAATATTTTTTCTTTACATCAGCTAACCATGGGCTGTGAACTGGGCTCTTGGGTCCAATGCAGCACTGATGTTTCCTCCTGCTTCCTCCTCCATTTTCTCCGTATTCATTCAGGTGTAAAATGAGAGGCAAACAGATTCCTCCATCTCTTTTGATTCCTTGTGTTAGCATTTACCCACAGCTTTTTGATTTGAATTTATGGTAATCGCTTCATTCAAATGCTTTTTCATGATAGCAGTGGTTTGTCTTTATCTTCCCAGATCAGATATGTTCATCCTAGCACAGCCAAGTCATGATCAAACCCATTGACCGTTAAAGCACCGATTCATATTTATTAGCTTGAAAAGTCTGGCTGTGCCCCAGCAGCTGGGACACGGAGCGGGACCCCCGTGCGTGGAGCCCTGTGCACACTCAAGAAAGACACTTTGCTTCAGACCCCGCTCAGTCACTGGCACGATTTCAAAGTGTTAAAGGTCTTATATAATTTGTGAATTCACCTCATTTTATATGAGCACTCAGAGAGTTAAAGTTAGCAGTTTATTTCCTTTTTTTTTTTATAGTGACTGCACTTCTCAATTTCTGTATTATTCACACCTCAACAAATCTTATTTCATTAGATTTTGGGAACTGCAACGGTAATTTTGGTGATTAACTTTAAATTGGGGATAATACACGAGCAGACATTAACATAATGTCAAAACAATTTTGTACAATTGTTACTTAACCTCGGTCAAATCATTTCCACCCCCAGCATCCTCCCAAATGGACCTTTATTAATATGACACAGACAAACACAAGAGAACCCTGGGCTTTATGCAGGGAAATGATTAAACAAGAACACTTATCAGAAATGATCACGCAGGGTAACAAGGCAGCAGGGCAAATCTCTGAATTCTCATATTCTCAGTGCTGCATCTGGCCTTTAGAGGTACTACATGAATGAGCCCTCGACAGGATGCTCGGGAAAGGTGTCATAAATTGTCTTGCCTGGATGACAGCTAGCAGAAGCTCAGCAGCAAGATGTTTAGCTTCTTGCATTTATTATACACAGGTGATCTTAAAGCTGATGGATGGGTATTAATTACTGTGGAGACTGAAGATCTTTATTTCTATCTTGATGACACAGCTAAACCTGAGAGACTCCATATTTTAGGGCTGAAGCAGCGTTTGTTCTCTGTGGCCTCTTCAGTCAATGGACAGACCAGAAAAAAGGCAAAAAAACCCACAAGGAGCGGTGTGTCAGGGACACGTTGGTGTCTCACACAGCCAGGGGAGATATTGACTCCCATGAAGACTTGCTACCTCCTCACTGCTGGAGGCTGCTCCTATGACTTCTGTTCATCACTGCACAGGAACTGCATTCCCATCATACGCTGCCATTATCAGAGAATCCTCCCGGCTTTTCATCTCATTAACTGTGAGGGGAAAGTGAAAATGTTCAGCCAAGTGTCCAACTTTCAGTCTCACTGGATTTCCTAGGGCCTCATCTTGCAATTCCCAGAGTTTTTTTTCACAATCAGAAGACCAGCTCCCACTGGCACGGAGGGGAGTGGGATAACTCCCTTGTTGCTGCAGCTGGGATGGAGGGGTGCTGGGCTCGTTGCAGGCATGTTGGGGGACTACCTGGCCAGTTACCTGCTTTGCGCATGTACTTACCTGAACTATCACTCCCAAAGCACAGCAAAAATTGGGAATTGGCTGAAAATTTGTGGCTTTGATCTCCAACTGTGAACACTAAAGGAAAATACAGCGTAATTGAGAAAAATACCCCAACCCTAATTTGCCAACAGACCAGCTTTTATCCAAAGTGCAACCACAGAGATTATTGCTGATGGCAGAAGAACTCCCCTTTTCCATCTAGCTGAGATGCTTCTGACCAGATGGGTTTGATGTTGGTTTGCACAGCCTCATATTCTTGGAGAAGAAATTCTTCCCACAACTTCTGCTCAGTGCAAAACTGGCAGTCCTTCAGGTCTGGGCTGTGGAGAGTTTCCCATCAGCACCATCATGCTCTGAAAATGTTCGAAAGTTTGAAAATGTTTTGCTCTGTGAGGTATATCCTCTTTTATGTGTCCAGCCAGATACCCAGCTTCCTAAGAGAGGAAGAAGCAGATAATCACCTTGAAATCACTGGGAATGGATCCACAAATCACCTCCTGGAACTAAACTCACTCACAAGAATGTCCATTTAGATACTCAAAGTTTGAAATATTCAAGACCAATGGTTGCCTTTGACAATGTTGACTTAAATTCATTCTGACACTTACTCCAAAAGTGTAAGCGAAAGAAAAGAAAAAGAAGAAAGGATTAATAACTTTTTGTTTGTTTGTTTTAGTTCATGTTTTTGTTACAGTTTTTTTTTTTTTTATTTCACATAATCGGTCTGAATAGAACATAATAAATCTGAGAAGGTAATAAACAGCTCATAAAAAATCACTTTTCAAACTGTTGCTAAAACAACCTCACAACAGTTGGTGCTCTAATGGCTCACCGGAGGGATCAGAGAAAGCTTAGGTGAGCCATGAGCTTCAGGGTAACAAAAAGTGCTAGTTGTTAGCACAGTGCCAAGGCTTTACATTAGGAAAAGTCAGTACCAGTGCACATAGAAAGCATGAGGTAACTATTAGGAGCTGTTTGCTCCTTTCTTTGCCTTTGATCTCCCGCATTTTTCTCTGTAATACACTACAATTTTGAAGATTTTGTCTTTTCTGCACAGGGTCTGAAGTTTATTGTGGGGTCTTGCAGGGAGGTGTTTTGTGACTTGCAGCAGGTAGAGGATATGGCACAGATGTTCTGGGGAATCATCTGGACTGAACATCTGGTGAGGGGTTGGCAGTGATGTGAGGAACAAGATTTGATGCATCGGATGATCTCTTCTCCATGGTGTTAATAGCTCCTTTTCCATTTGGAGGTCTTTTCTGTTTCACATGTATGTGACCAATGCATATGTATTTACCACATCTGTATTTTACCAAAGCCACATTTCTTAGGGAAAAAAACAAGACATTTATCCAAACTCTCACAGCAAAAAAGTGTTCAGTAGAGAAGAAACTCTTCTTACTGACAAACCTCACTGCAACAACAAGCCCTCAAATAGAGAGACCATGCAGTAAACAAAGAATCACGTTGCCTCCGCAAGCACCTGCTCGAGGGAGGAGGAACAAAGCATGAGTCACCATGACGTACACAAGCAAAATTATGAATGATAAGCTAAAAATAAAATGCTTTCAAATACAGTTGTGTTCCTACTTCTGACTGAGGAGCGTATTCTTCCAGGGGAGGTGATACCTTCCTATCTCAACTGGGTAGCACCGTCAGCCACACACAGAGCCCCGAAGCAAGCAGCTCCCTAATTGCCCTGCAGCTGCAGAGCAGGACTTTGAGCCTGCCGGATGATGACACCAGCCATGCTCTTCCCCAGGATGGGCCACTCTCTAGTTATGGTGTCATTGCTCTGCAGTCCTTTGAAGGCTGGACATCACCCATGCAGAAAAGGCACCCTTCGTGTCAGCTCTCCCTTAAAAGGAGACATAGCATCTTGTGAGACTGTCAAAAATGTTATGTTTTGAGCCTGCCCAAAAGTTCAGCATGAAATATCACTGATGATAGCTTTTTTTCCCTGATAGGTATGGTGAGCAGCTAATAAGAATACATGAGCTAGGCTGTCAATGCAATGAAGTTCCTCCTAAGCTTTTTAGTGCACTGATATTTTACATTGTAAATTGCTTCATCCTGAGAGATGTCCCAGTAACGTAACAATATGAGTGCATAAATTCTAAGGTCCTTGCTCAGTTTTTACAGTTTCTATGTAGTGTTTAGCCACCTTGCCTGAGTAAGGTCAGGGTAAAGCTGAGGTAAATGACTTTAGCTCTGCTCCTTTACAGTTCAAAGAACTGGTAGCTCTTGATAGCAGCTCCTACTGGATGCTACCTAGAAAGGGAAGAAAACAAAAGACAAGGTGGCTTCTTTTAAAGCTTATTTGAAAGCTTGAATACCTCCCCTTGTGTTTGTCTGTTTTCATAAAAAAAGATGAAACCTGACAATCATCACCAGCCCAGACTAAGATCCCACCACTGAGATTCTGGCAAATATTTGAATTTTACCTGTACTCCAGATCTGGATCAGGCTGACATACAAACCCAAGCAACTATGAGTGAGCAGAAGCAGAATATCAGAGAGACAATATTGGACAGAACTCGATCCACCTTGGAGTAGGGGAGGAAAGAGCATCAGCAGTTGGGTTGCTGATGTGTAGTGCCAGCTCCCCTCACTGTTTCTCAGGTGTGGTAGGAGTACGGAGAAGGTGATAAATGAGCACTGAGCAACCAGACTAAGTGATTCGTGAACATCTGCAGATATTATCACAGGCCACGGGAGTCCAGGACACTTCTAAGGCTGTGAAACAGTCCTCAGTGAAGAAGACAGCTTTGCGTTGATTTTGAAGACTAAATGTTGCTAACCTCCATGGGCTGGGAAGGGGGTGGCTCTCAGATCTTTAAAAGGAATGAGGAAACAACAGTGGTGTCTGACTCGTCTTTTTTGCTAATGAGCTATTAGAAGTTGTTTTTGAGCCATACTCTTTGCCCTCATTATAACTGTGTTCCCATAAGCTCTGCCTGTTGTAATGAGGAGAAATCTGGACTGATGCACAGTTTTAATGAGATATAGTGTGGATGTTAAACAGAAAGACTTAACATCTGAAGCAAGACCTCAAAGTGGAGTAACAGAAACAGGTAAAGGATTTACCTCAACAGAGAAACCTGGGTAGGAGAAGAGGAAACAACCATTTTCATGTCATAGGCAGAACAGATAAAACTTGTCCCCCCAAAATCGAATGTGACTTCAAGAGGTGATATCTAGAAGGATGTAATTCACCAAGGAGAAAGGAGGGAAGCTAAAAAGAGATCCAGCAGCTAATGACATCTAAGAGTTGAATGGTAAGAGGAAATGCTCTCTTTCGACAACACCAATGAGGAATGAAACAGCCAGCAGAACATTTCTTTTGTTCTTGTCTCATATCTTTTCATGAAAATTAAAAGGGCAGTTTTCACAGCTGGTGAAGGACTTTTTTTTTTCCCTTTGCTCTGCCATCTGATGCTGTCTCCACTTTGAAAACAGCAAATTTATGCCTGAAGCTGAACGGGTGAAAATTGGACTCTGTTGCCTGTGGGTATTTTGCCGTGAAGAGCAGCAGGATCTGATGAGAGATTTCATCCAGATCAAATCAGAGAATATTCAACAATGTCTCTGTTTTTGCAGGAGACTCTTCTGAGCAGTGAGAGGAAGCCAGGAACCAGGGCTCAGCTGGGTGCACCCTAGGATGCTCAGGACAGTTTGTGCTATAAGGGGGAGAGGACGGGGTAAGACTGTCATTTTTTTTGCCTGCATTCTCTGAAACCAATGTGCCAGAGTGATAGATCTCAAGTCTGAAACCAGAGGGGAGGATTTCTTCACGATGTAACTGTGTTATGTCTCATGATGCTAAGAAGCAGGGGTAAAACCTGTGTGAGTTCTCACCTTCTCAACAAATCTCTGTTTAACAGTGCTCTGCCAGTGCACAATACTGTCCTCTCAGCTTTGTAAGCATCGTGTTTCTCCTAGAAAGATCTGTAGTGAAACATTCACTAAGAGTGACCCCAAAACAGTTCCCATCAAACACCAGGACAGGTCTTTGGTCTTGAGACAAGGGAAATATCCCCACTCTTTTAGGGGTAACTGGGGCTCTTTTCTGAACCTGGATTTACATGAGGGCAGCACTGTTGCTTTGTCCTTGTGCTTTGTAGATGTTCAGAATCATGCCTGATGCTTTGAGCTGTGCATAAGAATATTCATATGGGGAGCACTACAGTGGCCGTGTTCAGAAGATAAGTCTTGCAGCCATAAAGACTTGAGATTTCTGATATTATCTTCAATGAAATTTTAAACACTGCAAATACTGATATGGCTGGCTCAGCATCCCAGCACTGACTGGCTCATTCAAACTCTGGCTATGACTCAAAATGGTTAAGTCCTTATGTGTGTCCCAGAGATTTCTGCCTTAAGATGATCGTGGGCTTCAGAAAATCCCATGTATGGAGGGGTTTATTCCCCAAACCTCCCAAACTGCTCTCATCTCCCTGACTTTACTAAACTGTGGCCAGATTTCCATAGCTTCTCATTAGGAGAGAGGAAGCATGAACATTAAATGCAGGCTGCTTTCTGTGGTACTTGGCCAGCTGCAGCGCTCAGTCCCAGAAACTTGTTGTGGTGCATTTCCCAGCCTCTGTGGCTCCCGGGACTCACTTCTCGCTAAGAATTGCTCTGCTGTGACAGTGCCTCTCATTTTGCAATAGGACAGCCAACATGATGTTTTCACATGAAGAGGGAGTGCGCTGTCCCTTGATGCAGTGTTTGGGAAATCCAGGATTGCTGTGTTTTATTTTTGATCATTAGATGTCAAGGATTCAAAACTACACAGTTCTGAAGGGTTTTGTTATTGCAGATACTGTTGGTTTGGGATGTAAAACCTTGCTCTGCTCTCCTGCACCCCACCTGGAATGAGTTAGAGGAAGCAGACAATGTGAATGTTGCTTTTTACTAATTTTTTCCTCATTAACAGTTATCAGAGCAGCAACTGGCAGAAAGTTGGTGCATACATGCCACAGATTGTGTGAAATAGGGGTGAGTGCTGGCATGTGTAAAATGCATGAAGCGTGGATCAGGCAACTGAACATCAATATGCACATGATCAAGGGATGTATCTGTGTGCACGTGGGTGCCTGAAGTGCCTCTACATTTTTGTGTGCATCTTTTGTTTGTGTGCATGTATATCTCTGTGCACCTGAATGTAGCAGGGAGTCACTTTGACTGTATGAAGAGTCACTTTGAGTATAAGAAAGGGTCACTACTACTGTCTGCAGGAGTAGGTATATCTGTTCAGAGGGAAGTGTGCTTCTGAAGGCCAAGGCTCTGTTTGCATATGGCTGAAGGATTGAAGTGCTGGATGGCTTGTAAAGCCTGCATGTGGCACAGAAGTGAGGCAGGGATAGACCTAAGTCCAATTAAATGGAGGGGCTGTGCAACTGTGCAGCATCAACTGTGTTGTATGACCCAGGCATATGTGACATCCACTGCCGATGGGGCTAAACTGCCCTGGTCCCTGTGAGAAACCCCCTTTAGCAGTGACCTGACCCTCTTTCAGACCTGCTGGGAAGGTATTTGTCAGCTCTTGCAGTGTAGTCTGGATGTTGGTACCCATTCAGCTCTGGAGCATTTCCACTCTTGGCAAGAAGCTGTTAAAAATAAAGGGGTGGCGGGGAGGGGGAATGTATCACCTAATTGATTAGCTCCGTGAATCACGGAGATGCCAGCCTGTCAAAGAGTAAATCACTGAATCTGTCTTTGATGTCTCCTTTGGTCAAGGACACACAAGCCTGCTGCAAATGTTGTCTTTCCTTTAATGTGCTTTCTCTCCTTCTATCTCTCTTTTAGACTTGTACATGTGCATGTGGGGATTTTTTTCCACTGGATGCCTGCAGCTGCTATACCTTGTATTTTGATTCCTTCAGCAATTACTAGCTAAGCCGGGTTCGGTAGGACAGGCCTGCAAAGGAGAGATTACTAAGGAATGGGAAATGCAAGGAGGGGTATCAGAGACCCCTCAAGGGATCTCTCTCCCTCCCACCACAGTGTCGTCACTCACTTTGAAAAATACCTCCCACTGCAAATAATTTTCCTGAAGATAAAGGGGACCTCCAGTTAATCCCATCTTGTGGTAGCATCAGCTGCTGGAGGAGAGGGGAAACGCAAATGGGGGTGGCTGTTGGCAGAAAGATGTGGTCTTTTTGCATTATCTAAAGAGCTGTTGGTTGTTTTTCCCATTTCCAGCATGGCTGGAGATTCACCAGCAGTCATGTAGTGCTGAAAGACTATAATAAAAAGCTAAGTGATGATGCAGCTTTTGTGATGGAATTTCAGCACTCCCAACAGGAGCTGAGGCCAGAAGCTGCCTGCAAAATAAAAGTGCTATTCAGACAAAACAGAACAAGTTAACCAAATTCCTCTGAATTTCAAGTCTGAGCTAGTTCCAAAGCTTTGGAAAGGCACATCTGATCTTGCTGCCAATACATACCGCATCTCCTATCACGTGCCATCTCGGATGGAAGACTACTCCCCAGGAATGAACTGCTTTTCCTTGGTTTCTTGCCAATGCCACCTGTCCAGCTCTGTCTAGGTAAAGCAACACAACGATAGCGAACATTGGCTCAGACAGCAAGTCGGATCTGGGCCAGGCTGGGAGATGGCCTGTTAGTAGCTGTCGTTTGCTTGGCTGGGTTGGTTGTGTGGTGCTGGGACAGGGTTCAGCAGCCGAAGGCTTCTGCCAAGATTTTCTGCATGACAGCACCCTCCTTACTGCAGTCTGTGGCTGGACTGATCTTCTTCCTGTGCTTCCCAAGAGCAGGCCTGTAAAGGAAAGGCATTCTGACATTTCCAGGCTGTTCTCCTTGGAGGTCCCTGAAAACACAAGCTGCTCCCTGTCCCAGTGCATGCAGCCTGTGCGTTAACAACAGAGAGGTACTGGCCACACAGGAGGAGAGAACGGGGCCCTGATGCTGTCTTCCTTCCTCAGAAGGTGGTGTGACTCTAGAAGTTCTGATGGGAGACTCGCAAGCAGAGGATGGCGCTCCCAGAACATGCCTTGCTGTTGTTCTCTCGCACTCCACTTCCCTGAAAAGCAGATCAGGGAATGTCATCACTCAACAGGACAAGCCCCAAGTGTCAAAACAAATCATAGAAAGTGCTCAGGTACTAGTGAAGAAGGGTGAGATGGAAAGATGCTTTATGCTAAATGCCCTAAAATGCATGGTCTAGTTTGTATTTCAAGCCACTATAATTGGCTGTTTCTTTCAGGCTGAGCTTATAGCCACAAATGTTCCTCACATAAGACTTTCCAAATTGCAGCCAAGTCAGCCCATCAGCTAGTCTCTGGTAAGGTGTCTGGATGGAGATTTGAGTCAAAGGTAACATTTCTCATCTTTGAAACAATTACTGCAGCGTTTTTTCTGAAGCACCTTTCATTTGCCAACAGCTTTCTTGAACTGTGAAGACCAGTGCAGGGCACAGCTTTCCAGTGTGGATAACTGCCTGTAGTTAATACGAGCTCACTCTTCCTACTCTTCCTTCTCTCATCTTCAGCCCGTTACCCTAGAGGACACTGAACACATGTTCCAGTCTGAAATCACCCATGAACATGTGTTCCTGGGGGTCAGTGCTTTCCAAGACACCTAGAAATATAAGTCCTTGGAGGTTACACAAGGAATCACTCTGAGTGATCTCCTTTTCCTTCACTGTCTCCATTTTGCACTATGTCAGGTTTGAATCCACTTCGCCCATGCCACGCTTACCCTCATTGTTCTAAATTCCTCCTCAAAATGACAGTCAGTATCTATTCAAATGCTTCATACAGCAATCTTGTTATCATTATCAACCAAACGTGTAATTTTCTCCTCCTCTCCCCAAAAGTATATGATCTTAGTTGATTAGATTCTATTTCTATAAAACAAGCCATAGTATGAGGTACAATAAAAATACAGAGAAAGGTGATGAGGCATCTTATTTCCACCTCCGAGTTCTGACTGGCTTTCCAGATATTCAAGATATTAAGCCATCATTAAGAATATGCATGTTAATCCCTCTTAAAATCTTATCTGCCAAAGCAGAGGTGACCACTGGTGGCTTTTGAAGGGCATAATACTGTTGAATTTAACAGGGATATAATTTGCTGTGATTTCCATGTGTATCTTTAGTGAGAACCCCCTGACAGGGTGCTAATGGCTGGATTCATCTACTGGAGAAGAAGTGATTATTAGAAATGTAGAGATGATGGTTTAACATTATGGTGTATGTGTAAGTTCTTTATTTTGGACTTGAGATCTTAAAGATCCTCTCAAAGGTAATCAATGGCACTTTAGTACCCTTTGAAGCTTTTATTCACAACACTTGCATGGTACTTTGTGCCACATTGACTTTACTATTTTCCTCCAATTTTAAACAAAATGACTCCAGACCTGCATTTAAGATGCTGTAAATGTGCTGATCTGTCAGCCTCATTCATGCAGTACATCAGGGTCTCCCTTTTTGCAGTAAAATCTGGGGTCATCATTACATTTTCCTTGCTCCAGGACATCAATGGACTAATTGTTTAACTCTTGCTTGCCATTAATGTTTGCCATTCTGGGAATTGATACGCCACACCATAAAAGAACACAACAGGACTGGCATTGACCTACCAGAGAGGAACAGTGTCTGAAAGTAAAATTGATGTAACAGTAAAGTAAACTGGACTCCAAGGCTCTGAAGGGCAATATTGTATATGCTAAGTGAATCAGGGCTGGATGTTCAAACAGCTTCTTTAAAAATGCAAAAGCAATTTCCTAATTTTAAGTCTGCACATATATTTAGGGGTTGATTTGGGACCTTAAACAGGCTCCTCTTTTTTTTTTTTTTAAACTGCAACTTTGATCTCACACAGCCATGTGAGCTAATCAGTGTCAGAAACAGCTCCATTGGTCAGCCTGTAATATTCTTCGTGAGAGGGAAGAGCCATCACAAACTACCTGTAAGAGATATTAGTTACATTCCTTGGTGTAATACTGGAGGCACCCAGCTGTAATGTTGGTGAAAATGGTGTGAAAGCCAATTTAGAACAGAATAAAATAGCTATGTGCAAGGTCTTTGAAGAAGGGACTGCAAATGTGCAACATGAAACAGGGAAATTGTTTTAGCTTCCTTATAACTTTAAGCCATATTTCTCTGCTATCATTGCTATCACAGCAGTAAGAACATTGCAAAACCTGACAGAAGGAGCTGAGAAGGCTTCTTATACCACAACACCTAAAGACTCACTTTTCATAATCCCTAAACTCCACAGTACCCCAAGAAACCCCACCACCCTTTGGCCTCTGTCCCAGAATCCACCATTCAGGTTTTTGCCATTCACCTCTCCTATCCCACTCTGCAATGCTTGGTAACCCCTTGCTTTTCTGTTGATTTCTCTACGTGGAAAAAGTCAAAGGCATTTATATCTTATGGATATAAATTGGCAAACTATATCTTTAAAAATATATCAAAAAGTATAATTTATTCATCTGCCTGGGAGATGCCATGAATTTCTCATTCCTCCGTATCTTATATTCAGCCAAGCTCTTCCCTGCAGCTGGTACTGTGCAGGCAGTTTTCCTTGCAGCTCAAAAGGTTGGAGTCAACCTCACTTCAGAGGAAAGCTTCTTCCCAAGCACAGCCTCATGACCCACCTGCAGGGAAGACCACGAAGAGTTCAGGGATCAGTGCCCCGAAGTCACGCACTGGCTACACTGGCTGGACTTGGCTATATCGTTCGCTCCAACTGGGAGCACTAAAAGTTTGGCATGAGGCATGAAATATTTAACCAGGCTGCCACTATGTAAAAATGATAGAGTGTGCCCGAGCAGAACATCTGTCAGTGAGGTGGCAGCTGGCAGAGCCCGGCAAAGATTTTCTGGAGAGAAATGGGGCATGGCTTCCTAATAGAGAGTGCGATGCTGAGATGCGTGGGAGGGTGAGGGCAGCATGTGTGAGTGAGCATGTTGCTCGCTCGTTGAAGAGGCAGAAGAACAAGTGCCCCGAGGAACCTCATTTGGAAGGGCAGACATGAGTGCTGCCGTGTGAGAGAGGAGATACGGATGAGTGCAGGAGCATGTGTGCTCAGCAGGGTGATTCCTCATGGCAAAAGCAATGGTCTCTGATTATCCGCAGGCTCTTGGCCACCCTGGCTCTGTCTGTGAAGCGCCACCCAGACTTCCTTCCTTGAAGATTTTTTTTGCATGTGCTGGGGTCTATCTCCAGACCTTTTAACAAGGGGAAACCTGGAGCAAGCTGATGGCTTCACCATGGGCTCAAGCTCTTGTCTTGGTGGTCTCATTGCAGATGGGGCTGAGCATCCCAGTCCACAGGCAGGTATCAGGACCTGGCTCAGCAGAAGGCAAGAGCTTTGAGTCCAAATATCATCCAGCATGGTATGGGGAGAGGTGGGTCTGTTGCTGCTCTCCTTTCTGTATTCCTGCTGCTTTCAAAGAAGCTACATTTGACCTTCCCCATGAGCAGATTTTGGGTGTCCCGTCACTGGCTTGCTCATCATTCCCCCCAAGAGCACACTTTTCCCAAAACTGAGGTCACAGTAGGATTTCCATGGGAAGGGATATTAGCAAGCACTTGTGCTCAGGAGGGCATTATGGAGCCCTGGGAGCTCCCCCAATGGCACAAGGAGGTAAGGATGGAGGATGGAGGATGGACAGGTACTGGAGGGAAGCGAACAAGGAGGGGCTGAAACCAGCTGTGAGAGGGAGCAGACTTGTGGATACTGAGGAGGGATGTTTGGAGAGAGAGCTTCAGGGATGGTCTGTGGAAGTAAGCCTGGTTGCAAAAGCTCTTTGCAAGTACAACAGGGGTTCAGTTCACCATGTCAATGCTTTAGCTCCGTACCAGGGTAAATCCTTACATGCCCACACATGTACCCACATCCCCTACTTTCTTTCAGCAGGTAACGCAAAAGTTAAGAAATGCAGTAATTAATTTCTCCATCGTTACCACTGCCATCCTGCAGATACTTCTGCTGGCAGTGCAGTGCTGGCAATTTAGCAGTACTCCGAAAGCAAGTATTTCCACTTTTTGCACTAAGGTAGAGATTGCCAGACACTGGGAGTTTTATCCATGATGCAGGGCACTAGAAAGGGTTAATCAGCCAGGGGTACATATTGTTTAGGAGCATGAGTGTGGGAGTGAGACAATAAGAGAACAGAGTTGGACTCAACTTCTTTGCATTCTCCCCCACGCTCCTTTTGGAGGGTGTTTCAGGGACAGGCTGTGAGGAATGCACACTATCTAATCTGCATGTATAATGTAAATATGCACATTTTTATTTGCTCTCTCCATCTGCAGGGAACTTGCTGGCATCAGAACAGCCATGTGGTCTCCCAGCAAACTTTCCTTGTAAAAGAGGAGACTTAGCAAGGCTGCTTGCTCTCTGCTTCATGTGCATACTGTGCAAACGGGTGCACAAAGTTCACCCTACTCACACCTCGACGTGTTTGCTCTTTGGTTTCAGAATCTTGGAAAAAAAAACACTGGACTTGGCTTCTTACAGGGAGCTGGTGCGTTGACTGAGCTGGAAAATCACTGTGGAGGGAAGGAAGAGAAGAAATTGCACTTGGCCAACCTTAAATGATCATTTAAACCAATTTCTCTAGCAAACCAGAAAGTTAAAAAATAATTAATATTTAGGATAGGACAAATAATTTTCATCTTTTGGAACAGACAAAATTAAATGGAGGCAAATTCAAGAATGCTAAGCTTTTCAGCATGAGGAAATCAAAATGTTTCATCTGAGTTGTCAAAATAAAACATTTAGGCCGTGTGTTTTGCAGGTTTTTTCCCTGTTTGCATTTGAAGCAAGTTGAGTAATTTGCAGATTGACTAAAGCAGCCTGATTCTGCATTTTTGCCTAAAAAAAAAGTAATTTCCGCCAAGAGCTGTTTCCCAGCTCTATTGTGGCCTTCTGAACAATGCTCATTACACCGGCTGGGGAGCAGCAGCAGCAGCTGGAGCCGCTTGCCCTGCCATCAATAGCTTGCAGCGCTTGAAGTCCTGGCTGCCCTATATCTCCTGACTGGATGAAATATCTGACTTTGCTCTGCAAAATGTTTTGAACCCAGGTCACTTCAAATCAGGGAGAGGTGTGCTGTGCAGAAAGGAAGGGTGCAAAAGCATAGAAGATTGCACAAAGTCACCAGGTTCTCGTGATAAGTTCCTTCATAATGTCTTTCAAGAGCATAGATATGCCTTTCCATGTTTTTGTTTTTTTTTTTTAAAGGCATGACCGACTCAGAAGGATTTTTAATCTATTTTCCTTATTGTTCCCCACCATGCATGTGTATTTGTGTGAGGTTTTTGTGTGTATGTGATTGTGACAGTATAAATATTAATAGCACAAGGGTGAGAATACATGTGGCCCTCAAATGAGGTTATATAAACACACAGCTGCTGCGCTATTTGTAAATTTATAAAGACACATTTCCATCAAGAGTGTGAAAGTCAAATAAGCGTGCAGGCAGAGAGAGCACATATGCTTCATAAACTGCACAAGAAGCTATAGGAATTACACGGTGCTACTTAAATCCCGATCCCACTGAGGTCAACTGGAGCTGTGTCACTGACTTCGCTGGGATCAGGACTTGGCACAAGGCACTTAACTGTGATTTCCCTGGATAAAGCAGATCAAGCTACTGGAGAAACAAAGGTCACACTCCTATCACAGTAGCAAAAGCGCTGATCCCTTGTGGCTTGCTGACATCTGAGCCTGATGGGGACGATGCAGCAGCATAACACCCCACAGAAAACAGCCTCCACGCTTGCCCCCTGCAGACGCTGCTGTTGGGAAAACAGGATCTGGATAGGGCTATGTACAAGCAGCAAAGCAGCTCTGCATTTGCCTCCCTGCATTCCCCTACACACTGAGCTCTGCTAGAGAGGGGCAGTGGTGCTGCATCAGCCAGACCAGCAAAAGAGCATCGCTTGTGTGTTTGAAAGGGTGATATGTTGACAATGTGCAGGCCAGATCTGTGGACTGCCACACAGTCCCATATGTGTGGCTTTAGCAGCTGCTTGCACTCACAGTTTCCCCAGGGAGCTTTTGTAGTCACTGTCAGACTACATTCTGGATGACAGGAGTTGATGGGTCTAAGGTTTCAAGCCATGGACAAGGTGGAGCATGAAAGGAGATGAGTCAGAGGCAGAAAGGTTTCAGGCACAAACATAAATTGTTTGGCCAGTGAAATGGGTTAAAAAATTTTAAAAACCTCATTTTCTGTAACTCTTAAATTCTGAGGTGCAACATTACATTTTTCCTACAGCAGAAGATGCTACTCAAACCCCAACAGCAAGTCTGGGATCATTATTTGGGCTCACAGAATTACCTTGGTCATGAAAGCAGCCTTTGAGTCAGGGGCATCTTCCTAAGAGGCTATTCTCAGCCTGCTGCAAAGGAGCAAGCCTATGCCCAACTCAGATAAAGGCTCAGGCATATGGATATTTGTTTGAACCTTCTCTACATTCTGTATCCCTCCATGTTTGGTAGAAGTGTCCAAGAAGGAGCTCATGAGAAACTATTCCATAGCCTTCCTGAGGCAGCCTACCTCATAGGAACGGTGTAAAAACCTGCTGGGTTTTTTTTAGTTATTGGAGGGTCACTGATGCTTTAATAATTGGGCCAAAATGTAGTCACCCAACACTGTGGGGACATGCTTCATGGGCAACAAAGGCCAGGATTCCTCCTTTCTATCTTCTTCACTAAGGCGTCTGAGTTGGCATAAAATTGGCCCAGAATCCCTGTGTACCCAGTGGAGAAAAACAGGCATGTCCGGATGGCTATTCGGACCTTAGGGAAGTGGATTGAATCCAAGCTTCATTATGCCTTTGATCAGGAAAACTTATCTTCTAATGGTCTAACTTTGTCCTCAGTGGAGGGCATCCGTCTGGGGGAGGTTTTATGCAACAGGTTGGATTGTAAATGCACACTAGAGTGCACTACACACTCACCTCCTTCTGCAGACAAGACCTTATACTAAGATGAGAATAAGAGCTTTTCAGGTAATTGAATTTTTGGTTCACTAGCAAGAACCCTTCTTTTTTGTGTTGTTTTTGACCTGTTATTTTTAAGTCAAAAGTAAAGGGAAAAAAAAAAGCACCTTGGTTTGAGCAAAAACATTTCTTTTGTCCCTTTATAAGAGGTAACAGCTGGGTTTTGAGCATACCTTTCAAAATAAAATGGAAGGCAATTTCTAACCAAACTAAATTTACAAGGAAAGATCAAAATATTTTGTTTGAACGTGGCAAAATGAAACATTTAAATTCCAATAAAAATTCAATGTCAAAATGAAGTTTCTAAATTCCCCCTCCAGCCTCTGGGAAGGATTCAGTGAAGCAAATATAAATTTAGAAAAAGTTGCTGTTACCAAATCTGCATTGCCCACTGAAAGAAAATAATCCCAAAATGTCTTTCTGATCTAAAAATGATTCCACAAATGGAAGAGATCAGGCAGCTGTTTCTTGGACACAGAGCAGAGCTGTTTTAGCTAAAGTTTCAGCAAGTCATCCCTGGGCTCTACAGTAATGTCTCTGTTCAGTGATCATGAATCCCTTGTAATTTGGTACATAAAATAGTCCTGCTAGTGCCATCATAGACAGAAGATAGTCACCTCATCCAGACTGCAGTATGAGAGCAACCTGGGCTTGATTTATCATACCTTTCTTTAAGTTATTTGTATTTATTCCAACCAGCAGACTGGCTTTTGCTATATTTAGTTTCAGTCTGGGGAGAAGGGCCTGGAGGGAGTGATACAAATTTTATGGGAGTGTATTGTATTTTATCCTAGGTGTTTCTTCTTCATTCAAAATATGAATGAAAGAAAAAGGGTGGGGGGAAATAGTGGTTTCCCAGACTAGTACAATTCTGCCAATGGAGGAGCCACATGGATTTTGCAGAGGAGGACTAGAGATGAGTCAGGCAGCCATGGCAGATGTTGATCTCCCAGTCTGCAGGGCGGAGGGACCACCACTGGTCATCGATCAGCATCAAAACTTTTTCGGGGTGTGTAACACATTGGCAGGTGGGTATTGCTGAGAAAAACCTGGAGATGGAGATTCCAATGGACCTATGGGCACACAGAGGAAAAAAGCCAGTCTCTCAGTATCCTCTAACTCATGCATCATTGCCTCACATTGCCTTGCCTGGGTTGGGATTTGAGTGCCCGTGGAGGGAAGGAGCTGCTGCCTAATCTGAGACGGCTGATCTGCAGGTGATTGAGCAACACCAGCAGAACGGCTTTTCTCAGCTGCCTCATCGTCCTCAGCACCGTTCTTCAGACGTGTACTTAGCTCAGCGGGATGGCCTGGCCTGATGCGCCTGCTCCATCATTATCCAGACAGGGATTTGGAAAGCTACTTGAAATGCCTGTGATTGTGCATGCATTAGGTGGCAATTTGCTGGCTGGAGCCCGGCGTTGCCATCAGCAGGAGAGCAGACCAGAAGAGATGGCAGCTCACCTGGGGCAGGCGAAGGGGGTGTGTGTGTGGGTGTGTGTGCTCCTCCTTTCCCTTCTCGCTGTCTTTCCCTGGGTTTCTGCCTTCCGCCGGGTCACTAAACTCTTCCCTCTAGTCCTCTCCAAATAAATTTAATAGAGGAGATAATTTATCTTCTTGTGGATGAACTCAAGAACTTCAGAGATTGAAATCTTTGCCTAGTTTTAGATGTGTAAACATCTGAAATACTTTTTTAGCCATGAGGTCAGGGATATAAAGGGAACTGTGTGGTACCACTGGTGAAGTTATGCTGGACTTCCATCATTGCACTGAATACATTGCACTGATTTTTCCTCCCCTATGCAGTCTGCAGGGGAGTGTTTGTACATGGGGCCATCAGGCTGGCAGCTTCCACCAGCTTTGCTTAGCTGATGCGTGAGTGATGGGCTGTGCTTGGATTTGGTGCTGGTGTGAGCTGTGGCCTGACCTTAGTGCCACTGTTCAGACAAGAATCCCCTCTGATTTTTTCCAGGCGTGCTCTGTATAGACTAATCAAAGGGCCCAGGCTGATGTCCCTCTGATGCATTTACTTTTCACATTGATTTTCCTCTCCTGTCGCAGACGGAGCTGCCAAGCATCCAGGCTGTATGACTGCATATTCCCCACATCCCTTCACGACAGATATTAGTCTGCTCAGCTGCATTTCACACTGATTTCCTTCAGTAAGCACTGGGCTGGAGCACAAGGGAAGATGAAAGGAGGCATCGCACAAAGTCAGTCACGACCCCTGGAAGCAGAAGGGGTTCAGCAGGGATGGGGCTGTGGCTCCCCCAAGACTGTATCCTGGGACAGGCTGGGAGTGACATGTGAGAGGTAGATATGGGTACAAGCACTCAGCCTGATGAATCACATGAAAGATGCCATCCTCAGCAGGGTCCTCAGTGGATCATTTGGGGAAGGAAAAGTGTTTTCCCCAAAGGGCAACTTATGTTGGTGTTACAGAAAGTTACTGATAGCTGAGAAAATTGGTAAATCCTCCAAATGAACAAGAGTGTTTGGGAATTCCCCTAGGAAAACTGCATAGGATAAAAGAATTCGCTAATTTTTACACACCAGGTTATTTTTTTTTTTGCTCCAATTATATCCTTCCAGCAAAATAAACTGTTTCTCATCCCCTCCCTGATAAGTGAGCAATGGAGTAATTACCTGAAATATTGCACTTGAATAGGGAAGCCACCAACATTATTAAAGCTACGACAAACTATAGGGTACTGCTGACTCCCACTGTTCTCCCTGCAATATTTTTCTATTGTGTAATTCCAGATCTATGACACCTGCTATTCTCTGTCCCTTTGAAATAACAATGTCTGTCTTTATACATCACTTTTCCACCACAGATCTCAAAGTACTTCACAAAGGCATGTATCATTATTATTATTTTACAGATGAGAAGTCCGGACACAGGGAGGTTAACTGTCATTGGACTATTCTACATTTATTCTTCTACCAACAGATCATCCATCTATGATGCAGGTCAAATTTCTCTCTTTCATTCCTGGATCACTCTCTCTTCCCTGTTCATCCCAATAGAATCCAAAAGCTTACGCAGAGGTTTAAATTTATGTGGAGTTATTGACACTGTGTTCTGCTCTTTGTCTCTTTGTGGTTCCTGGAAATTCTGCTATTTCTGCCTGCTTTAGAAAGAGCTGAGATAATTTCTTTTTCTATGAGCACAGATTACAAAACCAGATCTGGTTCATGTATCTCCCAAACTCTGAAGGAGCTTGACTGTGGGAATCCAGTTAAGACTGTTTGCAGGATAAAGGATAATTACAATATTCATTATTTTAGACTCAGGTTTCCACTCCAGTGTTGCACCCGGCTTCATAGGGTGAAATGCTGGTGTCTCTTTATATTGGAGCCTTGTTGGCCCATTTCTGCTCAACAGTGCTTATGGTTAGGTTTAAAAATTCAGAGGAACTGTATTTTAGAAAGTAGCCTGTGCCTGACCTTTTTCACCCAGCATCAACTGTGTTGAGGAGAGAAAATGAAGCTTTGCCTTTGAATGATAAACTGTTTAAAAATAGGGCTTATAATGGCAGCACTGACAGACTTTCATTTATAGCAGCTTCAGTAGGATGAGGATAGTATATTTCATGGGACAGAAAAGAGCGACAAAAGAAAAAAGAAAAAGAAAAAACCAACATTTATCTCTGAGGTGTTCCGTCAGCAAAACCAATTACTGGTCCTGTTCCCTGAAAGATGTGGAGTGGCTGGCAAAATATCAAACAATGGTGTAGAAGATGCTTTTGACACACCTGAATTTTCCTTTGGGACTTGGATAGGACACCAAAGACAGAACAGATGAACGGATATAATTCAGTTGGTCTCAGTAGATTTGCAGATGCTTATTTGTGCCAGAGCCTTCACCCTCTGAAACCCTCTTCTGTTAGTGTGATGTACACTTTGGTGGAAGAAGAGTAAACTCAGAACATCCTCATCAGAAAATTATTATATATCAGAAAATATCAGAAAATCAGAAAACTATTAAAACAGCTGCACAGGGGCCAGGGTCTAAAAAAAGAGCATAAGAATAGGGCAAAAGATTTATAAGGCTTTCTTTACATCTTTCTGAATTCCTGATAGTTTTGGTCCTTCATTGTTCTAGTTCTCCTGTTGCGCTCCCCGTGCACAGATACTTCTAAGTGCATATCATGGTGCTGTACGGACATGTGCATCTAAATCTTGAATCCGAACAATGAACAACATTGTGTAGGGTCCCTGCAAACCAAGGTCAAAGCCACTTGGATCACAAATAGAGATGACTCCACAAAGGCTTTAGAGTAAATTCTTAAGGAGAGAATAATTAGAGACATGGAAGTAAACGTGAAATGGGATAAAATGTTAGATAGGTTTACCAAAGACACGGAGAGTGCCAGACTAACTCGATATCCTTCTTTGATAAGATAATTGATTTTCTAAACAAAGGAAATGCAGTAGATCTAATCTATCTGGATTTCAGTAAAGCATTCGATACGGTGCTGCATGAGAAATTATTAGTTTTGTTGGCAAATATGGGGTTTAGCACAGGAACTGTAATGCAAACAAGGAAAGAGCTGAAGGGGAAACAACAATAGTTTTAAAGGGAGAAGTATCAGGTGGAAAGAAGGGTAGTAATGGGAGTCCTAAAGGGGCTTCCTGGACTATAATCTGGTTTAAACTTTCATGGATGCTCTGTGTACAAAAAGTATATGTAACACCTTTCTGTGCGTACAAACCTGGAAAACATTGGAAATGGGAAGAAGGGTTGGACTGTCGTAAGAAAAGTTAGATGATTTTGAGTGTTGGAATAACAGAAACAGAATGGGATCTACTAGTATAGACCGCTATGACATGTATTTAGATAACAGTAGCCATATTTTTTACTATGATTTTTTACTATGATCTGGGAATCTGTCACTTGGAAATGACATAAAAGGAGAAAAATGTAGCTGTAACAATTGATGCCAAGGTAGCTATGACCCACCAATGTGACATCACCATTAAAAAGGTCAGTATTGGGCTTGAGTATAGCAGCTGGTGTAAGTCTAATTGAAACAGAAAAGTACCGATGCTATTGTCCAAGGTCAGGTCTTCCGATCTGGTGACAGATGGTCAAGAGGGGTGGATTCAAACTGGAGCAGTTGTGAAGCAGGACAATGTAACAGAGAGTTGGTAGCTAGTCCTACCAGAAAAATTAGGAAGGCCTGCCTTGTACAGCCTAAAAAATTGAAGACATAAATAGTTGTAGTCCCGTAAACACCAGGAGAGGGCAAAAGTACTTTAACCCAGGCTGGTACAAGAAGGTACCTGTTGGTAAAAGGTATTCACACCCTCATTTGGCTTAGATTTCAGAGGAAGATGTCATTCTACCAGAATACCGAACTTCTGTTAGGAGAAATGGTTTTTAAAAAGCCTGCTAATTTAAAGATGGGAAGGGATTGGTTGTGACTGAGCCAAGTTTCTCAGGTAGGGAGACTTCAACAGCACATACCCAAAATGTTCAATCTCTAGCACTGTTTTTTAGTCCCTTTTTAATCAGCACAGAGAAATGAAATCATAAAGCAGTATGAATAAGGAAACAAACAGCCAGTCTCCTGGTTATATGTTCTATCAGTCCCCTGCTGGTGCCTTGGCTTAGAATTATTTGTGTTCATTCTCAGTGTCTCATATTTTACCAGTTCAAGTCGATTTCTAGCACATATTTTTGCATTGCAGTTAGGTACATTGAGCTCAGACTGAAATACAATATTCACAACTCCCCGATAGCTGTGAGATTCCCTTTAATATGGATTCCAGAGGTAAGTCCTGCACCCCAATGACAGGGACATATTATTCACCTTTTAAAATGACCTTGCCTTTCATCCAGACCTCCGTGGTCAATCTAAATCGTGTTGCTCCAATAAAATGTAGTTAGCTGATGAGGTCAGAGACATTATTTTTTCTTCCCTAGGCATAGCCTGCAGTCTCAGTTTGTAGTGGGTTAGTTGGCACTGATAGAGTGATCTTTGCATTGGAAAAACAGATTGATATGATGGGCATGAACAGTTTAGCAGGCTGGAGGCAGGGAAGCAGGAGTTTACAAACAAATTGGTTTAAGTACAGATTGTTTTGTTTCTGAGAACAGCAGCAGGGTGCTCCGAAGTTGCATGCTGCTGCAGCTGTTTAGCCTTTAGTTGAAGAAGAAAAAAAAAAAAGACAAGGCAAAGGAATAATCTTTGAATAGCAACAAAATATTTCAAAATAGGTTAAAAAACTTTAAAGGGCATCTTTTTGAGTATGGTAGGGGACAAGAGGTGAGATTGGCATCAGCAAGATAAATAGGGATGACTATATAGAGCAGACTCAGAGAACCTACTCTCTATACTAATCCATAAAACATCTATTCAACACCCTGTACTAGGAATCCATTTAATAGATACGAGGATAACGCAGAACGAGTGGTGTAAATGCAAAAATAGAGTAAAACCAAGTAGATTTAAATCAGGATGGTCTGCTGTGAGTTTACAAACAGCAATACTGTGACAGGGATTACACACTGCACAGCCCTGTAGGGCTCTGTCCCTGCTATATACATGAACAGATCAAGACACTGCTGCAATGTCAACACAGCTGCATTTTGGAGCAACTTCAGCTTTTCATCAGGGAAGGCGTAAACTTCTCCACTTAGAGTCCCTGCTATTATGAACTTAGAAGTCATTTAAAGATTAGCTGAGATGTTATTTCTATCAAGCACTCTTTAAGCTTGGCTATTAGCAGCAAATTGGCTGTGGACAGTGTCAGGACACCTTTCATTCTAAAAGACAGCTTGCAGGTGAAGGAGTACCTGAACCAGAGGCAATATCCTTATATTTAATAATCCCTTACAGGATTTTCTCTCTTTATTTACCCAGCCACTTTTTGAACCCATATAAAGATTTAGCATCCACAACATCTCACGCCAAGGAGTTCAACAATGTATTGTGGGCAGACTAATCTCCTGAGGTATGTTTTGAACTTGCCATCAACTAAATTTATTTGATAACCCCTCGTTCTCTTATTGAAAGAGCCAATGCATGATAATCCCCTGATTATATTTTCCACAGTGTAATAAGAGCAGAAGGAAACCATCTCCTTGTGTGTCCGTAAGTATCTAATTTTGACCACGATAGACTCTGGCTTTGAGGGCATATCAGGGGGTCACAAATATCCTTTTGCTGCACAGCTGGAACAATGGGATGGCAGAAATTAGGAAATCTCAAAGACCTTGTATTTTCTGCTTTCCCCCCCCCCTTCCCACCATTTACCAGACTTGTTTTGAGACTGATCTGTCCTACAATGCCAATGTAACTTGCCAGTGTTTCTTCATGTCAGGGCTATTTTTGACCACACTGGCTGAAGCTCCCGTTATATAGGGAACCAGGTATATGCACAAGAAATCTATATTTTTTAGCTTGAGATGATAATAATGGGAGCTTAAGTTTCACTGATTTGTTGACAATGTCATAACCTGCCTATGAATAGCAGCACGGCATAGTCATAGAAGCACAGCTAATTGAAGTCCATTTTGGTGAAACTACAAGGGAATTTGGCCTCTTGTTTAACAGCATTCACTTAATTTACTATGTTCCAAAGTAAGGATCAATAAACAAACAAACAAAAAAAAACTTTTGAGTTTATTCAGCAGAGAAAGACTTATGACATGAAGGATAATGTCTCCCTATTTTATAATACCTTTGGCAATAATATATTGAAATTGTTATGAAGCCATGATCATATCAGAGACACTGAGCAAAGAAACAACCACAACAAAACTCAATTTTACATATATACCTCCACATGAGAGACAAATCAATCCATTCTCATAAATAATATACAAAATCCCTTGAATAGCTCAAAATTCAATACACTTATTAGAATGTCACTAGAGCCCTGGGAACCATGTGCATAAAAACATAGGTGGAAAGAATGATCCAAGCTCCATCATTTCAAAATTTCCTAGATAAGAAGCGGTCATTAAAGATCCCATCGGATTTTATTGGAGGGAAGGGATTTAACATACTACAGGGCCCCCATTCTTTGCTCTCATGCTGGTCAGCTCTGTTTGTTGAGAGGTTAGGAAGTTTTATGCAAGGCAGATGAAATTGGATGAGGATGTGGGCAAGACTGTGGATTAGACATATGATTTATGGGGCTGTTTGGGCAAAACAAATAGCAAATCTTTTGTAGCCATTTATAATATCATTTTTCACTGGTTTGGATAACCTTTGTACCCTAGAAAGGTCATATATATAGATATTTTTCTAAACATAAGGCCCTCCTTTTTGTCTTTCTGTCTCTCAAGTGTGCTTATATCCTGGTGCCCCAATATGAAAGTGCTACAAATCGAGTTCTGAGTGTAAAATTAAGTTGGTTTATGCAAACAAAGGCTGCTGAAATATCAGATCTTTTACTGGTCATATCTGGAGGACTGTAAATACAAAATGGGTTAAATGAAGATCACACATGGTGCTGTTCCAAGGCAGAGCTGTTTCATATTTTTTAACTTCACCAGACTTGTCTGTGCAGAATTAGTATCTATCATGCATGCAAGAGATACACCTGTTCCAATTGCTTTCTCAAAGGCTGACTCTGGTCTCAAACTGATAAAAATCCTCACCTTTTGGAGGAAGGACTCCACTGAGGATGCTGGAGACACACAGGTATTACATGAGGCTAGCAGGCCAGCTTTAGTGTGCTCATCCCCACTCTGTAGGTCACCATCTCTCATCCTAAATCTGTATCCAGAGCATGGAAGAATAAGTGTCTCTTGGAACAAATATTATTATCACTGTAACAGAGATCTCTAAACTGAGCCTTAGAGCTGTTGTAACTTCATTCCTTAAAGAACTGGTGCACCAGAGTTTTGCTTCTAGGTTCTTGTGCAATCCTGATCTGATCCTGCTTTGAGCATGGGCATTTCACAGCAGAGTTTTGTTGTGGATTGGGTTGTTTCTCACTTTGCTAGTAAAAATCTCCAAGGGTAGTAACACATTTGTACCCTGATACCAAGCAGTATGAAAAAATCCACGCAGGGTGCAGGATACATCCCTGTGTCCTCAAAACCCTTCATGTGCGTTATGCCTCCAAAAATCTGTCATTTGTTGATAGTCTGGTAATCTTGAGTCCAGAGACTGCCAAATTCTCTTGTTTCTTCTTTCTTCCTCACACCCCATCCCTGGTGGCTCAATCGACACTAGGCCAACTTGCTGTCCAACCAAGGCTGCCTCTGGAGTGAGCTTCCGCCTTTCCTCCCCTAAACCTTCTCCAACACTACCTCCTCTCTTGCACAGGTGGAGGAGACTGAAGGTGTCAACCAGCCCCACACCAAACACAGAACTTATGGTGGAGATGAGAGAGCCACCAAATTGATGGATTATTTTATGAATTGTACTGTGTGTTTTTTAAATAAACTCAGGGAAAATGACATCTTATGCTGAGCATATGACTACCATAATAGTTTGTCTCATAACAAGATTGTTAGCCAGAAGGGAGAGAAAAATTATTGTTTTTTATATGTGTAACTAACCATGCCCGGACAGAAGGTACATTTGGCATAATTCAAAACACTGATGTATCTCAGTGAAAGCTCCCCTTCAAGGCTGTGGGAATACCCCACTTGCTGCAGTTTGGGGAGCTGGACAAACCCTGAATGTTGTGCACAGAAGTTAGAGTAATGGGTGAATTACTTGAATAGTTTAGGCACAGATAAGCTTGTCTTGACAATAACAAGCATGTCAGGAGCTCAGATTCTGCATCCTGGAGATGCTAAAGCAAATGATGTGATTCCTGCTAAGTAGCTACCTTGGGGAGAATTGTCTTATTTTTATTATTTTTAAATAGAAAGCTGTTAAATATATATTCAAGAGGACTGAGTAGAGCTAATGCATCAGGAGCACTGAATGCTGATTCTTCATCATAACAAAACCACTGGTATGAATGAGGGAAGGAACAAACCACACCAGCGTAACTGGACAGCCTATCTTGGTGGTTCACTTCTATGCTTTGGATTAGAGTTCCTCCTATCTTCATAGCCCATTTAACCAAGTCCAAGTGCTTCCTTTCACTGCCTGCCATCCTAATCTATGTAAACCAGCTCAGTCAGGCATTTTTCATTGAATTAATACATATTAATGGGCAGTAATACATTTGTACTCTTGCATACATTTTCTTGAAGTACAATTTTCCATCTAAAGCATTTTATTCACGTTGCCGCATGGTAACTGCATCCACAATAATATCTTTAGTGATTATTCATTACAGGAATAATACAGCTGTGCCAAACACTGTATTTTAGTGGCTTTATTTTTTTTTAAACAGATTATATTTGTAGACTAATCGTATTATTGTCATTAACTGAAGAAAACAATTTTCTGCTCAGCTATTGGGAAAAGCAGTGGACAGGTAGAAATCAGGCACCTTTCAGATATGAACAGAAATTGTTTTTAAGGAGAGATAGAACACAGTAGATGTAGGGTTTGGACTAAGCTTGACTCCATGATTTGACTGCAGAGATTATGAAGCACATGAAATGTAGTAAATACACATAAACAGGTGCCAAATGTTACTATAAATTGGGCAAAACTGAAGTTTAGATTAGATGACTGGAAAGTTGTCAAATAGATACATAACTCATTCACATTGAGGTTTCCATGTACTTAAAGACTTGGCAGATATCTCATCTGCGCCTGTGTTTAGCTCAGATAGAACTGGGTAGGAATGAGGGACAGTTGCTGTTAATGGTCAGTTGCTCATTATAATGCAATACACGTGTAGGCAGTAGATGTTGGACATTGTCATGTTTCCATTAAAATGAATACTATGTAATGGAGACATAAGCAGGTAAAGAAGGTGGTGGAAGTAAATTTGGCTTCAATTCACATCGAGTGATCTTTTCTCTGGGCTCACCTTTCTCCTTGTGCCCTGTAAGATGCCCTCACTCCATCACGGGGTACCTTTGGGAACACAAACAGACTGGCGTGCTTCAGTCAATTTGCCGCCACAGTAGGAAAAACCAGAGATACAAGACACCATGTGGAACAAGATTGATGGGATAATAATGTGTGTCCATCTTTCTCACTGGAAAACTTCAGCATCAATTATTGTGTCAGCTGTAATTGTGTTGTCTGTTGAGGAGAGGCAGACAATGCCATTGTTCTAACGAGACAGGAGGGTCTGTCCTTTCCTATCATGATTCCATATCTTTCTGAAGGGAATAAAGACATCTCTTGAAAACTTAGCCGCAACTAAACAGGCAAACCATAGTTAGCTGCAGGAAAATAATTAGCAACACAAATACCTTCAGGCAATAAGCAATTCCAGTTATGCCTCCTATGGAAGCAGTTTGACCTCACTTCGTGTCTGTTATACATAACTTTCTAGAGTCTTATTGATACTATAGTGCCAAGCCCTATGGGATCTGCCAAAGTTTGTTTCCATCACTTACCAAGGAAACAGCAGTTCTACAGTTGCTTAGGAGATTAATTAACTTGTCAAATAATTAAGTAGACAGCCTGTAATGGAGGTTCCCATTTCATAACTGATTTATCACTTCAGAAGCTTCCCAGATTTAGCTTCTTTACATGAAGATTTCCATACCAAAAGAAAAATATTAAGAGATGTCTGAGTTGAGGGGAGCTTTGTGTACATTTATTTATGTGTCCAGGATTTTTCTGATTTTGCCCTGGTTTTGTGAGGAATGTGGTAGTGATGCAGTAAATCCCACATATATTTCCCTGGAACAACAAACTGCATATAATAAGTGAATTTTTAGGGCTGGATGACCATTTTCATTTTGGTGGTAGCAGATTAGCATTGGCTCAATGACAAGATCAGATTTTCAAAATGAGCTGCTGCTGCAGTGAGTGTTAAAATTACTTGGTCATCTGCTGGTCTAGTGATCAGGTCATGATTTTGGCAGACCCAGGTTCAGCTACCTCCTCTGTTGTGCAGCTACCTCACTTTCCTCCATAGTACTGGTCAAGCCTCGCAGGACTGTGAGAGGTCCTGCATATGAGAACCACACTCAGAAGAGCTAAGCTCCCACTGCAGCACTTAAAGGCAGATTTTCCAGTTTGTTTCCCCATCTAAATGGCTGGAATTTTCTGGGAAGCTAGTACTGACTGAGGAGATTAGGCTCTTTGGAAAACCATTGGTCCTTCATCATATTGTACCTCATCTGAGAAATAGGGATCAATAGGATTGCCCAGCAGGCTAAGGGAGTTGGGTCTTGTGGGAGATAGTGAAGTGTTCAGTGATGAGCTCAGGACTGAGTGAATTAACACTTTTTATGTACACTAGCTCATATTTGTTTCCTTGACGCATTTTAAATACTTAAAGGGCTTCTCAGGAATTTGCAGCACTGGATCTCCAAAGTTTCACTAGCGTATTAGTTATCCAAGATGGAAGCCAGTAAATAGAAATACCATGCACTATTCACTCTGCCCCTGAACGCAGAACTTCATGTGAAGGTGTGACACACAGGACCATGAAGGCTGGCTCTGCTGGCAAGATAAGCTCATTTTCATTGGTTTTGTTAGAGGAATATGTATTACTTGTATGAATATGCTGACATTTTGTTGGAGCACATGTGAAAAATTTTGTCTATTTGCCTGCCAAAGACCTTCCCAGGAAAACAGTTGTGCTAACCTGTTTAAAGAAAGCATCCGCCAGGATATTAGAATCCTGGGTGAACAGAAAAATATATCAAGATATAAATCTGAGACTGGATTTTGAATCTGCATGTGTTCTGAGGGGACATTGTTCTGGGGCAGTTTATTCCAGCCTCTATTTAACATGAATAATTGCTTTGTTTCAGGCTAGAAACTCTCAACTATCAATAAAATGTAGTTGGTGTAGTCAGCTTCCTGTGGGGTACTTAATGATCCATAAAACTGTTCAAAGGGAAGCTGCCAACCTGATTTTGGCCCAACCTGTGACTTTAGTTTTGATGTATCTATATTACACACATGCACATTTTCATTTTTTGGCTGCAAAGTGGAAACTTCAGAAAGTGTAGGATCGTCTGCACAAACTTAATTTGCCTCATTTATGCACCTGGAATTGTATATCGTATTTCATGACATGATCGCAACTGTAACTTCCAAATCACCAGTGTCCTGTGATCCTCCTCCCAGAGCGCTGGGAGACAGGGCAACCTCATTATGGAAATGATGGAAAGATGGACAGGGCAATGAAAATGACTGGAGGGGAAGCCTCCACCTTCAGTGCCTCTAGAGATGTGCATGTGTTTACTTTAAAAGCATTGCTACCTGGCTTGCTGGCTGCAGTGCATGCATACATGCACCTTCCTATATCCGGACTCGCTGAGGAACACGTGGCAAATACAATTCGTAGTTGCATCGTGAGGCTGTAAAACTCCAGCATGTGAGCTGTGACACTTGTGTGAGGAAAACGACTAGGACCTTGCAGACATTGAGACCCTTCCACCTCACGTGGCAAATGGAATGGCAACACAAGTTAACTTGAGAGCATCCATTTGCTTTGTCTTTAGCCTTGCTTCACCTAGCTTTGAGTGTTCTCCGCTGAGCGTATCAGGATGGGAATTGACAATGGAGATTGCCACCTCCCTGTTGCTTCCCCCCCCTCACTTTAGACTAGTGCATCTCACTTGAAATTGTTTGCTGTCATAGTCGATCTCTTTAAGGTCTCAGGGAAGAACACTTTAATTAGCCCTGATGAAGTGGCAGGAGCCAAGTGAAGCCTGGTGACTCTTGCTGTCCTTATGCTTGTGTTTCCTGCCGTGTATACTTGCTGGCAGAATTTTAAACCTGGCTAATTGCTCTTTGTGGTGTCTAGACATCTTTAGCAAGTGCTTCTTTCCTTTCCTACTAGTGCTTACAATTTACATTTGCATGCTTCCCCCATTCACCTTGCACAATCTCCAGATAGATACATCACACAGCACTTTATGCTCAAAAAAAGGACGAAGACAAGCTCGGAGGGCTTTGGAAATTGCACCATAATGATCAGTCATGATGTCCCACCTTCTCCAGCTACTGACGGATCCTTGTACCCATTTTGCATCACTTGCATCTGCAAGGGCTCCTTGCATCAGATTCTGATCCTTGCCTCCCAGTCTCCCAAGAGAGATAAACCCCAGACCTTTCACTGCAGATCCAAATAAATGGTATCAATTAATTGCCCACTTGCTGTTATTTTTCTGTCACAGTGAAAGCTCCAACGATAAGGAGCTCACATCCTTATCACATCAAGTGAATGTAGGTGTTAGTTACTAATAATGAGAGGGCCAAATGCCCTAGACTGAATAGTCAAGGCAGGATTATGGGAAGGGAAACACCTGAAGACATAGAGCTGTGAAAACTCCAGGGACACATCAGTTGCAGAGCTTGTAACAGAAAGGACATCTGCTGGACCTCACCTCAGCACCTGACCCCCCTAGGAGGTATCGCGTAAAGGTGTTATGCAAAGCACCAAGTTCAAGCTCACAACCAGTAACTCTGACATGTCACTGCACCCTAAAAGAGCACCTGGAGTTGCCCAGCTACATCCAACACCTTCACCAGCAGCCTGCTCAGCTCCTCTTACACCACACAGTGGAGCACACGCATGGCCCAGGGTACCACAGGCTCGATCCTTTCCCCTTCAGCTGATTCCCATTTGCTCCCTCTGCTCTTGCAGAACATGAAAGGTTTTTTCTAAGCGATATTAAAAAGCAAAAATCCCCCTTCTAATTTGTCCTTCAAGAGAAGAAGCACAAAGAAGCCAGATGCCTAGCATATAACTTCGGTAGATATTAGTCTAAGGCAGAACAGACGATCATCTGCGAAGAAATCATCCCATTGTTAATAGATCCTTCAGGAATTTTAGCAGACTGCTATAACTTATGTTAGTGTCTTGAAGCTCAGCTGATTTTTCCTCTGTAAATGCTCCATATTCACCCTTCTCTTTCTTTCCTTATAGATAAAACCATCATTCAGATCCTCTTCATCTGGCACTCCATTTCAGCAATTTTCCCCAACTGATGTTTCAATGATACTCCTCCTCTTTCCTCAGTTTAGTCCATAGGAAATGTAGCATCAAAGGACTAGTATCTAATATCCAGTTCTATAACAAGGGGAGGAAAGATGGTTTATTTCCATGGGACCAAAATAAGCTGAAATCATTGCAATTCAATTCCTTGCCTGCTTTGTGTCCACTTGGGAAAATTTAGCCCATGGCAATTAGGAAGAGAATTTGACAAACTAATTTTCGTGTATGAGCTGATTAGAATCTGTAGAGATGTTTCAGTAGGTGAAGCGCTGCTTGCTCCTATCACGGTTGCTGTCTCAAAATTCATCAATCCCAGTGTAATAATTATATTAATCACCTTGAAACTCTAGCAGGATGTCACACATCATGAAGTCTGCCATAAAATGATTATTCAAACCTTGCCCCTCCAGAGAGGACAGTACATAGCCATACCTGGGCACGTGTTCAGGTCAGAGCTAAGACATTGTGTAATGTGTCTTCCATGACTTCTGCAGCGAAATGACTGTATTTGAAGCTAGCAAGTTAAGGCAGTTACAACTTTTGACACCAAACCAAAAATAGATACATATGTTGATGTGACAACCTTTGAGTGCTGTGACGAATGAACACTATTTTTTTTGCTGAAAAGTCTTCCTTGTTTTCCAGCAGCTCTGCTAGTTGAAAAAGGACAATGTGTACATGCTATCCTGAGAACATTCAGAAAAAAACATTTCAGAATGACAATGTGTGGCCATGAAAATGTGTCTTTAAACCCCCAAATTCAATAAAAAAAGCAGGAAGACTTCCAGGGAGGTGCCTCTTCTTGACTAATTTCTAAAGCAATGGCTCTGAAAATAGCAGATCATTCCTTCTTGCTCCTTGCTTACCTCCCCTTCTCACCCTTAGCCAGGACTGGCTTTCACTCACAAAATGACAGATCAGAAACAAGTGCTGGTACCTATTTATAAATACCTCCCCATTAAACACTCCCTGTAATGACTGCAGAAGACAACGGGCACTGGGTGACTCTCTTCCTCTCACAACAGTTCACGGGCTTCACTGCAATTATTTCCAAAGATAATTGTAAAGATAACACCATTTAAAATATCTAATGTTTTATTCAATATTTTGGTGAGTTTCAATTACTTCCAATTATAATTCAGCAGCTTTCTATTTAAAACAATTATTGTCCTTTATAACCTGTTTCAAGTCAAATAAATTGTTTGCCTTTATTCATCATTGGCTTCTTCAATAGGTATTCATTCTAGGTCTCCCTTTGGTTTTCCAGTTCCCCATTAACTTGTGTAGCCTTTCATTAACCCTTGATGTGCCCTCCGACTCTACAACACAATCAAGCCTCTGACAAAAAGCTGTCAGTGTAGCCCCTGAGAAAATCACAATCAATTAAACTCATTAAAAATCAATATGTTTCAATTACAGGCAACAAGATACAGTTGTGGTTGATTGAATAGCACTGAGGTACTTGGAGCTAAGCAAGGCCACTGGGGTGAGGATGAGTTCTACCTCTAGGCAATGAGGGTACCACCAGGAGCAGTGACTTCTTCTATGGATGTGAGCACAAGGCAAGCAAAGGGAATATTGCTACATTCCATCTTTAAATGGGACTGCTGTAGGGTAAGATCATTCTTTGGTTCATTGACTTTGTGGGGAAATAGTGCTTGAAAGGAAAAAGTCTCCCTGAGACATGTTTGCAATGATGTCAGCCTATATATTATTTTCTTATTTCTTTGCAGCATAGAATATAATCATGCCCTGATAACAGGAACTGGTTTTCCTGTGATTTTGGGAAAAAAAATATCTTTGATCATAAAACTACTTGAATCTATGAAAAAAAACCTCATCCCTCCCTTTTGGTATGGGACAAGAGCAAATCCTTCTTTTGCCAATAGTCATCTCCTTGCAGTTCTTTGAATGTGAGACTTGCCATTTCAATAGCTTTACATAACTGTGAAACCTAGCGGTGAATAAAAAAATGTATTTTGTGTAGATGTAGAACAGAGGCACTTTGTCCTTCATTTCACTCAATTTCTTTTTTTTTTTTCTTGATGAAAACTTACTACATTTAAAACAAAGATGTTGTTTGGCTTTTGTTTTTTTTTTTAAAGTCATTGCATTTCCCAAGAGAAAAAAAATACACAAATATTTCAATTAAAAACTACAATTTTTTAAATCTTTTTTTCCTAGTGGGATATTGCTAAAAATGAAAGGATGTGTTCTTCTGCTTGGATTTTTTTGACACAATGTTTTTATTTAAGTTGGATTCTTTTCCCACACAAAAAAGGAAGTACACATTAGACTAAAAACATCCATAAAGCTTAAAAAAATTTCATTTGGGATTTTTTCTTCGGAGATGGGAAATTAGAGGAAACGAAAATAGGTCAGGAAAATATTTCCGTTTAGCCAAAACAGTACTTTTGAATTAATTTATTCTCAATCAAAACATTTCACTCTGCTCTAATCGCTGGTCTGAAGTCACCCTGCAGCATTCAGAAGGAGTTGATTTAGATGCTCCCATGGGTTCCCTTGAATTGGAAAAATAATCAGTCAATCATCTTCCTGCTCTCACAGTCTGCTGTTGTTGTGTAATTCTCAAGATCATACTATCCTCTTGCTGAAACACTTTGTCTGGCTTATGTTTTTACCTAGCAACGATGACTGCAGTATGTACGCCCCGATTCAGCAAAACACTTCACACATATTCTTTAGTTAACGTAGTCTCCTTGATGTTAGTGAGGTATTCATGTACTTCAAGTGAAGTCCAAGCTTAAGTGATTTGTTGGACAGAGTCCTAAACCCTGGAAAGGGGAGGTGCTGAGATCTGGTTTGTGAAAGTGTCCTCAACTTTTAAAGAACTGTGGCTTGGTGGTGGTCAAAAGTTGTGTTGATTCAAGCAAGTAATTTTTAGAAATTTATGAATATCCGCTTAAGCATTTTCCTTTCGAGGTTCCCTTTTAAGTTGCCTTAAAGCTAATTTGATGAGAGGTGTTCTCCAAGCAGTTTAAAAGTGCTGCTTGCTCTGACTGTCTAAGCTCAGCTTGTGAATGATTTGCTGAGGTCCTGTAGGCATCTGCAGTGAGTAACAGCTTGTGCTGAAAAGTACTAGGTTTGTCCCTGGACACCCGTGAGTAATCACCTTCCTGAAAAGGAGGTCTGAACAAACAAAGTCAACTTTCTGAGGTTTTGTACAAATTATATACTTTATAGCCATTTTTTTACATCAGAGTGATCAACCTATTCTGATCAAAGCTCCATTTCAGGTGATATAACCTGGAAATTGCTGTAATGTACTCTACCCTAGTATTACATTTAAAAAACCCACACCATTACAGGTACTTGGAGGGCAAAGAAGGTTCTTCCTACCTTCTTGTGCTTTGTAACCCTATGGATCCCTCTGAAAGTAGCAGGTGGCATCAGTCAGGTTATATAAATACAGCTGTACAGCACAATGCAATGACACACCTGTCCCTAAGGGTTGTCAGAAAAATCCCATGTCTTCCCTACAGAGCAGGAAAAAACATTCTTTTGTGTAAGGTCTGCAGGAAAATTCTGAAGCAATTCATTGGTGACTTTCAAGAAATGTATTTGAAATGTCAATTCAAAATGTTTCAGAGACAAGTTTTCCTGACTGGCAAAAGGAGACTCGTTACTGACAGTGTTATCGGGGGGGAGTGGAAATATCTAGTGAAAAAAATCGGCCAATGTCTTTGCCTTGGTCTGGGAAGCAGAAAATGCAAAAGGATTGTGTAATTTGATGCAGGACCACCTTTGGGCCAGGCATATTGCAGGGTTGGTTGATATGAGTAAAGTACATCTAATCCAGGCCTAGTTCCCACCTGTTGCACCTAATATATGTTTCAGCCACTCGGATTTGGGTGGGTTTTTGGTGCAGGTATAACCGATTTCCATGTGCTCTCATTTGATCCTGACAAAACCCACTCCGTGAGCAATTTATTCTGAGGTCTGTAAGGTACAACAAAGTGACACAGTACATCTTACTGTTTGCATATTAATCTCTCCTCTCTACAGAGATAAGTGATGAAATATCAATGTATTAAATCTCTAATTCATTGATTTTAGAATTAAAGTCTTTCTATTTTATCTCTGTATCTGATCACAGCCATCCAGACACAAGGGACAGGGATAAGAAATCCATAAGTACCAGTGTGTGGTTAAAGAATGGCTACTCAAGATAACACACAAATGTTAAAACAAGGACAGACTGAAGTCAATATGCCCAAACATATTTTAATTGCTTCTTAATAAGTGGATAATTTTGAGAGACTTCCTAACTCAGTTATCTTCTGCTTTTCCATTTATTCTTTTACAAATCCTCTTCTCCTGCTTCAGGACGGAGTGGGGAGAAGGTGTTGGAGCACACCAGTGCCTCTTGCTGATGCTGACTGGGCTCAGGATGCATTGGAGTCCATCAATCAGATGGATCCAAGTGTATTCCCGTGCCTCTGGCTGAGCCTGATAGAGAGGGCTGTGCTGACCCCTTCTTTCCTCCTCTGCCACACTGCCACTGTGCAGAGGGGTGAAAAGGTGTATTTCAACCCCTTTCATCGTGGTTCGGTCTGAATCCCCTCACAGCTTTGCCACCACGTCCCTGCAGAGCCCAGTATTCCTAGGGCAATCCATGCAGCTCCATCACTAAGCCTCATCCCCCTCCTGCAGCCCTCATCCCAGCTTGGGAAGCTAAGATGACTTGGGCTGCTGCTTATCGGATCTGCCCATGCATCAGCTCTCTCCTCAACCCTGCTCGATGCTGATCGGTTCCTTCCTGAAATCTGCCTGCCTGACGGCCCCCACTGGGAGCATCCCGATATGCAGCCGTTTTCGTTAGCAATAGGGACAGATAGCCAGGGTCTGTTCACCTAAGGCATAGTGGCTGCTGAGGTGAAGTGATTAAAGTATTAACTGCTGGAATAGCTGTCCATCCCACTCATCTCCATCAGAAGCAATTAATATGGATTATATATATTTTGCAAGAAGAATATCTTTCCTTTCAAACCTTGGAGTAACTCCAGAGAGGATTAGGTGGAAGGCTGAATGAGCTAATTTGCATAAATTAGGTAAAATATGAATAGTAATTTGCATTCAGAAAGGCTCTCTTTGACTCTTCATGATATATTGATGCCATCTGGAGAACCTAGCTATGTACCAGACATTTGTTGGATCAATTTTCCCCAGGCTGTTCCCACAAACTTTGCGGGTATATTCAGAAATATTCTCCTCTCCTCCTATTGCTTGCAGCAGGGTTAAAGACCTTTTTATGTGATTGGTCTTTTTTATTCAACAGAGGACAATTTGGATAGCTTAAGGAGAAATAGATGGTTCATTGGAAATACACTAATTGCTGTTCTTCACCCGAGGTAAATGCTCCCACGGCGTGCTATGTTGAACACCCATGTTAACATGGCAGCAGGGTACCAGGGTAGGGAAATAGGCTGGAATTTCATGTAATTTTTCTTTTCTCAGCTGATGTCATTGCTTTGGGAACCATACTTTATGAGTTTCTTTTTATCTCTTTTTGAATTAGATAGCTTTTCCTCACATCATACTATTTTCAGTCCTGCTCCTACCTTTGTCAGGTGAGGAAAACTCCTGTGTGCTACCGGATTTCTCACATGGGCACAGGGAGCTTGCTGCAACCTGCCCAGGCCTGTAACATGCTGGAGACAGTCATGTCATAGTGACAGTCCCCAATGCCTTCAGCAGAGCATATTAGCCGACTGCCACCCTCTTTGTCTGGTGGAATCGAGTGGATCACCCCCTTCTTGGGGGAAAACCAGGCAGGAACTGAGGCAATTTGCCACAGGCATCCTTAAGTCTCCAGGACTCAGAAATACTCGTAATGGACTTCTTGCTACCTCTCGGAGCTGCTGCTGCAGCCATCACTAAATACCTCTACAGGTGGTTAAACAAGTGGTCTTCAGGCTCTCCTCCCAGAGCTGCTGCTGTTGCTGAGGCTCACAGTTAATGACCTGCTGAGCCTCAGCGTCACTGCTTTATACATACGAAATAATCTGGCTGGAGCTAGAGCAGGCAAAGGTAATGCAGACGGGACATTTGTGGAAGAATGACAGTTAATGGCATAAAGACCTTACACGCCCCAAGGTTTTATGGTGAAGAGACAAAGGGTCAGAGAAGTTCAAGATGCCAGAAATAAGCAGAAAAACTCTTTAGATGTAACCGTTTTTTAAAGTAGGATGGTAAAGGAAGCTGGCATCAGGTTTTGAATGTGATTTATGGTATTCTTGTACAATCAGAATTGCTACCAGCCCCTGAAAAACAATTATTTCTACAGCTCTTCTCAAGACGAATGTGTCTGAGCTAAGAGACAAACATGAACTGGGGCATGAGTCACTTGCTCATGCAATTGCCAAGTTCACAGATTGAACTCGGTGACAAGTCAAGTCTGCATCAGCTGCCCATGCTTGAAAGGCTGGATTTGAAATATCTGAGCTGAACAGCATTTGACTAAAACTCACAAAACTGGGGTAAAGGTAATAAGCTAAGATTCATTCCAAATAGACACCTTTAGAGAGTATTTTAACTGTTGAAAGGATGGATAAATGTTTGATGGTTATTTGGTAACTGCACAAAAATAAATTTATATCTCCTGGAATAAAATTCTGCGAGCTTTGGAAAGCTTGCTTAGAGCTGCAGAATTAGAGGTCATTTCAGTGTGACCTGAAGGCTGAGATGGTATCAAAAATATCTAAGAAGTTTCAGACTCTAAACCTCTGTGCCTAACTCCTTTAGGCCATTCTTCTTCCTTTAGAGAATATCAGCAATAACTTCATATGCAACTTTGTATGCGTTATATAAATTTTTAATAGTAAATGGCAAGCTGACAATTTTCAGATTAAATGTGTTTTTTTTTTTCTGTTGGTGAATGTCAGTAGGTCAATACAAACTGTTTGCAGATGAGCTCAGTTTAAATGCTTTTCCCCATTTGAAGAAACCATAATTTTTTTTTAAATGGCAAAACCATCTTATTTCCTCATTTTCAACAGCTAAGTTAATTATGCTTTTATTTCAAAAAGCTCACCACTATCTAAATGAAATATTTTCGAGGTATCAAAATGAATTGTGCATTGATTTGATTTGTACTTTTTTCAGATTATTTGTTCACAAACACTGATGAATCCAGAACAGGGGAAATAATTTCAAAATCTTACAAAGTCCTACAGACAGAAAAGCATTTCCCTTACTGGTCTAAAACCAAATACCAATAATAATGAATATCATAATTGCAGTGATTGTGAAGATAGTTATTGGCAATTTAAATCAAACCTCTCCCAGAAAACAGGAGGAGGTGGCAGGGAGTGAGGTGGGTGGATGATGGCTTAGGAGGACAGTTATTGATCGAGTTGTTCACGGTGGATTAACTCAGGAAGGGAGAGTTACATTTATTTTAGCATTATCTGTGAAGAGACTTTGAATATTTGCTTGATATTGTTGCATACGTATGGCATAACTCGATGATTACACACAATTTACACAAAAACCATACTAAACCAATTAAATACTCATTATATTAGATTTTCTGGCTCAGGAGGAGGACCAGATACTTCCTTGGGGTCTCCTCCAGCCCTATATTCCATGCTTCCGTACCCCACGGGCCAATCCTTACAAAACTGGCCTTTACTGGGTTGGGCTCAGAGCCACCTGGGCAGTAACAGGAATCTCCGTTAAGATCCATTTTGAGTCCAAAGCCCATTTGGGTAGCTGACTCAGCCAGGCAAAATGGGACGCTCTTCTAGACTCCAGGACAAGTTGTATGCAAGTGTTTTTCAATGTTTTTCAATTTGCTGGCCTCTAAAACCTACTTGCTTTCTATGTGTAAGTCCCATCCAGCAATTCTGAGCCTAATGCCAATAGCTTTACAGTTTTGCAAGACTTATAGCTACCCACTGCAAATCTTCCAGAAATAACGCACAGATGCCTGAGCATCCTTGGGTCAGTGGGTTGTAAACCACTGCTTTGAACCGAAGGGCTCCCAAAAAAGCTCTGCAGAAGCGTGGTGCAGCATCCTGAATGTGCTGAAATTAATGGGACAGGTACAAATCTCAGCTAGAGATAAGAGTGGAGAAGCGTTTGCGGCTTGAAAACTGCCCGCTTGAGTACCGCTAGCAACGCAGCTCTACTTGACCTAATTTACTTTAATTCTCAGGCAGATCTTACAGCTCTGTGCTGCTGCTGGGTACTGTGGCACTGCCAGAGCTATGCAGTTTACAGCTGGGTTGTGCCCCAGCTACCTTTCACAGAATCACAGAATCTTAGTGGTTGGAAGGGACCTTTGAGATCATCGAGTCCAACCACATTAAAAAAAAAAAAAAAGAAAAAAAAAAGAAAAAAAAAAAGTCACTTGGCAGAAGAGATTTTTTGAATTGTGGTTAGAACTCGGCCGAAGGCTATAAAAAAAAAACAACAAAACAAACACAAAAACAAACAAACAAACAAAAAAAAACAAAAAAAAAACCAACTGTGGGTACACGCGGAGAGCGACAACAGCAGCGGTGAGTGCTGCAGCTTTAAATTTGATTTAGATCGAGACGGAGATGGCAACTAATCACCCCAAAGCCCCTGTGAAGAAGAATGTGGGAACTCAGACCGTGCTCCCATGCAAAGATGCATCCGTGCAGGGCCCTGGCTGCACTGATTGCCTGAGCCTGGCTGTGGTACCACAGGGACCCAGAGACACCCATTTTGTGCGATGTGAGCAGATAAACGACCTGCTCAGGCAGGTGGTGGAACTGAGAGAAGAGGTGGAAAGGTTAAGAAGCATTAGAGAATGCAAAAGTGAAATAGACTGGTGGAGCTGTACCCTGAAGCAAAGGCAGCAAGAAGAGGCTCTAATAAAAGTAGATGATCCCCTCCCACCCTGTCACCAGGCAGAGAGAGGGGACTTAATAGAAAGGGGGGAATGGAAGCTGGTCCTTCCTCGGAGAGGCAGTCGGAACCCCCAACAGCCTCCCTCACCTTCCCAGCTGCATTTGTATAATAGGTTCGGAGTTCTGGATTTTGGGGATGAGGTAAATGAGAACGAAGAGGAAGATCTACCCAGTGAGGCACCCAGGAACAGTCACCCACCCCCTTGCCTCAGGACCTCACCAACCAAGAAAAAAAGAAAGGTGATTGTAATAGGTGACTCCCTTCTGAGTGGAACAGAGGGCCCAATCTGTAGACCAGACCCGTCCCACAGGGAAGTCACCTGCCTCCCTGGGGCCAGGATTAAAGATATACAGAGGAAAATTCACTCCCTGGTTCAGCCCTCAGATTATTACCCACTATTGATATTTCAAGTAGGCAACGATGAGGTAGCTACCAGAAGCCAAAAGGCAATGAAAAAGGACTTCAGAGCGCTGGGACGATTGGTCAAAGGATCAGGATCACAAGTGGTGTTCTCTTCTATCCCACCAGTCACAGGGATAGATGAAGGGATAAAAAGCAAGACTCAACAGATCAATTTGTGGCTAAAAGACTGGTGTAAACGGCAGAACTTTGGATTCTTTGATCACAGGCTGATATACAGGTCACCAGGCATGCTGGCAGCAGGTGGGGGAAGCCTAACCCAAAGGGGAAAAAGGATACTGGGACAAGAATTAGCAGGGCTCATTGAGAGAGCTTTAAACTAGATTTGAAGGGGGACGGGGTTGGAACCAGGGTTACTAAAGTGGCGCCCAGGAGTAGCGTGCTAGTGGGTAAAGGTGCCAGTAAGGCCTTGCAGCCTGTTGCAGCAGTCGATGTGGGAGAGAAAGATACATGCAGCTGTGAAGACATAAGGAGTAGTGATAAGATGGTAACTGCAGAAATGTCCGCACATGGACAGGTGGGAATTAGTGCCTGCCCTCCCAGAAAAATAGTGAGACGATTCTCTACTGCTAGAGAACAATGGGAAAACCCTTCCCTAGAAGGGGAAAAGGGTACTAGGCTAAGTGTTAACAAAGCTCATGAACAGAGCTTTAAGCCAAAAGTTAAGGGGGATAGGGATAAAACCAGGCCCGCTGGTAATGAACCTGAGTGTCAAGGGCCAAAGATGGGGGTGAAATCAGTAGCCCAGGTCAAGTGCATCTACGCTAATGCACGTAGCATGGGCAACAAACAGGAGGAGCTAGAAGCCATTGTGTGGCAGGACAACTACAACATAGTCACCATCACGGAAACGTGGTGGGACGATGGTCATGACTGGAATGCTGCAATAAGTGGCTATAAGCTCTTCAGAAGGAATAGGCAAGGAAGGAGGGGGGGAGGTGTGGCTCTGTACCTTAGGGAGTTGTTTGACTCCATAGAGATAGACTCCAATGATGAAGAAGTGGAGTGTTTATGGGTAAGGGTGAAAGGGAAGGCTAACAAAGGTGATTTTGTGCTGGGAGTCTGCTATAGACCACCCAACCAGGATGAGCAGGTTGATGAGGTATTCTATAAGCGGCTGGCTGCAGTCTCGAAAACGCCAGCCCTTGTTCTAGTTGGGGACTTCAACTTACCAGACATCTGCTGGAAATATAACACAGCAGAGAGCAGGCAGGCTAGGAGGTTCCTCGAGCTAGGAGGTTCAACCCCAGGCAGCGCTACAGGCTTGGGGAAGAATGGCTGGAGAGCTGCCTGGCAGAAAAGGACCTGGGGGTGTTGGTCGACAGCAGGCTGAACATGAGCCAGCAGTGTGCCCAGGTGGCCAAAAAGGCCAACAGCATCCTGGCCTGTATCAAGAACAGTGTAGTGAGTAGGACCCGAGAGGTGATCGTCCCCCTGTACTCGGCACTGGTGAGACCCCACCTCGAGTACTGCGTCCAGTTTTGGGCCCCCTACCACAGGAAAGACATTGAGGTGCTGGAGCAGGTCCAGAGAAGGGCAACGAAGCTGGTGAGGGGTCTGGAGCACAAGTCTTACGAAGAGAGGCTGAGGGAGCTGGGGTTGTTCAGTCTGGGGAAGAGGAGACTGAGGGGAGACCTTATTGCTCTCTACAAGTACCTGAAAGGAGGCTGTAGAGAGGCGGGGGTCGGTCTCTTCTCCCAAGTTACAGATGATAGGACAAGAGGCAATGGCCTCAAGTTGCGCCAGGGGAAGTTCAGGTTAGATATTAGGAAATATTTCTTTACTGAAAGGGTTGTCAGGCATTGGAATGGGCTGCCCAGGGAGGTGGTTGAGGCACCATCCCTGGAGGTATCCAAGAGAGGAGTTGACATAGTGCTTGGGAATATGGATTAGTGTTGGGTGGTGTGGTGGTGTGTGTGGGGGTTGCGTGTGTGGTGTTTTTTTTTTTTTTTTTTTTTTTTTTTTTTCATTGGTTGGACTAGATGATCTTAAAAGGTCCCTTCCAACCTCTGTGATTCTGTGATTCTGTGAGTGTATGGAGGATAACTTCCTGACACAAATGGTAGGTGAGCCTACCAGGGGAGGTGCCTTGCTAGACCTACTGTTCACAAACAAAGAAGGGCTAGTGGGGGACGTGGAGGTCGGAGACCGCCTTGGGCTTAGTGACCATGAAATGGTTAAGTTTTCCATTCATAGTGAGGTAAGGAAGGGGGTTAACAAAACCTCACCCTTTGTTGGGGTGAGGAGGGCAGTGCAGGCACAGCGAGCACCGGGGCCAAGCCAACGCTCTCCTTGCGATCCTGAGGGGCTTTTCTATGTGTTTTAGGACAGGCTTCAGAACTCCCTGCCAAGAAAAATCATTGACTTCTTTTGTCTGGGATAATGCTGAAAAGTCCCAACTCTGATTAAAGTTTGCTTGCCCTCTCTGTGGTTACATGGGGGTATAGGATTCACAATTCCCACCCACCCCACCCAGGAGAAAACATTTCAGCAGTACTGAGAGGAGTCTAATCAGGTATTAAAACCAAAGTGAATTGCACTTGCTGTAGAATCAGCGGTAAATTACTAGTGCAATGATAGAGCCCCTCTCCTGTTTTAATCCATTTTAATCTCATTGTTGAGTTAATAAAACCTATTGGTTTACTAAATCAATGTAGGGTGTAATTCATTATTATGCGTGCTGGTACACAGATCCTAACACAAACTCTCTCTGCGATAGACTGGAGCATCACTGATCCAATGGAAGTTGGCTCCAGGGAAAAATTACTTCTTGCCCATTGTCATAGAAAGATACTAGCTATGGTAAATTTTTGCTTGTGTGAGACAGAGGTTTTATTTGACTTTGATGCTGACTGCACTTGAAATATTTTTTACAAATGATTTAATCTACAAACAGAAAAGAATCCTCCCTTTGTTTGAGTTCATATTGGATTCATTTGTGACCATTAAGCAAAACAGCTATGTCCTATAATGAAGAGGGATTAGTAGGGAAACAAATATATTTGTTAGTTTTATTCTTCCCCCTGCATTTATTAGAACAAGCCTGTGTTTCCAGTTTGCATTTCATTTTCTTTATGGCAGGTTGCTGGAGTTGAGTCATAAGTTAAAAAGATAAATTTATATAAACTCTGAATTTTTGCTGTTTTTCTGTCTCTGATCATATCATTCTTGACAACTGTCTTCATTTAGGAGGGTCAATCTATATTTTGCTATAGAAACAGACACCATTTTTTTTTCATGCTGTTCCTCCCAATAGCTCTCTGAAAACAATGAAACTCTATGAGCTTAAAAAGTATCTCTCTAGTTATAGCTCTGCAGATATCAGAGATTTGACAGAACCTTTTTCTTTAAAATTTCTTTTCAGTTTTAATTTTTTTGTTCTTGTAAAAGGACTTGGAAAGGCTTGAATCGGGAAGTGCTGCTCTCATGGGAGGTGTACACTGGTTTTCCTGATCAATAAAAAGCATCCAATCTGTCACACCCCATGTAAATGTGTGCTATATACAGCCACAAGTCATTGCGAATAAGAATCCATCCCAGGGTAACAAAACCAGGACTCTCAAGGACTTCGTGACAGCTGTGAAGGACTCTAGGCTCTGACACATGATCAAGCGAGAGCAACTTAACAAGTTACCAAACATCAGAAGAGCTGAGGTAGCAGTCTGGGCACACGTTCTTGGCTTGTGACAAAGATATAATAATGCAATTTAACTTAGCTGACAGTGAAACAAAGTGAAGCTACATCATATTATTTTGCATTAGCTCCAGGCAAAGAGCATATGTATGGACAGGTACGTTTGCTCCGCTGCTGTGCAATAATATATTAAGCCTCCATGACCTGATGTTTTATCCAAACCCTCAGATCTTCTTGCTTCAAATATCTCAAGCTTTTACCATGTCAGCCAAAGGGGATTCTTTCGCCAAGGTTGATCAGGGAAAGGCAGCAGTGGTACACCACCCCCTCTGCAGATTAATGCAATGCAAACAGGTTGCACCAAGCTAATATGAGGTCTGCAGTCTCAATAACACCAACATAAGGAGACAACGTGCCACAGGCCAGGCTCACACCTTTAAGCTGAGGTCAAATGTCTAAACCTTAATTCAGACTCCTGTCAATTGAAACAGGGCCCCATTACAGGAAGAGGTCTCAGCTGCACAATCGAAGTGCGTGGATTTCAGCCTCGTCACAAAATTTAGGGATTTTTTACAGATTTAAATGGCCTTTACCCTGTACTTGTTTGGGGTGCCCTCTCCAGAAATGGCACTCTTAAGGCTTTCAAAGATCAACCAGAAAAATGTAGGGAACTTACTTTAAACCAGGAGTATTTGGTTTGGGAATTACAAAGAAAAAGAGAGAAAATGAGAGCTTGAAAATGGAAAATCAGTCATAAATGAGTTCATTATGGCAGCAGAAGTCTCAGCTGAGAGGGCTGAGCCCCTCTGAGCTCCATTTGTGTATTGCTATAGATTTCTCCTTTGTGGTTGTTGTTGCCATAATTTCCCCCAGAAAGCCAGGTTGGATCTCAGAGGCTGGTACTGTAGACAGGGAAGGATGGTAGGATAGTGCTCACTTTGGAGGTCAAGTTATGCAAGAAGAGACCCCAAGCATTGGTTGAGTAGAGGAAGAAACAAGGAAAGCTTTATTTATTGTACATCCAGAAAGCCACATATCTCTCTGTCCCCATTTTGGGTTACCTTCTGCTCTTTCTGCTTTTGTCACACTGTCAGCAGCACTCAGCAGTTGCCAGGGATGGAATTAACGATGGGAACGTTTCTGAGAGTTATGTTCCAATCAGCCCTCTGCCTGCTGGAGACTGTAAGTAGCTTCCCTTTCCAAGCTTCCCTTCCCTGTCCCTGCTGGGATCTGGGGCCACGAAGGGGTGAAGTTGTGAACTTTCAGCCCAAGACCTGGGAATCAGGGGCGTTACGGTGGGGGAAAGGAATGGTCACTTAAAATGCTGTCTGGCAAGGGGAAGATGATGGAACTGGGAAGATGAGGGATGGTATTTGCTCTCTGTATTATTTATAGAATAGCAAATGAAAGAACAAGGCTGGCACAGCTTGTGAACATTGAGTTGGTTAAGGTTATGGTTAGCTCCTTATTGATCCCTTCGTTATCTCTGTTCCCTCCTATTTTTTTTTTTTTCTCCAGGCTGGGATTATATCTGGGTGATAAATTGTCTTTTTCTTCTAAAGTTGCCTGATGAATGGCATAAGAAGGTGTTGCTTTCTGCAGCACCTCCTGGCACTACTGTAAGACAGTTATCAGGACAGCCACATGCAATGTGACCTGCCTGGCTCAGCAAGCAAGTTCATGGGAGAAACCGAGTAGGCAAAGAGGGCAAGGACAGAGCTCCCACCTGGAAGAAACAGAATGCAGGTAATTTCCCTCACCTACTTGCTGCATTGGCATATCTTGGAGCTCTGAGGTCCTACTGATGGATTAAATACAGCAGAACAGGGTCAGCAAACTCTTCCTCTAAAATTCATCACTGACGTCAGCAACAGCTGTGGAAGGCAGTTGGGCTTCTAGGGTGCAGTGCTGCTTCCTCCCAAGACACCTTCTGGACAGGAGGTTTTTCCCAGCATCTGTCCCTCTTGCTACCTTTCCTTTCTCAGTTTCCTTCTTGGATGATGGGTTCCACATCACTGGGCCACCCTGGCTTTTTTACAGCAACTGTCCTGGCAAGAACTACATCAGTAAAAAGGATCCTCTGACTGAAATTCCAGCTACAAATCTCTGTCAGACTTCAGAGGTGTCCTTTCTACTACAGAGTTGGAGTAGATACGTATGTACATAGGCCCATCAAAAAAATCTATTCCTCTATTTCATGGAGTATTTTCCTTTCCTGTTCTTCTCTCTGTGCACAGATATAACCCTGGGTCAAGAACTGAAAAATTAGGACACTAGTACATATGCTTAGTGATACAGATATAAACATGAATTCAGTTACTCTGCTGAGAGTAGAAACGATAGGCAGGATCTAGAGGAGTATGACAGTGGGGGGCTGCTGAGGTTCCCCTGATTTTACACACTCAGATGAAATAGTCATAAAAAAGCCTGTGTGGAAAGCTCTGACCATTCCAGTGCCTCTCTGCTACTCACAGTGCAAAGCTCTTTCCTTGTGCACCTGAGTATGGATATGCCCATGTTCCCTTGAGATTAGAATTATCTGAAAATAACTCCCCCAGTGACTCCTGCAGCACCATCTCAGCTGGCAGCCACCGCTCTCGCCTGGCCCTGGCTGAATACCGGGAGCGTTATGCTTTCTTGTTCCCAGCACAGGGCAAATCCAGCAGAGAAGAAACACAAGCTCTGTTTTGTGTCAGGGCCAGGAAAAAAAATCTTCATGCATAGAGCTTGTAGGCAGACAACTCAAATCGCTGGCACAGAACTAAACTCTGGAGTCCTTGTAACACCTGGAGGATTGTTCTTCTTAACCTACTTGCATTTTATTTCACTCGTCTCTTATTTCTGCCTCTGCCACTCGAACCGCTAGGTTACAAATCTGTCTAGTAGAAGAATCTCTGCTCCATCAAATGGCCTCCCTGGGCTTTAGAACTCCATTAATTAGCATCTTTTAAATGGTTGGGTAATATTCGTTTCTCCTTTTCGAAACCATTTCCCCAAGCCCTAATTTTAATAAAGCTGGTGCTCATGAACATTTGAATATTAAAGCCTTTGGTTACAGAAAGACGAAAGAGGCATTTAAAAAGACAGCCGAGCAAGGATTACTTAAATGGCTGACATAATTTTATGTGTATGTATGCATGTGTGAATGTGCAGCCGCTCTGAGATAAAACATTGTCTTAAAGGCATTTCTGTGTGTGTAAGGTCAGAATAACTGTAATTTGGGACGTGGCTTTGTCTGTCAGGATAGTAACAACATCAGGGGCCCCAGGGAAATGTAGTACGATGCAATATGTTTAAGTGTGGATGACAATTTATTTCAAAACACACCGGAAAGGGCTGTGTTTGCTTTGTATAGCAACATACTCTGTTTCAGGTGTGAAAGGTGAACTGAAAGTTGCCATATACTTAAAGATCTTATCCTGGGAAGGTTGTTCTGTGTTTTTTATTGAGAGTATAAAATTGGAGTTTCTTCGCTTAAACTTTATAACCTCACCAGCTGGGGCTGATGGTACCGATGGCAGAAGCATTGTGCCTGCTTTTGTGCAGAGCACTTCCCTGAGGGAGATGATACTACTGAAATCGGCTAGGTATATAATGTTTGGGGTTTGGTTTGTTTAGGGTTTTGTTGGTTTGTTTTTTTTTTTGCGTTGTCATTAAAGACCTCTGGTTCAGCAGGGTATCACTAGCAGGGATTTCCTCACCTTGGCAGCAAGGTTCAGCTTTGCCTTGGGCGAACCAGAGGGCAGCCTGGACTGCGTCACCCTTTCTGTTTTCTCCTGAGGCTGCCAACAGAGGTGTCAAACTGATGATGTTTTTTGTTATGTTGATACATCTTGTCAACTCCGGACAGGGCACAGGCTCTCTGATTCATATCTCGCAGGCTAGAGGATCAGATGGCAATGATTTCTGTCTTATCACAAATCTAAGGCTGGGTGATCAGCGAGGTATTTCTTCAGATACTTCAGCCTGCCTGGGCAAGATTTACAGCGGTTTTCTCGCTGAAATGCTTTATACACTCTCAAACCTCTCCTAAGTCAGAGAGCTGCCTATCAATGGACCGTTATTTGCTCAGAAAGCAGCTGTATTTCCCCACTAGATATAATGGCACAGCCATGATTTGTAGCTGTTGTAAAATGATGATAATCCGTTAGTCACAACCCACCAAAGGTGTGGTCACGGGGTTTTGCTGAGCTGTACCTGCTACCCAAGCTAATATAATATCTTAAAAAATAGATTGGAAAATTGCTTCTTTTTTTAATTCACCTGCCATGCCCCTATCTCACTGTTCTCTCTGGTGTGGCCATTGCTGACCCTGAAAGCATACTGAGGAAACCTTGGGGAGCCGATCCCAGCCACTGGCCGATTCACACGCTGACAATGCTCCTCACCTCTGGCGGAGCTCAGCCTTACACTGAGAGACTCAGGTGAAAGAACGAACTTATTTTTCAATAGTTTCATTCCCTGTATTTGAGTCAGTGGCAACAGTTTCAATTCTTAATCCATTTTCTCCTTAACAAAAAGAATTTTCAGGAACGCTGAAGCACTCTGTCTCTCTTGTCCCTTCTGCCAAATCATGGGCCTCTATGCACTTTAAGGTTAAGGAGGTGGTCCTTAGCTGACCCCACTCACAGAACAGTCATGGGAAGTCAACACCGCGGGCTGACTTGCAGACAGAAGGCCAGCAGGCTATATTTGGAGGTCAACATGTTGAATTTGGAGGAATTGCAACAAAAAGATAATGCAAGAGAGCCCTCAGGTTTCCATGCTAGACCTAGGGCCATGAAGATGGCTCCTCATTCCTGTGCTATTTCCCTCTAAACTCTTGAAAATAAGTCTGGTGCAGAGAATCTATCTACAGAGGTCTGACTGCAAAACTTTGGGATTTATATTCATGCTTTGCATGGTCACAAACCCCAAATGAGTACATAACCCTGAAATTTGCCTCCTCTTCCCTCTGCTTCTTTGAATTGTTCCTGTGGTCTAGGCTTGTTTCCAAAGAATACCTTTTGCCATGCCAAATGTTGGGTGCAAACGGACATTGGGTGAAACAGAAATTAATTTGGATTTGCTGAAAATGAGGCAAAATGTAGTCCATGGGTTTGGAGCTACTAGGAGCTACTAGTGAAATCTTGAAGTCAAATAGGTAATATACAGGAGGAACTCTCTGGTTAGAGTGGGAATGGCCACGCTGTGGCACTTCAGTTGCATTTGGATCATGAGCAGATCTGTCTTCCATGGCCCCATTTTGAGATGCAGCCCCTCATCCTGCAGTGGAGGAGCCCATCAGAGCAGCAATCATTGCACGTGGCTCCTAAAGCACCCCTGCATCCAGCTTACCTCAGGTGTGGGGGTCTTGCATGTGAGTATTTTGGTCTGTGGTTGTGAAAATCAGTAAATTTACCCTCTTATAGGAAGTTAAGGTTCTCTACTTAAAGTAAAAGTGACCAGCTCCAGGTCAAGAGACACAACAGCAAAAGCAGTGTGACAGAGAAGGCATTTTGCTGAGGTTTATGTAGGGTTTTACCAGCTCCAACCATCCCACAATGTGCAGGATGTTCCTTCCTTGTTTTCTGCACTGGGTAGTCATGTGTTTCTCTTAAGTTTTCCTTATGGTTAAAATGTAGGACGGTTTGTTTTAAAACTTGGAAAGCTCTGTCTTGTCCACACTCATGTTGCAATAGAAATCTGATCTTGAAAGACAGAAAGAAAAAAGAGAAAGAACAGGAATTTTAAACGCTCCAAGTCAAATATTTGCTTTCTCTATCTTATTTCTCTGCACCTGATAAAATAATTGCCTAGAAGTGGAGACCCTTCTAGGTGAGATGGAGAAGGACACATTTCTTTGGGGGAGATGCATAATACGTGAAAGAAATTATTACTGGCTCTAGGTGCAGAATTAAACTCAGCTTCAGGCCTTCTTGGCTTAGGATGAAAATATCTTTTCGTGATTTCTATGCACATGAAGGAAAGTGAATCTTTTTCTCTTGTAGTAATTGCATTTTTAGTCACAATTGCCTGTTATCTTTGCATTTCCCACAGGTGGAGATATTGGTTTTCATGGAGGGTTTGCTGTAGCTGTTCATCTCTCAAAACCCTTTGTCATATTATGAAATGCTAGGCTGCAAAGTAATCCCTATGTTTTTTTTTCTAATGAACACACATGCGCAGGCAGTAATTTGTTTATTCAACGCCTTGTGCAGGTTTGCAATTTACTCCAAAAGCAAGCAGCAGCATACAGAGAGACCAGATTATGGTTCAGGGGAGAGACGGAGTCCCTTCTCAGGGACTGCCCCGGGAGCAGATCCAAAGGCCATTTGTTCACTGGCAGACTGTGACACCACCTGTGGGAATCTGTTTAACTTTCTCCCATTCAAAGAATTTTAATTTTTCTTTTTAAATTCCTTTATCAGGAAGCCTTTCCTGTATCATTCGTGAAGTCTCTTTGTCAGCATGGAAATAATTCTAATAACCTAAGTTTATTTTTCCCTTGTTCTCTATTTTTACTGCAGTCTGATGAAAGTGGTTTGGTCAGCTTCCCATTCGTTAATAGGCAGATTCACTTTCTGATTTTCAGTCACGCACAACACAGCAAGAAAACAGCTCACACGGGTGATCAAAACACCTCACTGAAACCATTTCTGCTTATTTTGTGTTTTGCAATTATTCTTTTTCTTTTTCCTTTAGCATCATGGAACTATTGAGTCAAAATTAGGTTGCCAACATCACTTAAAAATAGATGAACTATTTAAAATCCCAAGTCAGTGTTAGAATCCATAGGCAGTCTCAAGAAAAAAAAAAGGCGGCAAACATTTATCCTCAGAATCAGCATAATTGACATAGTTATTCTTTGTTTTACCTAACAAGCCCTGAATTTCAGATTGCTTGTTTTTTCTCCACCAGTGAATAGCAAAAGTGTAAAAGCAAAGACAAGATGCTAGATTGCTGAAGAAAGAAATTATTAATCCACTTTCCTCTTCTGCTCTGGCCTCAGTCTGTTGGGAAGTGTGAAGGTGAAAAGGGCAGGGAAACAATTTCTGAAAACCTGTGCAGTGGCTACAGGAGAACAGCATGAAAACAGGCCTGAAACTTCTTGAAGTATTGTTTTATCCCTGTGATAACCTCACTCAAACCATCTTTCACCTCCTCTTTAGATTCTGATACAAAAGAAAAGGGGGGAAAACAGGGCAATGAAGAGCGATGGGAAATATTTTTCTATTTCACAGTCTTTCCTACAAATTTGGTGGAATAGGCATTTTCCTACAAAAAGGAACAGACCCGTTCCTAGGCTGAATTTGGAGCTGTGTGCTTCGTGAAGACCTATTTTGCCACAGATTTCAGTTCTGCCAGGCCAGAACCACCCTTTCTCAAACAAATCTTGTTCCAGAAGCTTAAAGAAAACTGATAGTAACATGAAGCTGACAGTCACCGGGTGTTGCTTTCATGTAGGGCTGCAGACACTGAACAGCCAGCAAACGATGATCCCTGGTATTGGTTGGAAAGAGTGAGGCTCCTGGTCTTACACATCATGTCCTCCTGTGAGGAGAGGGGAGCTGTGCTATCAAAACCTTCATTGCTTCAGAGCAGAGGCCTATCTACCTGTCACGACTCCTAACTTGATGTGTTTTCAATGCGGTTTTACATGATGGATGGTTTGGGCCCCCTACCATTTACCTGCCAAAAGTTAATGGGAATGCTCCAGAAGTTTGCAGAGGAAATGAAAGCCCAGGATGTTTTTGAAATCTGGGAGACAATTAGTGTGATTTACATCCTTGGCATTACAAGGAGCTTAAAATTTCTCGTGTTCCCATGAAACGTTATTGGGGAGGTGGGGGTTTGGGAAAATTATATTGGCTGAAATACATCGATCAGGATGCTTGTGAATAGTGTAGCTGCTAACACAGATGGAAAGCTGATAACAGGCTAAGGGGATTTCAGATCACACTGCTGCACAAGGACATACTTTTACAGATGCTGGAACTGCTGAGCTAACTGCTTTTCATTTGAAAACTACTGCTTTGAATGGGCAAGAAATGTCTTTGCTATACTTAGAGGTGGATTATGCGATGGGAAAAAATAGAAGGGCTACTTCATGTGCCAGCACATGAAACTGCCTCCGAGTATTGCCAGAAAAGGAGAAAAGCACAGCAAAAGCTTCTCAAAATCTGGCTTTAATGAGGAGCAGGTGTGAATTTTGCACAAACATAGGCTGCAGGACGACTCCTGGGGAAAGGTGACACGCTATTGCAGTAGGAAGCGAGAACACAAAGGAGCAGAGAAGTGGGAACCTTTGGACTCCAGGCCTTAAGATTTAATTTGGCAACACATGACAAACTATCCACTGCTCACTGTTCTCAGAGATCAGTCACTCTCATCATCGGGACTGAGGCTGCACAGTTTGGCAGCAGGTTTGCTGCAAATCGAGAAGGTCAGAGGGGCACTGGGTACAGGGAAAACACTGCTTGGTAGAGGGAGCATCTACAGGGTGGGAAGACCTCAATGCTGGAGGCTCAAGATCAGCGGAAAAACTTGGGCAGTGGCAGACAGAAGTGAGGGATGTTGGTGGAACAGGGCTAATAAGAGGTTTCCATCTTTCCAGATTATTTAGGGAAGTAGCCAGTGTAACGGCACCTTTAATTTTTTAAAATATAATTTAACTTCACACACTTTTGCCCTGTATAACCTCCTCTCGCCTCCTCCCAAAGAGATCATTTCAGCGCACACTGGTGAGTCGCCATGGAGACTACAGCCATGTGATGGTAAGACGTGACTCCACACTGCTGGAGCCTCACCGCTTAATTATTTATTAATAGGCTTTTACCCTCGTAGCCTCAAGAGATGCAACATCTTGTTACCAAGGCTGGGAGAGAAACAAGAAACAAAGGCACAGAAAAGGGGAGAAAAACACGGTTAATTACAAATAATTAATTAGAAGCACTATAAACATGCCAGGAAACATGTAATAGGAGTGGAAATTTAACTTAAAAACCTATAGATCAATATTGTTTAGCTGAGGAAATATCCGGCTAGGTAGAGGAAAGACACTCAATATATGGGAAAGTAAATCTTGTGGCCTCAGAGTTTGCAGGGTCAGTTCAGTGGGCGCCCACTGCAACCTGCTGGGGACCTTCATGGAAACATGTTGTGCACATTCTCATCTGGAAACGAACCCTAACAAGTGGATCATCTTGCTCTACCTTTAAAATCTTCCCATAATGATTTTGATCAGGAATAAGGACCTTGGGGACAACAGGACCATGTGGCTTCAAAGACTGGTCACAATTTCTGAATTGTAGATCTTTGTAGATTGTAGGTCTTTGGCAAACATTTGTGAAAATCTCTCACTGTCTGAATTTTTGGTTAAAACAGACCTGGCAAATAAGGGGTCAATTCACAGGAATGAGTGCCAGTTTATTAAAAAAGGTCAAGATGCACAGCAAGATCTTGTTGCATTGCATTTGTTTTAATTGAGCAGCTAATCCAGCCTATTATAATGGAAAATAAGTAGAGGCAAAACACTTATTTGAGTCATCTTCTTTGTATAAGAGATACTCTGCTTTTCCCTAGACCTTTACAAGAGCTAAGGTATTGGCAGACCAGGTACCATTTTTTCTTCTGCCTAATCTAATTAACCAAACAAGTTTCTTAGGGATCCTTGTGACTGTTGCAATTGGTGACTTTACACTAGGAGGAGACTGAGAACAAGTTGGCACTTTTAGAGGGCAAGGGGACATCTGTGCCCTCTAGATAAATATCATACATGAAAAGACAATGCACTAGGCAAGAAAAATGAAAATAATTTCATAATATGTCTTCAAAGGGGAAAAAAAAAAATAATAAAAAACCTTCAACCCCAAGCACAATATAAAGCAAAACTAGAGGAATTGCATGGCACAGAGCCAAGCAAATTTAAGGAACAAATCTAGCAAACAATGAAAAGTAACAGCTCTGACCAAAAACAACCATTAAATGTTAAATGCTGCTCTTGTAACTGACAACACCAACAACTTTAAAGGGCTGTTTTACTAGCACGTGTATGCGTGTGCGGGGAATAGTTAGCCTCTCAAAGGGCTGACTGTAAATTTGTATTTCTTATGTTTTGGTTTGGGGTTTTTTTTGTGGGATTTGGTTGTTGTTTTTGATTTCTTTACAAATTTGTGGTACTTAACGGTGAAATCTAGAGCCTAGCTAATTACAGTCAATGTGGTTGGAGCACTTGAGGACTGTAGGCATCACGTGCCTGCTTGCCCTCAAAGTTATAGGGCAGGTTCACCTGAAGACACCTCTTTCTACCACACATAAATGAGGCAAAAAATTTTGTGGTGACTGGACAGAGAGGAGAGGCAGTGGGGGACCAGAAAGGGAAAGGGTTTGCTGGCATTCCTGTGCATTTTGAGTAGCATTTCCATTCTTTCCTCTTTCCCTTTGCTTGCAATGCACTTTCCAGCAGCTTTAGGTGGGAACTTGGTGTTTATCTCAAGCATTATCTAGTGTCATAACTTTTCATGTTTAAGTGTCCAAGGTTCTTTATTGCATTTTTCCTCAACATTTCTTCCCCCTTTGAAGACGACCAGTACTTGGGTCCGCCTCTTCTGCACAAAGAAGCCATGCTCAACCACCTGTCTTGCTAGTGTTAAATGGGAACAGCCTTGAATGTTTTTGTTCATGTGAGCAAACCACAGAGCCAAAAGATTTGTTCATGGTGTGAGGAACAAGGACTCAGGGTACCCCTTTTACTTTGCTGCTCCACTCTTCTTTTGTCTTCTTGTCCATCCTCCAAGAACCCCAAAGCCTCTGTCAGTTTGTCTCATCAACCTCTGTTGACTCAGTGGTACATTTGTAAAGATTCATCCTTACCCATCCCCCTGGAGTTTTTTGGAAAAAACTAACAGCTCTTGTATTCTCTGACACTAGCCAGGCGATTCTCTAATCATATATAGTACAGCAAGATTAACCTGTCATTAAAAATATAATTGTTCTTCAATTTGCACTTCTTTCTTAAATGGAGACTGAGCAGAGCTCCTGACTGGAACTTTGCTGCAAAGCCTCTGGCAACAAAAAGCTTATTATTTGCAAAAGAGGGGATCCTAATTGGAAAATATGATGGAGAAAAAACAGTGAATCCCCAGTAATCTCCTTCCAAATAGATAATACATGTGGTATAATGAATATTAATGTATCATATTTATGAAATGGTGACACTGGAAAGTGCAAGATTAGTTTTCTTTCTCTATGCATTGTACTTGGCAAATAACAGTCGATGGAGTTCACGTTCACCCAGCAGCTGTCCTGCACACCTCCGTCTCAGACAGCTTAACTGTTGCTAAACAAAAATGCAACCCAAATTTCCTTTATCTATGACCCTACAATAGCCACTATCCCATCTCTGGCATCCCTACCAACAAGCCTCTTCTTGGTCGTTACTCATTTCCATCAAACGTGACTCCTCACACAGCCTTGCCCATCCCAGGAAGTCTCATGAACATGGACCAACCCTGCTGAAAACAGTGTTCTAATTTCCACTATTGCTAAACACTGGGTATCACCCTAAGTGATCTGGGAGAAAGGGAGTTCTTTTATCTCTATTAACATTAAATTTCAACATCGTTCAACTGAATTTTAGAGTCAGGTTTTTCACCCCTTCCTGGGCTCTTGAAGACACTGGAACTACTTGTGTGAGTAAGTGCTAAGCCAAAAAAGTCAAGAACTCCTAATCTAGCCCTTACTGTTTAGATATTAAATGCTAAGAAGTACCAGAGTTTGTCCTGAAGTCCTTGGTGGAGATGCTGTTACCCAGAGATCCCTTCATATTGGCTAAGTTCTTGTTTCCAGCCCTGTAACCATAGTACATAAAGTTTTCTAGGACAATTGCCTCTCCCTGAAGTATAGTCATTACCTGTTCTGGCAGACTTCTTTGTAATTTAACATTGTAGACTTTAAAAATAATTCCCAGAGATTTGAGGCTTATTGGGGAGAAATATTATTTTATTTACTTGCTCATTCCCACACTAATATCTTCCTGCTATCTGCTTCCTTTGGAATTAAGTGGTTAACATAGTTACTGTCTAGAAATGTAGATTTCCCCTGGCACTCCTTGGAGTGAAGAAAGGATAATTTCAGCCATTTTCCTCTTTAGGTAATGCATCTGCCAGAGCTATCTCAATATTTCTATAGGACAAATGAGACTGACAGCCTGGGAGAGCAGGAAAGGAAGAGCCATCACGCTGATAAAAGGCTTGGGTGGGACTCCAGGGATCTGCACTCAGCTCTGGCCACAAACTCAATGTGTGACCTTAAGAAAACCATTTAATCTCCCTGTTCCTTAGTTCTCTACCTGTCAAGAGTTTTACTTTCCTTCAACTCTTTTTCTAACACATTGGAATAAGTTACAAGCTCTTAGATATAGTCTCCATCTCATCCTGTCATGTTACTTAGCAGAAAGAAACACAAATCTTTGCAGGGGCCTTTAGAAACTAGACTAGAGATAACAACAACAATGACAATGGGAAATAACATCCTCAGGACTACGAAGGTGATTCCCTGTCGTCTGATTTCAGTCCACATAATCCCCACAGAGAATCAAAGTGTTGCAATCATCATGTGGTCCCACTAGGATTACAGAAATGATTCACCTACAAAATACTTCATCAGTTAGCACTCCTAAAATGATGAATTGAACGTAAAGGTGGCTCTGGGGCTTTCGTAGATCTTTACGAAGGTTGAATATGGAGTGTGACATAAAGTCATGTGCTTTGGCTTTAAACTTGGTCCCTGCTACTTCTTATAAAATAAGGTCTCGGCAACCTGTGCTTTAGAGGCTGTGGCACAGACAAGACTGGCTTTGAATACATCCATGACATGGTGCCATACACAGGACCTAGTGGCATATGTCCTGTAGGGACAACGGGACATATCCCATTGCAAAAGGACGTGCTTCCTTCAATCTACCTCCAGCAAATGCTAGGTTTTGCATCCACATGTGTTATTTCAGAAAGCATCTAGCACTGTGAGAAAACACCTCCCCCAGGCTATCCAAAAACTTCAGCCACTGTCATTCAGGGCAATCTCTATATCTGGGATAATTATTTTAATCAGGAGATGTGTTAGAAATAGGATATGTGCAGCTGTTGTGCGGTTCCCTGCACTTCCTGGAATGGCTGCCTGAAAAAGTGGATAAAAACTGTAGGTGGAAGGGTAGTTGCCATGGAAACTGCATCATTTGAAGCTTCATTTCAATCTTTTCTTCTTTCTGATAATTTTCTACCCATTTTAGTGGCCTGGACAGGTCCCATTCCATCTTGATTCTCCCTTGCCTTCAGCAAACTATCTACGATGCCACAAGCCAGGAGTCTGGGTTTGGAAGTGAACCTAGTGGAATGAAATACAGGAAAACTGTGTCAGGCTCGTACCGGGAGGCAGTTTGGTGGGGGTCATGAGAAGAGATGACTTCACTTTTGGCTCAGAGGCCAAGCAGAAGACCTCAAGGTGTGGCAAGGAGTTACTCTTACTGGCCTAGTGTTGACAAAAGCCATCTCAGTCCCTACAGGGCTGTGGTGTGAGTGCATTGCTCCGGCGGTACAAGGTACCATCTCGGGTATGCCCACCTGGGAGAGCAGTGCCCTCTGCCCAGGGACCACTGGACACTTGAACAGTTCTTCATGGGCTCATGATGCTCCAGGAGTGGGAGGAGAAATGGTGGTTTTCTATCAGCTAGGGGTAATTTTGAAATAAGATGGCCATGTGAAAGAAGTCATTCAAGGCTGCAGCCAACATTTGAGATGCCTCTAGCCAACGCTTTCTGTGAAAACTGGTTTGTTCTAAGGACCAACTGAGATTAAATGCTTGGGGTATCTCTGTGATGATGAAATAAACCCGAACGAAGGCAGCTTCTGAGCTGAACAGGTGCAATGCAATTTCAGGTCCCTGGGACTGGAGTAGGATATGAAGCATGTTTTCTGCAGCTGGAAAGGAATTGGTGAGGGATGTTGGATGTAGAAAATTCACCCAACATGCAAGTTAAACAGGATATGGAGGTTAGATTGCTCTGCTTCTGGAGGAAGGCGCTAGCTGGTCTCTGGCAATTGCAGGATCATATTTTTAAGTCTTGAATGACAGAACTTTTGAATGCTTCTCTGAACCTTGCCAGGTTCACACGCAATAATCCTGTTTCAGACATGAAGACCTGGATAATTGTAGCACAGAAATTCCCCTCAGAGGACTTGAGGAGAATTTGTTTTGCAATGTTGCGAGCTAAAGCAAGAACGTAAATCTTCACTTTTCTGCCTCCTTCTCTGGTCTGTGGAGCTGATTCCTCCAGACACGACAGGTTGTACAAACTTGTGTTATTCTATTTGTCTGGCTGTTCTGGTTTTCACAGCTGCCACTACAGGGCTGTGTTACACCAGTACAGCAGGTAGTGGAGGTGCCTCTCTAGACATTCTCTGCTTCACATCGGGGATGGAAACCTTGATAGCTTCTGATTAAGATGAAGAAATTAAAGGGTAGGAGTGAAATCCAGCTACTTTCACAACAACGTTAATGCAATGGATCAGTTTCTTGCCACTTATTTTTACAATGATCCCTACTCTGTGTGACAGTTACAATACCTCATTAATATCATGTATTTCAGTATTATCTGTACAGCCTCTGACAGATCAGCTGGGTTTTCTGGGATTATTTCATAGAGGGTTGGAAGCCTGAAGGTTCATTCTGGGTGTGCTGAAGCACAAGATTTGTAGCAACCCTTAAGCCTTATCATTCACCACTGAGATTTAGCTGACGAATTTGCTTGCTCAAGGGGGCAAATTCCAAATGCTACAAGATAAATCATCACATTAGCTAATTGTTTATTTCTTTCCTCATTTCAGGAGGACCTGGTGTTGGGAGAAGTTTGATTTAGTTTAGCACTCCTGAAAATGGAAGTCCTCTTTCCAGCTCAGGCATAGCATAGCCCTTTGCAATATAAGTTTTCAACACTCTATTTCCAACACTACCACTCACCCTAATACCAGTTGAAAATATTGTGTTGATGCCTTAAGGAAAATAAGTCTAGTTATACTATGAGCCTTTCCCAAGCTTCAAAAACAGATGTAACAGGTAGAAAAGTAACTTAAGAAAAAGCACCCCAAATCAAATAGAGCAAGAGATCTGCAATCAAAGCAGTGAAACTTCCCAGCCACCTCCATTTGCACTGAGGACAAAGGTGTATCGCTGCTTTGAGAGAACAGCCTGCTTGACTCATCTCGGTGAGGCTCTGTATGAATACACAGCCTCTCCCCAAGTAAAACTCATACAAGTTGGCGCAGCTTCCTCAGTCATTGCTGCTCATCGTAGAGATATTCGGGCTTTCTCATTACTGGCGGACTTTGCCTTCCTTTACAAACCAGGCTTTGACTTTTGAAACAGAAGTTCCTAAACTCTTTGCACCTTCATTGAGAGCTCACATTGAGTCCCACCTCTGTTCCCCCTACTCTGAACTACTTGCCCTCCTCAGAGACCCTTAGCTGTCTCTTACTGTGCGGTGTGAATAAGATGAACTTTATACACAGATGTCTGTGTAGTATCCCTGGCCAGGGTTATATGGACAATCACCTCTATAACCCCTTTCAGGGCTTTAAAATCTCTGATTTGCCAATGCTTGGTCTGTGAAGCTAATGGTTCCAATATTGGTACGCTCATGATATTGTGTTATTGGTTCAATACATTATTTTAACCTGCAGTTTGTGCTGAAAACTATTTCCCTTAACCACATGGCTGATTTTTATCTCCTCTTCATTTTACAGAAATACACAGGTGATTGAAACTACCCCCAAGAAGTCTGGTGTGACATTCAAGAATATATTTTGAAAAGTTATCATCAGCACTTTCCTTGCATATTATTGTTCTGTAATTAAGCAATACATGTGGCTTGAAAATCCTGAATAAATCTTAGCATGATTTATGGGGATCATTTGTTTCAACTTCTGGTTAAATGGCAGTAGATTCGGAGCTTTTATTACAAATTGTTTTCATTTAGACTTTAACCATCCTCTAGCCTCTGGATAAAGCACTTATTTGCTGTATGCTATTTTTTATCATTTAGGTGCTAGACCTAAAGCAAAAATAGAATGGAAGAACAGTCCCAGTGGAGAGAAGCAAATGAGTGAGGCAAAGGGGTGAGAACAGAGAGAGGAGTAAATGAAGAAGCAGACTGGGTGACTGATCCTCTAAGGAGCTAGCTCGAGAAATTGTGGTTGAGAATGGAGGTTTTAACCTCATATTGTAAAATTGCAAGTCTTGGCATGGTTTTGTTCCAGGCTAGCTTTGAAGTACAAGTTTGTGTAACACAGAGATCAGCGACCCCAGACACTCCATGGTATCTGTGTAGGTGCAGCTATCCTGAAATCAGGCTACCTGCAGAAGAGGGCCACTAGCCTAGAGGACAAGGACACAGCCTCAGGAGTCATTTGCATCCATGTTTATCAAGCGCGGCTGAGGGACAAGGTTCAAGACTGCTAAATATAATCTGAAGTGATTCTAGTGAAGTGAGAATGAATTATCTTCAGTTTAGCTTAGGTTTCTAGTTTTGGTTTCCCCAAATACTCAGAGAGTTCCAGTGCATCCAGCCGATGTTCCCAAACCCCTAGATTTTAATGAGCTTTTGTTAAGGTCATTATTCGGTTAAAAGAGAACAAACAAACTAAATTTCCAGAAGGTGCCTTGTTTGACACTAGCACTTTTCTACCCATTACTCTCAGTTTTGGAGAAAAACCAAAATCACGTGGCTTGAGAAACCAATCAAGCCACGTGAAAAGTGAACAATTGGGACTAACGAACCTGAAAATGATCGGTCCAAATTATTGTGTAAATATAGCACTTAAGAGTAATGAAGCTACTTACACAGCACTGGGACTGGTTTCAGAGCTATTTGCCAACCAGACAGCAGTCTAAATTTGCAGCAAATGCTGGACCTGATTCATCGCTGTGTTTTTTATCCCCGTGTGACTCCGGTGGCTGTATTGCAGAGTAATGAATCGAGTTCATTACTCAAGATGTGCAGTCCCTCTGCTTGCACCAGCCCGTCACTTCCTGTTTGCAGAGGTCTGGCAGAACTAAGTTGGATGTTATGCAAAATTTAAGTTTTAGTTAGTTTTTGGCAGGTGCCAGAGGCAGTTGGTGGGAAACAAGAACAAGAGCAGAACCACCACCCAGCAGCAAGCAATACTTTGCCCTGATTTATGACAATTTTTCTGTTGTTTCCTGGATATGCTTATATTTTTTCTCCAAGTCCTAGTTTTATCTGAGAAGCAGAACCACAGCCACGAAGATGGCTTGGCCTCACAGACTTATCTCTGCTTTGAGTCCCTAGAGTGTTCCGCAGAGACATCTGCAGAAGGACATCCTCAGCTGAGGGTCTTAGGCTTAGAAATAACTCCAGAGCATGATATTACCAGAATTACCTGGCTCTCTCCATACCAACTTCTGATTTTCTCCGTGCAAATTAAAATGGAATCTAAAGCTGAGTTGGATGTTTCTATGCTGATTTAACATTGGAGACTTCAAATTCAGCATCAATTGAGATTATTATATTCTGTGCAGCCTGTTTAACTGCCCTTAATCCTAACAACAGTAGCTGAGAACAATAATGACTTGCTAATGTGCATGGTGGTGCCTGTGGTGGGAGGAAGGCTCAATGGCAGAGATGAACAACCCTGCCTTCTGCGGGTTCAAGTTCATGTACGTGAAACACTGCAGCCACCAAGATGAGCACTGCCTGGCTGGCAAGAGAGGGGGAAGGATGTGTAAGGGAGAGCTCAGCTGCAAGGAGAGCTCAGTCCTCAAACTACTTTGCCTCCTCTGGATGAGGAAAGGCTAGAGCCCTGTTTTCCATGAATCGGAAACATCATTGCCAGCTACCTGCATGTCACATCCAGAGCCCTGTGGCTGGGATGGGGAAGGATTTATAAACATGTAGGCTGTACTTTTATTTTCTGATAATCTAGTTTAGTGTGACAAATAGCCCCATGAACAGGACACCCGCTGGCTCTCGCTGTACACGTCACTTGGACAGCCTCCAGCTTTCCAGTGCCTGAGGTGCTGGCTTCCTTCCCAGCACTCCCCTCTATCTGCAGCCCTCCGGCGAGTTTTCATCACTTCAGCCTCTTCCGAGGCAGTGACCCTGATGTACTTGTCACACGGTGTTCTTGAGATAGCCATGACACTTAGCAATGTCCCTGAGTGCCAAGCATAATTTAGGAAGTTAAACAGTACTTCGCTTTCTTTACCATCTCTCTGCTCCTTCTCCTTGACGCTTTCTTCCTCCCTCTCTACTGCTCTATCCAGGGAGGCCTTGCATGAGGTTGTAGGTTGCTCTCCACACACTTCTCTAGCTCTACTATTATCTTACTGTGTAATAACCAGCAGCCCAGTCAGCTCTTCCAAGAGTGAGTTTGCCCTTCTGTGAAATGAGGACAGTGGGATAGAGTGCACCCTCAGCAAGTTTGCCGATGACACCAAGCTCAGTGGCTTGGTCGACACGCTGGAGGGAAGGGATGCCATCCAGAGGGACCTGGACAGGCTTGAGAGGTGGGCTTGTGCAAACCACATGAAGTTCAACCAAGCCAAGTGCAGGGTCCTGCACCTGGAACCTGGCAATCCCAGGCACAAATACAGGTTGGGCGGAGAATGGCTAGAGAGCAGCCCTGAGGAGAAGGACTTGGGGGTGTTGGTAGATGAGAAGCTCAATGTGAGCCGGCAATGTGCACTGGTAGCCCAGAAAGCCAACCGCATCCTGGGCTGCATCAAGAGAAGTGTGGCCAGCAGGTCAAGGGAGGTGATTCTACCCCTCTACTCTGTGCTCATGAGTCCCCACCTGGAGTACTGTGTCCAGCTTTGGAGTCCGCAACACAGGAAGGACATGGACCTGTTGGAACAGGTCCAGCAGAGGGCCACGAAGATGATCAGAGGGATGGAGCACCTCCCCTATGAAGACAGACTGAGGGAGCTGGGATTGTTCAGCCTGGAGAAGAGAAGGCTCTGGGGAGACCTCATAGCAGACTACCAATATCTGAAGGGAACTTACAGGAGAGCCGGAGAGGGACTCTTTGTCAGGAGATGTAGTGACAGGACAAGGGGTAATGGTTTTAAATTGGAAGAGGGGAGATTTAGATTAGATATTAGGAAGAAATTCTTTACTGTGAGGGTGGTGAGGCACTGGAACAGGTTGCCCAGGGAAGTTGTGGATGCCCCATCCATGGTGGTGTTCAAGGCCAGGCTGGATGGGGCTTTGAGCAACCTGCTCTAGTGGAAGCGTCCCTGCCCATGGCTGGGGGGTTGGAACTCGATGATCTTTAAGGTCCCTTCCAACTCTAACCATTCTATGATTCTATTCTGCTAGACAGCTCCAGGCTCGATGTCTCCAGTTGTTATATCATGTTTAAAACACCTCAGAAGGGAGTTTCAATACCACTTGCACCAGATGCTTGCCTTTACCTACTTCATTACCACCCAGCTGTCTTCCCACCAGTTTAACCGATTCTTGCCTGTTGTAAATTGTGAAGCAATGGAAGGGAACCATGTTATCTTTTATACAGAACCACAGCAGCTTGATTCAATGCAAACAAACCTGGCACCCCAAAGTCCCAGACGTTTCCAGTTGATCAAATGAGTGTTTGTGAGAATATCAAATATATGTGCTGAGCCCTGCATCAGTCAAATGAAGTGGTCTGAACGGATCTCGTGATTTCAGGGGTAGCTTCAAAGAGGCCCCAACCCATCTCAGAGTGCAAAACGTTATTACAACAGCGTTTATTTTTGGTTTGTTTTTTTTTTCACAAGCCAGAACAGCAGGATGTACTGAGGTGGGCAGATGAGTACATTTTCCACGGCGCAGAATCTAGCATTTTGCTTGGGTACTGTGGGCAAAGCTTGGCAGACATTTGCATCTGCAGGAAAGGTGCTCTCTATTAATGCATATCTGCATAGGTGACATTGATACATATAAGTGTTAATACATGTGACACATCCTCACGTGCTGCATCCGAGAGCAAATGCTGTTGTGCATCTCACACTCACATTTCCATATGAGGCAGACTTTTATCTAATCACTTTCTGACTATGCCTGAAAATTCAGCTATTGCATTCTCTGAATGACTGCAGTCCAGCTCTTATACAGAACTCATCAGCCTATGGAAATACTCTCTTTTTTTACCAGCAGACGAGGCCATACGCTCATCCAGAGGCAATTACTCTTCTAATACAAGTTCTATAATAACCTTAAACAGTACAGAATGGCGTAATTGTTTGCTTTAATAAATACTTCAGAGCACTTTAGCTGCACTGTAAAATGGCTTCACAAAATCCTGTTTCTGCTTCTTCCAGTCTGTCTGCAATGACCCCAACCCTTATGGCCATTTTAGTTAGTTTTCTTGGAATTTTGCTGTGACATCCAAATAGGGACATTTTGAATCACAAATGTGAGGAGTTATGAATTCTTTTCTCTTTTAAATGATTTTTTGCCACGTGTTGGAGCCAAGTATCTATCAGGGTAAAATCAATAGCAGCTCCCAGAACTAAGAGAAAATGCCCCAGACTTAATACACTTCGTGCACAGCCACTGCAGCTGTATGTCTAAAAGTAAGGTAATAGAGTGACTCATCCTACAGGTTACCGATGTTTGAAATAAGCCTGTTGCTAAAATGGTTAGGAACAATGTAATTCTTAGCATTACAACCAAAGCAGGACTCCCGTTTCTTTGCTGTTACAGATACATCAGAGTATCAACTATCTCTCTGGTCTCAGTTCTTAATATTTGAATGCCTGCGTGTGCTAAAATAGATATTACCAAACAATCTCCTTCTTTTCTTCTTCATTCCCATGGAATGGATGTGAAAAGCTGTATGCTGAGTGACCAGGACAGATAGGAACTGAAGAGACACGTCCCTTTGCTGGGACTTCAGCATCCCGTTGCCTGTTCATGTCAGGCTGGAAGCAAAGGTCAATAACCTTCGAGCATTTTCTATTCTTTTTAATTTCCTAATATTTCAGGTGGGTCCAAGGCTCCATTTCGCTCCCTTCTCCCCCACATGTTGTGAAGCTGCCAGTGATATGGGAAGGATCCTCTGGCTGATGACTATTATTTAAAATAAAATTATTCATTTGCGCACCAAAACTTCCTTGAAGACCATCTGAGTGATACCCATGACACTGAGCTTGCATGTAAATGCAACCTTTGCTCTTTAGGACTATCTAGGTCAAGCACACATGGTTCACAACCACTTTGTTCCCAGTCCTGCCATGAAGAGTAGGGCACAGCAGGACTACTAGCTGCATACAATCAGGGAGCACTAGAGAAAACAGCGGAAAGATTTTTCTTCTCTCCCTCCCAGGTCCTGTGATGTGATCCATCCAGAATACAAAACACACCCTGTGTCCAGGAAACCACAACCAAAAACCAGAGACATAAATATCATGTCTGCAGCACATTTAACTAGTATGTAGATGGACAAAACAGCAACAGTATTACGTATAATTCAGGAACATAAAAGAAAATATACTACATGCTGGAAAGCATAGTGCTTCTCTCCATCTGCCTTATCACTGGATTCCAATGGTTGGGTACCCACAGACCTTTTGCATTAAATTTTACATTGATTTTTATGACCAGTTATTACATGTAATGTCTGAGCACTCCAACTGCTCTGTCTCCTCCCTGGTGTGGTATGAAATAAAGTTCATGGCAGCGGTGTAATGGATGGCTCGGACCAACTCCAAAAGTGAGGGTTTATCAGGTAATTATTTGAGGAGAGTCAGAAAACGTGCTCTTTTATGTCTACATATAAAAACTACATTAAGTTTGGAAAGAGACAAAACATGTTATATCATGGGTTCCCAGTGCTTATTACTTCAGCCCCATTTCTCTTTCCTCCCTTTCCCTTCCAGAGCAACATTTCTAGTCCTTTGCTTTGCTGGGAGGAGGCCAATTCCAGCGTCCCATCACTCAGTCCGAGGAGAACAGGAGTAGTTGGATGCACTGGTGTTTCCCTTTCTGGAACATGTGTAGGTACTGAGCTGGATACTGGCAGAGCACAGGCTTTTTGGCAGCTGGCAAACCTAAAGTCTGCACACCTCTCCTTATAAGCTATAATGTGGCTTTCAAAATCATAAATGCTAAGGCTGCCTTAGCAGGTATTTGGTAATGATGTGCTAATACTGCCAAACCGTGGGACCTTCCCCACGAGAAATGTGGTTCTTGATGCCGGCTTCAAGGGGAACTGCACCCTCACCAGGAAGGCTTAGCAGGGGATGGATTTGCTTGGGCTGGTACTGTATATTTGCACATTGCATAATTTTTTTCCTTAAAAAGACTGCTTCATTAAAAGGAAAATATCTGTTAAAAAATTTCCTAAGGTGAGAGTAATGAGTTAAAAAGAAATGGAAAAATTCTCCCAGATTTCTGGGTGCATGTCCCTCTCTACATGTACCCTCTCTGGGGTACAACTAGGTGGCTGGTGGCTCAGACTGGAAGGGGAATCAGTGTCATTTGATTATTGTGGAGGGAATTGTGCCTTTCGATACATCTCATTTATATCTATCTGAGAAAAGCAGGGCCCATTGTCTCAAAATTGCTTTGAGATGGGACAGGATGAAGCAGGCTGTGGATACATGAGCTATTAGAGCTATTAGTGATGGTGATGTTAGACAGTATCGCCTGTCGGTCCGCTTTACAGTTATAAATGTGTATCATTTAAAATACAATAAGGGGCCAGATGCTCAGCTGGTGCCTGACATCTATCCACAAGGTTCCCACTGCTGCAGCTTTAGCATAAGTCATTGTCTTTCCAGGGAAGATAAATATTAAAAAATTCTGTTGGTGGTGGTTTTGAGATCCATGTCAGCTGGATTCACCAGTCACATGTCCGTGGGATGGTATTTGATTGTATACACATGGTCCTGAAATTGCAAATTGGGAGTGGAAAGGAGGGTCCAAAATAATGAAACGAGACCTTTTTACTGCAAATCTTTCAGGAATGCTTGCTGTTCAAAGAAAGAAAGTTAAAATAATTTTAATTTAACGTCAGGGACCAAGTAATCCCTTTTCTGCCAGCCTGGACATCTTACTTCAGCAAATGCCAGTTCTACATGGGTAAAGGGAGATGAAGAGCTCTATGAATCACAGTCGTTGGGTTCACATCACCTATGTGTCTGCATAATGCCTCTGGACCAGCTGCTGAGCATTATCTCTGGTTTCTAATCCTCTAATTTCAGAGTTCTTTTGTGCAGATTATTGCTAAAAAATTCATGTAATTAATATCAATTATTTAGATTTGCAGTTTAATCAGTGTCAGATATTTTTCAGCTCAGAAAGCAGCATTATTCCTGTTGCTATTATTATTAATTGCTAGTCTCAGTCACCCAAATAGATGATAACAGATACAAATGTAGATTCAGTTAATACCAGGACTATGCATGACACAAACTGATAAAGGCCCGGAAATTCATGAAAATCACCTTTTTATTTCTTGTTACTCTGCCTGAATCTGTCCAGTCTGACAAATCTGGTATCTGTGTACCTTCAATGGCCCTTTGTTGCCAGGTAGCTGGTGCATTCAATTTAGTTTGCTGTTAAAAAGCTGAATAAACATGCATTTAAATACTACATTTACTCACACAAATGATGCCATGCTCCTCCTCCTACTCCAGATCATTCTCAAACCTAGAATACAACCCTCATATCCTTTTATTTTAGAATATGGTCAGCTGTGATTTCTGGACGTGAAGTGCAGTCACAGAATAGTCAATATGTGTCTATGGCCATTATGTTAGGAAATACAGCAACACTTTTTCCAGTGTATTTCAAAGCCAGGTGGATACTACCCTATGACCTAAGTGCTAAGGGAAAGATGTCACAGAAAAATGTGTGGTTTGCCCAGGAACGTGCAAGCTCATGCTGGCAGCTCCGGGAGTGGAGCTGATGTCTCACGACCCCAATCACAGGCTCAGTTCTCCGACCTAAATCGCCCCATGTTTTACCAGCTCTGACTATTCGGTCACAGCACTCCCCTCTTGCAATACCTGATATCAGATGATTCGAGGAGCTGCCAAAAATTAACCCTGACAGATGTAACCATGTGTTTGCAATTGGGAAGCTGGAGGAGGGGAAGCCAGTGCCTAGAAGATGGAAGTAAGCATCTTGGACCACTCAGTTTGCCTTGGGCTAGCACAACTGCAGCGTAGGGAGGGGAGGAGATGTGCATTTGCCACTGCCAGTGGATTTCCAAAATTTGAGTGCTGTCTCGGCTGCAGCTGGAGGTAAAATGAAAATATATTCCTGACAGAGGACAAGAGGAGCTAGAAATACTTATACTTTGGTAAATGTTTAGGCCAAAATGGCACAGGTAGGTAGTGCAATAGTCTCATAAACTATTGGCTTATGACATGGTTTAATGCAAACTGTTTAGGTGCCTGATTTCATGCCAGAAGAGTTTACCTTTTTTTGTTTCGATCGGTTTTTTGGGTTTGTGTTGTTTTGTTCTTTTTTTTTTTTACTTTTAATTTCCACAAAATTCAACTGTGTACAACTGTCTGATGCTGTAGAAATTCTTTGCTTTACTGATGTTAAGAAATTCTGGTAGCAATTTCATGGAAAAAATTTCTAGTCCACATACTCTGCAGCAGGGGCAGGAATGTAATCAGCTGGTGAGGAAACAGGGTTTTCCCTATCTCTCACCTGCCATCTTTTAGCCAAGTTAAAAGCAGCGAAAGAGACAATATGAAGCTCGTGGAACGTCACAGTGCTCATATTTCCAGGAAATTGTAATTATGGCATGGCTTAATTCACAAGCACTTGATTTTACAGCCTTAACACCCTTTCAGTGCAATATTTTGCATGTAATGCAGGACTTCATTCTTCCCTCAGTGGGGCAGTATCTTAGAGTAATTTAGATGCTTAACTCCTGCTCAGGTGTCCAGAGCTACAGTGACTGCTGACACTCAGGTACGGGATACCAGACCTGACCACAAGTGACTGCTCCAGGACATGATCAACGTGCTCAGGCAGGAGTGGTGGAGGGACCCTGACCTGCCTTTAGAAAGGCTCCAGCAGTGGGGTGACAGGGCTCACGACCTGCCTGCTTTTTTCTTGAGTCTGAATAATGCTGCCAGTCTCCAACTTTTCAGCTCAGTAAATACTTGCAGAGAAACTTAAGTGTTTATATTATAAAAAAAGTTGGGGGGGGGGGAAGAAAAATAGAAAATCCTGCCCCAAGTGATAAACTGTTTATAATAAACTAATACTTTTGGAGGGAAAGAATGTGGCATTCTGTACTTTCTAAGAGAATATCAGCAGAATAGGGCAGAGAGAATATTATCTCTGAAAGCTATGCATTATTTTCTTAAAATGTTAATGTCCCATTTCTAGCTGAACAAATAAACCTCTACAAGTTGGATGCAACTAGTACTAATGAATCAGAGTGCAGACTGGGAAAACAAAGAACCAGCTTCTGACTGCAAAAAAGCATCTTTCAAGAGAAAGAAAAAATTAAGTCATTATTTAAAAATTGTTCTACTAATGTGCTGCGAACAAAGGGCTGTTAGCTTGAAAGGACCAAACAGCTTTTATTTCGGAGTACTTTATTTGCAGCAGGATTATAAACAATACCCTCAGCAAACCCTTCAAACAGAGCATGCGTTATTAAAAAATTCAGAAGCCTTGTTCCCATTTACCATTTCCTTGACATGTTTTTTGTTTCACCTCCCTAATGTATTTACAGTGAGTGTGCAGTCTCCATGTGGTTTAACATCCAAATCAAAGATTGGATGGAGGCAGGCAGCAGCATTTCATGTCTCAGTTTTATGGTTTTCATTGAGCTCCTAGTGCCACAAAACCCATTGAAAGATCAAGATAATGCAAGATCCGATCTCATATATGCTCATGTTGAGTGCAATGTTGAATGAAGACTCCAGGCTATTTTCATCATCCAAGTGCTAAAGTTTATTATCTGTAACACATTCCTGCCTAGAAGCGCTAACCAAGGTTGTGTTAGACGCTAAAGAGCCACCTGGATTTCTTGCCCTCAGGAAGAACTAAATTGGACAAAAATGGAGGAAGGTGGTTAGAAGGCAGAGATGAAGCGATTTGTTAAGGGATGCAGAGCAGGTCAGTGGTATAGATGTAAGCCTTCATGCATTGAGTGAGTGATAGTGTCCTGATAGCAGTAGCTTCGGGGATGACACTAGGTGTTCACATAGTCTTTTTTGGGTGGCAAAGTGCCTTTGGTTTGCTTGTCCAACTGCACAGCTCCAGGAAGCTTGTATGACTGTGTCTCCCATGCTGAGAGAGATCCAGAACCCTGCTCTGGGCATCATTTCCAACCATGTTGCCTCCTCTGTGCTCTGTCTGATGTCCCAGCACCCTGTCCACGGGATGGCAGCACTCAGGCCTACTTGAACTGTTGAGAAACCTTGAGCCAGCTCTAAAAGGCTGTTGGTCTCCTGAAAAAGATGGTGAAAAACACAGGTATAGACACAGCTGTCCTCAGGAAAGCTGATCCCTGTGTTTCACAGGAGCTTCAGCCTCTGTTCTGTTTTTTCTTTCCTTGCGGTCTTTAGAATAGGCTAATTCACTCTCAAAATCACTGTCTTTATTGAGCTCCTGGCTTCCAGCTAGCACTCCCCAAACATTGTATTTTCTGTTCTTTCCATCCCAGAGAAATTTCAGAAAAGACTGAGCAATTTCTGAAAAAGGACCCTGACATTTTGAAATTTCTCAGAAACGAAGTTTCCTTTCCCCAAACTGCTTTTGCAAATTGCCTCATTGCAATGTTTGTTGGTGTGTAATATAATTCATATGAGAGCCAATGTGATGAGACTGAAACAAAGTGCTTCAACCTTACCCAAGCAGAATGTTAAATAAAAGTCAGATGAGATTGATACTGTCCCCTGAAACATTCAGATTTTCAGAATCAGCATTTTCTCATAGCAAGCTATTCCATATCCCCTGCTGGCAGCAGGCTTAGACACATTAGCTTTTTCTGGAAAAGCTTTAAGAGCTGGGTATTATTATTGTTATTATTATCATCAATAATATGCAGAGGAAATGGAGCTAGAAAACAGAGTCAAGAGGATGGATACTGCTACAACTTTCTATGTTCACTAGTCATAGTGGTTTGGATTCACAGGGTCAGAAAGGAGAGAATTCACCTCTACCAAATAGTCTCCACCTTTCTTTGTCTCCATGTTTCTATTTGTGAGGACATCAAGTACTCATCTCAATCCTCCGCTCCTTGGTGGGCTCATTCACATGTTATCACTGCCTGGTGCAACAACAAAACCAACTCCTTAATGCTCCTTTTGTGCTTTTTGCCATTATTTTTTTCTAATTGGATAGAACAGAAAGGTAGCACCGATGTGCAGGAGAGAGAGATCTTTGGACTGAGGTGAGCTCGACAGCATTCCAATTAGCTAAATGAGGTAGACTCGTGCAGTGTGACGAGGCCATTGCCGCTTGCTGGCTGCCCAGATTCATTCAAATACTGGTTGACAAGAGCAATTTAAAAGTCTTTAGGATGGATGTTAGCACACACACATGGTTGTGTGCCCGTTCGATGAGCAATTCCATTAGGTGGCTAAGCCTGGATGGCAGACAGCAGTGGAAATGAGACTGGGGCAGGATGGGTTGGTGTCTCATAGCATGAACTTCTCTCTCAGGTATCAGCAGTGGGTTTACAGCAGGGCGTAGAAAAACAGGCATAACTCTCTGTCTCTGAGGGTTTTCATCCCCGCTGGGGATCCTGAGGCTGGCCGTGACGCTGCCACTGCCTTTGCATACCATTAAGTCCCCAAATGGGGTACTTATCCTCTATAAATATATTTTCCGTTAGAAGGGATTATTGACACACATGGCTGACACATATCTTTCCAGGTTTGGTCCTTCGTGCATGAAATGTATTGTCTTTCCCTTTAAGGCTTTTACTGCCTCACTGACCTTTATATTCTTCAAAGAGGCATTTTAATCTCCCACACTGCTGTGCTGCTAAGTGGTTTCTCATTTGACTTGTGCTACTCAATGGTCTTTCCATGTTGACGGGCTCTATTAAGTCACCGGGAGTTAGTCTGAAACTCTACTAAGCTGTTATTTTCAGTAATAACACTCCTATTTGTTCCCCAGGTTCGCCGCACCCACAGGCGGTGGGAGGAGATGTGGAAGCACAAATTCTCATTAAAAGAAAAAACAATTTTCTTTGGGAGTAAACTACCTCGGGGCGACTGGAAAGGGACAGAAAACTGGTTCCAGTATGAGCCAAGATGAGACTGGAAATCTTCAAATTAACCAATTCTCCTATTGAGGATTTTCCCAAACTGATATTTATCACTCACAGCCTGTTGGGTAGTCTCTATGAGACTAGAAAGTGTCTCAATATTTTACAACTGAATGTTATAAATGTTCACTCCTATCAGCGTTGTCTCTCTGTAGAGTCTGTACATAAACAAATGGTGAGTGCTCATTTTTCAGTGTTGTTTTCCATGTATAAGTCACTAGTCATGTGACATATTTTTCTTGAAAAGAATAGGGGGAAGAAAGCAAGAAAGACCTTAAGAAAACTCCCCATGGAAGACAGAAGAACACGCATTTTTCACTGGATTCATCTCTTTGTCACAGAAAGGATGGGAACTGCCAGGTTTTGTGTCTTGCATGCAGGAGCCGAAGCCACCAGCTAGCTCACCCAGCGTGGGGTGAGAAAGGTTATGGGCTGAATGAACAAATGGCAGAGCCGGTCAGTCAGCCCAGAAATTTCCCTGACCCACCTACCCCAGAAATTAAAATGAACCTTTTCCACTGTTCTCCTTTGCTGCTTTATCCACTCTGTCTCTTGCCGTGGCTCTGCATTCAGGAGCTTTGAAACACAGCAGCAGGAATGGTCTTAATGGTATTTCCAAACTTTTTTTTTTTTTTTTAAATTTTTTTTGGAAGTAAGGATAGCTAGAGATCACATAAAGAAACCATCTGATTGTGAGATCTTTGGTACCAGCTCCTTGTGCTGTTCAAGTTTTCGTTGGTTAGAGATGACCGCAAGCCTTTGCACTTCCCTTCTTCCCCCACTCATTGACCAGTTCCACCCTGTTATTTCCTTCTGTGCCCATAATAGAAGGTTGTTTTTATACGCCTGTACAGCTACAGCATGATGAGGCATGGGGGTCCTGGTCTAGTGTCCTCAGGCACAGCAACAATGGCTAGTAATGATCATCCAGTTGGGACAGGGAAGAGACTGCCAATTTTCCTCGCCTGAAGGCTGAACCCTCTGCGCTATTTAGTTAAAATAACCAGTGCTGGCATTCAGGCATTCACAAGTGAGATCGTTAGTGCTGGAGGAATAAGAAAATCTAATGACGAGGAAGCTGCCTGTGGGTGATGCACTTTGACTCCTCCTGACTGAGCAAACGTGCAAGTGAAAGCCTGTTGGAGCCACGTGGCTCTTGTCACCGAGACAAGACGCTGAGAAATAGCAGGAGGGTCTGGAAGTGTTGTCTTATGACAGCAGGCAGCCACCAGGCAATAAGCTCAAAAACTGGCTGAACTCTACCCAATACTGCTTAAAGATACTCTTCACCAATGGTCGCACATTGAAAACCAAGTGAGGACTTGAGTAAGAACCATATTTTCCCCCAAAATATTGCTCGCTCTGTTTGGTTTTCTGGAGGATGAACTTTGTTTTGTAGTATCATCTTTACCTTCTACTTTCTCCAGAAGTTCACAACAGGGAGAAGATGCTGAGTGTCTGAAAGGGCCTGATTTCTCTCAGTCACTGAACCAGAAAGCTTCTTGGTGTAGCTCCAGCTGGAGAAACCTCTCATGTTGGAGAAAACCAGAGGCACAATACACAGAAACAGTCTCCAAACACACCTCTCTGAGTGAGCTTTTGTTCATTATTTTCTGGGCTGGCCACGATGAAATCGTATACACATATAGTACAATAATAATATCAACCTGATAATGACTAGGGGGAGGAAAAAAAATGTGGGCTTTATCAAAAAAAATGATCTCTTTTAACAACAAATTGTAACTAATTAGACTTTGAATGGGAAATCAAATGAAAGTGCATGAAGGCTCAATTTTCCATACAGCTGACGATCTGACCTTTTTAGGAGTGGGAAAGAAAATTATTTTTAATTAACATGACTAATCATTTCCTGTCATTTTCAGATAATTGGCTTTGTTGAAAAAATGAGCTGTTTTGGGGGGAAACTGGGGGGGTGACAGTGGCAGCTCCACTGGCACATTTAACCTTTCAGATCCTGCCTGCAAAGGGAATTTTGAATCCTTGTTATTGTGGCGAAGAGGCTTTTTATGGAAATTTGGTGCCCTCCCCCCTTCCTTTCCATATGGCTCATAGAAATTCATACATAGGGAAAAAAAAATATTTGACACACTGCTAGACTTCTTTCACTTTGAAAGAGTCCTTTATTAAAAAACGCAGAGGAGACAGTTTAGCTAATAACCTGTTTTCTGGTACATCTTGAGGTCACTCGTGATCTAGGACACAGGGTCAAATCTTGGAGTCCTTAATAACATCTTCTGCTCAAGCTAGTTGGGAATTTGGCTTGACTGAGTGTAGCCAACTTTTATTCTGACGGAGCGGCGAGCAATTGAAGGTGGCCAGATTGAGTGCTGTAGGGACTGTTTAATTGTACCTGCTTGTCTGAAAGGCGGAAGCCTGTAATAGAAATCTTAGGCCATGAGATATGACTTTCTTCTCTTTTAAGCAGCAATGAAACCTGGTGTATTGGAGGCTTTCCTAGGCAATCGGCGGAAGGTTTTAATGTACATTTCAAGGGATGGGCAAAGCAATTGGAGAGAGACCAAAGGAAAGCAGGAAGATCAAATGTCTCCGAAACATGACCTGCAAGCAGAGAGTGAACAGCCTGGGATTGTTCAGCAGAGAGAAGAGAAAATTCAGTGGGGAACTTAAGTTTTGAATAACATTAAAAAGGCACTTAGAAAGGCTATAATCTGTTCTCTGCTTTCATAGTTAGTAGCGTAAGTAGAAATAGGAATAAATTGCAGCAGGAAAGACTCAGAATAGATATCAGGAAAAGCTTTCAAGTGGTGAAGAGAGCAGAGCATCAGGGATACAGTAGAGTCCCTGTCTCTGGTCATCTTTAAATGGGACAAACATCTGTCAGGGATGACATGAGGACAGTTCATCCTGCCCTAGGGCAGAGAAATGGATCTGCTGCTCTGCTGAAGTCCCTTCCAAATGTGATGTCCTTAATTGTATAGGAGAGGAAACATTGCTGTTTGATATCAGCAGTACTGGCTAAGGCTCTAAAATAATGAGCAGGTTTTGAAACAGAAGGAAGACATGAGCATGTACAAAGTGACTAGCAATGGATGTTGGCACAAAAAAAGGACCCTGGTTCAGCACATGAGTCAATATATACAGCTCTTTTTCCCCAGCAAGGAGCTGGTGGCTGTAGTGTGGTGCCTGCTCGTGCAGTGCTGGACCAGGATGCCCAGTGGTTTCTCAGGTTCTGGGGTGGTTGCTGGTGCAGCCACAAACTGGTTCCTGGTATAATCAGTTTGACTTGATGTTGTTTATTATCTTTTGGCCAGCTTGCTGATGGCATTCACCCTAGTATCTCTTGAAATGACAGTGAAGTTGTTCACTGACACAGGGAAGGAACAGCTCAGCCTACTGCTTTCTTCAAAAATCTCCTTTCTTCAGAAAAATTGAACTTATGGCATGGTTCATCCATTCCACCCCTACTGCCAAAAATAAAACCAGAGACTTGAATTTAAACCAAATTTATATGCCATATAGAAGAAATATGCCTGACTTTAAGTTATTTTCCAAAACCCTCTTTTTCCTGTTGCTCCCACTTGCAAAGCACTCCAGTTTGGGGGGGATGAGAAACATGCAGGATAAGTTCCTAAGCTACATAACAACAGTAACTCCTGTCCCTTCCTCTTCTCTAACTGGCATGTTCCATAGCCATGCAATCCCCTATTTTATTGATATCAAAACCATGCAGTCATTTCTATTCATGAAGCAGATCAGAACAAGTTCCACTAATGACTAAGAGATGTATTTGGGAGTGCAGAATTCTGCAAATTAGCAGTCAAACACAATAAAAAAATCAAAGATATTGCATTACAAAATACACTTTGTTCATTTATTTTAACAAGTATCACTTATTTTCAATTATTTACAGTGCTAGTTAGCATACTCATAAAAGTACTGTGGCATATTGAGTTAAAAGTAGTGGATTCTTAGTGCTGGGAAATCTCAGCAGAGCACTTTGCTATTAAACACTGGCAAAAAATGGGGAGGAAATGTTACGGTGGGTTGTTTTCTGTTTGGTTTTTTTTTTGCTTGTTGTGGAAGACTTTTTGATGGGGTGACGATAATAGGGTCTGCAGATTAAGTGAGTTAGGAATTAGCTGAGTTCTCACTGTGAACAGTTTTGTAAATTCCCACATCACACTTTATGTCTTCCAGCTTCTCTCTCCCTTCAAAAAATCCAACATTCAGGGCCTTATCTCAGGGTGTCCTTTTTAGTCTGAATTCTCTGGCTTTCTTCAGTTGCTCATCGTTTAAAGACAGTTATTTTTTTGGCATTTCATTTCCTGCTTTTTTTCCTCTTCTTTTTGCATCTTTTATAGATGGTGATAAATGTGAATAACAATGTGCCCAGTGTGAAAGGAGCAGTGTAAAACCCAATTCCATTCGATTTCTCTTTTATTCTAACTTTAAACCTCAGATTTACCCATGTCTCACTCCACTGGACCTGTCACCTGAATTAAATAGAGACTCTTAAAACTGATTGCTGCAAAGAAATAGATCTTAGAAGCAAGAACATAACAGCATCTTAAAGAAAATTTCCTAATAAATGTTGAACCTCATTTAAATTTTATTTCCCACCCCTGAGATATGGAAGCAGCTCAATGCTAATCAGAAAGGGAGAAAAGTGACCTTAATTTTGGATGATCTATTTTCAAAATCCTGTTGAAGGCAGCAAAATACTCTCATAATTTGCACATCATGTAAAAGGCAGAGAAAGCGAGCGGCCGGCAGTCAGGGAATACTGAGACACACTTGTCTGCTTTTATGCGTCACTGCTGACACCTGCTGCGTAGCTGCCTGGCACAGCCACCTTCCCAAAAACAGTGACAGAACCAGCTCCTCCGGCTCGGTAAAGAGAATCCCAGCTCTTATAGCAGGAGGGTCGTCACCTCAAGTTTGTCCAAACTGTGATGAATGAAGCAAGTTTAACAGCAAGAAAAAACCCAGCTGTCTGGGTTTGGGAGGAGAGGCTTTTTCCAGCTGTATTCTGTTTTTTTCTAGTATTCAGGGCTCTTGCCTGTTTTTTTTAATATTTGCTTGGCATATTGGTAACCTGAGCTTTCTTTCACTATCTCAGGCTCTGAACTGGATGGGTCTGAGCTGCCCTTGGACCTTGGCCAAGAGAGAAGGGATCATCAGCGGGTGATGCTGTAGTCAGAGCTGATATAGATCCAGGGCAAGGTTGGTTTAGAAATAAAAGTGGCCATCTTGAGCAACAGTCATTTCTTTAGCACGTTTTGCTGCTCTCTGAATGGGTATGGGTTAATCTGGTTGGCGGCTCCCTGCCAACATGTGGGAGTTGCTCTGGCAAAAGTGTGGTTTTTCTCTCTGTTCCTGCTGTAAAATGAGGAGTTTCTCACCTGCCATAAACCTTCATGCTGTAAAAAGCTGCTCAACACAAGGAGATGCCCAGCAGTGTTATCATAGTTATCTGATGTGACACAGTAAGCATTTAGGAGTCAGCTTACTTTGGCATGGTGATACAATGAGGAATCTGATGGACAACTTGTATTAACATCATAGAGCGTGGGAGGGGGAAAAAAAAAAAGAAAAAGAGAAGAATTTTCTCTTTAAATAGATGCTTGATAAAAGAACAGAGGCAGGTAATGGATAGATTTGCTTTGTTAAGGAAGTGTCCATAGTATTTGCATTTTATAATTGTTCCTGCAAAGGCTGGTGTGAGCTGAATCTCAGCTCAGCTTTCTTGTGCTTTTTCTTTTCTCCCTGTGTGGAGTGGCAGAATGCTAAATAGCTTCATTTCCATCATGCCAGGTGTCGCAGCGTGATCTCTAGTCATCCCTCCACCGAATGGCAAACCAGACGCCACCACACCTTCACCCCCAGCAAGGGTCTGGGGGAGGAGCCTGGCAGGATCCACCCCTGGGCACAACCACAATGGCAGTGCAACTCATCCCCCTGCCTCGAACAAAACAGGCCACAAGTGGCAGAACGATGCTCCCCATTATTAATCCCACTGTGATGCTAAATGTCATGCTATTACTGTATGCACACAGATACTTCAAGGTTTTCTGATTTCAGTTACAATTATTATCTCCTCTGAGAGATGTTTTCTCTGATACTGGGAAATCTCTTTAGCTGATCTGCTCTGAAACATAATAGTCCTGTTTGTATTATGTGTGCATTCCCACTGGACTCCCCCTACCTTGTTGAGGTCCCCTTGCTTTGTCCCCCTCTATGAGAGGTGGTCGGAGACTCTCTCAAGATGGGCTGCAGGCAGCAAGGATTCGACACACTCTGCCAGAAACACCCTCTTGTGAAACACTCTGGAACAGCACCTTCTCTGCGAGATGGACCCTGTGCGGGACTGGGAAGTGGTGGGACTTGCCACATGAGTGCTGAGACTTGATATGGGCACAGGCAAGGGGAAGCCAAGTGAAATGGACTTGCATCATTGTTCCATTTAAGCCATTCCTGAAAGGATGATGCCACTGTCAAGCTATGAAGTCATCCCCTCTAGTCTCCAAGAAACCTGGAACATCCCAGTGCAGGGAGCTGACTGCAAATGATGTGGTTTTGTGCTGTTGATTCTCTTCCACATTTAATTTACACTGTCTTTTGAACTACCTGTGCCACGCAGAATTCAAGATTTTCACTTCACAAACATCATCACTGAAAATTTTACTCTTAACAACATTTTCTAGATGTGAAAATAAGTCCAATGCATTTGCCCCAGGCCTATCAGATAACAACCCAAATATTACGGTGTTCATGTAGCCAGTGTTTGAGGGCACCACATGCAGTGGAAGTTCATGGAAGTGTTAATGCTCTGGGAACAAGGAGCATGCTGCTGCAGTGCCATGGGAAAGAGCATGGGGACATCAGGCAGCATGAATTTTGAATCACCAAACCCTGCTTGGGGTCGTCAGTGGGACTGTAGCTCTCATTTATGCACAACCTTCAGGGAGCAGTACTTAGCACGACATAGTCCAGAGCAGCAGCAGCTGGGCCCTGAGACCACCTAGCAGCTCTCCAGGGGCCCCAGGCACAACCTGAGAGCCTCCCACCAGCTCCCAGGGGACAGACATCCACACTTAAAGTGACCAGAACAACTCATCACCTCTCCATCGGTCTCAGCAAGGCTGCCAAGAGCTGAGCTGGACAGGAATAGAAATCACAGGTAGAGCAAGAAAAAGACAAATGACTAACAGATGTTTGCCCTGCTATTCCACCTGCGCTATGGCTAAGGGGTCAGCCCACTGCATTCTGCAGGATATATCTTTTCCCTGGTACTAAAAATGCTGAATCTTCTGTGTCTCAGATACTTGCTGGTGTCTGTCTCAGTGTGCCAAGTCTATATCATCTTAGAGCTACCACAACCCCAGTCATTTCATTGTCCTCCTGCTTCTGGATATGAGCTTCTCTTTCTCCCATGACTATCTCCGGAAGCTCCTCTCTCCCACAAATTTAGTATTAGAAACGCTTTTGTTTCGAAATACTTCCTTCCTTCAGATGTCCCTTTCTTGGGGTGAAGCATAAGCAAAAAAGGTGAAGATACTTCCTAGCCCTAAGGCTGCCACTGGCTGCCATTTCTTATGGATGTTTTACAGAAGCCTCTCAGATGCACATTAAGCTTGATGTGGACTCTCTAAATCTCAAGAACATTTAATAAATGGGGAATTAGTCTGACTAAGTCATACCGGAGATGAATTTCTTACATCGATACAATCTCCAATGAGCACTGCACTTCATTTAATAAATGTATTTATTAAATACATAAAAGATTTGTAAATGGAGCTCTTGTCTTGCTGAACCTTATTAGCTTCATCCTTATTTAACATTTATTTTCTTGAGATGAGACAATATTTGTTAAATCTTGAACACGTCATTGCAAAATCCACCCATGGTTTATTCAGTCTGACTCTAAATATTAAATTTCAACATTTGCTAGACCTGGCTCCTTGTTTAATCTACCAAGATCTCTAACAAGCACAAGGAAAGACTTGCTAACTCAAAAATAACTGTTATTGAATCTCCAGTGGGTTTGTAAAAATCTACATAATATTTAATAAATCTGCCCTAAGATTCACTTAAATCTGTTTAACCTCCATTAAAATAGGAAAACAAATTTGGTGAAGTCCTTGTCAGATTCATGCAAAACTTCATAAATATATCAGATGTTACCAAAATCCTATTAAACTGTCATGTGAGTTTTCTGTTTCATTTCTCATCATTGTTGATTATTAATGTATTTGTGCATAAATAGCAGCTCTCTCCTCCTAGGCATCGCATCCCTCCTCCTGTCCTGCTCACTCACTACCTTCAGAATTCAGCTGGTGGGAAATGATAAGTCAGTGTTAGAGCTAATCCCACTGCATTTCTGCTACACCACCTTTTAGATTGCAGCCCATAATTTTGCAGACCTTTTCTGGGAATACACAGATTGCTTTTGTCAATTTTATACATCTTCTCTGAAGAGACATATTCTACGAAAAAGTAATGATGCTCTATCAGTAGCAGAAACAATGCTTACCCACCTCGTATTACCCCAGCATCCTGCCAGACTAAGACAGACGGAATAACAAACATTGTACTTTGTTTTCAACCTGCACGCAGAGCATTTTTATGTCTCTATCTGGTTCCAGTATTTCCGTGGCAGCGATCCCAAATTATGTTTGGCCCAAAACCTCTGCCAACTTGTCTTGCAGATCACCCTGCACCCTGATCATAAAATTTCACTTGAAAAGAGAAAATTGAGAACAACTATGGTTCTGTGTGCTTCTGTATACCACTCCCCCTGGCCTTTCAGAGCCCAGTGATGGGTAGATCACAGCCCTGGAACCCTTCTCCAGCACATGGGCAGTTTAGAAACATTAAGTGGGTGGGTGAAAGTAGTCTAATTTATTTGCTCTGCATTTCCAGCCTTTTCATTTCTTGACAGTTACCTTGAAATCCCCTCTTTTCCATGACAATTAATGCAGATCCTTTCTTTAGTAGGCCTGACCTTGGAGCAGGTAGCAAAGGGTAGCAGATGATATGCTAAAACTCTTGGTACCGGAGATGGAGGTTTAAACCTGCTCAAGGCTAGACTGGAAATGAAATCAGTCATCTGAATCCTGTCGCCATTTGTCAATAGCATGAAATATCCCACCGTTTTTCTTGCTTGGCACTCTGTGCACAGAAGGAGAGAGCAGGAATACAACGGTGGGCAGTGCTGCCGGGTGCCTGCATGAGGACTCATCACCCAAATAGCAGGTAGTGCCCCAGTGCTGAGAGAAGGGGCTTTTGCTGAAGGCTACAGAAATGTAGGGCTGGTATAGCCACTAAGAGCAGCTGGTCTTGGAAACACACTGGCAGAGCTAATTCTGGTACATAATGGGCAGATTCAGCTCTCCTTATAGGAGTCTCATGGCAGTGCTATCAGATTCTCCCTTTATTGCTTATCAAAATCCTCTTACAAAAACATGATGCCAGTATATTATTTAATATGAGTGCTCCAATATGACAGTGAAGAAGACCAGACAGGCCAGACATGACAGATAACTGTTGGCAGTTAAAGTTGCTACTAAAAATAAAGGAATGGATTTATTAAAGGGTTATAGAGAAAGGTTCAGCTTTCCAGCTGATCCCGTGCACAGGGCCCACATACTAAACATTTGAGTTTGAGCTCAAGTAAAGTATGTAAGTCTCTACAGATTTGTTAAGTTTGTCTGCGATAATTTGCTACTGGGTTGAGGCAATTCTCCTAGTGATTTATAGTCTGGGATGTTCTAAGCAATATTTATTGCATCAGATAGTAGAGCAAACTTTTAGGAAACTCTGGTATAGATGACACAAACCTTGTACATTTGGGGATTTTTTAAAAATACCATTTAGAGTGGCAGAATTGTGGGAAATTCTTGAAGAGAGCAGAAAGGAAAGACATGGACAAAGTAACTACAGACACTCAGAAGTGCTCAGTGATTTTCTGAGTGTCTTAAGAAATGCTACTACATCTACTTTCAGAAAAAGCTGGGCATTAGCACACTGAAAATCTGTCCTCTTCCATGTGAACTGTGGCAGGAACATAGCACAGAGATATGCAGTATGTGTACCTACTTCGGGAAACCTAGTCTTGTGAATTATTAATAAACAAATAAACAAAAGTGACAAAAAACCCACCCCAAAGAAGATCTCAGGCTGCCTATATGCTAACCCAGTTATTTAACATATGACCTGTTTTATCCCCAAAAGAAATCATGTCCCAACCAGGCATAATTCTGCAGTCCCTGTTAATACATGTCCACGTATTGAGCCTGATGCATATAGAAGGTCTGGGTACACAGTTCTGAGATCCTGCAGGAGGAAAAATGACTTCTCACCTAGTTCTGACCAGGACTGGAATCGAGACAGCTATTTAAGAATCAGTCTGTAATAATGGGCACAATTTAATTCAATTCAACAGTCTGGTAGGACTGAGAAACAAATAAACAAACCCTTGACTTCAGTAGCATTAGCATTTATCTTGAGAAAAGCAACTTCATAAAAAATGATGCAGAAAATCAACAGCTAAGAGGGTAAAAACTTTTCCTGTGGCATGAAAATTATTGAAAAGATCACATTAGATGCTCACTACAATTTATAGCATCAAAAATTGCAGAAGGAGCAAATACAGGGAAAATGGTCATGTTTGGTTCAGCTGCAGATTTAAAAAAAGATACTTAAAGTAGAAGACATCCACTGAAGAGCAGAAATTGGGCCAAAAAGAGGAAAACAGAAAAGAGCAAACTTGGCCAAGTTCAGTGTAAAATTTATATGGCAGGGCAAAAAAGATTTTCAGAAACAACTCCCGAAAGGCGATTGAAGTAACAAGTCAAGCAAATCAGAAACAAGAAACTTGACAGATATTTTACACTGGCAGTTCATGATTAGGGTGTAATGGGTGCTCAAGGAAGAAAAGGCTGTAGTGGAAAAGCCTAATAAATTATTTTGTCAGAGTTCATCATGGAGGAGTTTAGTAGTTTAAGAGGGATGAATCTGAAGCATTCTGTATTTGAAATGCAAGTAGAACAACTTTTAGAATATTTTTTTACAAAGTGAATGGTAACAACCCTTCTAGACCAGAAGATATTCCATGTTGATAAATGTAAAGTGATGCACATGAGGAAAATCAATTTTAATTGTAAATACATAGAAACGGGTTCCAAATTAGCTAGTGTCTCTCAGGAGATATCTTGGAATCACTATGAATTTATCTGAAAAAGTCAGCTCAATGCTCAGCAGAGGTCAGAGGCATACAGAGTATGTTAGTAATAATTAGGAAATATCTAGAGAACAAAAGAGAAAACGTCATTACACTGCTAAAATGACTCACATCCTGATTGTTCTGGTTGTGCCCTCTCAGACAAGCATTCTGTAGAGACAGAAGGGGCACAGAGATGTCTGGCAAGTACAATCAGACGGGTATGGAGCAGGTCCTGTACAGAGAAGTTGAAAAGCTAGGGCTCATCAATTTGGAAAATAAATGAGTGAGGGGTGAATGTATGGTTATATAAAATCATAAATAGCATGGAGGAAGTGACCACAAACAAATAGTCACTTTTTCTTGTAAGGCAGAAATAAGAGGCACCAAATAAACCGATCAGGCCATAGATTTAAACAAACAAAAGGAAGTCCTTTTCCACACACAAAGCATAATCAAACTGTAGAGCTCATTGCCCAAAGTATAAATTGGGTTCAAAAAGCAATTAGACAAATTCATGGAAGAAAAGTACATCAAGGGCTTATTAAACACAGTGAAGTGGATCCAAGCTCCAATCTGGGACTCTTTATACTGTAGATTACTGAAAAATGAGGAGGGGTGTTGGCAGGGAATTTTCTTTCTCTGCTTTCTCCTTTCTTATATTCATTTCTAAGCACCCACTACTAACCATGGACAGAGAGACTATTCTGCTCCAGCTGGACGTTTGCTCTGAGACTGGAGGGTTGTTCTTAGCTGTTATCTTTGCTGTTGCAGGAACTGTACAGAAGTAATTTCCAATTGCCATCAGCCTTGTTTTTCCAAGGTTGCTTCCTTTCACCCCTTGCATAGGAGCAGCTGTAGGGGCGGGAAGCTGCTGCCTCTACAGACAACCTCCTGTATAAGCTAGAACCAAAGCATAAAGGTAGGCAGTGGCGTGTTTCACTGGTGTTGCATTCTGCATCTGCTCAGTGGATAAACCAGGACCCATTAGTGCCTTCAGCATTCACATGAAGTCAGGGTCTGGAGAAAAATCTCCTAAAGGCTGCCCTGGGATCAGGGCATGGGTGACAGCCAGGGCAATAGGTGCAAAGTGGATGCTGATGGAAGAGCACCAGGCTCACCAGCCCAGTCAGCACCCCAGGGATCAAACTGCTGCTGCTCAGACAAAGCTGGTGCTCAAAAGCATTTTTTGGTTTGTCCATTCCCCACTGATAAATGACCACTAATTCACTTTGCAGACCTTTTGAAACAGAACTCCAAGGTCCATGTGGTGGGTCCAGAGAGTGACGAATATGTAACACTGAGGAAACCTGGAAACACCATACCAATCTTATCACAGTTAATCTTTGGAGCCACTTAATCATACAGGGCTTTCAGTTACTAAGGTCCTTTTTAATTTAGAGTAAGAGTGTGTGGTAATTAGCCTTAACCAGGTCATTGATCTTAAGGGAATATACTCTATGAGAACCTACATCCATCTTTCATACTTGTGGGAGGGAAGGGCTGATAAGCTTGACATCTCAGCTCACAGTATTAACAAGGCAGGTTAATACTGACCTTCTGCTGGGGCCCTTCACACTTAGCTGGCCATGGAAATGCAAGGGCATTTCTCCCATAAGCCTGATTATTCCTTTGGATTCAGTAGTATAATTGCACTGACATGAGTGGAGGTTTTTCACCTTTACCTCACTGTAAGTACATAGATGTTCTCCATGACCTGCCATCCACTTCACAAATATCACTGAGATTTATGGACAGTTTCAACAGGAACTTTGCTCCCTCCCTGATTCCACTCCTCCCTGGGGCAAAGCTCCAATCCCAGGTCAGCGACTTGCTGCTGCAGTAAGAGACGAGATGTCACACATTGTGCTGTCCAGCTTTCCGTGGGCTGCAAGGATGGAGATGCTGAGAACCCAAGATGAATAGATTCATCTCAACAGCATGTGCCTTGCTTCAGGGATGGAGGGATAGAGGCCCTGAACTGATTCACACTAACATTTTCACAGCCAATTTCTTCAGAATGAGTGATCAAATGAGCCAAAATCATTCAGCACCTGCCATTTCATCACATGAGCCACTCACTGTGACCATGCCTGTTCTCAACATTAGGCTCACGCCCAAGGTCAAGCAGCAATCGTCATGCCCTATCACACACCAGGTATTAAGGCCTGTTCAGCATTAACTCTGCAAGGGTTCTGATTGGCCTTAAATTTTCAAATTTCTGCTTGGAAGGGCTCTCTTCTGGCTTTTCAAGAACTTTTTTTTTGCTTTTTGCAAAGTTGGCTCTTTAGGAAACTCTACATGGACTAATATCTCACTTTCCCCTTACAGCCTTTGTGGAAGACAAAGGGAAAGCAGCCTGGACCTCTCCCCTGCCCACGTTTCCCACATCATGTTGTTATTGCCAGGTTGTGGCTTTTTTTTTTTTTTTTTCTTTTCTGGGTCTCCTGCCAAACATTTGTCTGCTTTGTCGGTTTTTTATTTTTATTTTTTCTTTTGGGGAAAAAAGCCTGTTTAATCTTAGCAAATGGGTTTTTTCCACTTCAATAGCCTCAAAATTTTCCCTGGAGAGCTGTAAGCCCTTTAAATATATTTAGGTTGCCAGATTTCTTATGTTCTCTCTCCAGGAAGCCAATTTTGCTTCTAAGCTCTTGAGAAAGGGCCAGTCTCATCTTTTCTTGCACTTTGAAGCTGTTGTACACCACCTTCCCTCTTTTCTCTTTTCTTTTCTCAGTCCTCCTCAGGTTTAACACTTGTCTCTGAGGTAGCATAAAGGCCAGAAACCCTTCCCAGGCTTGTGTTAAGCTCCTTATCCACTCTAGGTCTTTCATCCTGTATCCATCAGCAACTCATTCTGGTGTTTCATGACAATCATCCCCACGTGTATTGCTGTGCACCAGGCTGAAGAGACTAACCACGACTAAACACTTCAATGGCTGTGTGCCCTGCTCTGATTCAGAAGCTCCATGGGGGATTTTCTTTTTTTTTTTTTCAAAATCAGCTCTTTAGGAAACTCAACACAGTCCATTATCTCATTTTGTTGACTCCAATTTTTTGTGAAAGACAAAGATGATTTTCCCAAGCTCCCTTTTTTCCTACTGAACATCACCCCTGGAACGCTTGCTGGGTGTAGAAATCCCAGAATAAAATAGAATCCTGGTATCTGGCCAGTTCCTTACGACCCAAACCTCTTTTCCAGATATCTTGATTTGTTTCCGTACCACTTGAGCATGATCAGACAAAGATACAGTGCCTAACAAGTCTCACCGCACACATGGGGACGAGCCTGGTTCAATTACAAAAGGAAAGTGGTTCCAGCGTGAAAACTGAAGGCAAGACAGCTTGTAGTGTCTGTAACTGAACCAGCAAATGAGTTGTATAATATGTGACCTCTGGGACAAACACAAGTCCCTTCTTCAGATGTTGGCAGGTTTATAAACAATGCAAAAGAAAAAGAAGGAAAAAAAAATGCAGCTGAAGTGTTCTGTGATGACCTGAGGAGAAGAAAGATTTACACTGCTGACTGACTGGCTTCATGCTGAGATTGGAGCGGTGTAAGTAATGTATCTTCAGACACTGGGGAACAGGCATGGCTACTCAATAAAAAGTGCTGTTTATTTTATAATCAACAGTTCTAATGCAAGAAACTCTTGTGTTCTCTTATTCAGGATGATAAATTATTTCTGGGATCAATGAGACTCCTTTTTACTGGCCCCCTATTTAACACATACAAAAACATGCACACATTTATGTGCTTAAATAGCACCTTTCCAGCCAGGAATTAAAAACATGTTTCACGCATTATTCCATAAATATGTCAAGGCTGTTATTACCCTCAGACAAGCCTTCACTAAGGCAGTGTCCATCTGGTGTCACTAAGGTGCAGAGGAGATTTAATAAGCCAAGAATGCATCTGGGAACGGACTACGGGTGTCCTGATTTGTGCTTTAATGAGCAGTGTTCATCTCAGAGAGACACAGGGCTGCAGTGTGCCAGGAATGCTGCTTTTGTCCACCCAGCATCCTGGGAACAGGGAATTATCCCCTGGGCCTGTCAGAAAATGGAATTTCCACCTTGTGGGGAAGGACAAGACTTCTCTGGTTGCTTTAATCATGAACTGGGAAAACAAGTTAAAATATTTCAATTTTTTTTCATGAACCAAAACATTCTGAAAAATATTTCCTTTCAGTCTTATCAAAACAGTCAGCCAAGACACTGTATTGCTTGCAAATCCATTCAAATAATAACTCCAGTGCACTCATGTACAGAAGTACAAGACCTTTTGCACTTAAAATCTCAACCCACTGCTTAGTTAACCTGGAGCTCCACAGCATGACCTTGGGCCTGAACGCAAAAAAAAGGAGCTTAAGAAAGAAAAGGTTCCAGGTGTAATTACGGCAGGAGCCTGGCTACTGAGAAACACAGAGCAAAAGACAAATAGGATTAACTTCCATGAAATCTTGACGACGGCTGTGTAATTTATACAGGATCCTTTGGCTTGTCGGCATCGTTCTCGCTTTCTGGGCTCCACTGCTGTTATCTCAGAGGAGGAGAAGGCCACTGTTGTTCTCCTGCCAGACCCAATAGCCTTTAGTCAGATTTAAGAGAAAGTGACTGTGGGAAATGAAGATTAACACTCTGGGGACAGGTGAGATTATCTCGTTGAAGGTCATTATAGTTTCCATAAATCGAATATGTGTGTCAATGCATACACACACTAATGTCCAGCAGATCTATAGCACAAGATATAAATGGAAAGCCTGGGGAATATTTAATCACAAGGACTTATCATATGGGTCTGGGTGAGGCAACGCGCTGTGCAAGTGGCAATGCAGATAACAGGACTGACCAGAAACTGCTAACGGAAATGCAAGTCAGGGTGTGTGACAGACCTAGTGTGTGGGTCCATGTGGGAGTGTGCCTTTAAGTTTTCTGTAATGGAAGAACAAAAAATAATCAACCAGTAATTATAAATTCCTTGCCCTATTTATAAAAAAAAGGTTCTTTCCATGGGCGTTCATATTATGGGACTGAAGCCGTGAATCCAAATGCTCCCTTTCTTGATGCATTTGCTCCCACAATACAATTTCTGCAGCCTAATTTTTTGATAGCTCATTTTTTGATTGCTATGTCTGGGACAGGATTATTGTACTGAGTTGCGGATGGCCAAATGAATCACTCACATATGTAAGGCACAGTGTGCATACTAAGTCGTCTTCTTATTTCACCTGTCGCCATAAGGCCACAAACACCAGAGACACAACAGCAATTATCATTAGAGACGGACCAAAGCATGGGTGTTCAGAGGTGGAGCTTGGCACGGGACATTTCACATGGCCTGGCACAGCAATGACTGTGGTCTGGTACCACAGCTCACATCCAAACAGCTCCAAAACACTCAGACAGGACTTAAAAAAAACCAAGCAGTTTCCCTCACCCCATTCTGCTTGGGTCCCCAACCTCCAACCATGCAACCACAACCCTTCCCTGAATGTCACCGTTGGCAGAAGGAGTCAATGGCAAAGTAAGGGGATCTGCCAGGAACAGAAAACACGTCTCTCTTCTGTAACACTAATGAACTCTATGTCTGATTTAAACGGCAAAAACATTTTTCTGGTCAAATCTGCTGCTAGTCTTCAAAATATATAAAATGCAACAAGCTGCAGATTTAGCACAGGGCTCAAGTCTTTAGGTTCTGAAAACGGTACAAACTACTTTTGTTTTGATCCAGTGAGCATCACATCTGCAGATGGCTGGATAGGTCTGCACAGCAGCTCACAGACAAGCATTGTGTGTGCTGCATGCATTCAGTCCCCTCATTAGGTAGCAGTTCTGGTAAACACCTGCTGATCGTGATTCTCTAATTTGTTTTTCAGGGAGTAGGTTGCCAGTCACCTCGTATCTGCGATCTGCTATGGGTCTGCCTGGCCATACTTCTGCCTTTGGAGAAATCATCCCTCCATCCAGGACAGGACCTCCCTGGGCTGGAGGGGGAGAAGGTGAGCAAGCAGCAGGATTGCTAAGTAGCCCAAGATGGGGAATTCACTGAAGGACTTGCTTGCTATGGATTAGTGAGACCACGAGCTCTGTGCCCTGTGCAATGTAATCAGACATGGAGTATTTGCATTGAAAGGAGGTGGCTTTCCTCTGTCCCTAGACCCAGTTCTGGCTCTGTAGTCTCTCCTCAAGCTGTTTCTTTCTCCTTAGTGCTGTTATTAAACAAAGTGAGAACCTGAGGATTGTACAGCAGGAAAATTGAATCCTGAAGAGGGGCCCATCCAAATACAGCACCTCCTCTGGGGTTCCTTCGATCTTCTGCCACTGCCTTTTTGCTCTTGCCCACAATAGCTTGTGCCTAGAAAGTGTAAAGCTGTTTCCAGCTCCGCAGCTCACATGTGAGCTGGGTCAGCAGGTCCCCCAGTGCCATAAATAGAGGGACAGGCATGAATTGCTCGATTGTGTGTTGGCTGGAGCAGCGCTGCTGCAGCAATCCAAATACCTGCCGGCGATGTCAGATGAAGCACCCCTCACTTTTTCAAGAACACTTTATATGGGCTTGTGCTTTTACTTCTGAAATAAAAGTCAGGAAGAATAGCCTACTAGTTACATGTGCAGAGAAGAACATTATTATCCCCTTGGGGTGGGCGTGGAGGAGTTCAGTCACCTGGGGAGCATGGTGTGCATCTCCTCATCAGAAGAGATCAAAGAGATCACCTCCAACTCTCCCATAGGACCTCAGCACCCTTCAGGCTTGATGCCCCTCATCTTGGCATGCCACTGAAGCTGCACGAAGTTTTGTACCAGGAGTAAGCACAAATGATCGTAGATAATCATCTGAGTCATGGTACACTGATCTTATCACAGTGAAAAAAAAGGTACCTCTTACTTTCCCTCTTCTGTCATGTTCTGTTAAAAAAAAAAAAAAAAAAAGCCTGACATTGCATGGCAAATAATTCAGACTTGTTTATTACAATCTCAGGAAAAGGAGCAGAACCTCAGAGTTGGCAATGTGACAACAATTGTTTCATTTCACCTGTCACCACAGGGCCACAACCTCTCATCAGACCAGCAGGCTGTCCTAGGGACTTCTTGGCAGACAGGACCCATCAGGATCCAGAGGCAGACAGAAACTCTGAAAATCAGGTGGCAATCCTGGAAGGACAAAGGAGTGATGGGGTCCAAACTGGATACTCTCCTGACTTCGCTAGCTCAACCCCAGGCACTGTGAGCCCCTCACGCTGGCAAGAGTGATGTAAAAGAAGCAGAGGATGACATAGAGGAATGCAATAATAGGAACGTGTAGAGGCATCACTTGTGACTGGGGCTCCTTGGTTTCGGCATTATATCACTACCAACTGAGATATTCCCCAGGAGGCAATATGATCTAAATAAGACAGGAAAGGAGTAATAGGAAGTATTATTCTTCCAGTGTTACAGATAGGCAGCTGAGGCAAGCAACTAACTCACACCTCTTTAGTGAGTCTGCAATAGAAATTGGTCTTAAATCTGCATCTCCTGGGGCCTATTGCAACACTTAAGCCACAAAATCAGCTTCTTTCCCTGTAGACTGGCTTTCTTTGCCTGTACAAATGCTCAATCAGTGTTCAGCTGTTCTGCAAAAGAGTCCTGGCCAACTCACAGGACCAGGCTTTCTCAGGAGGCTCTCAGTGCTACTCCCTCAGAAATATCTTCAGCAGGTTGGAAAGTCAGGGAGGGCCCTTGAAAAAATGGGCACTTAATCCCTCAGGTTTCATCTTCCACTTCACCTAAACAGTGACTTTCCACATGAACCGTACAAGTCAGCCACACTTCATTTAATGATGACTTTTAATTTGAGTCACACATGGAAGTAGCTCCATGCCAGTGTTTCCTAGCGTCCATCCACCAGAGACGGCTTAGTCAGACATGCTCATATCCCCTCCCTCCATGCCAAGGAATGGATTTGCTCTCATTCTTTCTGTCCATCTTTCTTGTCACACTTTTTTCCATTTTCTCATTTCCCTTAGACGAGAAAAGCAGCGTTAAGTATTGGGCGTGTTTTACCTTCTGGTTGCAGTGAGCCCAAAATTCTCTTCAGAGCCTGCTGCCTGACAGATCTGAGCTGTCTTCCGCAGTCCAAGAAAAGTTAGAACAGGATCACCCATCACCTTACCTGCTGATCATTTTTTGAAACTGGGAATATAACTGGTCTTTTGGGCAGATACAAATTCATACAGCTGCTACTTACTCCTGTCTTTCATGTCTCTCTCATTTACAAACCATGTTTGGAGGGCATGGAAAGAGGCATGAAGCAAAATATTAGACATATCCCATCTGTAAGCTTTTCTCTGTGTGTGTGTGCTTGCCAATCATAGCTTTGAGCATGTTAATGCAGTGGAAAGGATATCTAGTGAGAACTGTTACTGGTAGTGAACCTCAGAAAGTACTGGTAAAGATCTGGCTGCCTGGACATCTCTCTGAATCCTATCAGAGCAATCTGAAGTTCTAGCATCTGTGAAAATGTGCTGGAAAGCTTTCAGAGACAGACTCCCTCGTGAGCAGAGGTGCATGAATAAGTGATTTTTTTTATTTTTTGTTTGCCTGCAGTTGTGGGAGATCAGAAAAGAGATTGATTTCAGGGTAATCCAAAGTACATATTTAAAAAAAAACATTCTCAACAAACAAAAGGTAAACTTGCAAATTCCAGTGGTTCAATAGAAAGATTTTTTTGTGAACTAAACCGAAAGTTTCTTTCAGCTTTTGATTTTTTTAAATATATCCCTAAATAGTTGTGCTTTTTTTCTTTCTTTTTTTTTTTTTTTCTTTTTTCCAGAATGTTCACTTTCTTGAGCTAAACCAACTGATTGAATTGACCTACATTAACAAAATGTCTGGACTGAATTGTCCAAATTGCATTTACTGTTTAAGAAACAAGACAAATCAAAACTCCTTTCATTCAAGAAATTCAATCCCAGAAAAAAAGTCAGGAAAAAGCAACTTCCTGATGCCATTTCAGTTTTACTGTTTTACTCAGATTGCCATTAAAATATCTAAGGTGAATGATCTGCTAAAACTGGCTCCAGTTTAGTTTTGAACATAAACAACTTCCTTGAATTTCTCTTTATTTTACCTGGACACTGCTGTCAGGTTTTACAAAGCAGGCATCATGCCTCTTCCTTATTTAACAGAATTTTAAAAGAATTTGAATCAGCGCCTTAAAGCAGAACAAAGCAATTAACAAGGCAACGTCAAAGACAAATTGTTAATAGGACCTGACCACTTAAGATCTCTTAATTCTGTGTCTGCCTGCTAAATATTGGTAAATCTAATCAGGGATGGCAATAAATAAAATGTTTGTGACATCAACAGTTCTGCCTGAACACTCAGCATGGAAAAAGCAAGGCTTTTTATCATCAGTGTGGAGACATTGGTATCTTGGGGGCATGGGAGGCTCACACAAGCATCCAGGAATTCAGCTCTTTATTCAGATCCTTGGCTAATATTCTCAGCACTTTCAAGTTTGCAGATCTGGGCTGAAAAATCACATGCTAGCATGCTCTTTGCTATTATCAGGGTGGGATATTGACTGTAGAGGTCTAAGTGGTAAACACCATGGAAACACCTTTGCCTTGGTATTTCCACACTCTGCACGCAGAATGGGAGTGGGAGGAGCAGCAGCAATCAAGGCATATGTTTTAAGTTATCCGTATTCCCCTCCACCACCTTTTTTGAATCAAAAAAGATCTTGCTTCTGAAATTAAGTTAAAGGATTGAGGGGAAAAAATCAAAGAGATTGATAGTTTATCCTTGCACAGCCATTGGATCTTGGTATATCATTGGGGCAAATACTGCTGCAGGGTCAGCACAGACCAAAAAAAATAAATCTTGATCTGCAAAACTTAAAGAAATAAGCCTACTGAAAGCAGAGCATTCTTATAACCACAAACACTTCTGAGCTCTCTTTTTTTTCTCATAATATGCAGGAGGTTTAATGGCATCAATAGAGTTTGTTCTGCTTTGCCTATTGATGCAGTTGAGATTGCAACTCCGTCCAAGAATTCCCAATTTCTTCACACAAACACTTGACTGTGCTCCCCTTTGGCTTTCAGGCACCCATGAGCAGAGGAAAACTGGAACCACATGCTAAGCATCTGGCAGTGCAAGACAGCTAAAAGATGTCTATGTGGAAGGAGATGAGATGTTGAGGATAACTTCAGAGGTGTTCAGGAGGAGCTCTGCTGAGCAGAGGAAAGGATGGGACCATTTGGCCAGCTTTCAGATATGCCTCTTCACCTCTGGTGCGAGCCATGGACAAGTGCTGTGATCCCACAGCCTGCTAGCTCTGTGCATGTCACCACCCAGCCTTTCTGCCAGATCCCTGTGCTGCGCTCAGTGTCACAAACCCCAGCTTGCCATCACATTTCCCTTGCTCAACACTGGCAAAAAAAACATCGACACTGGATGAAACACTAGCCCGGATTGAAATCAGCTGCTAAACTCACCCAGTGCCCAGGGGAAGAGCCCACCTAATCATCTTGACAGTCAGCAATGTCAGGAACAATCTGAGAATTAGATTTGCTTTGCTCAAAGGATATTGTAATTTACTGAAAAAGAATTAGGATCTTGAGGTCAGAAATACTGCAGTTTCTTTACAGGCAGAAGGAAAAAGACTGGCAAAGGGTAAACAGAAAGGCTCTCCACTGAAGTACATTTTATTTTCTTTTTTTTTGCTAGGTACCTGTTAATTAGGATAAAAGTGGGAAACACTATCTAACAAGGTTCCTGGGAGCAAACTGGAAGAAGCATTAACGAATTCAGCATTACGAGATGGTTCCTAAGCAACAGAACATTTCAGTCAAATATTAACCCTAGTCACAAGGAGAGAAAAAAAATGGTATCAAGAATAACCTAAATGTCAGTGAATTAAGACAATGTCTCTTCTGTGCAGAACTGCTATTGGACATTTTAAGGCAAGCATGGTTTGCATAATGCTTCAACAAGCTGGTGGCTGACAGTGTAATTTCCAGACTTTTTGGAATTCATTTGCTGCTTTAGTATTAATCATAATTAGGACTGTTTATAATCTAAGATCTTAGAAGATGAGGTAAGTTGCAATAGAAAGACACAAATCCCATACATTAAATTGTATAGAAACATAGTCTCACGAGTGTACTGTCCATGAGTATGGAGTAGCCACAGTGCATCTTCAGGCAGAAAAGAGATGAACATTGCAAAAATATTGGTATAGGAGTTAGAGATTTTAAGAGATGGGAGTAAGGATTATGTACCTATTTGGCTAGCTAGTGTGCAGTTGGATGGGTCTAAAACATTGCTTACTACAAACAGAGGGATCACATACTTGGAAACAGGTTATTGCAGATGTCAGGTAGTAACTGAGCAGCTGACTCAGGGGAAAAAAAATTGTTAAACTATGAAAATTCAGTCATTTTCAATCATGTTACCATATTCCCAGACAAAAACCAAAAGTCCATCACTCTCTCCTGTACCTAAGCAGGATTTAAATTCTTAAAGACACATGAAGGACACAGCTTTTCATCCCTAAAGTTACAATGCTTACTCTTTGAGTATGCAATGAAGTTTTTGAAGATGTACAAGCAAATCAATTAATTTGTTTATGAAATAAAATTAATCATAAATTCAATCCCTTCAAAGACGAGTAGCATCTGAGGCAATTTCTTCTTTGTCCCAAGTGATTTGAAAGGCCTGTGAATAAAAACTCATGTAAATAAAGAATTTGTAGCTTGGTTATATTTAAATAAATTAAGTTGATCACTGTATCCGAGCTTGTGTACCTGTAGGGTACCAACTTTCTTCTGGTCTACAACCAAGGGAAGTACAGTTTCAAGCAAAGGGGGAAACTGAACGTTGGGGCAGGTTCACTGGTACATTTTGGCAGCTCTTGCCAATTTAAATCAGGCAGTAAGTGCCAGCTGGTGGTGTTTGCTGGCTGGTATCTCAGAGCAGTGGTTCTCAACCTGCAAAGTCTATGGATGAGATGTGCCCATGAAAGATAACCAAATCAAGCAAATTATTACAATGTGATATATTAGAAGAGGTATTTAGTATTTAGTTTCGCTAGTAAATTTGTAGATGTACAAAGACTGAAATTCAATATGAAAATCTGCCCTTAAAATGAATTTTAAAAATACAATTTAAGGCAGATTCTATACGACTGCTAATCCGTAGCACTATTATCTAATAACAGTCTCCTTAGATTTCTTTACCAGTCTTATATGACATTTCTGATAGTTGAGGGAAAACAGAAAAGAAATTGAAAAGCGTTTCTAGACAAAAACGAAGTTAAAGTGGAGTTTAAACTGCATCATGTGTGTAACATACAGGTGAAAACTTTTTGAAAGAGACTGCAATTAGCCCCCAAACCAAATCTTGCAAAACCTGGTTCAGAATTATTCTACTGGAAAAAAAAAAACCTAATTTTACATTCAGGTAGGAAAAGTAAAAGTGATAAGTGATCTCAACTCTGCCTACACTGCTGATACTGGGGTGAAAATGTGTGAAACATAATTGAATGAGTCTTTAAAGACCGTCACTTAGAAGTTGATGATATTGAGTATCTGTAAGTGTAACCACCTTCTTATTGCATGGCGTGACAGTGGCCAGGCTTGGATGGCTCATTGCTTCTTTATGTGGCATCCGAGCACTGGAGCAAAAAAGCTTTGTCCATGACGGTGAAAAAGAACACAGGTAAAAGAAGGATCTGCTTTGGGCTGCTGTATTTCTCATTTTTCCTTTTTTTTTTTTTTTGCCTTGGCCCCTTGAATCCGTTTCCCGAATCCGTTTCCCCTCCTATCTTTTCTTTACCAACCATTAGATGGTGGCTACCTGCCTTTATTCACTGCAAAGCATTGGCAATGTTGGATGCAGGGCTGGATCAGACACTCAGATCCAAGGGGCTGCAGGGCATCAGGCGTATTTCCCTGACTGTCATTTACCTCCTTGTTTTGTAGAAGGCAGCAAGGGAGAAGGTAGCTGGGGTGAGGTATAAGCCTCCAAAGGGCAGGGAAACAAACCCTGTGTGTGACAGCGTGCACCGTGCAGCAGGTTCTGCTTCACTAGGAACTGTTAATTGTCTTCCACATGGAATTAACTCTCCAGTCATCCCAACAACCGCTGCTGCATCTAAATCTTCCCTTTAATGGGCTCTCGGGGAGCAAGCGGCGTGCAACCTGAACTGTGCTCGCCACTACATCAATCTTCCCCTCATCACTCTCATGCTATGCAGCAATCGAGAGGAAAAAGCATCGAGTGGAGCCGCTTGCCCTGGCTGTAATTCCCGACCCTGAGCTGCCGCTCCAATGGTCAAAGAGGGGATTTCCTCAAAAAGGGAGGGTGCTTTGTCAAGAGCATCTCCCACAGTGGAGAAAAACCTGCAAATGAGCAGGAGGGAAGAAGGGATCCTGGGCTGGGCATCAGAAAACAAAAATGCCTCTGGGAGGGCAACAGAGGAAGCAGAAGCATCTACAAGTATTCAAGCAGGAGGCAGCTCTTGATTTAAAAGGCTAATTAGATGCATTAGAGACATGCTTAGACTGTAGGCATTCAGGGATCAGTTCTGCTTCTGTGTTTTCACAGTATCCACTGTGCATGGAATTCTGGAAATAAATAGAACTAAGGGTGGTTGGTTTGGGGAGGGAGCAGGAGAAGGATCTCATTGGGAAGGGACAGTCATTTCCACGAGTGGCAGAGAACAGCCTTTATTTCCATGTATGCCAGGGGATCCTGACCTGAGGAAGAGGTTTGGTTAATTATAATTGGTCAAGCACACCAGTCATTTGATCAGGGATCTGAAGCATGTGTACACAACTTTGGGAATCCAGTAATTGTTTATTAGAAGTGAAGGGTCAAGGTGAACAACTTTCACCATGTGTTGAAGGCTTGAATTGATTCCCATAAAACTGCCAGCTAAATAGTCCAGCAAATATGAATTCATGAAGTACTTTTGCAAACAGGGGAAAAAAAAAATCACTTGATAGATGATACTGTTTACATGGAATAAATTCTCCATCTCTGCTAAGAATAAGGGTTTATAGCTAAGCAACTGATTTCACAAGAGAAGGGTGGGAAGAGAGCTATTTTTCCCCCTGTGACCAAATTACACACTTTCCATTCACACATCCAGGTGCAAGAATAACCTTTCTGCAGACATTATTTTTTTAACAGTTTAATTAATATTTCCGTTTGCCTTGAGTAGCTCACAGAAGTTGGGAAAAAAAAAAAGAAGACAGTGTAGCAACACAGAAAAAAGAAAGAAAAGCCCAATGTTACTTTAACACTGACAACAAAAGTCACCCTTAGATGAATTAGTGATAAACTCCTGGGGAAGACTTCAGCTCCATATGGTGATATTTAATATTAGTCACGTAGAATCGGCCAAATCAGCTCCACATCCCGCGGTACCTGGGGGACCCGGACCTGCCTGTTTAGCATTCCACTGCGACCACCTGTGAAACGCTGCAATTGTCTCTCCTGATATAAATAAATAACTCCAGAATGCCAGAGAGAAAGGGGTGGGGATGGGAATGATAAATCCTGAGTCAGAGGCAACCACTCGAGAAGGAGAATGGCAGGGCTGTGGCTGTGATTTAGTGGTGTTAATGAGCCCTGACAGAAAGCGCCTCCAACAAGCCCGTGTCGGTAGCACAGGTCCTGTCTGATGAACACCAAGTGTTCAAGGTGCTGTATGGGTTCACAGGCTCCATGTGTCTGGCCTACTTTTTCATTTCTGAATTATTAGATAGAAAAGCACCTATTCCTTCGCACCAGAGGATAACTCAAAGCCCCCAAGTCAGCACGTGCATCCAGGTTTGGCTCACCATGGCGCAGGGCTCAGTGCATTCATGCTTTGGGGTTTAGGCTGGTCTCAATGGAGGAGGCAAGGCAACAACAAATCTTGTCTGGACTCTGCTCTGTCCTGAACAGTTGTTTTTCAAAAGCTGCATGTGAGAAACTCACTTTCTTTGAGGAATAAGCTTCCCTGTTTGTCTTTGCTCCCTAATGCTCGCAGTACAACTACTAATCCTGCCCAAGCATCCTGTCTCTTGGAGCATAACCTAAAAGCTGGAAGCATTCGACTCGGCTCAGCGGGACAAACTGAGTCATTCCTCTGCCTCTGATGGGACCACCACAAGCCCTCTCCAATTAGCCTTAAACCACCAATACACCCGGAGCTGTTTTCAGGAACAGACTAGAAGCTGTGCTTAATCCCTGCTTGTTTGCCATGTTGGACTCCTTCTCCCTTTTGAATGTGACATTCACAGGAAAATAAATTAATACAATCCTCTCCCAGCACCTGACTCACTCACTTTGAATGGACATGTACTACTAGTACATGGGTTTTGCCACAGATTCACAAAGTTATTTTATTTGGGGCTTTTTTTCTTTGCAAGCCCATTGACAATGCATTCCTGATTTGTACTCTCCAAAGCTCATCACTATGCAGAATTGTCCTGTTGATCTCCCAAGAGCCAATACTCACAGACGACTCCAAGGCCGTGCTAAGGTGGCAAAACCCTGGCATACAGTCTTTTTTTTACAGATTTTAATTGTTTATTTTCCTAAAGTGACAGAAGCGGTGAACCTGCACCACCAATGAAAATAAAGGCCTGCATGTTTACCAGCAGACGAAGGCTGGGTACTGACTGAGATGAATAACCTGGGCACTGGCCTAGGTCAAGTTCCACTTTATTACCCTCACATGTGTGAATATCTCCCCACATGCACCTAGCACAGATAAATGGCCCGCATGCACTTACACAATATTTATAACCACAGATTTTCTTCCCCTGCCCTAAGTCAACTTATTCTTTGGTTTCCTACTGCCCTGAAGTCCATCAAAGCCAGTTGCCATGGAAATAGTTGTGCTTTCATAATGTCCTCTGCTGTGAGTGTATATCAAGAGCTCTCTCTGCTGGTCTGGAGTCACCATCCCTCATGGCTCCAGATGGTCACATCACTGTTGGTGCCTGGAAGCTCTCAGAGGTACAGCCTGTGTTTCTAAGCACTGTCAGGGTCTGAAGTCTGACACAGTAGCTCCTATTTTTGAGCTAGCTAGAAATACTGAGCTTACCAAGAAACTGTAACGTCCAGCCTCCGCTTTCTCACAATCTGCTCATCATTCAGTGAAGAGTGTTTAGCTAAGTGACCAGAGGAGCAGTGGGGAAGAAGAAATCTTGCCTGCAGTGGGACTGCTAGAGAAAGTTCCAAAGCAATACCATAGGAAACTGGAGGGGTATAAGAAATAGTATTTTTTTTTCTATTTCAGCAGTGCTGTCAGCCTAGGAAAATTGGCAATGGCCTAACCCAAGCAATACTGGTTTTCATTTCAGCAAAAGGTGGATTTCTTTGTGAAGGGTGGGAACACACAAAAGTCCCCTTTTCACATTTGCTATAGCAACCTTAGGAGAACTGAGATTACTGTACGACTTTTACCTTACAGAGTCTCAGTCATTCTTGAATGGGCTCAGCATGCTTTGCTGCCTTCTGAATACTCCCAGGAGCGGCAGAGCTAAGGATTATTATTACCATCATTTGTTATTATTATCTCCTCCCTAAACTATGGTGAGACCTGCACAGGGCAGAGCCTGCTACTAGGTCCCAGAGGTTCTTACAGGCAAAAGATTTGGAGGAGCCAGCTTTAAGTTTGCCTTCCACAGCCTGGAGGTGCAAGGCCGTTAACAGACACAACCTGCGTACCAACCCTCCAATTTCCCTTTCTGCTTGAGTGTACGTCCTCTGCATGCTGGAAACTCACTAGAGAACGTTTCTTTGCAATTGGCAGCCATGGAGCACCCTGAAAGAAAGCCAACTCTTCCATCTTATGCCTCTTTCTCATAAAGTCAGTCTCAAGGAGTTGAGCTCTCAGAAACACCCCCTTGAAAAACATTAGGATCTGACTTATAATTGGTGTAATTACCGTATAAAAGGAAGAAAGTAAGATTTAATTAACTAGGCACTTCTTCTACCAAGTTTGCTCTCTGCTAAGCACACAGCTGAAGAGCTAAGCATGCTGCTTCTCAGAAAGTGTTTGAGTTTTTTGTAACTGTCATGGCGATGACATCTTTCTGATGGACCCAATAGCAATGAAACAGCAAAGACAACCACTGAGGTGTTACTAGTTGTCTGCCTTCCACTTCTTGCAGTGCAAGTTAATTGCTAGTTTTCAGCAGATCCCAGATGGGCCTTTTTTACTTAAAAATAATAATTCCTAGAGTTGTATAACACTGTGGATTTTTTTAAGGTTTTGTTTTTAAATTGTTTACTTCAGAAGTGCATGGCTGTGTATGAAAGCTGCTTCTAATCTATGCACAAATCATCCAAGGTACTTTCTAGCCCCAAAGTCTGGGTTGAAGTTGCTTGGAGTCATAATTAATAAAGGATCTTTTTTTTCCTACAACTACTGTATGTTTTTGCTTTACTTTACAAAAAGTAGAGAAAAAAATTCACCACAGATAATTTAGTAGGGAAACATAGCAATTAAATGGTACAATAGAGGGATAAGGGGCAGAGGAGGCTGCTGATGTTATCATCTGAAAATCTCAGAAAGACCAAAGTTGACCAAGCACAGATTATTTTCCCTCCAATCCTGATTCATAGTTAATAATTGGCACAAATAATCAATTGGAACCATGGTGCAAGTGCATACAACAGAGGAGCCTTGGTAAATGATTCTCTTCCATGAACTTATTAGAGCCGATTAAAATCTTGCCATTGATTTTTTGGGCCATCCTGGGGACATCAAACATGAGGTCAAGCACATGAAGCATAAGTATATAATTAAATCTAGCCCTTCTGAGAGTTAAGAAGATATGCCAATAAGTTATATGGAAGTTTAAAGCGCTCATCTTGAGATCTACCTGTTTCATAATGTTTCATTTTGACAACAGCCTTCCCCCTCACATCCCACATCCCAAACTAATGAGATATTTAGTCACTGAGAAGAGAGCATTGTGCCAAGTACCAGCTCACAACATTTACAACCTGGGGGAACAGAGTCAGGCTTATGTGATGGTTTTCAACCCCCTAAATAAAAAGGTTTCAGTTGTCGACTCTTATTTCTTCATTTTTTTGGTTTCTCCTTTACTCAAAAGCATAGACACAGGACCATTGGGAAGGGGTGTATGGCATCCTGGAAAGGAAAAGATAGGAGAGCAGAGAAAAACCACGAGCAGGTTGTGAGGAAAGATCTGTGAGCCCAGATATATCCAAGTCAACCAAATTACTCTAACTGTAATCTGTATAGACAGTGGAAAGACTTCCAGGGAGCAATTTGTTTTGCTGCCCTCTGGAGGTGCTGGTATCTCTCAGTGGGTTGGTCCAGGGTAGTTAAGCACCTCCACTGGGTACTTCACCTAGACTCTTCCATGGATTTCCAAGGGTTGGGAAGGGAGAGCTTCTGGCCATTTATTACTGCTCATTAGTGCAATTCCTGCTCCCATATCAGACAGTACAGTGACAACAGGGCAGTTCCTCCTGCCGTCTTTTGAGTCTTTGGGGCTGTTTGCCCCAGTTAGACACTAAACATTAGGTGAGTGGAATTTGAACTTGCACACAGATTTGAGGAAGATGCCATTCAGACTATTAAAATCCTCAGACACTACAATCATTCTACTGAAATTCATGTAGGAGAAGTTTTTAGGTGTGGAGTAACATAGCAAGAAGTCTCTTTCACATATATTTTGGATGCCTGGCTCGCATGGCAGACAGTCCAAGTAAAGGCACGCCACAGCCTAATGGAGCAATGACAAAGCTTTAGCCAACCTTAGGCTTTTTCTATGAGATTCTGAGCACAACATGTGAGCAGCCAGGTGCTCTCCAGGGCCACTGAGCCATTGACAATCGAAAGCACATCAAGCACAGGTTTGGATCAGGCCCATTGTTCCATTTCCTAATCCACTCCACCTGGCACAGAGAAACCCTCGCTGCGTGAGCGGATGGTCCATGCGTGTGAAGCCTGGAGGCACCTGCCACTACCGCTGTACCTTAGCAAACCGCTGCCTGGGAACTTGGGAGAGATCCAGGTTCCTCCAGCAACAACGGACAAGATGCTGCTTCATGTAAACCTCATTTGCATTTCTACTCTAAATCTGTTTCAACTGTACCATCCATATGTTTATCAGGGAGGAAAGGCAGAGCAAAGAGAGAGGAAAGCAGCTGAGCACCATTTCTCAAATCATTGCAATGGCTTCAGCACTTGATGCTCATAACAATATTGTTCAAAGGTGGGCAAAAAAGGATTCCACGAGCAGTGTGTCATCACCCAGACTCTGTGAGGTGGAAACCAGCTTTTTCTGGGGAGGTGGTATGAAGAAACCGAGGAGAATCTCAGTGCTTCATTTCTGCTATTCTTTTAAACAAAACCTTTTGAGGTCCCATTTTGGAAGCTGACAAATTTTTCTTTTAAAGGTTAAACCAAAGCTAAAAATGAAATGCAGATTGTTTCAATTCAACTCAAGTAAAATGGGTCATCTGCTCTGGGAACATTTCCCTGGGCTGCCCGTTTCCTCGTTTCAGCAAACAGTGCGAAAATGGCAGGCAGTGCCCCAACCCAGGGCTGCTGAGCAGCCCCTCTTCTTCCCTCAGCCAGGGAGGAAGTGAAAGTTTGAGATGAGGGTTTTGCTCCTGTAAATGGAATGATGACATCCAGATATCTCTTCTCAGCTTCTTCATCCACTGCTGAACTGAATAACACACCAGGCCAGTCACATATTTCTGTGCAGGCAACTACAGACCTCCATGGGGAGGACTGAGGCTTGTTCTCTGGTCTGGAGGGAGACTGGTTGTTTTGCTGGGTGCATGGGTTTGGTTTTAGTTATTTTGCTTTGTATGAGACTAGGAGGAGTTTTTCCCTGATGTCAGCTAAGCTTCCCTGTTTCTTCTGGTGTGCTGCTTGGTCTGCCTCATCACCTAGAAGTTTTATGTAAGAGCCACACTTCTATTGGAAAATCTAGGACATGAGAGACATCTTTTGTCCCTCCTGCTGCTTTCTCTTGTGAAGATTAGCTGTGAGAGTTTTTTTCATCTTTCACTCCAGGTCACTGATGTGGGGCAGAGGGCAGTGGGACATGTTCTTTGATGGCAGGTTCCACAAATATTTCTTAGACACATATCTACTGTACAGCTGCCTCTGATGGAAAGGATAGGACTCGATGACTTGAAATGGTCCCTTCTCGTCCTATGCCTCAAACAGCTAAATAGTCCCTCACTGGTCTCAGAAATAAACCCTGCTTCTCTCTTGGACTCTGCTGTTCTCAGGGATGTTTGTGAAACGGGTCAGTGCAGTGGCACAGGGAAATGAAGCTTAAGTGAGCGGAATTCCTTCCCCGCCAGCCAGTTTTCACTAACTTCCTCCCACAAAGAATTTAGTTTAGAGTTAATTGAATTAGCAAAGGCCTTCAAATACTTCCACAAGGGACTGGCTTCATTTTGGCCTTACAAAGCCAATCAAATCAGCAGAGAAGCAGAAAAGCCAGTCAATGACTCACATTAATTGTCTGAGAGAGCAAAGGGAAAAAAACCAACCAAACCCAAACAAAACAGAAAGGCAAAAAAACCCTCAGACTGCAACTCTTAAAAACTTGGCTCGCCCCAGACATGGAACACTAGATGAAAAATTGACTCTGTGAATTGCATTATAGATTTTGAAGATGGGTCTGTTTCTGAGAGTCTGAGATTGAAAGTCTGGTACGTGTTGCTGAAGCTTGACTACAGCAGGGACTATGCCAGGCAGCTCTGGAGAGCACATGCAACGAGCCCAGGGCTCACTGCACAGATGTCAAAGGGTCTCTGGTCATGCACACTCTGCCCAGGGTATTGGATTTGCTGCAGGTACTCAAGCCATTTGCTCCTTGCAAGAAAAACAAGTCAAGCATGTGCACAGCAGGCACATGAACATCAGCGGGTGGCCCCCAGGGTCCATCCTCAGCTTGGAGAAGGTACCTGAGCTTTGTAAGAGCATTGCTAGACATCTAGCTTTTTCTAGAACTAAAAGCAGGACTGCCTTCCTCAGTTTTTTGGTCAGGTAAATTATCTGAGGAGGTTTGAATTTTGCAGGTGGGTGTCCATCCTATCTCACAACGAAGCATATGGGGCATCCTTCACCATACTGGGCAAGTTACTGTCATATATAGACATGGCCTCAGCATCACACAACTGGCACAACACGCTTCACTGCAAATTTGCTCCTTCAGTGCCATAGTTAAGGTGCACCTCAGAGCGCTGCAGGCTGCAGTTTCACGGTGTATTAAATCCTTGCAACTTCTCACCCCAGATGAGTACAAAACACCTGCCACAACCTGCCAATTCAAAGGCAGCGCTAAAAATACGGTCAAAACAGGAAAGAGCGATTAAGCTTTCTGGTTTATCTCCCAGCCAGGCAAAGAACTTAGGTTGGATTTGAGGTCCATCTTTGCATCTCTTTCAAGTTTTTGTTTTTAAATGAGTCTGTTACACAAGGCAGCAGACTGAAAGTCCGTCCTTCTTCCCGGTTTTTGTATGCTCAACACTTAGATTTAGAGCTGGTAAATAATTTTTATAAAGATCATTTACTGTCTCCTTTAAAAAAAATGAGCTGTATAAGAAAAGTTTCTCAGGAAAAGGATTAATTTTGATTAATTTCTTGTTTTAAAATATTTCACAAGATTTTTTGTACATAAGGTTTTTTGGGGTTTGGGTTTTTTTGTTTTGGTTCGGGTTTGCTTTGGTTTTATGGAAAGCCCTAGTTTTCCTTCCTTGGGTAGTGAGTTAGTAAGGGTAAATAATAAATCTTCTTTGTGAATAAGAAAAGATGTTTCAGACTGCTGCATCAAAATTTCCAAAGTATCTAAACAAAAGATTTTTTGTTTTGTTATGTTTTCTCAAAAAAAATATTGAGACGTGACTTTTCCTCCAAAAATGTGGGACAGAAATAGGTTCAAAAGACTTGAATCATTTAATGGGACAAAAATCTAACTTTAGAGTTGTACTACAAAAGCCCTGGAAGGTAAAAATGAAAACAGAACTCTGTATTTCACTTCTATACTAACAAAAATAGTAGAAAGGGACAATTATAATTTAATTTTATTGTCAGGAAATGGTTATGCTAATTTTGATGGAATAACTGGGCACAAAAGATCAAAGAATAACCTGTCCAAAGCAAATAAAACACTAAAAATACTTCAGTGTTCAGAAGCTTTTGTTTTGTTTTGTTATAGAGACTTTAGTAAGCAATGACAAGCTCCAGTGCAAGCAATCACAATTAATTTATTTTATTAAATATACAAAAAAGGGAAGAAATCTCAGCTAAAACTCTTTGTAGTGTAAAAAATTATATAAAGCTTTCATTTTACAAGATGTCTCATTCCCTATTTCTTTAGCAAGAACTTCAGTTGCATAGGATGACCCCTCCAGATAGTCTTTTAGATAGAATTAAAGACGGTATTAGCTGTCCCTTATGGGAAAAGGAAAAAAGTATTGTGAAATGTGTGTTCTTGCCCTTGTTTTTGGAGCCAAGGTTTTTTCCTTAAAAACAAAACAAGATCAACCACATGAGGAAACGTGACGAAAGAGAAAAGAGGAAGAAAGATAGCAAATAACGAGACCTCAATGCTGGAAAAGGGCAGGTGAATTCTTGGTCACCTTGACCTCTGAAAAACTGGGCAAAATCATATCACTGCTGGATGTTTAAGATATTGCTTTCAGCTGCTTTTTTGTTCATTGTTGTTTTGTAGTGTTATTGCAGAGATCTTTTTTTTTCCTTTTTTTTTTTTCTAAACAAGGCAAGGCAAAGATGGGAGGAAAGCAGCAGAGGGAGAAGAAATAAGATAAGGGAAAGAAAAATAGAAGGGAGAAAAGAACAATCTCAGCTCTCTGATTGCAGGGTTGCCAGCAGTTTGGCAGAGCTGGTGGAGACAGCACTGTTACATGAAGCTTTCTCTAGAGGTCATTGCAGTGAATTTGTTCTCCCTGAGAAAGATGGTAAAGGCCTGAGTTGTCACAGTGACCAGTGACCAGAAGATCCCATGGCCTCAGCATCTCCATTTCACGTTCCTCTTTTCTTCTAACATCATACAAAGGATCCTCAGGGATGGAGATGAAAGTCAGCCTAACTTCTCATGACATGAAGTCATCCAGCAGATGAAGGAAAACTAGGAATAAAACATGTTTCCTGTCTCCCAGGTGAATTTCCTGCCCATTGGGATACACCACAAACTCTGCCAATCCAGGATATCCCCATCATCATTCCCACAGCTCTGGAAAAGGCAAATGAGCCATGGCCAAGAGAGCTCGGGCCTTCCTGTTCTACCTTCCACTTGTCACTTCTCATTCAGATGATGAAATAATCTGATTAGGTGAGTTGGGAATTATCAAGATTCACTCACTATCCATATTTTCACATCACGGGTAAAGGTAGAGATTGTCGGCAAATTGTGAAGTGCATGCTGAGAGCTCAATTGAATTCCCACGGTCCCAATTTTAATTCTGAAATCAAAAGATCTGAACGGTCGTCTTCTCGCTATTTTCAAAACTCTGCCTGTCTTCCAGGTTCTGAGAGCAGGATTCTACCTGACCTATCCACACACTTTCCTTCCTCTCCCTTCAGCATGATAGAGCTTGACTAGCGACCTTCAGCTTGAACATTATAGTTATTAATTATATTTACTAATAATAAACATAGAGATTTTTGTGATATACTACAAAAAGACCCGGACAGGTTCCCAATATACATAAAAATACTGCAAGTGAAGATGCTTCCGCTACCAGGGAATAAATCACTGATGCAGACATGGTGCATCAGAAGTGCTGACTGGGTAACCTATTAAACTCCACAGACCTCAGCACAGTACATCTATATTAATGAGTGCCAAAATGGATAAAAAGTGGGACAGATAGCTCAGTTTTTTACATCTGTGTTCAACTGCAATATCTTTCTGGCTTCAGTTCTGTGTAACTGTGTTTCTCAGCATGTCTTCTCTCCATGTATCTTCAGGCCTGTGGTCTGTAAGATCCTGAAGAAGCAGATGGATCAGACCTTGCATATTTGTCACGCACGATCTACCCGTTGGCTGACATCAGCTACCTGCAAAGATTGCGTCATAGAAAGGGCTGAGCTTTATGGATGGTCTCCTAGGAGTTGTCATTGCCTGTTAGTTATGTATCTTGGAAGGGAGAGGCAGGGCAGTCAGGGAGCGAGAAGAGGGCACAGGGATGGGAAGGTCCATTTTTCAGCTCAATCACAGCAGTCACTTTACACTACCGTAATTGAAAAGGAAAATACAGAAGCAGTAACATGGCACTGAATCCTCATTACCTTCCTGGAGAGGGGATTGCAGCTGCTCCTTTGCTACACAAAGTGCCTCATCCAAGCCAAGAGCTTTGCGTTTCTGCCTGGGGGAGGGGGTAAGGGATCTATTAAGTAGTGCAGGCTTGATCTTTTGCAGTGTAAACCGTATATGTACTGATTAATACATCACAAGCATTAAGCACACTTCTCCCCTTTACCTCCTCTTTCTTCCTCTTTGTAGGCGAGCAGAGAAGATGTATGACCCAGATTTCAACCAGAGCATATGCGTTCCAGGGAGATATTTATTTTTGTTGTTTAATCCTTAAACAGGACGAAATAGTAATCCCATAAATGTGGATGGAGGCAGGTGTCAGAGGGAGCAGAGATAGCCAGAAAGATGACTGAGGCTCTGGGTAGTGAGCAGTGTGGGCCTTGCCACACAGCAAGAGTATTCCAGATGCAAAGAGGATCACTAAAGGACTCTCAGCCAAGGAAAGAGAAAAAAAGAAACAAAACCAAAACCAACCAACCAACCAAAAAAAACCACCACCAAAACAAACAAACCAAAACCAAACTAAAACATTAAACAACTGGATTTCACAGGGAAAGGGGAACTTTTCTGGGAAGGTCACTCAGTGGACACTTTTCTCCAAGTCAGTGCTATTCTCGGAAAGACATGTGGTATTCAGGTACCACAGTGCTGCTGAGCTACAGAAGTCAAAATAGACAGTAGAAAAGACATAGTATTTTGCTTTGCAAACAGAACAATATTATCAATCAGAGATATGTGTTGGAAATGAAAGTCCATTACTTGTCCAGTGACTCATATTCTCCACTGACACTCAGGAGACCCACACGTTGTTCCTGGCTTTATTGCACGGCCTTGGAAAAGTTGCTTTACCTTCTTGCTCTTTCATAGCTTCCGGCTGCATAAAGCCTTGGTGTCTTTGAATATTGACTCTCTGTTATCATAGGATGGAAAAGTTTCTTGAACCACACAGCTGCATGCATGAGAAGGACTTTCTGTAATTATTGTGGTAGGAAAAAAAAAGAAGAATGGTTTATTTGAAAGTGCTTGATGTCTTGCTATTGATTGAAGGTTTTGGTTTGGTTTTCGAAAAACAAATTGAAGAATGAATTCCACTTTTTGGCTGGATTTTTCTTTATTACATCTCTTCATTTCAATTCTGTCTGTTTTGATAAGACGGTTGAGGTTTCTTTACTTCCCAACATAAATTGGATCAGGACATTTGTGACTACTGTCCCAGATTTTCATGAGCTGGCATTCAAACAACACTCCTATAAGCTCTAGTTGAACCTTACTGGCAGTAAAACTCAAAATTTGTGGAAAACATAAGAAATGAATGATGAGAACTTGTTTAAAAACTTGAATAAATATTCACCAGGGAAAACAAAAAGGCTGTGCTGCTTTCACAGAGCTAATATTAATTTACTGATTTCTTGATTAAAATGAAAATGGAAAAATGATTCCCAGCAGGTCCCTCTTCTTTTGCTGAGTTAATAGCAGGGATGCCATTACACTGAAAATGATACATTTGATGCTAAAACCTAGAAATGTGTTCATTTCTTCAATTCATTCACCCAGTGAGGCTCAGTGATGTTCCACTTGGCTAGGACAATCTTCCTGCATTCGTTAGATTGAAAAAGTAGGGCGGAAAGAGCAACTCATCATTATGTGCTCTAAAAACTGGCTGTTAACTGGAGCCCAGGAGTTGGACATTATGAAATGAACTTTGAAGGGCAACACGGCAGCAATCCAGTCTTGCTACTGGTCAGCCACAGTGACCTACAGAGCAGGAGCAGAGAGTAAAAGTGATTTGGGAAAGACAGGGCAACGTGGGATCTCTAACTTTAGAGAAAGAAGGAAGTCAAGATAAGCAAAAGATAGATGCGTGATCAAAGCATAGGAAAGCTTACTTCTTGAAATGTGTTCTTCACAATGAACTCAGTTCAGGCAAAAACAGAGGCTTTGGGAGGTGTTCCTGGGCATGTGGAGCCCAGCAGTGACTCCTGTTACTTTCAGTGTTATCTCTCCGAGACACGTGTTTGGTCTGGTAGAGGACTTTTTGCCTCTCTCTGGTGCTTACCAACTCATATTGACATTGATGTTAATAGCAATTGAAGATTCTTAAAGATTTGGGTCCTTCACAAAGATCTGATGTTATTTATTCCTTGTACTGCCATTTTGCCCTTGCCATTGCTCCTTCTTCAGTGAAGCAAGTTAATGGAGATGAAGTCAAAAAGTCTTCTCTCGGGGACCCCAATACCTTCTGGGAAGGCTTGGGAGGTTGAAAGGGAAAATTTCAGTTGCAAAAAAACATGTCCAAAATCCCTTTGGACACCTGTAGGTTGTGCTGCCTGGCCTTCAGCTAATGGTTTCAAAAGGTCAGAGATCTCCACTGGGTCCTGAGTATATCTGCCAGTCTCTGCTACCTTTGAGCACCTAAAATGCCACACCTATGTTCAGATATCTGGTTTTTGTCTCAAAATGCCAGTGGCTTTCTATCGGTTATGTAAGGGGAACTTTTATTTTCAAGAGGAAAATTTAATCCCCGAGTCAAGAAACTTGAAGACAAAGGCTCTGATGAGGTATAGCCAAAGCGTACAAGAGTTTTGCACAAGTGCCTAGCCCAGCTGGGTTATCACTAGTCAGCAAAGCCTTGGCTGTTCTATATCAAAGAATGATCCATTTTGGGCTGCCAAAAGCTGACATGAAGCTGATAGACAAGTCCTGCTTATTATACACCATGGCTGAGTGCTACCCACACACTCTGTAAGTACCTAAGGGAAAAATGGTCTTTGTAATGGAGTTATAGTACAGATCCTCACAGTACAAGATAGCAACCAGCATGTGTAGTTCTGAATCAGCTGCCTTTGGAGAGCTGAATGCATTTGAAAAGGCCACTGCTACCAGCTGCGCTTCTCTAAGATGAATTTTCCATTTAGCACACAATTAATTTTCCCTTGCCTGAATGAAAGGGACATTGGATTCCTCAGGGACAAACATCCCTGTGAGCTTGGCCACTGGGCAGGAGATGTTCCTCATCACAGATTCTGGGCCAGGTTCAGGCAGGGAGGGTGTGTTTCATTTCAAATATTAAACAGGATAAGCATTTTTTGTTGGATTCCAGAAACTCCTCAGGGAGAAAGTCCTAGATACAGGGAATGTGCAAGCAGTGAAATTCCACCCATTCAGCATTGATAGTCTGTGTTACTTGTGTTGCTGCTGTGCCTTCAAAATCAACGCAACATTAAGCAGACAAAAGCCATTATAAGGCTCAGTTTGTTTAGTTGGATGCATAATGCCCTTGGACTTAGGGTCAGGTTTGCTCTGTTCCCAATAATCAGAATCAAATGAAGGTTTGGCTTGCAGAAGAATGTGACTTGAACCATTTGTGTGCAAACTGGCTGTAGGGGCAGTGTTTGGGCATAAGCTGTGCGTACCCCACAATGCCTTAACTTCCCAGCATGGACAACAAATTCGGTAGGTCCAGACAAGTAGTGTGTGACACAACACAAAAGCAATGATAAGGATGAGGAATAAAGCACTAAATAACATTATAACACATAATGGTATATACATAGACTACAAGGCTGGGCAACTTCTGAGACACAGCATTGGAATTGCAAAATTGGTACCATCCCTGCTATGACTGAAGAATAAATCATCCCCAGAAGAGAAAAAACAAAAGGAGCAGCACTGCAACACTTGCTGTTGCTGTGGTTCCAAGGTGGTCACCTGTTCTTGGATTGGGAAATTGCCTGAGGAAGGAACATGTTTGCACTCCCCGCCCTAAAAGGGAGTGAAGCAGCCTGATCTAAGGGTACTGTTCAGGGGTTGCCATGGTAAGAGGCAGCAGATGGAAGTATATAGGGAAACTGCTAATTGTGTGCTGGACCCAGGCTGAGGATACCCTGGAGCTCCAGGGATAAACCCGTGCTTTTGATATGCATGCAAAATGCACAAATAAAGCCCTGAAGGAATCAAAAAAGGAGAACATCTGCTTATTCTGAAAGGGCCCTTTAAAAGACCCAGCTTTCAAGTCTGTGCACAGAGCCAGCATAATTGATAAAATTATGGATTATTGGATAGAACCTGGGAAACATCAGAAGAACCAACACCAATAAGCTGGAAGACTTGCTCTGCCATGTCCTCGAACACCAGCCAGGCTTTGAGCTCACATCTAAATCTGTTGGGTTTGGCCATTGCTTTTCCCCACAACAGAGCCAGGGAGCAGTACCGTGGAACACTCGCACTCTGCAAGGGGAGCTCTGAGAGCAGGAGCTGATGGAGGGAGGCAGCTCGCTCGACTTAATGCAGAACTCAAAGGCAAATTCCGGCTCCCAGGAGCATGTGAAATTTGCAGTTTGCTGCAAACGTTTTTTGCTGATTGTGTCACACTCAGTTTCCTAAGGAGGAAGCAGGGAACTCAGCCTTATTTGCATGAGTTTCACATCCCTCTCCTTGGCTGAGAACACACTGTGCTACTCGATGGACAGCTCCTTTCTGATTCACTGCTCTAATTATGTTTTACAGCCGGAATATGGTACTTATGTCAAAGCTGATGGGTAAAATTCTACTGAGAAGCAACAACGTTTTGTATCATTCTCCTGTTGTTCATTTCCATGGCTTCCCTTCATTTTTTTTTCCCCTTAAGGCTCATTTTCCAGGCACTAGTCGTTCTGGAGAGAGATGTTCTCACCTCCTTGATACTTTCTTTTGACTAACAGCCATATTCTTTCTTTATTTGTTTATTTATTGTACATTTGCAGGCATACGGTGACAGAAAGCAAAAATAAGGAGAACGGGCTTACAATTTGTTTAAAGTAGCTGATAAAGAGCTGGAGTATCGTCTGCAGGTAGACTTCAACAGAGACAATTATTTTGCATAGGAGAATAGGACCATACATGTTTAGAGAGATATGTATACATATTTCCAAGACTAATTCAGGCCCCTATGCTACATGGAACTACCTCTGGTATGCTCTGTTATCTCCACATGCAGAGCCTCTCCTGGACCACATGTCAAAGGGGAATATCCATCAGCTTCCCCTCTCATCCCAGACAAAAGCCACCATGAAGAGCTGGGCAGTTATTTCTTGGTCCCAGCCATCTACTGGAGGGACTACCCCAAATTTAGGGGATCTAGTCACTCCATTTTGGCTTGTTTACTTCTCCTGAGAGGCTCAGAGAAGCCGTCCCTCAATTGCAAATCATTGCAAATCATTCCTCATGTAACCAACACATAGCACCGCGCAGCCCTTCTTGGGGGAGAAGGGCTGGCGTGATTCACCTCCACCCTATAGAAGAGAGAAAGAGGTTATTTCAGAGGAGACAGTCACAAACAGTATAGACACCAGAGCACCAGTGCTGCTGGGCTTAGTTTCACACCATTTTCCTTGTCTCCCATTATTTTCTTCAGCTCAGATGATGTTGGAGCTGTTCCAGGGGCTTGATTATTCCCTGGCTATTTCATGCTGTAAACTACAGCAGGACTCCACGCCATTGCATACAGCCAGACAGATCGAGTGTTGCTGTGCATGTTTGGCAGGTGTGGAGAGGAGAGGGAGGGGAGACCATTCACTGCTGCAACGGCAGCAGGATCACAGCCTGGGTAGCAGGGAAAAAACAAAACCATGATCTCTCATTTAACTGTGCTAAATGACAAATTGCTTACAGACAAGGCTGCCCACTGGGGAAACCAACACGAAAGTGATTGTTTCTCATTTCCTAGAGACTGCTGACCAAAGGAGGAAGGAGAAGAAGGTGCATTTGAAATGCTGGTCAGGTGCTTTACAGTGCTCAACCGCAGCTATTTTCTCCATTTTCACAAGAACATTTGGTATAGCATTATTCTTAGTCCTTGGCAACATTCAAATGAAAAGAAAAAGCTCAGGTGACTGTTTCAAAGACAATTTTCTTTCATTGCTCAACTCCAAATTCTGCCTCAGCAGAGCTTGAGGTACAGATGGTTTTCTTTTCTTTTTCTTCTTCTTATTTTTTTTCTAAACTTAAACCTGCCAAACTTAGGGTTCAGAGATCTGTCTTTTCACACTGCACCTGCTGATGGTCGAAGCACCTACACTGTGCTGGAAGAGTACTTTTGTACCACCCCTTCCCTGCCAAAAAACACATTCTGCTGTTGCTAAGGAAATCTTGTACCCAAATCTTGGCAAGGGAAAAGAAATGCTTAATTTAAAAAAAAAAAAAGAAAAAAAAAAAAAACAACAAACAAAAAACCTCAACTTTTTATTCCTTTGTTGTATTTGTTTGGTGTACCATACAGTGCCTATTCATAAAAAATAAGCCTCATTTTCTTAGAATTATAGAATAATTTAGGTTGGAAGGGACCTCTGGAGGTCACCTAGTACAACTGCCTGCAGAGCTAACTTCAAAAGAAGATCAGGCTGCTCAAGGTCTTTTGTAGTCAAATCTCAAAAGCCCCAAGGATGGAGAGCCACACCTCTCTGGGCCCTTGTTTCAGCACTTCAAAACACTCACATTTTTTTTTTTTAATTATATACAGTCATAAATTTTGCTGCAACTTGTACCCACTGGCTCTTGTCCATTTATAGTGCACCTCTGAGAAGATTTTGCCTCCGTCTTTTCTATAGTCTCTCTTTCAAAAGTCCATTCACTCATTATCTGGTCACTGTGGAGAAGCAAGAATCTCCCAGCCTCACATGTGTGGGTCTGCTCTGCTCCTCACACACCTCATCCTGTTCATGTTTTCTGCCCAGTTTTTCCCTTTATGTTTGCCTGAGATGACCCATCCCACACATCCCAGCATGACCAGGCTGAGCAAGCCCATCATGTAGAAGATGAGAAGGAAAGGTGCATGAGACAGATCTGAACAAAACATCAACACAGGTGTCCAGACAAGGGAAATAGTCCCCGTGACTCCCCCATAGCCATCTGAACACTCAGTTGGGACTGACTGGCTGTTGGCTGTTTTGCAAGCATGAAGAAAACCCACATTTTCCACATTTTCCTGGCTCAGCTTTGTTCTACTTCACATACACATATTTTGTCAAAAACAAGACATGCAAGTCCAATAATGAGTCCAAATTCAGCAACAACCTAACCTTTTCCTCCCCACTCCGAAGGAACACTTGATAGAATTAACATACACTAATTAGTATATTCTTAGTGTCAGAAAAGGTCTTTGATAAGTTTTGATTATATTTTGATGCTTGATCTTTGCGTTTCAGTTCAGGATGCTTCATGCTGTGTTTTTATTCTTTTCCTCTTACTCATCCTGATCAATACATTTCTAAATTCTGGCATGAATCCTCAGGAGTATTTGCCACAGCTCTAAGCAGGCCAAAATCTCTGTACTTGACAACTCAAAACCACATTGAACTTTCTGGGATTGTACAATGACAGAGTCATGTTAACAGCTTTGACTCTATTTTCCAGCCAAATTGCAGATAACCTTTAAATAGTCTTATGAAGGGATTTCTCCAGAGACTATCAGGTCCAACTTGTACTTAGAGATCATTTTGTTCTCTGAATAAACTGAGGTTACCAAGAGGTGACATTTCAACAATGGCAACTGTTCTTATTTCTTCAGTAATACATTTCGCTAGAGCCTGGTCTGGGATGTACTAACGCTTTCCCCAGATACATGAAGTACAAAGAACTAGTAACAGCAGTTGATATTGAGGTGGGTTAAACCTGACTTCATGGCCCAAAATCTGGAAAGAGCTCTACAGCCTTAGTCTTACACTGCTTCATCATGCTATTGTATTTGTTTTTATATGCAACTGAGTATCAACAGGAGAAGAAAAAAAAACGCCAAAGGGAACAGTCCATTGCTCTGTCAAAAATGTTTTTAAATGGTTCATTAAATAAGATAAATTGTTTCCTCATTACTATTCAAACCAGTAAATAATGCATTTTTGAAGAACACTTTATTAATTAAAAATGTTTATGTCTTTACTAAATAGAGTGCAACAACTCTTTCTAATATCAAAGATGTTGTTATTTCTCTGGTGTTGTCATTTGCCTATTAAATTATCACTAAACAAACCCAAAACATTAAGTATTTGCCCCTAGAGTCAAATTTAGCCTGTAGAACTGTACAAGGACATGCTTTCCCTGCCTGACATCCAGGGACCCATCCATCCCTTGAAAGAACAAGGCTGATACCTTGCATTACTTGTACCTTTTGGCTTGAAGAAAAATACCAGCATGAGAAAAGTGAAACCACCACAAAAATCAGAGAGATGGGCATTTTGGGTTGTGCATATACCTGAGAAGGATCCTAGCTCAAGTTAAGAATAAACCGCAAAAATAGTTTTTGAGTCTGTATGTGAATTTAGAAAATGAATATGGATTCTCACTGTTTGTACCAGGTTGGATTGGAGGCGTGATCGGGATATTTCTGCAGAAGACCAGAAGACAGTGAGAGCAGCTGGAAGATCAGATTGCAATCTCACCTGGAAAGGAATTCAGTTTTAACCACCTGGACAGAATCCTAATATTTGCTATGAAAAACCACATGTCAGTGTTGTGACAAGATGGGCTAAAAGGATGTGTGTGGCATTGAGGGAAATTACTTTGGGGATGGAACCAACAATTATGACTTTTCCTCCTAATAAGTTGCAAATGAAAAGTATTTGTCACCTTTCCAGTGTCAAATGGAAATTGCTTTGTTGCTTCACATGAAACACAATCCTTTCTTCTCCATGTGACATTTAGACCAAAGGTTGCAGAAGTTCCTACATCAAAAAATGGTGGAGTACTACTGTATTAGAGAAGTGAGAAAGACATCATTCTTAATATAATTCCTTGCTCCATGGCCCATCCCTGAAAAAATAAAACAAACTCCTCCTGAAGGAAATGGCAATCTCTACCCCTCACAGGAGATGTTTAGGATTGCTGAATTAACTGTTGAGAAAGAAATGAACTTTTATTAGGGGAACTTCTGGTTTATGTGTATATATTTCCTGTTCTTAATATAATGTGCCAGTAAGGGTTTTTGCCTGTCCTGCCTGGTTGATAAACTCCTTCCTTCCACTAGCAGGATGTAACGTGCCTCTTTAACGAAAGAGCTGATGTTCTGTTTCTCTAAAGGTTATGATATTTTTTGACTGCCATCATTTGTGCACAGCACAGTTCTAAGGTAGGATTCAAAGCAACTTTAAGCTGATGGGCTGAGGTACAAGGCCCTTTTTTAGTGCCGGCACCACACCAGAGAGCGCTCCATAGCAAGACTGCATCTGTCGCAGTGTCTTTTTACAAGCTAGTTTCAATGGCTGAATAGAGTGTCAGAACTTTCTGTTGCACCTCTGCATCCTCTGACACCCCTTTCATCGGTATTTTTATGAAAGGAAAAGATAGAAATATTGGCCCTTTAGGGAGGGAAGGGATTCAGTTTGGAACACGTGCAGGAGCCAGTCCGACGTTTGCCTTGGAGCTGCTGGGAGTTGATGTTTCAGCTGTTCATAGATGTCCTGTGACAGGAGGCACTGGCTCATGGCCCAGCTTGAAGTCTCAGAGACACGGTCCCAGCACGGCTCAGAGACATTGCTCCACGAGAAGGAAATCTCCTCTGCCAGTGCCCTAAAGCTGCTGCTGAGCCCAATATTCATTGCAGACAACCATCCAGGAAAATCACATGCAAAAGTGGGAGGTCATTGCTACTTTTGGGAGCAGCTGGAAGCTGGGAACATCTCCGAGACCATGCTACCCCTGAGCTGCCTGGAGTCTTCAATCACAACCCTTTTTCTTCATCCGATGGTCTGACACTCAGCTGACTCAAAGCACAGGATAGAAAATGGATTCATTCTTCTATATTAATGCTGTGCCATACTACGATCCTTTTTATAGGTGTGCACTAAATAAAGCAGCAGAGAGACTAAGTCACGAGGTAACAAATACATTCTCAAATATGACAAAAATGCGGTCTTAAAATTTCACAGCCTGGCCTTTTATGCGTGTCTCCAAAATGAACAAAGGCATCTATCCAACATGATTTGGATTTTGGTGCTCCCACTTGACTATTCCCACTGCAGTAAGGTGTGAGGTAAGCAGGGGAGGCAGTGTCATTAAACGGAAAAAATGAACAAGGCAACATAGTTACTCTGAAGTTACAGGACTTTGGTTGCTCTGTGCTGATTGCTTGAATGCTTTTTTTGTGAAACGCTTTTCTGTAAGGCACAGCTTTATTTCCAAAATGTTAACAAAGCTAAGGCCCTAGGAGCAGGCAAGAAAATTAGAAACGTTCACATGTTTGAAAGCATACAAAAATAATCCCTTTCCATTTTCAGGACAGAGAGGCAGGGAGCTGCGGCAGTGTACATCACCCTGCTGAGGGTACCCGGGACTTTGCAGATGGGAAAAGGGGCGAAACCAGCCCAGTCACATGTGGGCAACGAGTACTTCATTACCAATGCGTTATTATCTCATGATCATTGACTTCAGATTCTTTACAGCAAACAGTAAATCTTGCTGATCAACAGGACTCCTGGTATGAGAAAGCTACTCTTCACTCATTGTCTTTCCGAGTTTTGGGCCTATTCTGGTCCCAGACCCCTCAGTCTGTACGGCACATCACAAATTCATTTCAATTACACCGTGTTATTCCAGTCTGGGTTAGCCAGAAGGTCTCTGTAAACGTTTATGTGTGGAAGTGGCAGAGCATGGTCACCTCTCAGCTGGAGTCCCTCGGTACCATCAGTCTAAAGAGGTCTGGAGGGCGGTGGGAGGGACAGGAGACAGGAGGATGTTTTGCTTTCCTGGCCATGCAGTTATCAAAAAGGCCCAGGGGAATCAGTGACAACCTTGCACAAAGGATCAGGAGGACAATGAGCCTAATGAACTCAGCATGAACATCCCAAATATCTTCATGGTCTTGTTTCAGGTGTCTCATAGGCTTCTGCTTTATGATGCCCCATAGGGACCAGTACGCCTGACTAGGAAAAATATGCAGGATGATATGAATGGATCAGCAGCAAGTGTCTGAGAGAGGTGACCTGCTGAGGCAGGCGACGAAGAACTGAGAAGGGAAAGGAGCGGAGAGAAGGGAGTGAGGGAAGATAAGGCAGCAAGGGATCACAGGGACCTGCTGGGGCTGTCATTGAGAGGGAAGAAGAAGCAGAGGTGACTGATTAAAATAATGGTGACCCTTGAATGTGTCTCACATTTGGATGAGACAGTGTCTCTAGTCAGTATTCAAAGCAATAGCTGCTCAGACTGGTTTCCTTCACCAAAGGAAAAACAGCTTTCCCCTAGATGTGAAGGCAAAACCCCTGATTTCATTTTTTGGGGGGAATGCTTTGACATTTTTTTAATTACCAAGTAAATTAAGAAGCTTAAAGGCAGGCAATAGTCTAGCTGCTTCCCCGAACACCTCAACTGCTGAACCTCACTTAAGACAATCCCACCTTTTGTGTATCTCCCATTTGAAAGAGATGATTAAGTGAACTGGAATAATTCTGTGAGTGAAAGCAAAACAACCTCGACTTCAGGAGGAGGAAAACTCGCTCCAAGCACACATTTCCGTCTTTGTTCCAGTTATTTATTCCTTTTGTCTTTCAACATCCAGCAATCAAAGGAATAAAAAAGGATTAGAAAGCACGCACACAACAAGTGATGGCTTAATACATCAAAGCAGGTGTGACAACAAGTGGAATAGGAGCCAGGGAAAGCGACAGCTTCAAATTAGAGCTCGAAAGCCTACACGTGGAGCCGTCGCAACACAACACATGGAGGCCCGTAAAACACAATTGCAATTCCAAATGCAGCCTGGGATAAAAGCAGAGTAAAACGCACTTGTCGATGTTAGTGGTGTCGATGTTGTGACCTGTGACACTTCAGATTAGAGATCACCAAAGCACAGCCCCTTCTGTAGTTAATGCCAGCACAAAACTACTCGCCCAGTGATGAATTCGGTTGGGCTGTGCTGATAGACACGCAGGAAAGTTTAGATGTGTCTGCTCTTTCCCATCACCTCTCAGGTATCGTCAAACACTCTTTTCCTAAAATGAACGGGTTTTTGTAACTGTGGATTTCTTCCTTTCCCAGATGCAGTTAATGTCAGAGACCCTAACCTGCAGTGACAGGAGTGTCTCAGCACAAGGTTCCCAGACAGATTTAGCCTAATTAAAACGTCCACTGTAGTAACACTCAAAAGCTACATAGAGACTTATAAATATCCCATGCAGCTGTAAATTGAGTATTTTCTCACACTTGCAGGAAAGGTTCTGGGCTTGCCATGTGCCCCAAAATGATTTACAGTTACCCCCTGAAGGGCTGTAAATAAGAATAAATTAACGGGGGGCTCTGATGACCCCCACTGCTACATATGGAGGTGGGGAATAGGTTCAGGGCACTGCCAATCCCATTTTCAACTGTATCATGCTCAGAGCCTGGCAAAAATCACATTTGTGGATGTGACTAACAATCGAGTTGAAACAGGACAGTCATGGAGTTGCCTCCAGCACAATCAGCAGATCAGAAACCCTGCAGATCAGAAATGATCACCCGTAGCTGAATCTCATCACCCACCAGCGGGAAGCTGGCTTATTCCCCACTCACACCTCCCTTTGACTGAAACGTTGCAACAGATCGTGCAAGCACTCCTCAACTGTTTCAGCACAGTCAGTCCGCCCAGCTCAAGTCCCTTCCCTTGGGGACATCAATGCTGTATCACATTCACATGGTGTTGCTGCCATTGGCACTCCGAGGGGAATGCAATTCCCCTTCTACACAAATAACTGGGATTTCAGAACGTACTTTTCATCTCAAACCGGAGTAAAGAAAAGAGAAAGTGCACACTTGCTGCCTCAGAGCAATGCACATGCTCAGATACTTTGCCGGATCAGGTCCTCAGCATAGACAGGATCAATAAAGTTCATTGTTATGAACCACAATATAGAATTTCAATGCCCTGATTTAAGCAGCTCCTGATCACCTGGGACACAAGGGATGCTGATGCTGTTACGCTGGAACATCTTGCGGTTACTTAACAACATCAACACACTGCAATGCAGTGTGCAAGTCAGAGCATTTGGCCACTTAGAGGGAGTGGTTGGTTTTCTGCCAGTACATCTGGCAATAGTGCTGCCAGTGACTATCACCGGTGCGCAGTACAGCAAGGCACCATCGATACTGGCCAGCTTTGTTACACAGTGAATGTAGGGGCAATAGGTTTTCCAGACACATAATAAATCTATGCAAAATGAATATTGTATTTGTTGCCCAGAGACATGAAAATGTTGTCTTTCCTCCAACTGCTGTCTTGGAAATCCAAACTGATGGGGGTAAGAAGAAGCAGGGGAGGGCTCAGGATGCTCTGGCCAATAGCAGACAGCTAATAGAGGTCGTAATGGCCAATAGCAGACAGCCAGGTTTTCAATTAACTCCCTGTGTGTGATGGACTCAGATAACTCTTCTATTAGCAGTACTTTAAAAGGCCAAAGAAACAGCAACACTTATCCCCTTGAAGTACCACAACTTCTCAACACACTCAATGAGGTTTGCAACTTCAAATAAGCCCTGAGCCAAAATTGGATCCCAATTACAAAGCTACTAGAACATTTAAAAAGTGCAAGTTGAACAGAGGATATAGTTGAAGGTACATCTCTAGCTTTCTGAGGAGAGACAAGAAAGGGAATTCATTTCTCATTGGTGAGTGGGTCAACGCAATTTGCTTGTCTGCAGATGAGAGCTGTCTCTGTTAGCAACACAAGTAAAGTGTAGGGCTGTACATGGCCAAACAGGAGACATTTGAAGATCTTCTCAATAGCTGTCTGCAAGGAAAGTTTGGTAATTATAGGAGATGCAATTTAGATAAGCCTCGGAGGGAGCTGAGCGGTCGATGAGAAGTGGAGGTCTTTCTCCTTGCTAGGTTCTTCCAAGGGAGAGTTAAATGGGGAGTACTTCTGGTGTCTTTGGTGCCCAGAGTGACATTGAGCATTGTCCTTAGGACATCTTTTAGCAGCAGAAATCCTTTCTACCACCATCAGCAGTGCAGTTGAGCTTGAAAACAATTTCCTTTTGCAGCGCATCAGTGTCCTATATCTCTGTTGACCTTAAGAAACCAGTTCTCACTCAAAATTGCCCTCACACATAATCCTGCCACAGTCATGAGGTCTTCTCCCCCTGCCCCCCAATTCTTTTCTATGTCACTTGTATAAGGCAAGAAAAAGCCCATGTTGTAGCAATGTCAGTCCTGTGCATGTGTTGTCTGGACCAATACCGGACACAATACTCATGGTAATTCTCCTTTAGCAGGAACACTTAAATCTCACTCCTTTGCCTATTCTACTCAAAGGAACCTAATTTCTTCTGTCCAGAATGGCCGAAATTGGTCAATTAATTTAGATACCTTTAGAGGAAGACTGGGAGATTGACAGACAAAAGGTAAGGGAGCACGTGATTATGGATTCTTTGCTCCTTGGGAAACCAGACTAAAAATAACAATAGACTGAGAAAGCATCAAACTATGAGAAGCTCTGAATTATGCCCTGAAGATCTGTGGCTGCAGCATCACTGAAGCAAAGTCGGGTGGGGAAATCTTTCTGAAAAATTGCTCAGAAAAGAAGTTCATCAGGGGACAGTCAGTGTTTGCCATTATCTATCTATTCCCTGGCCTCAGGAAGAACATAATTGCATTTCAGCTTAACTGTAAGGAGAAGAGGGTGAGACTCTCCCCGTCTGTGATCACACAAGATGTTTTACCAGGGAGAACCACTGTCTCCCCCTACAGGGTGATCCCTATCGGAGGCTAATGAGTCTGCTAATGAGGATTATACAGTTGCTGATCTCCAGCTCTATCTAGAGACACCTTGCAGAGCAAAGCGTGCAAACTTCAGTTCCTGAGGGAGAGCACGTCAGGAGGACAACATTGGGACACCCTGGGGTAACATTGGATGTGGTCACGCAGGGTGACTGAAGGAATCCTGTGCTGATAAAAATTGTATGACTTCAATGCAAAACTATGATTTCTTTCTTCCCTCCCATTATAAGTCAAAAAAAGGAATCTGTTCTTCCTTCCCCCTGGCAACACTCATTTGGATGCAAGTGGGAATTTCTTTTGGTGCTGTTCCTGGCTCTTCTCTTCGACAGACAGGAGAGTACTTATTAGAGCAGATGCACAGAACGTAGGAGAAAGCCTGATCGCTTTCCCAGTGTTAGTCAGAGAAAATTCAAGTAAACGCCTGTCCACCCTGCAGTGAAACATTTGCCAGTCTTTGCAGGCTGTTCAAGAACAACTTAAGCTCAAACAGTGCTTTGTGTAACACCACAACAGATACTGCCAGTCTCCATCCATCTGAGGAACAGCAGATTTCAGCACTGCCTCTCCCACCACAAAGCCATCAGAATCCCTTGGGTTAAACGCTGTTCAAGGCAAGAGATTCCCACATCCTTCACTAGGACCTAGGAGCAGGCTAGTCAGACTAGCCCAGCAACCCAGGAGCCACAGTCTCTAGCTCAGCATGGCAGGATCTTTATCTTGCACTGCAGATAATATATGCTGTCCTACATCTCCCGAGAGCTACACGAAAAGAAATCTCCCCATTTTAGACCTGTTCCTGCTCAGATGCAGAAGGGGACCCACTACTTAGCAGTCCTTCATGCCATCAGATCACCACGTACTTGAGCAAAATCTAGACAAGAAGAAAGAGGAGGCGAGGGGGCTCAGGAGAGGCTACAGTCTCACCTCCAGTCCGTGCAGCTGGGCGGTGGGATTTGTGGTGCTCTGTTGCTGTTGTGCAAGAGCAACCTGAAACTTTCTGCTGCCAGGGAAGGGAGAGGGGAAAAAAAAAGAAGATAGTACCTTGCAAGAGGCGTGTTGCTGTTATAGAAAAAACAGATACCACATCAAAAAAGTCTGCTTAAAGACAGTACATATGCCAGCTCCAGGGGATTTCAAATATTTATGGTTTGCTACATTTTTAATCTTTAAGAGTTCCAGGGATGCTGCACGTAGAATATGATGTGAGCATATCCCATGTCTGACATGGCTGTGGCTTGTAAACTGCTGCAGCAGCAGGAAGGGGAAGGCAGGCTGACACCAGGGTTTCTGAGGCTCACTTCGCTGCAGGCCTGATGGGCTTTTTCCCTGTACCCTAGAAGCAAAATCTGAAATATGGCCTTACCTGCTGACTCTGGCCCTGTTTCTGCCCCCAGCTATTCATCCCAGGCAACACACACAGCACCTTCAAAAGCACTCTCGCGGCAGGCAGAAAGGTGCAAAGGAGATACGGTGCGAGACGATCGCCTTAGGGCCGCTGCCACCACTCCAAGATGTGTTATACCACCTCTGTCACAGATGACAAAAGAGAGTCCCCATTCTACTGCCTTCCGGATGATTAATAACGTGAAGCAGATTAATATTTAAGATCACACTGGGGAGTAATTTGCAAGGTACAATGAAGGTTTTGCTTCTGGTACAGGAGCATGAGAGTGTTAGCAGGGGTTTGGTGTGTGTGCAGAACACCTTAGGCATACACAGGACTAATGCATCTAACATAGGTGCTGGAATCCCTGATTATTTCAGCTCATGTCAGCTTCGATTAGAAGAGATTTCAGGTGTGCTTGCTCAAATGCCTCTACTTCTCTTCCCATGTTTCTTGAATAAAATAAACCTAACACCCAAAGCTGAGGTAGTATTTGAAAGAACTCAGTGGCTGCTGAACACTGGCTGGTGTTTGTCTCTTAACTTGGGTGGAGATGCATAAATTATTCAGGTTCTTGTATTTTAACTGTCAGAGAAATTTAGGATCCTTAACCCATTTTGCCAACTATCATGTGAGCTCAGGGAGTTTGGGAGAGAGAAAGTACTTTCTGGAGGGTATAAATGTTCATCACATAAGATGTGATGTTCTTGGGTATAAAAATCATGCCCTGCTCTACTTTTCTTAGAAAGACTTTACTTTTGCTCACTCCGAGGAGGCTGTAAAAGGCTGTCACATCAGTACTGCTATGGAGGTCACCATTTAAGTTGTCCCTCAGTGATTACACCCAGGTCTCAGCTGCTGATGAACCAACGTGCCAGCGGGCTTTCTGTGAAAGCCCTGGTACTACACTGTACTTTCTTGTGCTAGCATGCTCCACGGCAGCATGAGCACCAGCCATCCCCACCCTGTGCCATCCCATCAGAGCGCTGGGTTACAGCGGAGAGGAGCGCATCAAAAGACTGGCCTGTCACCTTTCCAAAAATGACGGGTCTGATCCATTTTGAGTGAGCTGAGTTCTCCCTGGGGGGATTTAAACATGCAGTACTTTTCTGTAGGGCACGTAGAGATTGATAATTGTCCCCGGCTTTCGCCTGCCTACCGTAATCTGGCAACACTAGACGGTGCAAGGACAGTTCATTTGAGCAGCAGTTAAGGGATTACAATTGGACTGTGTCTGACTGTGCTTTCTTTCTCTGTACAATGACCAGGTCATAATTAGGAGAGGAATGATGGTGTTCAGTGATGTGGAGAGGCACTAAGCTGTTGAGCTTCTGGCGCCATGACCAGGTGCATGCTGCCAGGTTTCAAAGTTCAGCAGCTTTTAGGCCTGGCACAACTGTGGCTTCCCGCTGTGGCACGGCAGTGGAGGTACATTGCATTTCTCCAGAGCCAGGCTGTGCCGTGAAAAGCCGAGGAGCAGGCATGGCCAGAACCGCGGCACGGCCGGAGCAGCACAGCATCGGTGCTCAGCCCTTCCAACCCTACCCAGGGAAACACGCATGGCCCAAAGCCTGTCCCTAACCAGGAAAACCCTGAAGCAAGATGCTCCACTATGAAACGCGCAGATCTATGGGGGTTTCCCTGGAATACAAGCACACATCCCAATTTAAGTAGAGCTGCTGGAAATGCTATGCCAAAACAGCCTCTTCCTCATCAACCTGCTTGTAAGAACTCTGAAGTATTGCCTTAATGCTGTTTTTCTCCCTTTTTATTTTTAAATCCACCTGACCTTTTGGAAAAGAAAATGCTATTGACTGGTTTTTGCAGTGTTGTCACTGTTCTCCAGTGTTAATTATTTATAACCATATAAAAATGAGGCTAAGCAATGAAAGTTCATTTGCCAAAGCCTCATCTCTACTCCCATGCATATTTTTTTTATCTGCTCCTCATAGCAATGTGTGTGTTGGAGAGTTTTACTACCGTTCTTCCCTCCTTGTGAGTACTCAGTCAAGTAAAGCATTAGCCAGGGTTGACCCCTGTAGCATTTGAATTAGGAAATTGTCACCAGCACAGGAACTCCCTGGGTTGCTCATATAATGCCGTGTAACCCTCCCAGCAGAAGTCTGGATGCTTCAAATTTACAATTTTTAAATGATTTGCAAGAATGCAATGCACTGTGTTTGGCCCACATAGATTTAAAAAAAGCTTAGCAATTTCAATATGACAATTTGTCAAGAAATAAACGGCAGTACACAAGACCCTGTAACTTACTGGCTATTCAGTGCCCTAAGGGAAATGGTTTTCCAGTCATTTTTATAGGTATGTGTGGGCGAGTGTAGATTTCTGTGAAGATGTGCATACACAGAGAGGGAATAAAGGAGTGTCAAAATATGTTTGGCCATATGTATCACAGAAAGGGTATCCTAAATATTTTTAAAGCAACCTTGTATTGATAAGACGTTGGTATTTTCCTTTTTTAATTCAGCAGCATGGCTTTGTATTTTGAACATGCTACAAACACATGGTATGACTTCAAAACAGAAGCTTTACTTCATCTGTGTGTTTCTTGAAAAAAGTAACTCTGCTTTCATAATTCAGATGATCGGTTCTTTTGAAAATATGCTAAAATATTTTCTGGAGTCTTAAAACCCTTTCCTTTTATGTCTACTTTGTTTCAAGCAGTAGTAAAAGGTAGTGTCAAAGGATAGAAAATGCAACTTTTTCTGTTGAGGAGAATACCCTGATATTTCAGCCGTATTTTCACCATCCTGAAAGACAGACTATGAACGATTATTCATCTGTCTTCCTATCTATCTACAGCAATATGGGTATCATCTGCTTCTATGATAAAAGCCCCCTGGGAGGCTATGCTGTGCTTATCAGATGTGGCAGCAGTTGAAATATCAGACGAGTAAGATAATAAATAATAAATGAGCCTATATATTTTAATCTGATGTAGGAAAATGTTAACTGTTAATCTGGATAATGGAGACTCCATGTCCTAAAATCCCCTGCCCGTGAACTTCAGGCAACCTCTCTCTGATAGCTTCAGCCTTGACTTTTCCCTGAAATCGAGCTTCTGAAGACATCAGCATTTCTCAAGGGCTTTCTCAGAGGAAAGCACAGCTCCATACTAAATAGGTTCATTTGCTTGAGGCTGATAATTAGTATTCCTCAAATGCATTTACCATGTCAGGACTCAGATCATGTGCTTTGAGAGACATCGGGAAACACTACTGGTTCTTCTGTCAGTTTTCCCAAGCACAGCACCTTCTGTGAGGGCTTCTCAGCCCCTTCAGACAGCTGTAACAGCTGGGGCCTCATTCTTCTAAATCAGCCTTTCCCCCATCTTTGCTTCAGCTGGAAGATTAACATTTGAAAGCAAGGTTCTGTGAGTTTTTAAAAGATTAATTCCTAGAAGTTCCTGGAGAGAAAAGGCTTGGGAGCTACAGGTACAATAAGATAAATGGAAATGTAAATTCAGACCAGGGTGTGGTTGATGATATCTGCAGGTTGTCACAAGTTGGTCACTGCTGTGATTCCAGTGATGCTAATAAGCAGAACCCAGCACAACCTCAGACAGGCTCTCAAAACAAAAACCCCTGAGTGACAGCAATGCTTTTAGTCACTGGACTGGGGACCTCTGCTGAGAAAGCAACGACTGAAAGCTAACACTGACCTTTCTCCTCATCATCCTCTCAGGGCAGGCACCAAAGTAGCAAGAAAAATAGCATCCTGTGTACAACTACCATGTGGTGGGGATGCTCAAAGTATGAGTCTGCAGCGCTTGTCACACGCACATCCCTCCCAGCTGCTCAGTTTTCCCTTGATATGACCCACAGCTTCTTGGCAATGAAGAGTGAGGAGTCCAACTCCATCACTGTATAATGTTGTGCTGAAGCAGCAAAACCAGGAACAGGAACATAAAGCCAAGCATCAGACACTGGAGAGCCCAATTGTGACAATTCCTTAAACAATCGCGTGAACGATGTGTATGTCAGAAGTAGCTTTTGCTACTTGTAGCATCAAAATACAGCAGGTGTTTTACTTACAACTGCCATGGGGAAATATAGTCTGATGTAATTGTTAAAGATCTGTTCGTATTCCAGGCAGCAAACTACCATTTACAGGATGAAATTGTTTGCTGTTTAAACACTGCCAGTCAAGGACATTAATTGCTGTGGGTTAAATTAAACTAGATGGCACAGCAATAAGATTTGAAGCCTGGGAGAGGGGTAGGGAGGAAGGAGGAGGGGAGTAACAATCTTCTCTCGTAAATAATTGGATCTGAAAAGGAATCTTTATAGGGACAGATTAATCTGCAAAAAGCCAAGTTCAAATCTAGTTCATGTCCTATGGGTACACCGAGCAGCGCTGGGGAAGGCAAACACTGTCCCCACTCCAAAAGCAAGAGTTCAAGCTTCTATTGGGGTATTTATTCCAAATATCTGACCAGCCTCAAGTGCCGTATCATAAGCTGGCCGCCTTCCAAGATGGGACAAGCCACACTGTGTGACAGGGAGAGGAGATGCCGCCTTGCTATTTTCCAATGAAGCTGTAGTAACAGCCAGTGGCAGCAGGAAGGCAAAAGGAGAAGTCCTCATGGCAACCTTTTGTTTCAGTTCCTGGCAAATCTTTTTCACACATACACATGCAGACAAAGACATATAGAGCAATATATTCATTTTACTTTGCAGGGGGAGAGGTAATTTTGGTCCAGTGTCTTACACTTGTATTCACCCTGTGTTTCTTGCAATAAGCTCCATTTCTCAGCTCATGGGAAGATGTCATTTATTCCTTTACAAATGTAAGCCCATTGTAAATAAATAAATAGCAGCTCTGGGCACTTTTTTTTTTGGAGCTGTCTTTAAAACACTAATCAAAATGTAATGACAGGCTGGCAGCCAGCTTCACTATCCAGACTGTTGATAACCAGCTACGCTTTCCAGACACAAAATTAGCATCACACCCGCAAACAAAACTATCCTTCTGTCATTCACCCTGTCCCAACCCTTTGGGAAAAGGCAAAAAAAAACCCCACCCAACCCAGCACCCAAAACAAGAGCTTTGCAGCATGTTTTGAAGGTCAAGAATTTATGGCACAGTTTATATCAAGCACGGAATGAATTTTCAGCATGAGACCAGCAGAGAATACCTGCCATTTCCACAGTCTCCACCAGTCCCGTCTCCTCTGGCAGTGGTTTCATAAGACATTACTGTCAGCAACCAGTGTTTGATCTGCCATTACCACCTGTATTAGGCGCCTCAAAGCAGCCATGACCTGCTCAGGATGACTCATTTGATTCACTCCATGTGAACAGGGATTTCTTCTTCCAGCCAGGAAGGAGGTGGGCTGTACCCATGAGAAGAATAACAGTCTTCGCCTTCTCATCCTCAGCAGAAGGGAGAGGACACCACTACTATTTGCTTGCAGTAATTGTAGGAGACACAACCTGCTGGGGCAGAGCACAAGGACTCCAACACCCAGGACACCCCATCCATTTCTGCCTCTGTTGGGAATCTCAAAGGGAGTAGTTTAAATACAAGCACAAATAGAAATTGACCCTCAGCATTAAATTAATTTCTCACAGCTCCAAGTATTTTGTTTTAAAAATACCTTGTAGCACCCCAAATTAATTGCATGTCTGGTCAAAAAAGACCATAATTAGCAAACCAGGACCTGATTCCTCAGTCTGTGCAATAAATTTTACCCTGGAGTAATCCTGCTGACTGCAGATTATCTGGCATGCACAAGTGAAGGCCTGGGATTTTATTCATTGTTTCCAAAGACGTAGTGCAGGCAGCAGTGATAACACCAGCAACACTTGCATCTCCCTTCCCTTAGGGCCACACCAGAGCTCCCCACTAAAAATTTGGCACTGCAGGCTTTTAGGTGTCAGGAGAATTGAGTAATTTTCTGGCAATACTATACCTAAATCAGTATTTAAATTGTATGTTAAATAAATGCTGTGATTATTAGGAGCAGACTTCTTGAAGTTGCACCACCAGGTAGCTGATAGCTATCCTATTACGAACTCCAGAAGCCTCAGTAGAGATGTACTTAATAATTGTTTGGCATTAATTTGTCATGCAATAATTATCCTATTAAATCTAAATTAAACCCTCCACTCAGACACTTCATCTAAAGTGTGAACATAACAATTAAGAGAGAGGGGGGGAAAAGGGGATGATTTCTGCATCATTTTCAGTGTAAGATTTCATGCTTTTGTGACTAGGAGCAACAGCAGCAAAAGGGATTTAAGATACTGCATTGAAAAGAGAAATCATTCTGAAACTGAAACACTCACCCCACAAACAAAAATCCATCTTCCTAAGTTACATATGGTACACAGCTTAGGATAGCATCTTGCTACACTGTAAACTTCAATGCATTTATTTCTTTACCATAAGGATGCTCTGTATTGCACTTCCTTTCTAAGGAACAAAAAGGAATCAAGAAAAATAAATAAACTTAGTCAATTGACAAAGGCTAGGATTGCTCTCATTTAGCTAGCTAAATAAGAGCTCCAAAACCAGGCTGAATTTTTTTTTTCTGCAAGATCCTCCTGTTGTCAACAGCCAGAGATGGGGCTCTCCAGGGAGAGATTCATTCAACCCACCCTAGAGCTTAGATCTGACAGCTAAAATGAGAGGAGAACAAATCCCATCCAAAAGTCAGACAGGAAGCCTGGAAAGAGAAAGACTTAAATCTAGTTCTCATGTCCTAAACTGAGATTTGAGGCACAGAGCTGCTCTTCCACATAGGATAATAGAGCTTGAAATGCTTAAAATGTCATTAAGTAGCACTGCGGAGCTGAGGACAGTCCGTGGGTGTGTAAGATAGTTTTCTGGCCTTTTCCTGACCAATTTAATTTTGGGATCAAGACGAATGGCTTTTTAAAAGCAAGACAAGATCTCTTTCCACTTGCAATCGCTCAATGAATTTCCACACGGGCTGCAGAGTAGCACAGTACATGACAGTCACAGGAGGGTTTCTTCATCAATCCAAACCGTTCCTTTCACTGTGTTTAGTGTCTCTTTAAAAATGGAATCTCCTTCCTTAGAAGAGCATCCTCTTTAGGTAAAAGTCCTGTTTAGCACTTTTTTTTTTTCCCTAGGTTTTATCTATTTTTTTTATTTTAGTCATGTTTTCCTCAGAGACAGCAGTTCTTTATATCCTCCAGAACCCCAAAATACCAGTTGTCATATTGGTTTTACGGTCCATGATATTCTCTCTCCCTTCCCAGGCCGCCTAAACCGAGCGTGTCTTTCTCTGTGCCATTCTCCTAGGAGATAATTACCTCTTCACCTTTCTCTTCCTCTGCTAACACTCTCTACTCTGCCAACTGCATTTTCCCACAGAGATGGTATTACTCATCTCTCTAACAAACTCTGATGATTTCTCAAATTATACTTAGCTCTCCAGCCTGACACTTGTGTCTCTTTTCTTCAGCTGTATCACTTTGTCTAATAAATGTCTTATCTAGATCCTTAGACTATTACAGCTACAAACAACACAGCCTTTTTCAACCAAAACTTTTCCCTCTAAATCACACAAAAATGTGACAGGAAGGTTCATTGTGGATTAAACTATTCACTGACTCCGTTTGGCTCCCATGAGCCTGTTTCCAACCACACAAGTCAGCCTCGGTTTAAAAGGTTGGTTTAAAAACTGCAGAAAATAGATATCAAAGGGGGTAGGAGTACGTTAAAAAGGAAGAGCAACACACTTTGATAGCAGGATCAAGAACAGTAAGTAACCAGATCTCTGAAAAGTTTATTTGTACATATTAAACACAGATTAAACTGGAAAGGAAACTCGTATATTCAGAGATGCCTGCCAATAACAGACTGAGAAAGCCAGCATAAACAAGGTCTGTTCAGGTAATCATAAGCGAATGCAATTCAAAGCAGATGAAATCAGAGCCTCTGTTTATCATGGTTGGCACCCACACCCGCACATGGCATATTTAGCAAAGTTTTCTTTTAAGTGAATTTAGCACTGGTGAAAGCGCAAGTCAGACAGCCCAGAAGGCTTGTGTCAACCCATGGGGAAGGACGGCCAGGCCAGAGCAGCACCTGCTTCTTCACTGGGGCCAGCCTTGGAGAGGCAGAACCTCCTACCAACATCTCCACACTCACCCTGTGGATCACCCAAAGCCTTGCAAGCCACAGACAAGCTAAAGGCCTTCTACAATATTGTGAGAAGATGGGGAAACCCTGTTATCTATGAAATATTCTGTAACAGAGATGCAATGTTTGTGCCCAGTCCCTATCAGGAATGGATTGGTCTGTGCTCCAAAACATTGCTTCATGCAGGACTACAAGGCAGCATTACCTCATTCCCATGACAAGAGGTCTTGGATCCATCATAACTATCCATAAAACATTTCCTCATTTGGCCAGACAGGGAAAAGCTACATATGGAGCTGCAAAGGAGACTTCAATTTTTTTCTTCAAGGCAATTTTAGAAATGAAGATAGTCATAGGAGGGTCGACGATGCAGTTCTCTGAAATATCTGTCATGGAGATCATTACTGTTTAAGGCCTGGAGATTCATTACTACTGTTGCCTTTATGGAGCTAGTGCCGTTAATCCCCTTACTTGAGAAAAACCACTGGGTGTGCTGCTAATGGCTTCCAGGTTGCTTTTTGGATAGTGTGAAACCTATTTGATAATTAGTTCTCTAAATTAGCACTGTTTCTATTGTAATCACTCCCCTCCCCAAACGATTTCGCATCACTGTTTCTTTTTGTAATCATTTTTTTGTCTCATTTCCCATTATCACCACTGGAATCATATTGATAACATTTATTTAATCTTTTTCCACAGCTCTCCTGTACGTTTACTGTCACCATCTGCACACACATTGCATTGATCATATGAGACTTCCTAACTGCGTTAGCGTGTGTGGACTTATGAATATATCGAGTGTTTAAAGAAGCCTTTTTAAAATTTGTTACTGGCTGGCTGTGTCCCTGCTGGAGTCCTCTGGGGAGACCCAAGGAAGAACTATTGTTTTATCCCTCCTAACAACACTAACACTGCTGCCTACCCCTGTTCTTTCACGGGGCCCTGGAGATCTTTTATAGCATCCTACACTGGCACTGCTGTGCTGTTAAACCCTCATGAATGCAACAATGAATTAATAGCACCACTATATACCATAAACAATTGCTAACGTAGAGGTAGCAGCAGCTTTCTTGCAACACCACCATCTTCTGATGCTCAGTCAGCAGATAGAACAAAATTGTCTGGTTCATCTTGCTCAGGCTGCTGAGAGGATATTTACAGGCTTGGGTTGTTTTTTTGGTAGGAGGCAAACTACGGCTCAGAGCCAAATCCAAAATATCCCGGGGCCTTTCACTGCCTTATAAACAGTTAGTTATAGTCATTGATATATTGTTGGCATGTAATAAACCTTTAATGGCCAGATTGCTTGTAAAAATACATATCTATTATTGATGTATCTAACAGTTGTGCCTGAAGGCCCTCTTTGAGATGAGTTCCCCTTAATTTTAAGGCCTAGACATGTTCACATTAAGCAGATACTCAGTAACTCCAAAAAAAAAAACTTAGCAGCCTAAATATAGAAGCTAGAGAAACTCAGTGATTTGACAGAGGTCATGGTGGAAGTGTGTGGCATACACGGGAATAAGAGCATAACTTCTATGGCAATTAAATGCTCTATTTATAATTCACTCACTGCTTATATTGGAAGGAGATTGAAAGAGAGAATAAGTTTGGAATGTAGTGTTCAGCCATAGATAGCAAAATTCTGGCTAGAACCTGTTAGAAAACCAAAGTACTAAAGCAAGAAAATAATTTCAGCAACTCTGCTGGTGATGGTTTCTCCTGCCAGAGTTTCACCTCCAGAAAAAAAAAACAAAAACCAAATAAAACTCTTGAGCTTCACCTTTAATCTGCAACAATGCATGATTTTTTCCAACACGCCTGCTCTATGCACCATGTACCAATATCATGGCCTCCTATGGCCAAAGCTTCCATCTTCTCCAGCTCTGAGACTGGATGGTCACTACGCAAGAACCTGCTGTCACCACACCTCTGCCAGGAACAAGCAGGTGCTGGGATTCACATCATTTCTGTCTGGGGCACTGACCCTGAACAACCCAGGCCACTTCCAGCCTTCAGCAACACCAAGAAGCAACAGCTGCTGAGCCAAGTACAGCAACCAAGCTATATATCTCTAACTGACTTAGAGGAATTTGGTCCTTCAGGGCAGCTTCTTGACCTACCGAGCCTGAAATAGCAAGGAATTCTGTTAGCTAACTTGTTAAATGCATACATATATATTCAGACACAGAGGAAGTGTCTTGGTAGAGTGACCTTAGGCACTAAAATGAGCAGCAAAATAGAGAAACTTTTAACACTGTGTTTTCTGTAAATACACGCTGTACGAATTGACAAAATGCGACCTAAGGAGCTCATGTTCTAAAGAAGCCCTTGTAACAGGTAGGCAGAAATTTTAAATGAGGGTAACATTGCCTGGGGGCTTATGGATCATGCATAATGGCTTAAATATCGTGGTGTTGGGACATGTGTATTATTTCTGCTTGCTCCTATTTGATTTCATCATTATACAGAACAGTCTCACATGTGGAAGACACATGTACAGCCATTCTGCTCATATCAGGGGCAGGATGGAAGGACACCGTACGTTACCGTAACATGCTCAGGATTGAAATACATGGAGATCTTGTGCCTGTCAGGCTGTGTAGTAACTGGTAAATTACTTGCATGTTTCTGAATTTGAACATGTATGAGATTTTCTATGAGAAAGACCTGGTTTAAACTTCCTGAAGCTGTAATAAGCTTAGGACATGTCTCCTTCCTCCAGGCACCACCACCTGCCAGCATGACTAGCAGAAACCCTCAAGCAGGAATCCCTGGATTATCAGGGTGAGGGAGCTGCTGGAAGAGAGTTCCCTCATGAAGACAGCTTTCCTCAGGCTGAAGAGCTAGTAGATGGGCAGAGATCATGAAACTTGGGTTTAGGGGGAGTCATACAGGTTGTGGGTATATGGAATACAAAGATGTGGAGGACTGGGCAAAACATGTTGCTGAGCTTGCCTTTCAAGTCTTCCTAGTCAAGACACCAAATAGGGGCTGCTGCTACATTAACTGTAGCTCCCACCATGTCCTTGGGTTTCAGTCTGGGCAGCAAAGCTGTGAGTGAGCCAGTGTATTTATTCTCTCATGTAACAGTCCCAGTTCTGCCACTAGGGGTAGAACTCATGGAAAATGGCTTAAACTGAGCCAATTTAACCAAGGCTTATATTCACTAGTTTCAACAATGCCTTCAAAGCTAAAATTTGCATGCTCAGGCAGTTCCCACCCCGCTGTCAGCTTGCAGCTTGTTCATGTCGAGGTCCCCTTCCTGTAGTTAGGTCCAGAGCAATCTTTTTCTCTTAAATAACCTGGCGGTTCCTTCCAATTTCTTAATTGCTGAAGAGTCTTGCCCAAGTACTAGGACTAGCAGCCCATAATACTGTGGTTTAAGGAGTGTCACTATTTCCAGCCAGAAGAGTGCAAAAAGGCATTCCCAGTGGTTAGGGAAGTTTGAAAAAAAAAAAAAAATCACTCCTCTAACACAGATATTTGCATACCAAGTTTCAGTCCAACTCTTTTGAGAAAGGCTTTGCTAATAAAGCTTGAATTTAGACATTCCGGTACATTAAAATATAAGAAGCTGGTAAGCAGGGCCATCACGCTGTGTAGGGCTGTGCAAGTCCTGGATTTGGCATTGAGTAGTCTCTGCAGGAGGACCCTGCTTCAAACAAAGACAATGTTCCCAGTGTGCAATTGTCATTTTCACACTAGTTCTTCATGAACGTGTTTGTTGGGCAGTGAAAGTAAGAATTTAACTGCATCTTCCAACCCCACCCCCCAACTCCTAGTGACAGGGAAGGCTCAGGGAAGAGTGTTGGTTATTATTGTTTGTTTCCCTTGAACATCCCATGGAGACTTCAAGACTATTTACTGCATTTATTCTGAACCGACAGCTGATAAAGTTTCCATTACAGATCTTTAATGATTGGACATAGCCAGGGAAACAGAATTTACCTTCCCTTTGCTCTGCGTTAGCTGTTTCCAATCACAGAACTGGTCCCCTTTCCCCTGCCCCAGCTCCTCCTCTCCTCTCTTTCATTTTGCCTATAAACTTGAGGGTCGACTCTAGGTCAGGCATAGATGGAGACAACGCGAACAGATGTGACCTTGCCAACCTTGATTTAGCAGATGGTTTCTGGATAAATTGGATTAAAACACTTTAATTTGTCACCTCCGGAGCATCCCTGTCCTCACTGTCACACACTCTCATTGTGCGGCTGATTCCCCAATTCACCAGCTTCACACAAGGCACCCTGGCCCTGCTTTCTTTTGCCTATCCAATTAAAGCAAAACCCAGTAATAGGCAGCAGAGCTCTGGAGGAAATAGGGTTTTGTTCTCATTTCAGAAGATGTTTAAGCAACAGATAATATATAATTTTCTCAGCACTTTCACCTGTGAGTGTTATAAGAAACCATACGGAGACAGTGCCAGCAACATTCCCTTTTCTAGCCCCTATCAGCCTCTGCTGCAAAAATCTTCCAAGTGAAACTTTCTGTGTCCCTCAGCAGTCATCATCCGTCCCCTGCAACAATCCCCTGTAATTTCTGCCTGTGTTTTTATTCCTCTCTTTCTGCCAGTGAACAGATTGCACTGCATTAACACCTCAGGCCTGTGCATTTAAAAATGTGTCAGTAGGGCTCCAATGACAACAACCTAAGATGAAAAGCAGCCATTCTGCAGAAGTTTATGGGAAAGCAGTGAGGTACCCCAAACAGAAATAAGAAAATATCAAGCAAGTTCCAAAATACAACTTTGTGGATTCAAAAGACCAAAATTTGCCTGTCTTTCCATATCCTTAGAAAAGTCACCAGATGTCAGCTGGTTATTCCTGACATCAGCACATGTTAAAGAGGTGGCAAATCCACCATTATTTGACTAGCTTATTCCTAACACCAGTTTCTCTTAGCATTAGGTGTAAGCCTATAGTGTGTTTTTGTGACTAATCAAAGAGAAATGAGAGACTATGGATTCAGGCACAACTCAATGGGAGTAAATGCTTAGAGGATATTTACGTGATTGCTGTATAAAATACACTTTTGTTAGGTTTCCTGTATTGCATTTTGGCTAAAACCAGACACAGAAAATCCTTAGGAGAGTCTTTTTCTTACACTGTTTCTGCCTTGCCCAAAACTAAGCAGCAGTGTTGAAATCTTGTGAGGAAGCTCATTCCCTTGAGGTTGCTAATCAGCATTTTAGACAAAAGTTTGGGGAAGCTTCCAACTAAGACTTCAAACTTTTATCTGAAGCAAACCAGACTTCAAGATTGCATTCTGGTTTTGCAAGACAATCATTAATAACAGCAAAATGAGAATCATGAAGATTTTTTCATGTGTTTTATTAGCACGAAGGCAGAATCATGCTGGTCAGATCAGCACAGTTACATCAGAGATTAATTTGGTTCATTATTCAATTAATCCTTCAATGCACTCCTGTGGTTGAGGTAGTATATTATTGGAGTGGAGTGTATCTCCACTTCTGTTATTCCCACTACAGACATTACTTCCAAGAATGTGAACCATTTATTGTCAAGGGTCCTGATCCTGTAATGAGATGTGCTGGCAGAGACCCCAGTGCCCACACCAGATTCTACTACCCCAAATGAAACTCATCATCCTTCATTAGGACAATTGTTCCAAGGAACCATTAGCTCCTATTGTGTCCACCCAGTTAAAATAGTGCTTGCAATATTTAATTTGAGCTGGCAATAATTAAACAAAGAACCTGTTTGCATTTACTGTAACTGGGGCATATTTAATTGACCACCCTGCCTTGGAGAACATCCCCTTCTCCATGCTAAATAGGAAGGGGAAAACACAAGCAATATTAAGCACCAAAAGAGAAGAGCTCTCAGTAATCAAAGAGAATAGATGTACAGTCAGCACGATCCACTTCCCTGCCCACCAATCAATGCAGCTGACTAATTTTAAGGCAGTGGTAGTAATCTTTTTCCTCTTTAAATAACCATTGAAACAATTCTCTTTTTTGACATTTGATCCACCTGCATTCATGTTTCATTTTGCATCAGGGCTGTGCTTTTACAGAGCATCTCCAGGTTATTCCCACTTCCTGTGTGTTTTGACTCCCATTGTGGAATGATCTTAGCTAGATTTCTTTCGGGTGTGTTAACCAGATTCCTTTCGGATGACATTTAACTTGAAGATATGCTCCAAGAGCATTTAAATGCTTTGACCGCTAATGAGTATTCGATCTTTAAGACCAGACCAGTGCTACCGAAGGGAAACCCCTTGTAATGTATACATGTGGACACAGAATCCTCAGAAATCACTGTTTTGTTCTATGGTTCATACTGTTTGCTAGCGTAGAACAACCCACTGTCTTACACCCTTGACCCATAGCTAACTCCAGTGAAAACAATATCGCACAAACCAGTTAAGCTGATTGCATTACTGTTACAGAGCCGTTAGCATAGACACCTGCCCATTGTGAGCCAGAGCAATATTCTAGCTCTTTCAAGATTGGTCTCTGAACAGCTATTAGATAGCTTGGGAACCTTAGCTGCAAACACAAAAATTCACTAAGAAATAATTCTGCTTGCTAGTTAAACTGCAAAAAAAAAAAAGCAAATAATAATAGCAAGCAATGCAGGAATGTCATATATTTTATTCATTAGCATTGCTAACATGGAAAATGTTGCTTTCCCTGTGATGAATCTTATTATACTTTGAATATAGAAGAACATATTCAGAATGTTGTGCCAAACATACAAGTACATAGTATACATTTAAAGTAATACGGAAAACAGCCAATTTTGAAATATTTAGAAAAAGAAGTTTTTTTCTATTGCCACATAGATTGTGCACAGATGTTCAATACTTTTTCTGAAGTATATAGTATAACAAACATATAGGAAACCCTCCCCTCCCTTTCTACGCTCCACCTTCTGTGTGGGGTATTCTAGCTAGACTAGTGTTCTTAGCAAGAGACCCGACGATGACTGATTCATGGTGTGGTCCCTGGAGTTCATTCTGCTCAAGACTGGACAATGCTCCCTAACATTTGGAGACCTGTCAGGTAGTGCAACAGGTAGAAAATTGCCTCATATAGAGCTATGATTTTTTTATTACAATTCTTGCTGGAAACTGGCCCTTTCAGCAGAACAAAAAACAAAATAATGAGCCTGTCTTTTTAAACCCCGAGAGGACCTGCTAATTTACATTCACCTACTGTTTAGCTTTCCTGGGTCCTAAAATTCACACAAGACCTCAGAGTCTGCTCTGTTTCATGTCTAAGTGAAGCACAAAGCCAGAAATGCTGTTCTACAGCTCTTCAGCCATGATCTGCTTACAAACAATAGGTCACTCCATGGTGTACAAGAACAAATGCATAACTCAGACAAATGCTGCTTCATTTACTGCCATAGTGGGATCACATTCTGCTGTGGACAGGTCGCCTGGGTGGAAAGGGGGTGCCTGATGTCATTCCCAGCTCTGGCACTACAGGTCCTTATGAAATTTGAGTCGGTGTCTTCATTCTTTACATTGTGGATCTTTAGAGGAAAGAGCCTTTTTCACAGAGGATTCCCCCTCTGACTACTTCAAAACAAACAATTCCACTAAATGAATATACTTCATATCCCCTGGAGGAAGTGACAGTTTGATTCAGAAAGTAAATGTTTATATGCTTTGATTTCTATGTTTTTCCCCTCTCTATACACACACACTTGTATGTATATATAAATATATATACTCCTAGAAGAAAGGCGATTCTTAAAACAGCCACAGTGAAGGGAAGTATGAGGTGTGAGCATGCACATAATCTCTTAAGAAACTTACTCCTGTTATGGTTTTCTTTGTAGATAAATAATAGAAAGGCTTCAGCAAACAAGGAATTTGTCCAACATAAATACTACAGTGATACACATCTCTCACCGTGTCAGCCAATGATCCTGCATCTTGGACTTGCTTTGCTAGTGCAATGGTGGCCGAGATGGCTGAGTACCATCCACCCTTCGCGTTCATTACCAAAACCTACTAATGACCATGAGGGCCCTTACTTTGCTGATGTAAAAATAATGGATGCCCGCATACATGCATGGAAATTCCAAAATAATTTGGTTGAAGCATTGGTTTACTAACCTCTTATACCACATGAAACCACCAGCTGTAAGACACAAATAAAACATTTGCTCCGAATGCTACAACAATACAGCCACAGAGGAACAACTCACAAGAGTAAGTGTGAAAAACAGGAAAAAAAAAAGCAAGATAAAACCACATTAAAGAAACATCCAACAGTAAACTAAGAAAAAAGCTTTTTCCTTGCTCTTGTAAGAAACAATGCCAGTTAGAATAAAGATCAAGTTTCCCATTTACACTTTCCATGGCTTTTTTTTTTTCCAAATGAACAAGAGAATCAAAACATGGAAGATGACATGCTTTCTTGTTGAATGTAACTCAGTGTTTCCCATGGAGGCGTGCCATGCCACCACATAAATGGATTTCCATTTCACAGTTGCTTCTGCAGACAGCAACAACCTTTGCCTTTTTATATATCAGAACCCAAGCAGACAAAATAACTTCTTTACTAGAAACAAGCACTTCCATAAGCGACCAAACAAACCAAGGGAGGTTTTAGTTGAAGGAAAACAAAAGAAAAATGGAAGTGACAGTTGGAAATGTGTTTTCTAGCATTTACAAACACTGATAAGATACTGAAACATAGGATTTAGTTTGGCTTATACAAATAACTGTTTATTTCTAGAGAAGAAAATAGATTTGCCAGAGAATAAAAAAATCCTTCTTTAAAAGGCACACGTTTAACATCAGCCATAGCCCTTCCCAAGCAGAGCTTACATGAGAAAGAGACCTCTATTTCTTCCTTAGTCATATTCAATTTCTTCAAGCTATGACTATTAAAATGAAAGCTGAGCCATCAAAGTGCCATTGAGCTCTGAGGAAGGAGAATGAACTGAAGAAAAAGCAAACTACTCATTATGAACAAAAAACAAGGGCAGAAAATGAATACAGTTCATGTTAACTTTGTGCCAAATTTTGACTGCAGTAGAAGGATTTCTAGTTTGTCTTGTTCAGTTACTGCTGAATAAAGATCTCCAGGTTTGATCCCTACCTTATAAAATCCTGTAGTGAAGGAACAATAGACCAGACTATGATCTTGCTTATGGCTGTGTAAATCTCAAGTAACTTCACTATAATCACACTGCTATAGATATTTGCAGTTCATTGTAAGCATTTTGAGAATTGTAGTGGGATCAAGCTTTATAGAGTACAAGATATTTTAAATATTGAAAATATATGTTTTGTACTTGCAAACACCATCCAGAGGGCTTAAATTTAGCACTGTGAACAACACTTACTGATGTAACACAAATACAATTCCTTCAGTCAAGACTCAGAAGACCCAAAGGGCTTCAGTTCGCCCCTTATTTCTTCTGTGGGAGTTGGAAGGAACTCAAGACAGAAATCTCAAAGAAGCCTTGAATGGGATCCCATGCAAAGATGGTTGGTCACTTCTGGTTGGGTCCTAGCAGGAAGCCAGGAGATGGCCTGTTTGAGAGACGGGAAGGCAATACTTTGCTGGCATTAATCCACTGAGAATCTTGTCATCCCTGGTTCTTTCATTTCCTAAACATGACGTGCATATTTCAAATTACACATTTTTACTTGATAATTATTTAATAAGATAGGAATGGACTAAGCAAATAACATTTCAAGAAGGAACATTTAATTTCCAAGAGTGTCCTGAGAGATGCTTCATTGAGGGGAGCCATAACAATTACTTGCAAATTCAGTGTCAGACACATCTCACTAATTCAAGAGTCAGGAAGACAATGTGCATTAGAGCTAGGAAGGTTGTAGGTAGTGATAATCAGATAATGAACATCACAGTGGTGAATCTACAGGCAGAAATTACACAGCTGCTTGCCTGAGATTTGAAATGCAAATTATTTTGCAGATTTACTAAATGAACTCTGGATCCTTTTCAATGTTTTGCCTTAGTATTGTTGGGATGATTCTTCCTTTACCTCATGACCTTTGTCAGATGTTTGACTTTACCTTGATGATGAGGATTTTGGCTGGTATGTGTTGAATGCAGTGTACTTTCAAGTTGCAGGGAATTCAAGGACAAAGAGCACAGAAGCAAAGTTTAGCAGTCAATAGTGTTACACCAGTGCTATTGGACCGGTCTTCACGAGCGTATTTCTAAACAGCTGGATGTGACTAAATATTAATACTGTTCATACCAGGCCCTCTTCACAGAGCCACGTGCTTAAATATAACTTCGAAGGTCAATTAAGACAAAAGTCACAGACTGAAAGGCAAAATAATCTGCTAATATCCATGGATTAGATCAGTCTCCTGGTTGAAAGTGTCATGAAACATATGGAGCATGGCAAAACAGCACCGATTCAGGTTTTGCATTAAACAATACCTAAGACATAATGAAATGAACTGAAAATGGAACAGAGAACTGCTATCTTTCTAGTTCCTTCCACAAGGGAAGTCCTTTGTTTCAGTCTACATCAAGGGATGACACTGAGTGTATGATGAACCTGGCTGCTAACCTCTCGTGCTGCTTTTTATATTGCTGCACAGAAGCAAAATCACTGACAGATCTGTGCAGGAGTCTCGATGACCAAGACGTTTTCTACAGAGCATTAAGACTTCTCCATAAACACAGGAATGGGCTGTACCACCCTAACTGTGCTGAGTAGTACTGTACTCTTGAAAATTCTTTCAACTCCTGCTGAAAGTACTCCAGTTCAAATTATTGGTGGCATGAATCAAAGTGGCAAGACCTGCCTCTTATCTGTGCCCACTTAAATTGAGTACTTTGTATGTGTATCTCTGATACATTTGGGTAGTATATTCAGCAACAAGGATAGAGAACCCTCAACTACAAACATACACCAAGTGATATTTCTGATCTAAAGGTTAATGCTGATTCAATTGCTTTTATCCTTCCCTCCTGCTGAGTAGGAAAATGTTCTTCATATTTACTGTTCCAGAACATTCTCTTTTCAGGATCTCACTACTTTGCCCCCAAGATTTCCTCATTCTCTTCCTTCAACGTTTAAAGAACAAATTACAAAAATGATTATTTGCAACCTTAAATGTCTTTGATTGCAAAATACGAACAATCTTGATCCTAAATCTTATCATTGGACATTGGTCAAATAGCAATTACCCCTTTTCTGACAGCTGCTGTCCTTACTTCCTACCAATGCTAAGCCTTCCTTCAATCATTTGCTAACAGATGGAAAGATTTCCTTTCACTTAAAACTGTTTTGATATTATACTCTGTTCATTGCCATCTCTCTGAATTGTGATGGGAAAACTTAAATGCTTTCAGATTAGATAGATGGATAGATAGCTGTGAAATCTTATCAGTTAATATTTGTGAAGCGCCTAGAGATTTCAGAATAAAGGAGGCATGAGAAATGCAGAGATTTCTTGTTATGTTTCAATGCATGAATGTGAAAAGATGATGAGAGGGAGGGAAGAATTAAGTCAAATAGCATGGTAGGCCTCAGAAAATTGACCGCTTTAATCCATGACTTCCCTGCTCTCTACCATCTCAATTGGCACTTGCAGAACTAGACTTCATTTGTTTCCTGTGGGATTTTCCTTTAAAAAGGATCTGAATGGAGCTAGGGATTTCTATAGTGCACAGGTAATTAGTGCTAGAGGACTCTGATTATCTCTTTATACCACTCCTCACCATTTGACACAGTTCCATATAATAAGCCTTCCCTTGAACAAACCTGGTCTGAGACAGTATCTCCTAGGAGGCTGATTCATGGTGTGAGGAGAAGAGCTTCAGCGTTCCATCATCTACAGACACTGGGTCCTTTTTCTTCTTCGCCTCTCATTAATGCTTACTGGAGAGCAGAAGAAGGATATATTGCATTTAAAGAGGAAATCCCTGTCCCCTACCATTTCCTGCTGATAGAAACTGTGGGACAACCAACTGCTCATCTTTTTTCTTGTTCTAATTTCCTTTCTATGCTTATCCTATTTTAATTAAAGTGAGATGAACGATCCACAAGAAAACAAGCTCAGGAAAGCTACACTGAATATACATCTGCATTTTAGTTTAATAAAAACTCAAAAGTGAGGGTATTAAATACAATTAAACAATTTCCCCTAAACAGAGTGGGAATTAAAATAAAACTCAACAGCAATAACAAAATCAGTAAAGATCATGATCAATTAATGACGAATATTGCATTGCTTTGTGTTTGCCATATATCAGTTCATGCCCAAAGAGATAATTTGGAAGAGGGGAAGAACTATTAGGGGTGCTTAGGGAAATACCAACAAAGCCCAAAAAGCTAAGCTCTAAGAGAGAATACCAGGCAATAGCAAAAGACCTTGAGGAACATGAGACTAATTAGAGAAGTCGGCCATGCGTTTTGTTATCACTCCATTACAATGAATGGAAATGAGACCAGGGGTTGAACATCTCTGCTTAGGAACACCTTGGGAACCCGAGTAGGGAAAAAGCTGATCTGCCCTTGTACTAGTTATTTAAGTTCAGAGAACTTTAACTGATACAATGCTGATTTCAAAGAAAAAGACATAAAAGCTAGTAATCACTAAAGATCAGAAGTTGACAAAATATAGTCAAAGAGGGACAGGGTAAATAAAATTCCCACAAAATTTTATTTATAACAGTCAATAGGGAGGTAAGACAATGAGGGAACTCATGACGGTGAGAAATAACCATTAAACTTCATGGTTACTTGTTAAGATACAATTTTCTTGTGCCAATAGCTAGAAATGGTGCAAGCTTCAATACTTTTATTTGTACTTAAACAAGAGGCCACTTGTCAAATGTTTGCACAGAATAAACCTCAGTTCAAAACATTTGAATATATACTTTGCTTTAAATATGGTCGTAATCCCACCTCTATTCAGCTGAATACTTAAAGTCATGCTGTGCTGAACCATAACTCATCTGTCTCTTGAGATTCTGTAATAAAAATTGTTGTTTTGCATTTCAGCAGTGAACAAAGCAATTCCCATGTACAGTTTGTTTGTAAAACACTTTGTCAACCAAAAGGATCTTAAGCAACGGCATATTCTTACAAAGCAAAAACACAAACAGAAAAAAAAAAAACCCACCCTCTGTCTGAATGCGTATGGCAGCAGACAAACACGACAAACCAAAGCCAGCTAGACTGCTGATTCCTCTGGGAGAGACAAGCTCCTTTGCAACAGCATCAAAGACAGCAGACGGCCAGCCCAGCCTGCTGCTGGGATGATGGTGCTAATAAACAGTTTGAAGGTGCTAAAGTAGATGACATGGTACTGTTTCAAGAATCAGGCCCCATAACAAGTATCTGAGGATAGGCTGGTGAAAATGCCTAATGTATCTCTTTCTAGCCATTTTTCAGAATGATTTTGCCGCTCCTGCCTAAGCTTATGATAGAGGCAGTATTTTTCTTTCTGTAGACAAAGACCCATTGTTTAATGCTTCTGAATGCTATGACAACTAGAAGGGTGAAAGGCAACCTGCAAGTGACAGTAAATGCATTCTCTCTCTTTTTTAATATCCAGTGTGTATATCTGTAATGCACTGTTCAGCATGATTCTCCAAGGCTGCTTCAACAGACAGCTGGGAAAGTCAATCCATTGTCAAAGCAATAGCAGCTTTTGCTCTTCATTCAAGCAGTTTTGCGTTCCTTGTTTCAACATTTTATGATGATATAGTGGCATCAGCTGGTGATACACAGACTGACTGACACGGGCTCAATGTAAAAAATGAAATACATTCCCCTACCCAACCAACCCTGCTTTTGTTTGCCCTTGTTTTCCCTTCCTTTATGTAGCTTGGCTTAATAGATCCAAATAGTCTTCATACCACAACATTTCCTGTCCAGTCAGCAGAGCTGGTTTCACATTTCTGCTTAAACTCAATGTTCTCAGAACAAAATCAAAACAGAAGACAGATGTTGGATAAGTATCTAGTCCGGGTGGGAAGATAGAACACCGCGATACAGAAGGAAGGAAAGCAGAACATTTTCATCCCTCCTAGGAGAAAAACATTGTCTTGGCATTTGCAGGGGAAATCCAGACTGCATCATGTAAAGGTATGCCAGACAGTGCAAGTTTGCAAATGGCTTTGTTCTGGTTTTGGAAGCATTTTGATACTGATGGCCATCTTAGACTAGTAAATTTAACATCATCTCTTGGCTAGATAAACTGCTGCTCCCTTGCAGGTCAGTAGATGGTGATGGGGAACATTTAAAAAGCTCTTAACACAGACAATGAAGCTGCAGACCTTGCTGTAGTTAAAAAGTGAGGGAACACTTGCTGTTCCCCATCATTCCTTTCAATTCTGCTCACATCATGTAATCTCAGACAGCACAAATTACCATCCGTGTGAGATACCAGGAATGCCTCAAAAAACACCGTGGAGTTCTGTACGAGAGGTGGAGGCTGAACAGCATCCCTATGCCCTCTCTCTGGGGTATAGCTTTAATTAACAAGGTTCTATCTAAAGAATTTGAGTTGGTTATTTGAAAGAAAAAAGTCCATCCGGGATCCTAGAAACAAGAACCATTTTAAATTATATTCCCTTTTATACAGCTTGGACACAGCAGAAACAAATGGCCAGAAGGGAGAAAAACTTCCTAAGATAAAAAGGAGCTTGCTGCTCTTTGCTGATCCCTTGGCACCATGCCTACCAGTATTTGAGAAGAACAAAGCTGAGAAACAGAGATTCAGCACTGATAAGGTGTAACCACTATCTCCAAAGCACTTGCACCCCACTAGAAAAATCACTCCCAGGCAAAGCCTTTTCCTAAGGGGGAGACAGGGAATCACAGGCTAAGCCTGGGACACACGAGTCTCTCTTGTTAAGAGGAGAACTGGAGAAACAAAACACAAAAAATATTAGCTGATAACTTTTGTTACAGATTTCAGGGGCAGGCAATAGAGAAATTCAGAAGAGCAGATGAAACAGTTCCTCTATGTCCCAGACGCACCTAGAACCTGCAGCAGGAATTCCCAGATCTCCCCACTCTTATCTATTCCCAGTGGCTTGGAGCCAAGAAATCCCCCCAAAACTTATCTTTTCAGGAAGTTTCTCCTCAATTTTTTTTTTTATACCTGCTCATATTAAGACATCCCAAATAAGAAATTTTTTAAATGCTGACAAACTGGAAAGTATTTAAAGAAGAGCAAGGAGAAATGAATTATGAGTGCTGGAGGGACTCAGTCGCAAGGAAAGATTAGAAGAACTAAATATGTCTAGCTTGGCAGAGAGATGACTAAGCAGGGGGGGGAAGTGATAAATGTCTACAAATATTTGAAGGGCGTATACACTGAGGAGGCAGAGAGATTCTGCAGTGTGAGCCATACCAGGTGGTGGGATTAGGAGCAAAAGGATGGAATCAGAAAAGGAAAAAAAACAAAAGCAAAAAACCTCACAAAGCAAAAATTCAGCTGAAGGCTAGAGGAACCAGAGTCCCCATGAAAGCAATATATATCCACATCCCCCACACTGGGGACGCGGAGTTTTTCTCAGAGGTAGAAAACTCAGTATACGAGACATATGGGAGGGCTGTGTGAGTGCTTTGATGCATGCAGAACTAAGGGAAAGAGCTGTGCCTTGATGCTGGGAGACCAACAGGAGCCTCAGTGGACAACAGGTGTCCCACCAACACTGTCAATTAGAGAGCTTCAGACAGGAAGTGAAGGTAGTTGTTGTATCCAATTGAAATCACAAGAGAAAGGTTTGTTTGGAATAATTTAATGACCCTGAACTTGGTAGAGCTACAGAACTTTATCTAACCAGATATACTCCAGCCAGATGGTCCCTGGGAAGCAGAAAGCTTTGGATCTGTTAAGCATTCAAAAAGATGGTTGTGGAAAACCTGAAATGGGGACAACAAAAGCATCATATTCCTCCATCTTAACACAGGCTAACCATCTCCTAGTTTAATCGTGAAGGGAAACATGGGAGAACATGCTTCATCACCCAATTTAGTATCTGATACAAAGCACACCAGTGCTCCCTTTAGCACCTTGAAAAGTCAGGAACTGAATGTAGCCAATTCCTCATTCAGGAAAACTAAAAACATACTTTCTTTCCACTTTCAGACATGGAGGACCCCAGCCACTTACATAGACAACCTCCCAGTAAATCATTTCAAGCCCTTTCCTGCTCCACATCAGAACACCCATCTGTGAACAAGTGTGAAGACAAGGCAATCAGGAGAACCCCACCAAGGGCATGTAATTGAAGGTTACATTCTAGACCTAGTTTATCCAGGACATGGAGTACAATTGCTTTAGAGGCACAGGTGGACACTGCCTCCTCCTGGCAATACATGAGGGGCAGACCTCTATTTTTGTCTTCCTGGAACTGTGTTACTCAGCCCCTTGTCCACAGCACTCAGCTGTTTTGCCTGAGAAGGTGGCACGGGTCCAAGGTAAGGCAATAAAATGCTTTGAGTCCTTCCTTAAGAGCCACATCTCCAGTGTTTAACCTCCCCCTTGGGCAATCTTGTGTAAACCAGGCAAAAGGAATTCCCACAAGTCTGGATACAGGAAACACGTCAAGGCCTTTCTCTTTAGACTGGATTTGATTTAAAGTTTGATGGGAAGTCACAGCCTCAGCTTGTGTTTTCAGGGCTCTTCATGTCCCTATCAGAGGACTGCAGGGATAAAGTCCCATGCCTGTGACATGGAACTGTTTGTAAACTCCATGATGCTCATCTGTTTGGCAAGCAAAGCTAATTCCAACAACACTGTACTTTTGCAGGAGGAAGCAAAAAAGGAGGATATTTGACCAAAGTGAGATTTCAAGCTGATGACCATATTCCTCTAACAACCAACTGAAACAGGGGTGCAAATGGGGCAGCAAGGGGTCACAGCAGTTTGTGTGGTGGATCAGCCCAAACAGACAATAGTACGATAAAGGAAAAGACATATTTCCCCCTCTCCCCACAGAAAACTAACACGTTACTAAGTATGGCCCTTTGCACTTGGAACAGCAGCACTCAGCTGTTCCTCAGTACAAGGACTATCCCATTTTGATTGGAGAAGGCACAAAGTGAGAATTTCTTCTTTGAGGGACAGAAGTGGTAGAGGAAGGCATGAAGCCTTCCAGGATTTCCAGTATTGCAGGCACTGAAATTCAAACCCAAAGCCAGCCATTGTTTCCAGTAAGCCAAAACCTTTAAGAAAAAGAGACTCTTAGCAATATAATTCCCACCAGAAATTACACTGGAGACCCATCACAAGGTCCTCCCACCCCAACAGAGTTGGCTGCCCAACAAATAGATTCTTATCATCTGTAACAATCAAGTCCCAAAGCTCCTTGTTTATGAGCCAGCCCTAGGACAGAGCAGCTGTGATGACCTTTACATGTGGAAAAAAACATGAGACATCCCAAGTCAAACACAGGGAAAGAGGTGATAACAGATACGCTCTTCTCTCTGCTTTTCCTAAAAACATGATCCTCTTGCTAACAGAAAGGATGAGAGATCTCAACAGAGCTATTATGCATCTCCTGCTCTCCTTACATTGGATGAAACACAATGACATACCTTGGTCTGAGCACAGCACTGGGTAAAATAGGCATTGAGTCCGCTGTAGAGGCAGGCTGGTTTTTGAGTTGTCAGGAAAAGCAGCAGCTACCCTTCAAGACTCAGCTGAGCCACTTTCAGGCAAAGTCTCGGGACCCATAGCAATGCAGTCATAGCAGAAGAGCCAGGCTTGTCCTCATGAAACACCACAGATTCCAGTGTCCCAGCATGGCTGTAGGGAGGATAGTACAGTTGCAGCTCTTTTTATTAAATAACCAAATGTTTAACTTCAGCATCCTGGCTAAAATCCAGCCTGGAGAATGACATTTCCTTTCTCTACCTAGCTTCACTCAACAGCTTCAGCTGGAGCAGCTTCTCCCCACCATGCTCCTGGTGCAGTCACTGCAGGGCAGGTGCAGCGTCTCACCCCAGAGCCAGCTGCATTTCGACAGCAGGTGAGAAACCGCTCTTCAGTCTGCCTGACCCAAAGCCTCGTGGACCCTACTGTGTAAACATAAGGCACTATTATCTCCACTCTCCACATGGAATCACTTTATGGAATTTATTATTATTATTTGGAGCTCAAATTGAAACCCTCTGGCCATGTATGAACACTAAGCCTGCTTAGGGAACGCAGGAAGCGGCTAAAGTGGTGAAGAGGCAAAGATTTATGACAAACAGAAAAGAAATTTTCTTTTCTAGCAACAAGCTTCACATTCCTAATCTATTTCTGCTGTTCTTGCTACTCTCTACCAAACTTCTGACAGGTCTTAGAGACTAACACTACCATGCTGCAAGCTGTTCCTCTAAATCCTATTTTATCATAGTTTATTACCACCTGGCTAGATTCCCTGGGTGGTATTTTTCACCCTTTCTCATAGTCCCTAAGAGTACCTGTATCGTCTATGCCACAGGTTCCATCTTCACTCCCTTTCTTTCTTCCAGCATCATCTCAGCTGTTCTTAACTGGGCTTCCTTATATCTCCTTCTGATACCCATTCAAATCAGCACATTAGTGAGACAGACTGACAATGGCTTTCACCTGTCCCCTAAACAGGATTGCAGCCTCACCCCCTCCTGTTGCCTCAATAAAACCTACTTCTGTAAGATCTTTACAAATATATTTCTTCCCCTGATAAAACGGTATTAGGTGAGGGTTTAAAGGGAGATCTGTGAAAGGAGAAAAATAGCAGGGATAATGAGGAGTCCCTACCAAATTGTCTTTCTGAAAGCTCCAAATGGCTTTGTGACAGCATGAAAGTGCTTCCTGATTATTTCCAAGCTGAGGCTCAGGAAAGCCCTAAGGGTGGACAGGAGAGGGGAGAGCACAGATGTCAGCAACTGAACATGAACATGTCTAATGGATGGGGGGGTAAGGAATATATAAAAAACTGCAGGAAGAAGGGGTGTGGTAGAAATGCTGTGGTCCCTGACACTCCCTGAGATGCCAGAGCAGCCCTTGTAGCAGAGTTGCAAGTGGAGCTCAGGGCTCCATTTTTTTACCCCACACTAAAAATTTTCAGCTGTTCCCTGGAGGGGACAACCTATTAGTCTCTAGGTCCTTGTGGATCCCCCCTTATGATCTTCAGCAATATTTTGCAGGAGAAGGTTCAACCAGGACTTATCAATTACCCTCCAAACTGTTTGAGACACATCTTCCTACTTTACAGTGACTTGTCCCTTCAGATCTTCCTCTCATAACATAAATGGGGCTGACCCCCCGCCCCCACAATCCCAGATGCAGACACCCTAAGAGAGCACGTGGGCTGGACCTGGATGGGTGTCACCAGCGCTGCTCACACCCATCTCCGGAGCCAGCAGCGCTCGCTTGCAGGATGAAGCACGGCTAACATAAACCTCACGCTGTGTTCCCATGGCAACCAAAGTGTCACGTTCATCATCCTCTCATTTCTGGAAGAAAAAGATATAAGTCCGATTAAGAAAAATCCAGGAGTCCCAAAGGGCTTTGCTGAGGCTGGGCAGATTTTTAACAGGATTGCTTACACTGTTCACCCGAGGAGCTGCTGGGAAGCCAGCGCCGCGATGGCACATAGGTCTGAGCAGGAGGCTGTCGGGGATTAAAATGCATCCAGTCAGATACACACAGTTCATGTCTCATCTGCTTTGTCTCACTTTGAAGCTAGGGACACATGAGCAAATTGCCACTGCTGTAGAAGTTACGAGATGTTAGCAGAAGAGGTTTCAGCTTCACCCGTCCTGTCTCACATTTGACATGACCCGGGGATAATGGTTGCTATCAGTTATCCTTGCTCAGTGGCACACGGTGACTTATTAAACTGCAATAATTTAATAATATGGCTGAAGTTGGAGTTACTCTGCCCGAGGCAGCAGAGACCTCTGTGTGCATCGAGTCCCCTCCTGGACTCGGGGAGCTGCCACAGCCTCATTGTCCCATGCTTTTTTCTGCTGATATCCATGTCCCAGAAACCAGACCCAGGTGGGCCCCAACACTTCCATTAGCAGGAATCTCTACGAGTTTCTCTGCTGTGACTACACAGCAGCAATTAAAGCATTGCCATGCAGATTTGTACATCAGGGAGCTCACCTTTCAGTTCTAAGACAAACAAGCTACAAAAAGGAGTCTGGAGATGCAGCACTGGACACTTTTGGAGCTCTCTGATGTGTTCTTGCTGGAGGCACAAGAAGATCTAAGGCTGGAGGATTCATTTCAATCACTTTAAAATCAGTTCCCCCAATTAGTAGTTTTTGTCTATGGAAAAAAAAAAAAAAAAAGTAAGAGGAACTTCCAGCCTGAACAACAGAAAGGGGAGAATTTAAAAATTACGCTTAGGAGAAAGCATCTGCCTGCAAAGGAAGATCATACTGTGCTTGAGGGGAAAAGGGGAAAGGAAGCATGGAAGAGAATAGGAGTGTTATACAGAGAGTCCTAGATAAGGCAGGAATAAGTGATTTTAGCACTCCACTGTCTCTACATCCCCACGCTGAGGCGTGAGTCCAGCAAAGTGCAATATTTAAATGATCTTGTATCATAAGTCAATGCAGATAAAGGGGTAATATCCTTTGACATTTGGGGGTGAGAGATGTCTAAAGAACTTAAAAATCTAAAACTTTAGTGAAGTTAATATTAATCCTTAGTTTGAATCCTCAATTTTATTTTTATTTGGTTCAGTTTTCCCTCCCTAAGCAGTTTAACTGGCCCAGTAGTGCAGTGTTCAAGTCAGATTTACACCTGCAACTGGGGCAAGCACCTTAGCTAAGAGGCTGCTTCTGTCTGGAGCAATCTCTTGCTCCTTAAACACCAAATAGAAATCTCATGCAGGCAGCCTTTCATGAGACAGATAAAAAGAAGTGGCTTATAGGCATTCACACGTGCTTCTACAGGAGAAGAAACGAGGGATTAAGGATGACAAAGGTTAAAGCAGGTGGTTCCATGGATGTAATGAAATTTCTGCCCTCTGCATGGTGCCTACAAAGGAGAGACAACAGGAAAGTGCTCAATATTGTCCAGTGGGCCCTGGGCTTTAAGTTTTCTCCAAACGTCCAATTGATTTGTAGCATCATCTTGCTCAAGTCACTCAGCTATTTTGCACCTTTACTCAACCTTTGGGAAGTCCCCTGCAACCAAGAGATGAACAACCCAGTTTTCACTGAATTTCACTGAATTTTTTAGAGTTGGAAGGGACCATGAAGATCATCTAGTCCAACTCCCTTGCTGAAGCAGGATTGCCCAGAGCATGTCAGAGCATGTTACTCAGGACTGCATCCAGGCGGGTCTTGAAAATCTCCAGAGACGGGGACTCCACAACCTCCCTGGGCAGCCTGTTCCAGGGCTCTGTCACCCTCACCGCAAAGAAGTTTCTTCTCATATTTGAGTGGAACCTCCTATGTTCCAGCTTGTGCCCGTTGCCCCTCGTCCTCTCACTGGCAACCACTGAAAAGAGTCTGGCTCCCTCCTCCTTCAACCCACCCTTCAGATACTTATAAGCATTGATAAGGTCTCCCCTCAGCCTTCTCTTCTCCAGGCTAAAGAGTCCCAGCCCTCTCAGCCTTTCTTCATAAGGGAGATGCTCAGCTGTTTCCATCGCCCAGACCACAGCTCTGAGCCTCTGAGATGAGGAGAGAAGAATAAGTTTCAAAGCTTTCTATTTCCTTTCCGGACTAACCCAAGCTAGCAATCAGCTGTGATGGTAATACGGACGGAAATACCTGAGAGGCCATTAAGGTTCAGCCTGGTGTCCTGTTATTCCACTCAGGCTGGGAAACAAAATACTACCCTCAAGGTTATGCAATGTAAAGAAACCCATCAGCCTATAAGGGCCTGAGATCACAAAAACAAAAAAAAAAATAGTTCTGGATATCCTTAATTAAACACAGCAGTGTATTCATTCATGCCTTGCTGAGTGGCATTTCTGCAGAGGAGATGAGTAACTGTACAATTCCCTCCTCTTCTCCTCTGGAGCGGCCAAGTGGGGGTCAAGGCAGCTAATGAGAGCGATGCGCTGCCTGGTTGCCTGCTCCGGTGACTGGCTGCCCATTCAGAGGCTGCCAGGTAGCTGGAGTGTGCCAGCCAGGTTTCTGCAAGCATGTGAAAATTAACAAATCTCACTCTGAGGTGAAAAGGGCAGATAATTGAGAGAATTAAAATAAAAATAAAAAAAATAAAAAAAAAGAAAAAAAAAAGAAAAATGAGGAACAAGAAAGAAAGAACAGGGAGATGAGCCAAAAGGAAACACTTCAAAGGCCCATAGCCTACAGCCCTCATTAATGACAACAAAAAGAAGATGAGACCCTTACATTTTAATCAAAGGCAATTATTTTTTGAACAGGTATTATAACTCTGCCGTGAAGGAGCAGGCCTGGTTATGGCTCCCTGATCCCCAGAGGTGTCGGCATGGACAGCTGGCAAACAGAAGCGAGGGCTTCCTTGGCCGCCGCCTTTCTGCACTGCCTGTGAACATCAGCAAAAAGAAAGCATGAGCGAGTGGGTGCTTCAGGAGAAATGCCTCTGGGGGAGAAGACTGAAAGCTACAGGAAACCAAAGGAATTAGAAACATGACTGAAATCTAAATCCCAGCTTCCTCTGGCTGGTCCCTGTATGAACACGGTGTGTAGGACATTAACTTGAAACCAAAGGCAGATGAATCAGCAGCAGCAGGAGGCAGCAGGTAGGCAAGAACAGGGCACTGGGACAAAGGGTGGCACCTACCTGGGCACATTCAAATGGAGATGCCAGGACTGCTGATATATAGAGTGGCTCAGATATATAGATATATACATGTGTATGCGACAGCGAGGCTATAGGGAGTAAGCGTGACTTCCTCGGAAGCCTAAGAAAGATGCTTGTCTCCTCCTTCCCCTCGATGCAGTGAAGAAGTCCTCATCGCCACTGCTGAGGCAGGACCAAATGCCCATCTGCAAACAGTGGGGCAAGTGGTCTTCACAAAAATGTTGGGTAACCAACATTCCAACCAAACCAAGGTTTTTGCTGGGATATGGGTGTTGGGGTCTTTGTTGCCCAGTGCATCTTTGCGAAGGAAGGGGAAAAAATGGAAAAAGGGAGAGGAATCTGAGCAACATAAAACCTGAGTGAGGAAGAGCAGAATAAGGCTGTGTGTCACAGGGTGAAGAAACCGTCCTCAGGAAACAGCATGTAATTGTTTCAATTAGTGTACAAGACAAGAGAGTGAAAAAGGGAAAATGGTTTACAAAGGCAAAGCCTCAAAAAAACCCCCAAAAACCAGAGAAAGATAGAATAATTTATGAAACTGACTTATTTACATAAAAGGAAGACAAAAGATCTTTTTTTTTTAAGGCACTACCACATGCAGCCACAAGCAGCAATAGCTTGTGATTCTGCAAAATTTCCATAATGGCACGAAAAAATGAAGGCCAGAAGCAATCACACCTGAACTAAACTCAGCCTACCAAGGCCTGTGTTTAGGGAGCAAGGCAATGAGGGGACATCATGTTTGAGTAGAGGAGCTATAACCTGGAGAGAAAAATATTTAAGCAGCCCTTCCAAAAAGAGGTACATTCCTGCAGGTGGCAAGATGCAGAAAACAGCTTGAAAAAAAGAGAAATCAATTTTTTAATACACATTAGAAACTGTTAGCCTATTTTACTTAAAAACATTCAAGACAGTACGCCACTCAAAAACTCCAATGGAGAACAACAGGGGACATTTCACATGTACTGTCTACACAGGTTGTTCAGGATTTTGAAAGGCATATAGTGATTTTTGATGGCACCTGCAGCATTACTGCGGTGGGGGCACTTTCCATAAACAAAACTCTTGGATTGTTCCAACTGAAAGTAGTTAGGAAAAGCCAGCTCTGTGCAAACATCCCTTCTTGCTCCAAAATTTTAGGGATCACTGAGAAGAAAGGGCTCATCTAATACTGCATGAAGTCAGAGAAAAACAAGCACTTCATTCTTTCTAGAATTATGCTGAGGCAAGCAGATCTTCCAGCTTCAAACAGAATATTCTCTTGCACCCCAAATCTCATTTCTGCTAAATTCCCTATGAAGTTTGCTAAGTATCTCTTGATTCTAATGCCAGCGTTGGGCCTGATAATCCTAATAGTGCTCACTAGTGCTCACAAAAAGGAGTGTATTCTGGATTCGCTCGCTGCTGAAAATATCTAGGCATTTGGCAAAGTGTGCTAACATACAAGCCACATGAGATTTGCTCTGTGAGGTCAATTTTGTTTCATTTAACTTATAATCTTTCAATAATGCCAAAACTTGATGAAGGAATACTGTGTCTGAAAACTTTGCTTTTCAGTTTTAACAACCAGTCTCTTTTTGCAAACGTGGTTTCTCAGGCATCCTCAGACCATCAGGGCCTCAACACCACCATTCCAAGGCTTGATACTTCTGACAAGGCGGCAAAGGACAATAGGCTTTTTCGAGATCCCTGCAGATGTTTAACCAGGCGGCAGCACCTCTGAGCCATTTAAGGTTTGCTCACCGCTGGCTATATTGGGAAGAATTCCGTGACCTTCAGGATATTAATAGATCCGAAGCCCCTTTATTCCCGGGGAGCGGGCAGCAGACACTTCTCCGTTTATGACCTGCAATTACTCTCCTACCCAACAGAAAAGACTTTGTTGTCTGGCATCTACAACAATTACCGGGGCACAACCGGTGTCATTTCTAACAGGACCAGAGAGGAATGAGCATCCTGGTGTGCCACTGTCTCACTCTCCGTCTGGTCCCCCTGTGATGCTCAGCCTGCCGAGTGCTTCCCATCAATGGCGTGGAGTTGCCAAGCAACATTTGTTGTGGCCCTCGGTGGGCTGCCGCTTACCTCTTCGTGGCAGCTCAGACTTTGAAGACAAGGGTTTGTTGTGAAGAGTGAAATAACTTTCCCTCTCTCTTTCTATCTCCTCTCTTCCTACTTGATGAGGTGAAAAATGAATCATTCTGAATATGACAGATCAAATCCTGCATTCGGTTGCTCTGGGGTAAATCTTGTTGAAAATTGTCTTTGGGGAATAAATTCACTGCTAGATGCCAAGGACTGGAGCTGCATACCTGGGACACACATCCAGGATACAGCTAATGTTCCCGCATCATACACATTAGAAAAAGCAGCTAGAACTGGTCAAAACATATATAAAATTATTGGCAAATAATTTATTCAGCAGTAGTCACGAAGGAATTAATCTTATCCATTATTCTCAAACATGACTCAACCAATTCCTGGAAATAACACAGCTAAAGCCTCTTGCTCTGAGCTGTGAACCCTAAGATTTAAATTCTTATTTAATTCCACAGCTCTTTCCCTCTTTTTATTATGTTCAACAGTGTGCTGCTGCTGTTCGTGTGCCAATGATACAAGGTTATAAGGCTTAGACAGTTCAAAATGTTCTCTCCGCATCAGTAAAGCTAAAAAGTACAAAGCAGCTCTTACAACCGAGAGCAGTCAGGCCATCTGGCACAGTGGCTCCAGTGTGCGCTCCCTGCTCCAGGGCTCTTGGCATCTACCTGGGCACCAGCCACCAGTGAGACTGTGTCCTCTGATCCCATTCATCTGGGATGTAGCCCCTGAGATCACCAGCATTTACTGTATTTGGCTCCGGGGGAGTGAGCCTGACGGAGCAAAGGACGGGGTTACAGAGCTGGAGGTGAGGCCGGGAGGTGTGTTGATGTAAATAGAGGTGTGTGAGCAGGTAGTCGAGTTTCAACTTTGGGCTTTTCTGAAAAAATAAATATATTCTCCATGGTATCATCTCAGTTGTTTAAGCAAAGTAATGCCCTAGAAGTATGCTTGTGGGATACATTCTAAGTGTTCTGCCCGAGCTGGTTGTTCAGCTTCACTCAGAAGCTGAGTCAAGGGTGTATCTCAGCAAAGGATCCTTTCCATATCATGTATCTTAGGAAGGGATATAAACCATAAAACCTCTGGAGGTGTGTTTCTCTACATTTGTTCTCTCTGTACAGAATAATTTAGACTAGATGCCTAATGTCAAGAAGGCTAATGTTCATGCAGATGAAACCTGGCCTTCAGGAGTAATTTCTTAGCTAGTGTGCACCTACCTTACAATGATTTTGTATAAACTATATTTCTTTAGTTCCTTATGAAACTGTAATGTCAGAAAGTATTGAAAGCTTTCCTAAAGCAAAGACATATGTTACTCCTGCCTTATCCTCTAAGCCAATTAGCCAATAAAAGAAGGAAATTAGATCAGCTTGACAAATCCATGTTGATTTGCCTTTTACCACCTTCTTATCCTATAGCTGCTAATGAATTGTTTGTTTCATAATTTGTTGAGGTTTCTCTATAGTCACTCAGCTTAGCTGGCTGATTTAAATTTCCTGGCTCTTCCTTTTTCCACTTTCACAAACAAATACCCAATTTGCCCTTCTCTAGTCTGCAGAACCCTCTCAATATAGGAGAAGCTCTTGAAGTCCACTCCTAACTGTTCACATACTGCTTTCCTTGGACAACCTGCAGGGGAATTCCCTCAGGTCCAAGAGTTTGAATTCACTTACTCAAGTTAAGGATTCTTAATTTACACCCCTTTGTTCTGGTCTATTCCCATCCCCAAATCAGTATAACTCCTGTTATATACATTGAGTTGCAACTGTTTTGGAGATAAACAGAGTGAAAAAGGCAATGACGATTCCAACCCTTTGCACGAGCTCTCCTTCTGTGGTACATACTGCACACTTTCATTCCTTCTACTGTATTTATAGGATTTCTCTTTCTCCCCTTGGGTGTTTCTAGCCACCTCTAACCCATTCTGTGCCAGGACCTTTCTGATTTCATCCACACATGCTTTGGTATCAGTCTGGTCTCATTCCTAGTTATCTGCTGCTGCTTCAACTTTTTTAAACTACTAATTTCTCATTTCAAGGCATTAATGAGGTCCTCACACACCTTTAGTGTTGCACTTGTCTTCTATTTTTTTCCCTGCCTTAGGAGATCTTGTCATTGTACCTCTGCTCTGATCTGTAAGTCGGCGCTTGCTGGCATGTATTCCTCTTTCCTTGACCCAACCTATCAATTCCCTGATGTTTCACAGCCAATTAATCCTTCTTCTGCTGTTCCTACTTTCCCTTTTCCATGTGTCTGGGAAGCTGATTAACTCTTAGCTTGGTATATGCACTAAGGCTTTATATTCTTCCTGTTTAGCCCTTATACTCTTAGCACTCGGGCAGAGGCATTTCAGATGTTTACCAGACTTCTCCACTGTTCTCCCAAGTGTCTCATTTTCACCTCTATTAAATTTCCCATTTTCCCAACTCACTAACCAGCACGCTGACTGGTTCTTGGAAGACCACTGTGCTGTCAAAAAACCCAAGGCCTTTTTTTCAACACTGTCCACACTTTCACCTCGAGGATTTGCCTGGCCCAGCTGTGCCACCCTCTGTGGAGACCAAAGGAAACACAACTGCCCCTGGAAAGGAGTTAGCAGTGATCACGGTGGTGGGCAGTATTTTTATTTCAGTGATGGCAGATATATAATGGAAGCAGCAATTAATCCTCCTATTTGCCTTCTCTAAGGATATCAAACTGTGTTGTAAATACTCATGATTCAAGCGTCATTGTGACCCCTTTCACCAAAAATAAATATTAATAACCCCACTTCATAGATGGGGCAACAAGCACAGAAAAGCTAAATAACTTGTTATGGAAATGCTGAGGCAAAGGCAGGAAACTCTTGCAGATCTGTGCATCAGCTGCCAGAGCATAACACTGGAAACCACTCAGGAAAACCCCTCAGTCAGGCAATTAGGAGCAAGGGGGCAAGAAACAGGGCTGTGATTGCAATTATACCAGCTGGTGAGAAGCCAGCCCTCAGTGCCTGGAGCCCAGTTAGCCAAAGGCTACGGTATTTTACCGGGGCTGGAGTTATTGCCAGGGCATCCAATAGATGACTGTTTTTAGTGGTAGATTTGTCTTCTCCTCTTGCTGGTCTTTGCATGAGCTACAAGCAGCTTAATCAAAGGCTAAAAAAGCCCCTGATGCCAAAATAGCTGCCTCGCCGTCTTGCTGAAGATCTTGCTAGACTGATAGCAGGGCACTTCTTTCTGCCTTCTCCTTTCTCTCTCACTCCCTCCTGTCCACCTCCTTCATTTCTCTCCCTTCCACTTTTTTAAAGTGAAATAAAAACAGAAGAGGAAAGAAAAGATAAGAAAAGTAGCCTCAAACTGCTGCATCAACAATAATACACCATGGATCTTCCAGAACCTGTCTAAGGGTGTCAGTCCTTCGAGAGGAAACCTAAGGCCAGAAACGATACAGGCTCAACCATCATAAAAAGCACTGACACAACACAGTGCTGAGCACACAATGCCGTGCTGAGGATGCAGACTTGGCCGCCGTTTACGGAGTGGGGAATACAGTGGCAGATTTATTCTACAGTAGAGAGGGTTGTTTCTTGATAGCGTTAATACTGACACATTATCTGGGGACGGAAGAGGATGCACAAATAGGAACAATTCTCCCATTTCTCTGCCTGAGTCTCCCCCAAGTGCCCCCTACTCCTATTCCCATCTGCTCTCTTCATCCCTCTCCCTGCACTCAGTCCCCTCCTTCCTTTCCTCTGATTTATTTCTTCTTTCTTTAGCTTTTTCCTTCATCTTTTCCCAATGTGATTATGTGTATAGAGGTTTTTGTTCTCCAAGCTTTTGCATATTATCTCCAGCTGGAGCTTTGTGTCCAGCCCTCTGCCTGGAAAACCATACAAGAGTTTTCAAACACAGGGTTAAATCCTGCTCTCTTTAAAATGGGTGTAAAACTTTCCACCCTGTGAGGACCAGGCCATGGGACAGGATAGCCTGATAACAACCTGCAAGGATAGACTTTTTAAATTATCCAGCACAGCTTAAAGAGAAACAGCTTAATGAGCCATCACCACATATCATTGAGGTGAAAAGCAGTGATGGCAACTACCACCGCACCCCTGAACAGGATAATTCCAGCGGCCTTCTCAACTGGAAACGGCTGAAATCGGTATGGAGCAAACACCTGGGTAGTTTTACATCCCTATTTCTTCCCCTCCTTCCCCCAAAACACACATCTACTTTCACTAACACTTTACTGTATTTGCTGTGAGGAATCAGAGCTTTGTTTATACCTCCCATCAGAACTGAGGCTGGGAGCTGAGGATGAACAGCTTGGTCAGGAGCACAGAAGAGATCTGTGGCAGAGCAAGATATACAACCTGAGGGCCCTGAATTGGCAGCCAAACAGTTGTCCACTCATGCTTTGTGATGGAGAGGGGCAGTGGATCTTGTCCAGGGACAGATGAGACAGGAGTTAGCGCTATCACCTCCATCGCTGCTTTCTGGCAGGAGGAGAAAGGCAGCAGAGGAGAGGGGCCGCTCTCTTTTTCCCTCCTTAATCTGCTTCCTGCTTGCTTCAAAAACAACCCAGTGCACGGTTGTTTATTATTATCACTGTTATTTTCCAGAGTGCTGTAAAACCAGGGATAGAGCACTCTGACAGCCTCATAACAAACAGCAGATAAAACTAATTAGATTTTGTTCTTCCTTTAGTTTGCTGACTTGATTCTTTTTATTTTTATTGTTTAATTATTTATTTTTAGCCCAGAGGTTTACACACACATATGTATTTCACTAGACACTGGCAAGGCATCCTTAGGATGATCTCTGGTAGGAAAGGACTATTGTGGCCAGGCGGGCCCAAGGGCGGGCGAGATGCCGAGACAGAGGGTGCAGCGTGAGCAGTGCCCAGCACTGCATCTTCTACCCATGTCATGTAGACCACGGCGGGGGGGGGAAGGAGAGCAGAGCTATTCACAGCCGCTAAGAGAGTCAGTGAGACAAAAGGCATCAGTAAAAAAAGTTAATGTGCCTGGCCAGAGCCCAAAACTGCTTCAGCAGTAGGGACTATGCGAGCGCCTCGAGGACACTGTCTCTTCTGGCCATCATGGAAATATTTGGCTTGCGTCTCAACCTGACAGCCTTGCTGACTCTTGAGAAATGGCAGTGGTGACTTCCCTCTCCTCCTTCTTGTTTTCCATCGGCTGTTTTCAAATTCTTTGGGATTAGCTAGCGACAGCAAGAAAAGGCACTGGCCTCACTGCTCAGCACTTAGCAGGCTGAAGTGAGGTGACGTGCCTCAGCGCAGGGGACAACGGCTCCATTCACTGGGGAAATACCAAACCAGAATTACAAGTGTGCAAGAATAAACAAGGCTGGAGTTAATCTAAAGTTGTTTTACACTCTGTTTTATTAAAGTCAATGCACTTCCGTTCCTCTGTGCGGAGCCTAGTTCTGCTTAATTACCATGACTCAGGGAGAATTTTAATAGCATGGAGTGAGTGGTGCACAATGGAGGCCCTCTCCTGACCTCTAGAGGTCTGTGAAAAGAAGAAGAGCATCTGCTCCTTGTAGGAGTTCCTGGAAGAAATGAGGCAGCCCACAAAACTGCTTCTGTTGGAGGTTTCCAGGTGCTATTCCTGATTTGTTGGTCACCCAATGCTCTCACTGTACTTCTCCTGTTCCCACCTTGTCAGCAGCCCTTGGGCTGAGGGCTTTGCCTGGTCAATGACCTCTGCAGCATCGTCACCACTTGCTGGCAAGTTGTTTGGCACAAACATGGGAAGCTCCACGGAGAAGACTTGGCCAGGCTTTTCATATTGAACAGCAGCGTTTATGCAGGTGTGATGGATGTGCATGGACACTTTGCCCCCAGCTCAGCTGCTGCACTCGGATCCCAGACACTGGAAACGCCCTAAAGGCCTTTCCCATCTCTCCACCTCCTCCAGCTCCTAGCACAGTGATCTATATAACAGTGGTACTGCTCATATGCATTTGGCTCCAAACACACATGGAAGCTACACCTCCACTTTTATTATATTAGGACAACTCTTCCGCAGTCTATTGATTCAATGAATCACAACTAAGGCAGAGCTTTCCCACGGAACTGAATTCTGCTTAGCTTAAGAAATTCAGAATGAAACAGCTCAAAGGCTGACACTGGCCTATAGCATTTATAGCCAAAATATTGGTGTCTCATTATGAAAAATACTGATTTAAGAATATATTTTTTTCTTTTGCAATAAGGAGAACCATTGGCGAGCCTCCGTAAGCATCGTTCAGTTATTGTTGTGGCAGGGCGTTGGTACAGAACACAGCATGAGAGAAAAGCAGCTCTGGACGTATACATACACATCTACAGACGCATATATGTACAGTGATATTTTTTCCCTGTGTCCTGGGGATGTGCTGAATGCTGAAGATCTTACAGCACCGCCTGCGTATGCTGCAGTGTGGACCTAGCACAGTGTGAATTTTTTGTCATGCATACGAATGTTGGATTTTGAAGTTAAATATGCACATACATCGTTTTTTTATTAATAAGCTTTGAAGCAATGTTATACAAACTATTATAATGGGAACACCTGTTTTACCTCTTTTGTGTCCCATTCCTGTGAACCAACCTTTTATGAAAATTCAGTATTGTGTGCAACAAGCTGCACACTAAAGCAAGCAGAACAGGACGTCTGTACAGAGAACACACACCATACCTAATGAATTAGTTTGGTCTAAGAAGCTCAGCTTCTAAGGACCCAACCTGCCTGTCTTTTGAGCAGCATCATAAAGAGAGAGCTAGAGATACAGAGAACTTTTATATGTGGTGAAGACTTTAAAACACCTGGACACTGAAAACCCAGCGGGACAGGAAGAAGCTATTTCTCCAACAAGCAAGCTCCTGCTAGAAAATATGTCTGGGTAGTCTGGGGAAAGGTGTCAGAGAAAACCTCATTCTGTACCAGGAATTCTCTCCAGAAATAGCATAAAGCCAAGAGGATGACATGGTGCTTTTAGTCATATATCAATATTAATAATAATAATCACTGCCAATGGAGGCCTTATAGGCTGTGATGCTATAATACACTATGTGTTCATGCTTCTCCTTGAGCCTCATAAAGTAGTGACAGAGTTGGGAACCTCCGTTTGGGTTCAGGGAAATTCCCCATTTGCAGCAGCAGAGTCTAAGGCACACGAGAATTTCGGGCAATACGAGGTGTGAGAGGCTGTGATATGGGCTTCGTGCTCTGGGGATGTCGGGCATGGGTTCTCAGTCTGTGCTGGGTTCTCAGGAATTGGGATCTGTATTTGCAGGCAATTTTAGGAGAAATCTAATTTTTTTTCCATTTGGGGATGAAAGGTGAAGCTGTTCCGACTCTTTTATGGGAGTCACTGGTAGAACATGTCCCATATAAAACTTACCAGTAATGTCTTCTACTATATTATTGCCTGGCACAATGGGGTCCTGTCCATGAACTAGGTTTCCTAGTGGTATAATAATAAAACTAACAAAGAATAATCAGTCACAGGATTGAATTCACTCTTGCATATCGTCAGCATCACTACTCTGTTGACAGAATATTGGGGGACCCCCCTGGCTACCTCAAGAAAACATGTTTTATTCCTTAAAATGCCCCAAATCCCTCTCACTCTCAATAGCTTGAAATAGTAGCTATAGTTCCCTAGGATGAACTGTTGTATCTGTATTCTCTTAGCTGGGGATGTCTCACAGAGAAAATATAATTTCACAGCATCCGTGAAACAAATTCTACATTTGGGCCCATCAGTACAAGCACAAAGTGACTCAACTGAGATTACACCAGACTGGTTTGTTTCAGTGCAGTAAAGAGGCAAATTTAGCCCAGGTTTCCAGAGGACCACTCTGTATTGTCACTGGTGCTTTCCCTACTATGGCACATGGGATTTCACACATTGTGGCTGAGATATGACCAGCTCAGAAGCATGCACAGCCTGATCCAACCTGTTGAACACACAGTAAAAATTCTGATCAGACGGAAATCAGATACATGCTTTATAGCTCAAGAGAAACGAACAGAGAGCTCTGGACAAAAGGCATCAGTGACTGTTACTCTTCCAGGCAAAGGTTGCTTCCCATAATAAGAGCCTAAAGTAGGAAAAGGAGAATCATCTCTGGTTCTTCGGTCTCAGAAGACCATTCCTCAGGTCAATCTGTATGAAACCACATACTAGAGGCAGCTGTGAAATTGGGGATTATGTTCAGGAGTGGATGATGTTCTCACATAGTACCATCTGGGCCAGTGGCCCCATGCTCTGCCTTGTGTACAAAGTGTAAGGAGTCATTCTCATTACATATATGTATACAAATTACACAAACATACAGTCAACTTTCTATTCAGAACTGGAGCAACACATCTGAGAAGGATGCTGAAGCTGGCAAACAGGCAAACATGAGCAGTAAGCCATTGCTTACTGCTCTGCAAGTCAAAGCCTTGTTCACGCGGGGCTGCTCTCGAACCCACTGTACACCCCAAGTGGTGCTGAACGCAGAGTCAGAGCTGTACTGTTGGATGCTGGTTGGCTGGAAATGTAGAGCCCCCTGAGAGCCTTGGAGCCGCATGTCTGTCCCGTGGTCACTCCCTCATCTTCTGTCTCTCCTTCCACCCACGAGAGGCACTCCTGGATCTCTTGGTCTAGCTCCGAGAAGTTCCCTTCATCATCAGAGCAACTGTCAGCATTATAATCGATTTCTTCCACACATGGAGGTTCATCATCAGTCTCTAGGCTGCTGTTGCTGCAGCTTCTGCAGAAAAATCAGAAGAGAGACTGGTCGTCATCAAAGGAGGGTATGTCCTCTAGGGGTAAGAGCAAGTAACAGGGAAATGTGTTTCCTGAGTTCAGCTCTGTCTCTGCTAATAAGGCGTGAGATGGCACTAAGCAAGAACCTGGGTGTCTTTGTGTCTGTTTCACCATCTGTAAAATGAAGAGTGATACTTCCCTACCTCACAGGAGAAACGATTATTGTTATCACTATTATTGCTATTGCTTATACAGAAACCAAGTACTTCATATACAGACAACACCATTCTTGCCTTGAGGCACTTACAAGGTTATAGAAGCTGAAATATAGTAGAGGAGGAGGAGGTATTCAGTTTCCAGAAGGCTGCTGGTTTAATCATCATCCACCTCGCTGCAGTTCCACATTTAATGTAAGACCTAATTAATCTAGGTGGTCGCTGTGCTCTGGCATCTTTACTCCTGTTCTGTGCAAGCTCAGAGCACTGCTAACAAGAGGCAGAGCAAACAAAAACTGGAGGCTCTTGGGTCTTCAAGCACATTGGCTCCCAGGAGGGCAGAAATATCAAGAGTGCTTGTGTTTTGGAAGGAGCATGAGGAGAGCTTTGAGACCACTACTTCCCGAGGAAGGGGGAAACTCAAGAGGCAAGTCACAACGGCTGAGGCGATACTCTAAACGGATGTCACAGCTACGTCGTCTGGCTCTCAGAAGGGTAGGTTACACCACCTTAGCTTCCTGATGTTTACTTACAGGAATGGTCATAGCCTTTCTTTACATGTCCATTTTCTACACATATTGTATTAGGTTAGCCTAATGCGATATTTATGGCAGAATTGTAACCACTAGTCTAGATGGCTCTGGGGAGGTAGGGTCTTTCTCCGACCTACCTGCCCAGTTCCCGCTTGGTCCTCAGCCCAGGAGGGCAGCTGGGTGATTTTCTGAGACCAGAAAGAAGCCTGTGGTTTTAACACTGCCTGGGTCAGAGTCTGGATGAATCAGGGGGACAGATACTGTGTTTTTCACCTCCAGGTCAATGTTTTCAATCAGACTCAAAGCAGGGGAATGTACTGCTTTGGGGGACTGGGAAAGGAATAATAATCTTCCGCCACTGGGCCAGAGTTTCTAATTTGTCCCAAGTTGGGAAGAATGAATGGCTTGGCAGATGGAGCATACACAGCTTTAATGTGTGGTCTGCTCATTTACATGTCAGTACCCGGAATAATCTTCCAGCTCTCAGCTGTTTCACAGCCCTGCCAGCATCTGAGGTTTCAGAACATACCAAAGGTGTAAAGTATTGCTTTTGGATGTATTGATCCCTTCTCTCTTCTACACTCCAAAAAAGGCGTAAGATTTTCCTTGCTTTGAGACTTCAGATCTTAACTGTATACAGACTACTCTGCAAGCAGAAACAACCAGTGTCAACCCACTTCTACTTCTCCGGCTGATCTCTGGCTTAGTTTACTTCAAAGGCTGGGTATAAAGGATTCTCTGAAAGCTTAATAGAGCTGTACAGCTTAAAAATAAATAAAAGAATAATTATGCACTTTTACAGTTTCTGGCTCCACTTCAGTCTGCTCAGAAATCTGGGTCAGGAAGAACTCATACTGAAATTGAGTATGTGACATGAAACAAAACAAACAAACTGGGACAGTCCTCCCAGCACAAACAGCAACAAGCAGTGGTCTCTGCTCAGTCCGACCACTGGGCTTGGTTTCTTCTTTCTTTTTTTCATATGCAGGCATGGCATGAATTACCATGATACCAAGTACCTATGGTAACGTTCAAAGCTGACTAAACTCAGGGGAACTAGATTTTTCATTTATAAGCTCTGCTCTTGCGGCTTTGCAATCAAAAAGAACCAAAGCGTATCTACTTTTAATACCGCACTTGTATGTTTGGGCTGAGCTGCTAATGCCACTGGGACAGAGCGTAGCTGCCACCCAACTACTGATAGTTTACAGATGGAACGATTTAGTTTGAAACCTAGGAACTGAAGGTCAAACATTTGTATTAATAGGATAACAAATTAAAAAATATTCCTATTATTACTTGAAGCTGGGAAACTAAATAACAGAGGGCCTTTCTGAATTTTTTGATAACTTAAATGGTTTTAGGACTGGATTTCTGACAAAAAGGGGAAATGACTTCTAGCACAAAAGTGCTTTGCTATGGAAGGGAAATCTAGAAGACAACAGAGAATGAAAAAGAAAACCCCACAAACCTGCCATTTCCTTATACTGAAGACTGAAGGGACAGTCTTTATGAAGCAAGTATTTATGCATAAAACCTTTATAATGGACTTTTATAATAGAGTTCAATAGCTCTCCCTTCCGTGACGGGAGGGATGGGTGCTGTCATGTTGCCTACATATACAGTACACAAAACACCAAGACCATGACAATTCAATGCTTGGGCAGATACACTGCAGGGAGAGGTTCCCCACAAGTGAGGATGTGCTTAGACCATGTTTAGAGGTCAGGAAAGAAGACTTTCTCCCTAGTTTGTTCTGTCATTTGCTCCTTTGCTATGACAGTGAATGAGCAAGTCAATTAGGACTGACTTTAGGAATGGTGGTTTCTTCAATATGGACTGATACCCACTGGATCAATGCCACCACCACAAATCACATAACGAGCTACCAAACAGCAAATCGATGGTGCCAGCCTCCTGTCACTGCCAATGCAGGCTGTAATCACACTAGTGACTTAGAAGTTGAAAGGCCCTTTATCACCAAACTCTACAAACCAGCTACATCTCCCTACTATGTGGAACCTTCCAGCCCAATAATTCACTTTCTGCTGCAGGAAGATTTAAAACACATAACAAAGCAATACAGATGGGCTAGTTCAAACCAGCAGGTTAGAGGTTCTTCTGAAAGAGGAGAGGTGGCAGCACATGATGTGCTGGGGGGCCAGCTAGAGTCCCACTAAGGAAGCTGCTGAAGTCCTTACCTGTTGCTTCTCTACATCACAAAGACCAGCTCCTTTAGGAGAGAATGCAATTGGTGCAACGTGTTAATGAGCAGAAATGCTGACATCTAGACTACTGCATACCATTGTGGAAAGTGTGCCTTCCTTTCTTTTCCAAAAAGAGTTATGGGGTTTTTTTGTTAGGGGCAAGTTCTTGGTATTTCTGGTTTGTTTGGTTTACTTTAATCTGATTTTTAAAAGCTACAAAAGAATTCCCCCCTCCAAAAAAAAAAACAAAAAAAAACAAAAAAAAGAAAAACCCCAAGGGACATGAAACAGATTTGCCAAAGAATAACGATGTTGTCTTACTGAAGGTAAACAATGAGGAAAACCAATGACATTACATTAGAGAACTCCAAGACAAATACAGCCTATGAATACCACTGAACGTGAATGCAGTACAGAAGAGGGGGAGGGAAGGCTGGTAATATATCTACAGCCAACATCCCCCAGCTATCACAATAAAACATGTACGCATGTTGGTTGATCTACTAATTCAAAACCTACAGCCTTGTAGCCCTCATCTATTCCAACCGATGGGAGCCACAACAGCAATTTGCAACTTTATGATGTGATAAATAGAATTTCTTTGTTTTGATTTTTAATTTGCATATTTATTAAGATATGACTTGATCTTAATTAGTTCTCCTTTTGTATGTGGGTGTGTTGTTTGTTTGCTTGGTTTTGGAAAGCAAGCAAGCTTTGGTACCCTGTAGAATGATTCTGGTTTTTTGCTGAATTAACATGAGAAGAAAAAGAAGAAGGGACCCCAGTACCTCCTTACATGTCAGCATAACTGGAGCTTTTCAGTATGACTGAAAAACACTTCTATCAGGTTCTTCCTGTAAACCCCTCATTCTAAGTCAGCCTACCTGTTAGGTCACAGCTGGACAGAAACCTTGCAAATCAGATGTCCTGCTAAATTGCACATAAGAAAACCAGTCTATGTTGTGGTTGATAAACTATAGGTACATGCTATACATGGGGATGACTGATGATTTCTCTTCCACACATAATTCTCTGTCACTCGTGCAGGAACTTTCAGGGCATGGAGAAAAACTGGAGATCTCCTAAGGAATTTCTTGGGATTTTTCACTCATATTTTGCTTGCGTGGCAGGTCACTCACTCTGTATATTCTACCGACTGCCTCAAAATAGAATGTATTTTATTTTTTCTGCTGGAAAGAACTGTCCCTTTTAGGGAATCTGTGACTATTGTTCAGGGTTGCTGCTTGACCTTCACTTGACAGGCCTCACAGTTGCAGTGCGTTAGAGAAGGAAACGGAGCATTTACTTTTTTTCATGTTGCTCCTCTCACTCTTGTGAGATTTGCTGCAGCCTTGCCACAGTGAAGCTAGGAAGTGAGTGGAGTGGTTTAAATGCTTCACACAAAAAGGAGGAAAAAGCTAAGTCTGGGGACCACCGCTGGACATGGACGTTATCAATGATTCCCTGTGAAGAACGAATCAACAAACAAGCAAACACCTCTTCATCTTCTCCCTGCAGTGAAAAATAACATCCCAGTAGCTGCATAATCACCCTGTCTGTAACCCTGTTTTCTCCTTTCCCTAGACCTTCTCTCCATCATGATATGTCCCAATCCTTTGGAAGCTGCCCAATGCAGGGATATGGCTGTGTATAAGGAGCCAAGCACGTCTCTGATACAGTTCATAGATTGAAGTAAGGCAGGAAATGGCTTTCTTGAAATTTTTCAAGATATCAGACATTTTCTGGTGAGAAGAGAAGGCAGAAAAAACATTTATGTCTGATCCAAACAGGCCAAGTTCTCAGCTATTACAACATTCACCTGAAATAAGGGTGTGTTTTTTCTCCACTCATTCAAATTGGAGAACTTGGTGAGTTCCCTGACCACAGTTATCGCCTGTGCAGAAAGAAAATCACTCGTTCTTTTCCAACAAGGTTGCACCAATTGCATGAACGGTTATATACATGCTGGTAAGTAAAGTATCCTGCAGCTTTTAAAGATATGCTCCTCACTCTGCAGTCAATTGGGGTTGCCTCGCCCTTCTTTTTTTTTGACATTAAAATTCCACATATGTCACCGAATCTTAAAGGGTGTGTGGTCTTGCACAGTCTTCCTTTTGAGGAATCCATATGTTTTATTAAAAGTATTTTACAGGAACACTGCTTCTGAAGTCTTGTAATGAATCTAAAATTAATCTTAAGCAGATGCCTTTGCAGTTATCCCAGAGTACAATCCTGCTGTTAATAGCTTCATAAAGTAGTATTTTGGGACATAAATGAAACAACTATGATGCTTTTAGGCAATTACACCTGTAAGAAATACACTACAGCAACAAGATGCCAACGAAGAAGGGCTTCAGTCTGCCCTCTGGGTCTTGATTCAGTTGGTACAAGGTGTGGTACTCACTTTGTAATGCCTTCCCAATTTGATCTCTGCAATCCAGGAACTCCCCAGACACCAGCCTGGCTTCTCCTCCTGCCTCAGAAGAGCCAGACAAGGCTCTATTTAGTCCCTGACCTCGCCAGGGGAGGGAATCAACTACGTACTGATGCAATAGGGCTCCAGCTTAAAGAGCTATTGCATTCTCCTCCTCTGTCGCTACACAGTAAACAATAATGATATGAACTTCGTAGACTCCCATGAGATTTCCCTTTCCAAAGACTCTTTGAAAAGGACTTTGGCATCTTACAACATCTCTTGAGAAAATGTGTGCTAAGCCCCAGGCAATGCTAGGTGCCCTGGCTTTCAGCCCACCATTGTCCATCCGTTCATGAACAATATGAACATAATTAAATGCTGCCTTAAATTCTGTTTGTTATGGCTGAGAGATGTTTGGTCTTGTTTTGAGGGTAGGTTGTGAGGGTTTTTTTCCCTCCCTGCTGCAAATAGCCAAGAGAAAGGTGTAATTCATTGCTAAGACTTGTACTAATTAGTTTTTCAGGAGTTCCCAGGGTAATTGTAGGCTGTAATATTTATAATTGATTTGGCCAAATTAAAAATGGATGTCTGGTGCACCAGATAGATCAGTAAGGAGCAAGTGGGGCTTTATAATTTAGAGAAAAGGGAAGACAACTTGTAAATAAAGGGAAAGCATGAAGAGCAAGAAACAGGCTGACTCCTGGCCAATACTGTCCCCTAATGTTCATTCAGGCTTGCAACAATTTAGCCCTGGACAGCATTCTACTTGCATCTGTCTAGCAGAAACTTAGTCTTCCCAGGAATGACTGTTTCCATTCTCCATATTGGCGAGTAGATGGCTAATGACTGCTGTAAGAGCAGGGGAAATGCTGAGTACAGACCTCTCATTACACATGGTTGGGAAACTGAAAAGCCTTGTATGAATATGAAGAACTGCATTTAATTGAATTACATTGTGTTATTGGTACAGCTTTGATCTTTCTGTGAAGATGAGTTTTTTTAGAGGACAAGTAGGCATTTTCCTCCCATTTCAAGGGTACTAGCTTGACATTACATGACGTTCCTGGATTCCAGATATCTCAGGTCAAATCCAGCCATGTTTCTAATGCTAACCAATAAAATTCACATGAGCTGGTCTTTAGACTGGCAGAATGGAAAACCTGGTGAGAAATCAAAGGCTGTGGATTCAGTCTTATGAACAATCACTAATTTCTTCCTAATGGAGAACTAACCTATATATCAGTGAAGGGCTAACACTGCATCTTTAGCATTCTTATAGCTGCAGGCTTGTAAGCATTAATAAAACCCACTGACTTGAAAAGATACAAGTCGGCCACTAAATGGAGCTATGATAGTTGGTGCAGACCCCAAAGATAACTAGTTTTCCTTTTCTCACCCTTCAACAGTTGGAATCATAGAATCATAGAATCATCTGGGCCGGAAGGGACCTTCAAAAGTCATCTAGTCTGACACCCGCCCCCCCGCAGTCAGCGGGGACACCCCCAACATAGGGGTGTTCTTAGGTTTTGTCTCTTTTTTTCTTTAATACATTTACAATTCAGCACATGAAAGCACCATCCTGTGTGTACTTTAGGAGAGATTTGTGAACCTGCATATACACTCTGGTTTGTGATGATGCACTCTCCCACACAGTGCAGTGCCTGGCTTGGATGAAACACCGAAGACCCTGTAAATCTGCTGCTTGGAAAGGCAGACATGAACAAAACAGCTGCATCCCCATCAGCACTGAAAGGCTAAAACAGCGCACTACATAAAGTTTCCACTTACCTGTACTGAGAAGTTAGTTAAAGGTGAACATAAGCATGGGCATAAGCGTGGCAAACTCTGGCTCTATCTCCACAGTTATACCATGCAACCTGCTACATCTCAGTCACACCAAACATGATCAGTCACTCTGCATAAACTGGGAACAGTTCATTCACCTAAAAACTGGCATCCAGACCTGGCTTCTGTGTGACATCCTTGACAACATCAGACTTCCCTGAAGAAAACTTGAGTCCTGACTGTCTATATCTGCACAGCACTATGTTCTTGAAATTGGGACAAATTCCTGGACACTGGAGCTCAAGACCTGGAACCTAAGTTTTAAGCAAGTTGAAGAGCTTTATAAGAAGACACAAGATATATTCAGGTACTGTTGGGAGACTAAGCCTGGGTTAGAGTGTCTTTTGAAAGCCTAGTCCTGGTCTTGCTTTTTAGATCTATATGGCACTAAAACTTTATTTAAGGAAACAATGTCACATAGCATGAGCTCTGGACCAGCCCAAGTTTGCTGTTGAAATCAATTAGTGGTTCTTATCCAACAAGTACCCATGAGGCACTTTATTGGTGTGTTTTGCTACCTTTGGTTAGATATTGTAGTCTCATGCTGAACAGAAATTTATGGCCAGCTCCAGTGAAGTAACTAACAGTAGCTGGTTTAAAATCTGGTCCATTGTGATCTTGTTACATTCATTAAAAATGTGATATAAACACAGGAAATATAAGATGGGTGACATAAAATAGATGGGATAATATCTATCCACCAGGCAGCACTGTCAGTGGCTTGGATTTTCCTCTGAGTTTATGAATCAAAAGAAATGCTCCCAAAATATATGACATTTTGGCTTTCTACAGCTTAAGACTCCTGTGGAAATATGAGCAGTTGAGTCCCCTTATATGGGAAGGTATTTACTAAGGCTACCGGAACTCATTAGAACCCTGAATAATGTAAGAGTTGCTGAAAATATGATTTTGAGAGTGTTTGTGAGCTTTTTTCACAGTGTCTCTATCTCAAGCAATTTCTTCTCAAAATGATAATCATGTTATTGATGATACTTAGCAGTCCAGCCACAGTAATGCAGGAAGATTATTGGAATCCTTGTAATTGCTTTTGGGTGCTTCCAGTAATTGAGACATTGGCACTATGGGGGGGGAAAGAAATGTAGAAAGATTTTGTTTTAGATGCTGAAAATTTGTACTGCTGAGGCTAAATAATGTAAAGACAGGCAGGTTCTCCTGGGTTTGTGTTTCCCTTGGTGCTGTTGCACATAATTCCATTGATTTCATCCAAGTTTTGTAATTGGTTCTATATATTTAATTTCAAAAGTCCAAGTTCCACATGTAAATATCCCCTGGTTCTCTCTGAGCTCTGAGCGACTTAAAGGATTTCAAATTTTGAAAGCAAGATGTTTTAAGATGGCCAAGACATGTCTAGACTGTGTTTTAATTACATATCTGTTTTACGTACAGGGGTATTTTTTGGGTCAGATACCTATGCATGCAAGAATTTTCTTGCACACCAGATGACAGACAGACATCTAACTACCTGACTGAACTAATAACTGCTGTAATGACTAAGTTTCTACCACTGTACCCCTTGGAGGAGAAAGCAATCTCTTGGTTGCTAAATTTTTTTGGTGAAAATCTATTTTTAGCTGATAACCACGCTGATGTTTCAGAGAATCTATCTATGATAGATGTGTATATGTGTGCATATATATTTAAATACATAAATATATCTGTGCAAGCACAGAAAGTAGATCACCAGCCCTTATCTACATTTCCTTACAGATACGTAAATAATAGATACACATATATGTATGTACGCATACACTCACACACCTATACATCTACACAATTACATGGTTTGCTCTGTATTCAGAACACAACTTTAATTACAAGATATAGGAGGTCTCAGGAGATACTCCTACAGCTAGCTGAGAGATGACAATAGATGATCACTGAACCTTGATGCTATTGCATTCAAGTGGAAGCAACCTCAGGGAAAGACCTGGCTGCTGACCAGGGCAAACCAACTCTTTGACTCTAGTCTTCAGGTGAGTGTTGACAAAGCCGCCTATCACCTGAAAGGGAACTTAGACCATCTGGGTAGGACTCGAGATATATAAGAATGGTCAACAGGCAGGCAGAAACGGTTTTCTAAAACATAAAGTAATATCATCAGCTATTTGAGAGCTTAAACTAGAAGCAAAAAGCAAGACTGTGTGGCAAAAGTTAAGATCTTGTATTCACAGTAGGGAAATATGGACATTCCACCTGACTCATTCTTGTACTTTTTAAAGTAAGGAATGGCTGGTTTAGAAACCCTTCTGCGTAGCTCATTGTTCTTTCATATTCACGTGTCTTCAACTGGGTAAACAGTTGACTAAAAGTACTGAGCTCTGGTAAAAAGAATGATTCTGGTTCTGAAGTGTCCAGAGAGGGGAGAGGGTATGGCACCATATGGGGGTTCAACAGCTGGTTTATCACTGAATTCTGCTTTTAAGGAAAGCCTTCAGGCAAATCTCAACTTTAGAATCACAGAAAACAGTTTCTGGTGCACACTGAAAAAAATTAATTTAAGGCCAACATGATGGCAAAGCACTGAAGCCTAAGAGGTTCCATCTAATGGACATCAGTCAACATGGCCACCTCTCAAAGTAACTTTATCTCTACAAGGTCCTATATTATCACAGATTTCTTGAAATTAATCTGACACAAATCTGCAAAATCATAATCCCTCCCCAAAAGTTATGCATCTCATTCCAGGGACGTTCACCATAACTGATCTGATAAACTTACTGTAGTGTAAAAAGTTCTGAGACTAATACATAATTTCTGTTCTCTCATCCCTTCCTGCAGAAAACAAGTATGTTTAGTCGATATCATAATTAGGAAAGAGAGAGAGAGAGACAGAGACTGTGTGTTTGTGTATCCATAAGAATAAAAGGCAGAGAAGGCAAGGTCAAAGAAATCTACCTTACCTTTAAAGCAAACTGAAGTGGGGTTTATAGCAGAAACATCTAATGAAGTATGTATGATCATAGATAACTGATAATAGACCCAGGTTAAAACTTCAGCCTCTACCCTCATCCTAAATCTTTTCTCAAACATAATGAGATTCAGATAAAACAAATCTGAACACCCGTGTTCAATATATTTCAAAACATTCCGGTCAATTACGTTTTTAACACCATATGGAACCAAATTCAAAACCTTGCTTAACCTCACTCATTACATGGCTGATTTGCATATGCTTTGGACTCCATTAAGGACAACAAAAAATGTCAGCTACAGCAGATAAGTGGCAACTGTTGCTAATTCCTTGATCTTGCCAAAGCCCTGCCAGATGTTTCATGAAGAATAGCAAATATTTCATTATGCTCTCCCTGCCTCCTAAAATTTGTCTGTCAGGAACTGCAAGGATGAATTTTAGCAGTTTAGCACACAAGAAGAACATTAGGCAGAGAGGGCTGAGACAAACATGAAGCACCACCTTCATCCTCCTACTTCAGAACTCAAACAGGGTTTAAAGGGATCCTTCGTGCCAGAAGGACCTACCAGCCGGGAACATATGACTCCCAGTAAACAGAGGAAAGAGGAAAAACAATAACCATTTGCTGTGATCTAAGGAGACGGCACCACCTTGCAAAAAGAAGATAGTAAAGCACATACAGAAGTTGCCATTGCTGTTTGTTGCACAATAGATCTCCTAATACTTTTATGTGTTCCTGTTGTAGGTATTTAATGTTTCACCTGTATAACAGTGAGATGCTGTTTTCAAACTAATCCGTTTGTAGCTTGTAGCATCTATCAATTCCCAGCAGGGAGTAATTTTTTAAATCACTGTTAACATGAGTATTTCCTGAATATCTTATAAAAATCAATTTTCAAATGCCTGCCAAAATGTTCTACGTGTTTTACCTGAAAGTTGTAATTACATTTTCTTACTTTTACTGTATGTGAATGTCTTTTATATTTATACATGTATATATAAATTCCCACTAACATTCTTAAAAAAATGCTAGCATACCACAGAAGCAAGCGTATTGTGAGTGAAAGCTGTAGCAACATAAACTGACAAAAAATATTCATTTAATCAAAATAAGACATGTATTTCGATGGATGGGGCAAATTAGAGCACAGCTTGCAGAGCAGTGAAACTTCACAGAGAACCACCCTGAGTATTTAACATCACCCTCAGATTTACAACCAGAAATGATAAAAGGTTGGTTCTTGTGCACAGACTGGGTGACTGAAGAGATATGTCAGACTGTGCATCAGGGGGAAATTGAATCATGAGGTTAAAACACTTGTGTTTGGAGGATATGGGTTCTCCACTCACGGCCACTTCGAGCAAACTGCTTTTCTCTCTTTGTCCCAGTTCCCCAATAACGTGGACACAGCAGGGTCCAGCACTCTACTGGGATGGCGAGATTATGCCATAGTGGCAAAGCATAGTGGCAAAAAGGTGTGTCGACCATCTGTCTGCTCTGTATGAGGATGCAAAGCTATTTAATTGCCTCTTCAGTGTAAGTGCCTTTCTCTCTAGTGAAAGCAATAAGAAAATAGGTGCTTAATAACCTTGGTGGGTCTGGTCCAAAACCTCCTCTCAGCAAAGCAAGACTTGAGAAAAGAAAATAGCAAGTTTCCAGATCCATTAGGGAAAGAAGTGAGTGTTCACCATTTTGGCAGGCAGGAATGTAGAGTTTAGCTGGGGAATGATGAGGATGTAGGACTCCTGCTGACATCAGGAGGAGAGAGAGGTGCTCAGTAATACCAAAGATTAGCTGCCAGCTCATATTTCAAAGAGAAACGTTGTAGTTCTTGCGGTACTGAAAACAACTGAAGGCATAAAAGTGAAGGGAAGATTATTCAAATGGGAAAGAAACTGTTGCCAGCTGCCAGATTTTCTGTACCCAATCTAGCCTCTGATTTTAAGCTTCCCAGCTAGCCTGGCTGGCAGAATAAACCAGCCATCCAGCTCAAGGAAACAAAGGCTGAGGACTTGTGTATGCTGGTTCCACTGGACCTGAAAACCTCATTAGTCAGGAAATCTTGTTTTTCCTGGCATTTGCCTTTGTATTTATGTTTTCCTAGCTCCTCATTTTGTCTCTTTGCTTCAGGATGCTGCTTATTGCACCAAAATAAAGTGACATCTGTTCTTCTCATGGTGGGTTCTGTCTTCCAGGAATTGAAACACCAGGAAAAGACCAAATCGTGAGTTGATCTCACCCATTAATTGTCCCCCAGGGCATTGAAAAAGCCCTCAAAAATTATATTTACCAGTACAAAGAGCACAAATCCAAGTGCTAGAACATAAATATACACTCTACATAGGGGATGCATTTGGGAAGGTTATATGTGTGAGTTCATATAGGGTTCCTGACTGCTGGGCACTGTGATAGAATCTCTTTTCTTGTTCCCTCTTCTCCATCAAATCACGATGGCATCATTTTCTCTACAAACTTTTCTGCTGCACCAGCTTTACATGGGTACCCCCTCAATAACATTTCTAATGTCAGTAACACATAACCCTGTTAAAAAAAAAAGAAAAAAAGAGTGTGTGCTGCTGGAGAACCCAGGATCTGGGGATGGTGAAGATAATAGGATGGTAGAGCAGGTGCAGCCAAGGCAGACTGACGCTGACTTTAGCCTGAGCTTGCCAAGCTTACGCTGGACTTTCTCCTTTTCTGCACAACCAACCTGCAGATAAACTGTGTCAGATTTAATGGTGCATGATACAGGCAATTCAGTATCAAGGAGAAAAAAAGCATCTCTGAGGCAAGATGGGTTATCAGCTTACCTCAAAAAGCAGCCTATCAAGAAACACTGCCAAGGCGATTTCAGAAATCTATAATTTAGATGTTACCTTAAGCTTAAAACTTTGTTTGAAAACTTCATACTTCTCACAAGCAGACTAGCAAAGCCCGGGAGTATCAGACCAGATATCAGTTCAGATGACAAAGTAATACACTTAGTGTGTATGAAGTGCTGTACACATGAAAGGTACAGGAAGGATGGCAACATTATACAGTTTCATCCTGCAAGGAATCAAAGCTGTTATTACACAGCAGTTTTCTCAGGGCTATTACACTCCATTGCTTACCCACCAATCAGCTTACCTTTCTGGAATTCCCAACAATATGAATCACTTTTAAATAACAATGCATTTACCCTGCATACAAGCTTTGCAGCCTGAAACACCCCACGCTGCTTTCTGAGAGCAAGGGAAGAAGGTTGATGATTTACCCAGGAAAAGCTCTGCTGATGTGCATGGAGCTGCACCGTTGTGTCCCAGCTGAGCAGCCAAACTCCTGAACAGCATCAGTCACTGCTAATTTTGCAGCCATTTCTGAGGCAGGGAACAACACTGCTTTAAATCTTGTCGTTTTTAGAGCAGGAAACGAAGAATTCCAAATTCAGTGAACAGCCAGTGGAACAAATTTAAGGAATGCAAGACTTAAGAAATATGCCCTTATATGACAGAAATATGTCAAAATTTGGCAAAGGTGCAAGGCATAGATCCCTCATTCTTAATATTCAGAGTATTTCCTGGTTTTCTAGTGAGTAAGGATTGCTGTGCGATGACAATCATTCAATCATAATTATGACAGCAGCGAGAGCCTGTGGCACTTTTCTCATCAGCCTACACACTCAGTCCATGGACGGGCACTATGGCAAGGCATGGTGGAAGCTGCAGGCGCTCCTGGAAGAGCGGTGCCTGCTCGTGTAGGTCTGGGAAAGCAAAGAGCTTGGAAAGTGGCAGAGCAAGAGACTGCAAACACCAATCCAGAGTATCCTGTAGGCAGCCTTTTCCAGCCGTGCTCCTAGCAACAGATCTCAGTGAAAGACAGCACAGATCCTGCTGGTTATCTTTTTGTGACACACATGTATTTACTGTAACTGCCTCCTATGAGTTTAGGCAAAAAAAGCCCAAAATGAAATGTACTTCCGTTATTAGGATCGCATTAACCTAAGCTGCCGAGAGTGAATTCATTAAGCAAAATGGGTAAATTTTACGTCCAAAGATCTGTGATGATGGAGGAGCAAAGCCAGGCACCACAACCCAAAATCTGCTGCTCCCAATCATCTCCTCCGAACGCTGTACAGTGTTAGCTTTAGAGAGATGTTTCCTTCCACCTTCTCATGCTGCTCTAGACATTTCCAATGTAAGAGAAGTCTGCAGGGAGACAATCGAGGAAGAAGAAAATTTCCTGAACTGGCTATTCCCTTGCTGCTTGCAAGGTCTGCCCCCTCAGAAGCTTGGCATACCCTTCTCCCATGCTACTCCCTACAGTCAGGAAATGCCTAACATTTCACTTCTTACAGAGGGTCTCCTTTGAGATGGATTAACCTAACACTCCTTAAACTCAGACCTATCAATTTCCTCTGTTGGAGACTTTGGATTTAGATATCTTTGCTGTACTGGAAAATATCCACTGATAACAAGCAATTATTATTACAAGATACATCCTTGGAGATAGAAACTGGCAGCCAGGAAAGATTGAAATGAAGGGGAGAGGGGAAAACCAAAAATACTATTCTCACTTAACCTGACAGGGTTTTAATCACTTTCCCAGTGTGTTGTACCCAAGAGCCCTTGGACAACTTCCTGAACGAGACTCAATTGACACCTACCATGTAAAGCACTTGATTCTGTCACAATAACATTAGGCATCATTACTGGAAATGGATGGTAGAGTTCAATGCTAATTTTAAATTTAATTTGGTGTTTGAAGTCATTAAAAACATATATAATCTCCTCTTCTCCCCGTGAACTAGCTTTTGGGCCCTGAAGGCAGCATCCATAGCAAGCTAAAAGACAGTTTGTGGAGTTCCTTCTGTGAGACTTTACGAGTGTGCATTACGTCGAATGATATATAAAACATGTACCTAATATAATGCCTGTGATAGCAAGAATTGAAATCAAACACTTTGTGGTAAGGACTGCTTTAAAGTGTTAATTGTAGTGGGGAGGAGGTGCTGTGGAAGAAGAGTTAAGGTTAATGTGCGTTTCTTTCCATTGCTGTGGACCTGCACAGTGGGCATGTTCAGGTCACAGGGAAAATGAACGGAGCAAACCAACTCTGGCATATGCCAGATTGACTACGAGGAGCATCATAAACTCTCGGAGGGTTCAGAGCACAGGTGGACCATGCTGAACAAGCAGCAGTAGCAGTAGCCTGGAGGATGCCTACCAGCACCCTGAGAAGGGACTTGTCTGCTTCAAGGGCACGGTGATAACACGTGCTAAATAGAGAGCTACAGCGCCCTAATGAGCAACCCTGACACGGGGCTGAGCAGTCAACAAAAGGAGAGATCCTGCCAAGGTAGAGGGTAGAGAGGTGGTTGCAGATCTGAACACAACAGTAGTCCATTCAGTGGGAATACTAAAACCTCAGTCTAGATGACAGCAAGGAAATGGGCTCTCTGTAAGGCTCAGGAGAGGTCTGAGGTGAGACAGGACAGTGAGGGCTGAAAGATGTGTAATACCAAAGTACGTTCACTCCTCAGACACCCTCAGTCCTCACGACTGACCACAGGAACCATGACAGGATCTGCCACCTTGGAAAGGCTCTCAATTTGGGCAGCACCTGCCAGGCATAGGAGTAAGCCTGAGTCTCAGCAGGAATAGGTGTCCATGCAGATGAGAACTCTTGCCCAAGGCCTATTACAGGAGAACACGATGTCCTGTGTTGCTGCCAGGATACACAGTAGCAGGACTTGTGACTGCTCACTGAGGTCTATGAGGCAGCTGAGGAGAGCTGGGAATGGAGCTCCCTACAGGAACCTGTGGAGTTAGCACAGCAGCCTGGGCCAGTATAACACAGCACTAGAAATTATTTTGAAATTTGTCATCCCTTGGTAAGCCTGGATACAAGAGCAGAAGCTCATACCCGAATTGTGGCCTATTTCCAATTCTGAAAGCCAAACACTGTATTTTCCCATTTATTTATCCAATGTTGCTTCAGCTCTTAATTGTCTACCTGCTGGCCTGGCCTTTTCTGCCATGCTGTTGCCAGGCCATCAATGATGTGTCCATCAGGGTGAAACGAGCTTTGAATCAGGTGATAAATTGCTGCTTTTGTTGCAGCTGCTAACATCTCTTAAATGTTTAAACAGTATGATCGCACACATACCTAGTAGCTGCTTGGTTACGTTTATTCTGGATGAGGTGCTCTGCAGTTTCTTAGATGTATGTGTCAAATATTCATAGATGGCAGGCTACTGAAATATCTTTCTGTAGTATTTATTTATAGAATTTATTTATCAACAGAATCAATCTTTATATGTCTAGCTGCAGTATTATTTGTTGCTTTACCCATTTTTCCCAGACAGTGTCTATCTATGTATCAATATCCCTCTTCCTGCAGCACCTATTCACAGCATGTCTGTCCAAGGTATCTTCCTATGTGTACTCATAGTATCCATCTCTTTAATTTTAACTATATATCTACTCCATCTAATGCTTGTCATCTATCTGAAGCAATTGCTGTATCTCTCCACACCATCTCTTTATCTAGTCAATGGTATCTGTCTCTCCATAGTGACTCTCTATCCCTTTCTCTCAGTCACACACAGAATCAGAATGTAATTATGGATTTTGGACCACAACCATAGCTTCCTTTTTTTGCCAAATTGGGCTCACAAATCACCGATTAATTTATTTGTTTTGACGGAAAGGCTAGATGTGAAAAATGAACTCTGGAAGGGGACAAGTACTTTGGGGTCAAAGACTCTTTCCCAGGCTTATTTGCTTCCCTGCTGTGTGTGAACTGTTCACTGGTGCGAGGGCAGGGAGCTGCTGCTATCTGAGAAACTCATCTTAAAACAAAGATGCTGCAGTGACTACTACCTCCCTGTTCTCCTCTCCCTTTCCCTCTCCCACTCCCTTTTTCCCCTTCTCCCACCTTTCCTCTCTTCCCTCCCCCAATGCTTTGCATCCATTCCTCTAAGTCTGTCCCTTCCCTTCTCTTGCACACTTGGCATTCTCAGGATGACAAGTGAAAGTCCCTCCCTATTAAAAATTCACTACCAAATAAATATTAAAGGAGGGGGAAAAAATCCATTTGACTCTGTGTGATTCATTGTGATCTGCAACACAAGGCCCAGCACAAGAGGTTAAATAGGTTTCACAGCCTATTTACCCACTTCAGAGGGGTATGAAGGACTCAATGACCCTCAGTCCCCAGAATGTCTATGATGGGGAGAGATCTCCTCCCGACCAAGAACACCAGTCTGAAAGAGACGGAGAGGGACACACTTTCAGGGCCAGGAGAGGAAGGACAGTAAAAACTAAAACATCTTCTTGTTTTTTTTCCTTCCTACTTCTTTCTCATCCAGATGAATTGTGACAAGAACAGTACAAAAGATGGTCAAGTCACCTGGAAATGATCAGAGACTGTTAAAATGGCAGGAGCATCTGAAAGAAAAGAAAGGAGGAGAAAAACAAGAAAGAAAAAGAAAGAAAGAAAAGACAATTATGACAGAAAAGGAGGGAGGGAAAAACCTTGTATGTCTCTGGTTTTGGTTCCCTGAGCAAAGACCCCAGCAGTTCATAATTTTCCTTCAGGCAGGGCCAGTATGGTTCAACTGCAGAATAAAATATGCATTAATTAATGAACAGCTTTACAGTTTTATGGATAGCATTAACTCTTTCCCTTGTTTAGAGTTGCTGGGAAAAAAGACTGAGACAGATGCAAAGTAAGGCAAAGTGAATTAACTGGTATTGACAAGGAAGGAGCAAATGATATTTCCACTGAAGTCTGCAAACTTGCCAACAGCTTATGGACTTCAGAAGGGAACCAGATTTCACCTGGAGAGTAAAGAACCTCTGCAGACCTTCTCCAGAATTGTCCAAGAGCAGAAAGGAGACCCCTAAATGGAAGCAAAAATATTTCAGCCTCAGTGGTAGCTGTCAGCTGAGGCAGTGGTATAAATTTTAATTTCCTGCCAAGGGCTGGCACTGTGGTGTACTGGACACCATTCCTCTGCACCAAAACACCTGGCACACCTCAGAATTTAAGATTCCTCTAAGAAGTGTTTGGGAAAATATCAGTAGGTAGATACATGATGTGATGTGTATTTCACAGAGGCAAGTGGAAATACTCAAATTTGTTTCAATTCAAAGCAACGTACAGGCAATATGAAGAGACTCCAGTAGCAGACCAAAAAGGAATACTTGAATCCCTGATCTTTTAGAGACTCTTATCCCAGCCTGACCACCAGTTTGCCATGTTTTTTTGGCAAATTGCTGTGCATGTTTCCCATCCCACCACAGTCTACCGTGTCTATGCAGACTACTAGCTATGACTAGTCTGTGTCTCAGTTTCTTCATGGTGAAGCATGGGAATAACTGGGCCCTCAGGAGTGGCTTTCAGCCATGTTATGACTAACCCTTAGGGAAGAAGGTGAGAAGAGACAATGCAGCCCTCAAATAGGAAGGCAGAAGGACAACCTATCCTTCCCTTTTCCTGTTCTAATAGAGTTTTAAACATGCAACATCCATGAAAGAGCCAAGTGCTCTGATAATTAGAGCGGGGAAAGTTTTCATGCAGGAGTAAGCCATGAACACATCAATAGGTCCATAGGAGATGTCTGATGTTAGTGCTTGTCTTCTAAATCAGTAAGCTACTGCCATGCCTAGATTCATGGCAAGGAGCACAGGAAGAAGCAGCAGTGAAAGAGGGAAAATGGTGAACGATGAGATCAGGGGTCAGCTGTTCAAGAGGTTTTGCCCAAATGTCTCTCCTCATGTTCACCTAGTTCATGGAGCGAAGACAAAGTACGTACTGATTGGAACAGGATGTGGAGACGCTCCAAAGGTAGATCAGAAAGAACAATCCATCTCGTCTGACTGGGCTATATAATTTACTCATTGTGAGCAGATGGGTTATGAGGTCTGCCATCAGTGATGAATTATATTCATGATAAGTCATTCCCAGCTAATGAGGATCCATTATCATTAGCTGCTAAGGAAGAATAACGGCTTGCCAGGATAGAGTGGGGGTTTCACAGTTTCCAGGGAGAAAATTCTGGGCTGGTAGCCACCTGGCAATTGAATTTTCAGGAAACTAAAAACTTTCCAAGATGGATACCTTCTGCTTACTTCAAGTCTTGGCTTTTAATTTCCCTGGGCAAGTTCAGGAGAGGGAATGTAAGAGGAGGAGGAGGAAACGAAGGAATATAGTAGTAACCGTATCTGATAAGACTGTGATTAAATCAAGGTTTCACTCTAATTACACTGCATTTAAATAAACTTTGCCTAGTAAGTAATTGTAATTAAACTGCAATTAAACATGTATTTATATCACCATTTCCTCCCCTGCACAGCTGTCTGTTTCCACCTCCTGTTGTTGCTGTCTACCTGCCAAAACCTCTGAATCTACCACAAGGGACTTTACATTTCCTTGGACTTCCCAGGGCAGATGTGGGGGGCAAGGTCTGAGACTCCCCCCATGCTCCCCAGTGCAATCACCTAAAAGGAGCTTCTGTTTCCAAGCTGTGTGTGGGAAGAGAGTTGCGGCTGATGCTGTGATAAACTAGATCTGAGGAAAAGATTGTGAGGGGCAGAGATATGAATGCAGTGGGTACCTCTTTTCCTCTCACAAGAACTTGAAAAGGTATCTATTTCCCCCTTTTTGAAATTTCTTCACTTTTGGGCTAGAAATAAAGCTAGCTTTCTTGCTTTCTGTAGAGCACCTTTGATGCAAGTATATTTTCTAAAGCCCCAGATGTCTGTTCACTGCATCATGTTTGTGCTTGTGCATTGCTGACATGACATGGATCAAAGGAGCTCACTTACCGACACAGTACCTACAGGTGAGAGTCCAGAGCTGGGAATACAATTCTGGAGCTTTTTAGGAGTATTCACTAACTCTAACTGTGTCTCAGTTTCCTTTATTTGCAGCACTGAGCTACCTGTACATAACAACCCTACAGGCGGTCTTTAAAGTTTACTGCAGTTCTGAACAATTGGGTTAGGGAAGTCTGTTATGGAGAAACAGGAGGTTCCAGCTATTTAAAATGAAAACTAGTTCCTTTTAGGAATCTGAAGGTGGTAAGGAAGGGAAAGGAATGCAGGGAGAAACAAAAGAAGAAATAAACAGCTAAAGGGAGAGTGATAAAAATGAGCAGCTGAACTCGTATCACAGTGCAAAGGATGCCTGGGGCTAACAAAAGCAAACTAGCTTCTCTGTCCTACCTCCCTCCTCACCAGAGATGATGGAAAACATCTCCATTTGTGCCTCTGCTATCACATAGCTCTAATTAAGGGACTGGAGAAATACCACCGTCACCCTCATCTGTTTGTGTTCGGTTGCTGAAAGGACACCATGCATCTCCCTGACAGCTAGTCATTACAGCATCATATGAGCACTCCTCCTTCCACCAGAAGTATTGAGCCCTCTGTTAAATACCTCAGACCAGACCCTCGCTACATTTCTACTTACTCAAGGGAGGTGAGCCATGAAGCCTTTATCATGGGAAATCACTGCCAGGAGGAAAAGGGCATCTGATGGAGGAAAGACTGGTAACATGCTAGACATGTTGCTTCAAAAGATACACAGCAAAGGAGAGAATCCATATGTATACATGTGGGGTGCCCAGAAGTGCATATGGGCACAATATAACATAATAATAAAAAAATCCTTATTATCCAAAATCTATTTGGCTACTGGCAATTTCACCTATGCTGCTGGGTTATAAACTGTATTCATTCCCTCCCTGTCCTTCTTCAGGCATTTTCTATTTTCTCCCTGAATAACTGGTTTCAGGAAGGTCCTTATGCCAGAGATTAGTGAAAAAGAACAGAACAGGCATCTTGGGCTTGATTTTCTGATGTGACAGTGTTCAGCCTGATCTGGTGTGATCTGTCATGTCAAAAAACACAGATCCCAACTCTGTGACTCTCAATTTCCTTCCAAACCTTTCTTTAACCTAAAAACCTCAGTTCTACTTCCAGAAATAGGAGACAAAAGTAATACTACTGGAGTGACATTTATCAGAGGAAGGATTGGACGTTTCCCTGCAGACTCTTACTCCAGAATTACTGTTTATTTATCGGTTAGTTCAGCAGCATCGTTCACTCATAAACACTCTGACCTAAACGGTATCCTTTCCACAACTTGAATCACCCCTTTTGAAATCAAAGGGGTGAAAACCCCCAAACGCTGTCATCACTCACAGGGCGAAAACCCTCAAAGGTTGTCATCACCCACAGTTCCCGCCCCTAGCTCTGTGGCTCTCACCCTTTTTAATCAGGAGCCAGCGAAAGAAATTCTGCCTTTTTAAGGTACATGAACTGCCGCCCTCCCTCCCTTTGGCAACCTACTGCACACAGACATAACATTGAGTCCACACTTACTTATAGTTTGATTCAGCTCAACTCAGAGGTGCAGTCAAAGGAGGCAAATGACCACCACAGGTCAAAGCCCAAACCTTTCCTTCTCTTTAATGGCTCTGTGAGTGCCTTAGGCTTTTTGTTTTCACTTGCAGTGAACTCAAGTCTGCTGGTAATTTTGTTCTGCGATTAGGCAGATGGAATAATGTGAACAATTATCAACTCCGTGTGCATTCTCTGTCTTTCTACTTTAATGTAAATACATCTATTTGCAATCATGGATGGCCTTCAACCCCCTAAAAAGATACTCACGACAGATCTTTTAGAAACGGGGCTTAGACAAGAGTCTTCTGAACACTTGGGACACAGTGTCCAGCAGCATGGATGGAACTGTTTGTGTTAGTGCAAGAGAAGCCCTTCCTGTGTCTTCCCGTGCCTGTTTGTCCCACATCCACCAGCCATCAGATCCAAGCTGTGCACTGCGAGTACCGCAGGCACAAGTGCAGGTTTATTCACTTCCAGAATTCAATATTCACAATGAATCCCCACTCCCACATTGGCTTTGGTTGACTAATTGGAATCAAAACAAGCCATGGGCAGATTAAAAATACCAATGAGTACAGCATCCCTTCCCTTCTGCTACATTCTCACTAGAGTGGTAGACAGCAGCTAACAAAAATATTTCAGTTCAGGGGCTATTTTCCTCTCGATGGCCCACTAGACTGGCAATTTTTACACTCTAGAGGATGACCAAGAACTATTGGTAGGAGTAAATGTTTTGTTGTTGGCTTAACTATGGAAGGAATAAGGATCTAGTTACTAGCAAAACTCAGATATTGTCTCTGAAATCCTAGAGTAGAGGAGAGCTGTGAGGAGGAACGGGGAAAGCAGAACAGAAAGCCTATGAGGGCAGAGGCAGAAGGCTGTGAGACATTATCGCTCATTCAGCATGCAGATGAGTTTGCCAAGCAGGAAGCGAAATGGAGAAAAGGTGTCTGACGCATCACATGTCATCTTTGCTGTCACTCACACACTTTAATTACCCTTAAATCAAGTGCAATAGCTTCCCCAGCCCTGAAATACGTGCTGTCTGTCTCCTTATACACATAATAAGGCCTGCAGGGATTTCAGAGACTTTAGCCTTGCGTGTCTCATTGCTCTGATCCTCAGGTTTCTTTTAGCATAAAATCAGCTGAACAGCATTGAAAGGCACAACCTTATTTTTATAAATCCCTATCCTGCTTGCCAAACCTAGCTGAGCCAATGAACGCCCAAGATTGTGATTTGGATTCTCTTGCACAGAGTATATTTGTGTACTGCTGTTTCCATATGTCATCATGTACTTGTTATGCTGCTTGTTACTCCAGTCATATCTAGCCAAGGAAGCAGCCACAGCAGAAAACTTGCAATATTTCTAATTTATATGAGATTTCTAGGGATGGGTGAAATCTTTTGTAAGGAAAAAAAGAAAAGAAGCCCCAAACACCTGTCCCAGGCTCCAGATTCCCATCAAAATTAGTTCCTCCTAAGGGAATTAAAGTTATGAAAATTTATCTGAGCTCTCTTTTTTTTCCCCAATCACTATCTCCAGTTCTTGGCCTTCAATTTGCTAACTACTGTGGCTTGTCATCCCAGGAGACACGTACAAAATGAAGTACTAAACCACTGTAAGAAAGAGTGGAATTAATCTCAGGTAGTTTAGCCACCTAGAATTAGGCTTCTAGTCTAAACTAAATTTTGTGGCTATCCTTCAAACCAATGGAGGGAGATAATAGATACATTGTTATACAGGTAAACAAAGTTAATCAATCATCTTCTGGCAGTGCTCTCAGGTCTTCATGAATTACAGAAGGAAGTACGTAACCAGCTCTGGTTAGACACCCAAATTTCACATAAAAGGGCTACATTTTGCAAAGCATCAGGCTGCTCAGAAGGGACACGCCAAAAGATGTTTGAGCAGAGATAGATGAAGGGTATTAAAATGGTCAATGTAGAAAGAGATGATCCTAAACTATTAAATCTACATATTCCTGTAAAGTTCAGCACCAGGGCTGTCTGAATATCCTGTGCCCTGAATTTAGGATATATGTCATTCAACTACAGAAGGTCTAGAGCATGCAAAAGATAAGCAGAAAAGCTTCTATTTTGCTTAGGTATTTGCTTGCTTTTCTCTGCAAAGACAATGAATGTGTGTTGCATTACACATGATGCGAAGTGAGAGCAACCCTACCCCCTAAGAGCTTGCATAGGAGTGGGCTGGAATATAAAAGCACTATGGTAATATATTAAGTGACAATGCGGTGTTATCCTGAAAATCTCAGCCTGTTAGCAGATGATGGTCTTGCTAAGAAACACGATGTGTGGTTTACTGGCTCAGTCTTGCAGGATATTTGTTGTTGATATAAGGAGACAATCCAGAGTCCAGGTTGAGCAGTCCTTGAGGAGGAGACCTGCGATCAACATAGTTTAAATGGAAGGCGTGGGCTGGAGTTTTGAGTTCATTTTGTGAATAAATGAAACCAGAAAGCTGCCACCTGCTTGGGATGCACTTGAAAGTAAAGATAAAGAAAAACATTGCAGGAGCTTACGATATTACAAAAATCCTATTCCTTATTTTGATTCCCATCTTGGAGGCATCCACAGGAAATACATCTACAGGAGGGATCTGAGAAAGGAAAGGGCTGTGGATTAGGTAATCTTTTCTACTACTGGTAGAAAAGAAAACCCATTAGAATGTGGGGGTGTACAAAGTTTGGGAAAACAGTGTGTTTTAAAAATTAAGATTGTAGCACCCTTATTGGTTCCTAATACCTGTCTCTTCTCTGTCGCACAGAACTTCAGCCCCTTCCCATGCTGAATCTCCTTTAAAGTTCTCTTTATATAAGGATAGCCAGCTCATTGGCAAAGACCCTCTTGCCCTACTTGGTCATTTTGTGGCCATGCCCAAATAGGAAGAGGTGTGCTGGGTAAGGATGGTGGTGCATTCATAACACTGTGGAAGAAGTTAACACATTCACAGTGCATATACTCCTTTTATCTATCTGGAGCTACCACCTACTTCACATTATGAGGTTCTGATTACTTTTTACCCACATTAAAATAAATACTGCTGTAATGATAAACAACAAACGGTGAGCATGAAATATGACAGCTGACCTCACATATGTACCTGCAATAGAGAGTAGAAGAGATTTCCATGAAGCACAGGAGGCAAATAATAGCTCACTCATGATGTAGAAAACAGTCTGATGCTGCTTGCAAGAACTCACTGGATGTACAGACTGAATTAATCATCTGGCAGTGGCATGTGAGGCACTGGTTCTGAAACGCTGTCACCTAAGCATCAGCATCGCACATGCCTACCCTGTACATCAGATCCTCTGGTACGTGACTTGAATACTTCCCTTCCAACTTGTCTCCCTTCTCAGAAATGCTGAGCACAGTACGTAAAATCAGCAAGAGCGAGGAGTGCTCAGCAAATTTGAAAACAATTCCACAGGTAGGTAAATATCTGAGGAAGGAACGAGTTGCCAAACATCAGCCCCTTGTCTCCTTTGAATATTTTCTTCTCCTTATTTTTACATATGCACAGGTTGTAAAGTCTGTTTATCTGTTCTCTGCTTGCTCGATGAATTTCCAAAGCCTCCCGTGCCCTGGCTATGATTCATTTCCGAATAATTTAACGAAAGGCAAACAGCATGTTTCCAGTTCCACGCACTTGTCTGACATTGCTGGGCACTTCACCATTCGGAGGCAATTTTTTCCCACTTGTCTCGATCTTCCCTTTCTCCCCCTTTCCTCCCCTTACATGTAAAATCATCACCCCTACATTCTGACCCCTCAGAGATTGCAAATCATTTTAAGTGGAGGAAAGGTTGAGCCCCAGTTTTGTGCTTGATGCATTTTGTTTAAGTTGCTCGTGCTGTTCCAACATCTGTCATATCCTCCACAGCAGTGCAATCAAACTGTCAGGGCTGAGTGAAGTTTTGCTGATCCAATCTGCTCCTTCTGTGATTCCTGTCAAAAGTATCAGGAGGTGGTAGATACAGTTGTGTGCTCTTTAAACAACAGATCTTTATTTTTGCACATTAGAGGGACCGTTACTGTTTGTTTCTCTTAAGCTCACCAAGCACTCTGCTTGCAAAGCGTGTTCAAATGTGGTTGCAATCACAAGCCACGCTGCACTTCCCAGACTCTGCTGTGTTCCTGTGGCTCTCCGGTTTTACATCCCCCCTTCCCATGTGAGGTCAGAGCACATAAATCTCTCTCAATCTTTCTGGTGTCTGTAATTCCACAACACATCTTGGGAGCAGCCGGGAGGAAGTCACTTCTTGGATCTCGCATTGTTATTAATGAGGTAATTAAGCCAAAGGGTTGTGGAGGAAGGGGAAGGGAGTCATGTTTTAATAAGCTCCCTTCTGGATACTGCACTGTGATTTGCCAGATGAACGTTATTCCCTGTTAACGATACCAAAAGGATCTGATACTAATTGATATTATTGATACTAACATCACTAATCTCCTTGCCTAAAAGGATGGGATGTTCTTTCATCATTCAGAAAGCAAGGACCTTTGATGTACCTTAATAACTGAAAGAATTAAGAAAAAAAATTATTCCATTTGTGCTCTGTTAATATGCAGCATATATTTTTAATCAGCTTTCCAGCATGATGCACCTTTTCACTTCTGACTGAAACCTTAAACTCTTGCTGTGAAATGGAAACTTATGGTTTTATCATTTAATAAAAGGTACCTGGATCTGAGGTGGATAGTATGGTTCTGCCCCATTTCTGTGTTGGCCTCGTAGCCTATGGCTTTCTCATCATGGCAGAAAGTCTTCTAATTACAGCAAAGCACCAATGGAAAATGGAACTTAGGATGCCACCGTGCCCTCTTCTCTGATACTTATATTGGCTGGTGACTCCTGCTGCGATGAAAAAGTACTTTCAGAAACACTTTGATTCATTAAAGAAAAAATGTTTTAAAAAATGAAAAACCCTAAGATAATAGATTTTGGTTCCCGTAATACAATCGCTTCTTTAAAAATCTCAATCTCCAAACCTAACTGGTAGGAAAACATGTTCAACTTTCCATGATCTGACTTTACCCCCTTCCAAAGCATCACAGCCAGGGACTGAATTATTCTCCCTCAGACAAAGAAGAAACCTGAAAGCTCTGCCAGAGAGGAATCCAGCACTGCATATAGGAAAAAGAATTGGCTCCAACTACCGGTTTGGATACTGAACTTTAAAATACATACACGCCCCAAGTACAACCATAGATTAATGAGAAACAAACTCTTTTCTTGAGTTCAATTGCCCAAGGTTCAGGGCTATGAAAATCCCACTTGGTATGTGATTGTCGTCACTAGGAGCTGCTTTTTTCTCTTTTACCTTTTTCGGGCTTCTATCACGGCTGTTCTGTAACTCACCCTTTTCAGTTAAAGTTCACAATGTGAATAAGATAGATCCCAATAAGACAGTCTCCCAAGCAAATACAGCAAGAGGAATGGACACTCAGAGTACACTTCTGAAAAACTGTCTCATATGACCGAAACACCTACTGTAAAATAAAGGAGAGAAGAGAAGAAAAAAGTGAATGGCAGCACTTCCACGAGACTGAAACCTTAGCAGGTTGGTTCTACCTGGGAGGGCTGTTGCAGCTACTGATTACACATCTTGTCACACTGCGTTAACAACTCACCCTGACTCCAGTTGATGTGAGATTTCTTTTGGATCACATCTGTATGTGATGTATGATGGAATTCAACTGTAAGCATTTTGGCAGCTGTACAGAGTACTAAGTATCCACTCATTTGAATTCTTTTCTGAGAGTGCACTTTGGGGAATTTACTGCTTGTTCACCTCTGAATTCAAGTAATAAGGCACATAGAAAAACAAAATTGAAGGATGACTTATAACAGAAGCTGCAAATGAAGTTTGCTGGTCACAGAACCTCTCCTTATAAACAGGACCCATTAGACCAGCTGAAGAGAAAAAGTAGTCAGGGAAGAAACAGTTGCAGTTTCTGAGGACTAATCACCCTTTGAAGAAGAGAAAAATGTATTAACAATTTTGAATAAAACAATGAGTTCCCAACTGTTATCTGAAGTTGAACTTTCAGGAGTGCACACATCTTGCACTTTAAAGGAAATAGAGTTTGGAAAGGGAAATAGAAAATGGGAATCTTTGGCTAGCAAGGATTGGGAAATAAGTAAATCCCCACCCTTTTTTCTTATTTTTTTTTTTTTCGAGTTGAAAAAGAGGAAATTAAACCTGAGTTGGCCAATTAGCCCCCACAATCCCCAAAGGCAAGACAAGATCTTTTTGTGGGAAAACCTTGAGGTGAAGCCAATTCAATTAGTTTCCACAGCAAAACTGTCAAGACCCAAAAAACTAGGTGGAATAATGAACTGATTAAAACCTGTAATTGCAATTCAATGGAGGAAACCATTAATCATGGAGATGGCAACATTCCTCATTTCCAGACTGTGCTTGAATGACTTGCCAACAAAAGGGACTGTAGGAATAAAGGGCTAATGTAAACTGGAAAAGGAGCATCCATGTGGTTCCATGACTGACCTGAGAAATAGAAAAACCTTCTCTAGACAGTAAAAAGGTATAGGCACATTTTTCTTACTCTTAATTCCTCAGCTCTCAATGGTTAACACCACACATTAGAAAAGCTCATGGCCTGAGTGTCAGTGATGCATTGTATCACACTCAAACCAAACTCAAAGTAATTTCTTCCACTTTTAATTTCTGTGTTTCTAATATTGTCTCCTCTTACCCTTTTCTCTTGCTCACCCCTCCACCACAGGTGCTTTTGGTCTCATCTTAATAATGGTGAAAAACTGCCTGGGACATTCCCAAAGCAGTTAGTACCCAAAAGAAGGGGGCAGCCACTTTGCCAACTGGCAGCTCCTCCAGAAATGTTTAGACACCACCAGCATCCGTACCCTCTGCTGATTTCTCAAGCTGCTGCAGATGCTGTTATGGCACATGCTGCATTGCAAAGGGAACCAGAAAAAGGAACCTCACTTCTATTCAAACAAAACCTGATTTTAATCAAACGTAATATTTTTATCTAAGTTTTTGTAAATAACTTCACAGCTTAGCCAGGTATCCATGCTATGGCTCTTCATCTTCAAAACCTTCACCCGACTCCTTTCTCTCCTGATAACCCTTCAAGATTAAGCCATCATGATTAAGCTCAAGAGGCCAGAAAAGGAAGTCACCCTCTCTTTTGTCAGTCGAAGTTTTCCGCTTAGCTAACTCCTGCCTATCCTACCTCTAAAGATACTTATAAAGGGAAGGGTTAGCCTGCAGCTACCACTGAGCTGCTGAAGGTCAGGCCAGGCTGGAATGAGAGCATGCAGGACGACACAGAGAACTCGGGTGGTGACAGAGAGGGTGACAACAGGTCTAAACCCCAATATTCCATGAAGTGTGCATAGCATATAAAACTGATGAGGAAATTAAATGCAAAGCATGATGGGAAGGAACTGCTTCATTTATGCCAAACCAGAATGAAAAGTGAGCAGAAGAGGAAAAAATTGGGCATGACTTTATTTTAAGAACTAATTTGTCCGCATGTAATGCTTTCCAACAGTTGGATACCATTTAACCTAAAATTCCAGTGAACCCTGCAGGTGTTGTAATTAACAGTGTTACCACTAAGTGGCTCTTTTACAACCAAGGAAGGTTCAAACCGGGGACATGAAAATTGTCCTGCTGGGAAGAAGGAATGTGAAGAAACGCGGTGAGAATGAGTGAAAGCTTCTCTTAGCCTAGTAGACTCTTCCCCTGGAGAGCTCTGAAGAAGAAAAGCTTAATTAATTGTAGCTCTATTGAAGCTCTGCAAAGAAAAAGCCTATTAAGTCATGAGCTCCATCCTTCAGTCTGCAGCCCAATTCCCACTGAGCTACTCAGGACAGTGTTCAGAGACTCTAGTGACGAAGCTTCTGGAAACACTAACTCACTGAAGCAGTTGTGTGTTGAACAACAAAAGAGCTCTGATAACTTTGGGAAGGAAAAGGACTAATTGCAGATCTCATGGTGTGCAAGACCCTTCTCAAGTACTGGGAGTACTGGGTCTTTGCTTAAGGCATAAAGTAGGAGACATAAGAAAAGCAGAAAGTGGAAGAAGGAACAGGGAAGGTGGATTTTCACCTTCTCTTTGGCTCCATCCAAATTCATTCTTCCCTCCAAAAACGTATTTCCAGTCAGAAGACTTGTTCACTTCAGATGCAAGAGCTGTAAAGGGTGGTTACAGGTAGACTTTCTGTCTCTCACAAACTATTGCAGCAAGCAGAAATGCAGCTTACTACAAACAAGCAGGATCTGAGCTGTTTGCAAAACTTGCATGCTTTTGAACTTGAAGACATTCAAGCACCTCTTGATATTGAGCACCTCTGCCAACTACCTCACTTTGAATGAATAAATACAGCCTTGAATTAATGTGATGCTTTAATGGACTGGGTTGTTCCCTCTGCTTTTTTTTTTTTTTTTTTTTTTCCTAATTCTGGAAGCCAGCTGCAATTTCCAAATCTTGCTTTTAGTATGTATAAATCCATTATTTATTTATTATTAACTTATTTTGCCACTAATGATCTGGGTGGAGGCTTGCCTCTCAACTAACCCATGTCAAGGGAGGGAAAAAAAAAACCCAACTTGTTTTAAAGGCTGCAGCTTCTAAGTTGTGGGACCCATGTTGGAGTTTTAGAAGTGGGATTTAGTTTAGTGGAGTTTAGAAGTTTAGCTCCAGGGACAGTTTAGATGAACGTTTTTTTCTAGCATGAAGTGAGGGTGAATGTATTCCTTTGCCATGGGGAAATTAAGAGCTGCATTAAGCAATTCATACTCTGGACTCAGCAATGCTTCCTGAAAGACCAGATGGGAGGCAAAAAGAAAAAAAAAAGTTCACTAATTTCCATCTGGAAATAGCCTTCCTAGCACCTCACTGACTGGAAAACTCGCTGCCTCCAGGCTGCCTTGAGGTGTGATATTTTCAAGGTGCTCTCTGAATTCTTAGCCCTGTTGTACTGAATAATATCGACAGAATTCCCAAAGTAAGCTCCCAACAGCCTCCTATCCCACAAAAATCATCTGATCTTGCTTCCTGCACAGCTGCTTATTTCAAGTCTTCGTTTTTTCTGCCTTTACAAGAGTAGGTGGGAACAAGCTACCTTATGTTCATCAAGGATAAGAGGATGCACACAGGCAGTACCTTTACACACTTATGCTGAAAATCCACTGTCCCGTTCACTTGGCTGAAATTTGTTCACGCAGCCAGACAGTAAGGGGTACAAGTGAAGGGACCTGTGAGGTTGGTCAGACACCAGGATGGTTCTAAGATGGCTGGGGAGTATATACTGAGCACTAAATGTGAAACTATAGCACTAAGACAGATCTCTGGGGCTCCTGGGCTATTTACACGCCTTGGACTATTCCTGGCTTCTCTATTTCAGGATCCTGGAAAATCAAACAATTTAGAAGACAGCCAATGCCAAGATCCATTTCTGGAGTCTCCAAACTCTGCAGTTGCTTTCCAGGTGACCTCACCAGTCTTTCTGAAATCTCTAACACTCTCCTGGGTCCCCCAGAGATCATGTTGGGATATGTTTACACCGCCTTTCACTTCTGTTTTCAAGACCTTGGCCATGTTTATTGATTTATGATTTGTTTCACAGCGCTGCATTTCTGCTGAAGGTGACCCCACGTCTCCCCAGACCGGAATGTTACTCTTTCAAGGTCACGCTCTAACGCCTGCCTGGCTCCTGTAAAACATCACTCTCTGAACTGCTCCTGATGGATGTTTTGGCCAAGAGTTCTGCTTATAACATGTCAAACGTGGTTCGGAAATGAGCACAGACTGACTGCCTTGATAAGGGGAAGCTCGGATTATGTCAAAGTTTTTTGTGTTTTAAAGGTCAACACATCAACTTCTCCAACTGGCTTTCCTATGGCTGTAATTGCAAACCTTTGCTCAATGTAATCAAACAAATATGCCTTGAAAAATCACAAGTTCATGGAAGAAGATCTCCTCCAGAATTAGCAATATGGAAACGGAACTTTCTGCCTCAGATCTCTGGAAGAAAACAATTTTTGTCTTTAGAAATCAAATGATCTTGCCATTTCTCAGCACTCCAGCTGCCTACTGGCTACTCATAGAGCTCCGGTGGAGCCAAGGTTTCAGAGAAAGTGTTCCTACAGATAGGCCCAGCAATTGATACTTGAACTCTTTATTGAGCTGCAAGTTTTAAAATGAATTAAACATGGCAGCCATGTCACCTTTATGTTCAGTATGTAAAATTGGGATAGGAACCAAAGTTTATTCATTTGGGTTCAAGATTGTCAGCAGCACCGCCCAGCAGACACCACACCTCAAACACCGTTACGTTACAATATGCTGTACATATACACACTTCGTGGTATTAACATCCTAATTCCCATTACTGAAAAACTTTTCAAGCTAACTCAAACTTTTCTTTCATTCATCCAAGACGTTGCTGCTTGTGCTGCTACATTTAGAGAGTAAATAATTCCCTTCCCTAAACAATTTGTATTGTTCCCTGGAAGGTGTTTATACACTTTGATCATATCCCTCCAAGTCCTCTCCTTTCTAGACTGCATAGCTTTAGTTCCTCACATCTCTCCTTCCCCTGTTTCTCTAATCCCTCCAGGGCATGGCATTATATGTATTTTTTTAATTTTTCATGTATCTCAGAAACTGTAGAGGGGGAGAATCGCACACTATTTCTAAGTGCTACAAAGAAAAGCAGAGTAGCTTACAGTGTAAACAGAGTCCTTGATTAGGATAGTCTGAATAACAAAAGGCAAGGTATTCCAGCAGTATAAAACAGCACAGCCCTACAAACACCATACAAACTGTCTTGACATAAAACAGCAGAAGATCTGGTCATAAATACATCTTTACACATTCTCACAATATATCATCATATGCTTTGCTAAGGATTGGGGGAATTAATGAAGAATGACACTGTTTTATTTATAGATTACGGCAGAGAAGACAGACAGGGGAACAGGAAAATCCAATCTAGATTTTTCTCCTAGGGAAAAAATGCTGTGAAATGGGATAGAGTCAGTGTGTTTGAGTCACCATTTTCATGCAGTAACATAATGCTGCATGATAGGATTGCGGTGTTTGTATCAACACACGACTTTCTGAAGTGACGCAGAGCCATCAAACTGCAACACTGACTCACATATGCCATGATGAATGAGATCTTTGTGGTTGTTCACCTGATAAACTGAAAGATGTATCCATAAAAATAGTACTACTTCACGAGTTTGCTGGCAGCCCTCCATGAAATGCCACCTCTGACTGTGCTAGGGGGAGGCCAAGCCAGGCAGACATTCTGGAGGGATGGAGCTGGTATGGATCATCAATTCCCAGTGGGCATTGTCCAATGCAGCCCTTCTTAGACACATACGCTTCTCTTCATAAAAGAAAACAGCAAACTTCAATCCCCTCCTATCATCAGAAATGTTTTCAGAATTTATTTCTACAGGCTAAAGAGCTGTTTGATCTCCAAAGAAGGTAACATTTAATTCTTTCTTATGTTTAATAACATTCATAAACTGTCAGCATATTTTTGGAGTTTTGTATCTTTTGCATAAATTGACCAGCTTCAGACTTTGCTCTGCAAACATTTCATCCTGACACAAAAATCACCCATGAGCTCCAATATCTTTGTAGTCACTTGAAAGCTTACCATAAGTGTCTCCTGAAAACCCATGACATCTGGTGATCCAGGCATAACTTTCTCACCATGCCCCAGAATGTCACTACATCTCTCTCCTTTCCTCAGAAATCGCTCCTATTTTTCAGCAGCTCCTGAGGACTGCAACACCAAACAAAACCCCAAAGAGAAGAATATGAAAAAGAGACAAGACAGTAATGCAGATAACATTCTGCCATTCTGTGTAAAAGCAGGTTTCATCCTCTGCTGGAATAATGTGCTCAGGCTTAGTCACTAAAAAGGCCAAGCGGAAAGAGACACAGCGGAGGGCAGCAAAAGTAGATTGCATTATTATACAGGGGGAAGAAAGTAATCCATTAGAAGGAAAATGAAAAGCTTTGGGATGATGAGGGGTAGAAGGTACAAAGAGGGAGAGTAGATATATGAGAGAGTGCTGCAGATAATGTCTAGAAGGGCAATTACTTGTTCCCTTTTTCTTTACTCTTTCCCATAACACAAGACCTGGAGGGCAATTTGCAATTAAGGGCCACCCATTGAAAACGGACAAAAAAGAGACACTGTTTAACATGTAATTAACCTGCGGAACTCATTCCCACATGGTATTCCATGGACAAAGAGCTCAGACAGAGGCCCGGAAGGATTAGACACTACTAAGAAGAGGTAAGATAGCATTTTGCGTTCCACCAGCTTGGATAAAAATAAAATACAAAGAATATCTATCCTCCTGCTCCAGGGCCTAAGTTGTTCATTGTGATCAGCAGCAGGTAAAGCTCAGCAGGATGTGAAAGATGCAGTTCTGCCAATGAAAGCTTTAGTGCACTGCCCTTTCCCATCTGCTTCTTGTTACTTATCTCAGATGCTTATATGGCTCCCACAGTTCCAGTATGTGAGTTCATTACAATCAGTAACATATTCATCATCACAATAGCCTGAGAAGGTACAGAAGAGCTTTTCTCCCTACTGTACAGACTGTGAACAAAGAGACTTAGGGACATGCCGGAGGTCACGCAGGAGAAGGAGCAGAGCACTGTAAAGCACAGAACACCTGCTCCATAGATTCATCCTGATTGTTGGACCCTACTGCATCCCAGATCAAAGAGCTAGCTGGCATCAGAGACCATAGCTCCGTTCCTATGCCCCTTTCAAACATGGATGTCCCAACACTAAGCATACCGGTAACTTAATCAAACAGCATCCCTAGCAGGATCAACACAATCATTTGTATCATCCAAAGGTGACCACGCTTTCAGGGACCCAGTTCTCAGGTGGTACATCCCAGCAGGTATCTCTGACCTTGTTGATGCCCAGCACTACCCCAGCAGTTGGTTTGTCCTTTGGGACTAATTCCAACTGGCAAAGCTGGATGGCATAAGGTCTCTTAGCATATGACACTTCTCTCCTGCTGTGATTTATCTATACAGTTTTTAGTACATGTAGCCCACTTAGGGTCAGGCCATGCAGCTGCTGCATGTTTTATTTTCCTCAGCAGTCCCAGCGAGTCCCACGGAACTACTCCCATGGGCTGCACAATCTGTCAATCTTTTAAAATGACAGATGTACAGAAACTGTGACTTTCTTCCATGTGGAGATGGGTCACACATCTCCTTTTTCAAATAGCTGTATGTATACTGTACCTCTGCGTCTCTTTTTAACTTATCATTTATTTTTAATATATATTTAACTAATAGAGGGATTTATCGGTCAATCTCTGATGATAGGAAAACTACAGCACTCCTTTAACATTTTCTCTTTTTTTTTTTTTTTAACCTTTTCTTTTCTTGGAGCAGTTTTGCCCTGAGATGGAAACTTAAAAGGTCCACCATGATCTTTGCAGGAGAAAAGAGTTCCATTTGAAGCTGTGATACAATGAATACACAGGTCATTTTGAGAATAAAACATAAAGACACACTAACCATGAAAGTTTTATTTCCTTCTCAAATAATAAGCATGTATGAAGGAAAGACTTTTTTTGTTACCTTTGGCCTGTTGTAGAACACTTGTTAAAAAAATGTTCCTTGATACTAATCTCCAACTGGTGTTTCACTTATCTTGAACTCTCAAATGTCACCAGCTTTCAACTGGTGCTGCGAAAGGACCTAACTTACATATCTATAAAAGGAAGAGCTCTATTTTAATCAAGTTCCTCCCTCCCTCCTTCCTTCTCTCCCTTCCTTCCTTCCTTTCTCCCTCCCTCTATTCTGTCACTGCATTTCCACTTTGATTTTGTTTTCTAATACAAAATAGAGGAAGAAGAGCAGATATACGTTATACAGAATAAGACTGCTCTTAATTTGGCTAAACCCCCATTTAACATGTTTTTCCTTAATTTGATGCAGCACAAATTTTAACCAAATTTAGCTTGTAACAGGTTCTTCTACTCCACCATGGCCAGAGCACTTTTCTGAACTGGCTACTGGGTCCTGAAGAGACACCAACAACACCCTACACAGTTGAGGAAGATACTTCTTCAGAAATGCAAAGACATGGGGCAGGAATAGAAAAGTGGAGGCTCACAAGGATTAGGAATGAATGGGTTTAATGTCACCTGTTCCAATGCAACCTGCAGCTCTATACTGAAATGTTACTGTAAATAGAAAAAAACCCTGTCACTTAGATTGCATGTGCCATGGCCATGAACACGATATAAGTTCATTGCACAGTAAACTTCCATGGGGCCCCATTCCAAAGCCAAGTAATGCAGGGGATTGGGATACACTTCACATAAGGGAAGCATCAAACAATCAACGATCCAGCTCAGGATGCCACTGACAAGGATCAGTAGAAAACTGCTTCATTAAGGGATCTTTCTACAAACCAGTAGATCAAAAATCTAATTAAGCACATTTCACAACTCACATTGCAGAGAGATCACAGACGAAGGCAAGTTACAGACGGCAGATTACTTGATCATTGGCTTGACGGGTACAAGAGATGCTCAGCTGAATCATGCAGCTGGACAGATGGATTCAAGGATAATGATGACATCACCCCTTTGGGGAAGAAAGGACTCAAATTCCATGGTCAACAGGACTGCCAGAAATTGTCAGTGCTCCACATTACTCCTTAACCTGAATCATCATTAGATTATTGCCTCTGAAGTCCACACTCTGAAAAAGTAATCTGGTTCTTTAATAATGCATCTAGGTACAGTACCAGTGTGCCAACATACCATAAGAAGATAATTATATGGGTAGTTCTTGCCTTTCTACTAGTGTCTTATCCCTTAGACCTAAATAGCGGACACACTTTCTATAGTACTGCTCATCTGAGCATATCAAAGTGCTTTATAGACGTTCATTATAAGTAATTACCAGCTGGCACGTGTGAATAATTTACAGGGTAGTAGAACTGAAATTCCTACCACTCTCTCCTTTCTCTGCAACACACTTCTTATCCTTGCTCTTCTGTCTTTTCCTGGCCACTGTAAATTAGGAATGTCAGTAATTTGAATATTATCCTAAATCACATCTCTAGGCACCTATACCTACAAATATCTGGCCCTAAATTTGGAAGCAAATCTAAAGCAGAAGCCTAAGATAGAGATCCCTTCGCAGAACCATCTGTGCCAGTGCAAGAGTTTCTGCTTCCAGCTGGTTTTTAACTTACATGAACTGCTACATCAACACCAACTTAGCCTTTTCTCCAGGTAAAACGTAATGGTAACCAGTAAGAAGGTGTGAGCTACAAGGCAGTAAGTGGGAGAGAATTTGACTCTAAAATACACCCCACTAATATGTTGAGAAAGCCAGAGAAATTAACAGACCTGAACTCATTATATTCAGTTAGAGTCACTTCTGAATGTGTTTCATTAAGTCAAACATAGTTTAGGCATGCAAAGTTTCTTTTTCAATCAACAGGGAAAAAAAGTTTTATTTTCAAAATTGGTGAGGTTTTTCCTCCATTTTCTGCAGGTATTTTAAACAAATCTGTTCACTCAGTCTTTGCCTTTCGTTTTTCTCAGTCAGCTTAGGGATTCTAACTCCCAGGGCAGTCTACATTTAACAGACGAGAGCATTTAAAACATAACTGTGAATTGTCATAATTGTCATTTTGAGCAGAGTCTGTGATTTCTAGGTTTTGGTTCTTTTTTTCTTGTTCTTTATTTTTTTTTTCCCCATAAAGGATCTTAATTGCCTCTTTCGTCACAGATTTTAAAATGAAGTTGATGCCTGGGGGAGTTTAACACTTAAATAAGAAAAGAATACTGGCCACTCAGACACTCCAAAAGGACAGTGACTCAAAGAACCAGAAGTAGAAAGGTGTGGCAAATGGCTAAAGGTGTGACATGGAGCCAAGTGAAGTACAATGGCGGAACACAAAGAAGGAAGGAAAAAATACAGAAGCTCTCTACACCAAGCCAATATGAAAAGGTTGAAACATAAATAACCAGAAAAGAAAAAAGGGAGAGCTTTCATGGCAGGAAAAATAAAGGGCAAAAGAGAAAGAAGCAACACAATGGCAATGTAGTCTTATACACACAGGAAGAAAAAAGAAAAGTGTCCACTGATAGAACATACGGACAAAGAAAAATAACCCCAACCACAGATGGATTTCCAAGGCAACATGTAGAAACCAAATAAAAATTAAAGGCAAGAAATGAACTAGATGAATTGCTTAAAATCTCCACAAAAAATTAAAACCCAAAAACATTTTGGAAAAAAAAGCAAATAACCTTTTCCAGCTTAACAAAAATGTTCATTTTCTAAAAAGGCCATTTTCCGACACAAGTTTTCCTGTTCAGCTAATGTCAACCAGCTCTAGTTATGTATTCCAGGCCCCTAGGGCAAAACATAATCTATCTGTGTTTGAAACAAGAACATCTTTGTACAGACCTTAGGCCAACAGCAACCGAGGGACCTATCAGTGCTGTGGTGAAAAGCAACAGGAAGAGAACGGTAGGGGAACATTCAAACACGCTTTGAATGTCAGGCAGTGCCCAAGCAGTCAAGTCTACCTGAGCCAAATAATCACTATTAATATCCTCATCATAACAAAGCATTTCAGGATGTCTCCTTCCACACCAGCTGCTACATCTTCTGCTGGAATAAGCTAAGGACCTTCTCCAAAATGCACCCGTGCAGTAGCTGCAACGTGCTTCAAGCCCTTCAAGGATTTCAGGTCTTTAGGAAGCTGATCTCTAGAAGATCAGACAACCCACTGCAATGAGGAGTGCACGTGCAGCTGGACAGTGGAGGTCCACAGTTGCAGTCCAGCTCATGGAAGGCTTCACCCAGGTGGGACTGCCATCAGGTGTCTCCATGATTGCTGTTTCTGCTCTGTACATGAGCAGCGTTTCACCAAACCAGCATTCCCTTCCCAAGAGCCTGCACCTGACAACACAGCAAAAAATCCCTTCCAGGCACTAAAATGCTCGCTGAGGAGAATGGCTGAAAAGCTGGAGAACACTATACCATTTCAAAGCTTTGAGCCCAGGCTCTTTTTTCCAGCTACCACAGCTGTGATTAGATGGAAGTATCACTCTGTAATCAGAGCCGCCAAATGGATGGATCAATAGAGAGCTATCAGCAATTAGCACCGTTGTAACTGCCTGGCACATTTTTTATTTATTGAAGTAGGCAAGTCAAGATGCCTAGGGGATAAGCAGTTTCTAGCATATAAAGACATAAGGAGAAAAGGGATAGCATTGTTCGTGCTGGAGACTACCCCTTTTCCTTCCCTTCACTGCTCTCGCAGCTTTGAGACATGTGGGCATGTGTGTATTACAGATCATTACAGAAACATCTGATTCACAGCAGAGGCCAGGTGGCACAGTAGGGTAATGCAGCTCTCTCTCACCTCTGGAGTAAGAGATGGAATAAGTTTGCACGTCTCATGGTATTCCCATGTGGATTTTTATTTGCTTGAGATCCTGTATGTTCACTTTCTTCCCCCAAAGGAATTTTCATGATTGAAAGAACTGGCAGTGTCACAGGCCAGGATTTAGAAATGAGAATTGCTGGAGGGACAGAACTGGGGAAAACAGATATAAATCAAAGACTTGGATGCATTAGCAGAGCTACATGAAAAGGCTGTGATGACAATGGCTGGAAATATGCAAGTTTATATTGAGGAGAAAAAGAGCTGAAGAGAGCTCTGTGGAGGCTTGGGACTAGAAGAAGTTGCCACTCAGAACCGTGAGGCAGAAAATTGCTGTGGCCTCTGACGAGGAATATCACAGCTTTCCTTCACAAACAACAGGAAAAACACCCAACATTTCAATAGTGAAACAAAACACCTTATAGCAAGTGCTGATTTTTAAAACACGGTTCTAGCTGTACAATCTATCCCAGTTGTTTTTTCTCGGTTGGTATTAGCTGTTTCTTGAGGCATGACTGCTTCCAGTTTTGGCATACATTTGTGTTCAGCTCAGCTTTAGCGATTGTCCTAGAGGAGAGAGGCAGGGTGAATTTGTAAAAGAGCCAGATAGTATTATTATTTTTACACTAGCGGTTACTATTCTTTCTCACAGGAACACCTCCCTGCTGGTACTGCTGATCCAAGTCAGCCCTCACCCCAAAGGGCACTTTACTTCTAGTCTGCACTTCACATAGAGCCGTAAGAGCTCAACCATGAAAGGAAGCAGTAGGCACATCCTACATCCCAGCTGTAGCTCCCGCCTCTCTGCCTCTTCACCCAGCTGGAGGAGTTTGGCTTCGCTCTGCCCTGACTGAATTAACCCAAGTTCAGGCAAGCTCAGCACAAGCCTTCTCAGTCCCAATAATAAGGCCAGAGGGAATCATTTAGGATGCCGTCATTAGTGCAAATACATAACCTTTGGTTCTCTGGGGTAATTTCAGCTCTGTTTTCATAGCTGGTAGAGTCTATTGTGTACTGACTTGAGGCAATTGCAGCAGGATATTTCAAGTCAATCTCAACTAAACCTGAAAACTGCCCCCACCTCCACCTCCCTCATTTACACCCAAGAGCTGGACATTGTAAGTCAATGACCATTGACAATGTGACACATGGATCTACAGACCTAGCAAGTCTAGTATCAACTGAACTGACAGTGCTGGATTCTGGCTACCATCAGAGGAGAGACGAATGTTCCACCTGCCAATAGATGTGCCCTTGCATCGACCTTGTGTGAAGCACCCTTGGCCTGAGGGAGCAATAGAAATCAATTAAAAGTCTTTGGAGTGCCAGATTCTCCATACCTTTCAGCAGCTTCCTCTCCTCCTTCCTCTGCTACAGGTGGACCACTAATCAGAAACCCTTTTATATGTGTTTATACAGCAAACAACTAAAGCCTTAAGGAATTAACAAGATGGTAGGTTTTTTTGGTTATTTTCTGACAGAATCAGGGATCTCACCTCTTTTTCAAAGCCCACAGGGCCAGATGTTTGAAATCTTTCATTGATTCTGCAGTTTCCTTTTCCAATCTTGTTTGCAAAAGGCTCTTGAAATTTCACCTACACTTGAGGAGGGCATTTATAGTTGTCACTTTTGCCTACTCTGAGCATCCACCCCTCACAAAAACAGCTTCTCCCTGGAGTCAAAGAGGACGTCTAATACTTTCCAAGAAGCAGGTTTGCAGTGGTGATGGCCTCACAGGAGAGGAGCAGAGACTCTGTGACAGGGTGCTCCAGCAGTTCTGGCCTGCTTAAATGTCCCTTCAGGGTACGCTTCAGCTGACTGAGAGGAGCTGTGGCCAACCTGTAGATAACCCGAGGATCTAGTGCTACCAGTAGGCAGAGGCTTAGCACAGCTGAGACTCAAGCCTTAGGTCCCAACCCAGCTCACCCCTACTACTCTCTAAACCCACAAATGTCAATTAGTAGTAAATGCTGACAGCGGTCTCCTTGAGGCAATCAGAAAATGACAGATCATTTCCTACAGCCAACACAAGAGCTACACAACAGCAACAGTCTTGCATTAATGTGGGCCTGGGCTGCAGCTGAGACAATTGTCTTCACGTGCAAGGATCCCAGTTTTAGGTCTAATGCTCCAAACTGTGAAATGTCCCACAATTTACTTTGTAGAGTAGCAAATTAATTGTTCAGCCATGGAAAAGCACTGTCTGTCTTACCCCTTTTAGCTTTCCAGAGTCATACTCTGAGAGCAGGAAGAAGAACATGGGAGCTCCGTGAGTGTGGACTGGGCAATGGGACAAAATGCAAAGTGAGGAGAAATATGCTCAAAATAACAATGATAAATCTGAAAAGCACGCATTCTCTGTTTACGTAGCTGGCAGTATTGACAACCCATACCTCCTTTGCTTTTTCCACAATTACACTATCAAGCAGGCTTCTGGAAGTAATAAAAACTCTTTATCTACCATTGGTATACACTGAGATTTGAAATTACTTTCAATGACAAAATGCAGGTTTGAGTGCTCTCTCTGGCGTAGACTAGGTCTGAGACATCAACATCGAGAGAAGCGGTGAATGTGTCGCGGTCCTTCATTGCTCTCAGAATAGCACACGATCTCCGCTAAAAGGGCATTGTGATTTACTGGTCAGAACCTTAGCTTCAAAGGGGCAAAGTAGCCCCGAGTTGGAGAATTGCTTGTTTCTTCATTACAAGCTCTTCAACCATCTTCACAGTTATAGAGACACAGGCCTGTAACTAATGACTTTAACAGGTTCACCAGAGACACTGAAGAATTCAGTGCTTTAGCAACTGCTCATCGCTGAGTGGTGATTATCTTGTCACACCAGCATTTCCTTCTCTTCAACAGAGACGGTTAAGTTATCTGGAGAATGCCTAAAACACACATTTTTGAGAGGCAACAGTGAGGCGATGGATTATGGGAGGCTGCCAAAATTGGCACCGGAGCCATTAAGACTGACTGAGGTCTGATTACAGTTTTGCATAGCGTAAGGGCACATCTGAAGAGGTGTAATTTAAAGGCTCATTGCTTGCTTCCTACCCAGCGTTGTGCGAGAAGGAAAAAACTGTTGGAGTCTGGTCCATTTGAAATCACCTGTTTGTGTTCTACTACGGAATAGTCTACAAAATCTCATGAAATACTAAGCAATGAAAATGTGTGGCTCATTCTGAATTGCTTCAAAGTGATCAGCCAGCAACTGGAAAAAACAGAGCTGGAATTGATGGAACATTCCCTGATATTTGCTTTTTTAACTCCCCTGAAGTAGGAAGCCTGCATTTTGTTACCTTCCTGAAGAGAACTAGCAATATTCTTATGTGTTTCCTTATGCTGTTTATTTTCTGCCCTTGCAAAGCTGTCACTAGTGCATGCGTGTCTTGCAATACAGGATCTCTATAAACCAAGAACTGGATCAGGAAAATGAATGTCACCTTCTGCCACTGAGAGACAGAGGCTGGAAAGAAGCAGTTTTTATTTCCATAATGACCCTTGTTTCTGGCTCTGCTCTATTACTTAGGAGCAAATTCATTCAGACACAGCAGCTAGGACTGGCAGAGCATGTTTGTCCTATTAACTTAGATGCCGGCTCTATTCTGACCCAGATAGAGAGCTGAACAGCTGATTTAGGCTATATGAATTTTCACACATGTGGGCCAGCAGGCCCTTTAGTTTAGCAATATAACATGAGGCAGGGAATGATTTGGTTTTCACTTTGAAAATGCAATTCTTCACCAGATTATGATGAGGGCTCGGGGTGGTTTTGAGGTGTTTGCTATGTGTTTTTACCGGTGGAGCTCTTGTTAAAGAGAGAGACAATTTTTATTCTGACTAGCTTCCACATTCCAGTGCCAAACAACACCCACTCTGACAGCATCTCTCTCTTTTTTTCTGCCAGGATCTACCTGCCAGCCACTGTCATGTTGCTGTTCATATTCTTGTCTTTTTAATCCCTGAGTCCCTTTTTTCACTCACTACTGTCAGACACCTTGAGCAGTAAGCTGCACACCTCCTGAAAAGGCCTCAAGCCTTAAACTTACCCACAGTCTGGTCATCAGGAAAACTATTGCACCAAATCAAAGAGAACTGTCTTCAGCCACAAGGAGAAGGCCGAGTACCATAGCCATCAATTAAAAAGATGCACTGATTACCCTGAGTCAGCGTATTTCACGAGCAGACACACAGTATCACACATTTGCTAGAGAAAAAATCTGTGCTTGCACAAGCAAAGCAGAAGCAGCCCATAACTTTATGATCATTTGTAAATTCAGTGAGCACTTGAAACCCTCTTTGGGTGATGAGTACCCATGGGACACTGGCAAGGCTCTTTGCATCCTGCCCCTGCTCACTTTGCCTTTCTCTGATTCAGAATCCAGCCTAGGAATGTGGTTGTGTTTGCTCTCCTACCCACCAGCACAGTACAAACTCAGACTCCTTTCCTTCCCACCAGAGAGAAAGGCAGGTTCACAGGGATACCCTGACTGCTAGGTCAGGAATTTTGCTTTGCAGCGGGAGCTGGTCCTCGGAGGTTGATCAGGAGCTGGCAGTAGCCTGGGCCACAGTAGAGGTGCTGTTGTCCATGCTGCAAAGCTGGTCCTATAGTGGTAACCTTGGGAATACACAAAGTCTTTGTCTTCCTTGTCTAACAACACCCTGCCCTTTCAGCAGCAGGATATTCTCTAGCAGTTACAAAAGAGGGCAAAAAGGACTATCAGATTTATGGTAAGGGTTTAGTTTTATGGATGTTTTTTCCCATGAAAAGGTGGATTTCCTTTATTTTTTTCAAACTCTAGTCTTCTTGGCTGCAGGAAGTGACTGACAAATGTGATGAGAGAAAGAAGGAGTGAGCAGGTATTTTAAGGGTGCCATTAAAAAAACCTAAATCTAAAAATACACTGTGACTGGAATCATGCGAGCCCTGCTGAGATCAAGTGGAACATGCATCTAAAGAGAACACATGAAGGGGAGAAAGGAAAAATAAAATTAAAATAACTTTATATGGGGTAACATCTTCCTTAAAAAAAACCAACCCAAAACCAGAAAGGCTGGGAGCCACAGAGGAAACACCAGGCAGCTTCACAGAAATTCCCTTGGGAGTTAGTTGCTTTCCTGAGACTCCTAATTAATTATACATGCTAGTGAAGAGATATAATGTGGCTTCAAATAAAATAAAAAACAAAATTTAAAATGAAAAGGAGATAGGGAGAGGGAAGACAAAATGATTTTGTTAATCCAAGTTGGAACTAATTTCACTTTAATCAGAAGGAGACAGGAAAATGGTAAGCCCTGCTGCTTGTCACATTGAGCAGAGATGTCCCCACTGTCTTTAACTGATAAAACATTTCACTGCTGACCTCCAGTGGGAGGAGAACATTGCCTTTAATGCTGTTGTGTGCAGCTTCAAAAGATCTCAGTGCTTATTACAATGTGGTCCGTGGTCATCGCTCCATCAGCCTGAACAAATGGGATTTCTGTGAGTCTAAATTCTTTTCTTTTTTTTAGGGCAGTAGGAGTATCCGATTCTTACAACCTGCAATGACCTCCAAGACAACGCCAGCCCAGGCAAATCTGGGTTAAAAAAAAAAAAGACTTTTGGCTCACCAAAACAAAGGTGAAAAATATTTTCAGTTACAGTAATTTCAAATGGTCCAATATTAGATTTCTGCCTTACAAATCTCAAGTGTTCCGATCCATGGCCCTGAGTAATGTACAGAGTTCACAGAAACCATCTCCATTCTCTATATGGCCTCTTCCCCTTTAGATCTTCTAGAATGCAGCCCACACAGCTGGTATTCATTTCTTGAGTTTTATTTGGATTTCTCCAATAAAAAAAACAACAACCCTGGTTGCCCTTGACTCCAGTTATCAAAACAAAAATAGAACAGCACAATATCCCAAGAGCCAAAAGGGTATAGGTCCTCCTAAGCAAAACATAAAAGTCATCACATGAGCAATCGCCTCCTGTCCGCACAAGGAGATGCGCTGTGTGCCTTGCATTCCGAGAGCAAGTCATAATCCCAGCTAGTCTGGGACAAGGATGGGAATTTCTTCCGCTGCTAAGAGCCCTTTGCAGAGAAGGCTTTTCACAGAAGCTTAAATGTCTCCACTGAGCAGAGCTCAGGTAACAAAGTGCAAAAAGAGTGCTCTTTTCTCAAGTAGGACATTTCAGACAAGACTTCAAGTGAGAGGGAACCTTTCAATTGAATCCGAATATTAACAGGCAGGCAGCTTGTGTCCTGAAGCACTCATGATACAGGCTGCCATGGAAAGGGGTACCCTCTGCATCAATGTCAAGTATACTCTTTGACAGCATATTGATGGCCTAGGTGCCCGGCAGCACGTTCTCACTGAAGGGAAAGGAAAAAAAAAACCCAAACAACCAAATAATAAATCATCAGAGTAGCCATCTTTAACTCTAAAAGAAATGGTGGTAATACCTAGCTACCATCTCTCACCATGCCACTATATGTTCGTATGCCAACAAGACAGGATCCAACATCCTTGAGAGTCTCAGTAATTGTGCTTTAGGTAGCAAAGGCACCATCTCTTCATGGCTTCCAGTCCTCTCCATTTATATCAGGGCGCTCTATCTGCTGCCTTTACACTATCAGATGAGAGGTCAGTTATTTCCTCCAAACACCACAGAACACCAGTGCCATCACAGGCTTGCTGGGTTTTCAAGCAAGCATCTCTGAGACTCAGCTCAGATTTACAAGGATATTACAGACATCCTTCAAATCCCTCATTAACACTCCTATTTGCTGTGATGCCTGCAAAAATATGGAAACGACAGGCTATAATTTCTGACTATTTTGCTGATTAGTATTGGCAAATGATTTCGCCTCTCCTCTTTTTGGCCCTGCCCATCTGTGCTATCTTGCTTTACCCCTGAGCTGTGAGCTCCTTGGGGAAGAAACAGCCCGTCTTGTTATAAAGTTTGCAGGTTGGCTAACACAGCAGGGTCCCAGGTCACAACTCTGAGATGCTGCAGACACAACTACTAACAACAGCAAACACAACCCATTTCTGCTCCTGCTCGCTTGAAACTGGACTGAGTGTCAGTACGTAGCCAGTGTGTTTGTCCAAATCTCCTTTTATAGGAAATCCAGGGGCAAGAGTCATCTCTCAACTGCAGAGATGAGATCTATTTTCCCTGCCCGTGTCCCCAAAGCAGCAGACCCTGGCTGCCCTTCACCAGGTGAAGACCAGATGTGCCACTGGTCTGATGCCAGTTGGCAACTCTTACGTCTCTGTAAAAAAAGGGCACTGAAAAAAGCCAGGTTAAAAGCAAAGATGTTCTTTGGGACCAACTAGAAATAGGGCAGTTGGATATGAACAGTCCTGTAAGGAGGGATGGATTGAAACACCCAATTAACCTCAAGTAGGTCAAAGAGCTATCACAGGCTCACACATTCTGGTCACAGATGACAGGGGCTGAATTTAAAGCAATGGCCTAAAAGAGAAAATCATTATACCACATGCTTAAACTGCGTCAATCTGCCTTCAGAATTAAGCATTTGAGACTGTTTTTATCAAGCCATATTTCCATGCACAGCACTGTGACTCCCACTGTGGCAGCACAGACCTGACATCTGCAGTTAAACTTCACTCTTCCAAATGCATACGGAGCTATACATCGCAGACTACGAAACCCCACTTAGTTCTCTACAATTATTAAGAGCATTGCTGCTTTAACTTTCTTCTAACTCCCCAATTAAACTGATTGTCTGAATTACTTTGCTAAGCAAAACTTTGCAGTATTTAATGTTCTGTCTTAATTAATAGCTCTGAATTTGTATCTTTGCAGATGCATCTCCAGTTCTCCCGACCAGATTTAGGTTGGCAAAGCCATTTCTCCTTACAAAAGTACTCAAATCTTCTTGTTTTAGAATGACTTTTCACTCTCCCATTTATGGTTTTCTCACTTAAGGTATGTGCCATAGACCAGAGCTCTCTGAGCCTTTATTGCCACTAGCATTTTAATCCACAACACACCAATGTTTTCACAGAATCACAGAATCACCTAGGTTGGAAGGGACCTTTTAAGATCATCTAGTCCAACCGATTAAACAAACAAAAACACACAAAAAAAAAAAAAAAAAAAACCACCAACCACCAAACCCAACAAAAAAAACAAACAAAAAAACACACACAAAACACCACCCAACACTAATCCATATCCCTGAGCACCATGTCAACTCCTCTCTTGAATACCTCCAGGGATGGTGCCTCAACCACTTTCCTGGGCAGCCCATTCCAATGTCTGACAACCCTTTCAGTAAAGAAATATTTCCTAATATCTAACCTGAACCTCCCCTGGCGTAACTTGAAGCCATTGCCCCTTGTCCTATCATCTGTAACTTGGGAGAAGAGACCGACCCCCGCCTCTCTACAGCCTCCTTTCAGGTACTTGTAGAGAGCGATAAGGTCTCCCCTCAGTCTCCTCTTCCCCAGACTGAACAACCCCAGCTCCCTCAGCCTCTCCTCGTAAGACATTCTCCAGACCCCTCACCAGCTTCGTTGCCCTTCTCTGGACCTGCTCCAGCACCTCAATGTCCTTCTTGTGGTAGGGGGCCCAAAACTGGACACAGTACTCGAGGTGGGGTCTCACCAGTGCCGAGTACAGGGGGACAATCACTTCTCGGGTCCTACTCACCACGTTATTCCTGATGCAGGCCAGGATGCTGTTGGCCTTTTTGGCCACCTGGGCACACTGCTGGCTCATGTTCAGCCGACAGTCGACCAACACCCCCAGGTCCTTTTCTGCCAGGCAGCTCTCCAGCCACTCTGCCCCAAGCCTGTAGCGCTGCCTGGGGTTGTTGTGACCCAAGTGCAGGACCCGGCACTTGGCCTTGTTGAACCTCATCCCGTTGGTCTCAGCCCATCCATCCAGCCTGCCCAGATCCCTCTGCAAAGCCTCTCTACCCTCCAGCAGATCAACACTGCCACCCAACTTAGTGTCATCTGCAAATTTGCTGAGGGTGCATTCAATCCCCTTGTCCAGATCATTTTCTGCTTTGTATTTTGCGCAATGTACCAACATTAAACTCTACACCGTGGGGTTTGTCTGCCTGGTGTTTGTGATCTGTAAATGGCAACAGAAGGATTGTGCTACGTGACCCCATGTATCCACCAGGACCCGCATTGCAAACGTCTGACTAGAGACAATTTCTTTCTCCTGCCATCTCTCTACAGATTACTCTATTACTTTAATTTTATAAACAGCAACTCTTCTGCATTTTTCATAGTTCCTCATCCACCCAGCACACCTTGAAGAACACGTATATTGACATGTGACATAGTTTCAGCTAAAGAAATAAAATTCTATAAAATGTTTTTTTTGTACTATATTCAAAGTTAATGTCAACTCCCATTATTCCAACACATGAACGGACCTTATGTTCACAGGGCTGGTGAGAACACATAAAGGGCTGGAACAAAAAAGAACCAATAGAGCAATGTCTCTGTGTCACTGCTGGCCAGTTTCCCTGTAGGACTATGTGCAACTGCTTGTGCAACCCTTCTCCAGCACCAATCTCATCACTGAGGTCAGATTTACACCTCTCCCATCCTGCACGTAACGATGCCAGGACAGTCACAGCAGGAAAGGTGACAATCTCACTCTGTGAATATACAGTAACACGACGAGGAGGTTTCTCACTGACAGTCAAACACAACTGAGATCCATCCAAACCAAAACCAATGAGCCAAAATGTCATTTTTTCTTCCTATTTACAGCATGAATAGAAGATTGAAAAATGCTATGGTATTGTGAAGCCCTATGATTTTAAGAAGACTGCTTCTGCTCTCTAAAATGGGGAATGTGGACAATCTCTGCCAAATCGCTGTGCAAAGCACAACCAGATTTATACCTGTAGAGAGCACAGCCTCGTGCACACTGCCTTGAGGCTATTTCTGCCTTTGCTTCACATTCTGGCATCTTCCTCCCAAGCTCTCCCCAGCAATTCTGAACATGTCAAGAAGAGTTTTTGCTTCTCCTTGCATGGCCCTTGTATACTTGATAAAGGTGTCCTGAGAGAGAGGGAGAAGGCTAGGAGTATAATACACACTGTGATGCACAAGAGCTATGTTTTGCTTCCCACAGTTCAAGGGAGGTTAAAAAAAATAAAAAAAATATAAAAAATGTAAGGGCAAATCTAAAGCTGGACCATGTCTGCTGAAAAACAAAAAGTGCAATAATTATTTGGAGTTTTCACTCCAGAATCCCACGCTTCAGCTTCTAGCACAGGACCAAGATAATGAGAATTAGGCAAGAGGTTCCTGAGGACAGAAGAGCTCTTCTTGCAACAGCTGATAAGAGTCAGGTGTAGGCTGTCATTACCTTCTCTTGCTCGAAGAACCCTTTTCAGTTCACCAAAGGAAAATGGCATCAGGGCTAACACACAGACACATTTTGATCATTCTGTTCTGTATTTCTTTCACTCTCTGACAAACGAGATGTTACTTCTTCAAGTGTATTCTCTACTTATCAGCCAGGTTTCTTGTTTCACGTGGGGTTTTGCAGACACTGTACTTTAAGGAGTCAGAGTATGATGGAGTGCCAGCTAACGCTTGACTAAAACAGTCTCTGAATTCTAAAGATGAAATGGAGAAAAAGAAAAAAATGTCTTGTACAGATATGTCAAACTTTATCCTCAAAGTGGTGTACTTCCTTCTGGGAAGCAGCTAGAATCCATTTGAAAGAATCTTCAATCCGTGCTGTTCACAAGAGAAAGGGTTTGCTACTCCAGCTTTTCTCTACAGGCATTAGGTCACATGGAAGCAAGGGAAATTTATATCACTTGGTACTTTGAATCAACTCTCCACATATCTTTCTTAAAGGAGCACCTTGTGTAAGGTAGATTACTCCATTTTCAAAGCATAATAAACTTTCTTGAGGTATTTGTAAAGTAGGACTTGAATTTATCTCCCACCCCCTGCTTTAGAAGCCTATTCCGGGAACCATTCACCCTCTATCACTTTGATATCAATATCTTTTCTGAATGCAATTAATCCCACCTGAGATTCAAATTGTCCACTCCAAGTCCCTTTCTCCACCCATTGACTGGGCAGCCTGCTAAGGAAGCAATGCCTTCTCCTACATGGCCCTGTCACAGGCCTCATGTTAGGTAGCAAGACCTAATCTCTCCATGATCTCTCAGAGGGACACCAGAAGACTGTAGTGCAAATTCACACATACCTGAGTGCATCCTGCCTTCTCCATGCAGAGGTACCCCTGAACTGTCCCCTGTTGGTATATCCACAGTGGGATGGGAAATGTCAAATATGGGCTGAACCAGTTATCCGGTAGTTTGAATTAATGATGCTACCAGTTTTTGAGAAGCACAGAGCAGGGATTAAACTGGTCCCTCTTATGGGGACAGGCTGAACAAGGATATTTTCTGTAAAACACAGAATTGTGGACACAATGTTTTTCAAGATCATAAGATTTTATCTTCAGCTAAAGTTATGTTATTTCACAGAAACTCACGGTACTTCCAACATGATCAGTATAAAGCTCCCACCTTTGCAGACACTTCTTTCTTCTTCTACAGGTTGCTATAGGAAATCCCATGCCAGAGGCAGTCGTACTGACCACCAGTTAATGTGATTAACTCTACACGCAGAAAATGACAGATGTTCTGTCTATAAAGCAACAGGAGTTTGGCATGGGAACATTTCTTACAAGCTGCAAATATGCATGTGAGCAGACTGTCTCATGTGAATATAAAAGAAATAAAAAAGTACTCTACTGAACCATAACTTGTTCTACAGTTACCCCAGAAGCTACAGAAAAATAATAAACCCCCAAAATAACTAAAGCATTAAATACGGTTCTGGGAAATGCACTGGAACTCATGTTTAAAGCTATGTCTTGCCTTTCAAGCCATGGCAACTGTGAGGACCTGTACAGAGGCTTGGATTACTCAGAGCCTCTGTGGACTGGTGGGGAAGGGACAAGGTGATGAGGTGAGAACTGCAGGGAGGAACTCTGCAAGTTATCACATGGATAACACACATCCACAGATGTACACACTCTCCATGGCTACGTGTATGAGTATCTAGGAAACAACCACGCTAAATATATCAGTTAATGCAAAGGGAGGCTAGTAAAAGATAGCAGATTAACAACCCAGAGCAGAAACTCTAGTTCCACTGCAGTCCCGAAGAAAAAATCACAGTGACTCTTTAGGGTGAGGTTTTCATCTCACTCGAACTTGTGAGCTAGTTTCTTTCAAATCAAATAAAGAACCAGCAGTAGAAGATGAAGTTTTGTCTTAGCCTCTGCAAGTAAGACACGTGGCTGAGTTATGGGACCCTTATGAGCTCTGATACATTGGCTGAGTAGTACTAGTTTCAGCTTGACCTGAATTTTTAGCAAATAAATTGTGACCCAATTTTTTTTTGGTGCCACTTAAGTGAAAAACTTAATCTCTGATCAGTTTTGCAGAAATTGGATTGCAATGGTAGATTGTGCAAAAGGCCATGAAATCGACAAAACCATAAATGAGAACATGCAGTAAATCTATAAAAAAAAAAAATCTTATTCTTGTTCATGTTACTACTAAATCTTCTGTCTCTTTTTATTTGGTGGAGGGGATGGACAGCCTTCCAGGCTACAGGTCACTTGTCTTTTAACTTGGTACATTTCTAATCAAGAGAGAGAGAGAGAGAGAGCATGCATAAAAAAGAAAAGAAAAAAAAAAAGAAAAAAAACAAAAGACGGGCATATCCTTCAGCCCTTTGTTTCCATAACATCCACAGATATTTCACCACTTCTGTGGTTTTTCACTGCATTTAGAAAGTCATTGAAAAATGTTAATGGTCTGGTGGCAAAGCAGCCATTGGGAATGAAGAATGAGCCAGCGACGGAATGAGGGTGTGCAGCTAATGATTTCCTACACGAGCTGATTAAACATTGCCCTTCCATCTCTTGCCACCTAATTCCCTCCACCACTGATTTATGGAACAAAACCCACCATGTATGGCTCCTGCAGTTTTATTAGCCGGTAACAATTTAGCACCACAAGAGGCTTTTTCCCAGCTTCTAATTTTCTTATAATGAAGAAAAAAAAAAAAAAAAAAAAAGAGGATAAAAAAAAAATCATTGCAATTTCTTTGCTTAAAGGGCGGGGAAAAGGAAGCGAGGGAAGTTAGTCCAAAAAACCTAATAGAAATATCAAGGAGGGCACCAGGTTCAGCACTTGGGATCCTGTTTATGATGAGAGGATCATTACTTCAGAGAAATCATTATCCTTTTCAAGGCACAGAAGAAGACAAGTACAAGTTCCTATAAATGGAACCTGTCCGGTGCTATTTCAGTGGGTTTAAAAATAGCTCTACACCTCATTTTCCCTAATACAGCAGTGCCTGCTGCTAGGCCCCTTCCAGTAAAACATTCACGACATTTCTTGAAAAATTAAGCAGAGAGGATAGGGGAAATCTGCCTTATTTCTTTTTCAGTCTGTCTTTTTCAACAGTAGGCCCAAGTTCTAGAAAGAGGAGTGCAAAGGCAGTACACTGTCCCGACAGAAAGCCCAGCTTCAGTTGGCTGTGAGGAGCAGGAGAACAGAGGTGGGACATCCTCTGTGTGATTGCATGAGTTCATGCAAGGACTCAGTAGAAAAGGAATTGCCACAGGTTTCTACCCTCTAGGAGGAACTAGTAGCGCATTAGCAAGGAGCTTACAGTAGCTAAGATGCTATTTGCTCGGCAAACCATTTGTCACCTTAAAGCCAGATGCTTAATCTAAGCTGGTCAGTTAGGCATCCTCTGTTTTAAACAGAGATATTGATCCCGTCTCAGGCTGGGTGCTCCTGCTGATCTCAGTGGATCCAGGACTCGGACTTCTCAGTGCACTCGGCTGGGACTCTTTCAGTTGGGTGGGTTTGGGCTGGGCCTGACATGCTGAAGCGGTTGTGAGAGCAAGACAGAAGCAAGAGTCAGGGAAGGGGGAGAAGCAGAGATGTGCAGCCAGGAGTGGGCAGCAGTTAGACTGGAAACCATCTAGGTGTGAGTTATAATGTATCTCAGGAATGTAGGAAATGACATACTAGATCAAACACAAACATATCCTACCTCTCACATCAATCAGTGCCAGGCATTTCAGAGGGAAATGCAAGATATCTCCTTTAGTAAAAGATTATTTGATCTGCCCTGCTGATGGTTTTTTCCCTTTAACTCCATTAATGGCAGTTTGGGTTTGCACTGGAAAAGAAAGGATTATTTAAGCTGCTTCCTAAATAACTGCAAATTTTGTACAAGTTTTAAAAGTCCTATGTAACATCTTAGTATTCTTGCTGTGAAAATCTTACTATTCACTACGTGAATATTTTAGAGGTACTGCAGCAAAGTTAGTAGTGAAAAATTATTTCACCAAAGTGAAAGATGCAGTTTGCACAGGTCACTGTATAGCTATTGTAACGGAGTAAACTTCAATCAAGTTGTTTAAATTCAAGCTCCATGTTATACTACTGATATGATGAACTACTGGCAAGGGCTGACGGAAGGTTTCTCAGAAATTACTGTAAAATTGAACTGTGGCACCTAAGGAGTGGTCATAGAAAGCAGGAGGACAGAGCCGGTGAGAACGTGGACTGGAAAGCCAGGCTGGCTGTACTCACTGGTGCCATGAAGACAGGACGGATAAGCTTTCCCTGGCTTCTGTGAGGGTATGACACATCCCAATCACTTCCTTGGCTGCAGAAAGCCAAGCTTTCCCCTGTACTCTAAAGAGCAAGGAGGTCAGGCTTTCTTTTCCCAGCAACTGCTGTGCTGTCAATGTGTAGAGCTGGTCTCTGATTTCCTGAAACTCATTTAAATAGACTTTTTGACTTTGTAGCATCTGAAAACATAAGATCATTGGAAACCAATCAACATTTTTGCTGCATGTGAGTATAATAAAAAATACTCAACATTCATATGCAAGCAAATCTCCAGGATCAAACCGAGTCTCATTTAGATTTGACTAGAAGCCCAACAACGGTGACCACTGTGCCAACTGAGGACCTTTTTTCTAAGCTTTCCAGTTTCTTGGAGAAAGCCTTTCTATCTGGATCACATCCAGTACAACAACTTCATCCTGGCCTGGGATTTAGCTGCCATGGCTACAACGATGAGCCAGATCCTCAACAGGGAGAAATCAGGCAAGTCCATGAAAACCCATGGAGCTGCATGCACTTAAACCAGACACAGGACTAATAATTTCTTAAGATCAATATTGAGCTGTAATTGAAGACCAATTCAAGGAGAAGAGAGGTAGATTTTTCCTCTGATTTCCCTCTTGAGATCAATTGAACATATCTATTTGAATTTTCAAAAGCAAGAGAAACTAATTTGACCTAGTTATCTCCTCAATTGTGGATGCCAAAATAGTCACCTATACCCACATATATTATTTAATTCTTCTAACTTTACACACACACATTTTTTCTTTCCTCGAAACAGACACTGACACCAGAGTCCATCATACTCCAGAAGTATTTCCTAGTCTGCCTTCTCTTCCCCAGACAGATATATGGATGATGCAATTTCCCCTGCCATCATTTCAGAATGAAAAATAAAATCTCAAATTGCGAAGGCATTTGTCCCTCTTATTCTCCCTGGCTTGTGCACTGAGAATATGCTACAGCAGAATGAAATCCAAGAGAAAAAAGAACGTGGAGGAGAGAGCATGATTTAAACAACAGAAAGGGCACAGTCAGATTTCCCTAGAGTTCAAAAACTCATGTTGACCAAAAGGTCGTCTTGGCATTGAAGGAAAACTGAAAAGTTCTAGGAGGAAGGCAACAAAGAAACTGTTTTGCATGAAGATATGAATTCCATTAATAATTATGCATTGAAATAAAAGGTGCAAAATTGTCTACAACAAAAGGCTTGTGCTTCATGTACAGCATGCATACAGCTTCAGGGAATCACGAATTCAGAGCACCGTGTTTCTTTTTTTATTTATACAATGTCAAACTATGATATCCCCAAATCTTAATTGGGGTCTGCAGGCGCTATCATAATAATAATAAAAGCAGCTATTTAAGTCACTGCAAATAACACACATTAGTGTAAGTCAATCAAAAGCCTCCTCAGCTCTGTATCAACAAGCTGTGCGTGCAAAGGTAAAATGAAGAAACGTGTGATATGCTTTCCTGGATCCAGTCCTGCTCCCGCTGAGGCCAACAGCAGAACCCTTGTTGACTTCACTTACAGCATAATAGTGTTTATAAGAAAGACGTATTATTTCCCTGTTGACAGTTCAGTCTTTGGGCAACAACATAAATAAAAGCTTTGTATTCTCTTCTATGCCTTTTACACTGTTGCCCAGAAAATATAATTCTTGGATTTACAGTCTGTACAAGCCAGGTGAAACAGCTCTGACACAGAATGGCACAAGCCCACAATTCAGATTATTTACAAGTGACAGGCCAAATGACAAGGGAACAATTTGCACCTCCAAAATTTCATGGGCAAAGCAAGGTAAGAAAGCCTTACGTTGGCATGTATAACGGTGTGAAGATTTAAGAGAGCCATTCAAAACTCCAGATTTCTAGAATTTCACTAAATTAGAACATACAACTACTGTGATTTTTTCTCCCCTGAAATAGATATTTCATAACAAATAACATATTCTGCATTACTAATGCTGAAATAGTATTAAAATGCAGAAAAATAATAAAAGTAATGGAAAACGAAATTAAGTCAACTTCTTTCTTAAAAAAAATTTTTTGAAAAGGATTTGTGTCAAGAAAATAACTGTTCTAGGCAGATTCTTGGAAACTTCTTTGATTTCCTGAAAAAGATCCATTTTACTAAAGCTGTGTTTTCTCATGGAAAATGGTTTCAATTAAGTTTTCCTGAACAGCAATATGTCATATCGCATATGCAAGCTACAGCTGAGCGCTAGTGATTCCCATGTTTGCTTAGATATTTATGGCATCATTTATAGCTACTCCATTATGGTGAGAAATATTTTGACTTCATTCTTTAGATACAGCGCAATGGGGCCTAGACAGCTGACAAATGACAAACTGGAGCTAGTCTGTACTTACACCTAGCATCTTTTTAGGACGCATTTCAACCACCTGGCTGCACTGCCTCCTCAGACCTGCATGCTGCACAGTGCTGCTCGTAATCATTAAAACCATAGTGCTAATCTGTAAACCAGAAAATCTCCCATGACAGAGATGACAAATATCAATTGTATCAAAACCCAAGGCAACGGGCTCTATGTAAATCCTGGCCTAGATTTCCAACACGTCCTTGGAAAGTATTTTGATTATCATATATCCTTCACATAGTTTAAAAAGAAATACTATGCTACTGCTTTCATAAATTGTGCAGCTATGCCTGCTTAAAGAAGATGAGGTGTTGCCTTCCCCTGTGCTCAAGATCCTGTGCCAGGTGTTCTTGCAGTCTTGGGTTACACAGAGAAAAGTCTGTAAGACATCCAGATTACATATTCTCCCTTGAGTAAAATTTCCATGAAGCACTATGATAATGCTAATTACTTATTGAGGTTTCAGAAAACACCATGTTCAGAAGTGACTGCTGCCCTTCCATTCGTATAGGCCATACAAGGGTATTCAAGGTCTTTGTTGCCGTCAGCAGGTTTCTGCTGGCCTGGTTTGAGATGCGCTGACAGCTGAGTCAGGCTTTCCAGCAGAGACATTATGTGTGTTTCTATTTCTCTTACAAGTGTTACCTGTGGAACAGATCTTTCTTCTCCTCCTTTATCTCAGTGCAGCAGTCCTTTATCACTTCGCTCCTGGGGAAGTTTCGGATCAGCTTGGTGCAGTGTGGAGCAAAGTCCGGTGGCTGGAGTTGAGCAGACAAAAACTATGCTCTCTGCTCTCATCTCTCTGGTGGGAGAAGGGAGACTCTTGGCTGGCATCACATTCAGCAAAAGGGTAGATTTAACAAAGCCATGTGCAAGGCTTTAGCTGTGTTGTTTCTCCTAGTACTAAACTCTCACACGTGCTGAATGATTAAATGCATCCGTTATCTATACCATCTCCAATTTAGGAGGATGAAATATGGTGGCTAAGGGAGAGGAAGTCCATATCAGTGTCAAATATAAAAAGGAAGAAGAATATTAATCCAACATCTTTCTCTTTGCTGTGCCACATGCAAACAATCTGTTCATTGGACTACCTGTGTAACCAGCCTGTTCCTCTGCTTGCCATATCTCTCTCTGTCCAAGAAAACTCTCTGCAAGACTAGACAACAGGTATACACAGCTCCTCACTTTGAGATAACTGGCTTTCATAAAGCTTGGGTTAACAGTAACTAAAAATAATCAGAAATTATACCGATCCATTCAAGGTATTGACATGAGAGAAAAGAGAAAAGTCTTAAAAGTCCTCACTGTGGAGGCCAGGATTTATTATTCCCATTTCTACAGAAAGAAAAACCAGAGCACAAAGATGTAAGAGCCAATACTTTAGGCCCTTTATGAAAAATGCAAGAGTTGCTGGCTCTCAGCCATTGGATGTGGGGGAGAGCTCAGCCTAGAATAGCCCATTAGCTTCATAAATGATCATTATCGAGTGGTTTTAGTAGCATTTTCTAAATGGGTAAGATTAAAAAAAAATTCACAAGAAGCAAGACTAGTAAAGCCCAAGTTCCTACTGATTCACCTAAGCCACTTTCTCTCTCTGCAGCAGCCCCAGTTTCCCAGTAAAGTCCTTCATGAACACCAAAGCACTGCAGCAAGTCCACAGAAATATGTAGGTTGACTAGTATCAATGTGCTAGCTGGCCAGTCAGCCCCCTGCTGCGAGCAGGACACTTACCAGCCAAGTTCTGCCTGCCCTCACCAGTGCAGGTGTGACCAGGGGTCTCTCTGCTCTATTTTTACCTGTTTTCAATACACTTTTAGACTTTTCAGAAGATTTTTACACACCCCCCCTCCCTTGCAAACCCTGTTTAGAACTGGGTAATGCATTCAAATATTATCAGAGGAAGACAAACAGCATTATCACAAGATTTATTTTTTTTTTTTAAGGAAATCAGAAATCAGCAATACTGCTGACTTTCACCACTAGCCCTGCTGGCTAGATAAGGTGAAGAGTACACTTGTACAACAAAGGACCATTCTGATTTCTGAAGCTGGTTAGTAAAAGTCCTGTCTCAAGACAAAGAAGGTGGTGCTGCCCTGATTTGACTCTTTTATGTACCAGGAATTTTAGCCTGTGGTATCTTCAGCCTCTACTTTCATTAACATTTGTTCAACCATTAACTGTAGATTCATCAACATTTCCCTAAATTTATAGAAACATATAGAACTCCAAACCACTGCTTCATTTATGTAGCTAGAATATGTCTACTAAAAATATGGCAGGGAAAAGAGATCCTGAGAATAACACATTAAGAAACAAGGAGTGCAGTGGAATGAGGAGGACAACCTGATGCTTACAGCTTTCTACTTGCCATCACACAGCCAGCCCAAGGGTTGGCTGCTTTTAGATCTGGCACTTGGGTTTTGTTGTCTCTATCTCGCCTGGATCTACAGGTTGAGATATTAAAGCCAAAACAGAATGATTGATGTTCTTGTGTTCTACCGTAATTTACTGCTCAGTTTTTCTCAAACTGTCCCCTGATTTATCTGTTCTGTGGTTGTGACTTTCAGCTGCTCATTAGTTAGGAAGGTCACTTAGAAAGGAAATTTTTCTGCCAGCTCCCACTATGCATCAGCTCCGAGTTCTCCCAGTGCTCAAATAGAAAGCCAGCCTAAACTTCAGTTGCTTGTCTGTGATAATTACTAGGTAGAGACATGCACATATATATAGAGAGAAAGAATGGTATTTTTCTTAATATTATTTTGCAGTACAGCTTAGCAACCTGAGAAAGCAATGAAAACCATTAAGGCAGATAACGTACAGACATGGAGAGCTTTGACACAAGAGAACATTCTTCTGGGGAAACCGTCCTGTGTGCTGCATATGTGTGTCATTAACACTTGATGGTACATGCAAGGTTCTCTCTCCCTCTTTCACCAAACAGTCGGTTATTTCAGATGATCTTACCTGTACAAACACAGCACTGTGGTCATCATGGAGCAGCAGCTGTGTTGTGATCAGCTGCATTGTGTTTATGTCAAATAATAAAGTACAGTATCTCTTCTCAAGCTCCCAAAGAGACCTTCTGAGCACCATACATCTAATTTAGCTTTTGGCAAGTGAATATAGGCAAAGAAAATCCAGTTTTGATTAAGAGTAGTAAACCAGTACTTGCAACTCCTTAAGAGTATGATCTCATGATTTCTTATAAACCAGGAAAGTCTGAACCAGGATGACGAAAAGGCCTCTAAGGAAAGCCCAGATGCTGTAAAGAATTATTAATTAATACAGGATGGTCTTGCTCGTTAGTCTGTACTTAACCAGTGCCCAACATGTAGCTGTCTTTTGGGTACGATATAAAAATCAAGGTGTTGATAACCATGCTCTGTCCTTTCTTGCAAGCACAAAACTTCTAAAATCCAAGATTCTGGCCAATTTCCAGTTAAGAAGATTACACTCTGTCTACATAAAATACTACCATTGTTTCTCTCTTCACCTGTTAACAAATTTGATATAGTTCCTGATGGAGTAGAGCAGTTGCTGTGTTCCACCCCAGAAGTGTTGCATTTCAGCAGGGAGCGAGCAATCTCTTTGTATGCTGTGAGAAAAGCCCTCTGGGATTCTTTCGAATGAAAGGAGCTAAATAAATCACAGTTATTGCTATTATGACTTTCTCCGGCATTTATCCACAGAATAAATGGATAGGTAAGTTGATTTTCAGGCTGCTCTTCATTATTTGCTGAAGAAAACTACCTGAAAGTGCTTCACTATTACTTATACAAAATTTAATTTGGTGACTAATAGACCCAGGCAACAAAAGCAGGCAGAATTCTATAATCAACATAAGGAGACTTGTATTTATTAGGTAGTGACTGGGGACTCCCAGGGATACAAAGGTTCTGTGAACTTTCCAAATTGCATATTGGGCTTTTGTAAGGTTCCCAAGACTCGTCTGAATTCACAAAACTTTTCTTCCTCTGTAACTCATGTTACATGGCTAGACCCTCATCCCCACTTCAGCTGCTTTGAAATACAGGAAAAAATCCACTGCTGGCTTCTCTCATACCTGGATGCCCACTCTTACAGCTTTCCCATAAGGAAAAATGTCTAAAGAAACAGCTTTGTGCAGCCACAATGTCTTTATGGCCTCTGTTGCTTAGCTACCAGAAAGGTCCTACATGGCTACTGATAGCTGGCACAAATATGAGCAGCTTGACACTGCTTTTCTTTGCACTGGGGCCCTGCTGGATCTATTCTTCACCCTACTGGTGTTTTATTTATATTTCACTGGATTTACTCCTTACTCCTGTCCCTAGCTCCCGTTCTCAAATGCAAGCCAGTGGAAAATGTAACCAGAGATACCCTAGGTCTAGCTGTAGACGCTTCGATCTTTGAGATCATCCAGAGGCAAACAAACACGCTCCTCCTGCTTAATACTTCAGGTGAGGAGTTGAGAGCAAAACCCAGGGAAGGATCACGTTCATATTGCTTCTCACACCTTGCCCCAGCAAAGTTAACAGTAGGAACATTCCAAACCAAGAGCAATAAGGTTTTTACAGTGGGATCAGATTACCAGAGATTCAACATTGGCCTTCTGCCAGACCGTGGGTAGTCATCCTTTCCCAGCTATTTCATGCCTAGCCCAGAAGTGTTCCTTTCACTGTGTGAAAGTTTGCAGGGTGTAGCTGACTGCTATAAGCAGGGTAACATCAAACTTTCAGACAAGAAGTCTATTCCGACCCAATGAGAAAGGATACTAAGAGCAGCTGCTCAGGAGAGATGCTTTCAGATCAGGTTACTCACCACAGAATTACAAGACAAACCTCTAAAGAAAATAGTTTTTCTTCTACCCAATGATCATTCATTACATACATTCCTAACCCCTGAAGGATAAGCCTTTCTGACCAAGCCTGTCTCTTCAGATACTCATTCTAGCACCTTTTGATAATCCAGGGGTCCCAAGCAAATCCATATTAATAATCCATGGATGACTTGCCCTTCTACATTAGATGCTCAGATAACTTGGCATGAGGATGAATAAAGATATATGTAGACACCTAAAGGGCAACCCTTTTGTATTCATTCTGAATACACTTGGACTACTGAAATGCTAGAGTGATTCTCAAAGGTCTGGTGGATCCTTGCACTATAAAAGTTTATAGCGTCTCTCATAAATCCTTGCCACAGAGGCAATACACTCAATATTGCAATGCTTAGTCTACAGAGCCTGCCTGCAGCTCTGTTACTGACTCAGGTCAGGTAGTTATCCATATTGATTAAAGTCTGTGCAACTTCACTAATTAATTTTCATAATTAGCAGCTACCTTTTAAAAGTTTGTTTTAACTTTACAGCTCTCCATCTCCCTAAATAGCAAATAGGAGGTGGAAGGATCAAGTTTCTATAGAAAAGAGATTCTTTTAAAGCCTTATCTGGACTAACCAGATAGAAACAAAGACTATAACAGAAACTTATAACACTTCCCCTTAAGTGTGGTGCTAAATTATTTACTACTTCAAGTGCTTTTGTCATAGAGGCCACCATAATTCTTTGTATAACTAAACTTTTGAAGACAGTTTCCTATCTTCCCCTAGGACTGGGAAGTTAGAAGAGACTGACACATCCCTCCTCCCTTTGGGATTTGACGTCAAGGTGTTCAGAAGAAATCAGGCCTTTGTGCTGCCAGGGGCAGACAGAGGTCCTGAGCCAACTGCAAGAGTCCAGGGCTCTGGGCCAAAAGAGAAACATGAGTGAGTCATTGTACAGGGATCCACCACCACTCTGTGATGGGTGAACAGCTAACTCCAGAGCGGTGATGTACACAGAGGGGAGCTTCTACCATACATGCTGAGCCAAGCAGAAGGAAAAGGAATCACACCACATGAACTATTAATCTAGTGCTCAAATCTGAAACTGAGAAGTCTGTGCATTTAATGACTAGACACTAGCCTCTGTCACAACAACTAAAATGACAGCTGGTAGATGGAAGAGGTCATAGTTTAATCAATTCTCTCTCTCTTTGTTTTACATAACTGAGGGTGATAGGCAGCTAATACATTTCACAGCCATGTGATAAATTGCACTGTCACCTGCACTTTGCCTGATACTCCTTCTTTGTCAAGGCTATTTCTACCATCCCGACTCTCACTCCATTGCAACTACACTAAAAAGTCACAAGTCTGTCAACTTCTTTCCTCTGACAAGTGGAATTTTTCCACCAGTCTGTCTTGTGCACATGATCTAGGATGGGGTACCTGTAGTGTTAAACCAGTGAGAACTTTCACGGCTCCAATCAGAAGCTCTATGCTAACGCAAAAAGGACTGTCTCAACTTTGCCCTATGGCTGGCTGTGTTTATTTTTTGATGCAGAAGGGCCAAAGAAGCAGAATTTACAGCCATGACAATTTCAAGTGGAAAGAAAAAGATTTGTGTTTTCTTAGTGTTAATTGTCTCTTTCCCTAAATCTTGTATAAGTCAGGTTCTTGTTAGCCAAATCATTCATTTTTACAGGCTATGTGACAAAAGATTTCCCTGGCACTTGGGAAGGATGACTTTCCATATTCATGCATATCTTTGCCGTGCATGATAAAGCAGCTATCCCAAAAGCAAAACTAAAAATCATTTCAGCTTATTGAGACTCTTCCTTAGCTCCTAACAGCACAGCCTGCAGGGAAACTGTATGACAGGTCTATTGCCTCTAGTCCATCAGCCTCCTGGAGCAGTCACTCTTCAGGGACATGGCTTCTTTCTAGCCCTTAACCATGGATTTATGGAAGCAAAAGCAGGTGGTGTATAAGCAAACACTGAACTGGTACATTGCCAGGGTCTTGGAATTTAGACATATCCATACAGAGTGGAATATAACCAGGAGCAAATTCTCATTCCACAAGGGCAATATTCTACTTACCGATTTGGCCAATTCGTTACCTTTGACACTGTGGTAATAAATATCAACTGCCTCCATAAAATAAGGTTCCCAGGCACTGGATCAAGGCTGGTTCAAATTGTGGATGAGTGCTGCCCTATTTTCCTGGATTCAACCATCATGGGTAAATATAACAGCAGCATGATTGGAAAATTGCCCTCAAAGGTGATAAAATACAGGATTCATCAGATTTTGATAAGTCCCTGAAAATGGATAGTTGTCCTTTCTCACTTGGCAGCCTGGGAGAATCAGGACTTGGAGACACACTGCAGGAAGCACAGTATATTCCTGGAAGGGCAGAACTCTCCCCTACGTTTCTGCAGGCACCATTTTCTGGCTCCTTATTTCTCTCTTCCCTCCACTGCTGTGATGTTTTCCTTTTTTTGCTTTTTGCTGCTCAGAAGAGGACTCCAAAGAAGGTGTTTTGCATTGCAGCTTTAATTAGAAGCCAAGGTACTATAGCCTCATTTCACAGAAAGTTCAGCATCAATATGCTCAGAGTGTGAGCAAAATGCGAAGCTAGAGAAGCCCTCCATCAGAGCAGGGCAATGCTGTGCAGGATGAAGGCAGGCACTTTCTATGTCTTGCTGCTGTTTTCACAGTTTTGTTATCTCAGGGCACCAAATCCCTCCCCCCTCCACCTTGAGTGAAAAAGAACAGCAGTAAGAAGAAAAAAGCCTTTTTTCTTTACTTTGATTATTTTTTAGCAAAGTTCCATGTGGTGGGAACAAGAATGCTCTAGGATGGCTGACACCAAAAGGAGATGTCAAGCGCTTGCCACTTTGTATTCAGAGAATCTTTAACAAATTGTTTCCCTTCTCACAATCTTTTCCTAGAAAAACACACATTCTTAAAGTTTCTTGACCTAACTCTTTGCTGAAAGACAAGACATTAACAAATACGACAGCAGATGGATGTAGGGGAAGATCCCTTCTCATGCTTTTCCCAATTGCACTAATTTTTCACATTTGAAGACCAGGCTAGAAACATCCCTGACCCTCATTCTCCCCAGCCCATCTCCATCAGAGAGGACATCCTTCCCTGGCATTCACTAAGAGATGTTTAGTCCAGCTATGAACACATAACTGAATCTGTTGCCTAAGATCTGCTGAGTTACTCTAGTGCAATTACATATGTAAACACTCTATTGGACTAAAAGGTGACTTAGCTGAATTGAGAAACAGATCAATTTCAGCTAATTTAATTTGGATCACTGTTATTCAAGAATCTGAACTGTGCCAAAATCCCAACATGGGCTATAATCCATGCTGCTTTTTTTTTTTTAACACTTCTATCAGAGTTAAGGCACGGATGTACTTCTATAAAGTTGAAACAAAAATTTATGACCGGTTAAAAGAGAGGAAATAATTTTAGGTCACTAAATAGCACTTTCTAAACCTCAAAACCTCAGGAAAGGAAGAACGTCATAGTTTCATTTGTGACTCAGAAATAGGGACAATGCATTAATATACCACTTTTCAGAATAATGGAGACAGGCTGTTATCAAGTGCCACTCACCATCACCATTCGACATTTAAACCATTCCTTCTGAAATGACTCTTTCTATACCCAGAAAAATTACAGTGAGTAATACAATTCTGCAACTTTTGCCTCTTTTCCACTTGTGAAAATCTGGATGTAAGTCTATGATTTTTCTTCAGTGTTTTGCCACATGCACTTAAGTCATGGAGGATGTTTCTGTTTTGTTGCTGGAAAAGCTCGGCTTTCAAAATCAACAACACAAACGATCACAAGCTCTGGATCTCCTTCCCGTGGCTGTTCTATAATCTGTTCTTCCCTCTGCCCCAGATCAGCCCTAGCCAGGATGCTGGCAGAAGCAAGACTGAAGGAATACAAACATGATCAAACCAAACACAAAAAACTCAAACTCGCCTTTGTTGGAAATGTTTTGCAGTATTTAGTTGTCTTTTTTCTTTGTAGTTATGACACAAAGCCCTGGACACTGGGCAGATAAATACTAGGCATGATGACATTAATAGCACCAAAATAGTGGAAACATATTCCTCAGTTGTAGTTCTTTACACCAAAAGCTCAAAGGCATATACTGTTTCCTTTGTATCATGTTGTACAGAGGAGAGAAAGAGCTAATTAAAGCCACTGAATTCTGTAAGAGCTGCCATGATACTCTTATATAAGTAAAAGAGTTACTTCACAAGCACAGAAAATTCTGCTTGGAGGTTTTTGTTTCCATGTTCTCTGTTAGTATAGCAGCTAACGAAGCAGCCAGATTGACTGAAAGATCTAAGGTAGTACTCCTGGTGCCAGAGGTACCTACATGATGGGGAAAAAAAAGCAAAAAAATCACCCTTTGATTTGTAAAGTGCCCAAATTGGATTTGGGCATCATTGACAGAGACTGAATATGACACCCCACAAAGTAATCTTTACTGCCACTTTTCTGAACTATAACTATATTTTAACGCAGGGGTAAAAAGCAAGCAGAAGTCAATGCAATAACCAGGACTCTATAGAGATCAGCACCGGTTTGGCTTTGTCTCAGGCTTATCTGAGGGAGCCAGGTACTATTTTCTATTCTCATTTTAAAAGTAATCTCCTCTCTGGTATGTATTACAAATGCAGATTAGAAAGCCTTGGCTTCATATAATGTGTCCAGAGCAGAGGGAAAAGAAAAGGCCAAAACCATAAAAAAAGAAGAAACCATTAGAAATATAAAACTGTTGACATGGGCTAAAGAAAGCAAGAGAAAACAGAAACAAATGCTCCAGGAACTTCCACCTCACATTCTCCAGGGTTTTCCAAAAACATTTGATTCAGAGTTTATCTAAATTCTTGTACAGATCCTCCAAAAACACGTGTACTGGGCAAAGAAGGCAGGTTCTCACATACACAGTAATTCAATACAGCAATCAAGCCCTTGTTTCTCAGCCCTATGGGATCTATTCTTTGTTCCCTCACTGGGAACACAGCCCTAAAAACAGCACAGAGTTTAGAATGAATCTGAGTCCCTGTTTGTACTTTCAGGGACAGGATGATGCCTAAACATAATCAAAGTGTGCTAGTGTGAACCTGGAGCACATACCATAATTCTAGTCTACGGCTGTCTAATAACTCTGCCGATATACTCAGTATTATCTCCTGATTTTTCTGGTCCTGCCTCACTTCCCAACTGCAGTCCCCTCCCCTCCCCTCCCTGTGCTCAGACCCAAGCCCCAGGGAAGCGCTCTGTGATTCACCAAAAAGTTCAGCCTTGAAATGAGTGTGGGGTATATGCAAGGCGGAGGATCTCATCCATCAGCTGTGAAATGGAACAAAGTCTCTTCCCAGACTGTCTGACGGACCTTGCAATTTCAGAAGAGTACTTCTAAGGTTGTATTATACTTCATATCTAGCCTTATTCCACAGCAAATGACCAGACCTAAGGAAATTTATTGTGAACAGAGGAGGAACAATAGGGGAGAGAAAACAGAAATCCATATGAAAAATTTTATTCTTTTCTTTTTTCTTTCTTCTCTTTTCTCTGTCTTTCCTAAGGTTATTCTTTGCTTTAAAACACTGAACTTAGAAATGTGTCTACTTCTTTCCTGAAGGTCTAATGAATAAGATCCCAAGAAAATGATTAGCCTTTTTTTTTTTTTCTGTTATCTTCTCTTCCCTCTTAATGTTCAGCTAAAAGACTGCATCTAAGAAATAATTATTCTCCAGACTGCAGGCAGGACATCAGAGTACCTTTTGCTCCAAAAAAAGATGCAAAATGTGATTAGATACAAATGTGATGAAAAAAATATGAAAGTCTTGAAATTTCCTTGCTCAAGACTGCATTCTCTCACACACTGTGCACTTGGAGTCTGATCCAAAGCTCACTGAATTCAATAGAAAGAATCATGTTATATTCTTTGGTCTCTGGATCAGCTCCTTTCACCTCATGTCCACCTCAGTCTAAGTGTGTATTCACAGAACAGTTTTCATCCCTTCAGGTAGACAAGGACAATTAGAAATGTTGAAACTTGCTTTTGTTGTTCTTTCTACCAATGCAGGGGAGGTGTAATTCCAGTGAACAAGTGCTGAACGTGACAAGTCCCCGGGTCACAAAACTCCACCTCAGTTAACATCACCCCACATGGCATGAATTAAATACATTTGTCCTTTTTTTTTTTTTATTCTGGAAGTGAACCAGCCAAAAAGCTTGGATTTATGTCAGAAATTAGCTTCCTGGTTTTAAATACAGCCACTTTATTTAAAGACATCAACTGATATAAGCAAAACTGAGCCCCATGTAAACTGTGTTTACCTAACATCGCACATACTCGTGTTTAAGTTCACACCTTGAGTGAAAACAAGGCAAGTTTGTGCGTGGGCAGTCTGGAAGAACTAGAGGTGCTCAGCTGACCTGCTCACCTCTTGGGATTTGGCTGCCACTCAGCTGCTACGTGGTATCAAAAATCCAGTTGGTGAATACTGCTAAACACCAAGGATTCCCAAGACTTTGTGAGAACTGAGAAATACAAAAGCACAATGAATTGCTCAGGGCCCTACAAGATTAAACTTGAGATTTTAATTAAGAGTTCTTAATAAGGAATTTGCAATGTAGTATATAAACCTATGCATGAATGATATTTAGCAAGTGGTTTGTCCTTTAAGCTCTCTTATTAACAGCTCTGGTCCAGAAGACCAAAAGACTCCGCAGCAAAGTAAATGCAGGTATGGCCACCATATACTGCCATATTTCATTTTCCTTTCACTTTCTTCCTTTTGTTTATTTATTTATTTAAGCTCTTATCTTTTTTTCTGCCTTCCTCTATACTTTCCCCAGCCCAGATAAGGCTGGTCTTTATTTTTCATTGGTGTCTGTCCTGCCATACAAAATTGCACATCATGTTTTCTATCCTATGGGATACACACTTTTCAGCAGGTTATAAATCAGTATACGCTAGAAGTTGCTGTAATGAGAGGAGACACAGACCCAACAGAATGCAGCTACAGATTTCAATCTTCAGACAATAAACACTAGAGAAAATTGATGATACACTCCAAAACACTGAGGCAATGCACACTCCGACACCTAAACACACCCACCTCCATATGTACGCACAGTGATGCTGTCTGCTCTATCCCAGTAAGTCCATAGTCTTTGCAAAAGAAATGTTAAAAGTTTAAACTTCTTGATTGAGGAGTGTGCTAAAAGAAAGAATTCTTACAGGGAGTCTAAGACATCTTCACTGGAGAGAGCAAACAGGTTTTGTGGACATGGGATACTCCCTGCCTCATCACTGTTCTCAGAGTATCCAAACACTCAATGCTCTAGACTTGAGTCCCATTTTTCCCAGAAATGGTGGAGAGAGGCATCTGAAATTATATCTTCAGCATAACATTTATGTACAGTTCCAAGGACTAAGAAGCCTGCTGAGGACAAACCAACCACTGGATAGGAAAGAAGTCAGCTAATGGTCTTTGGAGGCAGGCAAGAGGATAATTCAGGAATAGCATATGAATACAAAGGTGTACAGCTTTTTCTGAATGGACAGGCAAGGGAATCACAGACTTATATGTTAGGGCATTCATGCATTTTCTCTGAAATACTGATTAGAGTGGGAAATAGATTTGCTGACAGTGCTTGCACAGCAATTAAGGACAGTAAGCAAATGAGCACTGTGACAATACTGGTACCCTATATAACCAATGGGATAAATCATGAGGGCCTGCCAATAAAGCTGCTTGCATTTGAATGTGTCATGTTTAGGCTCTGAGCAGTGCAGAATACCAATAAATTCATGAGGAAAAGTTTAAATCTTTACAGCACGTAACTAATAGGATATTGTAATCAAAAGCTTAGCAGGGTGGCTGACAATGCTCACTGCAGCACAAGGTAAGGAATTGCCAGTAACAAATGAAATAAAGAATTACCTGTACTTCAGTTAGAAAAAAAAAAAAATAAATATTCACTGACACTGACCAGTGTCAATGCTATTGCTTGTTGGATTCCCCCAGATGCTACCAAGGATACCCAGCAAGAGATCTGAAAGCAAATCTTCATAGGTTTACAGTCATCAGGCATCCAGCTGGTATAATCAGATGATTCAGTAGGCCAGTTTTGGGTTATTATAGAGCATCAGCCAGACTAAAGGAGTGTCAATACACTGGAATCTACCTCCAATCTACTTTTAATACCTTCAATCAACCAAAAACTCCTGTCAATACTTTCAAACAATGAAGAGACTTTGGGAAACAGAACTTGCAGAATGAGAGATAAAGCCAAGGTCTTTAGATAAAATGAGCAAAGGTTTTGCTTGTCGTTTTGTAATGACAAGTTTGTGAAATTTGCAATCTGTGTTTGAGCTATACTTCAACAGAATAATGTGGTTTTATTCATCTTGTAACTTTGCCTGACTGTGAGTATGATTTCCTTGCAAAGCTTACTCTGAACAGGAACTCCATTTCCTTCAGAAGAAATGAACCCTGATATCTAGCAGATTTTCTCACTTTTAAAGACCTTGTCAACCCAGTGCATGACCTGCAGTCCTCTAGCGTTAAAGCACAAATTCACATTTTCCTTGCAAGCAGTGTCAGAAGACAACATAAATTCCAGAACCACAAAAGGTGCTTCCATGGAAGAGCTCCACCAAAGCTAGTGAAAGAGTAAGATGAAGTGGACAAGGCTTTATGTAAATCTTCCTCAGCAGAGAACTCAGTGGAGATGGGTGGATGGGGATCCTTAAGAATTTTCTTTCTATAAACACACTTAAGAGGAACTGTACATTCCTGAGAAAAATGACATAAACACAAACTATATTATTACAAAGAAAAATAGCCAAAGTGTTAAGAGACCAATCTGGTCACACCACAATTAAGACATACAGTATGACAAAAGTACAAATGAAGTTGAAAAAAGGATTAAAATAGATTGGTTAATACTAATGACTGCAGAAGTACAGAAAGAACAGCTAGGAATAAAGTTTGAAAAATGAAGGCACAAAGTGAGATGAGACTGGGGAAAAAAAAGCACACAGAAAAGGATATAATTCTTTAAGTTTATTAGTAGCAAAAGGCAGCATAAATTGTTAGTCCACTTTGCAGAGAAGGAAAACCTATTGACAATGAGGCTGAGAAGAGTGATTTTGCATCAATTTTCATAAAAAGGTCAACTGTGATGAATTAACATTGTTAAGAGCTAACAAAGGAGTAAAGGAGGCCTAGAATACAAAAGGAATAGGTTAGAGAGGCTGCATAGCTTAGATCTTTCCAAATGAGCTGAATCTGCTATATTCCCCTAAGGAACTGACTCAATCAGTCTCAAAGCTGTTAATGACTATTTTTTTAGAACTTCGGAAAGATTGGTGATGAAATAGATAACTGACACAATGTAGTAACTATCTTTTGAAGATATTAAAAAAAACCAGAAGACGACAGCAAACGATAGACCTGTCAGCTTAACTCCAGTTCCTCAGAACAAAGAAACAATTTGGAATTACCTGGAAAAAAGAAGAGGGTATCAGTCAACACAGCTTTGTCAGAGACAAATTATGATGACCCATTCTAATTTGCTTCCGTGAGAAGGCATCAGGGGAATACCTTGTGGACAATATGCCATATAGTAAAGTTCTCAGAGAAAGGAAGTGGCACAGTCTAGATAAACTACAGGAGAGTGAATGCATAAACTGTTTAGAAAATTGTACTCAGAAAACAGTTCTCAGTGCTTCACTGTCAAAATGGATAGATGTGTCAAATGAGCTTCTGCAGGACTTGGTCATGGATTTGATATAATTCAATATTTTCATTAAAGATTTAGATGAAATAGGAAGTATGTTAATTTGATTTGCAGATGAAACCAAAGTAAGACAAAGATTATATTAAAATTCAAAAATCATTTTGACCAACTGGAGACGTAGCCCGAAGAAAACAGTTGCAATTCAATAGGGTCAAGTACAAGTTACTACAATTAAACAGGAATAATCAATGGTAGAAACACACAAATGAGGAGCAATGACAAGGTAACATTTCTACTGGAAAAAAAAAAAAAACAATTTACATTATTGAAGATTACAAAATGAATATGAGCCACCCATTCCTTTCTGTTACAAAAATGCAAATACAATACTGTGTGGGTATAAAAAAAGAACGTAAGCTGGAAAGACACAAATTAATCTGTTCTCTCTTGATTCAGCACTATTAAGTACTCCACTAGAGTTCTGTTTCCAGTTTGAGCAAAGCAATTCAAGGAGGACTTGTCCCAACTGAAAAGGGCCCAGAGGACAGTACTGCAAAGCAAATAATCTGTTCTTTATATCTAGGTTGGAAAGGACAAAAAATAAGTGGCAAGGACTTCCTGTAGCAAGACAGGGCTCAAGGTAGATACCTGGAAAACATAAGGATAGTAGGAGCTGTAATAGACTGTTTGGAGAGAGTCTGGTAATTCAATTAGAGTTCTTTAAGAAAAGATTAGACTAACATATCAGGAATTATACAGTTAAAGCTGATCCTCGCTGGGATAACAGATGACCTGTGGAGATCCCTGCCTGCCCTTAACTTCTCTGATTTTATGCAAACACAAATGAAGCTAAAAGTTCGTTCCCCACAATGATAGTATAGGAGGAATAATTTCAGTACTAACTGGCAGAGCAGAAGCAAAGGAGCAGCAGGACTGTAAGAGGTCAGGTCTGTCAGAGCAGAGCGGGATGACTTTCATCACTTTACACCAACCATAGCAGGAGTATTTGCGTATCAGGAATGGGATGCGTCGGTAATATTGCGCTTGGCACCCAAAACAGGAAAAATAAATCACTACTGGACACAGCAGTGTTTAAAAGCAAATCTCTGTAAGGTCGAAAGACAGGAAGATGGAGAAGTTCAAGTCTATAGCAACATGCACTGATTGAACTGTGCAGTGTGAAAGGAAAGCTTGAATAAAACTTGCTCGTGTCACTGCTAAACCTAGGGAGTATTACAGGTCACTCCTTTCTTACAAACTCATTTCTCCTCACAAAAAGTCCATAGAAGATCAGAAGGAAGGGAATTAGAATGAGCTTTCATTGATGAGCTGTTAGGCACAAATAGATTAATGAAAGCTGTGTACAATGCATCAGCAGCGACCAGGCTTGGCAGGGCTGTTATCACTGGGTATTAGTTTATAGCAGTATAGATGAAGGAGAGAGGCCACTCTGGGCTGAGCTGCCAAGTGAATCATAACGGATCAGGAGTAGAGGACTTCCCTTCAGAAGGCTGAGCTGGGAACATGGTACTGGGAATTCTTTTTCTTACCAATTTCATCTAATCTCTTCTCTTCTCTCTAAATCCCTTTTCTATTCTAGGCTTTGTTTCTCTAGAGCCACTTGCAACATCCCTTTGTTGTGACTGAAGGAAGGAAACAAAAGCAGCAGCAAAGCATTTTGCTGTATAAAAAGCACAAAGAAGAAATGTTTTGCTCACTGAATGTGTACTTTGCATTCTTAACTGTCCTGATCCAAAGCACAGTAAAGTCTTCAATTGCCTTGGGTCACATCCATGGTACAAGCTGATATTTCATCAGCCTGGTGTGGATTATACAGGACTGAATTATCACAGGATAAACTCTGGATTGAATTTTATATAGTCCACAGACATGATATCTCCTTTCATTACCCATCTGCATTTTAGCAAAGGCTGCTAGTAGGTGTCTTTCAATAGCATTTGAGGACATGCATTTCCAGGCTCCACACACTGATAGGAAGAAGGTTAAGACTCTAAAATAGAAAGGAGAACAGATTACAGCCATAGACTAAGCTTTCTGTTCTTTTTTTCTGTTTTTCCCCCCTCCCCCCCGCCCCCAGTGAGATAGCTTTCCCTTGCTAGTTATCCTGCTACTAAGTTGAAATGGAACCTAGGAAAGGTGTGTAAGACAGCTGGGATGAATTGCTCTCTATGACTGGAAAGAAAGCATTTGATAACTGACATGGCTATATTCTTAACTTTTGGATAGTTAACAAAGTTGATGAATCCCATTTAGTGGACCTGAAGGAAAAAACTTTAGTATACCTTTTCTTTGGGGGGTGGTGGTAGGGGTTTTTTTAACCTGCTCTTAACTCCAACATTAAGTGGAATAAATTTTACTATGACAAGCCACAGGTAGGTAAAAAAAAAAGCATGCGTTGTCTTTTCTAAAAATGAATTAGCTCTGGTGCTATAAAACCTCTAACATGTTGGGTTAAAAGTCAGACTCCTCCAAGATCTTTATGCACAGGAGAAATAGCACTGTTGCTGCTTGGAGATTTATTCATGTCACAACCAAAGTACTTCACGTGTCCAAGAAGAGTAAGTCCTTTGGCTTTTACCTCTTGTGACATCCTCAATGCATTAGCTTTTCCATCCACAGACCAGAGTATATTAGGGATTAATACGGCTCAGCAACTCAAAACACACAGATTGTCAGTCTCGGTAATCAGCCCAAAGAAATTTGAGGACAGTTGTATTTACAGAAAGTGATAAGAGACCCAGCAGAACACTTAACTCTAAATAAACAATGTAAAAACTTCAGTACCCAGAAAGTCCTAAGTGGCAAATAGGCAGCTCAGATGTTCCCGAGTACGGTTTGATTGCATTCCCGCTGAGAAGTAGCAAAAACAAAAGACGGGAAAGGGTAAGACAGAAAGCAGGGGGCCTTTCTCACATGGATTCACTCTTATTTCAACTAGTGTTTAGCTCTGGTTTGTTAGTTCGTTAAGAACGCGTTACAAAAACCGGTCTCCACACACTGATCACCAGCTCCATTGTGCAGTGGTGTGCCGTGTTACAACACACAGCTCGGTAATAGGGACCTTCTGACATCTGGACAGCAGCAGCAGGTCTCATTCCAAAGGCTGTGCAGAACCTGAAGGGGGTTGGACGTGCCTTTTTTCAGCACAGAGTAACAGGTAACTGCAAAGTGAGCTCTTTTCTCCTATGTTTCCTTCACCAGAGTACCTATGCTTGGCAACATGAAGGGACACATTGCTCTTGCACAGCAAGCAAGCTTCCAGTAAAGTGCAATGAATGGGACGGGTGGTATAAATCCTGCTTTAACAAGAACGCTGCTGTGTGGATCCTAAATTAACCCTGAGTCCAAGCTGCAGCCCAGTCTAAGAGGAGGTCACATAGAGAAGCACCCCATTAGAACAACAGGGAGACTGCAGCCAAATCCCATCTCCTGAGAAACATGCGGTAACCTCCCATCCCACCCTGCCACTGCGGGTTTGACCAAAGAGGAGGAGTTGGGGGTCCTGAGAAGTGCAGCATGGAGGACAGTGGTTTAGCACTTTACCTTACTTAAATCTGCACGTGGTTCCTGCTCACCCTCATGCTGGAAAAAACTCTCCAATACACTGCTGCTATTCACACAAGGACTTAGAATTCAGCTCTAAATATAGCAAAGGTGGTACAACAGAGAGGGCTCTCATGCTTATGTTAACACCATGAAGCAGAGCCGAGCAATGTGAAAGGGCTGGTAACAGCTTCCATCATTGGGCTCTTTGTGGTGAGACATTGCCAGCTGCTGAATTCCTTCCAGCAGCTTTCTTGATATACCAGGCAAAAGTTGGGCTAAAATAAAACCTGACAGAGTTCAGAAATAAAATAGTATGCCCCCCGCCCTGACCAACCCTTTCTGATCTCTGAACTTGGTTGCTATCTTGAAGGAAACCCTCTTCTGAACCTTGCTATGAATCTAATTAATGAGTTAATTCCCTGCTAATCTATTCTCTTCTTTGTGTCTGTTTCATGATTAATTTAGTTCCAGTGAATTTCCTTTACTGACTGCAGAGTAGAAACACATTTCCAATCCTATTAATCTCCACTTCTGACCCATCAGCAGCGACTAAACAAGGGCGTATGCCTCTGTGCTTTTATTTTCTCAGCCATTACAGAGCACAGGCAGTGTGGGGACAAGTAGGGAAATTCCCCAAGCATACTCGTGCCGCTAGTGTGGAGGAGACGGACATAGGCTGGACACACAGCAGGTGCAAGGGCTGTACAGTAGTTGAAAACTCTGCGTGAATCCATCAGCCACAGATCCAGCTGAGAAGATGATCCAGCGAGGCTGCAACTGCTCAGGAATATCTCTCAGTGGCAAAAGATTAGAGAAGAGCCCAAGCCCAAACTCTGAGAACATAAATCTCTGTTGAGGGACACACAGCAGGGGTCTGAGTTTCACTTCTGAAGCTCCTGAGGCTCCAATATGTGGAAGGGAAGGTCTTGCCTGGAGGATAGGCAGACTTTTCTGTATCCTTAAACTTTCAGTGCTCTTGTGAAAACAAAGGAAATTTGGCCTGTTCGCCTTATAACTATTCAGATAATAATTACTCTTTCAACATTTTAAAAAAAATCTTAGAGTCCCCACCATAAAAAAACCTCATTATTCGCTCTTCAAATTAAAAAAAAAAAAACAAAACCAAAACAAACAAACAAACAAAAAAAACTGCAGGGATGGGAAAGGTTACCTTTCTGGGATCACAGACCTACCCTCACAGCTCCCCCACACCTTTCAAAAAAAACATTAAAAAAAAAAAAAAAAGAAAGAAAAGAAAAAGAAGCAAAACCAAGCCACCAAAATTAAAACAAAATATACTGGGGCTCCCTGTGTAACATCCATGGTAGAACAGTGCTGCCAGCAATTAGCATCACAAACCTTCCTTCTGATGCCACAGTGTGTCAAGGACATTTTTAATGATGGATCAAGGGCACCGCTGTTTGTGAGGTATCGAGTTTAAGCTGTGTTAACAGCAGCTGCCTTAGCATGCAAATCCAACATCCCACAAGGGATGCAGTAAAGGCAGGAATGCACCACAAAGCAGGAGAGATCTCTATGCAAACAGGTGGGCTGTTTTCATGGCTGTTCCAGCCATATCTGCATGGGAAATCATCTCCAAAGTTTCCCTAAATATCTTCCAATTGCTTCTTTCCCAACAGCTGGTTTCCTAGAGTCACTCTGTGAGTGGATAGAAATGCCAGAAATGAGACATGAGGAAAAATACTCTGAAATGGGCAGAGATCTCAAGTGATCCTATCCATTATCCTTTCTCAGATAAATTCCAGCCCCTATGCCAGAGTATTTCATTTTTGAGAAATTTAAGATATCACTAGATTGCATTACACTAGGTTGCATTACAGAAGAGCCTTACAGACATCTGACAGTGGTGAAGATAAATTCCTGATGGACCACAGCCGCCAGAGGGACCTGAGCTGGCAAAGAGAACAAAGATCAAAAGTTATGCAAGGACTCTGAGCGCACTGCTCCCAACTTTGCTGTTATCACCAGGTGCTGGGTCATACATGACTAGATTTCCCAAATAGACTAGTACACAGCCAGCAGCAGCAGCACTGTGGGTTTAGCCTTCAGGCCTTGCTCTCCAGAGACTTTCTCTGCTAGAAGACGAGTCTTTGATCCTGAACAGTACATTTGCACAATAAGAGTTTGGGTATGATTTTAAAAAGCAAGAGAAAAAAGTGAACAAAAGCCGTGTTTCTTCATCTCATGTCTCCAATCTGCTCCTCCTTGAAAGGGGCAAAGACACCTCAGAGACATTGTCAAAGTGCCTAAACCGATTTTTCAGCCTACTCCATTATTTATACTTCCATCCAACCCTTTTTTTTTTTCAATCCTGAGCTCCTGAAACTAAGGCACCACCTTCTTTGTGGTACTGAGAATCACTTCCATGAGCTGCAGGGGAAGACAGGGAGAGGGCTTAAGTCTTGGTTTGCCCTTACCCTTCCACATCCACCTTCCACAGGGACCCCCTGTCTTTTGCTCCCTGTTCTGTACCACCCACAAACTGCCTGCATCACATCCTCATCCATTTGTTTGTCTCTCTTCTACTTGGTTCTTTCTGGGGTATTTAGGTAAGAATAAGCACTGACTTCAGGCCAGACACATAGCACTGAAATCTAAAAAGTCTAAAAAAAGGACATGATTTCTTATGGTCATGTACCTTCACATGAGAGACTCCAGTTTCCTTCACCAACCCCATTTGTGGCCAGTAATCTTCCATGGTAATTGCTTAAAGATAAAATGGTTTCTCCAATGCAGTTCATCAAACCAGGTGAGGACAGAACTGATTAATCCAGGAACCTCCCATCCTTCTTGAAAATACTATACCTCAATGGCAAGGCACATGGACAACATGGAAAATATTACAAAACTATTACTATAACAAATGCTACACTTCCCCAGCAAAACCATCTTGAATTCTTGTCTTCCTGTATCTTAAAAGATACCACATAAATAAGCAGGGATCCAAAGCAGGTGGTAAAAGTAGAGGAATAGAAAGACTGAAAAAACTGAGCATCTTTCATGACCAGATGCATGAGAAGGGACGTGATAACTGTTTACAAAATAACTGGCAATTTGGCCACTCCCAATTATTCTCTCTTACAGCAGAGGACAAAGGTGAATTTGCAAAGGTGAAAGACCAGCTGATGAAAGGAAATACTTTCTCTTTCTGCACAACACACTGCTAATCTATAAAACTCATGAGATTGCAGGGTGCAGCCAGGAGCAATGAAAGATTCAAAATGCATTAGGCACTTATATAGAAAATGAGAGGATGGGAACATTTCATTAGATAGGATTATTGTTATTATAATTATTCAGAAAGGCTACAAATTCTTGTGTTTCCAGCTATAAATAAATCACTGTCTGAAGATAGAAAGGCATTCCCCCAGAGGGTAGGAGTATTCTGTAATTGTCCACTGTGGTAATTTCTTTCATCCCTCTTTGAAATCTCCAATGCTGAGCACTGTCAGAAAGGACACTCGACTGTACTAATGTACTACAGTGGATCCTCTCTTCTTATGATTCATTTATTCATAGATGAAAACACAGTTGTGTGCTAGACAAAAAATAAGTATTAATACTAGGGAAAGGTTGACAAGATAAATCCAGGTAGCAATACTTTACCCAAATTCTTGGCTGCCCCCTGCAGCTCAATGGAAGATGAAACATGCTTTATGATTTGAAATGGGTGTTTGCTTTCTCTTTGAATTGCATTGGACTTTTATCTTGTAATGAAACGCTGGTGCTTTTTGGAGAATGCTATAAAACGGCATCTTCAGAAACAATTCTGATGTACAGAATGTGATGTAAAAACTTGTTGGGTAGACTAGACAGAACAAACAGATTAGACAGAGAAATAGATAGAGAACAGATGCTTTCTATTCTTCCCCTTATTCTTAAGTTCTGATGATACTGGCCAGATAGCAGAATCTTTTTCTGGCATTCAGCTGCTTCTATTGCTTATTCTGCCTTCCACGTCCAAATCCTCAGACTCTAACTCATGTTGAAATAGGGATTTAAGGTAGTAAGTAACTGTTAACACTTAAAAGGAAGCCGTTATAGTTTAAACTGTGAATAATGTGCCATAGATAAAGCTGCTGATGATGTGTTTTTAAATAGTTAGGGATATATATGAAAGTCTAACCATAAAGCATGCTACTATTACTTTAAAAATGAAATTCAGCCTTCCAGTATTTAACTTTTCCTCCATTTAAAAACCACAAGTTTTAATAGGAACAAATGGAAGTAGGAATGGGAGATGGAGAAAGGGGGAATATAGAGGTAGCATCCCCAAATAGATGCAAAGGGAATGCTTGTTCTTCTTCCCTCTTACACTGTTCTGAGTCTGCCGCTCCTTCCTGCTCTGACAGCAGCCCTTGCCCTGGCACGTCACCTTCACTGAGCACTCATGGTCCAGATCGCATCTGCCTGAACCCTCAGTATCTACCCACTGAGATAAGGGCAGAAGGAAGCCATAACCTTTCCTCAGGAAAGGAAAGTTCACAACAAACAGGGGCGGGGATTTTTCTTTGTTTTGGCCATTCCATCCCAACCCAATTCTTCCAGAGTTACAACTTTCCATAGAGTTCTGCCAATTCATCTCAGCTAGCAGCACCCTTTCTCACTTCTCTACCAAGACCGCCACGTGCACAGAGTCCTTCCAGCACATCGCAGGTCCATCTGCACTGCGCCAGGACAGAACCAGTCCCACACCTCTCACGTTGAACTGTGACAGCGATGAGAAAGTGGCAGTGTTCTGTCCTGCTCTTCTCCAGAGGAGATCCCTTTTCTGGGCTGTATTACTAAGAGCTACAGACTGGCCAGGGCCCAAAAGTGATGGATCTTCATCTTGTACTTGAAAGTGAACTTTCCCCACATTTGTGGGAATTGGATCTGGGATTTTAAGCTTGAGTACATTTCTGCTCTGCAGAAAAAAATAAAACACTAAGCATTAATTTCATGTGTATCTTCCCACACATACTTCTAGTCTCAGCTCCAGCCTAACTCTCACAAGTTCTTTTTGCCAGCATCACATTTAACCTATACATCCTAATAAATCCATATGGTTTCTGAGAAAATGCAATGAATTGTCAGAGGCTACAGGGATTGGCTTTCACATTTGTACCTCTGTGCGTAAGCACTCATGCATACCAGGTACATGCGTGTGCTGGGCCCTGAAACAACAACCTGCACATATTTATCTCATGTCTCACACAATACCTCTGCCCTGTCTCTCTTTACAATATCTAGCCTGGCAGGAAGCGGCAGGGTCTGCGGGTGAGTCACAGCCACAATACACTGAGCAGCCAGAGCCTCTGACAGAATATACAATACAGCTGAGATGTCAGTGGAGGTGGCTTTGGAGTACTTTAAAATGCTGTTCAAGTGCCAACTTTACCTCCAAATATGACACTTTGCTCGCCCACCCGCTTTCCTTCCAAGCTATGCACTCCTTTTACTGCAACTCAACAGCTTTAATTATGAATTTCTCTGCCTTCTCTATCCCTTTAACTATTTAGTCTCTCATTTGTCTTGCTAAGTTTTCCTATATGCTCCTAGAGAGCAGTTGTACACTCTCATCACAGCACAAGAGGCCTGGCCAGACTCTCATTTGCAGGCTGGGCACCAGACCAAACGGACTTGCAACAAGCTATTTGCCTCGAAAGCAGAAATCTCTGTTCTTATGCTCCCTTTGCAGAGAAAGGACACAGTGATGGGGGGAAATGTGCCTAGAAGCATCATTATATCAAAACCATTTGGCTCATCTTAGTTCTTATTGTCTGAGTAACTTCTACAGATAAGAACTTCTCACCTGGTGAAAAACTAGATCCCACTGGAGGTTTTGTAGGGGATTCAGCTACTATCCCTATGTTTTGCCCATCTAAATCTACTTTAGACAGTGGCAATGCATGCACCACTGCCACCATCCCTGCTGTGCAGGACTGTGAGGCTCTGATGCTACTGATGGGTAGGGAGACATTCTGCTCTATGCAGTCTCACAGACCCCTGGCATTCATTACAGTTTTCTTCTAAATTCTGTGATGCTTGGACATCTGGGCCCTTATGTTGGGTCCAAGAGGGGAGAACTCCAAATGATGAAACATTTGATCCAGATAATCCAGACCAAAAAGTCTCTTGTTCCTGTGATCTACATCCCACGATTAACTCTCCAACACATGGGAGAGCAAAACCTGTTTTGAGCCTCAACCAGTCTAATATTCATCTACATGAGTGTGTTCCTCAAGAGGCTCTGTTGGGAGATGTGGACAGATTAATTAATTGCAATAAAGAGAGCAACTCATCAAAGGCAAAGTACACTACGTCCACAAAATGTGCTTTCTTTGAAAGGGTTAGAGAAACGCATTCTGGCTAACTGCCATCCTACTCACTTATTCCATTGCTTCTCCTGCCCAAAGGAAGGTACTGTAGCATGTATCAGTATTAAATATTTTCTATTCTCTGCTTTTCACAAGTCTCTGAATTTCTTTTGGGACCCTGGGAACAACATTTGGAAAAGTTCCACAAGAAAACACTAAATCACCAAGATCCTTTAAATAGCCTTATCATTTATCTATGTTTCCCATCAGCTCAAAGGCACAAGGATGCCCACCACAGTAAAGCTTTGTTCATCCATATCTCTTAATATTGTTAAACAGCTGAAAACAAAGGACAGACATCATCAACAGAGCTGCACTGACAAAGGTATCTCCTCCTGCCTATTGCGCCAGAGCCCCAAATCTAATGCAATGATGTTTCAGCCACTGCTGCAGTATACATGTAGTCTATATAAGGCTACATATAGTCCTCTGAATCTGCCTCTTCAGCACTAGACCTGTGACATGAGTCTGAAATCCCACCCCTGCCTGCATTCAAGATGACCAACAGTCTAAATAGACTGATTCTTCCATCATCCTTTGTGCCCTCTGAGAAAATAACCCATCTGTTCTGTTCCAGTGTCAGCACTATCCTGGTCTACATAAAGGCCACCTCAGAGGAAAGTGTACATCCCTAATAACACATTCCTTTTGGGGACACTTCATAAATGGGAATCACTTCTGAACCCCTGAGAGCAATCAGCTTTATTTTTCTATACCAGCATGTGAAGGGCCCTACCGGCTTTCATATTTCAAGTTAGATCTAAAGGGAAAAGGACTGCACCACAGAAATACAGATGCTCCTAATCAATACGAAAATGTCTCATACCAGACAGTACTATAGCAATATGCCTCACAGAAAGGGCAATGCAGAGCCCATTTGTTCTGCTGGATATATACAAGTTCATTATCTGTAGTCCAGTCAGATCTGTACGTGTACGGTAATTTGAATACCCTCAGACAAATATGATAGCAAGCAGTGCTTTTGTGCATGTTTGAAGTTCCTTCTATGATCTTTTTCTCTTCCATTTGCTCTTTTCCTCTCCTTCCTTTCTGCTGTTATTTAAATTGCTATTATTAGCTATTAAATGATAAATTAATTACCTCTGAAATAAGTGTGAATAATTGTACCCAGCCTGGCATAGCTGGGGCTGGCATTTGATAACAATCAACAGAAGCTGTGCAGCTCCCAAGGTATTTCATAATAATAATAATAAAAATCAATAGGAGGAAAATAGGGACAGCTCTAGAAAGTGTTAATGAAAAGTTGCTGAATTACAGTGGCTCACCTGTGAAAAGCTACATGAAAGCCTTCTGAATACCAAATATATTCATTATAGGCTGTATTGCTTGGCTGAACCTCCAAAGAATTCACTGGGCTTGTATTCTCACAATAACAAAGGAGAGATGCTGAAGAGTGCAGGATAAGAAGGATCAAGGGATGGGAGAAGGTTCACGTTCTTATTTAGAAAACATGTTTATCAAGGCATAAAATGACAATAAAATCTAAAGCCTGTAATAGATCCAAACTCAAAATCTGAGGGTTTTTCCTCTCAACAGCAGAGGCAGCAATTCTTTAGGTCTGACCCTGAGAAGCCAAAAGATACCACTCTTTTGCAACATCAGTGTGAAAGATCACAGGAGAGTGTTACAAGACATTCAGGAATTCGGGCATTTCCTGAACTGATTCTAAATGGTTACAGCAACATGAGACCACTCCAAAGACCAGCTACAGCTGCTCTCATACCTGTCACATTGCATTAATGTTAGACTGTGCTCTCACCAGTGTTTTTCGAAATACAGTAGAAACACCTTTTGCCTCATGTTCTGCACCGCCAAAGTGACACGGTAGTTTGGCTTACTTAAATAAATGCATTTCCACAGCACTTTTTTCTCCAGCATCCAAATACAGAAATACCACATCCAGAGATACTCATAACACAGTAGAAATTTCAAATTCCTTTACCAGCAATAAAATCTGTGACTAAGCTAAAAACCAGAATCAATAAACAGCCTCCTCTTCTGAGAGCTGCCACAAGGTATTTAATGTTTACAGATGATCAAGGTTAAAAACGCACCAAATCTTTACTTAGAGAAAAATGAAGCTTCGATCAAGTAGAAATCTGAATCAAAACTGTCAAATAATTCTTGCTATTTTTTTCCCATGGGGTTAGATTCACTACATGATGAAAAAGCCCTTTCATCTTCATCCATGTGTCAGAGGACTCCCCAGAGTCCAACTATCCAGTCTGCCTCAGGGGACTGGATGCCCTGACTGCTGGTGCACCCCGACTTCGAGGAGGCGATGGGGTATTTTGTCGGTTGAAGCACTGTCTTGCACTCAAACCCTTTAGCTGAAATTTGTTCCAGTCTGTATAATCAAAACAAATATAACGTCAAGGAACGACACCCACGTTCACCTGTAACTGTAGGAAGACCCAAACCACCAGGCAAGGGAGCCGTTTCCCATCACTGCACACAAGTAAAATGCTACGTTTTGCTATTTAAAGATGCAGCAAAGATGTCCCAAATGAAGTGAACACACTTTGCTCCATCTGCATTATTTTGTTGCTTGAACTTTACTCTTTGTCTACTTCATCTCCTCAAATTCACTTTTGTTTAATCTGAATCACATTTTGGCCACATAGCTTAAAAGAAGATGAGTGGAATTGCTTGCACAGCCACAATCAGGGGAAGGTGCATTATAGTGAAAAGATGGAAAATCCAACAGTTCAATACTATCCAAGATCATGACACTGCATCAATGCAGCACAGAAGAGGAGCAAGCACAGTTCCAAATGATCTGCAAATCCTTCTTGTCAATTCTTGGATTTGCCATCCATACACTGACCAATCCAACTCTGCTCAGTGTAAGGAAGATGAAAAGATTACATCTGGACAAAGGACCAGAGCAATGATTAAGCCTTCTGCTTTTGATTAATAGCAGAGCTAGACATATTTACCTTCCGGGGTGGAGAGAGATTTGGCTCTGCTCAAGAAAGGTAAGAAATGATGAATAAATACAGGAGGTGAATAATATCTGAGTCAGCAGAAAATACATAATGACTTTGCAAGAGCCTGTCTCAACATATAAGATGTGTCTCATGAACAAATGGCTACAATTGCTGCAGCGTATGCAAAACATTTCGTAGCACAACCTGGAGGGCAGAGAAAAAGAAAATGAAGGAATGTGCCATCAGTTCAAACCATGAGGAAGACGGGGAGGGTACCTATAGTGGGGGGTTGCTCTTGCTTTCTCTCTCTCAGACCTGCTTTAAGTGAACAAACAGCCACTTTGCATCCTCCTTTGATGTCATGACAAATGTGGAGTTACCTGGACAGCGTTGACTTAAAATTTGTTTTTACAGCAAATGAGGCATGAAACCTATTATCAAAAAACATGATGTCCGAAGTAGAAGCTGGCATTTCATTTTCCCAGCGGAGAGCTTCTGAATGCCAGAATTGACTGCAAGGCACGGTGGGAGGCTGGAAACACAAAATTAGAGATTCTTCCTGGGGCACGGCAATAGCATGCTTGCGAGGCCAAGTTTGGGAAAGGGCAAAATAAAGTGCCTGTATGAGCACCTGACACACTGCTTCATTTTTTTGAAGGTGGCTGCAAAGCCCAGAAAATTCTCCACATATTTGGCTTTTGACCATGTCAGAGTGCTCTATAAGACCAACCCTATTGAATGCTGGGGGAAAAGGCTAGCTGATGCAGAAAAACACCTAAATATCACTATTTAGGTGAAAAAAAAAAAAAAGCTACAAACAACTAGATCCTTATGTATGTCTTGTACAACGTGAGGGTGATAACGGTTGAACAAGTGTGAGAGTGAATATGAAATATCCCAGGAGCACAGGTTGCTAATTAAGACATGCACTAATACCTGGAGCAATTTAACCCATCTTCCTTGCCATCATGCATTGTAGCTCTAATGTATCTTATGTGTGTGCTGCATCTTATACTTTCTCCACCTTTTGGCATGTCCACAAGAGAGCTGTCATATAGACATGTTGAGGACCAGTGACACAGAGCTGTTAGGCCAATTTCACAATGTCCCCAAGGATTTCCTGGTTACAGGAAAATACTGTCCTGCTAGCAGTATAGCCCCACTGATGGAAGTTCAGCCTCCTTTACTTATCCTCAGACGCAACTACTTAGCTACTCTACCTCTGCCAGGAACTTATTCCAACAGTTACCCCACTCACGCTTGTAAATAACTCCATTTACAGTTCACACTTTAGAGGAAAGATAGAGTGTAGACTGGGAACAGGAAGAAATTCTTGCCTGTGTACCAAACCATATTCAGTTTGGTCTACTGAAGGTTTCTTTCTTTGACTTGCTGAAGACAGTACCCTGAACACAACGGACCCGATCTGGTGTGAGAAATCCCCCATTCACACAGGATGCCTCCATTAGACCAGTCACTTCCCTGACAGCTATTACCTTGCTCCAATTTGCTAACCACTGATTCTGACAGAGCTATATAAAGTGCACAGCAAATAGTTTATTCCAGGGAAGCAGGCAGGGTCCAGCCTGCTCCTTCATCCCCTTCACAGCAGTGGTGAAAGAATAAGGCTGCAAAGTACCCAGAACAGAGACAGCCTGAAGAGGAAAATTAAAAGACACATAGAGTTATAAACCTTGACAGGTGAAAATGTTTGCTGTCGGAGGGAGATGCTGAGATGCCAAGTCAATGCCACGCACACCAGACACCAGGGCAAAGAGAGACAAACGCAGGACATGAACCGCAGGGATTTCACAACAGAAGAGACCTCTGGCTCCACAGCTTTTTATCTATGTACCTTCGCAACAAGACATTTCATCTGGGAGTCAGCTCTATCCAGTGCTGGATTAACCTCTTGTTCCATGGCTTGACCTGTCACCCAGAGTATTACAGAGATAGGCACTCAGAAACGCATATTTAGGAAACACATTAGATCAAGACAGACATATTTAACATAAGCACTGTGCAATCCATCACACTGCTCACAGCTTCATTTCAGCTTGCTTTCACAAAACAAAACCCTAACAACTAAATAAAGTTTGCTGTTTCATCAAGGTCGAGCAATACTAATCCTTTTGATATTGGTGAATACTGCTCTGATAAGAATCACCCCATATTTGTACCTTTTTCTAGACAGTCTTCAGGATCCCCTTTCCTTTGCCAGAAAACCTTAGCTACAGTCAGAGCCATTGCTTCCCACTTAGATATCTATCATACATATCTTTTCCTGGGAACATGACAGTGCAGAGTTTAGGAATAAGGACAGCCTACAAGCTGTTTAAAGCCATCACTGTTCACAATGTAAAGAATATAAGAAAAAAATTACACAAGGCAATTCCCCAGACTTTTCCTCTGTTGCACCTGAAAGGTCACCAAGTCTGACTCTGCTTTGGCAAAGGTATACAAGATCTGGGTATTTTCATTCACATCTACTTATGCTTTCAGAAGCAGAGAGTATAGGAAGTATTCAAGGATGCTGTGCATTTTTGCGGTAACCACAGAAGACAACAGAGCTAGTTTTAAACTACAAACGTTTCATTCTCCTGAAACCCATAAAGATGGGTCTAGTCTAGGAAGAAGCAGAGTATAGTTTTCATTGATGCAATGATATACCACCAGTAACCTGCAAGGCTCTGGTGACCTCCTTGTGCTGCCTAAAAGAGCTAGATTAGGCTTAACCTTTACAGAGTAAGATTAGATTGAGCTGTACCCCCCTCAGCTTCCTTGAGAGAAAGGTTTTGATGGAGAATCATTTTGGTTTTTTATTCAAAGTCTGTGAGTTGAGAGAGAGAGACAGAAATAGCTGCCCTCTTGCCCGTACCAGTGTGCTATATGTATTCTGCATTCTTCCATTGGTTCCAGTAGGGCTCCTATTCCCACTAAAATCAAATCACACAGTTCTCTTGGCTAGACTCACAGAAACTCAGGAGCAAAGTATTAATTTTCAGAATCGGAATCAATATACTGCACAATCATTTTCCATGAATTATTTATTTTTTAAAAAGAATATGCCAGCAAAGCCTTTGGTCCCTGCGTCTCCCTTCCCCCAACCTTCTGCAATATGACATATCTAGGTGGCATAAACATTTCAGCTCTTTACGTGATCTGGAAATTATAACAAATTGCACTTAAGCTACCAAAATTCCACAAACCTGCAATTATACCCAGTGGATTGAAAATGAATGAGTAACTGTCATGTTGCCTTTTAGCAGTGACATTACATCCCTGGATGCCACAGAGGTACTCACTAATGCTGGGCAAACTTGAAGGGACAGAAGACTTTGCTTTCAGCTACCATTTTGAACAACGTGAGAGTCTTACGAAGTGAGAAAGTTGTGGGGGTTTTTGTCACCTTCTTTAAAAATATTTGTAATTAAAGAGCTTCTTACTATTATTTGGGTACTGATCAACTACCACACTATATTGGGAAAGAGGAATGAATCCCCTTAGTATAAAATCAACTAAAGAAAACAGTAACAGAAGACTATAAAGATCATGGGAAACACTCACTGAGTTCACGTGACCTGATGGCTTTTTTTCAGTGTCTGAGGCCAATCAGAGTTCAATGTTTTTCTTCCCATCTGAGAAGTTATTTTCATGCAAAGGCTCTTCTAGCTCTAGTTCAAAAGTGAGAGTTTGATTTATATCTCAAATCCATCCATGGAACAGGCTTCAGTAGTTCCCTCTAATGATATACAATGATTTGTAGGGTGGCTGTCCACAACACGGATGGTGTTTAGCATATGCGTTAATTGCTTCATTTGTATGTTCACATGTACAAGTGAGCACAGCTAATCCAAAGGAATGTCTCTGCGTTTTAGCCCTCTTTTTTCATTGTCCCTCATAAACATTAAAAACTGCAAACAAGCTTGTAAGACTGGTTTTCGGCATGAGGAACAGGTGGTGGTAATGTCTGTTAAGTATTCCTGCAGGGGGAAGACTGGAAGCCTGCTATAAATTATGGTGGCATTTCCGTAACTGAAAAACTTGCTTTTCATTGATGAAGCTGAGAGAGCTCTTTGATGACAAACCCATTGGGGAGCTTCAAATCATATCACATCACTAAGTTTTCTTTCTCCATTTCTCTTGGAAAAACATTATTGCAAGCATATGTGCTTGCACATAGCACTAACAAGTGATGGTGGTCTAGAAAGGATAGATGTATTTCTGCTTCATCACAAATTCAAGATGAAGAATCCCATAGCCTGACACTTATCCAGGCCAAATTCCCCATTTATTTATAATAGGGTAATTTCACTTAAATACATTCCATTGAATGTAGGAAGGGAAGAAATTAATTTCACAATTTGGAAAAATATTTTTTAAATAATTAGGAGGATCATGACTTCATTCTACACACCAAAAAGTCACAAACCTATGCTCAAAATGTCTGCAGGGCTCAATTCAGTGAGGAAAAGAGGAATCTCTATGAGATTCCTTGCAGAATCAGGCTGATGGCTTCTAAATCACACCATCAAAGTCCTTCTCTCATCTGCAATATTTGTTCCCTGCCCTGCAGCTCGGAGAGAATGTCTTCCTTGTAAGACATCCTCTCCATGAGGCGGACAGACCACCACCTGACACTCCAGTGGACCAAAAAATGTTTCCTGCTGATTCATTTTTTTCTGGGGCAATATCATCCCTATGCTCCAGTAACCAGCTTTGAGAGAAAAATGGGAATTCACTGGAAAATAGAAAACAAGTTCTTTTCCTTCTTCTTTTTTACCCACTTGGACAACTGCAGGGCAAGGAACCACTGTTTTAGTAGTTTCTTTGGGATTCAAACGTATCTTCATGTCTGATTACTCTCAATATGCTCCAGTTCCCAAGATGCAAATCTCAGCCATAAGGAGAGTCCATTTCTGCAGATTTAAACCCAAAATACATCCCCCACCAACTTGATTACCACAGGAGAACCCTCTGAATGCTACCACTGACCTTTGCGCCCGGTCTGTGATCTCCTCCTCCAGATCTAGCAGGAGAGCTGCCTGAGCCATCACCTTCTTGCTGCAAGGCAGAGATTTGAGGTGCAGAATGAGCAAACCAAGGCAAAACTTGCTTCCCATCTCCTCCAGCTCCTGAGTTCCCAGCTGCAGACCCTGCCGGAGAGAGGTGGAAAGTCTCAGTGCTGAGGGCCCATTTCACAAGGGCATGGAAAGCGTCAGGCTTGTTTTGCAGAAGGACAACTCTTAACGTTCCTCCTTCCATTCTGAGCAAGGAGTTTGTTCATGTTCAGTACATATGGAAATTTTCCCTACAGAATCATTTGTAAATTGACAACACTTGGTCTAGAGAAGCTATTCTAAAATAGCCTCTATTTGACAAATGGAGAAACAAAGGCAGTTTATCTGCCTCGACCACATTTGCAGAAGTCACTGTAAGAATTAGACTCAGACCCCAGTAAATCCACTTTTACAAATCATTAGGACTCATTTTTTCTTTCTCTCTGTAGACAAATCATCTCCCTAAGCAATGGGAAAAAAACAGGTCCTATGATTATAAACACTGGGCAGTAGCAAAGACAGAAAAGGAAACCAGTGGGGGAGAGAGGGGAAGAGATCTTTAACAAGTTATGAATTGTTTTTTAAGAAAATCAATTGCAAAGTAATTGCAAAATAACAAACAACTCTAAGGAATTTCTTAGTCTATTAAAAGCTGATGTCTCTCCAGCAGAGACAAGCAGAGAAGGACAAACAGGGTTCGGATTATCAACATCATCTTTCAAGGGAGAACTCCTCCAAGCTGTGGATCCTTGATTGGAAGAACCCTGGTTATGAATGGTCTGGGTTTGTTTTTTCCCTAATTAAAAAAAAATAAAATAAAGATCTGGCAAAGAAGAAACATGCCAAGGGCCTGCATAGGAGTAAGTCAATGTAATCGATGGCAATTTCATGCAAGCAGTGAGAGGGTGGGAGATCCACAAAGCTCAGATTCACTAAAAAGAAACTAAGAAATGCAAACCCCCTCATCTTTGGCATTTAGTGACTGCATCACATTTCCTCCTTAATGCTGTCACATCAGGGGTTGAATCAATTGTCGCCTCTGCCAATATCAGCCCTATGCACTTTTGCAACACAAAACATCTCTGCAGCCAACCTTCTGACAAGAGCTCAGCTCCATTTCCACGACTGTTTCCTTGGCAACTCCCAGGAGTCCACAGTCACAGCCCTGGCACGAGCCACGGGCACAGTGCAAGCTCCAGGCCAGCACGGCCTGTGCTTGACTCTCTACTGGATATTTGTTAGGGGACACCTGCTAGGTAATGAAGCCCATACATGTTCCCTTAATCTATTACAGGAGGCGGAGCTCTGATCTCATGTTGATTTTTTTTTTTTTTTTTTCTGTATAAAGTTGTTGCGTTTGAAAAGTGCTTTGGGATCCTTGGGTCTGTAGAGCTGAGAGATTATTTCAGAGCCAAAAACATGCAGGTGGCTGGAAGAAAGAAGAGATTTCTTACATAAACTTCTGGAGCTCTCCTGAGAAGCATTTTTTTGTGCATTTTTGTTAGAGAACACAAACTACTCAGGGTGAAAATCATCACTTCATCTCTAGCAGATCCAGCATATGCAAATATCATCTGGCATACAAATCTGACTTGTATCAAATCTATCTGATTAAAAAAAAAATACATTTTCCTATAGTAAAGATGTTGTAATTTTGCTTCCCTTCTGAAATCTGGTGAGCGAAGCTTGAATCTGTAATTAGGATGGTGAACACAAACAACACAAAATATTACAGAGCTCAAACATATACTGAGTGGTCAGACTAGATCAGCACAGGACCTGCCCAAAAGAGCACATAAACAATCTGAGAAAACACAGCTCCAGTGCTAGGCAGGGTCTAGGGTCTCTGGTGATCCGACTTCTGCTCTCAGAACAGTCTCTTAAGTATTTTTATCACAGTGGGCAAATCTCTGCCACCATTTCTTCTCCTCATTCTATTCACCTCCACTGCAAGCTTTGCCAAGCAAGATCCAGGTACAATGAACTATAACAATAATTAATAACAGTAAGAAAACAGAGGCAGAGGCTTATGGGAACCAAGGATCATTAATGCAAAACAATGAGAGTACTTAGCAGCTCTGCATAGATTTCTAAATGTTTTATTATTTTACTTTAAAAGACTTAAGATATTTTAGTGTGGCAGAGTTACAATCGGCAGGCAGAAGTGGTGACATTTCTGAGCAAAAATATGTCATTTCCACAGCAAAAGAATTATTTTCTCAGGGGCAAAAAATACAAAGAACATCTCGTGGCTCTCCCTGGGGTGTATCTCAGGGTCCTGCTTCCAAGATCAAGGCAACATACTAAATACCTATCAATCTAGGAGATGCGAATAGTGACTGTGCTAAAACTCTGCCTGTGGCTTTATGATTCCCAAGGGCTTTATTCAGGATATGAAGAGGCCTTAAGAAACTATGAGCAGAGAAATAATAATAATAAAACTATAATATACCTCAGAAGCCTCAGACAGTAATTGCTCATGCAATGAAGTTAGCTGCTGTACAATGGACCCATATTGCTTTGATACCAGACAGCTCAGGAGTAACAGCTGGGAACCTCAGCTAGAGGATTACTTGTTAACACACTTTATTTGCTTCAAACACAGGCAGACTTTTATTTTTTTAGCTGAGATACTTCTCTCCCTCTCCTTCCTCCCTCCACAGCTCTCAGAGGGTGGAGCTGGAGGTGCATAGCATGACTACCATTAAACTGAAGCTGTTGACAGAACTGACATATCAAACTAATGTTATTGATGGTGCCTGCCAGCAACGCCAGGAGCTGGTGTAGCGGTGAATAATCGGTCCCTCTTGCATCGCCGAAAGGGAAGGCTGGACTCCAGGCACTTCCCTTGTAGCTCTGCAGCACACACAATTGTAAAAATCTTGAGAGTGTGCTTACAACTCAGAGTAATGAATATATGCTACATGAAATGCAAGAAATTAAAAAAGACCAGTAGAAGTGGTCCACCTTGGTTTGCTTAATAAACTAGTAGGAAGGACATGGCAGTGAAGCTGTGTGGCTTCTACACATAATGACAGTACACGGTCTATTTGCCACAGCTGTACCAGAGCAAGCTGTGCCTGAGAGCAACTCTCCTGCGGTGTCCTGCCAGTCTGGACTCTCAGTGACCCCATCTTTCTCTCCAGCACAACGCTTTATGGCTCCGTCCTCCTTTGGACATGACTATGAGAGTGGTGAAGCACAGTGCAAAGTCTTCCAAGCCAGCAGTATCTAAGCAAATTCTGAAACAGGAAACAGTATCTCTGCACCAGAAAGGTACAGACAAACTTATCAGTCCTAATTAGTCCAGCATCAGAAACATGCTAACAAAGCTATGCTACTTTGATGACCAGCTCACATCACGTAGTTTCTGCTCTCTATTACATGAAAGTACCAGTCTGGACCAGCACCAGCTTGATGCACCACGCTCCACTGCTCAGTACAAGCATGTCCATTGGTCCCAAGGGCCCTGTCATACAGTCTTTTGCAAGCGTCATGTTAAGTGTGATTCAGAGACTCTCTTTATAACTCTCTGCGAGTTGTAAGGTTTGTTTCCGTGCGTCAGTGATAACAGGTTAATTGTTTCCTGGCTATTATAGAGAATAATGGAGCTAAACAACTTTTCCTAGTCTCTTTTGACATTTTCATATGGCGACAGACAGCATGGGAGGAGGTGACACCTAATAACAGTCCAACTTTTGGATATATTTATTTTTCATGGGAAGAAACAAATTCCAGAGGTAGGCAACATGGCCAGATGACTGAAATAGACACCTAGTCTATTAACTCTTAGTATAATTATATCGATTAATTTCTTGCCTTTTCTGCCAAGAATGTTGCTAGCATAACAGCTGGGGCAGTAGGATGCTCACCTGCATCTCTTAATTGACACTGTCATAGTAATTGGAAACAGGGAAGCAGGAATAAAAGCTATTCCTTGACTTATCATTTGGCCAGGACGTTGTCAATACAAATCTTCCTAAAAAAAAATTGATCAAGTCATACTGGAAAAAGTTAATTCATACTCAACACTCAACATTTATTTGATCCATCAAATAAATATCCACATCTAAATGTTTCTAATATCTCTCAACTTGCCCTCAAAACGCTTCAGAGGCTAAATGACAATGCAATGGAAAAACTTTGTTATTCATTACTCATATGCTTGAAACACTCCTGCAGCCAAAGGCAGCAAGAGTTTCATAATGCAGATATTGTTGAAGAAGGTGGAAGGACTCCAGAAGTTAAATTTGAAATTTCTTCCCAAGGGTAACTAGAGCTACAGTAAAATTAGAGTTAGGAGATACTAATAAACACAAGTAGACAAAAGATTTCAGAGGGATCATCTGTTTCCTGTGCTCAGAGGAAAGGGACCTTTGGCATGCAGCATGGCTACTCCAGCCTCTCCCACTTCTGGTCACTGCTCAGTCCTTGGGGCAACAGCTTTTCCCTGAAAACTCACTTCCAGTCAATACATATACATACACACTTACAGAATATTCTCCGCATCTCAATAGCTTTACACATGCACAATGGTTATGCCCTAAGGCTGGGTATAAATAAATTGACAGTCTGGTTTCTCACTAATTCCATCAGTGAGCTCTCCCTCGGAATACTAATAGAAACCATTTGGAAGCTCTAGAGGATAAACCAGAGAGCTGAATGAAACATTTGGTGCCTGGTGTTTGCAGCCTTAATTTTAGCTTGGGCCAGCTCTGAAAGATACTGTCCTTTCAACCCCCGTGAATGAAAATATGCAGACACACGCTGGGGAACAGGCTATTTAGACAACTAGGACAGTAGAGAATAAGCCAGGTTTTCTCAAGCCCCAGAGATGCCTAAGCAGCAGGTACAGCATGCAAAACAGATGAAGTGAAGGGGATGGGGATGGCAATCTGGGCCAAAAGATTTCAAGAGGATTAACCAAGCAGAAAAGGCTGAAGATGCAAGAAAAAAAAATAGGCTAGCAGGAATTTCTAGAAAGAAAGATGAGAGGGCCTGAAGTTAGAGACGGAAGATAAAAGGATGGGAGAGATAAAAGGATGAGAAAGAAGGAGGGGTTGTTGAGGTCAATGGATGCTGATATAGAGGAATGATAACAATAGGAAAGCTAATGGAAACCTCTACCCCCTTCTCACCCTTGGAGAGGTGTACATTGCTCTGAACATCTGTCCTTGTTACATCTGGTACTTTGGCCACACAGTGAGGAAACAAGGCCTAGCTTGTCTTGGATCCTCTCACAAAACTTTTGCTGAGCCGTTTTGCCTGAGCTGGGGCTGAGCAAACTTCTTGGGTACAAAACAAACAAGTGGTTATTGTTTTAATCATTCATATGGATTCTTTCCCTGGTTAAAGATACGTATGTTACAGGCAACACTGTTCAAGGAATGGAGTGAATGGAAAGATGAAATATCTTCTCCCTCTGGTCTGCTGGAGAAAGAGTCCCGAACAACCTCCTCACAGGAGAACTGGGGATTTAGCAAACAGAAAAACTCGTGGCCAAGTTCTCCAGCAGAACAATTATTTAGACTATGAATTCTCCATGTCTACTGCAGGGAGGTTTCCTCCTTCTTTACACTGTGCTGACTTGCTATTTGTTTGACATTCTGATCTTCCCACCTTTCCTTCACAGTATTTCCACAGCTGTCTCGCTATGCTTTCCCTCCATCCTTTCCTCCCTTCCCCACTTCTCCTTCTCTGCTCCTCCCTCAGCATCTTTTCTCCCTTCCTTAGTCAGCTCCCATGAATTACTCCATCCTAAACACATGGCAAGCTCATCACGTGTTGGAAGAGGAAAGAAATTATATTAGCATTGTATTTGCCAGCCTCAGCTGGCCACTTTTCTTGGCCCCCTCTATCCCACACATTCCTATCTCATGTTATATATCAACAAATTTCAAATTATCCAGGATGGAGACAGGTGTGGCTCTAACTTCCCACCTCCCCAAAGACTGCACACTCATCCAGAGAAGTACTACTTGGATAGGGAATGCTTCCATGTCCACTGGACATTGTTATACCTGTTCTGAATTGCTGTACCAGACTGAAGATGGTGCAGGGTACCAGAAAGCTCAGCTTTTCCAGGCTGCTTCTTGAATAGCATAGGGACTGACTATGCTTGGGGTTTTTTTTGTTTGTTTTTAACATGGGCCATAATTGTGAAGAGTGGTCATGTCCAGAAGAAAAGATGAACAGAAAGCAAAAGAGAAATGAGGACATTTACCCCTACGCAGGCAAACCGTATAGGAAGATGCTATTCTTTGCAGAGTTCTTGCTTTCCAATAAAGTTGAGTAGAACATTGGGTTTCTGTCTCATTCATTATAGTGTGACACGTTAAGGACCTACTTTTAGTCCAGGTCCATCCAAAAGCCTAGCATCAACAGATTATCCCTCTTCTTGGCAGACACTGAGCGATCTTTCACCTCGTCCCATGGAACTGAAGAGGCTGCAGTGATGTACCAGGCCAGACCTGAGCACTTTGGAGAAGTCTGCATTGTTTCCTGGTGATGGGAGTCAGGAGTGTCTCAAGTTCCACTCTAAGGACTGTAGAGAGTTCTGTGGAAGAGAAGTCTGCCTCTACCATCTGATGAAGAGGAGTACTCTTGGAAGTGACAGTTCAGAGGGCGAAGTTCTGATAGTAGAGCTAATAAAAAAAATGGGCAATGCTCCTTTTTAATTAAAAAAAAAAAGAGACAAAAATACTCAACGCACTAATTCATAAAGGAAAATAAATGCTGCTTCATGATACTTAAGCCTTCTACTTGGCAGACAGGGAACAGAACTAGGGAATAATTTGCAGTCACGCAGGAATTCTAGGACAGAATGAGGAAAGACAGCAGTTACCTTAACATTGGTGACAATCGAGTGCTTTATTCAAGAAAGCATCTTTTTTTGCCATGCTCCCAGTATTTGCAACAGGTTAAGTGGTATCACCTCATCTGACTGCCCCTAGAAAACTCATCAGTAGGTTATCCCTGACTTTGTCTTACATATGTACTTTTTCCTGCTATCTGAACACTGTGGAACCTGGAACAAGTCACACACAGGCTATAGCCTGAGGTATCCAAAGATTAATTGTGAGGTGGGGCTCTAAGTATGTCCGAGAATCTGTGTCAAATGAATTAGCTCTTAAAAGCAGTCTGGGAAAGCAAGAAGCAGAAATTTTGCAAGTCCTAAATTGGCAGCCTAATCCCTGGATCACTTTTCCTCCCTCTCTACTTCCACTTAAAAGTTTGCCTCTATAAATAACTTCAGTGTACAAAAAACTGACCAGACTCTTGGCCCACCCAAGCCTTATTTTCAGCGATGAATTTACCCAGTGTGGCCATATTTCATCACGAGAGTAAAATAATTTTCTAATCCTGGCTGGTGATCACCACATGCCTTGGAACAAAAGGATTTATGATACTTATAACTTTATTCTGGCTAATGTAAATGCAGATGCTACTCATAAAGTGTCTAACCTGCTTCAGAAATTCTGAAAATAGTACTTGTATTCCTAATTCCATCCACTACGGGGATCCCCAGGTTAATTATGTGTTACATAAAGAATCAACTGTTGCATCTTAATTTCATTAAATGGCCTCATATCCTTGTATTATAATATTACACAACACCTTGTAATTTTTCTGTGTGGCTTTAAACTACAGTATTTGAGTAACAATACTGGGAACTTCTGAAGTAGTTTGTATCTTAAAATTTGCTGTGCTGTAAACTGCAATGGAGGAAACCTTATAGCCATGCCCTCTCATACCAATGAAATACATGCTATTCTTCCCATTGCAGAGGTGAGGAAAATATGTATTGAGCAGAATGATACATCAAATCTATTGTGCTTTTCTTTCCCATCCAAAATGAGACTCCAGGATCATTGTATCTCTCACTGTTGCACCAACACAGGGGTTGAAGTGCTAGAGCAGATTTAGTGAGAAGCCAACACAGCCTAACCCAGACATCACTCCTGTTGCTCCAACCTGGTAACACTCTACCCCACATTATCTCCATCATTCTGCTCCCACACCAGCGCGTTACAGAGACCAGCAGACCAGTGAAACTGTGTCTGGGCCCGGCAGCAATGCAATGTAGAGGAGAATCCAAGGGGATGGCAAGCCTGCTCCCTGCTACGCTTCCACCAAACATCCCCACCACTGCAGAGCCTCTCCCCAGCACAGTGCCCAGCGCTACTCCTGCTCACTGCTGCGCGCTCTGCACAGCAAGGCTTTACTCCTTTACTCCTTCCCTTTATAACTCAACAGCTCTAGTATCCCTAATGCTTTCCCCGTATCGAAGCTGCCTTCCAGGCCACTAAACACTTTCATGTGCCCTCTCTAGCCCCTCTTTATCACTGCTTTGTCTCTTACAAAAGAAATGACCCATAATGAACACAGGACTCCACAGGAGGTATTACCATTCACGTCTATAGGTATATTATAAAATCTTCCAAGTCTACCTCTTTCTTCACACATGCAGGCATCTTATTCTTTTTATTCATTTATTTATTGTTGTTGCTGCACATGGCACAGACATCTTTATCGAGCTGTCTTTATAATAGCTACTTATGTTTTCTTGAATGGTTAGAGCTAATTCAGAGCCCAGCCACGTGTCTGAATGCTTTAAACTATTCTTTCAAACATGCTTTACCCTGCCATGTTTCATCTTCCATTCTAGTACCCACAATCTTTCAGTCCTCCTTCCTACTGTAGAATTTGTATCAAGTGCAAACAGTAAAGCTTATTATCTTACTGTTTTCCTTTCCTTCCAGCCATTAAAATTATAAATATTGACCAGCACCAATTCACACAGTCATAGCTGGAGTCAGCTTACTATCAATTTCTTTCCATCTCAAGGATGTCTTCTGTAACATACCTATTTTTTCCAGCTTTTTAACTAGGTTTTTGACTACACAAACAGTCCTTGTGTGTCTCATTCCATAAGTCCCAAAAATTCTTGATGCTTTTTTTTTTTTTGCAGGAAGCTCTCTTCTTATCAGCTCTGACTCATCTGGGATGTCCAGCAACCCAATCTGCATGAAAATTAGTCTTGATTCACCCTTGAAAGCCATGGACAAAACTTTATATACCATTTCTCCTTCATCCTCCAATCCTCATCCCTCTTTAAAAAAAAAATCCACCATATTTTCAAGTCACTGTTACCACTCTCAGTCATTGTGTTTCCTCATCCCTGTGTTACTCCAGTGCTTGTGGTTCTGTTATTGGTGGATCTCTCATCCCATGGAGTAAGTTTTTAAACATGAGGAATCATAATTAGCACCTTGTTAAACACATTTTAGTACGTCTCCTATCTACTCAGCTGACCATTTTTAATGAATTCTTTTAAGTAGTTCAAATCTTCTGTTCCTTGGTTTCCTTACAACTCCTACAGGAGCAAAACCTGGACTTCATCTGATTCTGTGAGTTAAAACCTTAGCCAAATATAAAATAAGACAGCAGACAACCTGCAAACATTAGTCTTCGTGTATAAACCAGCCAGCACGGTCCCATAGCATCCAGCTCTCTTCCTGTCCTGGCTGCCTACCAGCTCTGCCAATGTACTTGTGGCTCCAGAGCAGCACAAACACCTCCAGAATGCACCCGGAACTCAGCCTACACAATCTCTTATTTTTCCAGTCCTGAGGGGTCCCATATTTTCTTTCAGAACCTTTTGATCATGCCTTGAAGCATACATCTTTTTTCCAGATCTACCTTTTCTCTCCACAAAATCACTCATTTCCTCCGAGATCTTCTGCCAATGGCCTCAGAGCAGAGCTTCCACCTGGTGGTGGTTTTCCTGCCCAGACCACATCCCATGCCAGCTTCCATGGTAGAATAATTATGTGCATGTGTTTAGAAGAGATTACCCTAAGACTCTCTCTGTGTTGGTCTCCTTAAAAACTTACTTTAAATAGGTCCTCACACAGAGATCTGCAGGTGAGAGGTAAGGACACAGAGCCATCTACAGTTTGGCACATTTCTCTCCCATTTCAATTTTCCTTACTCTAACCTTTCATGCACTGTATGTCCATCCCCTTACACTGATAAAACTCAAGAGCTACCTGAGACTTTTTTCCTAAATTATAAATGATTCCCCCTAGGCTAATTTCTTTTTTTTTCATATCACAAATTCTCTTTGGTCATCTTCAGCAAACACCATCAAAGCTGGCCTCCCCACCTATCACTCCCTGCAACCTCAGGATCAGGGGCAGGAAGCAACTCTGTTTCTACGATTTATTGTATTAGCACTTCTGAAAAACAACAAAGGAGTCATTGATTTTCCAAGCCAAAGGCACATGGAAAAGCACAAAAAGCATCTGTGCCCAGCTCAGATCAGAGAGGAAAGAGACACTACATAGGAGAGGGCTTCCCCCAGCCCGGTAACTGCTCCCTTTGAAGGATGGGAGTGCGAGTAAGGAGTTTGTTGGCTGTTTTCTTACAGGTGTCAGCATAATCACTCTGACACAGGACCCTTCTTGCTGCTTGTCACATTTAACAGAAAAATGGGCAATAACAGTGAAAATCTGACCCTTTCTTTCTTTCCTCTTTTTTTCCTTTTGAATACTCTGTACTAGCCACCTACAGAATGGCTAATGACGCTAAGGGTAATTCAGGCAAAAGTACTGCAGGACCCTCTTTGATGGCTGCTCTGATTTAATACAGGTTCATGTAACGAACGTGTAATACAATAATATCATATAAAGAGTTAAAGAATACATGAGAAGGCTGAGTCAAAGGGAGATTTTACCAGATGGCCCAAGGACAAGTCACTGATCATTTCATTAAGAGGCTGGTTTAGGAGGGACATTCTGAAATGAGTGCCGGGAATGTGGAACCCACAGTCAGAAATCAAACATCAGGAAAGTTCTTTCAGGTGAAACAGCTGCCATCAACCGCTATCCAGGCTTTACAGGTCTGCAGAGGCCAAAGGCTCATTTTATTGCCAGCCCACATGTCCAGTGGCACAAAGTAAACTGACAGTCACTAGGATGGCTGATGGATATTTTTACCTTAATTTTGGCTGGAAAAATGATTATTAAAAGGAAACAAAAGGGGAAATCAAAACTGAAGCTTCTACTTCATTACAGAAGAGATGAAGCCATGATGCTTGTCCAAGAGGAACTGACCAGCAGGGTGCATGTGACCTTAGACATCTGGATTTATTTACCAAGGAGTAGTATCAGTTAGACCTGGCAGTTGGACACAAACTTTTGCAAACCACCTATGAGGCTTTTCCCCTATATAATCCCACCAGCATAGGCTCAGTTTAACATCTCCACTTACTGTGCTTTTGGAGAGAAAAAGAAATCAGGTGTTTGAAGACTGTAAGGAACAGACTGAAGAAAGGGAGACAAGATCACAGAGACAGAGCTCAGGTGAGGGGGAGGCAGCTATCTCTAGCAAGTGGGATAACTGATGTGACTCACACAAAAGTAGCTCACATTTCCCCTTGTTCTGCCGTGGATATTTCCACGCTGTTTTTTCAGAGATGGAGACCAGTAGGAAGCAAACACATAGCAGCTGATAAATGCTGATAAACCTCCTAGAGCATCAGGTGAGAAGTACACAGGCCTTGCAAAAATAAACTACAAGTCTCAGAGTCTTTAACAAGCTACTGACCATTCACAGAAAAGGCAAACCTTTATCAGCAGAGAAGATGCTGACTCCAGATTACAGGCTTTCAGGTTTTCTCATCTTGCAGCCGCACCACCTGAAAAAATTTGCATAAGAACAAGCTGCCTTTTTCTTAGGAGCTCTTTTCAACCTGCTTTTATGATTTCCACTGAAAATGATAATCGCGTGTTTGTGACATTGCAATCATTTCTACTACAATCAAGCGTTCTGTCCAAAAGGAGGATTACTTGCTTCACTTTGGGGAAGTATACTGACCTGTGGAGGAACAAACCAGCCAGTTTTGAAGCAAATGACCTTGGTAATAGAAAACAAAAGAAGAGAAAGATATAAAACCAACACTACATATGATCAGATCTGCCACTTCCAAGAGGCATCTGATGGCCTTTAAGTTCATAAAAACTGATGTTTCCTATAGATGTTTGTATGATGGATTTGGAAAAAGCAGCACGAGACATTTCTCTTTGCTGTGCTACTCCAATATTCACTCAGGTTTTTCCTTTGACAAGCTAGCAATGTTTTAAAACTGAACATCAGAGACACATATATAGAAAAAACCCACCGCAGTGCACAACTCCATCTTTTTAGCAGTGTCCTGTGAGGAGGAGCATCACTGCACGTGGTGGTGAATGTCAAACAACTGGCTTAAACCTGTGCCTCTGGCAGCTGCTCTGAAATCCAAAGAACAAACAGTTAAAAAAAAAAAAAAAGCCTTTGTTTTGCCCTTTTTTTCTTTTTTGGCAAGAACATAATTCAGCATGACTCTCCACAGAACAATTTGCATGGGATTACCCACAATGCACTGCATTATGGTAATACACTTCAACCTCTGATGCATATCAGACTGACAGTGTTAAAAATCTGTCAAAGGAAAAATAAATGATACAGGAAAATGATGATGTAAGACAGGACAGTAAACATTCCGCACTTGTGTAATCTGCCAAAATTCAGTCTAAAATTGGCCTGGGAAAGCGAACAAGAGTATTGTGCACTCAGAACAGCTTTAGGGAATGTTCCCAACTCAAGCAGAAAACAATACCTGACTGAGACATGGATGTAATCGCAAAGGAATGGAAAGTACAACAAACCAGAACTAAGAGCTGAATAGGAGACAAGGAGAGATTTTCTTCATTTCTTTGATTTCCCACTGGGTAGCAACCTGGAGGGAATATTCCCTCTTACTCATCCAAGGATGGCTTGGTTCACTGCACTTCACCACACACGTTTGCTTGCTCTGCCTTCTGCTTCTCTCCAAGCCCTGCTGCGTCTTCTGATGCTGGTAGAGATTCCTAATAGATCCTGGGCAGTCTCTACATTTAAAAAGCAGCCACCCCAAAACACTGAACCCCAGGGCTGCATCAGTCACAGATTCCAGACTACCAACATCTCCTTCCTAAAGTGTCAGATGTCTACTCTGCCCTTCAGCAGGCTTCACCACAGGAACAAAGACTCCATAATTATTTTTAGCATTGGTCATGCCCTTTCCCATAGAAAAAAGCCGCAGGAAATTAGTATTAAATGTAACTCTCCCCTTCAGCCAATTCCACACACCGTTTTCCTAGTAATTTGTTGTGGTTTGGGCTGGACCAGCTGCTGAAACAAATGACAGATGCTCTCTCCCATCAAGGAGAGGAGGAAGAGAGATAAAGAGACTTATGAATTGAGATATCACTCCTCAAATCCCTAATCAAGGTGCAAGTCTGTTTTGGTATCCAGTAAAGAGTCATTTATGTGGCATGGGGACTTTTCTGCAAAGCCCTGGGACAAGCAAAGGCAAAGGATGCAAAGAGGGTAGCAAGGCATAGGGCTGGTTGAAGGGAGGGGATATGGTGAGAAGAAGTATTTTCCACCTAGGTCTCTTCACTAGTTCTCTCAGAGCTAAGTCCCAGAAAAATGAAAAAAACAAGGGTTGAGGCCAAATTATATTTGCTGAAGAGGAGTTATAGAGATTAGTGTATTAATTAATCAAGACGATGATGTCAGCAAGGGCCTGACCTTTATTCTTGCCCTAGTAAAAGCTTTGTCCCTGATGACTTCTGGCTTGTGTGCTAAAGCCATTTAGATATATCCCTCAATTAATCGCAGGATACCCCCTGGGAGATAGGAGAGCAGTACTGCAAGCTGCAAGTAGGGATGCTGAATCAGAGGAGGAGTAACATAGTCAAAGGCACCTTGTCAAGGGCATTGGCAGAGCTAGGGAAGGAGCCCACAATTCTCTCTACCTTTCACACTTCACCTCTCACTGCTAGGAACAAAATTGTTTGAAGTTATTAATCTGGAATTCTGCCATATTTTAAAAAAATAATAATCAGAGACTAACAAGAAATGAAGATTAATTAAAAAAAAGTCCACTCCAAAACCAAAGAAAAGAGTCTGTTTTTAAAAGAACTTGTATCTTTTTTGTAATAAAACAACAGCAATGTGTGAAACTCAGACAAAGTAACAGATAGCTGCCAAGAGCAGGACAGCAGTCAGATCTTCAGTTACCCCCTGCTTCTCTCCTTTCTTGTGAGACTAAATCCTTCTCTCAGGCAGATTAGCTGCTCATCCCCATACTCTGGGGATCTTGGATTCCTTTATTCAATGTCTGTCATACAGCAGGTTCACTCTCGGCTTCTTGAGTACCAGTCTGAAGACAGACAGGTCCAGCACGCTTCTGAGCGCCACTGTGGCTCTAAATCTCCAACCTCTGCAGGTGCAGATGGATGGCAGAATACAAGGTGGACAGGGAGCTGCTGCTATCCCCACACAGCAGGGACAGACCGGGGTGGAATCCAGACAGGTTCAGGAAGATGACATACAGCCACACGGAGTAGGAAGGCTAAAAAGGCACAAGAGTTCAGGAGAGAGTGGTGATGCTCAGGGACAGCAGCAGGTGGATGCAACATTGGAAGATGTCTGCTTCTATCAGAATAGCTGCTATTATAGCAACTGAGAACCTGAATCTGTTTTTGCCTCCCAAGCAAAAGCAACAAACATATGCTCAATCTTGTCCACAGACCCCATCAGTCTGGACTCTGACCCACAGACAAACCTCCTGGCTTCACCTTGGACCTGCCTTGTCACTACAGATCTACCAGGTGATTGCTAGGCTGATTGCAGTCACCATCATTGGACCTGGTCCTGATTCATGGGCTTGACCTTGGACTTGCTTCATTACCATGGACTTATCTGGTGACCTGGACTCTTGGCTGAACCTGACTATCCTTCACAACTCTGGCCTGCTCACCTTGCTCAGCAGCAGCGGGACAGGGCCTCGGCTGGCAAGGAGAGACATCTGGTATTAACTCCATTTTTCCCATTGCTGTCACTGGCCTTAATTCTTTTCTCAGTACAGGAACTCCAACTGTATATCTCAACCTCAGATGAGCAACAGTGCAGAAGATGTAGCCTAGACAGTAGAAATTGGTCTCTCTACCTGTCTATCACTAACTGAGCTGAATCTGGCTGTTCCTTGCACTCCAGCTCTACAGTCCTTGACATTCAGTCCTGCTGTTGGGGAAATCTCAGACAAGAAGGGCCATCATGTTGACATAGGCGGGATTGGCACATACTCTGCTTTCTCCCACACTCCTCAATACAGAGGTTACAACATCCTAAACCACAGCTACATTAAGACAAACTTTATTGCATTACACACACTCTTGTCTGACACCTTCCTGTCCATAAGTAGCTAACACACATCACCTCTCAACCATCATATTTGAATTTGGTCAAAAAGCTTTCCAGAACAAATAAACCTTTTAGCTTTAGGTGCCAAATTAATTTTTGTTAAAGCCAACAGGGTTACCTCATGTTAGAATCCAACTTACAAAAATAGATTTCTTTTCCTCTTCCCTAGCTATTGTTGGCAAACATTAGCTCTGGAGAGAGAAGCTATTTCTGGACTTTTATTGGCAAGTCTCACGTTCAGAGACTAAAGGAAGGAACTGGCTGACAGTGGAACAAACGTTAGACATGACTTTCAAGAAATGCCAGTTTCTGCCAAGCTCTTAAGCGCATTTTTCTGAAAGTAAAAAAACAAACCCCAAAGGCTTTATTACCTGCTACTAGTAGAGGTCACAGCTGTGAGGATCAGGGAGAGAAAAAGGCACATATGGAAAGTTCTCTGTCTCAGACACAATCAACTGCGTGGTCACTGCCATAGGTGCCCTCTGATTTCATTTTTGCCTCTTCTTTTGTAGAGCAAAATCGCCTGCTTTTTAGTACAAAATGACTGCTAAACATGGTGGGGGTGGAGTTTCTAGCAGATTTTTGTACATTGTATTATCTTCTGCTTGGGCTCTTGTGCACTCATCAGACACATTCATACATCTGTGCATATACACACACAATCACAGATGCACAGGGACACAATTCTAAGACGCAGGTACCGCAACAACCAGCACCCATCCATAAGTACACAATTAAAATAATTTGTTCATCAGACACACCAGTGCACATCTGCGCACTTGAAGGTCTGAGATAACGTTTTGGGCCAGTTCCCACACTCACATGCATGTACCCACATTCAATGTCTTCCACCAACACACTTCTAAGCTTGCACTCACAAATATTCACTGCACATAAACACCTCACCAGTACAAACACTCACCTAACATGTGACTCGGAAAAGTACAGAAAACACACAGAGATTCATATCTGTTTCTCTTGCAAATTGTGCATGTGGTCTTCATGCATTTATTAACACCATGCTAATAATTTCTAGTAATTAGTGTTATAATAGGAAAACACAAGAATGCAGATCTTGGTCCTTTGTAAGCAAATTAATTACACCACACCCAATAATACCTGTTACCCCCAATACATACAAAGGATGCATACACAGGATTGTTGTTCTATTTCCCAGGCATTTGTTTCAGTGTAACTGAGATTTATTCATCAGCGAGCTAAGAAGCAACAAAAAAAGGACTAAATGAAAACATAAAAATTAAGCCCTTTTACACAGAGCCAAGCTGAGCAGTACTATTACCCAGGCTCTTCCAGACTCCTAATAAAAAAATCAAAAATGATTGGCAAATGATTTGGGAAAAATATACTCTTTTTCACTTTGTCTGCGTGTGAACCTAGTACACTTGTCAGCAAGCGATAGATTATACAGGCTATACACTTGCATAACCATAAACCTGTGCTATGCTTTCTGTGACTCAGTGATACTAACTGTGCCTGCGCATCCTCCTCCACCCTGCAGCCTCTGCCATTCTAGTTTCAGACTGGAAAATGCAACAGATCCCACCTTCAGCAGGCCCACCTCCATCACCTATGAATTTCCTCCTGCATTTCCCCAAAAGCCACTCCAAAGCGCCTTAGTCTGATATCAATCTTAAGCCAAGGAATGGAAACACAAATATCCCATAACTGAAAACATTCAAATGCACCTGTGATTGAACATCTCCTTCCCTTTTGTTCTGTCCAGCTCTGCAGCCTCTCTTCTGCATCTGAAACTCATGAAGGATTACGTGCAATCAGCAAAGACAAAGTCTTAATTAATTTCCTACAGGTTCTCATACCAGGTCTGTAGGAGCTGTGGGCACTTCCATTCACAGGGGCAAAACATTCATTCATAGGCAAATAGTAAACTTGCAGAGGCAAGTTATATGGGTTAGATATGGCATTATCCTCTCCATGGCAATATTGCTGAATCTCCCTCCAATGGAAAGCATATTCTATACAATCTCATAGACTGAGTTCCCTATAACAAGTAATTTTGTGCTGTTGCACACAAAAAGTGCCATGTGCCAGAGGAAAGAAATATCTTAAGGCTTTGTTTTTTCTTTTTATTTTTTCCCCTTCCCTTTCAAATGCAAGCACACATACATAAATGAGATGTATTTTGGGGTTATATCAAGCCTCTGTAGCACTGACACAGAAATATTACAAGCAAAACACTTCTGGTTTTCTTGGGAGCGTTCTGGCTGTCTCAAAGAGAAGGCCTTCAATTACTGATTCTGCCTTTTTGGAGGGTCTTTAAGGTTTAGATTATGGATGAGGAGTTATGAGGTCTCACGTTTAATTCAGTTTATTATAGCTGTAGACTCTCAAGTGAAATCAGTGGAACTGACTGGAAAGAGTAGGGTATTTGATGAATCACCTTGGAGTTTGAAATATCTGTTATTCAACATCCATGAAATAAGCATCTCTTCAAAATTTTACCCTCCCTTATTTCGAACAGTCAGGATCTCCAGCAATGCCAGCCTGACCTTAAATGCCATCTGGACTGTACTTATGTATTCTGAGCAGGCATAGAAGAGCCACAGGCTTCTCATTCTTGGGATGTATGAGCAGATAATAAGCCAAATCTGTACCACAATGAATTTGATCTCTCTTCAAGCTGTCCCTCTTTTAAGAACCTTTTCACATGAATTCACAAATCTACCTGAGCTTTTTTCTCTCCCAGAGAGCGTCACAAAAGATTATTCCAAAGAGACATAGAAAATACTGATAAGGTTTCTCCTCGTTTCTAGCAATGAACTCACAGAAGATGCCATTCGTGCTACACCAGTCAACAGCAGAGACTAAAACGTTAGCCTGATATGAGTACCCTGATATCAAGCGCCTGTCCTTGTAATTAGCATCAAAGGCACGGACAACAAGTCACCATTTTCACATCTATGGGGTACTGAGTATCTCTGAATCAACAGATTGAGGGTACTTAAATAGGATCTGACTCCACATCTCCAGTTCCAATGATCTTGCTCTTGCTTTGTCCTGTCCTTCCACTGCCACAAGATCTGTCCCTGTTGTTTTAATACCCAAGATACTTACACTGAAAAAGACATTTCTAAAGAGCTGTAGAAGACCCTAAGGAAAGTTGAGAAAAGCCAAGGCACGTTGGGTGTATTCCTTTCAAGCTTTTTCTACAACACAGCAGGTAACATCAGCTTAAAGAAACAGTACTGACAGGTATTGCCTGTTCTGGTTTTGCTTTCCACCACCTTGGCACTCCTCACGTCAATAAGGCAGCATTGAACTGGAATGCAGAGTGTGAGGAGGCTACTCTACCCTTCTGCTCCAGTCTCAGCTGGAGGAAGGGATGGGACAGGACCTCAGAAGGCATTCGTGTCCTCTGCTGTCCTGTGGGCTAACACATGCAAGCAGCACATGCACAAATTCCAGTGGTGTGAGTGTGCTGTCCTTCAGAGGACTTCACTGTAATCCCATACACTGCACTCCACACCTCCAGTCTAATTAGTTACAAATGTAAAGGAACTGAAAGACAGGTTTCCCCTCTAGCTTTGCATTTATTAAAAGGTCACCAAGGAAGTATGAATTTTCTCCTGTGAACAGAGATATCAGAAGCTAATGAAATCTGAATCTAATGAATTGATCCTTGCTGTGTGCATTTTCTTTTCAGTCTTCATTTAGAAATGAGCTCCCTTTTCCCCTTCACAGGCTACTACAGACTCCCACATGTGCTATGCAAGAAAAATCAGGCAGGAAGGCTGAGGGTTATGCATCTCTGCCTTCTCCCTGCCCTACCAGCAACTGTGATGGTGTCACACAACAGCAGAATGCCAACACAGCCTGTCACCATTTTAGCTGCACCTAGCCCAATATAGACCCACAAGTAGCCCCCGTGTGCTATTACACATATACACACAAGTTACGCACACTCATGTATTTCAAGTAATACTGATGCCTATTACATATGTTTAGCATTCTGCCTATAAGCAGAGATAAATGCATACTCACACACATACACGCACCCTTGTGCGCAACTTCCAAGCATAATGTACAAAGTCAAAAAGCATAAACATGTGCATCCTATTACTTACCGGCGCTAACACACCACTACAAACTCGCGTGCTCATGTCTGTACCCAAACACACCCTTCCTGACCCCCACCTCTAGGAATGCAAGAGGCCTGGGAATCAATAACCACTTACAGCCCTTCAATCCAACACTGTCAACTTTGTTCTCCCCTGTTTACGGTGACAGACAAGCAGACTAAAGATAGGGGACATCAGTATGCAGAGGAGGAGAGGTGGGCACTGTGTCAGCATAAGAAGCAGGCAGACGCTGCTGAATCCAGCAGAGGCTGTTCTCGCCTCCTGCAGCCAACTGAGCAGAGCTGCCACTGCCCCAGAAACCTGCTTTATTCCCAGAACACCAGTGCAACCAGACAGAACAAAACAGGGCAATAATCATGGGCTATTTTCCCCAAAACGACATAATCGTACATAGGAAGATTCAGAAAGAATCCAATTCTTATCTGTTTCCAAAGCCTGAGCAATGATCTTGTCCACATAAAGATGTGCTGCGTGATCAGTATCACATCAAAACAAACTTGATACCGTATCCTGCAGAGAAAACGGAATGAAACTAAACAGACTTCAGACACAGCAGGCCGCCGTTAAATTGCCCGGGTGCTTTGCTGACCTTTTAAAGTGAATAAGCATGCAAATGCAGCACACCTGACAGGGGTCAATACCTCCGCCAATGAATTCCAACCAATCTTGCAGCATCCAGGATAACCCAAAAACTATCGATATTCCCGAAGTCTGACATGAGCTCTAATCATGTACCTTTGTCACAGCCCACAGCCTCACCTGCATCTCAACATTCCAGAGGTACTCAGTCTCAGCCCACAACATGGCCACATTCTTACAAGTCCCTAGTTTCTCCCTGTGTCTATATTCAGACATCTCACTTCTGCATTATGAACAAATCCTATTATGCCAGGCCTGAATCTCTCCTGGGCAGAGACCAGCATTAATATAAATATAATTATGGTTGTTAAATAAATGTATGATGTCTGCTGATCTATCTCGTTAAATTAACCACAGGAGTGAATTTTGCATTAGTCATGACAAGGCCCATTTTCAAAGCTGACATTTAATACCCAGTACAAATCACACTTCAGGGTACACAAATCAAAGGATTTGGTGAAGATCTGTGAGAACTGAGTGTGCAAAACCATAGAAGCACTTTTGGTGGCTTGCTAAAGGTATCCATTCTATGCAACACATTTACCTAGAGATGATGAACCAGGTAAAAAATTCAAGGCATTTCAGTGCACGTGGAGGTTAGTGGGGTCATGCTTGACCCAGAAAAAACTTCAGCACTTTGATCCCTGGAAGCCCTTCCAATCACTAAACATACTACTAGCTTGATCAGAAAAGTGACCTTTCTGTCACTCTTTCAGAGCCAGCCTGAGCTCTGCTTTCAGATCCCATTTATTTCATTCTCCCTCACTGGAAAAGACAAAAGGGATGCTCTTAAAAGGTCATTGCAAAATTGGTGTCCAGCTGCCTACTGCAAAACCCATATGGGCCATCAGACTGCAGGGGATGGAGCATCCATCGCACAGCACATCCATTACTTTCATCTTTGGTAGAAGGTTCATTCTAGTAGCTTAGGTTACAGTGTTGACCTTGGGTGCAGGACAGCTGAAGGTTCTGAGCAAGGTACCAAGTCACTCAGGCTTGCTTATGTTGTATTATAGGGTCGCCTCCATTCTTCCCCAGCACTGGCAGCCAGTGAGGTACGTCTGCTCTGGGCCACCATGACATGGTGATACAGCCCTTCTCCCCAACTCAGATGACAGCCAGATCCCAGCCCATTACTTCTCAAGGCTAGGAAGAAAAATATGCGGAAGGCAATAAAAATGGAATTGAAGGTATAATATAAAGGAAAAAGAGTGCAACATGGAAAATACCTTCAGAAATGCTAGATTCCTCCTCCACTGTTCTCATGTAGGGTTAGCATTTCAAACCAAATACTCTTCTTACTCAACTTTCAATTATCTTGCAAGACAAAATAATTTTATAAACTACCAGCTTCCCCTCCAAATCAGAATAAGTCTCAGGACCTGCAATCTGCTGACCAACACCTTTTAAAGGAATGACTACAAAGAAAAGAGTACCTTCCACCAAAATGCAAACTGCCCTTCTGATCCTGTGCCAAAAGCAAATCCATGTATTTTAAACTATATTTTATAAAACAAGTGATCCCCAACAGGAATCAGCTACTGTAAAAAGGACAAAATTTCTGAGCTTTTTTAGCCCCAGTTGCATATGGCTGTACTTCTCTCTCAAACTCATTTGCAATATCATCCTCAAACTCATTAAAAAAATATCATCACATTGTTACTTTGTACGAATCTCTGATTCAATTTTACTGTGGAGTTCAGTCATTATTTCCAGCACCTCCAAAGGAAACTTTCTGGTTTATTCCAAAAGCCAAGAAGAGGTGGGACACAGTAAGATACTCAGTTAAAAATGTTTTGAAAAAACTGTTGGTTTTTTTTTTTTTTAACCAAAGCCAAAACTTCTTTGTGGCTTTGATTAAAGGTGACTTTTCTCAGGAAGAGCTGCTCAGCTCTTGCGTGACATTTTTGATCAGAACCCACAAGAAAGATACCCTTTCCAGTTGAGCTCCCCAGCTTCCTATGAACAATTGAATATTAACTGGAATAGTGGTTCAGATGGGGGCTGTTCCATCCTAGTTGAGAGACTAATTCTATAACGCAGTAGCAAGAGTACTTTCTCGCTCAAGGAATTTCTCATTATGGTTGGATTTGATGACCTTAAAGGTCTCTTCCAACATATACCATTCTATGATTCTATTATTTACACAAAATGTAACAACCCTTACACAAGAAGCAGGGATAAGTTCAACAACGAACTATCTGGTGATGTAACTCCTTGCTTTGAATCCGGCAGATTCGCACCTGAATTTTCTTCAACCCAAAAGAGGCTAACGATCTGTTCTGAGATTAGTTGTTCTCAATTTTCACAAGTTACTTTAAAAGGCTGTGTTTTGACTCTGGTGCAAAACGGGAACATTGCTTGAAGTATCAGAAAGTTTCGAAGGCAACACCTGCTTTCCACAACTATATATTGATGTTTTTCTTTCCTGAGCTGAAAGGTGCTGAGGAAGCGTTGACTATGGTGATGATGATGACAACAACAGAAAATGAGGTAAACCATCTGCAGAGATGTGTGTAAGTTCTAGTACCAGCCTGGTAAGACTTTGGTCTCTTTAAATCTGATCTCTAAAGCAAAAAAAAAACCACCAAAACCTGCTAGGACTAAGTGGGCAATCAACAGAGATTTCCCATTTCTGGGGCAGAAGGAACAAACCGAATAGATACATCTTACAGAGACCAATCCATGGCAGATACAAAAGGTTCTGAAATGAACAGTGTGTTCCCTCTGCACCTATTCCAGCAACCTAATAAATCCCAGAGGAAGTGATAAGGGGAATGATAATCAGTGTTTAGCATCATCATTATTGAGAACGCTCAGACTATAACATAACATAATCCTTGGAAAGACTGACAACATCATGGGTGGAAAAAAAAAGAAATCTAACAAATTAAAGATACTACTTTAACAAATATATCTGTTTAACAATATTATCAATGCAATAATTCCTATAATAGAGCTCCAGAGCTTATTTTCTAGTTATGGTACCAAATGCTTTTTTACTGCTCTTAGCGCTGACTGCCATGAATTTTTACTGTTTAGCTTCTTATATCCATTTCCTACATTACGTTGGCTGCTATCTATTTTCCATGTTTTCTTTGTTCAGAGACAATAAATCTATGCTATTATCCCTTAGAAGATTATTTTCATCAGCTACATTTAGGAAAATGACCTCTACTGTTGTTTACTCATTACATTCAGAAATACTGGTAAACAATTAGTGCTAACAAACAAGAAACTGAGACTGAAATAACAGAAATCTGTCTTACTATAATCAATCTATCATGTAGATTTTTCATCAATATTATGACTCACTGTCCTCTAAACTCTAATTATTGCCTTCTTTTTTGCTACTAAACCAGGATCAGTTTTAACTGAATATGACCTCAATTCTTTATTAGAGAATCGTGCCTTTTTCGATATGCAACAAAATCCTTTTATTAAAAGGACTCAATTTTTAGTCATAATACTTCTGTATATTTTTTTCTTCTTGTAGTCTGCTTTACTTACAATATTTCCTCAGCTTTGGAAAATCAGCCCTTATTAAGGAAAAAAAATATACACAAACACATGTTAATAGGAACACTGTCCTCTACCCATATTAAATGTAATTGGGTCACAATCACCGGTGTCTAGGTAACCACAAACCCCCACACCAAAGACTAATTCATCCTTTCCTATTATAATGTAATCCAAAATAGAGTTACACTGGATACAACATCTTTTGTGTTAGAAAATAATCATCTGTAATGTCTGGAATCTCTAATAGTATTTACAGCTGCCGCATGAAATCTCAGGTATATCTCACCCAAACTGAAGTCCATAGCTACACATTTACTTTTTGTGTATTCAATACAAGTACTTATGAGGTAACATCCCATTTTCTAGTTTGATTCAATGTGCCAAGCAGGCTTATTTCCTAAATTTGTCAGCATACTTGTAATATGTAGACCTGAATTATCAGTAGATGAAGCTGTACCAGGCTGCCATTCCCTCCCACCCCAGCCACACATGCTTACTACTACCTTTTCTGTCCTTCCCAAGCAGAGGGTAAACGAGTATTTGAAGATTCTGAAATTCCAAAAATATACTTTTCCTGGCAGGCTTCAGTACAACCAATTACATTATACTTCATCAGCAAGATCTTTCAATTGCTCATTACTTAGATGCTTAGCAGTAGTATATAGACATTTGAGAAATATATTCCTTCTGCAGTTTTTCCCACACTGGTTCAATGTCTTTATTACAAGCTATTTGAGTTTGAACTGTGTTTGTTTTCACAGAGCTTGCTTTTCTTTTCTTTTCCTTTCCTCCGCTCGCCCCCCACCCTCACCCCACCCCCCCTCCCATCCCTCCTCCTTCAGCATTATTTTGTTTGGCTTTATGAAAGATTAGTTCTCTTCCTTTGAAGTGAAAGTGTCCCTCACCCATTTGATCCCCATGACCACTGGAATACGGGTCACTTCTCCAAAAATGGTCTTCACGTCAGTCATGCAACCAATGGTTATCTTCCATCTTTCCTTCCTTCTCTTATTTACAGCTTTAAAAAGCTCTCTGGCAAAATCACCAAGATTTTTGTCTTTCCTTTTTATCAAGAGCCTTGAAGAATCCTATGATACAACATTCCACGTACTTCTCTGCCATGCGTTTCCAACATACATCATCCAAACTTCTCTTTGTATCTTATTCTTCTGCTCCAGGCAGAAAATGCACCATCACATTACACTTTTGTTTACTCCTCTGTTTGCTTTTCCTAATTGAAGCTCACTTCTGACAACTACTTGGTTGAAAATATTTCAATGTTTTTCTGTTTTACACCAAAAGGTATTCAAAGACATTCTTCTAATTCTCTATATGGCAGTAGCCATCGTAATGAATATCCAAGAGAAGAATTACCACACATCATCAGCATCGAACATCTCTAAATTCTTTTTCTACTCTTGGCTGTGAGTAACCAACTTCTTTTTTGATTTCTACTATCTTCAGCTTCCTTGTGTCCTTCCACACTTACGGCATGTATGCAAACAATTCCTTAATTGTCCCTGATGCCTGCGTTCCCACAGGCTGTACGCTGTGCTGAAATGTCTCTTTCTAGACCACATATCTTCACTTGTAGATCTCCCACCATCTGGCAGTGAATGCATCAAAAATTTCTTCCTTGGACAAAAATTAGAATATAGCACATCCAAGACAGACCACAGCAGTTTTTTTTCTTCATCACCCATATGCAGTACATAATACAGAGTGTTACCTAAAGATAAACCATAAAGCTCCAAATTCCATCCCACACTCTCCTGCTAGGCACGTCATCTTCTGTCTCAGAGTTCATCCAGCATAAGCATACCCTTTCTTTACAAGTACAAGTTTATCACATATAGAAGCACATATTTCTGCTCTGTTATTCAGAATTAAAGTGTTTGCAATTCAGTTTGGCTTAATTTACTTTAGAAATGAGTTAAGCCAAATTTAATTAAGGCCACCTTAATTCTGCTTCAGTGTGTTGACATGTAGCTTAATGTGGTTTAGCACAGGACTTTCCACTCGCATCTTTAGCTAATTCAGAGGCACTTCCCTGCATGTTCCGATATAGACAAACTATTAAGGAATTCAGCCTGTTTAATTAATTATCAAAAAAAAAGATTGAAAGGTGACTCGGTTGCATTGTGTAAGTACCTTTAAGAGAACAAATTGGAAGTTACTAAAGGTCTCTCTAAACTAGCAAAGAAAAATAACAAGAATGCAGCTGAAAACAGCAGGCAGATGAATTCAAATTAGAATAGGGCAATAATATTTAACAGTTTCTGACCCCTGGAACAAAATACCAGGGGACCAGATGGTTTTCCAATCATGTGATGTTCTCAAAATCAGTCTGAATGTTTTTCTACAAAACCTGCTTACACAAACACAAGTTATCAAGCTTCGTACAAAGCTGCCTGCGTGAAACCCAAGGCTTATGAGGTATAAGAGGTCAAACCAGAAGACCTAACAGTCCCTTTCTGGCCATTGAAACTCCATAAATTTGTTATTAAGATTCTGTTTTCAGTGTCTAATACATTTCCCAGCAACTTCAGCCTTCCCTGCTATAGGACAGGCTGCGCCTGGACACGGCAGAAAAGAGCAGGAGAACTGAGCCCTCTTTGCTCTTACTCTGACACTGAAATATTTGTCTTCAGTCCAGACTTGAGACTTCTGCTTCTGAGTCCTGCTTTACACATCACCATGTGCATCTATCTCATACACATGCAGCCCTGCATGCTGGCCTCTCTGCTACTGCTGATTTGGGATCCCCCACCACCTCCTTCCAGTGCCTGAAGTCATAGAAAGGGAGAGAGGCTGCGGAGCTCTGTTACACAGAAAGGACACTCAAGGAGCTGTGACAGAAGCAGAATCTCATGCAATACCCCCCTTCTCCAGCTGGAAGACCTGACCCTACTCAAGGACAAACTCACCACATGGCGCAGTCTGCAGACATGCATGTATTATTTATGACGTTTAGAGTACCAAGCAAGGACACATATTGTGATTTAAGCAAAAAGAAATGTCAATACTCTGTCAGTGAGGAAGGAATTTAGTACTTTTAATGCAGAGGAATAACAGTCAGTCCTAGTATATTGGGTAATTTGAAACAAATTTTGTTATAGAAAGAAAAATAGATAGAAAAGATAACATAATTAGTACAAGAGTTTAGCACACATGAAAAAATAAATCTGGATTGGAAACAAAACAAAGAAATCAACCAAAGAGACAAGAACAGGGTAGAACCAGGATGTATCGACAGATTTTGAGACTGGAGAGAATGAATAGACCATCCAATGGTCTGAATAAATAGAGGAGACCAGGGGACCCAGGGGTAGATCACAGAGGCATAAGGATAGCAGTGAACATGGGTAGAGAGCTGACAGATCAAACAGACTGGGAATAACTACAGCTGCAGGACGTGCGTCTTCCAGGGATACACAAACCAGCAAAATGATGGAACGGAGAAAGAAGGCAGATCAGATTTCAAAATAGAGTTCACATTTAGTGATGGACAGCATATACATACTATAGGCACCAACTAGTGGAATTCACTGCTGCAGGAAGCCCTGTCTGAGAAAAGATTACGAAAGGAGATGAAAAAGTGCCATAATTATTCACAAAGAAAGTAGCTCATTATTTCAAGGTTTTGATAATGGTAATCAGGCCTCATGCTGCAGTGGATGAAGTGGAGGAGAGGCAGGTCAGGCTGGTAGGATTATTTTCTTTCCATGTCTTAGTGTAATTGAATCAGTTGCATTACAGGCTGGTTTTGTTCTCTTCTGAGCCGTGAGGAACCAGCCGCTGTATGAGGCAGGATACCTGATTATATGGACCAATGGTCTGATCCAGCATGGCAAATGTTATGATCTTAAGAGGAGAAAAATCGATCTTTGCAGAAAATCCTGTGTGTGAAAGACTTTGAAATTTAGATGATTCTAAAATCCATGCAGAGCGAAAGACAAACATGGCTCTTTTAGCCTGTGCTTTTGCCACCTCCCCATTCTTATTTTCCATGCCTGAGGAGTTCATGATTAGACTAGGAGCTTCATCAAAGGGCAATTTTCAGCTGCCAAATAGATTTGTACAATAAATCCACACGGGGCCAGATTAACAAGCAAGAGAGACATCAGAAATCAAAAAGCTAGCTACTGTAATTCCACAGAAAACTTGAAAGGATGATGTGCAATGATATTTGGACTTTTAAAGGGACGCCATTGAAATACTGCAGTTAGTTTTCATTAGGAATGTTGCTTTTCTATCCCTTATCCTCCCCAAGACATTTTTTTCTTTAGCAGACTGCAATCCCTTGGGCATTCAAGGTCATGACATTCAGGATGGTTTAGTGGCTTCAGATAAAACAGGAACATTCCATCCAGAAAAATCACACACGTGTGTGACTGCAATTTCTGTCACCACTATAATATTTATAATAGAAAATTTAAAATAATCTTTAAGCATCTAGTTTGCTTCACTTCTGTAGTTTTCTGTTTGCTCTAATAATTTGTACTGTGAATGTAGCTAAGGCTCTAACAAATCCACATCTGAAGTCAAACCAGGTCCTCAACTATCCCAATAAACTGAATAAACACAATTCAGAGATTAGTCTGACCACAAATTGCTAGTCATTTTCAGCCTTCTGGCACTACAAAAGACAGTTTGACTTCTGAGCGTGGCAGCATTGATTTTAATAACAGGAGAGTTTGTTCCTCCTTACAACACATGGAAGGACCCTCTCCCTCTGTCACAAGGTGATAGGGTTTGCTGTTTTTATGTCTCTGCACGAGTACACTGGGTTTGTTCATTTTCAAATGGGGCCACAATAACAGTATCTTGCCAGCAGGGTGAAAATATGGAGGTCAGCCATTGATTCGTATCTTGTTCCCTCACAAAATGCAATCTCTTCTCCATGCAACCTCAAGTGCAATTGCAAATGGATTTTTTTGCTTCAAGCATCTAGGTTGCCCAGATCTGTAATGTCAAAACCTGGGATTCTTCCATCTAATCCTGCTCTCTCAAATTCTAGAAGATGGGTATGACAGGGTGCTTGCACTTCTGATTCCTTTTGCAGGGAAACAGTTTGATAACCCCCTCTAAGTCAGTACCTATCACCTCCTTTCTCACGTACAGCATTGGAATATGGAGCCAGGTTGCAACCAAGTATCTAGGGAAGCGGAAACGCAGCTGAGGGAAAGATCCCATAAACAACGCAGAAATATCACTTTTTTTACAACACACGGGGGGAAAAAAGAAATCTAGAGGAACATCAGCATTCAAGACAGGAAAGAATTGAGATAATCTGTTTCCCACTCATCAGCCTCAAGGAGTTTGCAACGTCCCTTGGTTTAATAAAAAGCAAACCACCAACTAGAATTGTTAACATCATTAGCAAGTGAAAGGAATGTAGGAGATTGCAGGGATTTGTTGGGAACTGGGTTCCAAACAGAAGGGTAAACAGTAGAGCTAAGACAACTGGTCCCATTATATGATGGTGGAAAAGAGTGGGCTGAGAAAGAGGTACACGATTGCTCTGCTTCACTATTCTGCACTCCAGCCATGTCCTTTGAACCTCAACAGAACTGGATATCTCCCAGCTTTGCACAGTCAGATCTATTATGATCTCACCCCGTCGTCATTTTTTATTGTGCCATAATTTAACCACATGGCATGGGACCTATTCTCCAGTTACACAGCCAGTCAGCACCCAATAATCTATCAACAGTAGAGACAAAAGAGTTGATTTAAGATACTACTTCTGCCAAAGGGCTGAAGATTGAGCCAGGCTGTCTGCTTAGGAGCTGACATCCCCTTAGCGTCAACTTTAGAATTGGTTCCAAACGGCAGAGAAGCTAGCAAATTTTTCACTTCTTTGTGGTTCGGGACCATATTTTTCTCCTTCTGTAACAGGTTTTTACCAACAAAATCTGGGTTAGGATATAGCACCTATATTTTCTGCCAAGCTCTGATTTGCATTCTATTTCTTAACCTGAATAACTAAGTAGGAGAGAAAGTGAAACGTGATTTGCATGACTCTGAGGTCCTAAAATGGGACCTAAGTTCCCATGTTCTTCTATCTACAATCTTCTGTCTGTTCCATTTTATGCTGTTATCTTCAGCACTCCTGTTTCTGCAGCTTCTGCAGTGTCTTTACATTGAAGGAGAAGGAATCTAGGAAAATATCCATGCACATGAAATGGCATGAGGGCACCACTCTTGAGCCCTAAGTTATCTGCTAGGACTGCTCTGTGGCAGCCTGCAACATCACCCTGGGATGCCCATGGACTAACTCATTTGTCTCAATATAGACTAACAGGATAAGAAAGCACAGGTTATCTGGACACAAACCAAAAGAATGTAATTTCATCCTAATCACTATGATGTTCTGGCAATTAAATTTCATAAACTACACATTTTGGAAACATTAACAGGTCTGCCCATTTCCATATTGGAAAGATTCATCACTCCTGTGTGAATATGCTGTGTTAAAAGCTAAGTCTGGGACTGAAATATCTGGAAATGCCAGAGATCAGTACTAACCTACACTATACTAACCTTGGTACACAAGTACTAACCTTGGTGGGAAAGTTCAGAACAGAATCACACAGCAAGCTTAAAAGACTAGAGCAGTGGGAGTAGGCTGTGATTTCACTTCCCTGTGGCTCATTCTCACTAGAGGTGCCTCAAACTCAGTTTGAGTTGTGTTAAAATCACCACCGTGACAGCCCTTCTGTACAGACTTTCCCATTTTCTTTATTCAAAGGTCTGCAGTTAGAATAACTTACCGACCAGTACATGACTAAGGATAAAATCTAGTGCTGCTTCTGGCTTTTATCAGCAATGGAGCTGGCAGAGACACTCTTGTTTCCTTCCAGACAGGGTCTAAGAGGGAGGGAACACATTCACAAGCTATTCCCACTGCATTGATAACGCATCCTTCCTTCCAAGAATGTCAAGGTCTCTGGAATATCTCTTCAAAGCCAATTATCCAAATCTACCCTGATGCAACACCACTGAACTTAGCAAGTCAGGGATACAGCTGGCTCAACATCACAGGAGAAGTAATTAAGATAAAACATAACAATTTCAATTAGTATCTTCATCTATAATCCAGCTAGCATCAGTGATCATCTTTTGTAATATATATAAAAAATTTCCAATATATTATTCTTCAGGTATACATCAATAATGAGAAAGACTAAAATACTGTTGCTCAGTGCACCCTAACAATTCTTGTGTTGGTTTTTAGTGCTTCCTGAGTGCTTTGGGGACAGGAAGGCTGAAGAAAGGTATGAGTCCATTCTTCTCCATTAAGTGTCATTCTCTGCTGTTTCTAGTAACCATATGAGTTCAAACACAATGGAAGGTCCCTCAGTCCCGTAACACTTGAATCTTTCAACCCGGGAACAGGAAAGCAGATGGCCCGAGTGACAGCTGAAATCCACTGCAGCAGGTGCCAGGGAGGACTTCTTCCAAAATCTGTTTCATGGCAGCATTCATGGGACACCTCAACAGATGGACTACCACACAGTGTTTAGTAGGCAACCACCCCTATACTAACTTCTTGAAAGCAGCAAGGAATTATTCAGTTGCCCTGAGAAAACAGTTGTTGTTCGTACAGTAGCAAACTCAGTCTATGGGATTAAGAGACCATTGCTTTTTCAGAGTCATTCATAAAACACCTACATTTGGCAAACACTTGGAAGGGGGGCAAAATGCTTCGAGCAGTCACACTAGTGTCAGAAATTGATCTTGTCCTATATAGGATTAAAAAAAAACCCAAACCAGTTCCCCTGCCCCCAAAAATCCCAAACAAAGAAGAAATAAGCCTTCTCTGGAAATGATGACAAGTAAAATGACCCTACTCAACTACTGAGCTCTCTGAAAACTGCAAGGCTAAACTGACTGTGGGATGGATCAGGAAATGGGAAGACAGAGCATGGAAGCCTGAATTACCTTCTTGCAAAATTTACAGACTTTTAAATGCACATAAATGGCCCTCCCAAGTGACAATATTGAGCACCTTCAACAAAGTACAACAGCAATAACACCCATGACTCTGGGAACAGAGATAATATAAATATCTTGTGAATTTGGTCACACTTGCCTTAATACAACTGTCTTATTACCCATCAAGAAAGATAAGACCAGCCGGAATAGTCCTACTAACAAGCTCCAGTTTTCTTGGAGATGTAAGGCCCAAAGTTCCCCCAGTTCTGTGAATTGCTTTTCCAAACAATCTGAGGGCACCAAAGCCAACACAACTTCAAACTCCTATTGTTTAATGTGGCACGAACCAAACAGATTGGAGCACAATTAAGCATGTGATTTCTCTAGTTGGTGTTACTAATCAAATAATGAGAAACAAACAAAAAACCCCAATAAAAACACTAATGAGGAAAAACCCTGCAGCAGTTCATATAAGAACCTACAAGTCTCTAAGGAAGACAAGCACCCACCATCTCCTAATTTCTTTCAAAAGAAACCCTTTCTCTTTTCTCTTTCCCCACTTCCTAAATACCATTAACCCTTACATAGTTTTATGAAGTGAAACCCACACGCCTAAAAGGTACAATTAGAATATCTTACAAATTTCATCATCAATCAATTATTGCAAGGGGTTGGCGGAAATAAAAGCAGCAGGAAAAAAAAGCAAATAGGATGCAAACTTTTGCCTTGGGTAACAACTTAAGGAAACTGAACAAACCCTTTCATTTGAACCTTCAATCCTTAGATTACTATTAGATAACTATTTTTTCTATACTTTTCTTGCTATTACAGCTGCTTCCAATTTGAGCCACTTTGGACCAGAACTGGAAGCAGAATTATCAGAAAGAAAATCATTCTCTCTTATTCTTGGCATCTGCTTTTGAATGAGATCCCCAGAGCACAGAGGGTCAGCTAAACACACGTTTTAAAGATGACTTTTTTTGAAAAGAAACTTTTGAATGCTTTTGAGACTTACCCATACTTAGGAAAAGTGTAAGCTCTTGGGGTCAGAAGAAATCAGAAATGAGGAAAAGCCTGTCAGACTTGCAAAGATTATGTAAACATTTTACAGAAATGTACACCAGAAAGCATAGAATATATATTATTTCTTTGCTTTTTCTTTCTGCAAGTACCTATCAAATATGCTTTTATGGCAAGAATATTGCTGAAACCATTTTTGTTGGTGGCTGAATACTGGCAAGAAGCCAAATTAAAATTATTTGTTAAGTTTGTGCACCAGACTTCCAATTACCAGAACAATATACATCTTACTGGAGAACAGAAGTAATATCATGTGACCTGCAAACTCCATCAAAACAACTCAATTTCTGACCATTAACTCTAATAAATTGCTTATGAATAAAGCATGCATAAAAATGCCTCACAGAAATTTGGTAAATAATCTTCAATAGTAAGGAAGATGAAAAAAGTATTTCATTGCCTAAAGATAACTATAAAGAAATAGTGCTGTAATTTAATGGACAAATCATACATTGATAACAATTTAGCTAATTTGGGCAGGAACAGTTCAAACCAGATAAATCCACCTCTGAAGAGGTAGAAAGAGGAAAGACTTTCATCTCAGCATGTTGCTTAAGTTCAGCCACATTACCATGGTAAATCCCTGGTTCATCACTCATTTTAAATAATTCAGCCCACGCTAGCCAGGTTAGAGGGGATGGATAATATGAGGTCTTCCAATTTATTAGACTAACTCTCACCACTTTTGTCCAACAAAGACACTTTGAACCACTATCAGTAAGTCTTACGAAGTATGGCCTTTCTGCTTGATGCTGCTCTCTCTGCTTCCAGCATCTCTGCAAAGGGATGGCTTTTCCCTCTAATCAAGTCCAACAAGAAAATTTGGGGTATTCAGTTCCTCTGACTTAGAAGCTTTAGACTGGACAGAAAAAAAAAAAATATTTTTTTTCTTAGCTCTCCCAAGGCTTTCTTCAAAGAGGGACACATATCACTAGTAAAATCTCCTTCAAAGGGCACTGTCAAGATATCTGCAATAATTTTAAAACTCATTTGTTACTACTTCTTGTTTATAATCCCTTTGAAGCAAGGAGCTAAAGTCTATTTCTGTCAGTACTACCTCTCCTCCAGCAGGCATAAAATGCCAAGGAAAATCCTTTTCCAAGATAGCATAGAGCATGAAGCTGAATTTTTGATATTTGCTATATTACCAAGACATACAGTTTGGAACTCAGCTGTATACCATGGCACAAAAGATATTAATTTGTAGGAGGATAGATGCAGTAATGAACTGAACAGCACAGTCCAATATGCTATAGATGGGTCTTAATTAGTAGGCCAGGTAACAAGGAATCGAGAAGAATGGTGAAACAGTGTAACATGATAAAATGTAGTAGAGCAAAGAGATATGGGAGTTTAAAAATTAATCACGCATGAAACTCAGGAAAATGTCAATATGTGTCACTGGAGATTTGATTCGTTTGGGGCCATGACTGCACCTGTGCTCAGCAGAACTTCTTACAGTACAGCCTTGCTTTCAGTCTTTTAAAAATCGAAGATGAGAAGGGGCTCAACATCCCACAAAAGGGAGGGAGCAATAAAATCTCAGGGTGAGCTGGAGGGGTAAAGGCCTTCACACAAGAAAAGAAATGATAAGCAGGTTTTTTTGGTTGGTTTTTTTAAAAATTGTATTCTGTTTTGACCATAGGGTTGTAAACTGGCAGAAGCAGAAGGGAGAATTCCCTGTGGAAATTGGCTGCTTTGGTTTTAGCAACTTTCAAACAGAGACACCGCTCCTCTAAAGACTAAATTGGGCAATCCAGACAAAATGAAAAAGAGTTTGGATATTTTTTTCCCCCTTCTTTTCTTCTTCCTTAGGTTGAACAAAACCTTAGATAAGATCAATAGTTTCTTTAGTTTTATGCTTCGCTTCCTTAAGGGTAGTTGGCTTATTGTGTTTCCATTGATCACACAGACAGGGAGATTCGACAGAGACAAACCATCTTTTTTCTCCTCTCATTTCCGCCCTCCTCTCCATTTGAAATCAAATGACTTTTAAACGAGGCTGGGGTCACTATTCTTTCTCATTTACATATCAATAGTACCAAATTCCTGCCTTATCTTTCAGTCACTAAACTATTTTAAAAATGAAGGCTACATTTCAATTCAAGAGAGGACACACACATTCCTTGAAAAAAACGCTAGCAGCAGCTTTTCTGGACTCTCTATCAGGAAAAACTAAGTCCTGGTTTACCTCAGCCCTTCCTCGACATCTGGTGAGAGGGAGCACACTTACCAGCCTTGTGCAACTGATATTTTAACCTCTTGCAGCCTCTATAAGGCTTTCTTGCTCTTCCTAAATCCTTTGCACAATCCCTATCAGATGTCCCTGTGCAACTCCAAGCACTGTATTTCTGTGCTCACAATCAGCAAAGAGGCTACTTGAATGAATCACTTTCATCACTTACAAGCAGGAAGAAAGCTAAGGACCAGGATCCAGGTCTACTGTGCTCTGTTAGAAGTTTGACCACTGATTCACTGAATGATGCCGGACTTGAGAGCCTCTGCTGCATATGAGATGTTTTAAATCTGAGCTGCTGTTTGTACTGTACTTCAAGGTATAAAAGTATCAAAAACATAAGGGCGTGCTTGTCCAGGGGAGATTCTAGATACATCCCCTACAGGGAGATCAATCCTATACAATTAAGAAACTGATTCACAGTTAAACACAGATCTACTAATCCAAACACCAGAAAGCTCTACATTTAGGATGCCGACATCTCCTGCCCTAGTGTTGGTCGCAGTCTACTGTTTACACACACATCAGCTTGAGGGTCCAAGAGCAAAGAACTCAGGCAGGAGGGTCTAGAAAAACTTGATCTCTTATGTGATAAATTTCCAGTTTGCAGGAATAATTTCAAGGCTTCCAGATACTAATGAAGTAATTTTGGCTTGATAGATGGCAGTTGAGTATTAAACGGTATTATGCAATGGAATCTTCAGGTCAGCCTGTCAAGTCCATACCCTAAGTAACCCACTTGTAAGAACAAGGAAACAAGCAAGCAAGAACCAAGTCTAAAGACCGCTAAAAGGAAGAGGAAATAGCTTGTTAATATCAATTATTTTAAAGAGATAGTTCAGGTATTTATATGCAGTTCCAGCATAAATGTCAATGTAAGAAATTACATTCCATTTTGATACCAACAAGTTAGGTATGTAGCATACTTGGAAAAAATAAGTGGAAATACTTTAAAGCTGCCTTTAAATCAGAGAAACCACAAAAAGTGTATGTATTGTCATTATGAAGAAGAAACGTGGAAGAAATGCCCCCTCATGGGAATATCTATGTATCCTCCATCTTTGAGATGCATGATAATCCTAAACAAAGTGAAAAAAAAAGGGGGATATATAACCTCATAAAAAATAACACAATAATCCAAGTGGGACTCAGCTTTTCAGGGTGTTCCAAATGGAAATTTTAGAACTGCTTTACAGCTTACAGACTTTCTTATGGGCCATGAGAACACTGGGTTCTGTCACCAGTCACAAGCCCTCATATGTCAACTTGCTCTCGTCCTCAGTGGCTGCCTGTGGTCCTGATCAGCGATGAGAAACCGGACAAGAAATAACGTAGAAAATAATTTCACACATTTTAAAGGATTTATTCAAAAAAAGAATCCTGAGCCATCTGCATTAAGTCTTTCTGCTTATTTTTGGTGCCTCTCCTATATCATACAGGGCCCCTGTGGATGGCACAGTCCTTACGTGCAACATCTGAATGTGGCATTTAGTGTTCTTTTTCTACTATTTCAGCATATAATGGCACAAATTAAGCAAATTTGGGTTAGAGACCTCACAGATGTTGAAGGAGGAGAAGAACAAATCATTAGATATTGATACAATCTGATGTGTCGCTGGTTTTAGGTGTTACTGTGGTTATCTAGGAAATCAGTGAAACCCTCCTCTACGGAGATCACTAGGAATTTTGTCATTGACTTCAGTCAAGGTAGATTTTCCCCCACTGTCTAAAAAAGATTCAAAACCACTGTCTTGACCTGTGGTGCCTATTAAAAAACCATTAGCACTTCTCAGGAGTAGGGAGTGTTAGATGTAATGCCCAGGGCTATTATATTCTCTTTCTTTAAACTGTCTGCTGTTTTTTTCTTCTGCCTTTCCTGTCTTGGAATTGATGTGTGTATAGTAGAGCATGGTTAAAACAGCAGCTGAGTACTTCCTGGCTGCATTCTACAGAGAGGTAAAAGGATTAGTATAGAGCTTCAAAAGATAATCATTTGAATGTCTTATTAATTAATTGTTATTTGTAATAATGGCTCCTTTCTTAAGGGTCTTTTAGGATCTTTAACTGCTTATTAATGCTGTATAGATAAGGATTGCTCCCTAGCGGGAGAAATGAGGTGGAATATGGAAGCCTTTCAATGAAAGCAACAGGTTTGGGAAGGAACAAGAGAGAGAATACACCATTTGAGTGAATGGAGAATTATGATCACTCAAATACAATTACCAGAGTTCATCCTGTGTACTTAAAACGTGCCAAGAGATCTCACAGACCAATGTCTCTCATGCATTCAGTACAAGTACAGCCCTTCCTACGAAGTCTGGAACTTCATTCGATGTGGAGTACCGGTCTGTCTAGATGACAGTCATAGGCATCACTTAAGCTTGAGCTCATGGACAGCTGTCAAAACGAGCCTTAGATTATTGACCTTTGGCTGTCAGTAACGGGCAACTCCAAATGCAGGATTCTCAGTGCAAGCTCTTAAATTTAGCCAAGTGAATGCTCAGGTAACTAGCCCATACCAAAGTGCGCAGTGCCACTAATATTCGAGTAAACTACCATAGAACTAGGCTCAAAGATGTCCATATGACCTGCCAACACATTTTTTACAACACCGTGAATGCCCTTATAAGGATAGGTGCTCTGTATCATCTCAAAAACACTCATTCCTTCAGCTCAATGCTTGTGGCTCCAGACTTGGGTCCGGAGAGAGCAGACAATGCGAAGCATAGTCTCCTCCACTTTGCCCTTCTAAGCTCATGAAATGTGCATTAGAACGGTGGCAGCACAGGGTTCTTTGAAAGATTTACTCACTTTGTAGAGTCCATGGCTGCAGCCACAGTACGTGCTCTCCATGGTGTAGCTCCTCAGCACACCTATTTCCTTCCATACCACCACCCGGGCCGTCGACTCCCGGGACTTCTCCACCAGGAAGCTGCAGCTGTTCATGACAAAGGCAGGGGCCACCTTATCCAGGATTTTAGGAAGAGTCTATGAGAAAATATCAGCAGCAACGAGAAATAAATTGAACAGTTGTGCATGTGTTTATATCATACACATATATACAGAGACCTGTGTTTTTTAACGTGTACATCATCAAATCTATCTGTAGCAACTGTTACTGAGAACTCCAACCAGTACATTATGTCCTTCCCATGTGAAATCCTCAGATTCTTCCATTTGTTTCATCCCAAAGACTGAAATGCAAAATATCCTGTACGCTTTGTATATCTCACTCAAAAATCAAACATTTTCACACCCACTAGTCTGGGACTACTGAAGTCACAGAGATTTGTTTTCAAGATGCTTCAACATTACAGAATCACAGAATCATATGGGGTTGGAAGGGACCTCTGGAGATCATCTAGTCCAACCCCCCTGCCAAAGCAGGTCGTCCTAGAGCAGGTTACACAGGAACTTGTCCAGGCGAGTTTTGAACATCTCCAGAGATAGAGACTCCACCACCTCTCTGGCAGCCTCTTCCAGTGCTCTGCCACCCTCAAGGTGAAGAAGTTCCTCCTCATGTTTAGATGCAACTTCCATTACCCTACACCTTCCCGTTGTGCTGCTAAGAAGGCTCCAGTCATAGTTCAGTACCTGATATTCCCATTCTCCCCTCTCCACCTATTCTATATCTCTTCCCATCATCCATCCACAATTTCACAAGGCATTCAGCTATGGAAGGAGTTTTGTCTGAACCTAGTACAGAGCAGAGACAGGGGTTGTGTATTCTCATGGAAGGTCGCACATAATTATATGAAAATAGAGCTCAACATTTAACTAACTTGTATTGTGAAACCAAAATATTCTCAGCTGAGCCCCAGTGATATATTTTATACACTTCATTTAGAGAAGCACAATAAAAAATAATCATGAAAAACCAGTAAAAATTACATTCTAGCCCTGACTGGTTTTCTTATTCTAGAAATTGTATTTTCCAAAGTCTATAAACACTCCTAATATTCTGTAGTATCAGATATTTCCACCAGTGCAGAGGCAACACTTACTTAGTCATTACACAAAGCTAAATGTGTTACTTTTACACTCTATAAAAACATATACTGGATACATTAACACTCTGTGTAGAAACTGGACCTTTATGTACACATACACACAGGCTTGTGTGTATGACATGAGTACGTGTAAATTTTAGTGCTGGTGTACTAATCATAACATGAGCCAAAAGACCATTTGATCCATCTAGAGAAGAGCGAGCACAATGAGGACATTCATTATTTCTTTGATGACTTTGATGAGCTTTCTTAAGCATCTGAACTGAATGGAATCATATAGAAGGAGTTCCCACTTATTGCTAATGGCATTTACCCTTGAATTTCATTCAGTTTGAGCGGTGAAATCCAAACAGCTAATTTTACTTTCCAATAACAATCAGTTTCACTGACTGATTCTGAGCAATTGTAGTTACGTTCTGTTAAGCTTTACTTCATAAGACTATATGGGAATATTTAGTTTTATTGAAAGTGAAACCACTTCTTTTCCTAAAACACGTTTGATGTAAATGATAAATCTTTGACCTAAACTATTTTGCAATATCTCCTGCAAAAATGCTTAACTGTACACATCTGAAACAAAAAGGCAATTTTCATTTTTCAGCATATTCTGGCTACAGCTTTCAATGAACTTAACCAGTTCTATAAGGTATAGATCTAAAGATCTATAAGGTCCATTTTTCAAATAAAAAAAAAAAGGAACAATGTAAGAGATTCCATTTTAAATCTGATACCACTGCGAGCCTAACTCTTAAGGCAAGATCTCCAGCGCGCTCCCTTTCCTGTGGGCACACGGAACAGAGGAATCTTTAAAACTGACTGTTTGCTGTAGACTAAGCATCCAACATTTCTGGATTGCCTTCAGAGTGCTATTTGCTGCATGGGGAACACAAAATAGCATGCTTTCATGCAGTGCTTCTAGGCTTTCCTGGATTTGGGTTGAACAGGAATTAAAAACTGCAGCAAAGCCATATCACCCTGATGTTTATAAGCCTCAGCACAATCATGTGATTGAGTTAAACTGGATGTGAAGGTTCAGATAGTTTTCATTCTGCCCTTATCTGAACCAACACGCAGATTTTTTGTAAATATATACTATCAAATACAATAATCAGATCCCTAATCTGGTTTAGATTTTTAAAACAATTGAAATTATATGCATAATCAATCTTTTACATTTAATTAAATAAAACTGCTGGCGGGTAACAGTAATGTCTCTGTACACAGGACTCATTTAGGAGCATTAGCAAACCTGAATTTAGTATTCTTTTCATTTTAGCAGCGTTCGCTGGATTTCACACTAATGGTTCTTTCTTCTCTACTTATTCTTCTCATTAATTATCTTCCAACAGTGTATTTTGAAAGAGTGAAAACACACCCTTTTTAAGGATGCTTTTATGTTAATGCAGCAGTGTGACTGTGCGCCCTTTCTCACACACAGTTGGATTTAGCATGTACAGCAGCAAAGGGAGCTACTCCCCTCACACAGGATCCTGTCCATAAACCTCCAATCCTATCAGGAGAGAACAGAATTATATTTCTTTACTGATGTCCCTGCAAAGATTGCTGTCAAAGGGGCCTGGAATGACTATCAAAAGGACAAATCTTTAGGTTAGGCTTTGTGATGCCAATGCTGTGCAAGTCACCCAAGGCCACCAAATATTAGAAAGTAAGGAAGACTCTTACTCCCGTATATTGCCAAAGCTACAGCTGAGTCTATGACCTATGAGGCAAAGGCTGTTCCAAAAACATTTTCTTGAAGTATTTGCTTCCTGTTGAGAAAAATCAATCATGGAGGCCAGATTAATCCTCAAGTACCTGCAGGAGGCAGGAGAGAAACCTGTGAAAGGAAGCAGGTCTGAGACGGGACTGATTTTCTGCTGCAGTTTGCAATTGCAGATGTGCTCTCCTCTATACCCATTTTCCACTGCCTAAGGTGGACAAGGGTAACCCATAGGCAGGAACTGCAGCGGGCACCCATCTCCCTTTTTGTGCAAGAGAGAGGATTTGAACCACAAAATCTTTCTTATAGACGGTTGTCAAGTATTCTTGGACAGCTTCGGAGCTTCGCTCCTGCTTTCTTTGTGGGAGGTTCAAGACAGGCCCCAGATGCAGAAAAGAAGTATTTGAATTCTGTTTGTGTGACAGCAAACCATCTTCAACCTTTTCAAGTCCTTTGAATTCAAACACAGCAAAAGATGTCCTGACTTTAAGTACCTTCCCTGCTTTCTTTGTGAAACAAAGTGTTTGCCACAGGGACCCCTCATGATGAACGACAGAGAACTTCCTTCCAGGAAAGTTTCAGTATGCTGTGTACAATGCCATGAGAAGAATGCGGAAGATGTGGCATCCTTATGGGAGGATAATTAGTATTTGTGCTGAAGTAGCAAAAATTATACAGAGATGTAAACTTAAGAAGACTTTTCAACCTCTTTCAGGTTGGAGTGAACCAAGCTATAATTCTATAATCAGTTTAAGGCCACAATTAATGTTTTGTGAAATTAACCTCTTTTAAAACTATAATTAGAGCGTATAAGATTCTTTTTTTTTTCCACAGAAATTTGTCATTTAAGAGGAAGATATCTTCTAAAACAGATTTTAGTATTTGTTCTTTCTAATTTCAGAAAAATTTCCCTCACTAGGACACCAAACACTTGCTGTGGAGATAAGTCCACTACGTTAGATCCATTTGACACCCGTTGAATTCTCTGGTGTTTTCAGTGGGACCAGGAGCATGATGAAGACGAAGCAATTCAACTGAGCAGGACAGTGGCACATTGTCATTTCCTCAGTTACCATTACATAATTCCTATTTATTTTCTTATTATGCTGGAGAGAGGCAAAAAAAGTGTATGTATATTTAGAAATTATAAAACACAAAAAAATACAGCTGTTCTATTTGTCTGTAGCCAAAGATTATAACACAGCATTTTACTAAAATGAGAAAAATAGGGACCCATTATTATTACTCTTGCTAATATCTGCTGCATGAAGGTATTATGAATGATTTGAAACTCTCTGGATTGTTACTCCTCTGGAGAAAGCAAAACTTGCACTTATCTCCACAATTTGTGAGCTGGCCTTATCTTAACGAGCTGCATACATGCCCATACACATCGGTAATTGCAGAAAGGAACAAGACAAACCTACCCTGTAGCCAACATCTTCTGTGATAACTGCTGTGTCAACCATGCAGCCCGCTTGCCACAAGGTCTCCTTGATGCTGCAGCCATAAAGAAACACGTTCTTTCTCTGGGAGTGTCCATGGTAGTCACAGAATACCTAGGGAGAGGGATTTTTAAAAAAAAAAAAAAAAAAGGAGGGAAAATCTTGAAGACTGAAAAAGTTTCCTGGTTTTTCCTAATAACCACTATAAGACTATAATGGGGGGGTTAATGTTTTTTTCAGGTCTCTACAGAGGAGTTTAGACTGTGTCATGCCTATAACCTGTGTCAAACTTTGTTAGTCAGCTGTGTCTTGCTTTATCTATTCAATCTGACATGATCTCAGGGATCCAGAGTCAAGACTCGTGCATTTCCGTCTGCAGCAGAAATAAACATGACACCTGTGCAAGAATCCATGGCAACTCGGGAACATAAGAGTTCATGGTAACTCATGATACAACAACAGAGCAATTTGTCAGGCTTTTTCTACTTCTAAACTCCTGAACTCCAGTATTATCCTCATGAGATTTGAAATCTGTGCTTTCCCAAACTATTAATCATCACTTGGGCTTCTTTAAATTCAAAACCTATGCTACATCATTTTTAGGAAAATATAATTGTGCAATTGTATTGCACAATGCTGTCAGATCTTTGCATGAATTCCTGGAAGCCAAGCACAGAACGTGACCTTATCTTCATAGCAAATAATCTCATTCCACACGGTCTAATCTAGCTGTCTATCTCATCCGTCTCTCTTATGTCAGCTGTCATATAAACTAGGCACAAGGCACATTCCCAGTTTTAGCAGAAGTTTTGATTGCCTTTATAGGCAGATATTGACTCCTATAGAAATGAAAATCACGATTTAATGACCCAAGAGGTAAATATTGACCCAAGTCTTAAAGAATAATCAATCTCAGTGCCCTCTGAGATATTAAGTCGATATACACACTGCTGTTACATATATTCTCCGTGTCTTTATCAGGAATATTCAGAAATCTGTCAATGAAAAGACAAGAATCTCTGAAGAGAAGTAATTGGTTCATTTTAAACCAATATTCACCACTGAGTAGAACAGAGCTTCAAGATTTCATTGAAACAGTTTTCCAGGGCTAATGTTGGAGACAAAAGAATGGGTGTAGGAAGGTAGGGAAGAATTGTGGATCAATATAAAGAGAGACAGGGGAGAAATATCAGGTAAAAAAATATACATATTCTTACATAAATACATATACAAGAAGGGAGAAACAGATGGAGTAGATGAGCTTCTTCCACCAACTGCCAGGGCAAGATTTACCCCAATATGTTTATTTACCAGCTATAGAATAACTAAGTTTAGCTGCAGCAAGTCAGGGAGTTTAATTATCTAGGAATTGAGCGTGTACAGTCTTTCAGCTCCTCTGACAAACAGTAGGTTGTCATACTGGAGAGGCTAAGGCACACATACATAAAGAACCATCTCACTGCTCCTAATTAGCTGGACAATTATACATCTCAGATTATATCCTGCTCTTCCTTTCAGTTTCTGACCTGTCAACATCCCTTCCTGCACCACCGCTCACCTCCTGCTCTCTTTGCAGGGCTCTGGGTCTGCACACCCCTGTCCTGGCACCATGCACTTTCCACACCTGAAGCACGTGAACAGTGACCCATCCAGCAACAACCTCTCCTGCCTTATTGCCACCCTCGCTGCCCAGCACAGGCAGAAAGGGAAGGACAAACAGAGCAGTCTGAGAGCTGCTCATGGTGCAAACCTACAACCGGCATCATTCCTAAAGAAAAAAAAAAAAGCCAATATCGCACAGACCCCAGAAACTCAGGTCCCTCAGGCTGTGTGCATATTTTGCAGGGTTTATGCAACCCCTGCACTTGAAGTAACTCTGTTTGAGCCGCGTGCAATTATCCTGTAATGTCTTCTTCCAAAGAGCTGCTTTTATTGGTTCCCTTAATGACAGACATTTTTCCAGCTTGTATTTCATCTAAGCTATCAGCAACACACAGCCATAGTTTAGGTTAACCACAGGTACCACCTAAAATTTATTCCTATGAATATCAAAGAGGATTTTATAGCTTTCGTCTTATTTCAAGGCAGAGAGCCCAGCTCAATTGGGTATCAATTACCTGCCAATTTACAGAATTACCAACACACAAAAGCCACAATATATTATCTGCCTAAAATATTACTTTACATATCAGAAACCACAGAAGGATGATCAGATAGTCAGATAGCTGGGCTATCTGATCAGTAGCAGGTCTATAATTCTGCACCTCAAGAAACGTGCAGATGAGTCTTTAGCGACAGGTCTGGGAAGAGATTATTGGTAAAGGGTTATAAAAGCCAGGTTCTGTAATACTGCTGCTGTTTAAGGCCACAGGATCTTTCACTGATTGTCACTGGCTTCCACAGCAGAGTCAGTGCTACTGGAAATAATTTCATTCTGCTTGTAAGTTGCATAGAGCTACATTTTAATTAAGTTTTCTGGATAATGCAGTCACTCCCAATGTCTGTAATCAATTGTTCTTTATAATACATTCTTCTGCCTCATTTTTACTCTACAGGGTAGGTTATGCCTCACCATTCAGCCAAAGCTAAGATATATTTTGTAGTTTGAGTACTCAATATGGGATTCTTCCCGGGATGTGTCTGCGGAAACACTAATCAAACTTGGGACCTACCAGTCCTTTTTCTCCAGCCTCTCCTTCCATATGGCTGGGATGCTAACACACACAAGCCAGTCAAAGCCCCAAGGCTTGCATTCACTGGGATATGACTCAAGACACACACGCAAACTTTTATCTATTTAAAGCTCTTTGCCAAGCACTGATCATCCTAAAGGTAAGAATTGCTTTCTAACTCAAAAACAACTCTCCTCATGAGTCACAGAACGAGGCAACTTTTAAAATAAAGGAAAGGCAAAATAGAAAATGGAAAGCAAGTAAATCCATTGGAAAAGAGAACATTTTTAAGTTGTTTTTTTTTTGTTGTGTAAAGTCTCGTTTTTTTCCTTAATAGCATTGTGACAGGACTTTGAGTCTCAGAGTTTTGAGGTAGACATGTCTAGGGTTCTTTTCCTCACAATAAGCAACATCCTTGCAGGCAGATGTTTGTTTCCAAGCTCAATATAATGCCTTTGAATGGCAGCAAACTCTGCTCAGTGCCTAGTCTCTAGAAAGTTCTTTCTGTCCCTGCTCTTCACTGCAGCTCAGACTCTCTGTACAAGCTGTAGGTTCCCTGCCGTGTGCTGCAACTGCATTGTCAACCATAACTTTTAAACCACGGCAAGTTTCTCACCACAAATGCTCAAGGAGTGAGCAAATTCTCTCTCCCCATCAGACCTGGATGCTCCCAGACAAAAGGTCTCCCACACTCCCACTTTCCTGCTCTTAGTTGAAAGGAGATCCCATGCCACAGAGAGCAGCAATGCCACAGTGCATCCAGTCCGTGTCCTACTAGTGTTCCCAGAGCCAACAAGTTTAAAAAAAAAAAAAAAAAAAAAAAAAAGCAGCAGCATTTAGCACAGTGCTGTCTGTAGAAGTTACCAATTAAAATGGCTTTGGTTTGAAAGACTGTTAACTTTAAAATTCTTTCCTTTTCTCCTTCAAGCAGCTTTGAAGAAACTGCTTGCACATCCCCAGGATAAATGAAACTAAATCATTTCACAGAAATCATTTGGCTATCAATGAACTTGGCTCCATGGGATCTTGGAAGAGAAAAAAAAAAAAAAAGAAGAAGAAACCCAGCTCTCTTCTGGAGAAGAGAAAAGGCATTTTTGAGCACATATAAGCTAAAATCAATGTACTCTTCAAAGGCAAAGAAAAATCAGTTTACCAAGTCTGACATGCAGCCTGCAAGTGAGGGAGACGATAGGATCAATAGTCTCCCTTCACTCAGTGATGATGAAAACTTGCACTGAGTGCCTGTTCAACTTTACGCACTGGGATATGACAAGGAGGTTGTATATTAAAAAAGGCCAGAGAGCAAATAGCAGGGTAAAACGAGACTGTACCTACACCACTCTGAACCAAAGGAAAAGGTTGGTGAGTAAATCCACAACTGTGAGTTGAGTTTCCATAATATTCCTCAGACTGCAGAGTTGAACTTCAGGGCTGTTGCCTTAGTCAAAAAACACATTCCCACAAGAATTCACTTAAAGACGCTCACAGACATTTTCACCTTCCCTGGAGCTTTACTCATCACATCGAGAGGGAATTTGGTGTCTTTGGATGTTTCCTGCCTGCCTGTAGCTACCAGTGGCCAACCTGCCAGTCTGTGCATCCACATCTGTTTATTAACATTTGAACCTCCCTGTGGTTTTTCTCCTGAGGTCTCAGAACTATCTTTTCATTCTGCTGGGCAACAAGATTGAGAAGATGGGATGGATCCCAGCCCTATCCCAGTTGCAGCTTTGAGACAAGACCCAATTCTCACACATTTCTAGTACTCCTCAAAACCAGCTGTTTTCTTGCCATCACCAAAGCAGCACCATCCCAGCACCAAAGTTCAGATATTTGGAGGGCTGTTCGCTGTGTTTTTGTGATGGCATGGGTTATTCCAATATAGGCTTTTGCACAGTCCATTCACACTAAACCTTTGTGGAATTTCTCCTATCATTGCCATGAAGATAACAATAACATACTCATAATATTTATCTCAGTTTGACTACTTTGAGGCTACTACAGAGCTTTAAGAAATTCATTTTCTCATTTATATTCCAGGTGTGCAGAGTCTGAAATTTGGAATTGTTGGTTAGAAGATTCAGTAAGTAATAAATGCCCAAGACTTTCAAAACACTTCTGTAAGATGAAAGTGTAACAACACATGATGCTTTCCAAATCTCTCTAGCTCTAAAACAAGAGTCTTCACACAACTACAGTATGCAATCCATGCGCAGTAACTCACAAAAGATCCTGGAAAAGACTCACCAGCGGAGCTCGGCCAATGCTGCGCAGGTAATAGAGAAGACCTTTGGCATGATAAATAGTTGGATGGAGCTGGGAATTGGGTGTCAACCACTGTCTGTTCAGATCATCCCCACTCAGTGAACAACGATGGCTGAAATCAGAAAGCAACACGTGACAAACTAGCAAAGCAACAGCTGATTCCAAAAATTTTCTGGTTCTGGCAAGCTCTGGCACAAGGACAGGGAATGTCAATTACAACACAGATAAAAAGGCTTTGAACATTTGGCTGGAATGAACCAATGGTCCTTATTATATTTCAAAGGTGTTTGTAGTACATGAATTTTATAATTTTTTTCCTTCCAAGGTTTACAGTCCTGAAAATAAATGCACTTTTTCCTTCACTTAAGTATGTACAAATCAAATGACTACTTACAAACAAAAAGCCTTCTGAAATGTTTTATGTTCTATGCTATCTATGAAAGCCAACCAGCTTACGTAGAGGACAGGCTTCTCAAAACCTCCACAGCAAACAAGTACATCCAACTCCTACTCATTTCTAATTGAAGACAGGCACTTGAATCTCTTCGACCAGTCTGAAATATGAATGCACTTAAATTAGATGAGCTGGATATCTCATTTAAGCTTCTCCACTCACAAGAAATGCTGCTATCTAAAGCGCATCAAGATCTTGATGCATGCCACATCGTTATGTAGAACAATTACCTAGCTTCACTGCAAAGGCTGAATAAAAAGCTAAATAAGGATCCCAGATTTGCACTGCGAAGATGTTTCCCTTAGTTGGCTTTAACATATTCTGTTACCGACTTGGTGATCGGTGGAAAATTGTGCAGGATACTGGACCATATGGAGCAGTACATCACTGTACAATTTTGCAAAATCCAACTAATGTCCCTTGTTAGCAACTGTGTAGATCAGAGTGTCCTCACCCTCCTCAAAGGATTTGCTGTAATTTGGTTCATAATTTTCAAATCACAGTGTGCTGATAAAATTCAGGAATCAACCCTCCATAATATGAGATATTGTGGTAGGTCCTCATCATCTCCATACTACCCAGTTCAGCATTAGAATGCTTCTATGGGCATTGTAAACTTAGGCTGGTTTCTGCTTAAAAAAAAAAAATAAAAAAATTCCCAGAAAACCCTAATTGTTGGGTGAATTTCTAACTATGGAGGTGCATCCAGCTTTGCTCTTCCGGCCTCCTAGAACAAAATAAAGTACAAATGTATTCCTGAGGATGTGGTCTGTTGTTGTACTGGCAGAGCCTCATACTGCAGCTCAGGTGTGTTGCATGTAGCATCTTTAACATTATCAATGCCTTGCAAACGATGCTTGAAGAAAAAGGGTGTTAAAGCAGGAATGCTTTAAAAATAAAAATAAAAACCATAAACAACAGAGAACCAGTTAAGAATGGAAGACAAAGAAATAACAAGAGTCACTAAGAATATTTCATACATTTTTAATGTAGAAAAACAAGGTCTCTGATGCCATCTTGGGGTTTCTGGCAACATCACAAGATCCATTCCAAGTTTACTCCAGTTTCCCTGTTAGCTGAATTCCCTTCTTTCCTTGTAATCCATAATTCCCACGTTACTCATTTGGCAAATCGGAAAACATTAGCAATAGCTAACACATGGGAAGTTGGCAAATGCTGCATGATGCTTCTGCCAAAAATTCTACATGAAACATGACAACTTCTGTTATGTTTCTTAAAGGCTCTTCAGATAAAGTTACCTTTAGGCTCACCTCTCCTGATCTTCAGGACAACAGCTGCTCAACTGAGATTAGCAGCTGTATTTCTGCCAAGAACTTGTGTTTCCTTTCAATAGGTACAACTTCACATAAAAAGTCATTGGTTTGCATTCAGAAACTCATCTTTCTCCAGAGTGACTAGTAAAAAATAAGACCCAAACGCTTCTTTGACATGTGTGATGTCTTCCTGCACCACAGTTATATCAAGGAACACGAGTAATTGAAAAATAACAACAGAATTTCCATTCTGCGGGAAAGAATGATAGCTGGATTTTTATTATCATGCTTCAATTTAACACCACGAGGGGGGAAAAAAAAAAGTCTTGTTATTTCAGATCTACAGAAATACTTTTTCAACATTGTCATTGCTTGCAAAAAAAAAAACAACAACCTACTTCCCCTACCTTTCCTGTTGGTATTGGCACTAGTTTATATCTACCCAAACCATCCACACATGTCCCTCTGCTAAAATGCTTGGTACACGCTGCAAGAGTCCAACATACCAAGCCAAACATGCAGGAGAGTAGAAACATGACAACTGAAAACTACCTCTAAAAGGATTCAGTAAATGCAGAGATTAATGTCAAACCAACCCCAAGCTCAATTTTTATTTCACTATTTCTTAGACTAAACTAAAAGCTTCGGTAAAAATTTCCTTATTCCTGCAGAACATATAAAGAAATCCCATTATCTGTAAGAAAAACTCCAAATCGAGTCTATTAACACACTTCAAAGCCAAGTAGACGGTGTGACAAGGCACTGGTGATTCCTACTGCAGAATCTGCTTCCGCCATGGGCCATGCACTGCTATGTGTTACTCACACATGAGCACAGCTTCCAAAACACATGCCAACATTTCTGCTCTTCACAGCACCCTCACTCTTCGGGCAGGTTTTTATCTGTCCATAATACAATTTACCAACTCGGTTGCTCTGATGCAAATTGTGACTTTTCGTAGAGGTGACCCTATGACAAGCCAATCCCTCCCCTGCAGTTCACAGATGCTGCTGGTTGCTTAGTATTAGTTCAGTAAGTGTAATTCAACTCTAAAACAATCATTTGAAAGCTCTTATTGACCGCAGGGAAGGAAGGCAACATCTCTGCATGTAGGCAAGGGCTGGGAGACAAAGTTCAGCTTTGTCCCTTCAACGATTAACATCTCTGCTCATTTAAATGACCTTTAAATATTAGCCCTCAGCCTGGCAGCTTGTATCCACAGCTCTTAAGGAGATGCAGAAATTTAATTAAATTATGAGAGGCTGATTTTTCCCATCCTGCTCCCTCCTCTCGTCATACTGTTAAAATCTGTTTACTTTTGCAGATACCAGTTCCCTGCCAGCCCCGTTCCCCCTTGTTCCTTCCTTTCTTCTCTTTCTTAATAGCGATGACATTCGCAGATAATGGTTTTGTCCGTTATGCTCTGCAACCAAGGGTGAAGGTAAAATATTAAGCTGATCTCAAGTACTGATAGCAAATAAAGGGACTGAGAAGCTGAGACTGGCTTTGAATGTTTGGCAGGATTTAATGAAATGCACTGCTCAAATCAAAGGCACTTCTTACAACACAGTTCCAAGGTATTATATTTGCTTTAAACACTTTATGTGTCTTTTCTGCTTTGCAGCATTAGCAAGACTACCTGCCACCTTGGATGGGACTAGTAGCAGCTCAAAGGAAATTATGAACACGTTTGCCAAAAATAATTCCAGTAAGTAAATAAAACCCCACCTCTGTGCCTCTATACAGACGACCTGTAATTCTGTTTGTTATATATCTTCAACCCGATGCATTATCCAGCTATATTCAAAACAAACTGCATTTCTCTTGTTCACAAGCTTGATGCCTTTGTTACAGCCCTGCCTTCTCTTCCACCTGTAAACAGCCAGGACATTCTTTGATGTGTCTCAGCCTATGGAACAGCTATTAGGGATCTCTGGGGCAGTGAATGGCTACCAGATGGAGCACAGCAAAAGGAGATCAAACCAATCCTTTTGACCTTCTCCAAGCAGACCCTAGTAGTATTTCTGTAGGTATCTGTAGAATGGCTCAAGGGAAGCTATGGAGCTGGTGGAAGGAAATTCTCTGATCCTTACTAACTAAACTTTTCCAAATGGATATGGCCAGAAAACACTGACTATCACAAAGATAAAGGGCAAGGTGTTCAGCACTCACTGTTGCCCAAGAAAAGAAACACTTGGGCAGCCTGTCCTTCAGATATATTCCAATAGTGCCACATACTCTGGTAAGATGAATAAAACCAAAGCATTCAAGCCATGCATTCCCTGGACAAAACATATCTCACGTGACTGGTTCCAAGTAGAGTAAATTCATCCTTAGATGAATTTGTTGGTCAGTGCTAGCTTCAAATATCATCATTACATGCCACCAAGAATATTCCTATTTCTATGCAATCCTCAGCTCTAAAGATATATAAATGCAGGTAGCCATGCAGGAGAACTCCTCTATGAAAACTGGAACCCTGGCATATAAAGTTGCTACACCACAAACAGAAAGTTCAAGTTGAGATTCTGCTTCTGAACCTGTAGGACGCAACTGCACTTCTAACTGAAGCATTAAACTCTTGCTCTGAAAGCAGGGACACCTCACAGGGAGTTAATGAGAAAGGTTAAGTAGCTAAAGAACAGACTCGTTCAGTTTAAGATAGAATTGTATTTAAAATCTGCTTTCACTTGTAAGACCCTGCTTTTAATCTTGTACCTCAAAGCCTGACATTAAGTTTTACTAAAGGTGTGTTTTCTTTGTTGTCTCACTCTTAAGCCTGTTTGGCTTTGAGGGCAAAACTGCACTGAATTCTGCCATGTGTATGGATGGAGAGATGTCATCTGGTCCTAACCTAAGGCTTGATTTGGTCAATGGAAGCTTTTAGTTAGTTGCAATAAGCCTGAACCAGTGCCCTGCACAGGTACAGAAATGGCAGGGGGGAAGTAGAGGAAAAAAGGTAGATACACAGGAAGAATAAAACAAAAGAGAACAGGAGGTGGAGAATAAAGAGATTGCGGGATAAATATAATGTACGAGATATTAGACAAGGAAGAATACAAGAAATGGAGAAAGTCACTTTTTAACGAAAAGATGTTGCTGTGCTTGGAAGATAAAATGATTCAAAGTCTCCTGTCCATTACAGATAAATGGAAAGACAGAGCCCATCATATCGAATGAATGATGTCAGAACTGATAATAACAGCACCTGGGGCACAGGGAACCATAAAATCTAAAGGGATGCATTGTGTTTGATATGTAGAGAGCAGCATCACCGTTCACTGCTCATCTTAAAAGCAGACAGCAGTGCTAGCGTAGGATAAGAATATCTATATAAAAGGAAGTAGGCACAACTAAACATCAGGACACCACTGAGCAGCATGGGGCAGACTCAACCAGACACAGCATGCTGGACTTTATAAATAACTGTTGCCTAGGATGGGAGTAGGAATATTTGAATTAATGTGTTTTGGTCTTGCCATTCAGAAAACTCAGAGCAACCTGGGAAAAAATAAAGATGGGGGGGGGAATCCTTAATTTCTCTTGATTTTAAATCTTGTCAGAGAGCAAGACTCAGTGATGTGATGAAGGAGCAGCACCAGCAAAGCCCTCTCTCATAAATTAAAGGAAGGTGTCAGAAATACAACCATTATTTTGTACCTTTGAGTATGGTTTTGTTCAAGCCCACATGCTGAAACCATTACTATATTCATCACATGTTCATTTCACAGAGATGCTCATCCAACACCATCCAGGCTTTGCATCGTGGTATTGCCCTGTAATGCCAATAATCATTCTAGAAACAGAACATCACCAGAACAATGCAAATATTGGAGGCTTTACACTGAGAGCAATCCAATGAAACAGTATGCTTATGTGATGTAAAACAGTCTGGATTTTCAATGTTTGGATATTTTTCAGAAGCTTCAGAATGACAGCTAACTGGTCTTCCATCCTCTGAAATTTCTGTGTCTTAACGGCATAAGAGAAAATACAAAGTGCTGAAGACCTCTTTGTAGAGCTCTTCATTTAACCTATTTCATTTTATAACCTTATATACAGCCTTGCACTACAGCCGAAATCAAAGATGGGGGATTAGAGGGCAGGGTATTTTTCCTACTGTGCTCTGGACTACACCATTAATTTCATGGCAGAATATCTTTCCCACCATCAAAGCGGGCCACTTAATGGGGATGTCTCCCTTCAGGACATCTCATTTTTGCATCTTGGCAAGCCCCAGGGTTTCCCTGCAGTGAGGGGATCCCCTCACCTGGTTACTCCAAGGGGTGAAAAGGTGATGCTCTTCCTTTGTTCAGGGTGTGAAGGTATTAGATTTTCCCTTGTTTACAGTGAAATTCAGGTGAATAGCTGCAAGGCATATACACAGACACTGATGAATTAAACAGTTCCCATCAGCATTACTGCAGCTAACAATTCACTACTGATCGTTCTCTCTTTCATTCTGACTGCGAGCAGCATGAATGCTAAGATGCCTGTATAGAACCAGGTTCAAGAGGAGTTTGCCTTCCCAACATAACCAAAGCAGCTGGGAGTTCAAGAGCCACAATCCCTATTCCATCTCTTTCTTCAAGCGTGCATCTCATTCCTAAATTATATTTACACTCCTCTTCCCCAACTATGACCTACTGCAATGTTAATTGCTCTCAAGCCTCATTTGCACCATGTCTTATTATCACACCAGCTTTCATCATGAGTAAAAGCCACAGTTAGTATTAGAGCACCAAGGCAGGCACGCACTGTTTAACTAGATGACAAAAACCAAGTCCAGAAAGTCAACTTTTCTCCTAAGAGATCCCCATAAAGTACAGAGCAATGGTGATTGCACTGTGAACTCTTACTGCCTGGTTTATTTTATCTCTAGGCCTTTAAGAGGAAATTTTTTTTACTACTTTCTTCTGTTTTTTTATTGCACCTTACACACACGCACAATGACAAACTTATCTCCTGAATGACATGTGCTATCTGGATGCCAACCGATTTAAGGATGCCATTGAAAGAATTTGTATCATTTTGGACCATGGCTGCTGTACAACTCTTCCCTCCTGGCACTAGTGAATCCATAATGCATAACGTTTCCTCTTGGGCAAACACTATCCTAAAGTATCACTCTGCCAGCTTCTTCTTGCTTCCCTACAGCTGAGCACTGATACTAATTAGTGTAATGAGCCTTCAGTGTTTCACTTGCTACATCTGACTGATTTTGTCACAACAGACAACCCTTGCTTCCCAAGATAAACGATGCAGCTTGTGCTCTTCCTGTTTGGTGCATGTAACTGTGTCTCTACCCTTGCTCAGCTCCCTCTGCTCTAAGGCTTCCTTTTCTCTCTGTGGACACGTTTCATTAAGTCACATTTGGTCACAAAGCAGTTAGAGAGGCAGAATGAGATCTGCTTCACCCCAGCTAATGCTGTCAATGTCATAATGAAATAAGACAGGAAGTTCACACGATCTACTGAAAAGGTGAGTTAACAACATTGTCACAGATAAGCCGAACTCCCTCCCTCCCAGTTCCACATCAAAGGATGCCCATCAGATTTCTATTTCTTCTAGTTGTAACAACAGTAACTATGAAATACCACATAATTCATTCACCAGCAGCTGCCCACACTTTGAAGTGTCATTTGTGAGAAAAATGCAAGTAATATTGCTTTGTACTATTATATGAAGGAGCAATTAAGGATGCAGGGAGCAAATAAAAACTGGGTTCTCAGTTTCTTGACATTGTCCATGAGATGGGGTCATCCCAAGAGTCTCTTCTCTGTATCTTCAAACATTTTATATGTCATTGATAAGAACGCCTTAAAACAGCATTTTTAGGCACTGGTTTTAGAAGGAATAGTCAATTTTCAGCTCAAGAAGTTTCTTATAACAAGTATCTACTTTCTGCAGGGTGTCGACTTTTTCCTCACCAATCAAACACCTTATTCCTCTCAAAACTTTTGACTTTTCAGTCACAACTCCAAATTGCACCATCCAAAACATCAGAACTGTTTGAGATGTCTCAGCATATGTTAGAAAACATGCATTTGAGGTTTCTTAGGCACCCATCCCTCTCTGTCAGAGGGTCTCTTTGGATGGGCCACATGTCCCCTAGTGAAACCTCAAGACTCCATGACAGCAACTCAGTAAGGTACAGAATTACGCTGCCACGTGGGAGTTGTAGTTTGGCTGAGGGAGCCAGGACAACAGGGCAGCCAAAAAGCTCCCAAATGGCACCACAATGACACTTCCAAATGGAAATACTGTTTCTAAATGGGAGGATTTGGCTCCAGTTCTGACTATTCATTATTCATGGAAAAGCTTAAGCTTTCCATAGGGGGGAAAAAACCACATTTTCCCAAACAGCCCCACTTGCATCCTTCTACAAGCAATGTCAGCAAATCCTAATTTTGCAGGCAGGGATATTGAGAAGTGAAGCCGCTCATGCAGCAAAGCAGTAAATCAGTGAAAAACTAGGAATATAAACTAAGATTTGATGAAAGCAGATCAAATTAACTAAAACTTTACTTTTAAATTTATGTCCTTTAGCCTGTTTCTAATTCCTGTATTCTGACTTTCTTATTTTAAATGTGGCTTATATCCATGAAGAGGATTCTTAACTGACTTAAGCTAATTGCTCACATATGGGTTGCATTGAATTAACTGAGTTGATTTAAAAATCTGTTAGTTAAATCAGTGCAATCTCTGCATATAAATGAGCACTAAGAATTGCAATTTGCAGATGATTGTTCTGAAACTTAAACCAAAATAAATAATGCAGAAGGGCAAAGCGTGGCATCACAGATTAACAGCAAGAATCACAAGCAGAGGGGTATGTAGAAGCCTAGAAAAAAAAATAAAAAAAAGTGCAGTGATGACTTCAGATCTCCATTAGCTTTTTCTAGAATCCCTACTTAGCCAAGTAGTCCAGGAGGTATGACTCCTTCTTTTGCTGTCCTCTACTCCTGTGGAACTTAAGAGGTAAATAGAATGAAAGGAAAAATCTCTCCAAGCAGTTGCTGTGAATCAGAAAATTCACATTCCTCCAAATATTTTGCTAATAAATTACAGAATAATTGGACCAATACAACACTATTGCCAGTAAATAGTAAAGAATCCTTGTACTTGTTTTTTAACAATGAGACAAGCCCTGCACAAGGAACATGCTCCAAGATACAGCTCCTTCCTGGACCATCACTAGATCATCCTGGCCTAACCCTGTCCAATATCATCTATAAGATTTAGTCCTGTCCAGGATTCATGGACTAGGCATTGATTAGGGCATCATCCCCCTATCCCACAAAACAACTCTGCTTGGAAACCTGCAGTCTCTTTTCCAGTCTGGGGCCTGCAAATCTTTCTATGGGAATCAGACTTTCAGCAAGCTAACACCACAGCGCAAAGCAGAACAGTGACCTGCCAGCTGGCAATGAAGACAGAAAAAAAAAGGAGAAAAGAGAGAAAGAGGCCAAGAAGAAGAAAGAGACAAAGGTGAGGAACACTGAAATCACTCCTTCCGAGCTGAGGTGCATTATGTCCCCATTCTCCATCACCTCAGCCACCTTCCTCAATAAAAACAAGCAGCAGGGATAAGTCTCTGCGAATCACACCTGCATGACAATGAGGTGGTGGTATTCCAAAATAAGATGCTTTTGAGCACATATATTTTCAGCCCCGTAGGAGGCTGAAACGTTGTTCTGCCAAACTTGTTCTGTTGTTTTCTGTAAAGAAGTTAATAATAAACTCTAAAAAACATAAAATAAAATAAAGAGGCTGCTCTAGATTAGGCAGGTTTTCCCCCTGTAACGCTGAATATGCTCACACATTCATCTTTTAGTATTAATTCCCATTTTTCAAAACAAATGCTGTTTTTCTTCTTTAAAAAAGAGCTGGCACAGGGCAGTTTTATTTTGTCATCAAGTTGCTCAGCTCAGTGTAGAAGCACAAAAAAGGGCCTTGCTGTACATGAGGCTGTGGTGTGATTTATAGTGGAGCTGGCCACAGGCTGACATATACAAAGACACACTATACTTCCTCCATTAGTAAATTATAGTTCTGACAAAGCTGCATTAACTGAAATATGCTGAGTGGTAGCTTACAAAATAACACAAAACCAAGTACGTAGTTTGCCAATTCATTTCCTTAGCATGGCAGACGCAGGCTAGCTATGGAAAGTAACGCTAGATTGTGTTAGTTACTCACACTAGAAGGGCTTCCTCTTTCACCCCCCCATCTCCACCCCACCCTTTTTTATCAGGGCATGTTGTAAACCAAATATGATTATGAAGATATTACTGCTAATATCTACAACATATCTGGAAATTCCCACTATAGTGGGCTACAGTGTTTTGAGATGATCTCTACTAACTTCACAGGCTGCTTGCATGGCAAATATAAGCTCTCTGCAATAAAATCCCTACGGATTACTCAGCAATGACCCGTATGAATCCAGACTTGTTATATTCTTTCTGACATGGGATTTCTACCTCTGCCTGGGAGTTCCACTGAGGAGTCAGGAGTTTCTATAAAACAGTTTACTTTCTTTGCAATAAATGTTCCCTTCTGTGGAGATGAACAGTATTTATGGATCAGATCTGTTTGCAATACAGCTTCCAAGTCAAACCAGAAACAAAAAAACTTCCACCACACCACCACCACAAAAAACCAAACCAAAACCAAACCCCCACAAAAACCCAACAAAACCACCTTCTCTTATTTTCTTGTTATACGTTCCACCCGACTTTGAAGGGAAGTGGCTATTTTCCATTTAACTAGACATATATTCTTGCACTCTTTCTTTGCCAGCATATGGTACATTCCTCCTAGATGTTCTACCCCTACATAATACTCCTCTCCAGTGCTGTGAACTGGCTAACATTTCACATGATTCCCCCATGTATTCAGGGAGACTGTTAAGACTTTGGAAGACTTGAGCAGTGAGTTAGAAATACCATCCCTACGTGAGAATCCGACAGAAAAATAGGATGTCACAAAGCTTGCTTGACCTAACAGCCTGCCACTAACTGGATACGGCTTTGTGCAATAGCTAGTAACTGATAGCAAATACTTTGATAAGTCATTCCAGTTACTAAAAAACCCAAATATCCCAGAATGCCACTCACTCTCCTGGGGACCGTCTCTGCTCACAAAGGTGTGTACCGTCTCCCCTACTACATCTTTTCTGTAAGAGTCTCAGGTTTAGAAGAAAAGAAAAATGGAACTCTTCCAGTGCCCAGGCCAGAGAAACTATGTGGTTTAGGTTGACACAACAATGATTAATTTGAATTGTCCTTGTATGAGACCTGGCAACTGCTATGAAGGCCACATCCAGCCTGTAGACAGCAAAGCTTTACCAATAAAGCATCTGTTCACCAGGATGGGCACGTCAAACAGTAATTATTAAATAATGATAAAGGAGAGAGTCAATACTTCTGCATCCTGCAGCTCTCAGCAAAGCAAATTCAGCCGTCTGCTCACGTGAAGATAATCCTTCAATGCATCCTCAGCGCTCAGGCAACAGCCACGCCAGCGTTGCTAGAAGGTCCTTTGGGGGACTGATCTGCCAGTGAGTAGAGCAAGCAGTCATGGAGAAGGAAAGCAGTTTGGGGTTATGTCCGTAGATGCACTAAGCCCTTTTTTATTTGTTTACTTTCCCCCATGCACATGCACTATGAGCCTTCAAATCTCAGCTGAATGCTAATTCTGATACTAAAAAACTAAAACAAATTGCACTTACATAACTGCTCATCCAAGCACAGTGTCTCTGGGCACTTCACAATAGTAAAGTTAAACGAAGCATTCAATACACACTTATTAAAATAAAGTATCCGCTAGGGAAACCTGATGGGCTTGCAGAACTCTGCAAAACATTCGGAAAAAAAATAAAAATATACACTTATAACAAGCGGTAACAGACAGAATTACTGTAAAACCAAAAAACGGAACGAAATTCTCCAGAGAGCTCACAAACCCTGGCAAGACTTGATCAAAGGTTTAAGAGAGTTCATATAAGTGCCAAGAAAAGCTAGCACTGAAAATTCAGGGTGCACAGAGAGATTTAAGATGCCAAAGAGGTGCTATCAGAATCTCAGGGGAGCTGAAAGACTTGCAATACATACCATGGCAAACACATGAACTGTAGAAGTCTTGCTGGAAGTTTCTAGTAAAGAAAAACTAGGGCACAAGACAGGAAGAAATGTATGAAAGCGATTCATATATACTTGTGTGAGCAAAAAAATCTAAGCTGTTTTTGCATAGCAATTGACATATTTTAATTGGGGACTGATACGGTCAAAAAATTCCCTTTTGAAACAGATTTGTAAAGTGAAGTTACTTGAACACTGAAATAAATGACCTGATTTTACAAAATATGGAGCTACTCATCACTGTCTATTGAAGTTCAATAGAGTTGCAAGCACTCAGCATCTTCCAAAGTCACGATATTCTTAACTAGCTTCCTAAAAAAAAAAAAAAAAAAAAAATATTTGTATTGGGGCAATTAATTTATGGACCTTACAGTTAATTTTTAACTCTGTTCTTAAATGGAATCAGGAAGCATGAAGCATCAGAAGATATCAGCCATATTCCAGAATGGGGAATACAGTGCTTTATGCAAACATATGGGGATTTTCCTCCCCACCTCCGCCCCTCCCCCCATCTTGTTTTTAATGTAACATAATAGAAGAATAACCTCTTAAAGGAGAATGAATTGTGAATATTTTGGGATTGATGGATGTGAAGACACCCATAAAGAGAACTGATGATCAACATCCAACCTTAGTAGGAAAGTGTTTAAAAATCTTTCAGATAAGAGGCATTGTCCTTTTTCAGTGAGTTAAGAATATCAGATCCTGAACCAAAGTTGAAATATTTCATAGGAAAGTAGATGACAAAGTACCAGGCTGACAGAGACCCTTATTTAGATGTGAAGAAAAGGAGAAAAGAAGAGAGCTCTAATATAACCTCTCGATCACTTATTGTAAGACATATAGAAGGGTAATTTACAGCTATAGCTCTCCCGCTTAGAAGGCCCATGGGTAAAAATTGATACAGTGCCACTGAAAGCAATTTATACCTGCTAGTGAATCCAACTCAGCACACTCAGATACTAACCAAAGAATAGGACCATGTGGTCTATCTTTACAGAAATCAATGACCGAGGGCTACGGTTTTTCTCTGTCTAGACAGCAAACTCTTTTTAACATCTTCATGGGGAAAGAAAAGTTTGCATGTCTATATAATAGAGCTGAACATGTTTTAATTGTTAATATACATTCAGAGTCAACAGGTAAATGACAGCACTGATGTAGTGCAAAGCCCATCGTACAGGGAAATACGACTTTGCCCCTAGGGATAAGCTGCTGAGTTCCAACTTTGAACCAAGAGGTTTTCAAAAGCATTTTCCAAAGAGTAGACCAATATTCTGACACTGCTGAGAAACAACCTCAGATGCAACTTCCAGACATTGTTTTCAGTGGAGGTGCACTTATAGTGTCTCTCTCAGTAAAATGACATGGAAAGAAAGCACAGAGGAATAAAATTATCTCCATTACAAGATGAATTTGAAAGACAAACAAGCATAGTCCTTGCTTAGAATCCTAATAAAAGGTGAGGGGTGGGAGGTAAGTCTGTAGAGTATTTCTGATGATTATAGAATAGTTTGAGTTGGAAGGGACCTTTACAGGTCATCTAGTCCAACCCCCCTGCAATGAGCAGGGACATCTTCAACTAGATCAGGTTGCTCAGAGCCCCATCCAACCTTACCTTAAATGTTTCCAGTGATGGAGCATCTAGCACCTCTCTGGGAAATCTGGACCAGTGTCTCATCACCCTCATTGTAAGAAATTTCTTCCTTCTATCTAGTCTGAATTTACCCTCTTTTAGTTTAAAACCATTACCCCTTATACTATCACAACAGGCCCTGCTAAAAGATCTGTTCCCATCTTTTTTTTTAAGCCTCCTTTAAGTACTGAAAGGCCACAATAAGGTCTCCTGGGAGCCTTCTCTTCTCTTCTTCAGGCTGAACAACCCCAACTCTCTCAGCCTGTCCTCATAGGAGAGGGGCTCCAGCTCTCTGGTCTGGACCCAGTTCAACAGGTCCATGTGCTTCTTACATTGGGGACTCCAGAGATGGATGCGGGACTCCAGGTGGGGTCTCACCAGAGCAGAGGGGCAGAGTCACCTCCCTTGACCTGCTGGCCACACTTCCTTTGATGCGGCCCAGGATACAGCTGATAGCCAGGTATGATACCCAACAGTGTTTCTTCTTTTTGAATTTCTTCAGGACTCCTTGTTCTTTGAGCTACCCCACCACTCACTGACCCAAGAGAGATTAAAAGTTCAGTTGCATAACATTTAGTCAATATACATAAGCTCACAGAAATATCCCCTAAAAAAATCAATGTGCAAATTCAAGTAGGCCATTCTGATCAATGGGAATAAAGGTTGCACAAGGTTGCCAATTATTTTGACCAAGACTGTGAAAACAGTAAGAAATAAACAAAAGCATAGGAAAGACCTTAAGATCTAAGTTGTCTTCCTCCTACATACAGGCAACATAGTTCAGTTGTCACGGGTTATATTTAGCTAAATTAATGCTTTCTCAGCTTGACGGTGTCTTTTATCTTTTTGGAATGTTTATAGGCAAGTGAAGTCACTTGCTGCCTACAGGATAGAACCTAGTGAAAAATTCAACCAAACAGTCTTCTACCCTTCTTGACCAGCTTCATTCCAATAACACTATGTAATTAATAATGCTACATAGTGCTGTAAAATGCTTAATATTTGTAACCTTTGTCAAGATACAACATTTACAACCACCCTCCAAAAAAAGTCAGAAATATACAGCACTTTCCAGAAAGCTGATAACATTTTTTGTTCTGATTTTCTGGCCAGCTAGCAAGTTTGAACACCAAAACTTTCCCGTGAGTTAGGCAAAAAAAGGATACCACATCAGTCATACCTGTTACCATTTTCTGATATGCAAAACAAAGATCTAATTTTTATTTTATAATTAATCATCCCCTCCCTCTCTCAGAGTATCGCAACTGTATTTTAACATGAAATGTCCATTTCAATAGGACCACCTTTTTTCAAATAAACACTTAGACTTTTCAAACAATTATATTATCATTAACTTAAGCCCAAAGAGCTTCTTTAAGATATTACTGCCATCACTGTATAGATGGGTAAAGTAACTACAAAACAGTTTAATGACTTGTCTGAGACTGCATGGTAAACATTTGATAAAAGTGAAAAAAAGATGATTCAAAGAGAGCAAAACATTCATAATGTATGATGGTTTGTGTTTTTTTTTATAAAGCTGTTCACAGCCAGGAAAGCAATTACTCAGTGGTCCTCAAAGGTTGATGCCACGAAGGATGCCTATCTCTATTCCTGAGCAGTGAAAACTACCAGCAGCAGAGAGCAAAAAGGCATTGCAACCAGGAAAAGGGAAAAAAAAAAAAAAAGGAAGAATTAGGTCTATAGAGCTCATTTCTCTTCAGTTCACAAGGCAAATCTGTTGGCCTGAAAAGCACGCTCACTGAATTGCAGCATTGAATGTATTTCTCATGGTGTGACTCCACAGCTGCAAAATCCCAGCTGCAATTAGGCAACTGTAGGGCTGGATGTTTCATCATTTTTATACATGCAGGCACTCCAGCGGTGGCTGTGGCAGGCTGCAGCTGGCCTGCCATCAGCCCCCAGCTGCTGTCTACCAGAAAGGCAGTAACTGCAATTGCCTGTAAACATTAGTAAAACACAAATTTTGCGGGTGTTGAAACAGGTTGAAATTGCTTAGCGATGTTTCAAGCTAGCACTTCCCAGCTCTGTCAGGTGGAATGTGACTTGCTTAGAAGAAATCACAGAACATGATTTTACACCATCAGACAGGGAAAGGTTATGAGGTGACTTCCTAAGCCTTAAGTCTTCAAACAGCCAAAGAATTGCCAAATTTCAAAGTAGAAGCATTTTAGAGGTAACATAAAACCTTCACGATTCCAGCTGTGAGCCGTTCTCCAATGATTAAAGATTAGGATAGTGCCTTTTCCTCATGTTTGTCTGTGAGGAGGATTCTCGGGTTTTCTGTGGCACACAGTGCTACAGAAACTCCACAAGAAATACTTCATTGGGTGTTTCACAGATGCTAAAGATGAATTAACAGCACGGTTGTTTTACATCCAAAACCACAAATTCATGTCTTCCTATATATTAAAGTTACACCCTACGTTCTCCATGCTGGTGAATGCTTCTGAATACATCCCCTGGAGGGTACAAGCGCAGCTCTCCTTTAGCTGCTATAAGATAATATCAGAAGACACTGACAAAGTTAGAAGGACTTAGTGCTTAACATACATTCAAATCATCACATATTTGATAGTTTTCCTTCACCTGTGGCATCTGGCTACCCCATCCGTCCCTTCTTTGATCCCCCAGTCAAGCCCATTTGATGCTTAGATGCATTCACATCAGTAGTAGGATCCATGAACTCACAGCGAGTACCACTGAGTATATATGAATTAATAATCTCCAATAACTTATCTCTCATGCTAAGTCCCATCAGCTGCAAAGTCTCTCTTGACCAACAAGTTCAGGAGTTGCACAGAAAAGCAAAAAATATTTTAAAGAGCGTAGCAATAGTCCACTGTAGAAAAGAACAAGATGTTGAGACAAAATGGATCTCATTAGCAACAGAGAATCAACACAGCGTATATCTCCACTGCAGTGTTTTCTTTTGAGCTTCCAATTCTGCTCAGGAATTTCACATTTCATTCTTATGTAGAGAAGACCATCTCTCCACTACCTCAAGAATTAAGCAAGCCTTAAAAAAAGAAAAGTTGAAAGCTGTCACAACAAAGGCAAGACAGAAAAAGCCTACCAACCATCCTTCAGTTTGTTCAAAGTGTAAAGCTCCATTAGAAGATCAGCCTGCTCTGCTATAAACTGTTGTCCAAGTAACTTAAAAGACAGTAAACAGGCCAAGAAGCATTTGGTGGATAAAAGAGTATTTGAGGAGATGAAGGTTCCCTTTCTGCCTCTTGTATGTCTGTTGCTTTACCTGTCTATCAGTAAAGCACCGAGGAAGAGTTCCACTTGGAAAGAATTTTAATGTTACAACGCACTGTTGGCACACCAGTTACAAGATGTATTGCCTCCTGCTGCAACAGTTGGAGAAAGAATGCCAAGCCATTATGAGCAGACTGTTTATCATTGACACCACAGAGTTGCTGGAATGGGGGGATTTGGGCCCAGTGCTGCCAAAATGGATGTTTGGCCTGGCAATGAGAAGAGAATAGGATGCCACGGGGCTGTCCTAACTTATGCTACTGGCTCTACCCTTTGGGCAGAGCTCACTATCTTGAATTGGCGGAAAGATGTTAGAGTTCAGCCCCGCTCTCCCCAGGCAGCCTTTCAGTCTATCACAAAGAACAACCAATATAGACACTGAAAAAAAATAGGTGTGTAGTTTTTTTTTTCCCATGCTAGGGTGATCTTCTGATATACAGTTTACATGTTCTCTTTGCAAGAGGTAGAGTACAAGCAGGAATTAACTTAAAGATCTCCGTTGTTAGCCTACAAATGGAACAGGATGAGTCAGTAGTCAGTGACTGATTTGCTGTCACCATTTATTCCAAGATCCCTGTTTACTCTAATAAAGCCTCATGCTATTGCCTTACTCCAGAGGACAAACAATCATCAGGTCTTATTCATCTAACGGGGTCAGTAAGATACATGCACAAAGCCACTCAGCCTCACAGACAGTGACAGTTTTAGACTTCCATGGTATTCCTTCACAGCTACTTGTGTTCATTCTTTGGGGTCCTCCAGGGATGATTTGTTGTGGTCTATAGCAAGTTGCCTAACATTTTCTTGCGTAATTCAGTAACAGGTTACATCATTGTTTCAGCTGGAGTGCCTCAGGGGGTCTCCTCTTTCTTATTCTTCCCTTTGCCAACTTCCACTTACATCTACCATCTCAGCAGGGGTGTTATCTGAAGCAATGACAGTGCTTTGAAGCAGGTTCCAAGGTAAATTAGTTTGCATCCATCACAAATTCTGCTATAAACTATGCCTGTATCTCACAAAAAATCTCTAGGATAGAAAACTTCTGAAGACAGTGAAGGCTCAACGCAGATCCCAATGATTATTATTGACATGATCTCTCCCTTAAGAAGCAAAAGGAATCTTGCTGGAGCAGCAGTTTGGGAGATGCCACTTGAACAAAGTAGCAAGGGGAATCAATTCAGTCAAATCATATTTCTTAGAGGTTAGGAAATCCTCCTGAAGCAGAGAAAGTGTCAAAAATAAAGCTTAGGACAGACATATGGACATATTTTTTATTTCCATTTGTGTAAAGTAACTTGAGAGACTTGAAGGAAAAAACCACTTCCCTGGGTAACCTGACTCAGGGAGCTGAGTTGAAGTTCATTTCAAAATATGTTTCCCATCATTGCAAAGGGACATTTGAGTCAACTATATTCTCAAAGTATTATTTACATCCATTTTGCAGGATTTCATCAAACGCAAAGCGACTACGCTGATTGAATGGACACATCCCCTTAATCGCATTCAGAGAAGAGAGCTGCTTGAATTTTTATTTATTTACTTACTGATTTATTTTTATTATTTAACTCTCTGCTTGCAACTGCAAATATGCCTTCACTGCTCCATTAACCTGACTGCTTATCTACGTTTCAAACACAGCCCAGAATGGCCACACAGGAAATAACTATGCAACATTTGGAGAAACTGCACCTTGCATTTATGGCCAAGATTGTGGGTTACATTTTTAATGAATACCTATCCAGGTTTGCTGCATGGTAAATATATATTCTGTAAGAGAGCATGCATGTACATATACACATCCTATCAAGAGTTGCAATGGCAAGGAAGCATCAGTACACATCTTCCTTTTGCTGTTCCCAAAGGAAATGGAGTTTCCTTGCCATCACAACCCTACACAGACAGTGTTTGGCACTTGTTGGGAGAGAGGCAAATCGCATTTTCTGCCATTAGATGTTTTAGCCAGATGTTTCAGTGCCAGATTCTGATTGGTTGACAGATCAAGTTGACAGTTGGTTCTTAAGACAGGGCGATAAATAGGAAAACAGGAACAATTTACACATCACAGTTGGGTTATGCTTCCAGTTATACTGTCAGACTGCAAAGTGGCTTCACTTATTCCAGCAGAGCACCTGTGAATCTACAGTGGGATGTAGGAAATGGAATCCAGCCATAAGTCAAGGTCCCTATGTTCACCAATGTGCCCTTCAAGCTAAAGGCTGTAGAAATGCTTCACACAACGCTACTCAGAAGGCCATCTAGACACCTACTTACCATTTCCCGAAACAGAGGAAACAAGAAAATTAATCAAATTGCTGTTTGCTTATTTTTTCATGATTAGCCAGCAGAATACACATTTTCAGGACATTCATAGGCTCAAATTCTAATGCCAAAGATATCACTGTTAACATTCCGTGCATTATTCTACACATTTTAAAAAAAGTAATTTCTATTTGTAACAGGAACTCGTGAAAATAAACTCTTCAGAACAAAGTCATAATGGTTCTTATTCCTTCTGTTTCTGGGCATAACATTATCTCAGCAAACAGATCAAAAAAATTCTTTCCTTACCACCACTATTATAATGGCATGCTCAGAACTCAGTATTGCCACTTGGTGTCACCTACCGAATTTGATGATGACACGTGTAAGGTTTTGTCCTGTTGGACCAGGATTGTCATGTGATACCTGTCAATTCTTTACTATGCTTTTCTACCTTCCTTTTAACTTCTACTACATTGCATGTTATGAAAGAAAAGATATATATAAAAATCTTTGTTACACTTCAAAGTTGCAGTGTTGAAATGGATTACAATTGGTGAAAAACATTGCTCAAAAAAGAAAAAAGACAACCCTTATCTTTAGTGGGTTGATCCATTAATGACCTTCGTACACCCGGATGCACCAGAGATATGCCACAGATCATTCTAAGTATATAAGATGATCTTCCTCTAAAATGTATCCACTAGCAAGCCTGTGGCAGAATACACACACAAAAAAATAATTCCAGAAATTATATATGAATACTTCTTTTCTCTTCCCTACTGGACACCTATCTTTTTCACCTCCAGGTATGACAGTATACAAAAGCAACTCCCTTCCCAAATCCCTACTGGAAGCAATAGGAACATTACATTACAATCAGCTCCACACAGACAAATGTTTTATTCATATCACAGAAGTAAAAAGCCACATACAAGTTAATTTTATCTAAATAAAAAACACAATGTGGCTTTTAAATGATTTCAAGTCCTTTTCCTACCCTGCTGAGGTACATTTCACCTATTTGGGATGAGTGGCATCAAATGCAGATACTGAGTGCGAAACCCCAGAGATGTTTACACAGTAAGTCATGGAATCCAGGGGACCTTCCATGAATCCTGCAGATAAATGGATTATTACTAACATGGTTTTTAAAACAAATGATCAAACCCAATCCCACTTCACTTAGCCAAATGAGTTTCAAGGAGGAGAAACAAAGAAATCTGCTGCCATTTTCAAGGTTGATAGTTGCTCTTCTCTTCTAATTCTTCCCCCCACCTCCTGTTTTGCACAATATGTCATCAATATTGTAATCCCCGAATTTTTAGCCAGAAAATTTACAAGCATCGCTTGCTATTTCTTGGTGGTGAAGGGAAATTGCCATAGAAATGAAAGCTATAGTTTGGAAGATATACACCCAGGAATCTTTTTAATGGGATTTGAGTTTGCTCCAGATCTGAGGAGAGTTTAAGCTCCACTAAAGATTTCTGAATGCTAATAATGAGACCATTTAACACTCACTATTATTTAATATAAAACAGTTCTACATAAGTAATAGGGAATAATATTGTAATAGCACAGGCCAACAGGGAGTAAAGCTACTTAAGGAACATAATATTGCACATTTTATTGAATAGGAAAGGAAGAATTATTTTACAAATGCAGGAGAACTGCTAGGTCAGAGTTTCCTCAGAGGGCAGCACGGACAGATTCCACAGTGACACAACTGCGTCCACAGGTCAATACTGGGGTACAGTGGCAGAGCAACAGCAAGGGAGGACAGAAAGAGAAACAAGACGTATTGGCAGGTGAGAATATGGTATGCTGAAGATAGCTAACACTAAGAACACACCTTTTCAATCAGCACTACATCTCCTAAAACTCATAATATCCTAAATAACTCCTAGGATCTTGGATACCAAATCTATATAATCATCTGTCTACCTGAGAACGGTTAAAGAAACTTATAAACTTTTCTATCTGCTGTGTCAAAACTGGCTTCTATAAATTACAGTATTTTGTGATGTCCTTCTTTGAAAATAGTTTTGTCAGATGGTTTCAAACAGCCTCTCTACTAACAAGAAACAATAGTAAACAGAGCTCTGAGTGGTCCCCACTCAGGGGTGACACAGGGCACTTTGGAGCTTCCATGGTCCTTGGACCACATCATGCTAAACAGGAACTTCATATAACCCCAGTGAATTACCAAAACAAAAATAAATAAAAAAGAAGAGTAGGAGAGAAGCAGAAAAAAAACCAGTAGCAGAATTGCATGGGGAGAGAAAGACACGCACAGAGAAAGAAATGGCAAAAGTGAAAGACAAAGAGACACAGATTGTGAACCGAAAAGAAATTAGGATCTAACTCCCTATGGGGGTAAAGCAAGGAAAAAACTACTGTATCTTGAGATACAAAAAAACGACCAAATTATTTACATTTCTATTCACATAACTGAAAAGGTATAAAGCATAAGAAAAAACCCCAACTTGGTCCTCAGGGGATTTCTCAGTGTTGTTTTGTTTACACAGAGAGGCCCAGAACTTTGCTTACAGCATCTTCCATTAGCCCTACTGCAGAGAATTACAAATGAGAAATCAGTCATTCACTGGAAAAGATGCTAATATCAGTTTCCTATGGCTAAGAAGCTGCTGCAGTGTAGTGGTTCTGGCTGAAAGTTCATGATGCAAATCCAAGTAGCACTGGGTGAACTTCTGATTGCAGTCCTGGAAAAAATGCCAAGGTCTTGCTCACATAAAAACCCAGAAAGATGGGAAAAACAGCATTCTCTCATCATTTGACAATGTTTTTTTTTTCCCCTTCTGCAAAGTGACACAAATACTGAAAAAAATCTCATTTTTAGTACACTCCTTGTTACCAAAAATCCTAACACAATTTACGGACTACAGTTATAAACCAGATACATAAACATAAAGGAACTGGAGACAACACTATTCTTAAATCCAGGGCTAACAACACAATGTTATCAGTCCCAAAAAAACAATTACAGCCTACAGGTTCTTTAAACCAGAAAAAAACTGAAAATCAAAGACAAAGGAAGATAAAGGTGGTGCCTCAGTACCCAGCCTAAGATGCCAGCCCATCATTTGTGACTGCTCCACCAGGTTACAAGGCACTGGTGTCATTTACCTATCACTGAAGTGCAGTTAAAATACTCAAATATGATAAAGTGATACCTCTATATCATGACGGAAAATAAGCAAGGAGCCCAGTTATCAACTGAAACTAACACTCCAAGGGAGGGAACAGCACAAGTGTTTGACACATCATCAGGGATTACTGCCCTATTCAACAAGATTTCTCTGGCTATAGGTAACAACCGCAAACAGTGATAGCTGGTAGCGTGGACTATAAATTCTGAAGACCAAAGCAGGTGTCTCACAGCCTTTCTTCTGAACACAGTACACGGGGGGTCAAAACTTGGATTCTTTTCTGAATCTAGAAGAATTCAACAGCCAGAACAGAAAGACGCAACAGATGCCATAACTGGAGTAAACATTAACCTTTATAACATCTGAAGAGACATTTTCCTGTCAGGGCTGCTTTGGATTTTATTTAATCTTTTTTAAAACCCATTTTATCTTAAGCATGCACAGTAAAAACAGAATACAATGTTAGTGTGCTAGCATTCATTGGAGTAAGAAAGCTAAAGGAGCATGGAGAGATGCATGGAGGGTGTAGAGATGCTTTATTTCACTCCACTGACTGATTCTCATGACTTCTTGTATTAAAACTGAAACTGGAATTTAGAATTTCTCCCTGCTTTGCTTGTTCATCTTTTCTCCCAGCTTGACTTTTTTTTTTTTAGCCTTACCCTTAGGATTTCTTACCCCCAGCTCTGTCATTCCAAGCACTTCTTTTCTCTGTACTCAGCCGGGTCTCCCTCACTGTGACTTCAGCTGTAGGCGTTAGCAAAATTGGCTGCTTTGATTAGAAATGTGTGAGTGGAAGGCAGATAATAGCCTGGTTCTCTACACCTGATCTCCCAGTGAGGGGTCATTGATAGGGGTCAACAGCTGAAATAAGTGTCTCATCACATGAAGAGTTTGTGAAGGAAAAGCTGTACTGTCAAATAAAGTGGAGCACAGCAGCGCTGGGAGTTGGAGGGGGCTGAGTTATCTATATATTTAGGTTGGCTTGTGTTTAGCAAATTTTGTTCTGGGCGGGAGCTTCCAGATCAACAGCCATGGAACCTGAAGTCCTGTATTTAACTACAGAACAGATGCACCTGAGGAGTCCATCCTCCCAGAAATGGGTTTATTAGAGGGGCTACAGAAGTTGTAGCCACATGAAATAAGGCTGCAGTAGGAATGTAGAAGCAATGGGATTTTTTTAAGCCAGTTCACTGATGGGCTCTGATTAAATTATCTCAGGGGTAATCCATTTGTTGATTGACACTTGTAACATGAACACCATCCCAGATCATTTGACACTGGCCACTGGTGAATCATCAAGTTAAAGCCTTTACTTTAAATGCTACTGTTATGAATGAAATGTCAAGTAGTGACATTTGATATTCTGCACCAATTACTACTGTGCATGTGGGCACATAAACACCACTTAAGCAGAGTCAGAATCAGGCTTTTAGGAGTTCAGGGATCAAAAGAGACAGACTACTTGTCTTGTCTAGGTTTATAGACTACATAGCTATTGAGGGTCCATTAATCAAGTAGGGGAGAAAAACAGCCATTAAGGCTGATGGAAAGAAAAAAGAGATGGACTATAGGGGGTTGAAATGGACAGGTGCCTATGTTATGCCACACATCCCTTGCTCCTCTTGAACATGGTGCATGCGTCAATCTGAAATGAATTTTAAAAAAAATAAAGAGGTATTGGTGGGTTAAAAGATGACAGAGAGAAGAAATCTGAGACCAAAAGCCAACAAACTTTCCAACAGTGGAAGGCACAGAGTTGAGAAAGCCCCATTACTGCCCCATTAGCTCTTGATCAACAATAGTAGGAAGTATCCTACAGAGGATATTCCTGCATCTGGCCTGAGAGCCAAAGCCCTGTTCCTTCCCTCAAAAGTGTTCTCTATCCCTTACATTTATAACAGCAACTGTACCACACACCTACTATGTTTGCCTGTCTTTCCCATGCCCCTCATATATATATAGGAAAGTGTAGATCATGACTTTCCCTCCACTGCATTTCAGACTCAGACTTTCCCTCCACTGCATTTCAGACTCAAACTACCCAAGAAGTGAACTGAAGGAAGAAGGAAAGTGTGGGGATCCACCAGGGGACAGAACCTTGCTTTCAATCCAAAACTTCATGCTCAACAGCCTTTCTTTAGAGAAAGCTTAGCTGTTCATCACTGAGCACCTGGGGGGGGGGGGGGGTTGAAACCTTTTGGTTGAACAACTTTTGAGACAACTTCTGTTGATGTTTAAACAAAAATTGACTTTAAAATTCTGAATTCAAAACTCAGAGGTTATTAATTCCCACATGAAAACGTACTTTCCAGCTTTCTTATTTTCTCTTTTGAACACACCATTGACCCTACCTATAGCATCCCCCAGCTTTTTGTGTACCTACTTCTCTTTTCAGTGAGAGCATGTTCAGAGAAAGCCAGCATGATGGATAACAGAAGTCCTTTGACATACTGTGTCATTTATCACATAAAAGCCTCAATCCTGCTAAGAGGGCCTTCTCCATATGTCACTGTCAGCTCCTGTGAGACCCCAATGCATCAAAAAGAAAAGTTTGAATATGAAGCACTGGAATTCCTGAGTCACAGCTCATTGCAGCTTTCCAGACATGAAGAACCATTCTATCTGCCAGCTTGTTTGTTTAATTTTCACCCTGTCTCACTTATGTGAGAAATTAAGTCTTCAGTGTAGAAGAAAACCAGAAAAAAGTCAAAGGTCTAGCAGAGAGTAGGAAGATAAAAATCTCTAATTCCATCAGGAATCCAATGTGACATTTTGAAGTGGAAAAAGAAAAGGCAGCCTATGAGCATGAGGTATTAGAGAATTACTAAGAGTCCCATCTCCTTCCCAGTCTGGGAAAGAGGCTCTCTAACGGGCTGATGTGAAGCAAGCCAGCTTAATGCAATGCAGATAAGCTCCTGAACTCGGCTGCCTAATGGAGACATATCTCATCTCTTCAACCCCTTCAAGCATACAAAATGGAGTGAAGGCCTCTTGAGATTATCCAGCGGGTTCTGCTTTGGGCTACCTAAAGCAATCAGAAATCTCTCGCTAATGGAAAATTTCAGCAAGTCAGTTCCCAGGTAACACCTGAAAACACAAACAAGAGAAGACGGGAGCCAGTGCTTCAGCCTCTGTTACCCTAACACAAATCCATGAGTCTCTGTGCTGTCTCCTAAGTGTTAGCACAGACGGCCATCAAACCATGATTCATACAGGCTCTTTTGCCATTAGCTTGCAGGAATGTAGCCTGACCATGGTACTGGCTCAGATTAATAGATTGTATTGCCATGTTTGGACCGCCTAAGCACAGACAGAAGCAGCCTGTTGCACCTCTTTCTTTGCTTACTGCATCCTGAATTACCTTCCCCCCTACAGAAATGGCCAAGGCCATGACTCTCCACCCACACTTCAAGTCTCCCAAACATCCACATACAACAGGGTCGGACCCCCTTTCTCAGCTTGCTCTGACAAACCTCATCATGCCCCGCTCAGAACCCAGTCTCTGCAGAGCATCCCCAGGACTACCTGGGCATCCATGACCCCAGAAGAGCCAGAACTGCCTCTTTTTAGTCCAAGTGCCCTTGAAGCACCCGTGGTCGAGCACAGCTCCCGCATCTAACCAGGCAAATTGTCCTACCATGCACCCTGTTTGTCTATGAATCACCATTTAGAAAGTCAAAATTATAACCTTCCTTTTCACGTTCTTTCAGCAATTTACAAAGCTTCCCACCATCATTCCTGGCTCAAACTTCTATGAACCATTTCATAGATGCATCTTGTACTTGTTAGCATTTCCCAGGTTACACAAACTTCCATATTACTTCGAATGATTTGCAGACTCCCCCAGTGTGAAGTGTTACATTCCAAGAATTAATATGACAGTTTGGATCACTATAAGTGATTTAAAAAATACTGTTTGCCACTTCATTAGGTCATTGTTATGCAGTCTTTATATATTTCCGTTTCATAAAAATGCAATCTTCATTCAAAAGAATCACAGGCAAATTAATCAATAAACCTTTATTATGCTAACCCTTAATAGGATTATTAACATGAAGGAACTTAAAAATTAAATTTACGACAAAACTTCATACTTCTGTGGCATTCATATTGGTACTGTCCTTTCCTGATGTCTACTCTTCACAGAAGGTATGGAAATAACACTTATAAAGATTATGTTTAATATAAGTCAGCTGACTCAAAGGTTCCCAATTTTGGTGCAAATTTCAGTGTACTCAGGGTCTTTGAGCAGCAGCTTCACATCAGCCCAAGTAGCCTTCCAGTCCCAAGCAACTGGACCTCTTATTCTTCTCAAGTATTTTGCAGCAGATGCTCTATATATGAGATATTAAAGATGTGACAGAATAGACCCTGGTGACCCTCCAGGAATCCAATGGGCCAAGACACTAAGAAGCCCTTCACAGGCCTTCATACCCCTACAAGCATTTCTCTCCCTGAAGCTACCAGGATGGAGCTCTGAATCAATAATATCGTTTCTGCTTTGTGTTTCAGAGTTTGGCATAAAGACAGACTTGTTTATGTGTATGAAAGGAAAGTAAGAAGCAAAAGAACAATAATTCAGCTAGGGGCAAGCCTTGGTCATTATTTGGACCACTAGGCAACGGGGTTGAATTACGGCTTGCCGTGACAGTACCCTAAATAACTGTTAGCTGGAAATATTAGCTTACATTACAGAAACAATTACGAGAGTTAGCCATTTGGAAAAGGAAAACGTGTTGCTGAAGAACTGCTGTTCAGCCACCACAGTTCACATTCCTCAGATTAGAAATTTCAAGAGGAAAAAAAAGATAAATCAATACAAGTTTACGTACAAGTAAGGCAACATGTTTTCAAGATAGCACGCAACAAAACATATGCATATTTGTGTTCCTAATTTGCACAAATCCATTCCCACAGGATGAACATAATAATTGAAAATGGGAGCACAAATGGCCACTTAAATGCCTAAACCCCAACTTGAGTAGTTGTGCGTGCAAACACATATGTATGTTTCAAGCACAACTGCATCCTTTCAATCCAGACAATCTGGATCAAAATGGCTTCTATTACCATGATTATATCTGCGTTTACACACATAGAATATGGTATCATTTGGACCACAGAGTTTTTGGAAAACCTCAAAGCATACTCCTTATTTAGGCTCACATCAGGTTTAAGCAAAAATTAGCAATGACAGAAACATACATGCACCCCAGCTAGTTTGTGGAGGATTCATGCTTGCTAGATAAACACTCTTCAGGGACCAACCATCCTGTTTGAGACTGTGCAAGTAAAATTACGGTTACAGAGCTGCCACATGTGTTTCTCAAAGATTAATAAAACGCTTAGGGAAAAAACACAAAACAGAAGGGGTTTGATTGCACCTAAGCGATTTCTTTCCAAATCACTCTGTAGTTTGCAACATCTGCTGCAGACCTAGTTGCCACAACTTCTGCCCAATGGCTTAAAACCAGCAACTCCCAGCAGTGTTCAGAGGCAATGAGTTCAGAGGTTACAAAAGAGCTACTTTCCACCAGTCCAAAGGTGGTACAGTAAGAAATGCCTGAAAGTAAAATAGGTATTTTGTTACGGCACATAGAGACCCTTTGGGACAAAAGATATAACAAATAAATTGCTGTTGTCAGTGCACACAATCAGAACAGATACACACCAGTTAGAAAATGGAGAGGTATGAATACTGGCAAAGCCAGTTCATTCTAAATAACAGCTCTGAGCTGGGCTTTTGTTTAGGTAAGAAACTCTTTAATGGAAAGATATACTTGATTAGGATTACTTCTGCTGTTTACAGCAACAGAGGCTTTTTCTCAATATTCTCCTTTTTATTTACATTCCCAACTGTATTACTGTTATGAGTCTGAAAGCTCAAAGCCATTGATATGGACATTATTTGAGTTTGAACAGACTGTGTGCTGGATGGGATTACGTAGTTCAAATCTCTCTAAAGATGGATAGGGAAGTTACACAGTTCAAGGGTGCCCTCACCTGCATGTCAGGGAAAGAGACAGAAATTACTGTGATTTAAAACACATAGCTCTTCTCCACTTGAAAACTAGCATGTGCACAAGACCGGAAAACATATTCCCCAAACATGAAGTTATTCCAAAGGAAACTCTCTTTATGTAACATGCATGTTCTGGAGGGGAGAAACCCAATTATTTTCCCACTGCCTTCACTCTTGGGATTTCCATGTTCAACCTTTATGTGTGTTTATAGTGAGACACTAGACAGATAAACCAGTAGGAGGTTTGGCTTTCCCATGCAGAGGATTCAACCCACAAAGCGTCAACTGCCTTTCCAGAGATCTCAGCCTAACCCTAAAGATGTTATTCTTGTCACCTAAAAATATCCAAGTAAAATGTAGCTTAGTCTTAATCTCCCAAAGCTCCTTCTACTTCACTCTCAGACCTTGTGTTACTGCTTGGCAGTTACAGGTATAATCCAGACCTGCTTTGCCTAACGTTATGTCCACCTAAGAACAGAATTCACCGTGGTATTAGAGATTTCTATGATATAGGCCAAAATCTATTAGAGACTTGAATGAGAGACCACCAATTTTTTTCACGTTACTGGAGCAAGGATTTAAAACCATGGTAGTGCTCTGTACAAGTGACTGATTAGTGCAATAAACTACATTGCTACGTAAGTGTCTTCCCCTGCTTCTTCTCATTTCTAAATGGTATTAAAATACTTTACGAGTGTTCAGCTGCTCTGCACTTTACATCCTCTTATGTGCCATAACCATTATGGGGAAGACAGAAAAATCATCACTTTTTTAATCTTTGCCTTTTGTTTTTATGCTAATGACCTTTTGTTAGCTAACAGACAATGGATACAGGAAACGTTCCTCAAGAAATAAGTTTTCATTAGTGTTATTAACATTACTGCTGGTAGAAAACACCATGGACCAGAGCTAGAACTGGGAACCAAATTTCTGCTTTAGGCACTGCTCAGTGTAAGCAAGCGTCCCCTGGGAGATCTGGTACTTCCTTCTTCAAAAGCTGAGATTATCAACATTTTGGGAGAAAAATGGGGGAACATAGGAGACAGAGAAAGAAACTCTATTACTAGAGATGCTGTTACTGGATGTACATTGAAGGAATCCTTGCACTCACACCTTGTTATTGCCTTGTAACTTTACAGAAAGAGGAAGACTCAAGGAGCTTTACAGGAGGCTTTAAGGAAAGGGTCAGAGACAAAAAAAAAATAAAAAATCAAAGGCAACTAAAACCAGCACCACATGAAGATACTGACCTGATAATGGATCATTATGTGTACATATTTAGAAATAAATCCTTTTTCCTATTTACTTTCTATAATACATATATACAGTAGAATATAGCAGTTCTTCTCCAACTATTATTATAATTATGCCTTAGGTTCTTGTCATTTGTGGCAGACAAATGAAAGCAATCCAAAAGGTGAATTAGGATCTAGACTATGTTGTTCACTACTGCTTTTTGTCTGTGTTCTGCTTCCGCAGACATGGAAGAGCCTTATGGGATACAATGGGGCCATTTTATAGGACACATCTTATGAAATTCAACAAGCCAGTTCTAAAAGGCCATGGAAAAGTTGCTCAGCTCTACACAATTCTGAAAGTAGCGTAATTCCTATAGAATATTACAGCATAAATCATCACTATTCCCATGCAGTAAAATGTCATCGTAGTTACCCGAGAGTCCTTATCTGGGTTACAATACCATTGAGCTGGGGTGTGTGCAAATACTAACCTCAGAGTTTTGCAGTAAGCGCAGACCTGGTGCACTGCTACTGGAACTCTCTCCCCTGCCAGTCTCACCCTCTGTTATTTTTAGTTTTCCCTTCCTCAACTCAAACCTGGGCTATTTGACTTCAAAAGCTCTTCAGTTTCTCTATCCCTTCAAGACTCAGAGCTGCTTTGCAGCGTTAAAACTGTGCTGCACTTTCCACCCCCACCCCCCGATTCCCAACAGTGCTGCCTGTTTGGTTGCAGAAGAGGTTTTGATTTCTCACTTTGTCATTTCAACATTGACTCAATTTTCTGATTTTCATTTTCTTGATGCTTCCGTGGGACATTCAGCTGGATTTCTAAATTTGGGTGGCAATTTACTGAAATCACTGGAGCAAGATTTGCCCATGTAATTACCTCAATTGCATGTGCAATCATATGAACCATGTGCACAGGTGAACAATTCAACTTCAGCTGGTCCTCTGTAGGTGCATTTTTGCACAAGCAATTTTGAAAACATAAGCTTTCAAATTAAGCTTATTTTTGTGGATAAGCCTCTTCGTCCCATTTCTACAAACACCACTTTCAATTGCCAGTCCATTTCTCCAACTCAAGGCCATTAGTATCTCTGCTCCTATCGCAGTACTTTGCCAGCTTTTATTGTTACATTTGGATAACAGATTCCAAGAGGGGAGAGTAAGAGAGAAATACAGAAATAAATAAAATGTTAAAAAAAAAGAACAACATTGAGAAAACACAGAGCTAATCCAAACCAGAATTTTTTCAAGCAAAATCATGGATAAGCAGCTTTATATTTGCATAACTAAGCTTCGGATTTTTTTTTTTATTCATAGGCTTTAAAATAAGAATTTCTATGCATATTTCACAAAAAAAAAGATGTGTTTTAATACTTAAAAGGGACTGAATGGTCATATAAAACGTGAAATGTCACTTGGAACTCCAGGGATGTCCAGTTTCAGGGCAAAAGAAATACTGCCTGATTTATTACACAGTGTAATATACGAAGGTATATTACAAGAGACAATAACCTTCATTCCCAGGCAATTTCAGCTTTCCAGGTAGTGTGGATATTGCAGTAAAGTATTGGACATTCTTCACTGCATCTATAAAAGTGAAGTTTTTACAATTTCATTTTGTGGACTTCTCTTTTCCCATCCTATGAATAACAACTCCAGCTCTGAATCTGTAGCTTCCAATAGGCGTTAACTTGGATAAGCAGACCTGATCTTGAGATGGGTGACCAAAACAGCCCCTTTACTCATGACATTAGCTCACCTCCAAAATATTCAATTTTGGTATCAGTATTTGATGCCTATCACAATCAAGCTAAAAGCAAAATCCAAGTTCAGCAGTAAATATACTATTTCTTAGTGTAGGTTTACCTATGCAGCCAGGTTTGCAGGTACCTCCTGCAAATTCCAAGGTGGTCTAAGATTTCTAATACAACTCTTCAATTCCTGCATTGATAATACTGAGATATCCTTTACAACACTTTATCAGGTTGTTGTAGAAGTCATTGCAGCAGGATGCTTTCCATCCCAGGATGTAATTCTGAAGGAGAGCTGTAACTACAAAACTCACACTCCATGAAGTGCATCATTGTGGCCAGGGCTGACAAGATGGACCAGGCTGCACAACAGCCAACAACCCAGCATCCTTTCCATTCCCACCAATCCTAATGCACAGGCTGCGCCACTAATGCATCAGCTCCTAACAAGGGACCAGCTGCTCCTTGCCTGTCTCTATACAGAGCCAAGCACAGGCACAATTGTTATGGGAATAATATACCACAAAGGGGACTCAAATAAGCATAATAACAAACAAAAAGGATAATGATACACAATCAAGCTAACAAGAATAATAATATAATTCAATCATCTCATTAACTTTACTAAAAGCTAGCTTTGTACACCAGTCTCCTGGCTCCTGGAAATGTCTTCAAAGGAGTGCACACATCTGATTATGAACTCCCATCGTCAGTCAGGAAAATAGACACGAATGCAGAACAAAATTATTCCTTTCTGAGCCTGTGGAACATCATGTTCATATCTAATATTCATGCTAATTTGAAAATATAAGGTAGTAGCTATCTAAAATGAAATAATTTCCAAGGCTAAAAGCTTAAGTGTTCAGTAGTCCAAGACAGTAATATCACTAAGCCCACATCAAGTGATTTTTGTAGTGAAATTCCCAGGCAGCCTTGCATCACCAGCATAAATTTGGTATGAAAGAGCCGAGGGAGGTGCACGCAACTCATGGGGTACCTTTACTGTTTCAGAGCTTTTACAGAGACTGCACATGCTTTTGCAATTGGCAATTGAAGACTAATGAAACAAGGAACAACGCATTAAATCCATCCAGTTCTTAATACGACCATTAACTAATTAGTTTTCATGACCATTTAGAAGACAGACGGTTCTGTGATATCCATTCTACTGGCAAGCAGCAATATGGTATTTTCATAAGAAACCCACAAGCAGGACAATGAGGTACCAGACTTTAGAGTTTAACAAACCCTACACCCTGTCCATGCCAGAATTTCTACTGCTAGATCTTTTTTATTCTCTACCAAGACATGCAGACAGTGATGCAGTTCTCTGGGCAATTTGTTAAAAACTAGCAGTTTTGTTGGTCTGTTATTAGGCTGGACACTGGGACAAGCAGTTACAATGCAATAGATTGAGTGTACTCTCCTGCTTAAACTCCTGGAAGCACATGGGATATGCTGGAAGATAAAAGGAATGGCAGCAAAGCACCTAAAACCTCAGCTATTCATCTTCCAGGAGAAAAAAGCACCAAACAATAAAGCCAACCACTGGCACAAGGCTGGTGCTGAGTCCCGTAGACAATGTTAGCAGACAGGCTCCTGTTTTAGAGACTCAGCCACACAATAAATTAGGTGAGGGTGTTGGAACAACAGCTGGCTGCTAATTAGTCACAGCCCCCCTCAGCAGGGTATCAACAAAGTGGCAGAGAACATCTCAAGTAAATTAAATTTTAAAAAATCCTACTACAATCACTCCCCCGACAGACCCTTCCTTCATCTCCCCTCTAGGCTTTTTATTTATTGTAATTACTTTAGTAATAAGATTTGTTTCCTTGTTATTATATATATTACCATGCAGAGCAACAACAACAACAACAAAAAATAATAGCTGGGAAGAGTTATGTAGCTTATTTATCTCCTTGGCTGTTATTGGGCCACTGGGTGGAGAGAGAGATGAGGAGGTGGGGGCTTGGGAAAAGCAGTAAATAGAAGAGAAAGCCTATTCCTCAGAAGCAGAGACGTATGGGGGCATATTTACGAAGGAGGAAACACTGACAATGAGTGAATAGAGCTAATAACTCAGGGGGCCCAGCAGCTCTGGCTGATAAAGGAAGGAATAAACAACACTGCATCGGAAGCACTGTCAGAAGGGAGAGTCCTGGGGCGCAGCCGTCTGCAGAAGGATGCTCACCACAGAAGGAAAGCTAAGGATGGGCTGTCACATCAACACAGAGCAAAGGACCTTGGTGAAAACTGGGGCACCTCGCACAGCACAGAGAGGTACTCTGAGAAGCGCACCATGCAAGGCCAGACCCCACTTCTGGCTCCACCAAGGAAGAGCTTGCAGAGATGAGGTGAGGAACACCACAGACCACATTTTATCTCATGTTGTGCATGCATGACCCACATTTGCTACCCTAAGCTCCCAAATCCATAAATCTTTGCTAAGGGAGGGTCTTACAAGGTTGACAAGAGCAACAAGGCTACTTGGCTTGAAGAGGTAGAGGTGGTCTCCACCCATTTCAAACAAGCCTCACTTCAGTAAAAAAACATAAAAGTGGTAGACAGGCACCCAAAGCCTTCAGGCTGGCCTACTGAGGATAATACCAAGCTGCCCAACAAGAAGTGCTCATTCACCATCTCTACTTCCCCACCAGAGCAGGATCACCACCCTCATAGCGGAGGGCGACTTAGGCAACAGAGCAGCAAATAACTGAGACACTTTCCCCAAACAGAGTAGAAGCTAAGTCCACAGTTCATATGCACTTCCCAGAGCCATACACCAAGTCAGTACAGATGCTCCCAGAGCTGGCATTTTCACCCCCTCTGAAGTCCTGAGAAAAGTATCAATGCACGATATGCCACCTTACAATGTGCAGCTCTGAGCACCACCATTATAAATGAGTAAGGGTTGTATCTTTTACAAAATGTTTTTATCCAAGTATACTTTGGCTTTCACACATCTACCCAACTACTTTTGACATGGTGGTACCAATTTAGACATGGGATTTCTGAAGTCACCACACGGGACAGACCCGTAGAGGGTCTGCCAAAGAACAGCAGCACACTAATCCTGTTGTACCTCTCTCTCCTAGAGACAAACTCTCCCACTGCATTAATTAATGACAGTTTGAAAACACACCTTTCCCAGACCTCCCACATCACCGCACTAACCTTAGAGAAACACATCATAGGTCAACTAGTTTGGAGAGAGCCTTTGGAACGTGTTTGCAGAGTGCATGGCCAGTTCAGTTATGCACAGCTAGATTCTTAAACTCCTCTTCAATCCCCTGACCACAGAGAAGCAATACAGAAAAGGAGGGGGAGGAAAGGAGGGATCTCTGCAGTCATACAGCTTTGTGGGACATCACCTCAAGATTTAATCCTTGTGGATGCACTTCTGGATCATAAACTGACTCCTTCGACTGGCCATTCGCTTTTTTTTTTTCCCTGTCTCTGATCAGTTCTGCCTCTTATTGTCTGGAGAACACAATGTCTCAAAGCAGGAGAGCAAGCATTAATATAGGAGAGAAAAGAAGCCATGTATACAAATAGTGTGGTTTGGGTATAGAGATAAATGTGCATCTGATCCTTCTCTTAAGATTAGTGTCCTTCAAAAAACAAAGGACCAGATTCCAAAGAATAAGTGGAAGCACACTCATTTTTCCCTTTGTAAATTCTGAGTGTGTGCAGAGGAAACCTGTTCTAGAAGGAATCCTAATGGACATTTCTATCTGAATTTCAGTAATTGTCAAAGAGGTAAAGCTTTTTTCTGCTGGATGTGAGGAGGTAATGAACAAAGCCTCTTAAGTAAAACAGGATGGAATAAACAACCTAAATAAAGTGGGAGCGAGTATCAATGGAGAGACAAGAAACCCAGCACCTCACCTGCCCCACCTCTGAGCAGCAGAAAAGCTCACTCAGCCTGTGTTGTGGGAGGGCAGGTGCAGGAGGGAAAAGGACGTTTTTAAACCAGATAAAGAATAGTCCATGGCTATAATCCAAAATGCAAATCAGGATTTCCTCTTCCTAACTGCTACTATGGTTACCCCATGGTTCTGAAAAAAATCATGCTCCTTCCAAAAAAATCATCCCTTTACCAAAAAAAGACTCACCAGCTCCCATCTCTTCTGATTGGTTCGATTCATTTATAAAATGCATCAAGTTCTTTTCATTGAAAAGCTTCTTTGATTCAATAGGAGGGAGGAGAGAGGGAGAAAAGGGCAGATAGAAGAGAAGAAAGAGGAAACATTAAAAAGAGTAGAGGAAGAGGATATGTCAGTTGCCTATGCGGCAACATAGGAGTGAGACATGAACTCAACAGAGAACTGAGATATTGGCCAGTTAGGGATATGTCAGTGGGAAGAGAATTTCTGAATACACAAAACACATAGACACGCCATGAGCAGTCTGCACGTGAAATATTTTTTAACAACAAAATCACTTCGCCAGGAGCTTCCACTTCTTGCTTGATCAATGATCTTGCAAGGCCGATCATTTTTAATTTAATACTTCTGGGAACTGGAGGGGGGGGGAAGTCCTCATCAAACAGGCACAGTTGGCAAGCATTGAGTCTTAGCATTTGGCATCATTTATTACTGCTGTTTATGGTGATATAAATTAGGTTATACTGATATAATTAATAACCCTAAATTTAGGTGTAATAAATAGCAATATTTACCTAGAACTGCAGTGTCTGGAGAAGTCCAGCCAAACCCACAAAGTGTTGACTACCATGTTGTGACTGTGCCCATGCGTGGGAGTACCAGGCATGCCTGTGGCTGGCGTGCAGGTTTGAGCAGATGCTGGGGACAGCTGTGACAGTAGGCTGCTGACAGGAGGATGCACAGCAGCACGTGAGCACACGACCAGTTCATACACAACTGCACAGGCATCCCTGAGCACACACACAACTCAACGCTCAGATGCAGGATAATGAGTTTATGTGGAACAGCATGAACAGCAACCAACGTTGTGTTACCTTATAAAGCCCTCTTTTTGTGCTGCCATAATTAATGTTCCCTTACAGAACCCTGCTTTCAGCATTTTACATAACTATGACTATAATAGATCTAATTTCGGGGTACAAAGATTTCACTTGAACAGAGGAATTTTTATTTTAAAGCAATCTAAAAAGTTTCACCAAAGCCTACTCTGCACCATTCCTGATAATATAGTTTTCCAAGAACAATATTTTCCACTTTTGACCAGTTAAAAACAAGCTTAATAGCTAAAACAGTAGTAGATCTAGATTGAAGAAAAAATGTTCCCAACATGCATACTTCAATCTTCATTTCAAATTGCTCAAAGGTTACAGTATGTCATTATCACATTCTTTAAGGAAGACAACTTGACCAAAAGGAGGGGACATGATCAAGGTCTCATAGTCCCTCAATAGCAGAGCCAGGAAAAAAGCACAGGTCTCTTGCTCACTCACTGCGTTTTGTATCACTTTCCTAATGAAAGCAGTACTCTTCTTCATGGATTCTCCAACACTCAATAGAGATTAATTTCTTTTAAAGCTTTCCTATTTTGCTATGACTTAGTTTAAAAAGAGGATAGAGGTATGGGTGAAGGTAGTGAGCCATGAGACCAAACAACACTTACTACTTCAGATTCTCACAGAGCAACTTGAAAGTCAGGCTGCCAGGACACCTTCTTGTGAGGTAGTTTAATACGGTTGTGGCTTCAGACTCACTTACACTACTTGTGTTGAAGATTAAGACTATTTTTTTCCTTGCAATTTATATAAAAAGAAACAAAATTAAACATACAAATAACCATATCAGGTCAGACAACAGGTCTACCTGAGGCAGCATCCCATCGCTAGCAGTGGCCAAAAGCCAGTGTCTGGCAGAAAGTGCAAGATCAACTTTATGAAAACCGGTGTTTTATTTAATTTAAAATATATAGCCATTATCAGATCAGCTGAATATTATTTGACAAACCCTACACCTGACTGCTGTTCAGGATGGAGCAAAACACTCAGCCATGTGCAGCAACACAGTTGTTCACCAATTCTCTCCGGGTTAAACAGTCAAATTAGATGCAGTATTTGGGAGTGATCTATATTTTTAATGTGATGACAACCCTACTTGTACATGAATGCTTACATCACTGCTATCTTCATCTAGCACCAGTGACAGGGCTGCGAGTCTCTCCATTGCTGACAGACAGGAGCAGATTCTCAGAGCACCAACTGAAAGGAAAGGGCGAAGAGCTCCTTCCCAGCTCAGCCACACACAGCCAGAACATAATCGCATTGCTGTGGTCCTGTCTGTGTTAAAGGAACATTCTCCATGCATAACTTTCAGATCACATTAACCAAAGCAAATACCAAGGCCCTGATCGTCTCATTGCTACAGAAGACTTCCAGAGTGTGGTGGTGCGGTGCCCTGGTGGGATGAAAACTCTTCCTCTGAGCTGCACCAGCAGCAGGGGCACAGCTGGGCTGCTGGAAGAAATCCTTTGTAACCAGGCACTGGCACCTGTCTCTGGGATGGGCAGGGAAGCAGTATGCTCACCCCAGCACACACGGCTGGGGAGGAGGGAGTAAGGAGATTCAAAGAACTGCCACCAGAAAAGAATCCAACTCTTTATTAAATAAAGAAAGATACTGAGATACCAAGACAAAAGCAGAGGCACTGAAACAGAAGAGATCCTTGTTGTGATTGCTGGTTACCACATGTAATTTCCAGCGTCCAGCACCGAGCCAAGATAGTGAATGCATCAAATCCACTATCCCGGCCAGAATGTCCATTCCTCACAGGGGGAAGGTGTGAGAGCACGGCAACTTGTACAAAACTAGAGAAGAACAGCAGGCTGAGATGTTGGCAGAGGGAGAACCAAGGCACTCAAGCAGAATATACTCGAGCAGGTTGAGGTACACCTGGTGGGACTTCCACAAAAGGGATTGTGCCTCCCAGGGCAAACAAGTTGCTTCATGAAGTGGGTTGTGAAATGGGTTTTAGAGAAGTAAAAATTATTTAGCAAGTATCTTCTTACAAGTACTATGGTCGATGACATGCTATAGACCAGCTTCCACAGAAAACAATTTCCCTCTTAACAAAGATAACAGAATTTACCGAAGCATTTAAACCTGGACCAGATGGAACATTAAGTAGCCAAATAATGTTTATATGTGCACATGCAGATTTAAGGGCCTGCAAGATATTTGCCTTTTCAAATACACATGGTTATGTCCAGCAGATCACCAGTAAACCTGAGGTCCAGAACAGAAGCATTTCTTTTAGTGTAGGAGGACACAAGACTACTAAAAAACCACATGGGAAGAAACAAGAATAATATCTGGGCCACAGGAGGCTTCATGGGATAAAAGTATTTAAATTAAAGCATAAAGGAATGCTTCTTTCCCTTCCCCAGGCCTCACAATCAGGAACAGAGCCATGGCTAAGTCCTTATTCCTCTGCTCCTATCGCACATGCAAAGCTTACCAAACCTTTTCATTCATCATCAGATTTAACTAGAGTTTAAGCTCATCTGCACCAGGGAAGGGAAAACACATTCCTGTGTGACATGAGCCCAGGCAGTACATTTCACCCAGGTGTCACTGAGAGCCACGTCCTCTCTCCTGAGGGTCCTTTTTCTGCTACGCTCACTCCTGGCAGCTGGAGAAAAAAAAAGGTCAGACAGTCCCTCCAGTCCTCCATCTGCTGGAAGCCTTAATTAAGTGCAGTGAAAGGAAAAAGAGAAAGGGGGGGGGGCGGGGGGGGGGGGGAGTCACAACCTTTCTTTTTTGCTTCTGCTGTCTGGAAGGATCAAGGAAGCATTTTGTGCCAGCAGAGGCTCCGAGTACTCTGAGGCAGTATCCAGCTACTCTGCAGAGTGCTCCCAGACCACCGATACGCTCAAGTCCTGGGGAGCACAGCAGCACAACAGCTATCACTGTTCAGAGTCACAGACTACAGACTACCAGAAAAGCCCAGGCTGCTGCTCTCTGCTGAACCCCTCACCCCAAACCAACAGGAATTAGTTTAGAACCAGACAGACTCAACTCAGTTGTCACTCAGAACTCTTTTGTTTCTGCAGCACTTGATCTGCACAGCCTGACCCAGAAGCAGACGGGAAAACATAGCTTAAGAAAAGTTTTTCCTCTACACTTCGTTGTGGTTTCAGCGCTTGTCTAAGCTGATCTTTCAGCTTCTAGATTTGTTGTGCGTTCCACTGCCACAAGCTGAGGGGACACAGTTGTGACCAAAACCTGCAAGACCTTATCACCAGGTCAAAACAGACAACTCCCCAGCTACTGGTGGGATGTGATCATCATCATGTCCTGCCCCTGCACCAGAGACAGGACTGACAGTTATTGACTTACAGCCACTCCACAAACACCCAATGAAGTGAACAAACTCCACTCTCCGCAGAGACACGGGAGACTTTTTCCAGTGAAGTGCAAGCCTACCTTAGCTTCGTGCATTCTTCTTCAAAGGGAATTCCTCTTTCACTGGCAGCACAGCAATATTTATTTCATGTTAACATACTAGGAGCAGAGTTGTACTTTTTCCACTCATGTACAGGGAGAGGGAAGGGAAGTTAGTGTGGGTGGGCAGGGATGGTGTAAAGGCAAAGAATACAAAGAGGAATCAGTATTTTCCTAGCTCAGATTCAGTATCTCTTAGGAAACATGTGGGAGGGAAGATTGAAAAGGACGTGGGAAAAGGAGGGAGCTTCACTATATGGAAACATTTCCATGAAAATGTGAAAATTTAATAGATCTTTACTCATCTTCCCCTCCACTAGGCTATACAAAGCATTAATTAAAGCCAGTTATTCCCAAGCATATCAGTTTTGCAGGTGAAGTCTGCCCTGCTGCTTTAGCAGAATAGACAGCTCTCCGTTTATCAAAAAAGATCCTGTTTCTCTGGCACCACTAATAGTCCATCTGGACAACTGAGAGTTGTTATGGCCACATACACATGATTCTGTACATGATTCTGTAGTGTATCTGACAAATGCAAGACAGCACACTGGGCTATATCTCAGATTCACATTTTCCATATGGGATTGATAACAGAAGGAATAAAACATGAGGCAAAGGGAATTCTTCTGACCCAAAACATTGCAGACGAGACCTCCTACCTGCAGAGGGGCAAAGCCTGCAGACAACCACCAGAATAAGTACATGTCACAACTCACCTGCCATTGATGACTCCATCAGGATTAAGCATGGGGACAATCTTGAAAATGAAACATTTCCGCAGGAGATCAGCAATGGGATCACGGCTCACAAGGAACTCCAGGGTCCCCTTCATTACCCAACTGGCATTGCTTTCACCAGGGTGAACACGGGCCATTAGAAACACATAAGGGCGATTGTCTGTAAAACAAAGCAAAAGAAAAAAATAAATAGACAGGACTTCTCTTTGAATAATATCTTTGCGAGTGGGTTTTATTCCTTTTTAATTGAGATAACAAAACATATCTTCTGGAAAATACATCCCTAAGTGTTCTAGATATTTCCTGAGTGTGCTATTTGCCAATTAATGCCAGGTTTGGTCCTCAGAACCAGCATGTGCTAGTTTCATCCCTATTCTTTTGTTTGTTTATTCTATGACACCTTATAGATATTTACATGTACTATTAGAGGGCATTTTACATTTTATTACTTTATAATTATATATTATATTACTTTATAATTATTTTAAATTACTATTTAGAGGCCAATTACTGCCTCTAAAAATGGCACCACATACTTTCTGGCAGTTCTTGAAAGTTGGACTCTGTCAGACTTCACTAAGGTTTAAAATGCAGCTAGAAATAAACTTAATTTTCTGAGGTCCTGCTCCACTTTCAGTATTTCACCATTAACAATTGAGAACGTTCCAAATCTCTAAACAGATCTGTTCACGCTTAAGGGCTTGAAGGACATGGAAGCTGTCTGATCTCCGACAGTAACCCATGTTGTAGGGTCAGAATCGCAACTGATCAAGTTGAAGGGGTATAATTCAAGAAAATACACGGATATGTTAACCAGAAAAACTGCAGAGGTAGAGTACTCAAAACTATTCATCATTTCATATCCATCCAACAAAAGGTAGAAATAACAATGCACATATTAAGGCAGACGGTTACTTTTGGTAGAAAGACAGATTTCAGTTGTATATAATATAGACACACAGATTTACAAAGCTGTTTTTCAGGAGTCACAACTAGAAGAGTTCAGCTGTTTCTAGCAATACATTTGGCATGGGAGACACAAGCAGAGGGAATTGGGAGTAGGGGAGAGGGTTTAGTGGGTCGCTTTTTAAAAAAAATAATCAGTCTTACTAAACAGTTCATTGATAGGATCTCCACTGAACCCGTTTCAAAGTAGACTTGCAACTTGACAGAGAAAGTTTCCTTGTTATCAGATATGTTATTTGCTGTTCCTGTGAAAAAAGCACCCACATTTTGTCTAGTTATAAGTCTCCAAAAACTCCCTGTATACATATGCTTAGAAAAGACCAAGTTTGACAGCAGATTCTTTGAAGATCCCATCTGTGCTAAGCACACTCCCTGCATGGGCCAAGGAAACAGGAGAAGGCAGGAGGAGACACCTGCCAGGCACCGAAAATAAAAGGAAAGGACAAAGCAATTATCTGTCTTAAAATGATCTTTTTGTGAGCATTCACAATCTCTGGGGTTGGCAAAAGTCAACTTGACAGATTTACTTTAGTGGAAAGCATTATCTGTCAGGGCATCACAACGATGCCAGGATAGGTTTGTCCCACTCTATCAGGAAACGTCAGAGCTCAGGCTCTCTTCCCTTGTGTGAATTGAGGGACCCCAACTGACAGGCTTGGGAGTGGCAACAGGACAGAAAACAAAACCAAAGGCATCAGCTCAGTGCCCTTGTAAACAAATGCTGAATTTGCAAGTTATACGCCTTTGTCCTTAGCTCGCAAAGCTGTCCTTCGGTTTCCACATGCTTTACAAATCATTAATCAATTAACGTGAAACAGGGAGGTAGAATGGCATGCTGAAAAATATAGATGTTATTAAAAAGCTGTTTAGCAATTTGTCCAACAAAGCAAAGGCTGTGTCAGAGCTGAGAATACAAGTGAAATTTCTTGTTTCACAGTCAAACAAGGAATAAGCACTAATTTTTCTCCTTAACTGTACCTTTTGCACAGTTCTGCTCAATACGTACATTACAGTACAATTTGTTAGACCTTTCAGGGATGCAGTCAGACTTGGAAACAATCCTCCCTCCACATCTCCCCACTTCCATGCCTTCCTCTTAAGCAGTTGGTGGGCACTAGAAGAGTCAACTGCACTCAGTTCAAAGAGCTCATACACAGCAATCATAGTCTGGTCCAGTAAAGCAACTGGAACTCTGTTTCTCAATAGCGATATATTAGTCTTTTATCATTCTTACACCTTACCTTACTGTGAGGTTAGTATATTTTGAGCAATGGGTATACACAAGTCCCTAGGGCACTTAGGGACTGCAAAAGATTCCTTTAGCTCCTGCAGAACTACTCGTCATTCCGATTTTTTTCCCCCATAATTAGAGCACACGATGTCTATTCTGCTCCAGTTAGTTGTGCATTACAGTCTACCTTAGTAATGCTTTAAAATAGCAACAAGCAAAAACTAGCTTTCACGAAGATATCAGCTGCATTTTTCCATTTCCAAACATTTTCCTCTTTCTCCCATCACCATGATTTAGTGCTGTTTTGCAGGCTCATTGCTGAGCTAAACTTATGGGACCATGCTGTTTGTTGTAGCTGAGAATGAGGCTCTTGAGGACTCCTAATGGACAATAGCTGTAAATAGCACAAAGCAAAATAAAACGTGTTCTCTTTTGCAATTGATGAACACAGCTTTAACTCTTATCTCTTCTGTATATTGGAAGAGAGCACAGCATCTTAATTTAGAGGTTCTTTCCTCAGTCAAAATAAGGTGGGGGGGAGGGGGGAAAAACTCTAAGCAAGGGCTTTCTCATCTCAGAAACCTTATTTCCGCTAATTGCAAATAGCATGGGAATGGCAGAAACCTGAGTTCTGTTCTTCCTCTCAAGGCTGATCAAAGTCAAGCTTGTCTTAGATTCAATGTCAGAAAAGCTTCTGGAGTTTCCAGATCTTAAAACCCAGGAAATGGGGGGAAAGAGACCAGACAGAAATACATTGTTTCCCTGTGGGTGACAACAGAGGGGCCCACAGCCTATAGGTCCAGACAAGGAAATCTCTCTATTCCAGTTAAAGCTTCCTTTAAAAGCTCCCCTCCTGACAAGCATATCCACCAGAGAGTCATAACCAAGGTATGTACCAGCCAGGAAACGGCAGGGCTCGTTAACTGCCTCTTTCCTTCATGGAAGCCATCACAGCCAAATCCCATATCCAAACACTGCGCTCCCCCAGCCTGCACCCAGCGTGAAGGCTAACGAAGCAGCAAATAGAGCAAAGAGCTGACGACATGCTCATAAAATGCGCTACCCTTGAAACACCTGGGAAACAAAGATTTAACTCTGTGGCAGGCAAGAGTCACTCAATCTTATGCTTTACAGCATACCCAGTTCCTTATCTGCCTTGAAATTATCGTGATAACTGCAATAAACACCCGAGCTCATGACAGCGGCAGCACTGGCCAGCCGTACTCAGCACTCCAACTGAGAGGCACCAGTCAAGGTTCCTGCATGTCAGGTCAGCTGCTTCCCTTCATTCCTAATTTCCAACGTCCCCATAACGCCCCCAGTCCTGACAAGACCATCTCAGCACTACCCAGCATAGATTACTGGTTTACACTGGCGCCCAGCTGCCCTTCCTCTGTGGTATTTCAGAACACCTTGTGACTACCTCCTGTGCCCCACCAAATCTATCTTCAGGACACACAACCACAAGTTCTCTCGGATACCTCCTTCCAAACCCAGAAATAAGCTCAAGTCTTCAAAATCCTCAGGCCAACACTTTGGCAAAATCCTCCCCAAGTTGTGGGGAAGCTGCCAGAAAGCTCAGGTTAGCCATTTATCTCTGCAAAGCCCACACGACACATAACCTTCTCTGGGAATGTAAATAATAAAAAGAGAAAGCAGAAGAACCTTTTCATGCTACATAAAGCCTTATCCAACAGATCATGTCTCGTTACACTGTGTTACATTTCGACATGCCCAGAATATAACGTGGCACCAACAATACCCGGGGTGAGAGATTAAAGTGTCACCGATTCCTCTTGCAAAACTCTGAGCAAAAACCCTTTGAGTAATAATTCTACTAACGTATCACCTTCTTCCCATCTCTCCTTCTCTTCATTCATTTTGACTGTAGATATATGCATGAAAATAAGAGCTTTGTTCTTCCAGTACTGCTAACTTGCTGCTTAATCTCCTGCATGTTATAAGAACCTTCCTCTAGTCATGTCATCACAAGGTTTGCCAAGAGGTGACTTTGATGTCACTAATCGTGACATCAGTTGGGGAAAGAGCAGCCTGAAAGAAATGAACAAAACCCCATTAACACAGCAGTGTCTCTCATCAAGAGGAGCGCAGAAAGGAAATGAAATGCAGTTCCAGATGCCCTGACCTGGGCTGATATTCTAAATTATTTCAAGCTGAGATTTGAGCCATGCTATTTGTAAAGGGACCAGGCATTGAAACAACACAGGGCTAAGATTTTATAAGGAGTCAAAGGGAATTATATACACAGCATGTGAGAAATTCAACGTAGATCCAGGTCTTGACTGGAATATTTCTGGCTGTGCTTCTGCATTTCTCTCTTCCCTTTACCCCAAGCCCAGGAACAATAAAACACAAAATTATTTTTTTTCCCTTATGCCTAAATACAGCATGATTTTATCATAAGCGTTACACAAATCAAAGGGTCAAGTTTACTCCAGGACATAGTAGACAAAAAACCAAGAAAGCTGAACTCTCCTTTCCAACTCAATTAGCTGTGGCCACTACAGGGTATTCTGCAAGTCAAACGATGGATAAACAGGAGCACCATCACATAGCTCTTCCATGCGTGTCACGGCTGCAGCCTGCCCTGGACACATCTGATACGCCCAAGGCTGCAGAGTTACACAAAGCCAGAGAGAAGACAGGATATGGTGTGATGTACAATGAATATATTAAAGCATGTTTGTAAAAAGCATCAAATACTGAGATCACAGAAAACACGAGATTGATCTCAGGGACAATCTGCATCAGACACTTTATTCCCCTCCTAAAACTTTTCCATTAGTTGTCAGTCTTTCAGTTGCCTTAAGACAGACTAATTCTTCCCTCCCCATCTCCCCCCAACATCACTGTCTCCTTGCTGACCCTGCTTTTGGCTAAATGCTCCAAAAGCAGACACATCTTAAGACAGAAGCAACATACAGTCTGGCAGGACCAGCTGTTGTTTTCCAGAATTATCAATGAGCTATTCCTTTCTTAAATAGGTCTATATTATATGTATTATTACTGTTACCTGTGGCAAAGTAGTGAACATTATAAATCACCTCTTGCTGCCTGTTCTATACCTTCATAGCTTGGTGGGGGAGTTTCAGGCTCCAAGTTGCTTGGCAACCTCCTTTTGTGCATGTGTTTTATGAATTCATTCACCTCTGAATCAGCGATGATCAGGGAGCTGAATACGGGTATGACTGCCCAGACTTGGTGCAGCTTGACATCCTACTGCTGCTGGTTTTTAACTCCGGGAAATTGGTAAGCAAGTTGTAAAGTCTGTTTTGGGGCAGACTCCAAAATCCCAAGTGCTGAAGGCAGCAGGAACCACTACCATTATTTAGCATGACCTTCTGTATGACTGAAGCTAAAGGAAATCCATATGAAATAATTCCTGCTCAAATCAAAGCGTACCTCTTGCGGAAGATTGGGGAACAACGGAATGTTATTTTCAGAACTTGCACCTATGGAAAACCTACTATAACCCTTTGCAGATTGTTGCAGTTTACAACCAGCATCCCCATCTTAAGTGTGTGCATCTGAATTAGTCTACCCGAAATTTCCAACCACTGCATTACATTTTTGGACATGCAAACTCAACATTCACTAGCATATCCTATCTCACTCTGCACACCCTCTGAACTGCTTGGATAACATCAAACTTCAAATATGAAGCCATGTGGCTGTTACAGTGCAGATGCCTCATGAGACTGATGACAGGCAAGCTGCCTTGCATTTATCTCCTCCCAGAGCTTTATCACTAAGCTGAGGAGTTCCTCTACCTGGCCATAACTCCCACAAATGTAGTCTCTCCACTTCCCACAGCCAGAGTCCAACGAAATAAAATCACGATGCAGGACAGCTGGTCCAGAAGTACCACCAAGAAGGATCAGGGGATTCTAGTGGATGAGTTAGTGATGCAACGCAGTTCCAAAAATAGCAGCTCTCCCGAGATGGAATAACAGGCAACGTCACAGCTAAGACGAGGAACACTGTACCTTTGCTCTGCTCAACCCAGTGAACAAAAACAACTAGCTGGAGGGCTGTGCCCACTGCTGGCCACCATAGTTTAAAAATGAATTCAATGAAAACTGCAGAAGAGGTCATTAAGAATGATAAAAGGTTCAGAAGTCCTAACTTACAAAGATAAATTGGAGAAAATGGGTTTTAAACTCAGAAAGGAAAGATGAACAGAGAGGGAGGAGATGACCTTTAAATTGCAAAAGGCTGCTATAAAAAGAGATAGCAATCAGTTGTTCTCACTGTCCGCTGGGACTAGGTTGCATAAAAAGAAATGCAAGTTATTCTCTATTAGCTAAGCCTTTCTGTAGTAACTTGACTGCCTTCACTGGAGTGCCCATATATTTACGCTACCTTCTACTAGGTCCTTATTTATGAAGTCCTGCATCAAGCCACCCTGCTCCAGTGCCCAGAACAGCGTCAGTCTGAGGCCTACAGCCACCAGGTCATTCTAGCTACCCGTTTAGAAATTTGGTCCAAGATTCCCCTCTAGCCCTCTGGAATTATCTCTGTGTTCTGAGTGCTACTGGAATCACTATTCCAGTCCACAGACATCTCCTTTGATCTCTTTGATACAAGGTGTCTACTTAACACTTAATGTAAGCCACTTTAAAATATGTTAAACATTAGCCACTAATTAGCGACTAATCAAAAATATTTCATCATCATGATATTTTGACATTGCTTGGGCTTCTTCCCACATACAGATAAAAATATCGAAAGTTCTGTCTTGCCTACTCTGTTAGTGACAGTGCTATCACTTTAAGACTGTAGTAATATAATTACTGGGATTCCTTTCATTAGTAATTACCTTCCCAATCCCCTCTATTATCCTTAAATCTAGTGGTTCTCAGCTTCTGTGTATGCACCCTTTGAAAGGGGTGAGAAGCAAACGCTAAGATCAGATCCAAGAGTCCTCCCAAGAGATTACCCAGCTGGCTGATGTAGGGATCTCCAGATTATCTGTCAACAGCAGGCAAGGACCTATCATCCCCCGCTTCTATAACACTCACATTACAGCCTTAATTTACTCTATGGCAGCAGGCAATTTCAGATACTCAAGTATTTTGTACTGCCACGGCCTGACCATCAATCCATATGTTTTTCGGCCAGCATGTGAAAAATGTAGATTGCCTTGTAGAGGCACAATACCTCTGAGACACGGCAAGTAGAAAAAAAGGAGTATTTTCAAGTTCAGTACATGTGTGACTCTTCCACCTTCTGGCTTATTCGTACGAAGATAACAACAATGGCCCGAGAGAAGAACCGGTCAGTGAATGTTCAGAAGAGTGGAAGACACTGGAGCAGATATACATCAAAACAAACTATATGGTGTTCTCATTCGGTATGATTAGAGAAGTGGCAGCATCGCCCTAAAGTGTCCCTTGCCTAAAAGAAGGTGCAGGCAGGAGGTAAGTGCAGCAGAGACCTGGAGGCACAGGCAGAGCGCAGAGATCCATGCAGGTCTGAAATCCATGGGCTCTTTTCCGAGAGAAGGATTTCATCTGAAATGAAATCAGGCAGGAGGAGCAGACTGAAAGCGCTTCCATTGTCATAAAAATATCTCCCTGGGTAATCCACAGTGATGGAAAAAGGAAACTCTGATAATTTATGTGACAGTTTAATGGGATTTTGGTGACACATGATGCTTTAGAAAGAATTTGCCCAAATAGGACAGACAGGACTTTAATAAGGCTTCAGCTCCAAAACAGCAATATTTTCACCCCTTACTTTTACATTTCATTCTATATATCCACAGCCCATCTATCTCATTTGCAAGGCGCATTACAACACTGCAAGAGCAACAGCTCTACACTTTCTAGTTACATCCCCAGCCAGAGAGACCTCCGAGTATCTGATCCTTAAAGGGATCAAGCTGACTTTGCACCTAAAGGGCAGAGCATCACAGAGCTGTGAATTCCGAGGCACGAGCTGCCCTCTGGCCACATCCCCAGCTCTGCGGATGGCATTAATAGCTTCTCCACAGAAACAAAGGGCAGCAGATGGACAGTCTGCAGCAGGAATCACTTGCAGAGGGGACACCCCCAGAGCACACCCCCGGAGTAAATGGCTTTCACACTGCAAGTGATGCCTCGAGCCATGTCTCCTGCTTATGAGAGACACAGCATTTACTCCAGTGTAACACCCTGTGCCCTTCACTGGCGTCGTTCCGAGAACAGGCACAGCAGCAAGAGGAATTGCTTAGAGTTCTAAACTAGGGTGAAGCCAGGGTTAATGGGATGAAACTTCACAAAGGAACATTTAGGATGAATATCAGTGAGTTATATTGAAGAGTCTCCCCTGTGGAGAGGTAGACGTTAACATTAAAACCACATTGCCCAGAGCACAAGAAGCCATTCTGTACACAACGATCTCACAGTAGCTGGGGACAGAAATAACCCAACCAGCATTTGTTTTCTTTACTGATTTTGATAGATCCAGTTCTGAAGTTCTTATTTTTCTGGAAAATCTCCTTCTGGGAATCTAGGCAGGAGAGGAATGGTAAAAAGCTGTGTGAAGATCTCAATATTTTGTCCAGCCTTTCTGTGACTACAGCAGGTTAAGATTAACTTAGGACCTGCACTGGGGCCTGTTAGGCCTAAAATGAGCATAGAAAATGGAGCACCTGTCAATGTTTCTTTCACCACTTGGAATAATAACTTATTTTCCTGTTAAATTTGGCTATCTGCTGTGTATTTCTTCAAGCATTTCTGCTCTACAAAGGACAGATTCTGTAACAAAGAGCTTTTTGCCCACAAACTTTCTATACAGAACAGAGATTTAAAACCCTCCTAATGCCACCTACAGCATAAAGCAGTGTTTATTCTTAAACATGTGTTGTGCCTTTAAGAGGCACAGATCCATCTCTGCCTCTGACTTGAGGTCTTCCTTAGGGAATGACTTGTAAGAAATAAAATATATTAAAAGAAAGCGCAATCAGAGCCTCTCATTATGAAAGGATAAAATAACAATTTTTGTCAAGATAAAAAGCATCACAGATTGGCTCTGATGGGAAAAATTTCATTCTTGGTCTTCACTTGATTTGGTATTTATCACTCCATTTCTCCAGAAATATCCTGGCAGGGAATTTTTCTTAAAAATATTATCCCATACTTCTCCTGCAGTGAGCAAGCTATGAGACTTTTAACTTGTGTGTTTTGCTACATATGAAAAACTCACAGAGAAAAGGTAAAGAAAACAGGCAAGTCTGGAAAAGGTACCTTCTAACACTTCACTATGTCAACAACTTCACAGAAAAGGACCTTCTGCACGTTCACCTCATTTGTGGCATCACTAAATTGACTGTTACATCACTGCTGCACAAGTCTATCCTAAATTTTAGAACTGCATTGCTCAGAGCTGATCCCAAAGGAAATTCTGGCTTTCCCCAGACAGAGATTGATAAGGTAAAACTGTCTCCCAATTCTGAATAATGAATCTTGTCTTGATGGCAAGTTCTTAGATGAACTCACCAAACAATTGAGCAAGAGAATGCAAATAAGGGAGCAACATAAAAGGTCTTTCAATCAGATCATCAGGACTGCAAGACTGGTGTTGTACCATGACATAAGCAGCATCATTTTTCATTTTCTAGACTATGTGACATGTTATGTAACAGACACAAAGCAGAGTTTGACTGAACTGGAAGTATTTATCACCACAATGATGCAGAAATATCCTTAAACTAGAAGAATATCCTACTGTCCACCCCTGAATGGTACAGCTTCCTGCTTACTTTAGCCTTGACAAGAAGCCTACTTCTATGTATAAAGTTTTATCTCGATAAAGACCAAAGTGGGGGGCACTAGCACTTTATATCTGAAATACGATAAATTAAACTTTTTTTTTCCTCCTCTGAAATGTTTAGAACTCATAGCAGTAACAGATTTAATATTAGTGGCCAATCCTAATCTCTATTCCCCTACTGCCATCCAGCATCCTAGAAATAACAGTGGTTTAACATCTCGTGTTGAAACCTCAGATCAAGAGCTCACATTAGTTGTTTAGGTCATAAGCAGAACATAACTTTTCTAAGGAAGATAATAGAGATGAATGTTAAAGTTCGTAAGCAAGTTCATACCATATTATTTTCAAGCCATTCTACTACTGAACTACTCTAAGGATGAAGAATCAGGATCATATAGCACAATCAGTATCCCAGAATACTTGACAGAAAGACAGGTGGAATAAAATTTGCCACTGCATAAAACAGATAACATGCAGAAATTTCAAACAGTATGTGGTAAGACACTAAGTAGTCGCTGTCTAAGGTCACCAAGAAGTTCTTCCCTTCAGATGCTAGTGAAACGATTTCTAATGAATGATGACTTTCTACATCAATCACTACAGGGAGTGGAACGTCAAGCTGGGAAGACTACTAGTCTGTTTGAGGAAAATTGTTTCTTCTTAGCAATAAGATAGTAGGAAAGCTAGGGAAAATAAAACTGTTCTTTTTTTCCCTACAAATTGCTATGAAGCACAGAAAAAGGTATTCATGTGTAAAGGATTCAGGCTGCAAAACAGTCTTGGCAGTCCCAGAAGGAACAAAAGTAGAAGTGGAACATGTAACATCCTTCCTCACCACTCCATGTATCATTGCAAAAGTGGAAGTTTTCACACAAGAGAGGGTTTTGCTCTTTATTTCATAGTTTCCTAAGTGATAGTCAATTTGTTTAAAAAAAAAAAAAAAGTCTTCTCCAGAAGGTTCTTTTTGGCAAATAATTTAACAGCATGAGTGATGGTTGCTGATAAGTTTAAATTTCTGATGTGTAGTACAGAGACAAGCTTCATAAAGCTGATACTGTGACATGTTTCCTCAAGTCCCAGTGCCTTCCTGAATTTTCACCCCAATATTTCTGCAACAGAACTTTGGACTTTTCCAATTAATGCTGCCACAGAATCCTTCCATCGTAGCTCAGCCACTCTTTACAGCCTCTACAATCCACAGCATGAGCTCCTCTCTCTTACTTGCCATAAGAAGCACTCATATGGAAACCATTCTATTTCAGAGCATTCACTACCACTTCATCTTCCACTCTGTAAACTATCAGAATGCTTTTAAAAGAAACACTTATTTAAATAAAAGAAAATCCCTGTAAATCACGGTCATGACAGGCTAATGGCTAGCATTGCAAAGATGATTTATCTTCCTGCTATACTAACAAAGCTTCTTATGCTAATACCTTGTTTTCGAAATATGAAGAGACTTCTAACTGATGTTTTCTAACTGCAAGAATATACAAGTAATGAAAAACACCTTACATTAAAAAAATAACCTTCACCTGCCATCCAACATCCCCATCAACTCTCAAAATCAAAAGATCTCCTTAAATTATCTTTGCTTTCTGTATTATTTATTGTGCTTCCTTCATGGATGAAGAAACCAACTACTCAATCTCACTGTTTGTAATCCAAATTAATTTTAGAGTTTGCATGCATTAGCTGCATGCTTTAATTTGATTTATTTTATTTGATTTCTGTCTATTAAATTACATTTGAGGCAGGTTAGATGGCCTCATGGGGAGCATCTCACCAGGACTACCCTTTGTGCAAACAGCAATTATTTTATCTGAGCTGAGCCTAATTTCAAGTCACATCTTGATAGGCTGAAAAATAATGTCATGGTATCTGCACTGCAAGTGATATCCTAACTGGTGAGAAAGACCTTTGACAAGCTAGAAGGTGGGTCCTGGAAGTGTTGTGATTAAAAGGGTATGATACAGGGTATTAAATTAAGCAGCGAGTCATCACTTATGACCAGGAGCATTATTTCAAGTTTACCTACAGATATTCTGCACAGCTCAGAGGCCCATCACCTATGTCAGTACACAGACTGCAAGTGTGTCACTACATTTTTTATTGCTCGTTCACAGTTAGTAAGTGCTAAACACAGGGACAATAGGAATTGTGGAGGCACTACAGCCACTGAGACCCCAGAATCCTTCATCCATCTCTTGCTTATTCTTTCGCCTCTGGCCAGTTGCTCTTTGTGAGGAACAATTCCCATGTGTTGAGTTGTGCTTCACGGTGACCCTCTAGCTGTTGTTTTTGTGCCCTTTCAAAACGCTTGACAAAACTGTCACAGAAGGAGTTTGGCATCTGGAAGCTGCGACAGACACAATACGACTTGATTCATAAAACATAACTAAACAGCTTGGGCTGCCAGAGGCCAGGATTTACAGGACCGCATTTCAAGAACAGCCTTCACCGCCTGCTCTACTAAATGCACTTTCCCACTCTGCCGCAATACAAATTCCCAAGCTGTGTTAGGGTGACCTGCAACACTCTGAAGTGACAAAGCAGCTGAGACACCAATCTTGTTAGAGCCTTCCCTGTCCACGGCTGATCAGAAAGGACAAGAAATGACCTTGGCTCTGGCTGCACCTTTTACACCTGGCTACAAGGGTAGGGAGCACTACAAAAAATAAGACATCGTTTTTCAGAAATCCCTTCAGCACAGCAAGCACAAAGGACAAAATCAAGCCATAGATCATTTCTGCAGCATTATCCACTACAGCCTCATTTTTACAATAAAAGCCTCCCTGCATTTGAATTTCCAGCAGGTGCAACCTGACCCGCAAGGAATTTAAGGACTTCCTGCCCTCCTATCCATCTCTTTTCTTCCATCTTGCTTTTCTTCTTCTTGCTGTCCTACCCACCTCTTTTCTTCATCTCCACCTCAATCACTAGTTACAATCCTCTGTTAGGTGCTCACCATGGGACCTTAAAGACCTTTGGGAGACCTGTCAAAGTTCCTCTGATGCCAACAATAATAAATTCCATCTCGCTCATCTTCTCTTGAAACACCTCACAGACGGAAGATTACATGTTGCAAGCGTGTTCCAAGTTAAGAAAGCAGGGATTTACAGAAAAATCAAGCAAGTTGCCTGAAGATAAAATACAAATCAGTTACAGAGTTGGAAGCTCATCCAGTCATGAAGTATCCTGTGCCATTCACATTCACCCGAGAAGTGAATTTCTACACAACCCATATCTTCAAAACACTTCCTCCTCTTTTCATTAGTTATGAAAACGAATTAAGTCCTGCACTTAAACATCAGCAGCAGCAGAGCCCACTCTCAGTTTTGATAATTGTCCTATACCCTGGTGCTACAACGCTGCTGTCATTTTCATTCTGAAACCCACCCACCCTTCCTAAAATTAGCACAGACACACACATTTGCGGAGTGCTATGATATTCCTGCATCCATCACTATTTCGTCACGTTTTCAGACTTGAGGGGGAAGTGAAAGGCGATATGAAAACAGTAAAGGAAGAATGAGGAAAGGAAATGGGATGTGGTAATAGGTCTGTCTCTCTGGTTTTCTTGAAAAATAGAAATAAAAAAATGAGGAAGCCTAGAATATTTGGGAGACTCAATAGAAAACTCTATAATGCCTTTTAATGTTTTCCCCGAGTCATCCACAAGTCCCTCCTTATCTGTGGTTCAAGACATACCTCCAACCCCATTCTGACTTTTTCATTCACTCATCACCTCTGTCCCCATCGTGTTTTAATAAAAAAATCAGCCTATTTTATTTAACCTCATCTATTTCAAATGCACAGAAGCGGCATCTAGGCTAAGCCAGAAAATCTTCAAAACAGTTCGTTAAACAAATTCAATGAAGAAAGAAGAGAAGAATCTTGTAAAAAGAATTACAAAGTGGCAGGGAAAATTACATTTTTTTCCCACAGCTAAGTAGCACGACAATTGCAATTGATAGAGCAAATTAAATTCTAAATGCGCTGGTGATTTGATAGATACCATTTTCTGACTGTTACTGAAAAAATGCCTTCTTTGGGAAACAGAGTTAAGATCTGGAACAAGTCCTGTTGGTTCTGGGGCCTGATTCGATTATACAAAGTTCATTAACATAAAGTTAAGAAGGAGCGGGGAGAAAAGGCATCGAACTTCTCCAAGATGCCAAACGCCTTAAGAAAAACTATCCTGACAAAACCAGCAAAACAAGTTTACAGATATAATGGGTAGCTGGTGAATGCAAAACGCAACTTCCCCCCCCTACCCGGCCTTCTATTGAGAAGGCCAGAAGAGATACACTGACTAGTACTGTTTCTTCTGCTACCTAGTCCTGCAAAATTACATATCAAAATGAAGCAGGGAAAAATCAGAGAAAGCCCAAAGTGACCTAGAGAGAGAACCAATGCACCTATTTTTCTGTCAGCTGGAAATTGATATTCAACAGCCACATAATAAATGCCCTGAAATGATCCAGAAGTTCAAGTTCAGCTCTCTGTGAACACTGGTGCACTTTGCAGTACCTACCATGTCACTTGTCAACTAGTTGATCTTATCAGCACATTTGCAGTCTGAACATAGCAGCTGTCTCCACTTGTTTATTAGCAATTTCTATTTCTGCATTGGAAACAGGTGGGCAAGCTCAGAGAGCTAACAAGTTTCTCTTTGATGTAGAGATGGACAAATCCTCTCATTAACAGAACAGCATTTAAAAAATCATTATAGGATATTTTTAGTCCTACTTCATTTTAGTATTGCTGTATAATTGCAGCCCATTAATCACAAATACTTGTTTCTAGAATCTGTCAGTTATAAGCGACAAGAAGTGTCAGCCTGTGGTGTCTGCAAACTACTAGTTTCAATATATTGCTCTACTTATTTTACTGGTATAAGATTGGGTGCATCAGTCACATAGCAATGGGTCCTGTTCTCCAATTAGCAAAAATTAAACTCAGTTAAACAGGTCAGGCAGAAATCTGCATAGACCCTCCCAGCAAAATCAACTTACAGGTGGGAATTAGAAACAGCAGGTGTTCAGAATTGCAGATACAAAACCCAGAGAAAAACAAATGCACATATTTACAAAAATGCCTCCTCACTCACTAATGCTCTCAGGTACATTAATATTAGGATCAGCACAGAAAAATCCCGTTTGCTACGTTTCACAGGAGCTTAGACCCACTCCCGTGGATGTGGGCAGAGGAGCTGAACAAACTGTCTGCTCTCAGCTCTCGCAAACACGCAGTAAAGCTGCTCCACACAATCCAAACAACTCCCAATCATTTGTAATACATGACTAGGTAGGTCAGCCTTTATCAGACAAAAACACGTAGCTTGGAGCATTAAATCCAGAAATCAGAACATTGTTTTGCAGAAAGTTTTCAAAGCCTTGAGGTATCAGGTGAATGACTTTTCTTTTTTAAAGCGAGCTGCAATAGACAGTCTCTCCAAACCAGCCAGCCAAGATTTAAAAGCACCAAGAAACCTCCCAATTTAGAAGGATAAAGGTGAAAAAAACATGAAAGTTATAATGCCACCCACACTATTTCCCAACAGTCTGTTAGCTCTGTGTATAGAGGAAGGGTTTGCCTGTGCATGGCAGAAGCCTATTGTTAGAGTGAGAAATGCAAGATTCACAGGATCACGAAAAAACACCTCAGATTAACAGGCTTCTCCCGTTAGCAGGATGCACTCTGGTTTCTGTCAAAGCCTAGCAACTCTTTTACACAATCTGTGCAAGACTTGGCCATCTTCCCCTAAACTATCCACAAGCTGAGCTCCCTAACTAAAAGCAAGGGTTTGCCAGAAGAGTGGCAGAGCCCATTTTTTGCCCAATCTTGCTGTCCAGTACAAGTCAAAATATACTTTGTTCCCATGAGATCGTCAGGCAGAAAGTGACGCGTATCTAGCTCAATCTGTGTATCAGCCCAGCCTTTCTCTTCCAGAAAGGAAAAAATACAGCATCAGAGACAAAAACTTCTTTCTGTGACAGCAAGTGCAATTGTTTGGGTCTGACAGCAGCTGGTACACACGCTCTATGTTTGGTGTATTTTCCAGCTACGGATTATTCTTTCACTAGGCCAACCTGCCAGCTGTCCAGCCCCTTACTCCCTGACCACAGCTTAGTAGACATCAGTGAGGAGGCACAACCAAACAGAAAGAATAACAACTAGTCACTGGGACAGCCCCCCAGGTCATCTCCTCTTCCTAGAGGAGTACTTCTTAATTGCCTTCCAGAGAGCCGACAGGACAGGAAAATTTAAAAAAAAAAAAAAAAAAAAAAAAGGGAAAGGAAAGTCACACATAGGCAACATCTCTACTGTTACAAAACTCCAATTTCTTACCTTACAGCAGGTTTCAAACCCAGGGGCCTTGGGGACCTTCTTACTGTCCTTTTAGGCCAAGGAGCAAGAGTGATCCACAAACTGCCACACCATCCACAACTTCAGCTCTACCATCTGGAAGGAACTGATTTAACACAGGTGTGGAGGGACAAACTCAACTACCTTCAGGCCAACCCACTTTATACCCTGCATCACCACGTGCTCCAGACCTTATAATGTGTAAAAAACAAAAACCTGCGTGGTAAGAGGCACAACCAAGTGGGCAACATTGTGAGCAGCTGGAAGAAACCCCCTTCCTGACCTCTGCTTTTACTTTGAGGCGTAAGCATTAACTCTTCACCCCTTAGTAAGCATATTGCTCATAATGATATGCAGTCTCTGCAATCAAACCGACCCAAAAATTATGTCCTCCCTCACAGAGCTCATCTCTGTCACATTGAGAACAGATTTAACTCAATTCAAATGCTTCTTGGGCTAATTTATACAGTACCACATTGACCTTTTAGCATATGCCCCACAGGACCGTGTGTGACTGGAATTTATGGCCAGGCATGGGAAATGTGCAGCTCACTGAAATACAGGTTTTGGGGTTTTTTCATGCCATGATTTGAAGTTGATAACAGAAACCTAGTAGCAGTTCAATGCTTGTGCACCATTCGAGGGAGTAAAAGCAGCCTGGGGGCTCTGCCAGGCTGTATTTCAATACCTCTACCAGACACACAGATTGGCCATCAGAAGCACAGCACCTGCAGGTTTTTCCTGAAGTGTTTACACCTAAGGGAGAGAAGAGGAATTTTTTTTCCCCTCTTCTGTTACAGCAAGAATTTGGGCAACCTATCAATCCTACAGAAGCTTTCAGCTCCACTGCAATGAGGCCGAGGCACTGGGGTGCTGTGAGACACGTGTGTTCCAAACAGCTGGCTATAAATTTCCAAAGCAATATAAGTAATACATACAACCAAACTGTTTTCAGTTTCATTCACAATTTTCAATGCCTTATAATAAAAATACATGTAGTACCAAACTCCCGTGAGAAGGCACTTCTGATGCACTTGACAAATCAATCACAAATGAAAATAATTATGCCTAAGATACGTACGGGTTTAGATTTTCGAGATGCTTAGTTCATTAGCATAATAGAAAAGTCTCTGGTATTCTGGAAGACTGGAGCGTAGCCAGTGCTAAGCACTGCTGATATTCTAGCCCAAGGCCATACCAACCAAGATGACATTGCTAACTTACTTTCCAGAAAGTGCTGCTCTTAATCAGAACATTTCTTCTCTGGAAAGGACATGCAAAGGTTACAAGTCTCTCAGGACAAAGATAAGACAGTTGTAATTCAAAGAAAGAAAGGTAACAGAACAAGTGCTGAAGAAACAGCAGAAAATTCTGTAGCACTATCCCCTAAGAAGAGGAGAGCTTAGAACAAATCTCCAAATTTCAGAAGGAAGGTTATTTTTAAAAATACTTAAAACTACAAATGAATGAAGAGCAGCCACTGCAGTACAAATTATCTCACTTCAGATGGCTGTTCTGCTAGTGTGCTGCATAAGGCAAAGGGTAGGAGAGATTAACATTTACTTTTTCCTTTTGCACAGAACACTGCAGTTGCCTATGCTTCAAGGCATTTTTAGCATCCTTGTTCAGTGTTTTCTGTGCATTGTTTGCTGCCTTGACTAATTGGATTCAATATATTAATATGCATTTTGCCAAACTCACAGAAGGCAGACCATAGTGTCAAAGCTGTGCTGGCTGAGCCAGTTCCACCAAACGCTGGGATTCAAAGAACAGTTGATACATCATGGAAAATACTGGCCTCGGTCTGCAGAAGCCATTGTCTTTCTCACAAATTTCACATTCCATTCAACCAGCTTCCACCTTTACGGCAGTAGACTGGATACTTAAATGGGAACATAGTTTCACAGGAATTTGCTCTTTTTACAAGGGGCTGCCACGTTGTTGTGACTGGGATATCAGAAAGCAAAAAGAGAAGAGATGTTTGAAATTGAAAGACAATATTAAGAAATTTAGAGCATACACCAGAGGTGTTGCATATTTGGAGATCATTGCTTTGGCTTCAGATGCTTGATAAACTGCCTATTCAAGCACAAAAAAATTACAAATTTGCGAATAATGATTCTTCTTTAGCACTGTAGAATACACAACATTTTTATTCAACCCTTCTTCACTAATGCATTAAAACAGGATCACGGTTTTCACAACAGCTGACTCTTTCTGTCACCAAAACCAAGGTGTTTGATAGAAAGCAAACAGAGGAACCAGCATCTCCACCTGGCACCCTGAAAATTAGGAGCAAATCTTCAATTTAAGGGAATACACAGATACAAAACTCACTATTGCAGATGTAAGAATAAAGAAAAAAAAATGTTTTTCTCTGCAGTTTGCTATAATCGTCATCTCGTTCAATTTCTATACACACTAAAATCTGTTCTTTTAACTGTAATCACAAATAAGGAATAAAGGTAGAGAAAAGATGAAAGGAAAAATCAGAACATGCTCTGTAAATTGAATATTTAAAGGAAACACAATGCTAGTGGACTCTTTCTGTATAAGGTAACAATTTGGACCCTGTTAAGTACCTAGATAGCCAGAAAACCAATCTGAGACAACATCCTCTGTTCACATTCAGTGGAAATGCAGCCTAATAAGGGGGCCATCTGAGGAGCAGAGGCTTTCTTCAGTTCTTGGTTCATCTCCTGAGACTTTCATCAGTAGCAGTAATAGTTCTTTCTTCTTGTATGACACTTGCAGTGTAGAAATGCCATCATAAAACCCTATCGGTTCTTCTTCCAGAAACCACTCAGCATCCAGATGAATACAGGGAGCTGGATTGCTCTATACTTGGCATAGAGAAATGACCTCAGGGTTCGCTATACCCTGTGTGTATGTGCTGGAGGAGCCATAGCACACAATGATACTAGAAGAACAACAGATGCGCTTGCTGTTGTGAACTGTTTCCAACCAGCACAATGCCAGGTTAGCACTCCAGCTGAATTGCTACAGGCAGTTCTTCTGGCTGCCTGAAAGATCATTACCAATGAAAGCAGGTCATTCTACCTCCCTATTTCAACATTATTAGATGAGAGCTTCCTTTAAAGAGTGCATTTTCCTTTGGGGTGAACTAACTCCAATAAGGCGTTGATCTAATTTGATCCCTGTTTCACTAGGAGATATGTCATCTCCAGCTTTGAAAAAGTTATTCAAGAGAAGGGAGCTTGAGCCTTTCATAATTAACATGCAACACTGGTTGCCATGCAGGGAGCGGGCACAGTTATAATAACTTGGAGTCAATAATTCATAAACTATAATGCATTATTAATCAATTATCGAGGCCTGAATTACATTTAATGAGATTAAGCTGATTGGAGCACTAAGCTGTTTGAATCATATTGATTTAATCAATGTGCTTAATTAAACTGTGTACATTTTCCACATGATCATTATTTCCCAGTATCTGCAGAAGTGGCCTCTGCAATTCACATCCTCTGTTGTTCTTTGCTCAGGAATTGCTCTGCTGAAAATTATATTTAAAGGTAAAGGGCTTGTTTCTTTCTGATAAAAGATCAAAGTTGCAAAAAAACCATCTAAATAGCTTATACAAGCAAATTGAGAAATGTTAGAATATTTCTCCCAGCAGCTATGTCTTTTTGATTCTGTAGGCTTAAGGTAAGACCAAGTAAACATACCTCATTAGCCTCACTTTATCCCTCATTCTAGTTCTAGGAGCATCTGCAGATTCAAAGGGCATAAGCATCCTGCCATACCTATCCCAAAAATGCTACTCTTCCCATCTTTAGAAACATGCTTAGACTCAGGCAGAATATGTGTTTCAACTCCCCAAAAGACTACATTTAAGATAAGCAGGTGTCATTATCTCTTTATGATAATATTCATAACGGTTTCCCCAGCCTTGCATAAAGAGGACATGTGATGACAGAAGAGCAACTCAAAGTGACAGCTATTACAGATGTAAATCCATTTGCTGGTGTCATATTTTGTTTCATTTCCCTCACCACTGCTGCTAATTAGCTGGGACATTTAGGTTTAACTTTAAACCCCACAATTCAGCTCTATAATGCAACACACTGCTAAAAGGACACTCATCAGGTGTGTCCACTGGGGGAAATACACGTAACACACTGTATAATCAGTATTATTAATGGGAATCACAACAGTACAACCAGCCACAAAGAGAGCTTTACAATTGCTTTCTTTGTGATGCCATAAACAATGACTGTCCCACACCACTCCACAGAGTGACCCTGTTCTCAGTGGATGCAGGATTAACTCCCATGGCAATATATGATGCTCATGTCTTTCAGCTAAGAACACAGCAATGCTCCACTCCCAATGATGATTCAATATCCCAGGCAGGTGGAGCATGCAGGCTTACCACACATGCAAGCTTACAGAAAAATGGGGGGTGTTTTTTTGTTGTTTGGTTGTGGGGTTTTTTTGAGGGGGGTGGGAGGGAATTGTTTTAAAATAATTCTGAGAAGAGCTACAGTCTTCTGAGAAAAAGCTCTGTGCATAATATGGAAGGTCAAATCTGCATCGTCTAACTCTTTGTAGGACGGAATAAGGAGGAGGGAAAGACGAACACAGTAAAGACAGATAACGGAGGAGACAAAAACCAGTCCCTTTGTCTCATCATTGGTGCTTCCCACACGCAGTCAGAATGGGAAATTAAGGGCTTTGTCTTTATCACAAGACTAGGGGGAATACTGCAGTTAGAATGAGTAGCAAAGACATCCCTCCTTGCTGGATGCTCAGTCTGATACGATGGCAGGAAGGGCAAGTTTAAAATAAAACAACAACAACCAAAAACAACATGAGAAACCCTCCCAGTTTCTATTTGTACAAGTCTGTGGAGCTGCAAAGCCCAGCAGGGACCACTATCCAGCCTCAGACTTTGTGTTGCAGTCTTCAGGCACCCACAGACATTGATCAAGCATGACTGGAAGTTGTGCTGTTTGTAACAGCTGTTGCATGACTGAGACGCAAAGCCCAGGGAGCCAAAGAGTTCCTGGCTCACTTCTTTCTCTCTTCATATCAGTTTCAGAACTGAACATTTAATAAAAATTATTCACAACACCACCGTCACATAAAGAGGAAATAGAAAGAAAGGAAGGAGAAAGGAGCCTAGAGTGAATATCAAAGCCTCACATAAACAAGGCATAATGAAGGAAAACAGCAGCCCATTTTTCTTCCCTTCAGTATGTGGTGGATATGCGGTTCCTGTGAGCGTGCACGGCTTGTGCTTCCTATTATCAACGCGCACGTTAATAAATTTAACTCAGACAAATTTAACCATCCTAGGGCCACATTAATCAAAAGCCTGACAAGACCAATCTGAAAGAGTTGAGCAAGGCAAATAAAGCACAGCTGACAGAGAAGATGCCATGCCCTCCCTGTCCCTGGGCCACTCCCACCCTATCAGCACCCTCCAGTACCACAGTAACTCCTTCCCACTGCACTTCTACTGGACTGAATCCGCTGTCCTCAACACTCCTCATCCACCCAATGCCTCTTGGTCAGTGATGTTTCCCACTCCCCCTTATACTAAAGAAAGATTTAGAGTATTTAAGTACAATTATGTGCAACAGCTATGAAGTCCTGGAGAGCTTCGTGTTTTACCTGTGGCAGAGGCGTTATTGAAAAGAATCTCTCAAGGTACAGATTAACAAATGTACAAAAGGAGAAATAAAAAATCTGATAGGAAATCATAATGACTATAGCTCATGAAAACTATGAATTGGCCAGAACCAGAAGGAAAGAAGAAGGGCTATCAATTTTTATTCATTACCTGTGTGCCAGCTTCCCCAGTGCTGGAGCTCCACATCACTTCTCAAACTGAAATACACATACATGGAGACTGTACAAACCAATGGGAGTTATTACCAGGAAAACCTCTACCCTTTGGTCCCTTCATATTTAATTCTAAATTGTTTCTTTTGACTTATGTTTTTAGCATGGAAAATATTGACAAATAGGTCCTTCCATCAGCCAAACCACAAGAGAGAAGGGCTCATCATACAAGACGGGGAAACTGAGAAGTAACTGCTGATCAAGCCACACAAAGCAGCACAAATTAGGCTAAGTGCAGCCCCAAAAGCCATAATTATCCAAGCTACTTAAACAAAATCAGCACATATGTGAGCATTCAGATTTGCCTAGACACATCCCCACAGCATAAAACATGGTGCTCTGCCTTGCTGTTCTTCCACTTGATAAAACAACAAATATTTTCATTACCTAAGAGTATTGGTATTTGCTTTTATAGTCTTGGAAACCTGAGAGAAACTGTGTCACCTAAAGGTATTGGTATTTACTTTTATAGTCTTGGAAACTTGAGAGAAACTGTGTTCCCTTGTCTTGACACTGTCTTTCCCCCAAACAATTCCTATTTCAGTTCAGACAACTGTATTTTCTACATGTTCTGTTTTGATTGAGTTCAACTGGTTCATGGATAGATCTAGGAAGCCCTCAATCTTACTGCATTGCAAAGCTTCAGAGGAAGAGTTGTTTAGTGGCACATGATTTAATGGCATTTCATCCCACTGAATTCACATAATATCACAAACCGAGGGATACTTCTTTCTCTCAAAAATAAAGAAAACTTCAGCCACTTAAATGGGATTTGAACCTAGATGTTGAATACTACAACAGCCTGAAGCATTCAAAACAAGGATCTGTCCAGACTGTTCATAGATACTTTATGAATCTTTCAGCAAATCTGTGCTGAATAAGTAAGACAAGCCTTGTCTTAACAGACAGGTTAACGACCTTTGAAAACCAGCCAGACTCTCTTTTAACACTGCAGAATGCATTCTGATACACTCTGAGAATATAGTGCTCCAGAAAATGAAAATGCCTCCTAATATTGTCACATTGATATCAAGATAGTCCCTAAAAGCAGGGTGACGCTTGGGGTATTATCACACTGGTCACTACTATGTTGTCGTTTCGGTATCTGTCCCTCTTGATTGCCTTGAATTGGGCTGTAAGCCCTGCACACACAGAGACCATCCATTCTCCCGCGCTGTACAACATCTTCACGGTAAGTCCAGGGCTAGCCTCAAGGCTGGTAGGTGGCAGACAGTGTAGCATATAATTAGTATAGGCAATTATGTTTCCCTCATGTGTCTGGTGCCAAAGGTAAAAGCATCCTTTACTGTTCCTGCTTTAGTTCCATTGGTACAGGTCTGTGATTTTCATCCAGAGTTTTTAATCCTGATCACTGTATCTGCATGACTGCAGACCCAGGCACATTGTGAGGTTGGGCAGAAAGCAAGAATGCTATTTTACAAAAACACTGGAGAGCTTGAAATTGGGGTTTTTTTGCTTTCCTATGACAAAACGCACCTTTCAGTAAGTCCTTTCAAAGCCAAAGGTGGTTAAATTCAATGTTTAGTACATTCTCTCATCGTGTGACTGACCCACTCCAAGTCCTTGCTTTGATAAATCCAAACATTAACTTAGCTTTTGCTTCATACTTTCATTGGAAGGGCATAATCACCTGGGCAGAAAAACTTGTTCACTGCATGTCTCTTCTAGATGGCTCTGATCCTCGAATAAAATATTTCAACTCACTTTCTTTCTGTTGCCCTATGAAGACCTTCTGCCATGAGGTTTGAAAATTGCTGTCAAGAGCTAACATCTAACCAGGTGATCATCTGCAGTGTGCCAAATGCTTCTTTATATAACCAGCCTCCCCCAGCACAACTCCCACCCACTAGTTTCCTGTTCTATATCATTGTTATCGTGGAATAAAAGTGCTTAAGAGCAGGAATTATCTCTTCATGTCAGTCACGGACAGCACCCACCACAGCCAAACCATGTGTTGTATGTGCTACGGTAGCGTAAATAATACTAATAATAGCAACACCAATAAACCAGTTTTCTCTCTGATGCTGCCTCCAGTTTCCACCATTAAAGCTGCATATGTATATGCATCTTATGAATTCCCATGTAGGCTGTAATTTTGCTTTAAGACTTCATCCTAGAAAAGCACGTTCATGTTCACAAATTTGGTAAGCCAGGATAAATGCTTGATTTATAATAAAATTATTATAATAAAAAGGGATAAGCTCAGGATGATTACGCTGTAATGTCAGCATAACTGCAGTCACTGTGCTCTAAACCTGAACTAGGAAAGATATCAATGATTTTCACCAACTCTGGTATTTGAGCTTCCTTTTAGTTTCTGCATGCAGCATGGGCATTATGAGGAGTCTACTCACATATCACCACATACCCCTGAAAGGAGAATTCTGTAATGAGAAACATGGTTCATATCACAGAATGCCCTTAGATACTTCTAGCCCAGGATCTCAGTGAGATAATGATATATATTTGCTTAACATAATGAGAGATCTTAAGACAATTTAAATTTCCACACTGCTTCAATGTTCTCAAGCTGTGTTACAGATGTGTGAAGAGCAGAGAAAAAAAAAATCATCAGTTTATGCCTTGTTACTGATTTAAGAAAAAAAAAAAGTCAACTTACATACAAGTAGTTAGTCATTCAAGCTCTCAAATCAAAGCTAACCCAACATGATGCTAAACTAGAATCTTCTTGTCACTTGCTGTTGATTACAGAAACTTATTCGTGTTAATCAAGGCCACTGAAGGTCTAAATCTTTGAGTTTCACTTTGAGAAAATAACCACCTCTAGATGTCATATGGCAGTTATAATATTTAGTATTAGATAGTACACCATCAGCAAGGACTTGAACAAAATGTAAGGAGCTATATTGTGTCCAGATGGACCTACTGGGCACATTGGGGGAGCTGGAATTTGCCCAGAACACCTCAATTGCTGTCCACAGCTGGGAAACAGGGATCTTGTATTTTTTTTTTTTTTTCAAGTTTAAGACCTAAAAATATGTACATCATTTCAATTTGGAAAATCAACACAAAAAAATAACTAAATTTCTTGTTGAATTGGTTACTCAAACATAGTTTCTTGCTTTTAGAGATATTTGACGCTAAACTTCATTTACTTCAAATTTTTCTTTAGTGATATGAAACAAAGGTATCAGCTTTCCTTTCTCCTCGGTGTAAATCTGCAATTTTAACTAGTGTTGTAATTGGCTATTCCCCATATTTAGATTTCTTTTTCCAAAGTGAGAAAGGCAAGAAAATCAACATATTCACAAAACAGGTTGTCATTGCCACTTTTGACATGACCGCAAGTTGCCAGCATCTTTTTTAATGCTTCATTTGGCTACTTACAGAATTGCTCCAAGTCATCTCTTTTTTTAGAGTCTGGCATGGCAGTGATCGTGAGCAACGGGCACGGATTTCCTCCTAGCGTCTGGCAGAGCGTCTGCTGCCTCCAGTAAACCTTCTTGGGGTTCCTTTTTTGTTCCAGGATATCAAGATGAGACTGAGAAAGAAGCAAAGAAACAGATTTATAAATGAGTTCACGGTCTATAAAATCTGATTTTATTCCACTAGCTGCATGTTATTACTAATTTCATCTCTTGCTAACTTCCCAGCTTCTCTCTTCTGCCAGTTAATATCATCACCTTTTACATCCCACAAATATGCCCAAGCCATTCAGAATATATCCCAGTTTTACTGAAGCTGCAGAGGACTATTACCTTTATATCATTTTACCTGAACAGTTCCTAGGTGCTTTTCTTATTAGTGTAAAGGAATTTCTGTGCATACATGAAATCCAAAAGAGAACTGCCTGCTCCTTATATTTTAATGGAGACTGTGTAGAAATGTGAGAAAAATCACCGTTTTTGAGCGTTTATGGAACTCACTGGTTAGCTGTCAAGCACATGCCAGTGAAACTCAGGAACAACTCCACACCAGAGGCAGCCAAAAAGTTTACATTGAAAAAACATTTTATACATGGAAATTTGAAGAGCTTCTCTCCAAGAAGTTATTTTAAAAGGAGATTTTCTCCCCTCCCCCTAAAGATTATGGCAGTTTTAAACAATTCTTAAGTCAAACAGCTTCTAGAGAAGTTTGAGAAAAAGAATTGGCAGCTTAAAAAAAATGACTTTTTGGAACAAATTCTGATCGCCTCATTAGACACATAGCCACTTGCCACCCACACACCAGATGACGTGTAGTTCTCTCTGTTTACCCTGTAATTGCAAGTGGTGAGATTAGTGTAAGTAATCCTATCCCAGGGTGTTGCTAAGTGTTGTGGAGCACGAGTTGTCTCTCAACTGGTAGAAATAGGTATATTACAGTATTCACACTTGTCCTAACAGTACTTTAACTAAAACACATCGATTCATTGAACAACCCTTATGTGGTAACTTTTTGTCATTACAAGTCAGGGCTAAATTTTGAGCAACATTTATGGGACAAGACATTCCCATTCCTCAAACCTTGGAGCTCATCATCTTTCAGGCTGCTTTCCCAGTATCCATTCGAATGCAAACACAGAACTGAAATTTACAGTCATCTATGTCATAAAACAATTAACATACTGCTCTATAAAGTAAATTCAATTATTAGACGCATCTAACGATCTTGCATAGATACAGAGAACTCAATATATTCATTTACTTGTATTCCTGGTACCCAGTGAAACTTAATTGGGTACAGCTGCCACCGAGATTTCAGCTAGATATCCAAACAATTAACACTGTGATGTAAAAATAGATAAATTACTGTCCGTAAAATAAATGTAATTACTAATGGACAAAAAGCAATAAAGTGCAGAGTGCATTCAGTTCAAATAGGATTCTGCAATGTGTATTTCCTGCAAATATGCCTGTAACTATTAAATATATATGATCTTTAAAAACATTTTTGAATTACTAACTCTATAGACAAGTTTATCTTCTTCCCCAAAGCACTATGTATTTAATTGAGCCCTTGGGTTTGCAATCACTTTTAATTTATTACTGGTATGTAAAACCAACATACTTCACCAGTGGACAAGTGCTTTAAAATGAAATCTACTGGTGCACAAAGCTGATTTAGTTTATTTACTGTGGAAATTAAAGTAACGTGGAAATGTGTAAATTGCATCACTCAACATTTTAAATGAGTCCAAGCAAAGAAGCCTTTAGAATTATTAGAGGCAACAATTTTGCTTTGGCTAAAGAGCTGGACATGACAATCTATCAATCTTTTCCTGCCATAATTCCCATTTACCAAACTTTATGGTCCTTACTGAGTCTTAGTTCATTTAAACCTTTCCTGGGGCAAAAGTCCCTTTAACTTCAATGAGCATTTTATTTGAAGAGACAGTTGAAATACTTCAAGACTTGGCTCTGCAAGCCTAGGAATAACATCTTTTTCATCTCTATTCTATTCATTCAGGATCAGGTGAGATTCAGGGACTCCCAGAGCATACAAACTCTCCAAGTCTCTCTTGCTTTTGTGCCAGCAGAAGATAGAAATCAATAATAGTAAAATAATGATGAGGCACTGCATTTCAGTAATAAAGTATGGTGGTGAATAAGTCCACCTGATTCTTCAGTATTGTCTTTTCCCCTGCAGACTCTGGTATATGCATGTCTCCAAGGCTATAGGTCAAACCTCACTTCTGGAGCATGCTCTCTTCCTCATTGATTTTGAGGAGTAACTGGTACTCATAAGCTTAATGAGAAGTGAGCTGGCAGGTGTATTTTGGACTCTGAAGGCTTGACTGGCCCTCTCCCAGACATTGGAAGCAGTTTCTTTGAACATCTATAACAGAATGCAAAGCAGTCGACAAGAGACTGTTGTTTGAGTGGGAATTAATCTAAGCCTAACTACGCTGGCACAGCGAGCAGCATGGCTAGAAAGTGGGAGAGGATGTTGTCTCCCTTGAAAGCACAGCTTTTCATGTCTAGTACTAGTAAACTTACAAAAACAAAATTACAATGATACCATCGTAATAAAGAGTGACCCCAAACTTCACCAACCCACACCAGCATTTATTGCCCAGAAGCGCTGACAATTGAAACTGGAGAAGAAGGAAGAGGAACTGCTCTACTGGAACTGTCTTCTTTTACAGTAACATCTTTCTAATCTTTAACAACAAAGCAAAGCTGCTCCCAAAACTATTCTTTTCTCTTCTTTGATCATACGTTCCTTTCCGACCTTGGGCTCTTCAACATCAATCATAGAGAAAGCACATTGGGTGCATTCCCCAGAAAATTCCCTTACCATCCACCTGTAGGAGGCTGTAGAAAACAAATCCTTCCCCAGGAAGCAAATTTGGTACAACTCAATAATACAGTTTACACCTTGGAGTTGTATTCTTTTAGTTTCTGTACTGACAGCATTGGTGAGGGTGTCACAAATGCCTACTGACCCTCCAACTGGCACAGAGGAAACAGCTGACAAGCATTCAAATGAGGTCCAGCACTGGGATACTGCTGGGTGCAGCTCTGAAAGCTGAGCTGTTAATGTTCTTTTAGGAAGAGTAGCAGGCACCTTTCACTTCTGACTTGTCACTATCTTTAGCTCCTGCCTCTCACCCCAAGCAAATAAGGACATCTTTGATTTGCGTTATCTTCTGACTGGTTTGTCCCACACAGAAATTTCTCTATACTAACTCAAAACCTCATACCCAAGGCAGCTCCAAACCATCAGGCCCACTAGCTTATCTAGGTGGACATATCAGTATTACCATCATTGTGGAGTAAGTGTAGGGGTAATGGTAGGCCAGATAGCAGACATCATCTTTATGAGGGAACTTGATGGTGAAGGTGAGCGTGTAGTAGCATTTTCCTCTCACGCCTCCTCCTGCAGCTGTACTGCAGGAGTAGTGGTTTCTGGAGAAAGAAAAAGAGAGAAGTAGATGGTTATCGCTTCCAGATGCACATCTGGAGCAGCTACGAAAGAACTAAGTATTCAGAGAAGTGTCTACTCGGAGTGAGTTTTCATCTCATACTGTAGATGGGCTCCAAACTCCAGTCATTGCACCAAGACTGGGAAAGCCCCATACAATTACAATCAATCCAATCACAGCAATGAACAGGTACAAAAAAATATAACACAGTGCTAAACAAAATCCAGTAACACAGCAACGATCCTACAGGCTATATGAACGAAGGAAGGTTAGAGAAACCATGGGTCCACTAGACAGAGATGCAAACAGGATCATGATGGTAAGTACCACTGACCAAGGTGGCACACCAGATTCAAGGGGCTCCTGGTGTTATGGTTCAACTCCAGCCAGCAACTAGGACCACGCAGCTGCTGGCTAACTCCACCGCCTCCATCACCTCTGGTGGGGGAAGGAGAAGAGGGAGAAAAGGAGGGGAAAAGAAAAAACTTGTAGGTTGAAATAAAGACAGTTTAATAGAACAGTAACAGAAAATAAAAAAAAAATAGCAATAATGGTAAAAGATACAAAATAAAAGTGATACAATACAATCACTCTCACAACCCAATGACTTATTGCCCATCTGAACCCAAGCAACAATCGTGGATTTCTGTCCCTTGGCCACCCCCAAGTTATATACTGAGCATGACACCTATGGTATGGAATATTCCTTTGGCCAGCTTGTCCTGTCTATGCTCCCTATCATCTTCTATGGGAAACCAAAAAAGTCCTTGACTAATGTAAACATTACTTAGCAACAACGAAAACAGTATGTGTTATCAACATTACTCTCACACTAAATCCAAAACACAGCAGCTACTAGAAATATAATTAACTCTATCCCAGCTGAAACCAGGACATTTGGGATTCACGCCATACATAGAGACCAGCAGAGAGTTAGGAGGCAGAACCATGTGGGGCAGTAGTTTCATTTGGTGAAGGTGCCCATAAGAAGCCAGCTAATGCTATTTCATATAGCACAGTCCAGATGTATTTAAACTACTGCATTCAGCTAATACTGCTGTATTGCCTCTGACATCCAAATTATCTTGCTCAGAGATGCAGGTACCTATTCACAGCCCCAAACAATGCCATGTGAAAATATTCTGTGAAAGCCTGGACATTGAGAAAACATGAATACCCTACCAAACAAACCATTCAGTTCTACCACAGGAAGAAAATGGATATTCCAGGAATAGAATAAATAAATAGGACATATGTAAAAATGTTTCAAATATCATCAAAGGCTCTTCACTGAGTAGGAAGAAGAAAAGAATAGGTTTGGGTAGAGACTGCACACAGAGGAGAAGTGGCCTCATACAGATTTGCAGATTGTGAGCAACCCCAAAAATCTTTTCTTTTGGATATCTCCTTTTCAAAGACTTGAGCCTCTCCCTGTCAGGGAGGAATGAGGACCAGTTGTTCCCTAAGAGATGGAGAGCTGAGTTTGATATGGGAGCCACCAGAGCTCCCAGGGCCAGCCAGGGTCACCTCTCACTGTACCTGAGCAGGACATGCCCAAGGATGGCAGACAGGTCCGACCACAGATTCAGCCAGATCACCAGACAAATTTGTGGTGAGGAAGCAGCTCTGGGTCAAGCCAGGAGGTTTCTCCATGGGCCAGGGTCCAGACTGCCAGAGTTGGTAGCAACGCAGAGACAGAGCAGTGACTGAGCGGGAGCTTGTAGAGATGCAGATTACAAGAAATTGCCTCAAACATTCACTGAAGACGTCTCAGCAGAACAAGGGCAAACAGGCTGCGGTCTGACAGGAGCGGCCTGGCCCCTCTGCAGCCCCAGCGGCACTGCAGGGAGACCAGACGCCTCAGCGGGGCAGCGCTTCCCTGGGTGGGCTTCCTTGCCTTGCAGGGCCATGAATCCATGCTGGGATTCGGTCGCCCAGTGGTAGCCACTACCCCCCAACCCGCTTCCAGAACAAAACTGCTCATGACACTGAATTTACCTGAGGTGCAGGAAGGCGGGTTGGGGAGGAGACTGGCCGGCTCTATGAACTCAAGGGAGGGGCCTCCCCATGGTGCCCCCAGGACCTGGGCCGCCATTTTGTCGGCAGGACTAACAGCGGACCAGGGGCAGTTGATAACTTCCTCTCTCACCCTATTCTTCATTTTCTCTGTTCTCTCTCCCTCTCTACCTCATTTTTCCGAATGGCAGCTTAACGACATGATGCAAGGCTCACATTCATAAGCTAGCTTGGTTAATAAATATTAATGGTTGTTTGGACTCCTCTGGTGTCATTTCACCTTAATTCTGACATCAGAAATCTGCAAACCTGAGTTACCCCAACCTTGGGACACGACAGAGCCAATACAAGGATTGGGTGGCCAGGAGAGAGCTTAAATAGAGCTCCTGGCCCATGAGCAGAGGGCATGGGTGGAGGCCCTGGGTGAAGCTGGTGAGGGCCATCAAGGTCTACTAGTGCCCTTGACACTCCTTTCACTAAAACTACAAAATCTTCTCAATCTAGTCCCAGGCCCAGATCTCCTGCAGGAGACTTAAGTCTGATACAAAGATGACTTTGGGCTGAGAAAGAAAGTTTTCTTTCAGCAGAGATGAAGAGACAATTCATGCACTTTAGGGAGAAGCCTCACAGCAAATCGCATCCATAAATACATTTCAAACAATATTTTTCCCACATTGCACCAATTATGCTGTTGCCGAACCTTCTGATTCTGAAGGACTGTGAGGTTTCTTTGACAAATGTTATCATCAATGTTGCATTAAAATGCAAAATAGAAGAGGCAACCAAAAGATGCAATTTCAGCTCCTGAAATTTACAATACTAGTTTATTTTGCTGCTGTTCATTTTTATTCAAAGGGGTGGAAAGAAAAGATAATTATTCTTGTCAAATTCTCAAAATAATCAGCTCTTTTTCATAAGGAAGACATATACAATGCTGCTGGGTTTTCACCTGAATTTAATAGTTGGGAACATGTGGGGTGAGTGATACTGACTGGATCAATAGATAGTACAGGAACACCGAGTCACAGTGGCAAACTGAAAAGCCTATGATTTTATTCTCGGCTGAACCCTTCACCTCAACATTTCTTTTGCAAATAAACCACCTGAATAGTGGACAAAGACTCAAGAAAAAAAAAAAAAGGTAATGAACCTACATATATAGAAACATCTACTTAGCTACTATATATGTATTTCAGTGGATCAAGGATTTGAGTCCTTTTTGTTGTTGTTGTTGTCAGGACAATGACATTTAATTTAGCTCCTGTTAATTTTGACAGTGAAGGATAATTAAGAGCCACTTCTTGTATAATGTATAAGGAAAACTCATCTCCCTAGTCTCTATTACATGCATTGTCACTTGGACAGCTAGATGACCTTATTCATAAAGAACTGTCATAAAGTGCTGACATCTTCTGAGTCCTCCCCTCCAAATTCACATTTGTAGTTAGAGGCGTGGGAGGAAACAGGTCTTTGCAGGCAGATACTGCGTAAATATCTTACATACACATTATTCCCACCTGTTCCTAATGCTCTGGTAAAGGCTTTTTCCTCTGTGGTCTGTAAAAAAAAAAAAAAAGGTCCCTCCTGTCTGAAATGGCCACTTAACCCAAAGGTTTTGCAGCACCATACACCTCTTACCTTGACGCTACCCTGGTGGTCAATGGTCCTTACTCCTGACAGTACTTAGATTGCATGATCCTGAGGGTACTGATGCATAACGCTCTCACTTGACTTTTTAGCAGTACATTTCATTCTTGTCTCGAACACCTCTGCTGTTCCAGCAGACTGCCTGCCCAGAACAGATATTTCCAGACCTTTGACACCTGATTCAATCTATGGAAACTATCTGGTAGTGACAGGAAGTTTACAGGTGGCTTTGTGAGGCTTCAATATTCTTCACTCATATATTAAATAGAAAACCCACCTGTGTGCAAGCAGTGTAAATGATCATGTATTCCCACTGCATGTAATCTGGGCTTCTCACAACCCATCATACAATGCAGTAGCTCTGAATCTTTAAAAAAAAAAAAACAAAACACCAAAACCTAAAAAAAATAACATTTTTCCTCTTTGCCTCCCTCTCCTTCCACTGCGGTCTCCCCAAGATGGCTCTGTTGCTTCCTTATTCCTCCACCAGGTTGACAGTTTTTCTTGCTCACCCCTTTTTCATCACAACACTCTACCATACCAGCATGAAGCCCAAATTAACAAGCAAGCAAGAGAGGAGGAAAAAAGACCCTAACAACATCTGGTCCTCACTGTGTTATTTGTGTTTTCTTTCAAAAAACATTCAAAGTTTCACATGCTGTCTAGAAACTAATATGCTGATTATTGGAAAGAAAATAAGAGGCCTAAGTGTGGGTTTTTTAATCAGTATTCAAGCTGTATCTGCTGTGCTTTTCAATCACTTCATAATAGTGAAATCCTTTTGCTTGCTGTTCTCCTTCAGAAATAACGTACAGGTAGTATATTTCTAGCATAGCTGTGATGGAAAGTTAATTAATTATAATACTACTTATTACTTACTTTGCACGGTAATTTTTTGAGCTTAAGACCTTTACATGTACTATCTAATTAAAAGTTGCTTCCCTTTTATCCACCACCCAAAGAATGGGAATAGATAAGTGACTCTAATTTTCCATCCTTTATACATGGGGAAACTGAGACACAGAAAGGTGAAGTCACTTGGCCAAAGGTACAGGCAGGCCATAAAGGAGCTGGATTGTAACTCAGGAATTTAAAAAGCACCAAGTGATACAAGAACAATATCTCCTGGTCATCTCCTCTTTAGGCTTCCTGTCTGCAGCATTTACAAAGCATGATAGGTGATGGAATATGGCATTGTATCAGCTTAGACCAAGATGGCCAAAGAAAATAGCAATATCCTAGATTTCTAGGCCTTTCAAAACAAAGTCCAAATGGAAAGTAAACTATTTATCACTTCTAATCTGCTGATGCAGTCCCTTCATCCAAAATCCTTCAGCCACCTGGAGCCTGGTGTCCTCGTCTTACACACCCTGATGTTATATCTTTAAGTGTGGCTGTTACATGCGATATGCTTTGCTAACACCCTGGTTCAAACCATAGAAAACACCACAGTATTTAACAATTTACAGAGCATGGCTGTTATTTTGGGGTCTGCCACATTAGAAACTGGAAAATGCACAACACCGCTTCCTTTTCAAGGACCAAATCCATGTTAAGGTATCTTTGTTCTCAAGATTGCAGGCAGAATCCCAGTTAAAGCAGAATATTCCCACAGCTGTCTTGCTATGAAGGCCTTCAGTTGTCAAACTGAGACTGTCAGACTCAGTGGTGTCTCAGCCCTCTCTTGTAGATACCATTAGAACTGAGAGCCAGCCTGCTAATGCTATGATGATGATTTCATCTAATGTGATTATAAAGATGCTGAAGAGAAAAGGCCTGGTTCTGACACCGCTATGATCACCAAACAGCCAAGTCTTTAGTGGTGAGCTGAGAACAAAACACTCCATGTACCTCATTACTATCTGCGAACTGACTATTGTCTGGAAATACTGGAGGTTAGATAATATGCTTAGAATGAGCCATGAAACCAAAGGCATAAGCACATTGTCAACAATTCAGCAAGCTGCCATTGTTCCTTAAATAATTTGCTGGAAAGGAATATTATTCAGCACATAAAAGCTGCCAAGACAGCAAGTGAATTAGATGATCTTATAGTAACTGCAACTCTGTTTATCATGGGTGTATCCTGTCACTCCACAGAGGCAATAAAACAGAGCAGAAGTGTCACTCAGGATCCTTTTGACAAGAGCACTGCTAATATTCTCTGTAACGTAAAAGCCCTCGTGAGACATGTGGGAAAGGTACGCGATGACAGAGCTGTGCCCCAACATTCATCTTTATGAGTGAACTATCCCGTCTTCAGGGAAGATGAATGTCAGCAAAGATCAGCCAACGTGTATCACCCAGACATCTTGCGAATGTGCTTTTCCTCCCACTGTCCTTCAGCTCAGAGTTTGCTTCCAAAGAGTCCTGCTGCAAGAGCAATTAAGAGCATCTTTGAGTTCCTCATTTTTTCCCATATTTGTGAATAACTCCTGCTAAAAGTAACTAGATGAGGTTCCCTTCAAAGTGTGCCAGTCCTAGCCCAGGATACTTGTGACCAGGGTGAACAGAAATGAAGTGAGCTTCTTCCCCAAAACACAAGCAGCATGATATCATCATGCATGATGATATCAGCATGCCCCATCCCTGGAAGTGTTTAAGGCCAGGCTGGATGGGGCTTTGAGCAACCTGGTCTAGTGGGAGGTGTCCCTGCCCATGGCAGAGGGGTTGGAAGTAGATGATCTTTAAGGTCCCTTCCAACTCTAACCATTCTATGATTCTATGACCACTACAGCAATCCCAGCTCCTCCTATTCTGAGCTGAAGTCTGAGCAAACCCAAACATACTTTCTTCACGTTACCTCCCACATACAACTTCTCATGACTGGGAATCTCTTCTATAATCACTGAAACAAAAAAAATTAGTTTCGGTAGAGGTGAAAGTGCACAGACCTGTCTGTACGTGCATTCTTATATATACAGAAGCCTGCAAGCCTGGAATAAACAGTAAATGAGACTGACAACAAGTAGTTATCCTAGACGAATATGTTGATGTATAATTCAATGTACAGTTAGAAAACACAGAATATTCCAAATCAATAAAACTCCATCTCTCACGTATTCTGAACAAGAATCTGATTACAAGCTTAATTGTTCAATCATTGCTTAATCTTGGAAGTCAGCAGCTCTTTAATCACTGCACAATAACTGCCTTGTTAATGATGCGAGGAGCCACTGCTATGGTAATGAGTGTGTAAAGTTTGCCCAACAAGAAGCCCGTACACACAGAAGCCAGAGGTTACAGACGTGCACAGGGAAACCACGACACCACAAGATGTTAGCTCTTAAGGTAGAAAAGGTTAGGTGAATAAAGGTTAGTGAAGAGTCCTTGGAACAAAATAAAATAGCTACTCAAATTGCTACAGACAAGATGCCAGGTTGAGAGAGGATAATCTGAGCCTTCAGCACTGCACTGCCCTCCCAAAAAGAAAAAAAAAAAAAAAGAAAGAAAAAAGAAAAAAGAAAAAAGAAAAAAGGAAAAAGGAAAAAGGAAAAAGGAAAAAGAAAAAAGAAAAAAGAAAAAAGAAAAAAGAAAAAAGAAAAAAGAAAAAAGAAAAAAGAAAAAAGAAAAAAGAAAAAAGAAAAAAGAAAAAAGAAAAAAGAAAAAAGAAAAAAGAAAAAAGAAAAAAGAAAAAAGAAAAAAAGAAGAAAAAAGAAAAAAAGAAGAAAAAAGAAAAAAAGAAGAAAAAAGAAAAAAAGAAGAAAAAAGAAAAAAAGAAGAAAAAAGAAAAAAGAAAAAAGAAAAAAGAAAAAAGAAAAAAGAAGAAAAAAGAAAAAAGAAAAAAGAAAAAAGAAAAAAGAAAAAAGAAAAAAGAAAAAAGAAAAAAGAAAAAAGAAAAAAGAAAAAAGAAAAAAGAAAAAAGAAAAAAGAAAAAAGAAAAAAGAAAAAGAAAAAAGAAAAAAAAAAGAAAAAAAAAGAGGAAAGAAAAGAGATTACAACAGAGAGTTGGGACGACTTGGAATTTTTTACGTCAACATAAGTTTGAGGCTCTGCTACTTATGGAAGGCAGCCCACTGTCATTGTTTGGGTTTATTGTCTCAACAAATCCACTTGCAAACGCAGCCACCTCTGAACCCAACAGCAAAATTATGAATTACAACACAATTTCTTACAAAGAGAAAGCCCATTATTTCACATCAGTTTCTAAAATCAGCCTCAGCACATGAGTTCATGAAGGAGTACCATTGAGAACATCAGAAAAGTTCAGCTCTGTCCTAAAAGCACTACTTACTGTGCCAGACAATTATCATTATTGTTAATTGTGTTAACACCTTTCTGTTTTCTTGTATTTCCCTGCCAGTCTGCAGTCATTGGGTAGCCCAAGCCCTGTGCTTCAACTGCAATGTGTTAGGGGCAAGGACCAGACTTTGGTTTGTTTATACAGTGCCTAATGCAGTACCTGTGGAGTTCTGAGACACCGAGACATTTTGGTGATGCAAATTGGTGACTAGGAATCATGACAGGAAAAATAATTAGAGAAGAATAAATTTTAAAAATGGGAAAACTTGTCACTCAGACATTCTCAGCCCCAGATTTCAGGTCATGGCAGGTAAGGCCCAGATAAAATAGTTAACACCAAATGCTGCAGAATTTCACAGAAAAAAGACCGGCTCCATCCCCTTGACACCCACCCTTTAAGTATGTATAAGCATTGATCAGAATTTGGTTACAAAGTATGTGAACTTCCCCCATAATGTTTTACCAGTCCTTTCTCAACATCTGACCTCTTTTTTCCAGTGCAGGGCTCCTCTTCCTGATTGCACCACCCCAGGCTGCATCATTCCCAGGCATCCCGATCACAGATGCTCAACAGAATACATTTGCTCACACCTGTAATTTTCCTACTGGTTCTATTCTCTCCCCTAGCCTTCAACTTTGCACAGATTTTCTAATCCAAAATATACCAGTTATCCTAGTCCTGAAAACCCTTTCAATTGTCATCTTTAAAATAATTAATAAGTGTTGTTGATAACATTTTGGAAGCCTTGAGAAAATAAAACAGGGATCATTGAACCTACTGAAACACCAAGCTCTGTGCTTGTCTCCTTTGACTGTAATAACCAGAATGAATCGGCGATCAGTTTTCTGCTTGGAAATAAAATACTCAAGTAAGAAAGTTTCTCACATAAGATAAGCTCCAGCTCAGATATAACTTAAAGATGAGACTGATCTAGTGTTTTTCTTCCGAGGCTCTGACACTGCAGAAACAGCCTGAAATGGGGAACTTGCATAAATATCAGCACTGAGCTTGTCATATCTCCTTTACACCACTCTTGCCTGGCTCCAGTAGAAAGACAAAAGTTCCTATAGGACAGTGAGTAAGGCTAATCCCTACTGCTTCTGCCATCAGGACAAGGTCTATATGCATGGGTCATAGACCAGTCTGCCTCCTAGGATTTGAGTTCCAGCTTTGCACAGAAGGGAAGCTAGTGAAGATACTAAGGCATAGAGTCACAAACAAATAAGTAAATGTGCATTTGTATATTTCCATTTCTACATACATAACACCTCTATGTACATTCCAACCCTTTCTTTAGCTCCTCAGCTCCCACCTGTCTTACAAATGTCAGTGCATGCGAAAGAAAAACAATGATCCCATCCAGTTCATTTCTTCCTGGGCAGGGGAAAAAGCCACATAACGCTACCCAAGGTTTGAGCACTCCCTGTTCCCTTTCCTCCTCCCGGGGAAGTGAATCTGCACATGCCCCGTTTCTCCCCAGGCATCAAATATAGAGATCTCACTTGGAGCTGTTTCCTGAAGCTGGAAGCACATAACACGTTGAACTAGCACCAACTTAGAGACACATGAAACAGGTGGCACTGGTGGTCAAAGGTTAACAACATCAATCCAGTTAACAGGAGGGAAACAGAGGGGAAAGGAAGCCGCAAATTATTCACCAAAAATGCACTTACTTGTAGTAGCAGATATCATGGCCTGCCCGAAGCCAGCGAGGCCGGCCCTGGAGAGCTTCCTTCACTGAGTACATGACCAGCTGCATGCCTGCGTAAAACAAGACAGTTTCAAGTGACACAACTTCCCTGGCTGGGAAAGACAGGGGTGGGGAGGAAAAGGCTAAACAAGAAGCATCCGTATTTTGTCTGTGCTCTCTCCACAGATAGTTTATTCAAAGTAAATATATTTCCCAAAGCCCCATGCTTTGTTCCAATGCAGCCATGTCTGTACAAAAAGCACTTCCAGAAAAAATGAACTGAATGCAGTTCATTAGAAAATTAATTATCCTACTGGTCTTTGCAAAGGAGGATTTCAACCCTCTCTGTTTACAACCAGAGGAAGGGAAAGAAAAGAATAGGAATCGAGATATAACAAAATCAGTAATATCGTTAGTCCAATATTTTATGCCTGGTTGCACCATTGTTGAATCCTTAATCCTCGCCATTAGAGATCTGCAGTGCATTTGGTACCCTACAGTAGCAAGCAAAACTAGAAAAAGATTTTAAACTTGCCATTAGACCTAAATCATAGAAAGGTTAGAGTTGGAAGGGACCTTAAAGATCATCTACTTCCAACCCCCCTGCCATGGGCAGGGACACCTCCCACTAGACCAGGTTGCTCAAAGCCCCATCCAGCCTGGCCTTGAACACTCCCAGGGATGGGTCATACACATCTTCTCTGGCCAACCTGTTCCAGTGCCTCCCCACCCTCACAGTAAGGAACTTCTTCCTAATATCTAATCTAAATCTCCCCTCTTTAATACCTATGTGCCATAAATGCTGATAACAGTAACATCCATCTTTGTACCATATTATACCAGCAGATTACTTCTTCCTGACCTCCAAAACATTACCATTTCATGCCCTGAGGTATGAAGCTTTCTCTGATCTGAGCTGTGTATAAATTACTCACAGCTCCATGAAGCCAGCCCATCTGCAGGCAGTTTTTGTGTCAAATTCCTTTTCTCTACTCACCTGCCTGCTCTTTTACCGTTACGGTAAGGATCCTGCCCTCACCAGCGAAGGTATCTGCATGGGGTGTCCCTGGCAAGGTGCTGGCAGCTGCAGGGGTGGACTCTGCCCTGAGGTGGTGCCAGCCAGGTCCAACAGACCCAGCCCAGCCACAGCTGAGCCCAGCTATGATACTGGTGGCACTTCTGTGAAAGCGTATTTAAGAAAGGGAAAAACACCCTTTCAAGTATTTATGCATGTTGATAAGTTGCCCCCTGAGCCTGCTCTTGGCTGTTCTTGTGCTGGGAGGAGGTGATGCTTGAAAGTCATTAATACTGATGACATATTTTCATGAGCAGCTATTCAATTTCGCTTCTTCCTTTGGGTTTTTCTGTTAAACTCTCCAGTGCTTTAAGAGCTGGCAAGTGTACCGGCAGAAATGTCTTTCCAGCTCACCTTTGGCCATGGTGTGGGGTAGCATTAACTAGCCTATAGCTAGGACTAACCTCTATATTGTTGTTTCCCAAAGCAGCACTGTGAGCCACAGACAAGAAGCAATTCTGTGTTTGATTCCAGGACATGGGCCACAGGGACATCTGAGAGACACTGGCCTGCCCAGAAGCCCAGTTCATCAGACAAGGGATGTGAGGCTCAGGGTTGGCGGTGCTCTCATCAGCCATATTCCATGAAGCCTGACCTTCTCTGTGAGGCCACACACACAAACCGCCTCTCCAAGCGATGGTTCATACTAGTTTGCCATCTCATTTTATTTAAAAAAGAAAAATAAAAAATAAATAAATAAATAAATAAATAAATAAAACCAAACCACCCATAAAATATCAGTTTTTCCTTTCTGCTTTCCCTATGGAAATATTCAGTTTTAGAAAACAAACACAGATCAGGGTCCTAACAAAATCTCATTATTTCCCATGGTAGAGTAAGTTGGTGGAAAAGGGGGAAGGAGAGAGGTGGAGGCTGCACCTCCTGACTTGCTCTGCTCCTGGTCACAACTATTCAATGAAATATCCCTTTTGCTGATTTGAAAATTACACAGTGCCATCTAACCAAGAGCAAAAGGGAAGGGAAAAGTCAAAACAGATCAGTAACCAGGAGCTGTAAAGTATTGCCACCCATGGCACTTTGACACCACATCACAACTGGAAGCTTTTAATATTACACCATGAGCATTAGCCCAGGAAAGTGCAGAAGGAATGTAGCGAATAAAAAACATCTCTTACTAACAGTCTGTGTAAATATTACGCGTGTTGGAAGGGGTAGTGAGACTCACTCAGCCAAGCCAGATAAGCTAGAGCTTCTCTGCCCTCAGAGCAGCAGAAGTAACCCACAGAAGAATTGCTTTAACAGCCAATCCCACGTACAAGCCATACACAAGCAAGCCACAACTTAAGCCTCCTTACACCGGGTGGTGTTTTCACATTTTTCTTCCAAAAGTATTTTTCATTGCACACTTGAACATGTGAGTCATGTACAACTTCAGGTGCACAAAATGAGATTATAAATGCTGACAACAGCCAAATAAGCAGATAACAAGCAACCTTCCACCAATAATAGCCAAATTCTCCAACTATGAAACTACTGGCAGCTGTATCAGAGGTTGTACTGGGGTGGGACCTCAACGTACTTCACGTCCAGGAAGCTGCCAGACACACCAACATTGAACTGTTTGGTAATTCAGGGAAGCAGAATAAGATGACAAAAAAAGAAAATTGTCATTCGGGATCTATATGAATAGTTGAACTCCAGCCCCTAGGGTTAAAGAGCAAATGCCTTATAATTCATTATGCCACTCAGCCAGCCAGTTTCACAAATACAAGTGACAAGTCATTCCAGCTCCTCGTGCTATTTGTTTTAGGTACATTGATCCTGAGAGAGTTCTCCTGGTGGTGTCGAAGGCTGTATCCACAGGGCTTCAGAGGAATGCAAAGTTTGATATTAGGGGCTTATTAAACATTCTGAGTTAGGTCTTGAGCTGGTGCAAATTAACACAACTCCATGGAAACAAATAAAAAAACCCCCATCCTATACCAGCTAAGAATTCAGTCCACAGTCTCCCTGCAAAGGAAATAATTTTTCTTCTAAAATAGATATTAAAAGCTGGGATTTTCCCTGCCTATTTTTAAGCAATGCTATCTTCCTCCTGAACCACAGGCTATGACAGGAGCTCAAAGACAGCCAGGAACAGAAATTTTTTTATCATTAATATCAGCAGAAGTCTCAGTGGGTCTAAAGGCAGAGATGTCAGAATCAAAGAATCATGAATATTTGTTTGAGGATTATCTGTATTTATTTAAATCTTAGAAGCACTTTCCAATCCTATGCTGCTCATTCAATTAAGACAGATTGTATTTTTTTTCACCTCTCCCAACCCCAGTGCTATTCTTCCACTGTTCTGGTCTCTGAAAACAGAACAACAACACTTTTCCCCCCATAAATCCTCTCCCAGGTCTCAATATTTGGCTTATTCCACAGTTCTTCTGAGGGTAGAGAAGGGTCCTTTGACAAATCTAAAGTAACTCTTTCTGTGGATTTCAGGGCAGGTAAGAGTAAAGTTACAATCTCCCTTATAGACACGGAAAGTTAGAAACCTTTATGACATTAAACAGATGTTCCTGTGAACAGAAGACTCTCCCAATTCCCCAAAGACTCATACCATAATTAAATTGGCTATTGAGCTTCTCACAGTTGATAATGTTGAAGCGATAGGGAACTGCTAATTTCATATCACGGACTTCAAAGTAGAACCACTGGTGATGCTGGTTGCTGTTGACATCTGCATTCATAATTAAGTCATACTCAAATCTGTTAAGGAAGACCAAAAAAAAAAATGTTGGTCATGAACACCCCACCAGTCTGCAACTGAGCCTGCTGAGGAGAGCAGGCTATACCGTCAAATTCATTAATATCCTCTGAGAGTCAACCACCACTGTCAAACTAGCGGGGCCCAAACACACCATTAAATACTCACACTGTGTTAGTCACATCAAAACTTTAAGTTCTGCTTTCTCACTCTGTTACTTTCATGACATTTACGTGTTATGACATCAAACTGTGCATCATAAAACCTGCTTCCCTGGCCAACCCTTTCCAAACCCAGGAGAACTCCACCGTTTCATGCTGTGGTCACAGCAGAAGGGCTGGTTGGGCCACAGCCACCGCAGGCATACTTACTCACGCACTTGGATGGCTTTGCGAAGGTTTCCTGATTCAAACTTGGAGAAGAATGTCAGACAGCCTGGAGCACCTGGGCTTGAGTGACTGCAGTAAATCAAAACAAGGATACCTGTACCAGGTTGCTACAAAGACAAGTCTTCCCTAGCACATTTCAGGCACTAATATAGGTTTTTGTATTTTTTTATAAGCAAGACCCTGAGAAGTAGCAAGAGCTGAGTAAATCCATACTCTTCCTATTCAACGCAGCATCCTTCTCTACTCGTTTAGTGTTTCTAAATCTCATCATCTTTTCCTTTCCCAGTGCTCCTTTTTGTCCCAGTTCATATTTATTTTCTTTATGCCAGTTACTTTCCCCACTGAGTTACTCCCATTAATTTATTAATTGCACAAGGCAGCTCTATACAATTACTATATATTTACTCTTCCCTCATCTTTATAGTTTCCTTCTCCTTAAGCTTAGACACCCTTAAATTCACAAATCTCCTTTCTTCCCTCTAAAGAACATGCTGAGTTACTCATCCTTCCTCTGAAAGCAATTTCTTTATATTTGGGACCCTCTCAACTGTCTTATGCTACATCTTCTCAAGGACCACAATTTCTGGCCATAGTTGAGCTCTTAAAACAGTTCACATGGCTGGATGTTTGTTTTCAGAAACCTTTTGTAAGCACCACGCTTTTCAGGGTACATCGACAGCCTGTGACTTGCCGTACAGACACTCAAGTCCAGTCCCAATGGGAAATGCTGCTTCAGGGTGCAGAGAGACTGCGCCTGGATTCATAGGTGCAATTCCCTGCATCAGACTCCTTGCTTCTCTTCCAAATCACTACATGCAATGCACGCATATCCAGGGTCACCATATAGTCCCTTTTATGTATAGATTTTCTTCTTCTAGATAAAAAGTCTTGGGGCTCTCTTGCTCCAGTGACTTCCAAAATAAATTCTTTCCCCAGAGCTATGTATTAGGAATCCTCCTGTGTATTTTTCCAGTTGGGCCTTTACCTCTAGATTATTTCTTCTATACCTTTGTCAAAGCTGAGCAAGTAAACTGAGCTCACTACCTCACCCAGCACTGACAGTGCCCCTGGTTACAGTACTCAATTTATGTTACCCACCTGGGCTCGTCTAAATCAAAAACAGTTCTGTCTATCACATCACCTGGCTGGATTAAGCGGCGAACATCATCTAGTACTTTGTTCCTAGGGGGAAGAAAAAAAAAAAAAAAAAGGCAAATTGTAACAACACTGTGAGAAATCTTGAATCTTGGTATAGGATAATCTTGCAGAGGAAGTATGAAGAGGCTTAGCAAACTCTTTTGAAGGATTGGTAAAAAAAGAGCATTTCTATGTCTATTTCCAGGTGAACTTCATTTGTATGTTTATTTTATTACTTTTTTTACCATGAGAAAGTTCCTGCTCCATTCCATTACAAGAAGATGCCTTTTGGGTTAAATGACTGATTCTGTAAGACTTTTATTCTTTACCGTGTTCTGTCAAGCTTTATTTATCCCCAGTTCTTCCCAGTCAATGTCAATCTCCCAAATGGCCAGCCTTGCCCCGTGAGGAAATAGCTGCCATAACTTATAAACCTACTAGTCTGTTGCGTAGTGAATGTTGACTCTAAATCAAGCTAATTTCTACTCATTATTAAACTGAAGTTCTCTGATCTCTAAAGGTGATCAAATGTGGAACACCAGATTTTCTTCCTGACCTTTGCAGCAACCATGTTATGCCCTGAAGCCTGATATGATTATTCCCATTTTAGCTGTATGGTTACACATGTTATTACAGTCATAAAAGCAAATCTTTTAGAGCAACAGTGCAAGGAGAAGGTGGTAGAGTGATTTTTCCTCTAAATAAGATTTTTAGCTTTTATATTTGCTGCAGAAAGAATCGTTATCTCTCTAGAGGTCAGAAATTAGTGGTCTTCACAAACACCATTTGATTAGAGTTAACCAACTTTAAAGTTTAGCACAGAATCCAGCCTCTTTGGTATCTACTAATAATTCCCTATGCCACTAAAAGGAAATACGGAGTCATTGCACATAGCCACATGTGGAACAGACAAAAACGTAGTCATAAGAAGAGCTTCCTCTCCCAGCACAGCTTCAAAATACAGCTTTTCCCTCATCTGAAGACCTGAAATAACAGGAGAAAAACCGTAGCCTCTAGCAGTGTGCCATAGGGGAGATATGCTCTTATTTCTTTCTGCATGTTGTATGCCATATATGCTGTCTTCTCCTAGTAGGCTGGGCAGCAGGGAGGGAAAGCAGCTTACTTACCTTGTCCCCACTGATGCTCTCTAGCTCATGAGGGACTTCCCAGAAGCAGATGCACATGCTAGGGGAGGAGGAGAAGCTTCTGGAGGACCCCAGGGAGCAGGCAGAGAGCGAGAGGGGACACAGCAGCAGAAGGGTAGACAGGGAGGTTCCCAAGAACAGCCTGACACACACACACACAGCTCCAGGAGGACAGACAGGATTTTTCCTTACAAAGCCAGATGGGACCATCGCTGTACACACTAAAGGTGGCTGGATTAAGAGGAATACTGAAGGCAAAAACACATCCCAAAAGGACACAGAGTCTTCTCCGTCTCTCAAATGAACTTGTTCTCATTTGTGTTCTAACAAGGTCACAGATTCACAGCTCATTCTGGGTTTTGGTCTGCTTACTTCAAGGAAAAGCCACTAGTAAATCTATGCCAGAGCTTTGACCAGTTTAGAGTCCCATCATATACACCGATACTTTTACCAATAACTAGTTTAATCAATAACAATTTGGAATATGAGAGAGGTGAGTCTTTATGGATTCACAGAAACCATAAAAATCTTACTCCAAGGTTGCCACTACCACCTTCACCAATGAGACAAAGAAAGCAGCTCACAGAGTTCACAATTTACCCGCTGACACACAGAAAATCCATGTCAGAGATAGGAAATAAGCCTGCTGATTCCTAATCCTGTTCATAATCCAGTTTGATACCATTTTCCTTTCCTCAGGAGGAAATCTAAATAAAATCATCCTGCTGTTTGGCCTATCTCCTTGCGGCAAATCACTGAATAGCCCAAAATTCATTCTATAACTTCCTAAAACGGTCAGAGATGCGACAATCAGCACCTACGTAAACCAGTTTTGAGCCTGAGGGCCCTAGCTGTGGCAATTATATTAAAGCACAATCACCTTTGAACCCCGTACTTGCGCTCCAACATGGGCTTGCTGTAAGGAGGTGGCTGGTGACCCCAGAAATCAGGGAATGCCATATCTTTGTAGTCTGGTATGGACTTCACACATTTGGCCCTAGCTACGTAGAAGCGAGGGCTGTGGAACGGGATATCCCCTTGATGTTTCTCCAGAAGATTTGTCACTGTGTCTGAGCTCTCCAGCCTCCCTCCAGGACTAGGATTGATTGAGGCCTCACATTCAGGGTAAAACATTTTTTTGTACCAAGCAGCCTCTTTTGGGAGGGGACGCAAAGTAAGCATGTGATTCCTGGCTGGATCTTCCCCTCTGCAGGAGTCTGCATCTTGGGCTGCTTCTACAATGTCTCTCTTTTCATCAGTCAGATCCCATTTGCATTTTTCCTTCTTTGTCCAGCTCTGCTGTGGGACTTCAAAACCCGTTTCCCCTGGATCTGGTCCCATCTCTGTGACACTTTGGTTTCTCCATCTGCAGTGTGGATGTTTCACAGAAGTAGCACTTGGAATGAAATGAGAGGGAGTAGAGGGAAGACTCTCAGTCCTGTCCTCCAAGCTCTTCTCTTCCTCAGATTCTGATTCAAGCTCCTTTAAATTTAAAAAGCAGAAGAAATTAAAAGAAACTGAAGACAGATTGTGCCTCCTTCCAGAGAAAATCTTTCAAGGAAGAAAGAGAAAAATATTTACAAATCTCCCAAAACTCATCCAATAAGACAGCCAGAGTAAAATCAGTCCCATGGACCACCTGCCAGAATTTCTTTCTCCACAAAGCTGTTTCAACAGTAGTCCTTAGAAACTAAAAGGATCAGACTGAGTCATCTGGGTGAGTCATCTCCAACCAAAGATGATTGTTCTAACAAATTAGGGAAGAAAAATCACAAAGAGGTTTTTTAGAATATAAATGTTACAGCAGGGTAGAGGAGGCCAATCTGTCATGGAAAACTCCACCCCTGCTTTCATGCAAGTGTATAAATTGATCCTATTTGGCTACTTATGGTCATAATTAGTGTCACAGCATTGTGTCTACAGGAGATACATTAAGCCAGTGGTCCTTTCCAGATTCATATTTGAATGACGGCTTTCAGCTCTCCTAAATTCCAAGTCTTGTAATGAGTGCAATACTTCTCTTCATTTCTTGTCCCAAACTACAACAAAACAATGATTTGAACAGTGCATTTCACTCAGCGGCAGTGCAATCTTCTCTATCACTTCCTTCAGAACACTAGTTGACAGTATTTATTTTCCACATATCATTCTGATCTTGATATTGCCGTTGAAATTTCCAGCAAGGATACAAATTATTATCTGACAGATTTTTCATGTGGCAATTGATTCAATAGTGCTTAGTTAATCCATACAGCCGAATGTGCACAAAACAACATCACTTTCTATCACTCTTGATTCACACCAATACACTAGACCAAAAAGTCTTAATCTTTCATTTTCTAGTCCTATAAGACATCTACATTTCCTTTTGCAATAGCCTTGCCTAGTTATCTCTTGTTAGTACTCTTTCAAGTACATATTAAGCTCTTGAATGTTCACAAATAAAGGAAATCACACCATGGTAGTACCTGAAAATTATGGGAGAGTTCTGGACACATTGCTTCATATTGTCCAAGCTCTTCCTCTGGCCGGTCAAGCACTGCCCTTGACCTCAACTTATTCACATCTGTCTCCAAGTCATAATCCTACAAAAACAGAATTAGAATAGCATGTATATTAAACATGCCCCACAAGATGACTGTTAGAGTAATATTCTGGATAATACCTTTGATTTCTAATGATTTCATACTCCTTTATTAAGTCCCATAACTGTTCTTTCCATACTCATGAAGGCTGTTAAAGTCATTTTATGGAATGGAAAATAGAGGCACAACAGGAAAGACTACATCATGAAAAAGGAATTTGATGTTTTGGTATTTGAGTCCCTAAGTAGCGATACCATGAAAAGATAGTTTCAAAAAAACATCAAGGCTGAAATTTGGACCTCTTTAGAAGCACCTCATCTTGGCAGGTTTCAAAATAAGAAACACCAACACCTATTAGTTATTTCTGAGCATATAAACTATTCCCTTGCTTATGTTGTGTAAACCAGTAAGCACAGGTCCTCAAGATACAATCAGTAATATTCTGATTCAAAGAAACAGTAATCAAAGAAATGTATATTTAGCAAGAAACTTCTCAAAGTATATCGAAGGCAAAATTGTCCTTATAGGCTATTAGCGAAATTAGAAAGCTTGACACTTCTGTCTTTGATTTAGACAACCATGTGATTCCTCTGAGTGCCAATCAAACAGAAAGGCCCACATCTGTATCTTTGAACTTGCAGACACCAATTGCTTGTATTTTATTTTTATCTCTGAATGCTGCTTATAAATATCTGTGAAACTCTTGCTCAATCCATCTTCTATACTCTCCAACTTTCTTGATATTTTTATATAGAAAAAAGCTTTTTAGATCTCCACTATCAGCGAATCAGGGATAAGAACTGTATCTGAAACTTCCACAGTCAAAGGCAACTGTGCATTGATGTTGCAGCCTCCTCCATATCAGACACAAGAACCAAAACCAAACTGTGTCAAGCATTCAGTCATTACACAAGAAACTAGGAACAGATGGGGCAAGAGGGAAGGATGGAGACCTGGCATTGATGACTGGCCGTTACACTACAGCCTTATTCAAATAGTTCAACACGTCATTAGTAAGTAAGCCCCATCAAATGTCAGCAAAAAAAAAAGTTATTTGCTCTGGATAAATAGACAAATTTCCAAAGCAGTTATTCAAAAGAAAAAAATAAAAATTGCCAGAATGCAGAAGCATCCATGGCATTTCAAAACCTGAGCAACACTTGTATTGCAAAGCAGAGTTTGAACTGCTATTTGGACCTAGTTGAAAAGGCAGTGAAGACCTGCACACAGTATTTGAGATCAGTTTAAAAGGATTTGCCAGTAACAGCTTAATGATGCATAAGCAGCTCCCAGCTTGCTGAAGATTTGTGTTGGGAAGGATGGATGGTTGATGTGGTGATTTTGATTTTCATAAAACTGTCTGAACAGTTACTGATAGAAGTGTAGAGCCAAGTTTCAGTTTGGTTGGTGTTCCTAGTATGCACAGATACACGTTATGTACCTACGAAAATGTTTGTAAATCACATCAATACCAGGAAACACTGTGCAAGTGATATCTCGCACAAAAAAAGGTAAAGTGAAAGTTCATTATCTATTCCCTACTTGTTTTCACTTTAGAAAGATTGTTCACTGGTGATATATGACCAGCACGCCAGACAAACAGTACTTTAAACTCATACTCAGAGTAAGCTCTTAGGCAAAAAAGCTCTGCTAGCACCTACTTGGTAAATCTTTATAAATAGTTCAGAGGCATAGAGGATCTGTTTCTGAATTAATAACTAATTAAAGAGGGAAATAAATTCACTATGAACCTTATTCATAATAAGCATCTTGACGAGCTCTAATATTCAGATAAAAACAGCCAAACAGGGGCAAGTTAGGACACTGAACTAATGTGTTTGGGTTTTTTTAACTTCCTTTTTTCATTGGGTGACATCAGTTTCATACTTGAGGAGAAAAAGACCCAGCAAGCAATGAAAACGCCCTTCCATAGAAGTCTCAATCATATCTAATTAGACCGTATTTGCAACTTCATTTCTTTAATTTGCCTTCCCAAACCACTTTATGTGGATAAGACTTATTAGCAGCATTCATTACTTCACATTTGCATATGTGCTTGTATGTATTTTCACAACAAAAAATTTTGCACTCTCATCCTCAGCTGTTAGGTTGGGTTTTTTTGCCAGTTAGGTCATGCCAGGGAGAGTGCAAAGGGTGAAGTCAGAAGCCTTGACTAATTCAATATATTATTTGTCTGTGCACAGCAGCAAATAAAGAAGGAATCCAGGTTCAAGTGGCCCAGCTGTGGCTTAAAAGAACTAACCTTTTTCTTAGGGTAGGTCCACAGCCCAAATATGCTCCAATATGGGAAGGAGAAGAGGGTTAGTCTTTCCTAGGTGATAATTCATTTTTTCCCTACTAAGTGCCATTTCTGGTCTATACCCCTAGAGGAATCAAAGATCCATCATTTATCCCTGACTGTGCATTTGATTCTAATAGTCACTGGTCAGTCTCTCTGCAGGAACGAGAAGTCACCAAACCCTCACCATCCTGGGTGACAAGTATGGCAATTAAGATAAATGCAAGGGTCTCTTTTCAGTGAAAGGCAGTGCTTTCTCTTTCTTCTTTCACGTATTCTTCTATTATTCACATAGTGTATTTACAAGGGACCACATGCATATCTACATGTTCTGCTTAGTTTATCAGGATGTCAAAACAGACAATGAAGAGTTTTACTTTCCAGTATATGAACGATTAAGGAAACTATGGCTCATTTACCTACCTCCTCCTTATTCTCCAAGTTCTCATTATTTTCAGCCTCTTCCTCTCCATCACTCTCGTAGCCACCTGCAGAAGTAGAAAAGAGGTAGAGGCAAAGGCTTTCAACCTAATATCTCTCTCAGGCCCCTCACAGAAATATGTGCAATCTCTCCTGTGTGTGCCACATGCCTTCAAACTACAACTCACTGCAACCCTGATTAAAGCAGATACCATTTGTTAATCTAGTATAAATGAATTTGGCACTAAACCTCCCACTTTTTAAAGCTCTATTCTCTTGGACTCAAGCACTGCATTTGAAAACCATGCACAAATCCATGATATGGATCCAACTCGTATTACAAAGCAATACAGCGATTTTCTGCTTGGCTGCAATGATATTACAGGATGCTCTTAATCTATATTATCTAGATTAGGGTGTTTTACTGCTATCATCATTATAGTATTTGAGCATCTTCCATATGAAACTGAAAACAACAGAGAAATTGCTTGTGTGTATTATGGAGTCTACCATTTCTCCTTTTCTGTAGAGTGGCTGTCCTGCCTGTGCTTAAGTTCTGCTTTCCAGCAAGTTCTCACACCTTTTACTCATGCAGTGTGACTGCTATCTGCTTTTATTTTAGAAAAGAAAAAAGATGACACTTCCTGCAATTCTTTGCTGAAAAAGCTGTAGGGCAGTGTCCCCCCCCAAGTCATGCACAGGCACAACTGTCTCTCTCTCTGTTGTTGTGGAACAATGGCATCTCCAGCATTTGCCATGCCCACTCTGTTCCATTATTTTTTGGATAATAGAAAGATTTTTTTCTCCTTGGTCCTTTTAATCTTCTCTCATTTATTCTCCAGACAGACTCTCCAAGCTTTGAGAAGACCTATGAATAATTTCATCTCTACTGAGTGACACTGTAGGCCATCAGATTAATTTTAACTGTAAGTCTCAGGACTAGGCTGCCAAGACTCCCTTCCCCAGATCCCACATTTCATTCTCGCATCAGGCTCCTTTTCCTCCTACTGAATTAATCTTTCAGCCACTTATTTACCTTCACACCCCTCACATGGAGGTTCAGCCTTGGCATTCCCAGGAAGCGGGAAGGAATAGGAACTTCTTACTGTTGCTACAGGCAGAGGCTCCTTGGGGTAGCACTTTCTCAGAATCTGAGTTGCAGTGCTTATGATAGGATCCAGATTTTTGCAAAATAAACAGTCCTAGGAACAAAAGGAGAACAATGTTAAGAATTGTCTCTTACAATTGTCCTCCTATTACACAAAATCCCCCAGAGCAGAGGCATTCTTCTGATTGGAATATGAAATCCTTATATTTATGGCTTTTTTTCCTGCTCCCTCCTCATTTTTGGTTCCCCCCCAAGACACACCTCCTTTTTACCATAGAAGAAATATGTCTGGAACAGCAAGACCTCAAGTTCTTGTAAACAATTTCTTACAGAAATATAGGCTAGCCTGGACCTCAGAGGACTTCCATTGCTGCATGTCATATAGAAGACACTCTGCTCTACAACATTATAGTCAGGGTATATTGAAGAAAGGCACAATGGTAGCATAAGCTGAAATACCACAGGTAACAGTAGCACTGAAAAGATGCCAACGCATGCCAAAAATTGTGCTTGTGCATCTTAACCACAACCACACTCAGAGCTATCATGCCAACGCTAACACAGGTTGCTAGCACAGTTACACCATTATTTCACTGTACTTCATCTACACAATCTATATTCAAAGAGAGCATTCCCACTGTACTTTATTCTATACGGTCACGCATTAGGCCCAACAGTTAGTCTGAAAGATCACTACATATTAATTACCTAGTCATAAAATATTGAATTCCTGCAGTATTGCATATTTTCTACTCCTGTAATCCAGAGCAGGAAGCAGAGGTGTTAGGAGCTGTGAAAGCCCAGGTGTACTTTGAAGACAGAATACTTTGGTGGCTTTATTACCATGCTATGCAAGTGAACTCCTTGGTCTTTAGTTGCAAAGAGAACCACTCCCTTTCCCCCACAACTAAAAGCAAAGACCTTCTGGGGGATCATAGTAAGTATATGTTTTCAATATAACAGAGTTTGGATGAACAAATTACAGCTGCTGCACAAAGGTGAAGTTGTTTAAAACCAATAGGTGGAATGCTCAGAAAACCAAGCCATTGGATTTCCCCAAGCCCAGCACATCTGTACCACAGCCTCCAGCAGAGAGATTGACCAATCAATGTCATATCCTACCTAAGTTCCACCGTGCCTATCAGCATGTTATCTTTACTGGTCTGGGACTAAGACTTAGCTCATCATAACAGGAATGTAAGTCAAACAAGCAGCATGAATGTTCTATAGGGCAAAAGAGGAATGTTATAATACTTTCTAATACCATTTAATATTTTGGCATCCCTTCAGCACAGATAAAATGGAACAGCCCAGAGGGCAAAATAGGTATTTTGTGCCATTGTCTGACAGCCCATAGCCAGGATTTGGGCTGGACAAAACCCAATAAATACGATGACCAAAGTACCTATTATAATCAGGAACAGAAAAATGGCTGTATTAGGTATTATATTTTTTTTTTTTGGTTGTACAGGATTTTATTCTGTTTTCACATGTATGATTGAATGGCATTATAAGACTCAGTGGGATTAACCAGGATTCCTGTAGGGAGGCTAGAAAAATCATCTAAAGCTGACATGCTTACAAGACTCACTACAAGAATCTTAATATGTATTTCTAGATCTCTGGCTGTTAGGAACAAGGGAGAGAGAGAGAGAAGAAAATTTTGAAAGCACCTCCAAGGAAAGTTTTATTGTGGTTAGAGCAAACACCAAGGAGAACTGGTTTCTATTTCCAGTGTTTCAATTTATTTGTTTGTTCATGTGGTGTTTGGTTGCCTTTGCTTGTTATTAAAGGAAAGATAAAGTAAGTTTGTCTACATGCAGGAGCAGAACAACTTTCTTGAACGGTCTTACTACAGTTTACAAAAACCGTTCTTGTTTTACTGGAACAGTGAACACAGGACTGTACAAATGCCTGCCTTGGGCCAGCCATCTTAATTCACTGCCAAGTAAATCGAGATAGTCAAGAACAACACATGTTCTTCCAGAAAATAAGCTTCCACACATTGAGTTATTCAGTGATGCTGTTTGAAAGTCATATTTTTCTTTACAGCAAATTAGCTTACAAGTGCAAACAAGCCTTCAGATACCTTAGAGGTAAATTGAGGGACTGTTTTCATTACTGTTCATAAAGTGCTCTCAGATTCCAGGATAACGCAGTCTACAGATGACTGAAAAATGTTCTGTCACTGTATTGGAAAAGACTTTTTTACTGACACCTGAGAAATAGACAGACAACTGCTTTGTATGTGTGTAAACTCTCCCGCTTATTTTGCAGTGGGATATTACAAATGAAGAGAGTGAATCTTTAGCTTAGAAAACCCACATAAAGCTAACCTGAATTCAGGGGATCTGCTTTTTAGCCTCCACACTCAATCTTTTCTCTACTGAATCTGGAGTAGTCCAGATATTATCATACATATGTGATGTATACAAAAAGGGAGGTTTCAATATGATGGTAAGGCAAAAAGTAATGATGCTAATGGATGCTACTACTGGGAAATACTGAGTGAAGTATAGGATAATATTGGATAATAATGTTGAATAATATTATCCTACAGTAGACGCTAGTACAGGAAGGCTGAAGAAAAACCAGGCAAGCCTAAAAAATTAGATGGATAAGTGATAAAATAGCAAAATAATGTTCCATGCACCAGTCTCTGCTAAAGTGGATACAGACCTGTTTTCTTGTCTCAGAGTAGGCAGCTCTCTGCCACTGCACACAAAGCCAGCCAGTGGCTAATGTGAATATACCATTTAACAACCGTGAAAGTCTAAGCAGAGCTTGGAAAAAGGAATGGGAGCAGAAAGTGCTGCCTTTCATGAGTGATTTCATTATCTAAAATTATTTTTCATTCCAGGTAGAAGTGGAACTCAAAACATCTCTAAATTCTCCTCAAAGTAGCAGTCACTTCTAATCTATGTAAGGAGACAGTCTTTGAACTGTAGCCTCTTCCTGTAAAGACATAGGCTTAAGGGCTATTAAAAGCTCAGGTATTTCAGCTGTCCATCAGCCCATACAATAAGCAGCTGGAGAGGTTTCAATTGAAAACCAGCCTTGTAAATAGGAGTTTCACTGGAGGTTGTTAAAACAAACTCATCTTGGCAAAACTTTCCATTTCAATAGATTGAAAAAATTAAAAAAGTTTCAACAGAACTTTTCTGGCCAGCTTTTAACACCTTTAAAATCTCATTAGCTGCTCACAGTTTGGTCAAGGCTAATCAACACAGCAAGAAAATTCCTAAAGGCACTAAAATATTGTCTACACACAAAGAGACATTGCTCTCCCAAACAGGAGCTGTTTATCTTGCCCTGTCTTTCTCTCTTACTACAGACTGCAGTTCCTTTCAGGAGAATAGATTTCCCCTTTTCTATCTACCATGAAGATTATGAAGATTTTAGTAGCAGCAGCAGCCTCTACCTCTTGTCACAGTAGGGAAGAGCATGAGTGAGACCTTGTAGGGCTGCCAGACTCCTCCCAACACCTCATGTCTTGGAGAGACACTGTAAGACTGACAATATCCCAAAGATGAAGTGAGGGAATGTCAACCTTTGAATCTATTAACCTTGGTAATTTCCATTCCAAGATGTCCCTAGTAGAGCACAGTAGGAAAAACAAAGCAAACTGGAGGCCCCTGAAGCTGTCATTTCCGCTCCACTTCTAACCTTTGGAAGGATTAGAGTTATCAGTGTTCACTGCAGTCTTAGTGTGTCATTTCCTGTTTGTTCACCCAAGGTGACCCCATGTTTGCACTTTCCATGGGGTTGCTCCCAGGCTGAGCTATCAGGAGATGTTAGCTCAGAAAGCTTCACAGGCCATAGGAGGCTCTCGAAAGGGAACAAGCTGACATCTACCCTCAAGCAGCTGTTGCCGTCCACCCTATTCAAGTTTCTGTAGACCAGGGACTTCTCATTAACAGAGGTCATATTCCTTTGAAAGATCTGCTGGTTCTGGCCACCTCATCCCACCTGAAAAAACAGTCAATTCCTCATGAGAGAAGTGAAGTGAAAAAGCTCTCCCAATTTACCATCTACAACTAGTAAGAATATCCTTCAGTAGCAGTAGAATTGTTCATGATAGCGATGGGAAAGGTGAAGAAGCAAATACACTGGATCATAAGGCAATGGATTTTCTGGAGGAGAAGGGAACAGATTTTTCATTCTGTCTGTGATGGTGCTAGGAGGAGATACGGCACTGGGCAGTGAAAGCGACAATGGAAACATTCCTTGTAGAATCACATGGGTCAAGAACTGAAGGTTTTTCTATAAGTGACTTTTCCAAAAAAGGCTATGGAAGAACGTTGGTGAGAGACTCGGAGGAAATTGGTACTGTTCTGTACCTGTCCTTTGTATACCTTACAGAGATCCCATCCTCAGGACTAAGTCATCTTGAGGGATCCACATTAATGTGTCACAAGATTAAAGTTGGGCCTCCTGAAAAACAGCTGGTGGATGTTTTTCATTCGTAAAGGCCTCACTAAATCAACACTATTTTTGTGGAAAAGATTGATTGGGTGGAATTATCTATCTGGATACCTGGAAGGACTTGAAACAACTAAGCAATGCTTCTGTGGAGACACTGCGTTGTTCTTTAGGAGATGAAGTCCAAGCGGACAGTGGGATCCACAGGGGAGGAGAAAAAAAGGCATTAAAAAGCCTGGACTATAATTCCCATGAGGCTCAGTAGGAATTAAAATTAGCTTTAAACTGAGACATTTCAGATTTCTGAAGTACTAAGTGTGAAAAAGTCAATAGTTATCTTTTTAACATTACCATTTTTTCATTTGTATGTTATATAAATTCAGGATAGAATCATGGGATTTTCCTTCCCTGTGAGGTATAACCCAGCACTAACAACCAATCCATCTCACTTGAGCAAAAAAGCACCATTTACCTGTATACTTGTGAAGAGAATCTCCATACCCCGGGAACCAAGGAAAGTCTCCCTGCCCAGCTGGATGTTGGTGATGTGCTTTAGGCAGAGCAGGAGACCCCTACGAATATAGATGTAGTTGTTGGAGATGTCATTGTGGTGCCAGTCTTGATAGAGTCTCAGCAATCCACCCAGGTAGCCTCTGTTCACTGCCTGTCGGCTGTTAGATTCTGAAAACGGAGAGAAAAGGAAGAATTAAACTCTTTCCACTATTCGTGCTGTTTGATAACCATATGGCTACTCAGTGCTCAAGCTTAGACTTTAACATCTGCTCATTCTTGCTTAATGGCCTCAGTTAATTTCATTTATTATTTTTTTTCCCCACACAGTGAAGGGTGTTGTTATTTGCTAAGCATGAGCTAGGGTCTTGGAATCATACAAGAAAAAAAATGTGCAGTCTCTCTCCTGTCTAGGTGGAAACGGCTGCTCCAGAAGCCTCCAGATGAGCCAAACTATGGGCAGGGAAAGGGCAGAGCCCATATCTCCTTTCAAATGCTAATAAACTTAATTCCACTTGCAGCACCATAAGAGCTCCTGAAACTAAAGAAGCTCCTGAGGAATGAGTAAAGCTAAAGAACAATAAGATTAGTCAACAGTAGGTCATATAATCTTCACATAGTGCTGTATTTCAGTCCTGAGAGAACACCTTGCTGAGATCCACCAGTACAGAAGCCTTGTAGTTGTACAATCCTGTCACAGCCAGCAAAATTGTGCTTAACTTTTGAACACACACCTGTATACGAAAGCCATGAATCAAATGGTTCTGGAAACCCACAGTATTTAAAAACTAGCAAAACACCAACATAAGCAACAGCGGTTTGGGCTTTTTTTCTGTTGCTTTCTGATTCTGAGATTTTAAAGGTCACATTCAGGTTATGTTTAAAGGCTTTACTGTATGGACAAGCAAATATTTATTTTTTTTTTTTAAATCAACTTTATAAAAATATAAGAGGAAAGCTGCAATATTTCCTTAATCAAGTAGCTCCAGGATACCAGACAAAAAAGAGAAGATTATAAAACTTGTCGTAAAATACAAATTCTGCTGAGTATTGTAAAACACAGCCCTTCACCCACTGGGCTCGTTGCCCTGCCCCACAGGACAAACATGAAGCCATACCAGACTCTAGGCTCCCTCCTTTCAAACCAACCCTGCCTAAACATATTTTCCTGACTAGTCCTGACATTCCTTGCTGTGACACACATTAGAAGCTGTCAGGAGCTCAGTAATCAACCAAGGGGCCAGGTAGCATACATAAGGCTGGAGCTCAGTTCCCTGAATACCAATCGGCATTTGCAGCCTACAACAGATGGCTCTTGGTATGGGTTCTCCAGAGCTAGTAGGCTCCAATTCATTTCCAGTTCATTAAACAGAGTGGCAGAGCCTCTCACACCTGGAACGTTAAAGTCATCAGTGGGGATTTACAGGACAGGAGAAGCAGCTAGAGGTTAAGAGAGAGAACAGAAAGGGGTAAGATGTTGCATGAAGAAAATCAGTGACAAAGGAAGCCATGGGGAGAGTAACCAAGAAGCAGCTAGTAGGCAGCAAACCACAATCCCAGTGATGAAGTAGATGGAGGTATTGGAAAGGTGAAGTCATCTGAGTCTGCTCTCTATAATATATTAGCAAACTCTTACCTGGAGAAGGGATTGGAGGGTAGTTCTGCTATCTGGTCTTGTCCTGCAATTTTCTCTACCATTGACACCACTGGGCCGGCAACAAACAGTAACCCCAGACCAGTTTGCCAACTCATTTTAATCCTGCTCTGCACCTTCACACCATCCTGTTGACATGCCTCCACACTGACCTGCTAGTCCTACAGCTATTCCAGTCGTACACAGCTCTGCCCAGTTTCCTACCCCTTGGCCTGCAGTCCTTTCTAGCACTTTATCCCCTTGTTGTTAACCATCTCACACTAACTCTGCCAAGTACATCTTTTATTTTGGGGCTCAGTCGTTGTCAGCATGTAGAAGGTCATCCTTCTCCTTTGACCTTCACTCTGTTTCTTTTTTTCTATTTGACTTTCCGCAAGAAAACTTTAATTGCTTGAGAATCCCTTATCAATCCCAAAGATTTTATTCATGATTTCCTGTTAATCCTCAACCAGCTGTCATGTTTACTAACCTGCAGGATGACTAACCCCTTAAATCAGTCAATCTTCCTTGAAGAATTACTCAGGAAGCTCTGTAAAAGTCAATAAGTATATAAAACATGACAAGAAGAAGAGAGTCAGGGAATGTAAGGTAGGGACAATTTGGATCAAACTCAGAGCTTCTCTGAACTGTTCAGAGGCAGATGAAATTGGACTAGATCTCGGGATTTATAGCCCTTAGCATTCAGTGCTTGAAGCCTTAGCTTTCTGCGTCAATGTCAATAGGACAAGGTAAATACTGGAAAACACTGTGGGTAAAGATGTTGGGGAATTTATTTAAAAAAATAAAAATAAAAAAAAAGAAGAATTCTCATAAAACACATTTGTGATGTTTTCCTCACCTCTCTCAAGACAAACTTCCACATTTGGATCCCAGCTCCATAGGGACCAGAACACACAACTGTCCCATGCTTCAGTTTTATCACTGGATGAAAAACATGGAGGAAGCTGAGAAAAATAACTTCACTATTTGTTTCCCCTTATGTTTTCTGTAGCACTTATCACCTTTAAGATCAAAACAGTTGCTTTGAAAAGCGAAGCTGAGATAGTCTGTTCTGTGAAGAGGAGGTGGAAGAGGCAGGACTATAGTTCCCTCAGCACTTAGATCAGAAGCAATGAGAATTACTTGCTGCAGGGGCAAAAAACCCATTCATTTTGTTTTTTCTGTCTGATTTCATTGATTCTCCTTTGCTCTCCTGTGTTGTCAGTGTTTTTCTTGTTTTTTTGTTCCATTTTTTCAGTTGTATAGTCAATAAAGTAGCAAATAAATGAAGGAGGAAACATGCCAAGATCTCCAGAAGGCAGAATGGAAAAAGGAGGCCTCCCCACCTGTCTGTGTCTGTTGGTCTCTCCATCTAGGGATGCACCTGCATGGGTATGTATCTATATTTTGGCACAAATACAGATGGTGGAAATGAATCATACAGGTACAAGCAGCACGGCACAGATTTTTAGGCAGCAAGAACCCACTCCTCCTGGAGTGAGCATGCATGATCTGCGTGATAAGTGGTAAAATGTCCTATGCCTTTTGACCCTTTTCCTGTTACTCTTTTGATTGTCCCTATCATTCTCCCTGGATATGGCCAGTGTTCAGTTGAAGTTCTCCTTCCACACAGCTTTCAGAAGTGTTCAGGGATGGTGCTTCCTATTTTGATTCATGCTTGGTCTTGCCTTCCTAATCTTATTCTGGCATCTCTGACAGAGAAGTGCTGTCTTCATCACCTTCCCCCAGATCTGTCACTGGCATAATATTTTCTTTGCAAGGGTTTCAATTCTGCCTCCTAAGGCTGGGATGGACAATAGGGTAATGCTCAATGTCTTGTTAGTTTCCCACGCTTCTAGAACTGACCGTCCATGTCTGGCCTCCAGGGCAGTGCTGCCAACCAGGGAAAGTTGAAGTGCTGCAGCACAGAGTATCTGGCCTGAATAATCTGTGCATTTAGCCAGAAACATTCGACTTGGATGCACAGCCAGCATGTGGAAGCATCAAATGGTTAAAGATGCATCTAAATGAGCAAGGGCATCACACTACAAAGAAATTCCCAGTTTTAGCAGAATTCTGATTTTGTGTTGGAGGACAAGGACAGACTCTAAAGCTAGCGTTTTAGTCTAGTAGATAAAAGTCTCATGACTGCTAGTATTTCTGTGGACATCTCTGAAGCCCTCTTCACATTCCAGTCCCTTTTGAAGTCTCTGCCAGGAACACAAGGACCACTGGAAAACATGCAGCATATTTAATCACAAAACTGAATTACAGTCAACCTGAAATATGATGAGCAATGCACTGCTTACCAGGCAGAACAAAGAGATATTTATCTTTCTGTCTATCTGCTTAAATCTCTTTGTTGATGCCACTCAGCTGATTCATTATACCAAGAACATACATTGCTACAGTTTGGAGATAAAACTGCTCTGCTAAATTAACCCTATGGCCCCTAAAGGAGTGAAAGGAATAAGAAAATCTCCAACTTCTTCACTCCACTCTAGCAACTGCTTCTTGGGAATAAAAGACGCAAGATACCTCCTAAAGCAAAGGGAAAACAGCTATTGTATTCAGTCATCGAGAGGTCATTTTTGCTAGAGATAAGCATGAGTATTCCCTACAGAAACAAAATTAATTGTCCCCATGGAGAAACCCAGTCACCTATCAAGTGCTGGGATGAATTCAGACCTAGTGGGCTCTACAGTTCCAGCAAGAAGCTGGTATTAGCTCAACTCTTGTTGGAAGCCAGAAGACTACTCTAATTGTGCCCTGCAAACTTCAGGGTCAGGGCGTTTATTTAAGCATTTAGGATAGATGAACAACACTGGCACAAGGGTAGAGAACACAGGCAGGATTTGCTAGCAGCTACCAGTGCTGTGTTCCTCTCCTGGACCAGGAATCAGCCACAAGCTTAGTTTCAGTACAAAAACAGTTTCTTTCGACTCCAAAATAGTTGTTTTAGTTCCAGGTGTTGGCTAATTCAGTGGCAGTCTTACAAACTGTATTATGTCATGGGGATTCTTCTCTAATTTGCCTTTGTTACATTGTTCATATGTAAAAATTAAGAAAGAACAATCCAACCCCTTCCAAACTTTTGAACTAACCCCAGAAGCAAGCTGATTTTCAAAAAGGTTTCCTTTTTCTCCTTTACTTTTTGGTTTCACAGCATCTTCTGGTTGGAACTCAGAGAGCTGGCAATCCACGAAAGAATACTTTTTGCACAAAATTTGCAGCTTGATTTTTCTGACCAAAGTGGTTTGAAAGAGTTCAAATAAGGATGCTAGAATTTGGAAGACTTCCTCAGACCCAGCCAGTGAATTTTCAGAAGCCAGATCATCACTGGAGGCACAAACACTGCCCATGCCAAGACAAAGGCAGTAAGCAATCGCTATTAAGGATGTCAGAGAATAATGGTGCTCCTCGACACTTTGGTTCCATTATACCCACCCTGGGGAGCAAAACAACGGGAAGCTGCCATCCCCAGAAGGTGAAACCAACCTTTTTCTCTGGATTACTGTTACTTTCATAGACATATGAATGCCTATGAATGAAAGAGCAGTCTTGGGGAAGGTAATATAAAGGATATTCAAAAATATTTTTTCCCCCTCATAAAGTAGATCTTCTCAAAGAGATAAACTTAAAAATATAGAATTAAGACTATTTACCTTCTGAAATTCAGGAAGAAAGGATAGACACAAAAACTTATATTAGATTACTATGAAAGGAAGGATTTGCAAAATTTGACTCTGATCACAATACCCTATAAGCTGTGATGACAGATTTGGGGCCAGACTGATAACGAAGTTTGAATCCAGAGGTGGGTAATGAAGTCATAAGCTGACCATGAGAAATCGGTACCTGGCAAAATATTAGGCAAATCCCAAACATCTTGCTCTTGGCTACAGGAACTGACATGGTTTAACCATAGGACTATTTTGACACAAGATCAAAGACCTGCATCAGTAGATCTGTTGCAAAGCACCATGAATTCAGACATAGAGGGTGCAGGCCCTTTCAGAAACCATAATCTGCTTATGTGCTAGAACATCGCTTTCTGTTCCTCACAGTTACTTGCCCCTCCTTGATGCCCGTATAAAAGGAAAAGAATGACACTGATTATTTTATCCTGCCAGCCACAAGATAATCTTTATGCTTTGATATAAAAAAAAAAAAACCCAACCAAAAAAAAAACCCAAACACCTCACAACATGTGAAAGGTTAAATAAAGGTTAGTTGACGAAAGATGAGGAGGAAAGAGCACTAAATGAGAGATGAAAGGCTGGGGGGGGGGAAAGGGAAGGCAAGAGGATAAAGCAGACAAAGGGAGGAAGGAAAAGTTATAGAAAGAGAGGGGAAAGGCCATCAGCAATAACTGCTGTTAGCACACAGAATTGTCTTGATGAAATAAGCACGATCACGGGGTCACCACAACCTGTCTTTTTAAATTGCTCATTACAATTTTACTAGGCAAGCACTGCAACAAGGGCCCTGCCCATTTCCCCAGCCCTTTCCTTCAATATCCGCTAAGCAAATGCCTTAGAGATCAGCTCTAGCTAATTTCCTTAAAGACATGCAAGCTGCTAATTCTGGGAAGTACAGATAGTCAGGAATAACAAATACAACCAAAATTAGATTAAAATAACCTGCTGATAAACAAATTACTTGCCAAAAATAAATATTGGATTAAGCACTGGTGGAAATGGGGATCCCTATAATAACATCGCCATCGTGTGGCTTGAGGTGCTGAGCAGCAGTGTCCACTTTGGGCCATCACGCTGCCTTCAGCCAGCAAACCCCTAGATGTGCACTTGTCTTCATTTATATAGCAAGTACCCAGGTTTTTTCTCCACTCTCCCCAAACTGGGAATGGTTTGCCTGTTTTATGTTGGGGGGAGTGGGTTCACTAAAAGAAAGAGTCCACGGCTAAGAGACATTGAGGTCAGCCCTTGCCTTCCACCACTGCTCAAACAGGCTCCAGCTGGGGTATGTCCCCACCACACCTGGGCCTCTCGAAAGTAAAGGAGGGCTTAGCAATGAGCTCCCCATGCCTTAAGACAGAACTTGAGCAAGATACAAAGACACACATACAGAGAAGAACAAAGCCAAAGGAGGCTGGAGAAAATAGCAGGTGTACCCTGGGGCAGAGAGAAGAGACTCTGGGAAGGATGCTGTGCCTCATCCCACCTCAGTTTATCTAGAGCTACCAGAATCTACCCCCTCGTCCCCACCCCAGGCTGTAGTAAGCAACTAGAAATTGAAGAAGGAAGGTCGGACAAGTGTAACACCAGAAAGCTTGGCTGTAACATCAAGAGAAAAGTAAAAAGCTCCCGATGCTGTCACAGCGCTTCAGCACCATTATAGATATTCGCCAAGCAACATGTTCAGCCTGTATAATAATGTAGTTCAGTGAGAGGAAGCTAACAGCATGGTCGAGAGACAACAGACATAAAAAAAACCCAGCAAGGCAATGGAGGAAGGATTTGCTACAAGCTGTTTGCTGAGTGAATGTAGGCATGGCAGGTGGAGAACCACAACTGGGGGAGTAGCATGCAAGAATCAGTAAAGTACTATGGGATAACTGGAAAGAGATAAGATGTTAGGAGTGAGAAACTGGCTAATGGTCAGGCAAGGAACGTCTTCACTGTATCAGCAATCCAAGCTACCACTGATAGAAAGATGCAGCACTGTCATTAGAAGGAACCTAAACTTCTATTCCTCCATTATTTGCCAACTCTATGACTATCACCAAATTCCACTATGTACAGGGGAACAGGACGATCGAGGTCGCTCTTGTCTTGCACTGTGTTTCCAGGCATTTCTTTGCTGTTGTGGACGAAGCACAAGTTTGTAGTGTTCCATCAGTTATTTATCTGGACAATCTTATACTTCCCCTCTGGAACACGACAGCAACAATTTCCCAAGTACAACTGGAGCAGTAATCTTTTTTTTTTTTTTTACTCTGGTGGCACATCTTGCTTCTTGCCGTTATGCACCTGTTAAGTGGGCATTTAGCATCAGCTTCTGTTAGGAAAGAGACAGAGGACAAAAAGTTTCTAGCCAGCCCCTGGCTCTGCAGGTGGACAGAGTCTCAAGTAGACCTTAAGGAAGCCTGAGGACCTGAAGATGGATGTTTCCAAATCCATCAGGGAGACACACTGCCATCTGCCTGCTCCCTTTAAAACTACTGCATGTTTTCTTGTTGCAGCCAAAAGAAAGAGGGACACTTTCTCTCCAGCACAGCTCCTTGTGTAACCGTAACCCTCGTGATTACTTTGGGCTGAGGCACTTAAGGATACGACAGCCCTACAGAGAGATCCTCAAGAATAGGTGTGTTCTTGTCCTGTCTGTTTTATGGCCTTTACTCCCAGCAAAATTGAATCTCACCACCGTTTCCCAGCAAGTCTCCAAAGCAGCTCACAATAATCAGTCCAGCAATTCAGTATAACTGTAGCACATTCCAGGATTTCTGCCTCCCATTTAGTTTGTATCCCATCTAAAACACGCTAAATGGCTTCTGAGTGCTTTGCCATGTACAGTTTTATCCCTTTACTTTCATAAGCAATTTTCAAGTGCTAGAGCATTCACCAGATTTAATTTTTAACTTCCCAAGAACCCCTGCACCATTCAAAAACGCTAAGGTCATGCACATAAATAAGTTAGCTGTGACAAACAAAGCTGTCCTGATGCAATAATGAAAAAAGATTCAGCTTTTTTCCAGCCATGGTGAATTTATCTCTGGAAGAACCAAAGCTGTTTTTCACATCTCCTAACCCACACCTCCCAAAAGGCTCAGCCTGCTCATTTGTATGCAGCTACCAGAGCAGTCTACTCCAGAAGCCTGGAGCTTCTTGTGTCCTGAGCCACAGGACAAGGAGAAAACTAAAAGATGTTCTTGACCACTCTGCATCAAACTGCGGGAAACAGTTCAAACTTGTGGGCTGTGGTGCTCTATTTGGTTGCACAGCATTGGCACCATTTCCCAAGACCCAGTTCCAGTGCCTTAGAAGAACATCAGCTGAAAATTTCACTGAATTTTTTAGAGTTGGAAGGGACCATAAAGATCATCTAGTCCAACCCCCCTGCCGAAGCAGGATTGCCCAGAGCATGTCAGAGCATGTTACTCAGGACTGCATCCAGGCGGGTCTTGAAAATCTCCAGAGACGGGGACTCCACAACCTCCCTGGGCAGCCTGTTCCAAAATAGACCACATGTTTTCCTAAAATCACTTTTCCACATAAGCAGAAGCTGGTTTTGCTGCAACGATATTGTTTGGTTGTGAATGGTAAAGGAGAAAATGACACATAACAGCAAACTGTGAAGGGTGTCTCCAAACGAAGAAATGTCTCTCCCAAAGAGAGACCTTTGTTTGCAATGGTCAACAGCACAAATGAACTTGAGAACCCTAATCTGTACATCACAGTGATCAACCAGAGTGACAATGTATGGACCACTTTGCTCCAATTTTCATTGGAGTTCATTTTTTGTACCTTTCGTGAAAACACCCGAAACAACCAAACAGAATGATCACTGTGTTCTTCCAGTACTGGAAAACTTCTACACACTCCCAAAAGCACAAAAAGCTTAAAAAGAAAAAACAACCAAGATACCTTCACAGCCTAAATTCACTGAGAAGAGTCACATAGAAAATTTCTGAGAGTAAATGGCTTTAAAAACTTACCTCACTCGAGGAAGAAAAGGGATAGGAGAATTTGGAGCTGAATTTTAGATTCCCTAGATCATCCTCAGCTTCCCCCCCCAACTTTTACAACGTGTTTGCCACTCCCCAGGATACTACATTTCACAGCTTCCCCTGGCAATTAGTCCTCCACTTCTATATACTGTTTTCATCTCTAGACCCAGAACAAGCCTCCAAGCGGAAAACTTATCCTATAAATATCTTGGGACAACAGAATTTCACTTCCCATTCTTAGTATTTACCATAAAGCAGAGTGCAGGAGAAAAGCTCAAGCTGCCTGACAAGCTTTCAGCTCTTACTCCACTTTTCCAGCCTGCTTTGTAAATGTCTTTCTACTCTGAAGGCTAATTTTGCTTTTGTATCGCAAGCAGCTGTGGCATAGCCCCACAACCCCTTTATTAAGATTTAGCCCCCAAACCAGAAGGTCTTTCCTTGTTGCAGTGATGTGACCTCTAAATCTAGGCAGCAAGGTTAATACTGAGGCATTATTTCAGAATTTGTCACTTGAGCTGATGCAACTCAGACATGATCCCATCGCAGTGTGCTCATTTAGGCATTGCTTGCAGGGCTCTGGTTTTTACACAAATGCATTTATTCCTAATACTATGAAAAGGGGAAGGGGAAGGACAATACACCATTGCAATTTATTGTATAGTAAATTGTCTGCAATAGTAGAGTGCTCTTTCTTAATCAAAGCTTTATTAAATTCTGGTAATAAAAACCTAAGTGTTTTCAGACAAAGGCAAAAAAGGGTAGCATATTCATTTCAGGAGCGGTCATGCCAGCAGTGTGTGACTGAGAATCCATGTTAAGGTCTTCAACCCCCCCAACCAGGCAGTGCAAGGGTTAAGCACGGCCTGCCATAGAGGGTTGTACCCTGGCAATCACTGGGTCTCAGCCCTGTGTCAGGTCTGCACATTATCAGACCCGACAAGCTTGCAAGGGAGAATAAGCTCATCTCTTTTGGACAACAGAAGTTTTCCGAGCCTTTGTCAACAGCATCATTGCTACCAGGTGAGCACACAGCACAACAGAACCCCAGGACAGAGGGGTCCTGACCCCACTCTCCAGTGGTGCTGGAACAGAGCAATAAACATTGGTCGCTGGCTGGAGAGGTTCCCCGTTTCTTCCACTGCACCAAGTGCCAGGACAACCACTGTTCCCAAAACATTCATAATGAGGGTCTAGTCTAGTTCCCTCAGCAGCTTGCTCCCAGGGACCTAGAGCACCCTCTCCTGTAAATCTGGGTGTCCACAGAGCCATGGGACTCCAAGAGTCATAGCTAGACGTACAACAACTGCTGCATTACTGCCTCTCTTTTCTAAGCAGTGCTCCCTGGAACTGTGAGAAGACAGGATACCAAGGGAAAATGAAGTTCCAACAGGATCATTCTGCCCAGTAGTACAGCACAGAAAGGAAAGTCAGAAAGAATATGAAGAAAAAAGCTTACTTGATTTCAGCAAAGCTGCCAGAGCCTCAATGGCTGCCCTAGGGAAAGAAGAGAGATGGAGAAATAATGTCAATTTCTTGGGTAATTTTTGTAACCTTCATCTCCACAGTGTTCTGGGCCAGGCTTCGCAGCTGCTCTAAATTGACAGCTTATGATGGACTTTGACAGAACCACAATGTTTTACACCAGCTGGGGATCCAGTCTCTGCAGCTGACTCAGTTAATTCTAACAGACCATTAGCCCTCTAGCTTTAGTGTTATACTAATTTGCAGTGACCATTAAATTTAAAGCAACACCCACATATCCAAAGTAATGAAGCAAGTCTTTAAACTGTTGCCCCCAGAACTCTTTCTTTCTATCAGAGACTCAAACACATGACCACTCCAGACACCAGTGCCTCTATCTACATCAGTAGATGATAACTTCTGCATCAAGCTGGGACACCCATGTGAGTATTTCCAGCCAAATTCCACTCCCTTCTCCATTTTCTCAAAACAAGCTTCACCCCCATGCTTGCTCCCACCAGCTTTAACAGAAAAGAAAATTTATTATTTAAGTTACAACAATGTTTTGGCATTACAGTGGCATGCAAAGGTCCCCTCCCAGGTCAGGACTTGTAAGAAAAATACTAAAGCTGGGCAATAAGACCACTTGCCCATAGAGCTTAGAGAGTAAGGAGGTAGAGGGGAGAGATACATAGAGAGATTTCTGCTAACCTTCTGCGTCATTCCAATGTGCGGGTAAGGAGCCCAGCCTGCCTGCGTCAGCATAGCACTGGTTTGAATGGGAGCTGGTCACTAACATTTGTAGCTTGAAAAGCTGAACTGAGATATTCTTTCTCCCCACCATCTGAAGGCAATTTTCTTCCTCATGTGGCATAATCTCCATCCCACTAACCCCACAGAAGATTTTCTTTTCCAGTCATGTTCTGCTGGAGCAAGAAGATCCATGTTCTAACCTGACTTACTGCTGTGAAGTTTCAAGTGCCCACAGCTGATTAAATAAATATAGCTACAAAAGCCTTCATGCCCAAGGATTCCTTAAAATGTAATCTCTTTACAAACCAATCCCCAAATAAAATCATGTTAACTTCCATACTGAGCCAATTATCATCCTGCAGCAAGAAATAAATATTTTTTTGTCATCAAGCTGGTGTTCATTGTGTGTCCTAACAGAAGCTGAGACTAAGAAAGATTCAAGAGCTGGTTCTTGCTGATGTTAGGTCAACATCCCTATCTAATGTCATTCTTTCATAATTAATCTGTTGGAGTTCAACAACAGCATCACAAACAACTGCAAAAGAAACACACAAATACAGACAGAACAGGAAATCAGCAGCTAAAAATCTCACTAGTGGAAGCGCAGTCATGCTCTCATTCCTTCTTTAACTCCACCTAAACAGCAGTAATTCAGCTAGTGGGAGGAATACTGTCATCCACCAGCTAATTGGCATGCTCAAAAAAGGGATACGCTACAGCCACTGATCACTCTGTCTGTCCCAAACTTTAAACTTGGGCAAAAAGTAAACAGTTCTAAGCAAGTTAAAATTCCATCCAGCGCATCTCCCAAAGTTCACATTCAAGTATGTATCCTGTAAGGGAGACTACATGATGGACCTACGTTTGCAGGTTTCAGGTGGTGTCTCAATCACATGCCACAACAGCAGAGCAATGAAGGACCAGAGTATTTCTGGCTACAACCAGGAGACATCTAAGGATTTCCCATAGGCATTTGGTTAATTTTGGGGGTGCTTATGACCACTGCAGAATTTCAGTAAGCTATGCCACTGTCATAATGTCATCACTGCCAGCACAAACAATCAGCAAATCTGGATTCTCCAATACTTTGTGGGGGTCTGTAAACCACATTGTATAAACAGAGAACTTCATTCATCCTCGGAGGACCTCAGACATCCAAAACCATGTTCTTAGATAGTGTAATCTCCTATTTGCCCCAGAAGACCTAAACGCTTCCTGGCCATACCATAACACATCCTTCAACAGCCTTAACCACCCTGTCACTTTTCTTCTCCAGGCTCGGAGGGAGCTGGTCTGCTATTTGTGCTTTTGGTGTGACCTGGTAGAACAGGCTTGCAACTACTGTGCTTGTAGAGCTGAGAAACCCAAGACTGTCATAAAGATGTAAGTAAATCCACCCAGATGGTACTGTGGGACAGAAAATGTCCTAAAAAACAATAGATAAAAAAATAAAGGTGGTATAACCCAGATCCCAACACCACTACTTAGCAGAATCAGAAATTTTCACAATCACCACCTACTTCTAAAGCAACATTACAGACCTGCAGCTGTAGCTAGCTGCATTTCCCACATCCCAGGCTAATAGCCTAGACACATCCTCATCTCAGTCTATGCCTGTACTGCAATAAAATAAAGTAGAACTGAACTAGTACATTTCATCTCTTCAAGTACTACAATTCATCACAAGGGCTTTGGCATAGGCAATATGCAGTGTTCTGTACATCTTACAGCACGTACTCTACAGTTTGTCATGAGCAGGAACAGACCCAGTAGATTGACCTCAATAGTATGTGTTGCTTTAGAACAAATTTTGAAAGAAAAAAAAAAACAAACTAGAGACATGAGGGTAAACTGCAAACCAGGTAAAACAGTTTTAAGGGATAAAATGGATTTACTAAGAGTAGGTCAAGCCAACCTAACTTGATACGTTTCTTTCATAAGATAACTGATTTTTCTAGACAAGGGAAATGTGGTAGATCTAATTTATCTGTACTTTAATAAAGCATTTGATATGGAAATTATTAGCCAAGCTGGAGAACATGGGGAGCAGTGCAAGAATTGCAACGTGGCTAAGGAACCGGTTAAAGAGGCAATGACAGGAGTCGTGCCAAAAGAGGAATTATTACTCTGGAGGGAAGGTATGTGTGGAAGTCCTCAAGGATGTTTTGAGACTGATCTTATTTTATCTTTTCATTAATGACCTTGGCACAAAAAGTCAGAGTATACTAACAAAATCTGCTGACCGTGTGAAGTCAGGAGCTACTGCCAATATCGAGAAGTTCAGAATATCTTTCAAGAGTAACAGGATGTTCTTGAGTTCTGAAGCATTAGAAGTGTGATGAAATGTAATAGTCAAAGTGCAAGGTTACGCATTTAGGGTTTAATAAGAATTGCTGTTATGAGCAAGGGCTCATAATTTGGAAATGGGTAGAAGGACACCCTGGATATATGAGCCCATTAGAAGCTGAGGACAAGCATGACCCAGCAGGGTGACAAAACTGTGAAAAGGACAGATCAGGTCCCAGAAAAGCCACTGTCAGTGGAAAGGGGAAAGCATGAATGTTTTCATACAAGTCTTCACCTGAAGAGCTGTGTGCAGAACTCAGAAGGAACTGTGCAGAAAAGTGCTAAGGAAATCATTATGTTAAGGGAGGTGTATCTCATGAGAAGTCTTAAAGATCACAGTTTTGTCACCTTAGCAAAATGATGGTTAAGAGGTGACTTGATTGTTCTCCATAGACACACTGGGTGGGGGAGAAATAAACACTGAGGAAGGCAGAGAGCTACTTAAGCTGAAGAACAAAGTTGGCACAAGGACAAATGGGTATAAAATGGCCATGAATAAATTTCAACTGGAAATTAAAGGAAGGTTTTTAAGCACTGGAAAATGAAGCTCTGAAACCTCCTCTTGGCAGTGATGGGACGAACAACCTAACGACTTTGAAAAGGGAGCCTGAATTGCTTATAATGGGAAGGTTGGCCACAGTTGCCAACAAGGAAAGGGTCTGAAAAAAGTGACCCAAGAATGATTGTAGTCCTATTTCCCTACATTTTAATCATAGATAAAATGGAAGTAGAATGCCTGTTTTCTCATTTCAAGCACAGAATTAACTAGCCAGGCCAGAACAGAGCAGCTGCACCAGCTAAGCTGAAAGTGCAAATAGTCTAGTATCCTGTGGCCAACAGTAGCCAAGGGAAGAATATGATACCACAGCAAACACACAGTGCTAGAACTTCCAGAACCGACTCAAAGTCCAGCAATTTGCAGTCCAGAGATTTCATAAGCTAGCAATGGTGCCTTTGGGAGGCTTTTTAGCTCTTATTGATTTTGCTTCCATATATTTGCCTAGCCACTTTTGAACTTATGCAAGCTCTTAGCATCCACAATTATCCTGGGAAAGAAGTTCACACCTACACTGTGTAAAGAATTATCTAACTGCATTTGTTTTAAGTTTGGACTTTAAATCAGCATTGTAATTTACACTTTAAGTCAGCTGTCAGCAAATATCCCCAGAATATTACCTGTCTTTGATGCTGAACAAATTCAAACATACAAAACACCCTGTGGGAAACAAAAGAAGCCATAGAAGAGAATGCAGAATGGACTTTCACCAAAAACAGCAGCAAGCTGATGGATGCATCAATAGGCTTACAGCAAACCAGGCAAATGGTGTTTGCAATATCGGCACCTCTTAACACCATATGGCAAACCAACAGCATATTTTCTGGCATCAGAAGATACAACGAGATGACTAAGCCTGGGACAGGGAGACAGAGAGAAAGGAGATAAATTGTGCATGAGAGCAAACGGGGGGGTGAGGGGAAGATGGGAACAGGAGGAAAAGTTTAAGAGCACAAGAAATATGACTTGATGAGCCATATGCTAGACCAGAGAATTTGATAGTGTGCCCAGTGCAGAACTCTGCATTTGTCTCAAGAAGGAATGGGGGGAAAAAAGAAATCATTAAAAAACCTGCCAAACCTGTCCAGATGCCTTCCTCTGATTTTCTGTTCCTTGTGGTAATACGTTAGTAAAATCTTAGCTGCTTTGTCAATCCCAGTGTATCTCAAAGGAGACTCATTTATGGATTTAAAAAAAAAAAAAAACCAAAAGGATTTATAAATAAAGTTGCCCTATCTTAAAAGACATAATAATAAATGCTGCTCTATAATCAGAAAACATTCAAAACTCCCTGTAGTAGCAGTTGAGACAGCCACTCTGAAGAATGGAAATCTTTGAAGTGTTTCCAAGTCAGCAGCTTGGATATCAGGGCAGGAGTACAATTTGCAGACAGATAGACAAACACAACTTCCAGATCCTGTGCTTAGGAACCAGGAGCAACAACAAAGAAAAACTCCGGTTCCCAAGCCAAAGCACAATTGGATTAGCCAGTAAAACTGGGCTGCTAAAAAGCACAGAGAAAGAAGTCTTATGCCTGGTCACCCTTTCAGATCTGAGCTACCAGTTCAGGGTTAGCTGGAAATCACTGCAGACAGAGGAGACTGAAAACCAGGATATCTTATGTTTTCTGCTGCGCTCTGATCTCAGCTCCCAGGTTGTAGCACTGAGCAGTATGATGGACAATGCTGTGCCTCTGTTCTTCTCCAAAATAGATAATTTATTTCTGTTCCACGCCAGTATTAAAAAAACAAAAAACCTCATTACAGAAGAGATGCATGGTGGACTACATGAAAGGATTGTAAGACTCGTAAGACACACTGATGTTGGTACAGACCTGTTCATGACTACCTTCAACAGGGAACAACAGCGAAGTGAAAGACTGAATGAGGAAACGATCCAAAAGGGCTCTATAAATCAGCCCCAAGCAATTTAACCAGCGTTCCTCCTCCTGCAAGATTGTACCTTTCAGATGCTTAAACACAAAGTATCCTCCTCAAATTATTGAATGAAAGCTAATGACTTGGTGCTTCATTAAAAACCTCTTCAACTTGATGCCTGATCTAATTCCTAAAGGCAATCACACCTGGCTAATAAAGACATAAAGCGCTATTTCTATAGAAATGTAAGAAAAGTTTCTGCCCCTGCCTAGTAACCCACTTTGCTTCAGCTCATGCTCCCTCTTTTTGCCCTTCACCCTGCTATTTCGCAGTATACTCACTTGTTGCTGTCATATTTATTTATATCAGAAGCAGCATGGGGCATGGACCATGCAATATATATTTTTACAGCATCTAGCACAAAGGGAACCCTGACTGAGGGCTCAAGATATTACAGCTTATAGGCTTAAAGCCCCTAAGCTTCCATAGCCCTTGTCTCTGGGAGGAATTAAGTGCCCTCGAGTGTACATATTGTCTGGCTGCATTTTGCCTCCAGCCCCTGGGACTCATACTTAACTACTGGAGTTTATTCAGTCACAGAGCAACTCACTCAAAAGACAATTTCACATTTGACAACTGAGAGACATTTAGAAACAACATGTAGGCACCACGGCAATAGGTGCTTTATAAATCCTACCAGAAGGTAGATCTCATCTGAGACAGATGCCTTGAATAGTCATTTCCCTTGTGGCCCAGAAATACAGATCTTAAATATGCAGGCACTTGCACAGTGATTTGTTTTGTTTTAAAGGCTTAAAACCAACAGCTTCATAGGTCTTGGAAATATGGGTGGGCAAAAGCTGCTTATGCTGCTGGCATTTTCATAGCACTGCTGATCTAGGACTTATGCAAAAACACCCATCATCATGTCCACTTTAATTCCAGCTTGTTAGCTAGGCGTTAAAACTTATGCTAAAGGCAAAGCCTGCTCACAGTCTGCAATGTCCCACACACTGCCAACAGGTGGAGTTTGGAGGTCCAGCTGTTGTGCACAGATGTGCTTTTGGTGTGATGCTGAAGGAAAGGGAATAAAAAAAAAATAAATCACACACTCCATTTCTAATGATTACTTCCATTCCAGTGAACAGGATTTTTTTTGGGGTGTTTTTTTTTAAATTTTCCTGAAAAAGCACACACTCTCTTTAATACAAATATATATTGCCTATGGTACCTCCTCTCTGTGATGCAATTCATTTTGCTGAATAGAATTAGTGAGCAAACAAAAAAAAAATACAGAAATTACATGCATGCTGAACAGTATTTCCTCCCCACCTTAAAAATTTCTACAGGTGTTAACAGTTAGAGGAGGGTGGTGAGGGGAAAAAAGTGTGCACAGGTAACAAAGTCAATGCTAATAACAAATGAGACTTAATAGCAAAAGGAGAGATGATTCCCTGCTTTTTAACCCTGAAACAGATCCAGGAATGAATTTTCTCCTATCTTGCATCTTGGTGAGCTGAAGTCAACATGTTCTCCAAAAGATGTGCTGCCACTTACAGAGAAGTTTAATTGTGATGTAGAAGCCCCCGTGTGAGGTCCTCTCTTGCTCTCGTGGCTAATACGATAAGCATATCTCAGTTCCCAGGTTCAGCTCAAAGCCTTCATTGTAGCATCTTCCAAACACCTCTGCCTGCCCTGGAGCCTGGTAGGTTAAATCAGTGGCAAGGTACAGCCTTCCAGCCTCTTTCATCTCTGCCTCCCAGAAAGAAGAGTCACTGCAGGGTTATCCTCCAGGCATCCTTAAGAAGTATCCTAGCCCCTCTCTCATGTGCAACTACTACAGAAGGAGAGACAGCTGTATCCTAAAAATTCAACCTATTCTTTACATCTCTAAATTAAATTAGCTCCAAAGTAGTAACAAAGAACAACAAGGTACAGGAAATACACTTAAATCCTTGCCAAATAAATGCCCAGGCATTTCTTGCAGCGTGGTGCAGAGCTGGCACCGCTTCCTCAGGCAGAAGCCATACCTCTGAAGATTTCCCATTCCTGTCAGCTCCCTCTCTAGGGTCAGATGTCACCAATATGGCTGAGGCAGGCTGTGACAGCTTGTCATTCCCATCAAGATGAAGGGGCTCGAAGGATCACAATCAGACAGGATTCTTAACAGATTTATCACCCAGGCAGTTCCGGGCTGACAGTGTGAGAATCCAGCTCTCCCACCCAAGGGACACACATAAAGGACTGAGAAAGGGGCTTGATGCTATCCTTGGTTGATTAAGAGAAGTGGTGACGATACTCATCAGGACCACATCTGATAACAAGCACCAGCACAGCCCTACAAAACATTTTGTACACAATTAAAACATGTCAGTGAGTGGGGTTAAATTCCCCTCCTTCACCCAGACAGCTGTCTTCTAGTCCCAATTCAGGTACTAGTAAGAAAGAGCCCAGAGGTCTGTTGGCTCACTCCTTCGTTGTCAACTTATTTGGAGCTTATCCGTTCACCATAACCTGCAACTTTTGCTCTGGAAAGGCCAGGGATTGACACGCACACAGTGCTCACGGAAGGGTAGGTGCTCAGTGCACAGGGGAGAGACCCAGCCCCATTCTGCCTTGTACTTTTCTGGGTGTTGCATACACTCAGAGCAAGAACAGGCAGAGGGACACAATCGCCATACCTGGTGACACCCTGCTTACTGCATGATGAAGCCAAAGGGCACCGCATAGTGACATACCCAGGAACCCAAGGCTGTAATCTCAGGAGGGCAACTGTGTCTTCTGCCCTAATTAAGAGAAATTGAATTGCAGGTACTTTGCCATTGGGGAGCCCGATGGTGAACTATAAAAGAGAAGCTGGATCTTGAGTGTACCCAGGACTTTACGACGCCAGAAAATGAGCCTGCACTTACACTATATTCCCTGCAACAAAAAACTTCAAGATTTTTTATTTTAAGGATACTCTCAGTTGCTGACAGTGAGATACCCAAGGGCAGCTTGTGTGGCCAACAGTCCAGATAGTGAGGTATCTAACCTGTCACTGCTAGTGCCCAGAGCTATTTGAGAGCACAAAAGGAAGGCTGGTTTCAAAGTAATCAAGGCTACAGAGCTTTAGTTCTCCCTGACTACTGGTTAGTACAAACCATCTCTAAAGCAGGAGTAATCTCAGGGTACAACATCTTTAAAAAGCACTCTGTAACAAAAGGTGCTCTTGAGCTGTAAAGCAGCAGTGTTTGAAATAACAGCCTTTACTGCCTGTAACCACGTTGCTGTGATGGATGTGAAATTTGAGGTTTTATTTCAGCCATTCCTGTAGTTTCACTGCTTAGGATTTTGAGGTTTCTTTTGTTTGGGGTGTTTGTTTGGTTGGTCTTTTTAATCAAAGAAATAAACATCATTCAGGGAAACTAATTTTAAAAATATGTACAATTTAAAAGAATTAAAAAGAATATGAAATATGAAGCTGAAGGACCGAGAAAGCACCGTCTTCCTTGATCTCTACCAAGAAACAAAGTTGACTTGTGCGGCAGCCTTTTCTTTAAGAAAAAGTTGATGCTTCAGAATAAAATAAGGAATGACTGATATTGAACACAAGATGAAAAACTGTGTTTATTCTTTTTAATCTAATGGTACTGTTTCCGTATTACAAGGCTCTAGAAATAGATCCATCAGTTTGATTTTATATGGCACTTCACTTTCCCCCTGTGGCCCTATTCAGATGAAGCACATCCATAAAGTCCAGCCAAAGGAAACTTAAGATTAAAACCTCTAGGGAAAAGAGCTGGCTTACAGAATTTCTTTGGATATGCCAGAGCAAGAAGCCGTTTCATGCAAGCATAGTTACTGGGATCACTCTCCCTGCGCTCCATGACAAGATGCAACTTGGGTGGCTGTGAACTGACAATAACGTCATAACATAACCCTATAGCCCCGTTGCTGAGTGTCCAGCTACAAGCTGCCTGTAGGACTAGGGCCGTGTTTGAATGTGCGAGTAGCTGCTTACACATCAGCAGCGACAGCACAGTGTTACATCCACATTTGCAACAGGGAGCAAATGGAAGATACTGTTGACAATTAATCTTCAGGCAGGCAACAGGTTCCATTTATCAGTCTCCACGTGCTTCCCAAGTAGGTAAACATCGTTTCCCTTGTTACGCACACAGGTTAGGCAGTTTCTATATATTGCTCTTATATAAATCTCGAAGGATGGCAGTCAGATTCAGATCTGCCTGAAAAGCTCACACGCAGGTAGAATTTCAACAAAATATATAGAAAAAAATATGCAGAAGCAAGCACCAATTTTCTCCTGCTTTCCAGATACCCCCACTTTTCATCTCCTCTGATGATTGTGCTCCCTCACATACGTACTTAGCCCTTCAGCACTGAATTTATTGTGAATTTAGCACTTTACAGTTTGATGGCCCTAACTGATGCTGCCAAATATGAACATGCTTGGAAATACTGGGGTATTTGTTTGTAAGCTGTGTGTGTAAACAATACTGAGCTTAATTGGTGCTATTAAATCAGTCTCAAATAGAGAACAATGCAGAAACACAAAGTAACATTCTCTTACAGATTCACATTAGGCATCTTGACCCAAATTTAAAAGACATTTTTATGTCTAAACACGCAGCTAACATTCAGCAGGATATTTGAAAGCCCCTTTGTATACTAAGGTCAGAACTACCTTTTAAGTGTACAAGTTGGGCCTTTAACCTGCTGAGAGGCTTTCTGTTACGGTTACATTCCCTTTCATCTTCACAGATCTGAAAATCCAGACAATTATTCAGAAAACTCAGTCCTCATTGACCTAAGTCCCTTCAGTCAACACCAATAGCCAGTTTATAAGAAAATTTTCATATGTCTTGTATGCAAAAGAAATGCCAATTTCACCCGCTGTGTGTTGTTGAAACCGAGGGCTGCAAAACACATGTAGAACGGTGCTAGAAACATATAGTAGTGACTAGCTTTGCCACAGGCAAGTACGGTAAGCATGAAGTCTTTGGGAAAACAGATGTTGCAACTGCAGAGCAGGGAGGAAAGCTTATTAACTTGCCTGGGATTTTCAATAAAGGTTTAGCAGAAAAAAAAAAAAAAAAAACCACACAAAAACAAACCCCATCCTGCTATTTGCCTCCCCCTGCCATTCTGTGGTTTGTTTTGCTTGAGAGGTGGGAGGGGGAAATGGGGATACTGCTGTATTGGATAGCATGCACAGAGGCACACACCTTTGCAGGAGAGAGAGCCAAGGTATGGAAACTGAACAGCTTTCACACTGCTCTGCAGCAACTTTCTGGACTTGAGATCCCCAAAGTGCGACTGGAAAGGCAGAAGAGAGTCATCTGAGGACATGTGGCCAGGTTCTAACTACATAGGATGGATGTTGCAAATGAGGACACAACTTCTGCGGAAGCTGTCTGTGCAAGTAGGCTGAGCCACCATCGCAAAAGGCCACAGCCTCAAACACAGCAGCAGATGTACCACCACCCCAACACCTGCTGTGAATTTGTCCTTGTCCTGTCCTCATCTCTGCAGCTCAGGCAGGACAGAAGTACAACACCTTACTGCAGGGAAGGCAACATACAGGCTCCAGGTCAGAGACAAGGTTCTCTGCAAGCACAGCACCTCACGATATTTAGCACTCCAAAGACCAACAATGGGCTATATAAGATGGCAATGGGAATGACATAGGTAGGGGTCCTAAGAAAGGCAATTATATTTAGTTTAGCAGTATGCTCAGGAGTCAGAGAAATAGTACTCTGCTAGGTCACCCGTGTTGCCTTCCATATAGCGCTTTGCCCAGCTGGTGACTGAGATTCAACATGCAGGATGCATTAAGACTTTGGGACGAGTGGGGAAAACCGTACTACTAGGGGCAGCCAAAGCACAGCCTCAGGTTTCATCCCCACATCTACAGGCAAGGAGATTTGAGAGCTGGCAGTATGAGCTAGCCTTGTACACAGCATAAGTCACTACAGCATCATGGAGCTCGCAAGGCTGGTTGAAAGCCAGCATCTGACTGTTGTAGCTGATCCAGCCAACTGCAGGCTAATGAATTTTTTCAGTTACATATGTATAATTCCTCATTAAGCATAGTCTGGTCACATCTTTGTGCTGGTGTCTGTTCTTCACAACATTTAGCAAGAGGATTTAGAAGGAAGAAAAATTGAGTAACAAGCCAAAATGCGGCAAATACTGGGTCAAATTCTCCTGATATTGCTGTTTGAAATCTGCAATGGCACACTGGCATAACTGCAGGAGCTTTTTGAAGCAGTAATTTGCAGATGCCCAAGTTAGTATATTTTTTTCGCTCTCCTTTCATTGGAAAGCTTCCATCTGATACAATCAAGCCAAAGTCTGGGATTTGAAAACAGACCATATGAAAGCCAAAGCTGGTAGAACTTGAGCTGTAAATATAAGAATGAAGCAATGCGAATAAATAATTAAGAAGCACAGTAAAAGTGATGAGCATTATCAGGATGGTTCTTCCATGTGTCCTTGTTTTCTCTACACAGAAAAATATGGAAGGAGGTGAAAGCTGGAATAGCCACAAATATGTAAGTGTGATTTAAAACAATAGCGAAAAACAAGAAGAAAATGAAGCTGTTGAGTAGACAGTGGGATCTATTGTGCCATCACAACATATGCCCTATGGTCCACACAAAGCCCAAACTATACCCACTTAACACAGGAGGGGAAAGAAACACATGGAGTAGGTGTGCCAAAGATATGAGAAGATTTTCTCTTTTCTCTTCTGTGATAGTCTGGCTGTTGCTGCAGCCTGACAGTAAAAGCTCGGTCTCGGAGCCATGACCTTTCCAAGGTTCACACTTCAGGGGGAGTTTCCACTCCCAGCCCCAGAGCTGCAGCCGTATTAGGAGCCAGCAGCCCTGGTCTTCCTCACCAGCCACTTCCTCAAGTTTTCAGGTTCTCCCCTTCATGTTCCAAGCCCTGTCTCTAAACACATCCCAGAGCAGCTCAACTCTGGGTTTATTTACAGATTTTACTGACATTGCTGCCATTCCAAGTGTTGCCCTGCAGATAAAGAGACCAAGAAGGGCCCTGCCAGCATCAGCAAGCCAGAGACCTGGGCTGCATCTGTAGCACTGCTGTTACAAAACCTTCTCTCCCTAACAAAATTCTTTCACCTGCACTTGGTAAACACTCTAATAATTAAGATCTCCCATTTATTCTCCATAATCAGTGTTTGATAACTGCACAAAATGGCCTGAAAGAGACTGTGAAGACTTTGGAGCTCACTCTCTCTCTCCTGCCCGCTGGGAATGAGTCAGTTGTGTTGTCTCTGCATTGCTAAAACCAGCTACTCCGCTGCTGCTACGGCTGGTGTGGCTCCAACAGTGCTATCGGGAGAGGGAATCCTACCCTAGAAAGGCTGTTGCTAAGGGCTTTGACACCATGTCACATAACGCTGCTCAGGGCAGGTCTAATCACTGTTGTGCTTTAAAACCGCCGATAGTTCTAGAGACTGGCTTACACTTCACCTGCCAGCATTGCCAGCACTGCTGGAGCTGGAAAAAAACCACAGTAACCCCAGGAAATTCTTAGGGCTGTTTTAATTGTGGGGAGAGCAGCTGCTCGGAGCCAGCCTGTAGAAACTCCGCACTGAAGCTTCCTTTCCTTGTTGTTTCCATCAAATTTCCCTTGTCTACCTTTGGACTGAAACGTTTTGTGGGGAGGATTTTAAAGCCGCTTTCTACCCCCTTCATAACAGAAACAGGCTTCTGGGTGGGAGGACAAATGGCAATAAATCAAGCAAAATGCAAAAGAGAGGAGATTCCTGGACTCTCATGTGGGCTGACACACAAGTGAGTGCCTTCAGCTTTATCTACTCACTCTCTGGCTTCTATCAGAGATTCACGTCATTACCCAACTCAATGATTTCCGAGGGGGGATTCTTTGTCTCTTTGACACAGGAAAAAAGATGCAGGCGAACAGGCATGGTGGGCACCTGCTCATCACCTCTACAAGCAAATTCAGACAGGCTTTGCTTAGAAATCCCTTCCCTCCACTCCCAGTCTCCTAGGGTTGTCTGGCAGACGCTTTCTGAAAGCTTTGGCACTTCACATCTGCCTCAAACATATTTACAAGGTCACACAACCATGTTGCTCAACTCTCTCCTCACTCTGCCAGCTCCACATTCACCCCACGGTCCACTTCAACTGCATCCTGCCCGAATATAAAACCTTGCAGAAATTCACTGTGGCTTTTCTCTCCCCTGTCTTACTTCCCCCCTTTATCTCTGCTGTCACTGAATGCCTTGGACAGAACTGACCATACCCTCACCACCCTCAGGAAGGCGTTAGAAAGGTGCAATTTTAAGTGCATGCATTGAGCATATGAAAAGTCTGATCTCCAGTGACTCGCCCACAGTAACACACCATGTCTCAGATTAGCACTTCAGACACGAGAGATCTTTTGTTTTCTACTGTTGGACTTTTTGCCTTCTGTACTCATACAGCTCTACCATCACTGGTGAAAACCTTCTCTCTGTACCTCCAGATCAGGAGCAGCTTAGCCACTCATCTCACAGATAACCCATCAACTTTCACAAATCATCCCAAACCCTTTATTTCTTCCAAGATTGCAAAATATTTTGTAATCCTTCTAGCCCTGTTCTCTTTTTTTTTTTATTTTGATTTATTCCACTTTGTTCCTTCTGTACTATTTTACAAAGTGCTTAGCATAACCAGTACACACTGCTCTTGACCTACCCTTCTATGGGACTGTCATACTCAGCTACACCACTATTAACATTTGAAATTCTTTTAACTCTGGGAAACACTCAGAGATGCAACTGATGTATGAAAACAAGTCCTACCTCCTATTTGAATGGGACTGACAGTGGTTTCCCCAGCTACATGGGAGAGACATCTCATAGAGAGCTTCTAATAGGCAATGCGATTGCAATGCAATGAGACACCCGAGTGTTTGCTTTAATCTAGTTAGCACAAAGACCAGCAGCGAGACAGATATGGCAACATGAATAATAATCCCAGACTGGATAATAAGTCCTAAGAGGCTTGGGTAGCCCACACTGGAGGTTCTGCTGCAAGACTTGACAGTTGTTAACAGAATGAGGCAAATTAAAGCTAGGGCAGAGAGACTATCCCACCCAACCAGCACTGAGCTGCCTGTGGTATAGACATACCCAAAGCCATCATGTGAGGTCAGCAATGAATTACATCTGCCATAGCCACTGGGTGTGAAAAGTCAAGAACTTGAGAACAGCAGCGACTTGCCCTCATACCATCTTTCCAAATATAACCCGCTAGCTCACCAACGGGAAAGATGTAATGGACAAGCAAAGAAAGGCCTTCAGTTGAAAGCATCGCTTCTTTTTCAAACTGTTACTTCCACCTGAAATAGATGAAAACCATAAGCTAGACCTAAAAGAAAAAAGTAAACATCTCTTTCAAAGTAACAGTCTAAGTAGATCCATTTATAAACCAAATCCCCTCTTCCCATGACATACCATGTTAAGCTTAGAAGTGGATTTCTCTGGAAAGAGTGTTCATTCGCTAATTTTTTTATGCCACAGAAGTAGGTGTACCTGTGTTTAATCTTGCCATACCAGAGGCTACCAAGAGATGGCAACCAGGGTTTCTGGATGCAACATGTTTGTCTGGCCATCTGGAACAACCTTGGTATGTGGCATTCCTCTCTGCCTCATCAATTCTTCATCTATTTTCAAATCTCATCTGAAAGCATCTCTTTTCTCCCTTGCCTCTACCTCTTAATTTTTCAATTTCTCTCTTCTGCAGCTATTAACAGTACAATGCTGGTAAAGTATAATTCTGCAATGCAACTCTATTTACTCTGCAAAGCAGCGCTGAGATACCATCAGTCTGAAATGAGATTTTATAACTTATTATTAATATTAGAACAGGTCATTCTTTGAAAGAAACCACACAGGCTGTAAAAAAGAACGGAAAAGAAGGAACTGCACAGAACTGGGACACCTTTGGCTGCAAAATTATTTCTTGTATTACAAAAGCTCATTGCATTAAATTAGAAGACTAGGGTTCATTTACTTATCTCAGTGATGTACCATCTCTGCTCCATGTTATCCAAGACATTAGTCAAGTTGAAAAAACACTTGCTATAAACAAGAGTATTAAAGACAACTCTTTTTCCCTTGTTGCTGGCATCATCTCATTTAGAACAGTATTTACCAGTTTTATTTAGCAAGAATTCTAGGCTAAATCCCATGTAGATCAAGACCAGATGGGAAGCATGTCATTTAGTTGTGACATAGCTCAAAAGAAATTTCAGCCCCTCCTGTGTATTTTCTACAGGGATCAAATGAACCAAATAGCAATTTGAGAATAAGCAGGCACTAAACATTGATTAATTCTGACCACATTCCAACAGAATCAAGTGTTAGCTTCCAATTAAATATCCAAACTGCTCAACACGATTAATGGTAAAACACAGACTAACAAGAGGAATTAAGGATGATTTGCTTTTGATCTCCTATCAGGAATCATTGCCAAATAAACAAAGACATAAAGCTGTACGTGGAGCATTCCTCAAAAAGAACCACTCACAACAGTTACTATATCAAGTTGCAGAGGAACTAATCACCATGTTGGTGTGTTGAGTTTCTTCTCATTCTCAAAATATTGGCTGGCAATGGCCACGCACCATGTTCTTCTTTTCAAGCAGGGAGCAGCTGAAGTTTAGGACAATCCAGGAGATTGAATTGCTGCAAACGTATATGGTGGTCTACCAGAAAGACGTTAACCAGCATTAAACCTGAGGAAACTCTAACTGCCTGCACTGGGTTTAGGATGCTTTTGCAATTGGATCTCTTCCATATGTCTCTCCATCATTCTTAACAGAAGAGATAATTCTAGTATTCAGGTCATCCCTGCTACATGTCTCCTCTCTTTTTGTCTAACAGACACAGCCCACTGCCGTTTCGATTTCTTATGTTGTTAAAGGTCACAGGAAATCACTTCTACAAGCATTTGTTGATGTGGCAGCTTGGTCACTTTTCAACACTATGGGCTCAACACTTACATTTTATCTTGCATCAAAAGCACCAGTTCCAAGATGAGAAAATAGAATCTCAGTTGTGTGCAAACAAAACAGGTTTTATAGAAAAGCAGAGTAATATATATATTCAAAGCCTATTTTGAAGCAATATACAGCCTCTTAACTTATATCTCCTGCATTTCCAGGGCCTTTGTATTCTTCCTGGTCAATCTGACTCAATGCCTGATGAAACACAGACCCACCAGATTTGGGCTTTTAGCTTTAGATATGCTCTCTTGATCACCTTGACATTCCTCTCTTCACTTGCATGAGCTCTGCATTCATTAGTCCAGTAAAAATCTTAATCTCAGCTCACATCACAACAGAAATATGTGATATAGGAATCACTTCCTGACCATAGCAACAGTGTCATCATTATTCTTGCACGTTTCAGAATAAGGAGTTACTCCCCACCTCAAGTCTCCCCCAAACACACATCACCAAAGACAAGACACACGTGGTGTTCTCATTTCCTCCTGACAGTAGTTGGAGAGGACTGTGTTTTCCAAATCTCTCTCAGCAACCATCTACCTGACCCAACCTTAAATGCCCATCATGTAACTTCCAGGTTACCCACTCCAAACTCATGTTCAGTCAGCAAAGAGAAATAAACACTTCTGAGCCACCTCAGGTTTCTAGAGGCAAACAGTTGATACAGGCAAAGAGAACTTGCTTCTTTTTTCCCTTTAGTATGTGAGGAGTCCAGATATCCACCTCAGATGGAGTAGAGTTACATGAGAGGATCTCCTCCCTTTAATGAAAAGGGAGATTATTGGCAAGTGTTTGAGGAGATGGGACCATCCAATAAGCACCAAACATAAGAATTGTGATTAAATGTCAGAAGCAGGCAATGCTGGACACGAGCAAAGGCAGATAATTTCTGCGTGTCACATTTTCTACTGAATTAATTTGGCACCATTCCCAGACCTTTTTTATTCACTTTCCACTTTTAATTAAGTAGTCAAACTTTACTGGAACAGCCCAGTGCAGAAAGCCAAGTTTTGTGAATATTCACAGAAAGATAGTTTTTAATTGACGAATACTCATTCTTGTTGCAATCTCTCATATGAGGTTTATCTGATCACTTACCAGTAGCCAGCTCTGCTCAGCGTAGTAAATAGATGTACTCACAAAAAGCTCTGAGAAACAAAGACATTTTGAAAGACTCTCTAAATTGCTTTTAATAAAACTGCAGAAATAAGACTGCCCGCCAACCTTTTAACAAGAGAAAAAGCGAAATGGAGAGAACCACTCGGACAAGTCATACCATCATTTGTCATTTTCTAAAACAGGTCTTCCTCATAAGAAAGAATCATAAGTTCCGGATTTTTGTTTTCACTCACTTGGATAATCTACCTTCAACTCCATGAGTCCCAGAAGGGGCTCGCACAACACGTAGCTGCAGACAACATACAGCCTTCAAAGCCACCAGCCTGGGGATGTTATCTGATGCTTGGCCACCTGGAGACAGAGTCATGCAGAAGAGACCCAGCTCCTGGTTGGCCACAGAGCAAACATCTGCCACTGTCACATTCCACATCCATCTGCCCACAACAAATCCCAATATCACTCAGAATAAATAAATTGGGACAACGAGCAAGGGTGTTGGAAGGGACACTGGAAAGTAGGAGGATGATAGAAGATATGGAACATATGGGGAATAAGAAAGGTGGAAGGTGAAAGGAGCAGTGGTCATTGCATTCTGTGGGGCATCAGGGGTGTTGCATTAGAGAAGGTGTTGATGGAGTGAAGATTTCAGCGTCCCACACACGCTTATATCAGATATCCCAGCTACTGACAAACAGAACTGAGAAAAACAGAACATCATCTGGCTTTATTTTAAACTCTCCCTATAAAAGGTATCAGAAAACTTTCCCTGCAGCACAACAGCATGAGAGATGGGCAAGATAGTTTAGAGTCTCCACCTTGCCTGGATTTCACAGTGCTTAACTCCAGAATTCTCTAAGCCTCAGCGAGTTTCACATTTTTTCATGTGGCTTTTACTTCACATATGGGTAGTCATGGAGAGATCCACACAGTTGCGGCACCAGCAACCTGCAGACCTCGAATGCCTAAGACCAATAAAGTCCGTGAGTCACAGTCTCAGGGGAATCAGAGCTACTTGGCATTCACCCAGAGAAGGTCAATTGGAGCATGGGAGACTATTTCTAAATAACCCAGAGCTTTGCCACTGGAAAAAATAAATAGAACTATGTATCTTGTTTCCACATCTTAGCTGGCTAAATAAATAGCCCTCACAGTGCACTCTCCAGGGCAGATTCTTAAAGTGACCTTGGTCCTGCTGCTGCCCAGGATCAGGAGAATGCGGGTGTATCCACAAGAGAAGTGGTGCATTTTCGAGGCTGCATTCCTGGCAGCTGATCAAAGAATGAGAGTAATCTCAGCCCCCACAGTTGCCGGCTGTTCCTTCCCAGCAGCAAGGCAAATCATGGTGGCACATAGCTACCAAGTGGAGAGAAGGTATCAAGGGCAAGTACAAAGGGAGGATCAGAGGCTTACTAGGAGGACATTGGGGTTTTCCTCCATAGGCAGGTTACAGACTAGTGTTCTCTTCAAGTTCCATACTGATAGCCAAAAAGCAGCAGATGGTTTTGTGACCAACTAACACCACGAAAATAACCACTCCAGACTTGAGTACAGCCACATAAACTTTGGGAAGAGCTACATCAGTGTCAGATGATCAGGAGCACATGCTGAACTAGACAAAGCATGTGAGCCCATTTTATTCTTTCCCCCCATCTCAGAAAACCCATCCGTAAGCTTCCTCCCCCAGTCACCCTAAAATTTTTTAGCTAGAGCAGCTCAAAAAATAGAAGGACATTTTCACACATACCCACCTCCATGTTCTGGTGGACTGTAAAGATGCCTGGGATTTTCAGACCAGAGCTATCCCAGGCATTTGCTAATGCTGGGAAAGAAGATCTGTAACTTACCCTACAGTCTGGACTTCTGGTCTGAGGACCTAAATTCTTGTCGACAGCATCTCAAGAAACTGCTTTCCCCAGTAGGAGCAGTGTTTTTAAACTGACTGCAAGCAAAAACAGTCCCTACTGAATAGTAAGAAACTTGTGCCTTTAAATAGGTTGCAAGCACTTTTTCAAAAAAAAAAAAACCAACACAAAACACACAGAACAGGTTTGTGTACTTCTTCTGATGTAAAACAGTGTCTCCACTGGGCCATTGACTTTCTCAGCTGCTCCTAGTTATTAAATGAAACAAGGAGTTTTGAGCCCTACACAGGCCAGCTGAGTGGCTACCAGGCTTCAGCTGATTATCATTCTTGCTCATTAAGCCAAGTGTAGGTGGGAGCCAAAGCTCACAAAAAAAGGTGATAGGTTGCAGGAAGGGTTTTATCATCTGTTTGCATGCTTGTACAAATGTTTTAAGACGACTACAAGTGTTTTAGGAAAAGAAAGAGAATTGGGAAAGTGAACTAGCAATGAGAAAACTCAGGCAGAGAACAATTAGTGTATAAGATACCTCTTTTTCAAAGGGAAAATGAAATGATTTTCAACAATAAATAAAATACCTTGTTATCAATAAAACTGGAGTTTGCTCAATAAACTGGAGTTTTTCTGAGGGAAATTTTGAGTTTGTATTTTCTGTTGTGCAAGTGTGTTTCAAATGGAAAAAAAGGTCCACAGAAGAGTTCAAAATAATTATTGTACATCAGATAAAAGGAAGAAAAATCCAGATATTGCACATTGACAGTCTAGAATCGTCAAAACCAAAAGCAGTGTGTTTCTCTGAAGGTTATTTATTAAGCAAAAAGGGAAAGAAATGAGTATTCTAGACCACTTTCCATCCTATATTACAATAGCCCTCAGCAGCACTGGCTGCGTCTCCAAATGAATCTCAGCAAAAAGCCAGGCTAGAAACACATGACAGATACCAAGTTTTCCACTTTCCTCAGAGGAAACAGTGACTGAAAAAAGCAGCTTTGCACAAAATTTATTTAAAAAGCCTTTATGCAGCCAGTCCCATTGCTTAACTGAGAACTAATACAGGCCCAAGTCCCATTACACACTGACCAATGAAACTATCACGGAAGTAGAACTAACACTAGTCTAATCACAGCCAACACTTCCATAGGAAGGAAATCAGGGAATTGAGTGGAATTTTCTTACTTAAGCACAGGCATGGAACCATCCATCGCTTTTGGTTGCCTCAGAAGACAAGCCCAACTCTGGGTCTAACTCACCCTGGGCACCCCTGTCACACATAAAGCAGTTCTCCAGGCTCCCTGAGTCTTAAAGATCAAAGTTATAACATGAGGCCTGAGGGGAATCTTGGAAGGTGCTCAGTTATCCCAGGAATAACGTCCTAGCGATAATATTCTTGGAGTTGGGTAATACCCAAACCTCTGTGCAGGAAACATCCCAATATCATACTTTTGGGCAGAACACGTAGAGGAATCACAGGTAAGCTGGCTAAGAGAGAACTGAAGCTGTGAAGCAGTTCCAGGTAGTTAGCACTATACTAGAAAGCCAAAAAAGCAGGCAAAAGTGAGTTGGCTTCCATTAACAAGGCAGCTGCAGGAAGTTGTGCATCTGCTGGGCCCGTTCAGTATCTTATTCATCAAAGTAAACTGTTCAAAAAAAATGTTTATAGCCCCAGACATGTAGGCAGCGGAGCTAGAAGAACGCTACATTTAGCAAACAACAGTACCATGTGTTGACATGCAAGTTCATAATTCGTGGCTAGTGGAAAGTAATTCAAATTCCTTCCCATGCAATGGATTGTGTAATTGGTGATATTGGGAGAATTGGTATCAGTCTTTGATGGTAACAGCAGGATGGACATTATTTACCGGTACCCTCATCCAGACGGACTGGCCACCACTTCAACCACAGTTGAGCATGTAGTGGTCAAACTGTTGTGCCATGTCTCTCCATCCATTTCTCACCTACACACAATGTTCAACTTAAAGCTACATCCCCAGTAATCGCCAGCCATGAACCGCACCCCTGTCAGGTCCATGCAGAAGCCAAAACTGACTGGATACTGCCATGTCCTTGCTGAGACATGCATGAACAACTAGGGACTACATGCTCCACAAGACAGTGCATGTCTAAGCAGGAGAACTGGCAGGTTCTGTGTTGCTTAAGCAAATGTGATTGTGTGGGCACAGGACAGCAGTAAATTCTTCCTGATTGTAATGAGCAAGCCACAGAAATGTGTTATGTCCTTCTGTGGATGTTTTCCACATTACAAAGTTTGCCTTGAAAAACATCTGAGGACATGGTCAGAATGGACAACTTGAGGACTAATGTTCAGCATTAAGAGAGATATATAAAATGGGCTTTCTCTCTTCAGGAAAAAAACTATTTGAAATATTTGGGATGGACTTACAAACAGACCCAGATTAATACTAGTGAGAACTGTCATACTTCAAAAATATCATAATGACCTGGTCACAACTATCCGCAAGAGGAGGATGAGGCAACACTGCCATGATTGCACTGTACCTGCCCCAGGCCAGTGGCGGCAGGAGGGTCTGCCTAAGGGGTAGGCAGGAGCAGTTTTTCATGCTTCTCAAAATCCAGTCCTGACTGGGAAATGAAGGACGATACCTTGCAATTAAACTGCCATCACTGTATAGGGTACACTACAAATAAATGGCCACCAGCATGAATCATATGATGAATCACAGCATTAACATGCCCTTCAGGGAACTATTTCTGCCTCTTAAAAAACCCCACAGATTTAAAGTGAGTGGAAATTGTGCATCCATTTCTGATTTCTTTGCCTTTTCAAGTGGAACCAAAATTTTATTTCTTGCCATCCTGGCGAGATGAGTTCCCTTGGGGCTACTGCCTACCTGACTGTCCTGACGTGTCTCTTGCTGTAGGGGGTGATGACTTTGAAAAGCAGTTCCATGGCTCCATTGACGCCAAGTGTAGTTCCTGTGGTAGCTAAGCCAATAAAAGAGAAAAGCAGTCAGATCTGAAGCACGCAATCTGCAATATTTTGTTTGGAGGTGATGCAGGGAAGGGAGTAGCTGCCCCTAGGGCTATGTGCAGGTTTCTCTGGGCTCTCCGCTGGACTTCAGAGGTCATTTTACAATCACAGAAACTGAAGCACAAAGCTGTCTGCAGACTCAACCTGAGCCACAATCACACACAAAAGCAGATCTCAAATCCTGCAGTTCTTCTGAGTTCCCCAAAGCCCCTTTTCCCGTAAATATTGCACTCTCCAGAGAACAAATCATAGTTAAACAGGGTCATCTCCCAGCAAAATGTCAGGGCTCGAATTCATCTCATATTTCCCAAAGGCAACTCTGTGAGGACAGTTCATTTCATAGGGGCATAGAGGCCAGTTTTCTTTCTGTGCTATTATTAAGCAGTACGCAAGTGGAGGGTTTTTTGGGAGGGGGTGCTTCTGAATGCAGCTTAATTTCAGCTAGGCCAATTTTACCTTTAATCCTTCACTTGCTAACACACTGGGAACTTTATATATAGATTTTGCAATCGATTCCAGAAATGCCCAATGCATAAACTAAGTGCTTAGCCAGCCCCTGATCCCCCCCGTAAGACAAGGCTTTCCGTGTAAAGAAGGGATGAATACAGCCCTGAAATATTAAATGCAAGCGAAGAGGGTGAAAGGATCAGTAATCAAGAGCAGCCAGAGGGAGACCTGGCTGCCTGCCCACTGCTGGGTTTTGGCTGTTTTGTAAATATCTCCCAATGGTCATCAGAGAGCTGCCAGAGGGCCCATCATCTCCCGCAGTCCTACTGCGTCCCCGCCAAGCTGTCCTGTGATGGAAAGCTTCACAAGACTTGCCAGCTACTTTTACACTAGCTGGTAATTCATTAGAGAGCGCGGTGGACAAGGCTGCCTGAACTCATCCTGCCCCAGAGGAGGATGTGGGCTGCCACACACAACTGGTAGCAGAGATTGTGAAGGGAGTGACCTGGAGCAAGGAACTGGTGCATGAGATTGTGACAAGGACTCATCTTTTCTGCTTTCATACCTAAGCACTCTCAGAGTTCTATATGTTTCTGGATCCTCTCTAGTTCCCCTCCATAAAAATAATTTTTAAGATTGGGAGCATGTAATCTCCTAGTTTGGTACCACATCCACACAGACCATCACCTAACCTCCCCTGCAGCTTCCCAGCTGGGCCACAGAGTCAAAGTCACTTATGGAAGGAGGAAGCACATCTGGTGAGTACTGAAGATACTTGGAGAATAACAGAGATGCTCCAGCAAAGGAGCAGAGTGGGGGTTCTGGGGTCTGGCATTAACAGAAAGGAGGCCAGGCTGCAGCGTGCATCCTAAAACCTCTGCAAAAACTGCAGCTGAATTGGGATGCAGGTGCACTGGAGCAGGGAACAGGGAAGGGCGTAGATCATCATTTTGGGTGGGAGGCAGCACAGGGTCACTGCACAGCTGTGAAACCCAAATAAAGGCACATTTCAGCTGTGGCTTCCACGGCCTTGGCTGTGGCTTCAGTCTCACTCAGCCTTTTAAATACTGCTTATCACGGGGAGAGGGGCTGAATGTTGAAGCTTGGCTGCTTGCCTGAGAAAGCCCATGGCATGAAGCTAGCTCCTGTACAGATAGAAGGGACCTGCAGGGCTGGGCGCCAGGAGTGTTAAATCTTAGGTTTGCACATCGCAGAGGGCAGGCAGGATGGCCACCCAGAATTATCTGCTGGGTGAGGGACGTAGGAAGGGAGAGGAAAGGATTAGAGTGAGCAAAGGGAAATTTGTGCTGACAAACTCAGTGCTCTATGGCAGGCAAAGCCTGTACGGATGATCCTGGGAAAGAATACTGGAAATCCCATTGCTTTAATCATTTAATATGAAGGTACTGCCAAGCAGAAAAAGCTGGGAGAGTACATGAGCAGGTGGGGGTGATACTAGACAGAAGACCAGGATCTAACATGTACTTCCTGAGGGACCTTGAATGAGTAACTGATTTCTCTGTTTCTCCACCTGTACTTCCCTCCCTAGTGGAGCTGCTCTGATGATCAATATAATCAACAATAGTGAAACATTTGGCTAATATGGTAAAGGGAACTGCAGAGAGACTTAAGGTACCTAAGTCTCAGAGCAAAGGAGTTGACTGTATTCTAGAACAGATCATAGCCATGAATATTTTTCACTACAGTGCTTCCATGTTCATAGCCCACATACGAACTACGCTGTAAAGGCTGTATAGACTCACTGGGAAAAACCTCTTTCTATAGTTGTTCTGGCTTTTGTGCCTGATTCTATATATTAATGGTGCGTTCAGGCACTAACCTTAATCAAGAATGATGTTTCTTTGCGCTGAAATGATTGGAAAAAGAAGTCTGGCAGTTATCACACAGAGGAAAGGAAGAAAATCCAGACACTCACCATTAGAAGCACAAACCCTCAGGACCCAGAGGCAGTGGATGAGGTGCAGGTGGTGGCCAAGGTTTCTTCTTGCCAAGCTCAGTATTATATCAGTTGCTTCTGCCTTCTGCACTTTCAGCCCAAACTTCCTATCTGTGAAAAGCAAATGAGAGTCAAACTATTACAAAGACCGGGTCTCTGCAGCAGTGCTGATAAACATAATTGCACCAAATCTTTTAAGTCAGAGTCTCACAAGAAAGGCATTCAAATATATCAATGAGTTAGATCAGCATTATTCTCACAGAAAGCAGGAAAACATGGGATTTACATAGAGTCATCATATACAAATCATAAAATGTTTTGGGTTTGAAGGTACTTTAAAAGTCATCTAGTCCAACCCCCCTGCAATAAGCAGGAACATCTTCAACTAGATCAGGTTACTCAGCCCCATCCAACCTGGCCTTGAGTGTTTCCAGGGATGGGGCATCTACAACCTTTCTGGGCAACCTGGGCCAGCACTTCACCACTCTCAACAAAAGAAATTTCTTCTTATATCTAATCTGAATCTACCCTCTTTTAGTTTAAAACCATTATCCCTTATCCTATTGCTAAAGGCCTTGCTAAAAAGCCTGATCCCCATCTTTTTTTTATAAGTCTCCTTAAAGTACCAAAAGGCGACAATAAGGTCTCCCGGAAGCCTTCTCTTCTCCAAGCTGAACAACCCCAACTCTCTCAGCCTGTCCTCACAGGAGAGGGGCTCCAGCCCTCTGATCATTTTTGTGGCCTCCTCTGGACCCATTCCAACAGGTTCATGTCATTGCTGTGTTGAAGGCTCTAGAACTGGACACAGTACTCCAGTAGGGCCTTACCAGAGCAGGATGGAGGGACAGAATCACCTCCCTCAATCTGCTGACCACACTGTTTTTGATGCAGCCCAGGATATGGTCAGCTTTCTGGGCTGCAAGCATACATTGCCAGCTCACATCCAGCTTTTCATCCATTAGCACCCCCAAATCCTTCTCTACAGGGCTGCTCTTGACCCCTTTATACACTGTATTGATACTAGGGGTTGTATTGATTCCCAGGTGCAGGACCTCAAACAACCTCATGAGGTTCACATGGGCCAAATTCTCAAGCTTTTCCAGGTCCCTCTGGATGGCATCCCGACCCTCAGGTGTGTCAACTGCACCACTCAGCTTGGTGTCATCTGCAAAACTGATGAGGGCGCACTCAATCCCACGATGTCATTGATGAAGATATTAAAGAATACTGGTCTCAATACAGAGCCCTGAGGGGCACTCATCACTGATGTCCATCCGGACGTTGAGCCATTGACCACTGCTCTCTGTATGCAACCATCCAGCCAATTCCTAATCCACCAAATAGTCCATCCATCAAATCTGTATCTCTCCAATTTAGAGAGAAGGATGTTGTGAATGACATGTCAAAGGCAGAACATGGGATGAAACCTGTGTGAGAAGTAGCTCTACACGTGTCAACACCCTCATTACCTTGTTGCAGGATCTCTACCTGGCCAAACATCAAACAAGGGGTGCACTCCAAAGAAAACCTGACAGCTGTCTGTCAGGCGCATCACAGTGCTGGTTATTGCTGGGGCTGTCCGTTAGTTTTGAGCTCCCCACCCAGGAAGCCCCCACAGCTCAGCAGTACCTCGTTGGCCAACCCTGGCCAGCAAGCGAAGCAGGGGCAGGAGGGTGCTGTGGTCAGGCGGCTCGGTCCGGGCAGCAGCGGTGAGAGCCTGCAGCAGTGCCTCGCTGCCCCCTTTGCTGATCATGTAGTGGATCCTCCGGCCGGTCCCTGGGGAAAAGAGGAGAGATTCTGCTCAGAGCATCCCTGCCCTGAGCCATGGTTATCGCAAACTCCCACCCCACATGGAGCACACAAAGCTCCCATGACCTTGCAAGGATGCTTTATTGCTATAAACCCAAAGGCATTTGCAGAACTGACCATGGCTCTCAGGTGCCCCTGATCTGGAGACATGGCTAATGGCTGCATGGTGAAACCATGCACTGTGCTGCCTCTTGCTCTGACAGTTGTTATCTTTATAAATCCATGTCCTGCAGAAGTTTTCCATTGTGCATTGAAATGCAGCAGAGAAGAATAAGCAGAGACACCAACAGATTTCAAAGGAGCAGAAGGCTCAGTGATCTTTTCTTAGATACTGGAACTGAAACAAGAAAAGAACTAAAGCTGCAACGGGCTTCTGCCAAATGAAAAGGAATCCTAGGGAAGCTTTGGAGACAGCTTTCAAACAAATGTAGGTCTCCAAAGAAACCACACGCTAATCCTGTGAGCCCTACTGTGTCAACAGTGATCCATGAGCGACTTTGGCAGCAACTTTGGTCTCCATGACTGGAGGAAGCCGCACGTTCATCTCCTGGAGGGGAGACGTACCTCCTAAACTCTGTGTAGGCAATCCTTCCATCTAGCTGAGGAACAGCACTGCAGGGCTTCAAAAAAGGGGCCCAGTTGGATGGGCGATGTCTCCGGTAGAGTTCTGAGTAGCAGGGAACGCAGGAGGCTCCAGCACTCACTGATGCAGCCCCCACAGCCTGGCAGCTTGATTGGGTTGAGAATTGTTTACAAATAACGTTTTTGGAGTGGAGCAGGAAGGAAAATAAACTTTTTTTTTTTTTTTTAGTTCTTTTGGCAATTTACTTATTTTTTCGTGTGGCTTGGGCACATGCAGCAACATGCCTTCCCTGCAACCCCACAGGGGAGGTGCCTTTTGGGGAGATGATGAACTCTCTCCATGAGAGAGTCCCTGTGCTCCAGGAAGCCAGGCTTCTCTCCTTGTCTCACAGCCCTCTCTCCAATGGAGCTGGTGAACATTTCCAGTGGTTGATTGCCAAGGATTGTGAAATACCTTGAAATTCACAGGCACCTTTTAAACTAAAAACAATGGAGACTTTCTGTGTTGTCCTTTTTCTCTTTAACTTACTGGAAAAGCTCAGTTTTCCAAATACAAGAGTAAGGACTGCTGATTACAGGTACAATTCATGTTTTGTTCACCTTGCAAGCACCTGGCTGAGTTTATGCAGGTTTGAATTCCCTGACCTGTGTGAGGACCCCCTTTTTGCCCCTAGCCCCCAGGCATTGCCCCAGAGCTTTGCTTCCTTACCCAGAGAGAGCAGGTCAGTGAGGACACTGAGAATATTCAGGATGACTTCCTTGTCACAGGAGCTCTGAAATAGAAACACACCAAATTTAGGGATCAGTTCAGAACAGAGAACTTCATGATACTAAGGGCTGCAGTGCATCATGCAGTGCAGGGTTACTGAGATCCTTGTTTGGATACTGAGAAATTTTTGTGCCATCTGGCCAATGAATATGTGGAACCATATTGATAACACATTTTAAAAGCCTCTGACAGACATACTGATCATACCACACAATATTTAATACACAGTAGCATTTCTGCACAATGTACATCTAAATTCTAAATTACACCTCTTTTTTTTTTTTTTTAATTTAGTCTGGATACCTCAAAGTTGAAGAAATTCTGTATCACACAGAAATGTTAAATGTGGAGTGGTTTTCCATAACAGCATCCCTTATTACTGGCAGTTGAAAAAGAATATTTTTAAATTATATTAATCTCATTTACAAGATAATTCCCTGTCTTTGCAACTTGCATCTACAACCACATGGAAGCCTGGAATTTGGGGAGCAGAAAGATTCCCTAAACTTATTTTTAATCAAGACAAAGTAAGCACCGCACCTTGACATCTCACATTCTGCTTTAGATTCATTTTAAGTTTTGCACTAGAAGAAATAAGATATACTGTACTCGAGGAGAAGGAAACACATGATATCTACCACCCATCTGTGTGATACACTAGACCTCTTCTCTAATCCTCTTCCAACCAGATTTCACTGTAGAGGCTGAAGAATTATCACCAGTCTGTATTGCTCTACGAGGGATTTAGGTTAAGTTCTAGATCTCTTAATTTCTGTACAGATACAATACAATACAATATAAATTTCCAATATAATAGAAAACTTGCATTTGTGCAGCCTTGGACTTTGGGACTATGCAGCCAAATGGACTTTTCTTTTTCCAGTAGATTGCTGCTGAAGTCACAACACAAGCTGACATGGTGCTGAGGATTGTGCAGGTAATTAGGGCGCTGCATATCATACCCCTCTCTCCTCTGTTATAGCTGTGGAGGGTATGCACTGAGTGAGACATGGGAATGAAGCAGGGAAGAGCTCAGTCTTCACCATCAGAGCCGGTGACTGTCAGCCTGGAGAACTGGGTTTCCACCAGCCGCAGAATTCGTGTAGGATGCTTCAACCAAACCTCCTTCTGCATTGGCAAATTATATGTGCCATCTTCTGCATGCAATATCTACATTAATGATGATGTTTCCTAACTTCTGTATCTTCAACACTATGTATTCTTCGGTTTCTTTTTTAAAAATAATAATTTTTAACAAAACCAACTCGAAATCTCTGAAAACCGGAATTCCCATCATACTGTTTTTGGTCGATTACCAGTGCTACCAAACATTAACTGCTCGATACCCATTTCATGCTGGTGTTAAGTGAGCAACAGGGACAAGAGTATCAGCAGGGGAGTGAGACAAAAGAACAAGATGTGGTCAGGGGAAGAGGAAGGAAGAAAGAGGAGTCAGGCAAGGATAAGAGATTGGGAGCAAAGAAGAAGAGAATCATGTCTGAAATGGGGGACTCGGGGGACTTGGGTCTGTGAGCAATGCTGCCTTTCCAAAGGCTCACCTCACATTTGTTGTTAGCTAAAATCCACAGGAAAAGTGCATGTGTCATCCCCATCTCAGAGCTGGCCCATGCCCAGAGAGAGAACCTGCTGTTTCTATTCGTTACTACATTAACTCAACACGCAGAGATCTTTGCACTGAACATAAAAGTTCAGCCCTTTTATGAACCGTGCTGAAATCAAAAGGCTTGATATGATAGGATTACTGCTTCTCTCGGAGCCAAGACAAACAGAATATGTGACTTTAATGAAATTCAGTAACTCTGTTCACTGAGTATTGCCACCCTCATTTTGGAGAAGGGCTCCAAATCCGTGTTACTGGCTCAAGGAACCACATAGAGAGGAAGGTTTGCAGCAGGGTCAGAGCAGTTCTGAGCACTGTTACTTCTAGGTAATGCGTATAGTTTCAGTCATATGTTAATCTTGCTAATTCATATCTTTGTTCATTAGTCCACAGTCCTGAGCTGTCTTAAGTCTCCCAATAGCTTCAGAGCAAAGTAGAGTGGTCAGAGCTCTCTTTCCAAGAGTTTCTTGGCATTTTTTTTAGCATAGGGACTTAATGTTCAGGGGCAGGGTGTCAGATGTGGTGAGCATCCACCAAATTTACTGACTCCAGGAAGAGTTACTGTTCTCAGCATGTTTTTAAATATCAGGGTTGCCTAAATCAGACTGTCCTCTAGTTTTGTCTTGCTGCCTCTCAGTATCCCTTTCCTCTGTAGGTGGATGGATTACACATTAAGGTTTCAGTAATGAAGTCTTCATTGATTTATGCTCCTATTACACTGGGTTGTTTATTTTAACTGATTGGATTGTGGGTTTCCTAAGCCATTAACACAAATAGTGATGACATAAGATATCCTCTGACTTTCCATGTGCTTTATCCAGGGACTCAGGCAAACAAAGAACTTGAGGGGACGTCGAAGATCAACCTTTAAGATGTGAAAATTAGAGCTGGGTGATATTACCAAATATTTTACTTGAGTATTTACTCTTGATAGTTTAACACTAAAACTTTGACTTTGTTGGTGTCCTGTTGTTCCCCTTCCTCCAGCGCACCAGTGAGGGAATCAGATGACTTGTGTGTTTGCTGAAATAGTGGATAAAATCCTAGTCCCATTACAAATTCTAACATATTTCCCACTAACTTTAGTGGCACCACTGCATAGTATAGAATAGTGCAGAAGAACACGGCTCCAATTTATAATAACAAGACAACACAGAAAAAACAACCCTAAAGTTGCTATTTGTTGTCTTGTAAGATGGCAACTTGCCTGCTGAAAAGAAACAGCTCAGATTTTGACTAATTATCTTGAAATTTTCAAAATCATCAAAGAAACCTAGACACTGAAATGTATTAGAATTAATTGTTTAAATTAATACTTATACCACAGTCTTCTTGCATGAATTGCTAACAAATTCATTCATAAAAAAATATTCAGTAAATCTTTTTGAACAGTAAGTACAAATGAGAAAATCACAACTTGTGCCTGATCTAAAAAAGATGAATAGAGTAATTTCTTTAATGCAAATTACTTACACAGCTCTAGTTAAAATAAACACATTAGTTATTTTTATTGAAAGATATGTTTGATGGTTCAAGAACAAACCATAAGCAAAGGGAGGAGAGAAGTAAAATTCCTCTTGCTAAATATTTTCCATTCCTGCCAGCGCTTACGGATGTTAGATACAACATCTATACACGCACAGACTAATGAAGATGCATTCATGGTATATGGGTGGAATGAGAGCAGAGAAAAGTTCCCGGAGGCTCAAGCTAGATTACAAAATCACCAACCTCCTGCAGGATTTCACTAAAAGGATTTAGAGTTAGAGCCAAATTGTTACCTATTAACAACAGCCTGCAGCTGCTTTTCACGGCTTGCAGCTGGACAAAGGCTAAAGTAGCAAAAAACATCACTTAAAATATCAAGCATGGCTGTACTTTTTGGCCGGAGCCCATCATCGCAGCCTTACTTCAGCAAAACCTGCTGTCTTTCCCGCCCAACCAGGAGCATCACAGGGCTGAGTTCAGATGCATTTAATCAGCTCCCGGCTGATAGTTCCTCTCTGAGCTTTTTCTGGGAATTAATCCCTGAAACACCGGGGCTTTGGTTAGCTTGGCTGAAGCTCCTCATAGATAAACAGCAGGAGGATGGAGAAAGCCAGGAATAAAAAAAATACCCCAGTGAATAATCATTGATACATTACAGCAAGTGATTAGTTGGTCACATTGGGTTTGGAGGACAACAGCTTGATCCCAAACTCCTTCTGACTGGCAGCTCGGGTTATTTTGCTGGCCCTCGATTAAGCAGGGAAGGACTCCCTGTCTCCTTGTCCTGTTCCTGGAAACATGCCAAGACAAGCTGTTATTTACTCAAGGCAAGATTATAAAATTGCAACTAAGCCATGGTAACAGGTAATCTCGTTTCATCAGGGAAGTCTCCAGGGATGTTTTCTACAAGATCCGAAGAGCCAACAGAGGTGGGATTTTTCCTATCCCACCTGAAGGACAGCAGCTATCAGTGCAGTTCTCCTTTTAGCGCTGGCTTAAAACAAAGATTTCCCATACACTCAGCCTTTTGTGTAGCTCTTGGGCTTTCATGTCTTTTGCCTGAAGGCAGGTATTTCACCAAATGAGACACACAAACTACTGAGAGTGTTTACTGTGAGTCTAAGCATTAATGCTGAAAAAAGGAGGACGCCCAGAAGGAAATCAAACAGCATTAATTTGTGCGGTGCAATATTTACTAATAAATATTTTATTTGGGGAAAGAAATACAAAGCAGTTATTCCACTCACAAAAATAATAAATGCAAAATTAAAGAAGTCACTCCTGCAAGATAATGGATAACATGATTTTTAACAATACTCCTATTAAATTAAATGTTGGATATAGTCTCACAAAAAGAGAAAAAACCAAAAACCAGCCTGTTTTTAAAGAGACACTATTGCTGCAATGGGCTAACAAACTTCCAGACCTGTTTTTTAAAAGAGACTGAGGAATAGGATGTCCGGTTCCAGGGTTTTTTTTGGTTTGTTTGTTTGTTTGTTTTTAAATAGCCTGATTCTAAATAGGGAAGCAGGATTTGATGTGTTCAAAATATATCGTTCTTTCTTCTCTTACCCTTAATATATTTGCCCACACAAATAGCAGCAGTCAGAAACCTAACCGTCTGTGTAATGAGACTTGCATCTGCAAGTAAGATTTCCCATTCCCTGTACTCAAAGCCTATTGAAGAGAAATCCTGGTGCAAAATTAACACCAGCTAAAATCAAGACTAGGTTAGGGGCTGAGCAGTGTTAGTCCTCGCTCTCTCCTGATACTCTAGAAACTATTGGGCTGCTAATAACTGCATTAATGCTTAAATCAGAGACTCCCTTCTGCTGCCAGAGAGGCAGAGGTGCGTACCAGACCCAACTGCTGGGCACAGACACTCACCGCTGGCATTGTGGATTTGCCAGCTGGATATCTTCTTCCCACAGCTGACTATCCAGTTTCACAAAACCTGTGAAGCCAGGTTCGGTGCCTTATGTTCTGTGCCTTGACAGAGTAAATTGCTTTTTCTAATTTAAGAGGAGCTAAAAATTCACACTTAAATAAGAGAGCAAAATACCCTGGAGAGTTTCTTGTCTGTGTGCTCCCATCCTCAGCCTCAATATTCAGCCAGCTAACTGTGATTTCTTCTTGTTGGAAGGTTATTATCAACAGTATTGGATACATGGAGGCTTAGAAAAAAATAAAATCATTATTTCTGAGGGGAAAAAAAAGGCTTCAGAGATCTCTGAAATTTCACTAGGCAACCTCAGAATAAGGGAATATTCAAATTAAAGTGATTACAGTTTGAATTTTGTTATTACTGAAGCACTTTGTTACAATACTGCCATCATCCTGCTTTAGAAGGATCCTGAGAAGTTATGGTCCTCTTGCCTCTATTCCCAAAACACCCATCCAACTGTCCTCAGCATCACCACAGACATCACCATCCTCAGTGGTAAACAGTAAGTGCATTTCTTTGGCCAAATCTGGATATCCTCTCCTCAGGAGTTCAGATAGGCCAGAGCAAGCCAGGAAACTCAAGAGAGACCTGGAAGGGAAAGGGGCTATTTAAAGACTGGAAGAGGAGGACCTTGCTACTCGGGTAGTGTCCTAAGTGACCTCTATAATCCTGCGAGAAAGGCGTTCGCAGCTGTGTGGGATCACGTAGCCCTCAAACTGTACACAGGGCAGCCAAGGGGCCTCCCAGGACAAGACATGTGGCCCAACAAGTTCTTGCTCCTGTTCCCAAGCCTTAGAGCCGAGTCCCTCTGGCTGGCTCCTGCACACCCCTGTGAGGCACGGTGAGCACCTCATTTACCCAAGCACCAGCCATGTTCGTTCCTGCTGATGCTTAACACCAAGCCAGGTTCCATGCATTAACCCAGAGCAGCAGCTGTGGTTTTTATACCACGGAATACAGCAAAGAGTCATAAAAAAGGTCCTTCTCTATGGCCCACTGCAATCAGGTGGGCAGCTTTTTTCATGGCCTGCAGTGACCTGAAGGTAAGACTTTTCTCATCCTTGTTTGCACTTGGGTGTGATAACCTGCAACTTTGAGTTTCAGCAACACACCAGATCACTGCTGGGTGTAATGATGACATAGCCTTCACAATGGATGGCAGCTCATCCAGGTGACTGGGCAGAAGTAGTGCCTCAAAGCCAACTTCTAACATGCTGTTGTACAGGGCTTTGCTCCTATTCATTGAGCTTCAGAGCTTCTTCTCGAAGGATATATGCTGTGCTCTGTGGGACTGAACTGCTTTAAAGCAGAGATGGGCAAATTCCAAACTTTTATCTCAATGTCTTCAAAACACTGAAGGTGTTGAGATGTAACAGCTTGGCCTGAGATGATCTCTAGCCAAAATAACTTGGTGCATAACACGGTGGAAATCATCTGTGCCAAGGAATCTTACTATATTTAATGCAATAAATTGCACTAACATAACACCTTTCATCACAGGATCACATATTTCTCCACAAATATTAATTAACACCTGCCCCACTGCATCCCCCATCAAGGAGATCAGATTCATTGCCCCTTATTTTCTTGCTGGGAAATATCACCCTGTGGTGGGAAATTCACTTAGTCAATACCTAAGAAGAGCGGTGGCAGAGCCCAGATTCCAATAAAATGAAGCAGAAACACTCTCTGCACAGAAGTATTATAGTTCTTAATCACACACTTATTTCTATTTATTTGGGGGGGGTTCTAAGATTTCCTTCCCTGAGATCAGCCTTCCCCTCCCAACTTCCCAGGATTAAGTGTAGCAGAAAACGCCTACCCTCTGCAAGGAATCCTAATGCCAGACTGGGAGAAGAAAGGGCTACTCACCACCAGTGAGTCCTAACCCTGTCTATGAAGTGATTCATCCCTGTGCCCAAGGACGAGGGAGATATTACATTTAATTCAGCCATACAGGAATACAGGAATTAAGAGGCACATAGACCATGATCTGACCCTTTTCCAAAGGATGTTTTACCTGCTATGTCACAAAGATTCCAAGGTGTTTCACCTAACTTCGGAGCAAGGTTGTTCATCATGTCTGTGCCGCATCATTATTGTGTCACGCTAATAAAATGTATTCACATCCAGGTAAGAATTATGCCCTGACAGACTGCAATGTATTGGACTCTGTTGGCAAAGTAAATTGCTTTTCTTTCTTTCTTTCTGTCTTTCTTTCTTTCTTTCTGTCTTTCTTTCTTTCTGTCTTTCTTTCTTTCTTTCTGTCTTTCTTTCTTTCTTTCTGTCTTTCTTTCTTTCTGTCTTTCTGTCTTTCTGTCTTTCTTCCTTTATCTTTCTTTTTCATGCCAGATTTCTCTCTAAGAAAAGATTGTCCTTGTGCAGAAGTTCCTCCTGATACAAAGTTCCTTTTGTGTCACTTGCTCCTCTCGCTAATGCATCTCTAATAGAGCAATTACTTTATTATGCAGAGCCAGTGGTAAAACACATTATTATATAACCTTAAAATGCTTCTGTCAAATTGGAAGTTTTAAAGGAATGAGGAAACTTTGAGATATATCAAAACACGTGATATTCTGCAAAAGGCTTTTAGACTTTCCTTTGAATATTTCTAATGTTCTTTCTGTAATTTCTACTGCAGATAAATTCTCTCAGGTTTCTTGTCTTATTTCACAATAAGTTACCTATGACACCTAAAAATTGTGACTGGATTTGATGTTATATCGTTCACTTTTTTCCTCTTTTTAATCTATTTTTATTTTAATGCCAAAATCATCCTAGCATATGTCTTTCACACACTCTTAATAAGTTTCTATAAGGCGTTAACCATTCTTGTGCAATGATCTCTATACGCAAGTTAGCACCTACTGTTTATTGCTGTTTCTTGGATTTATTCCTATATTTTATATTACTTTATCTGTTACTGAACTATGTTAAAATATTAATGTTTCATTCAAAAGCCACTCTGTTACAGCTACTTAACACAACTGTGACCCAAACTTGATAGGAAGGATCTGTATTTTCCATTCAGCTGTAGGTCGCTTTTCCACTACGAACGATCAAAGAGCAGCATGAAACATGCTACTTTCTTTCTTTGTGAGATTTTATGGGTGTCAGTCCAGAGAACACTGTCTTTCAAAGATAAAGTGTAATTGGAAATTAAAGTTTTTTTCAAGCAATGACATTTCTCAAAGTGCAAGTGAATCTGGAAGATCCTTGGAAATTTTCCAGATGTACTTGCTTTTTAATAAAACCACGGATTTTGAATACTGTCGCAAATGTGAGTATGTGCAGGTGGAAATAAATAGCCATAATGAAGGTGCCGCTATCCTTGCCTTCTCTGTGATGTTCCCGCTTGGGCTAAGCACAACAAAGCCACAGGAGTCCCTATGTCTACTCTCAGTCTGCCCTGGCACTTGCCTGGGGTAATGCTCTGTTCGGTCTGGTCTTCTCTCTATATTCCAGTACTAACAGGCCTATTTGCTACACATTAGTCTGACATCAACTTGTCCAGGCTGAAGAAAAGGATCACTATAATAAAGAACATTTGGGTTTAGAAAAGAAACAGTCCTTTCTCTTGCCAACAGCAGTGTCCTTATGTGTCAATCTACCCCACTTTCAAAAGTGCTTTCTGCAACAGCAATGATAATGCCTTTAATCAATCAACACTTAGTAATGATGGTTGAGGTATGGGTAGTGGAGACAAACCGCTAATAACTAATGTTAGTCACAGCTTATTTTCTTAGGAGATAGAACCTGAAAGTGAAAATGATGAACCTATTTTTCCCATCCAGTCTAAGTGAAAAATCAAACAACAAACGAAACTCGGCATCCGTAATGAATAGCAAACTCTGTTTCAAAATTCTAATGATTCAAAGTATTATTACTAGTAATGTAAAGCAGAACAACTGTCTGACTGCATTGCTGAGATCCATCTGTCTAGATTTAAACAGCAATCTCTTAAAAGCAAAGCCCTCAGTTCTCTGAAAAGGCTGCCAAGTTTTTAAAAGGTGTGAGAGGGGTATGTCGTTTTCCATCCAGAGGTAACAAAGCTTTTTATTACCTTTAGTCTAGACTCTATGCAAGACACCCAGCAGCAGCAAGACAATGCCACCATGTTAAAGGAAGGCATGTTTGGGGCTTTATTCAGGCCTTGTTACTTCAGTAGCTCAGAAGGACTTGCAAATGAAGTGCTGGTCAGTCAAGCTAGAAGGCATTTTATTAGCTCAGTGAATGGGCTCAGTGCTGCATTTCTGCTCCAGGAAAACGTGATAGGAGTTAAATTTAAAAATAGGAGCTCACTCTCCTCTCAGAGACTCCTGAGCTGAGATCTAGGCTAATGTAGATCAGGGACATTGCAAAGTGAGAGATGAATGAGAGCTCTTGTGCCTACCAGCGCCTTTCTCCGTGCGGCAAGACTGTGGTGCTTCTACAGCAGAGCAAACTCCGGCACTTGCTGTGCCCACAGGTGTCTGAGGGACAGCACTGACCCAGCACATCCCGACCCAGGAGGCAAGGGGCACCGTGTCCCCTGATGTGCCATCCTCTACACACCGTTTATCTTCAGTCTACTGAGATCCCCTGTGGACTTCACCGAACCAAACTCCCCGGGCTGTCTCTCCTGAGACAGTCTCACAGAGGAATGGGCTGAACATGTGATAGCATGACTTTTCTGGAAAGAGGGGACCTTTGGCATGAGCCACGTACTTCTCTGCTGCTAGCAGAGCAATGGGGAGTGACCTCTGAGATCTCCATAGACCCACACGTGTCTCGCCGAGATCTGAGCAAATGTAGTCTTGATGTCAGGGTGGACTGAGCTCTGAGAGAAAGGTGAATTCTTCAGTGAATACCCAGTAGGAGATTTGGTCTATGTCAGAGCCTACCTCCGACGCCTGCACCCATCGCCAGCATGGAGACACCACCAAAAAGTAGTTGTTGTGTCTTATTTTGTTTAAGCATGTTCTCAGGGAGACCTGTTGGTGTAACAGTGCTCCACAGGCTTTGTTAGGACATAGCAGGGGAACTCAGCTGGGAAGATTTCCATCTGTTTGATCAGCCAGCCACTCAGACAACCACCTTTTAGACAAAATCTTCCAGAGTTTGCAGTCAGTGAGATACAGCCGCTGCTGCGGGAGCTTTTGAAACAAGCCGCTAATAAGCATGGTTTTCATCTAAGATAGCAAGTCGTTTCAATACATCTCTGCTTCCAGCTGTCCCCTTGAAATCCCTGTGCATTATGGGGAGATCAAGTGACCTAAGCCCTATTGGAAGAGAGATTGTCAAAGAAAAACAGAGCCAGGCACATGTTCTCCTTCTCATTTGTCATCTCCAGTTCTGTCCCCCACTTGCAGAACTTTAGCACGGGGCAAGAGGCCACTCAAATGCAGGAGATTTTGCCCAAAAGGAGGCCAGATAAATCAGGGCAGTAGTGCTGCTTTCCCCTAGCTTCTCCAGAAACTGTCTGCATGTGGATGGTACTGGTTTATTCCTGGAAAAATGGAGGGTAGAAGGAGGCAGTTCAGTTTGTTCCTCTGACTTCATCAGATCAGCATTTTAATCATAGGGAAAGGTCAGGTGGACCATTCTCCCTCCTCCCCTCCTTTGCAGTGCAGACAGGTGGGCATTCACCATGCCAAGCGAACTGCTTATGGAAGGAACTCTTTCTCTCCCTGTCACGCTCCTGCTTGCCAGGTTAGTCCTGAGTAAAATGGAGGGCCAACTTTATCTTCAGTGTAAATCTGCTGCGTTGGCCTTTCAGCAGGAATCCCATTAAAAAACAGAGGATGGCAGAGAACGAGAGGCATTGCACTGCTTTCACCCAGGCCACGTGAATGTCATCTGCTCATGGAGTCAGCTATTCCAGCCTTTGATTTTGGAAAAAATGTGAACTAAAACTCCCTTTGCCATAACTTGACAGACAAGTTTTATCTTCATTTACTGACCAAATGGGGAAATCCGGAGGCACAGACATTAAAAGAGTTTGATAGAGGGAGTTTGTAACAGTCCTGAGAATAAAGCCCAGAGCTCCTGCTTTAGCTGTCAATACACTGTCATTCTCTCTTTTGAATGGAAGGGAATAGGTAGCAGAGAGTGCAGTGGAGATGGGCCCAGGGGAGAAAAGTCTGCCTCTGTTTACTACAGGGATCAAATATCCATTGGGCCCAGTGGGAAGACTCTGCCTGTAAATTACACTGAAAATTAATGTGCATAAAAGGCTTCACAGTAGTTGATTGCAGTAAAACACAATGCTGTGGTGCTTCCATAGCTCTAGTGTCAGAAAAATGTATGTTTCAGTTTCAAAGTATCGTTTGTTGAAAGGGGAAAAAAAGCCAAGATTTCTTTGGTGGAACAGTTATTTCTCCCACAGGACACTTCCATGTCAGAATTGCTCAATTTTCTAATAAGAATCATCATAAAAGTTTTGCTTTCCTCATTAATTCCACCTCAACCTACAGCACCTTTTGAAAATAAGGCCGTGTTCTTCCAGGAGAACAGATCATGAGGAGAAAAAAACCAACTTTGTTCTCTAAAACCCCTAAGGAAAGGAGGTTTAGCTTTGCCCAGAGAATTTCTTATCAAGTAGATTTATCCTATCAATCAATAGCTGGTCTAAAACATTCATTCTCTTTTGTGTAGCTTAGTAGTGCCTGTGGGCAGATGGGTCTCTACGATGTTGTCTTTGTCCTCTCCAGAAAACAACTTATGAAATCAATGACAAATTCTTGACTTCTGAAACCATGATTTCTTTATAATTTGGTAGGTCTCCACTCAGTAAAACAAAGGCCATAACAGTACAGCAGGTCAAAAGGAAGTACTAAGTCATGGGTATGAAGGTGATGTGTCTCCATTGACCTGTGGAGGAGAATGACCTTATTTTAAAGGGGCATTCTTCATCACATTATACTTTCCTTCCCAAAACTGTACTAAGATAAATTGTTTTCCCTGTATGAAAAGGCAAAAGATTATCCAGTTCTTGGAAATTTGAATCTTCACACAAAGAATGCACCTAGACTATATTTCAGTCAACTTCTCACAAAGCTGAACCAATCAGAAAAAAGCAGTCGTTTTGTGGTTTGTGGGTTTTTTTTTAAATTATAACAGAAAATGTATAGAAATATTTGAGAGTGGTTTGGACTCATGTTCTTGCTTCAAAGTCATCTTTAATTAAACTGTCTCTTCTGAAACAGCGGCTCAGTAATGCTTCCTGTTGCACAGACAGCTTCTAGGATTGCCGGCACTGACGACCTAACGGTATGTCAACTGAGCTGGACAATTTAGTTGCACAAGAATGTACCATATGGCTTCCCCATAACACTCATTCCTCACCTCCTGCAGCAAACTTGGGTTTGTCAGTGTGGAAAAGGGAGACTGTGGTGAGATTGCTTTGAACTGTTCTGGGTCTCCCTAGAGAAGGCTGTAGCTTCCTCTCAAGGAGCATATCTCACCAATTTCCAGGTGCATTCCCCACAATCCCCCAGGGACCGAAACCAGCCTGCTTTGCCTGAGAATTACAGCCCCTCATCCTCTCCTGCAGAGATGAGCAGCAAGCCCGGCACCCAGAACGGCCCCGGATCGTGGATCAAGGCTTCTACCCTATGGCCCATCGGGCTCTGTAGGCAAACAGGTGCAAATAGACTATCTGTGAGACAAGCGCTTATTAAAAGAACAGGGAAAGGCAACAGGGAATTATTTTATATCCTGGTCTGGTGAGAAGAACATAGTCATGGAGCTGGAGTCTGGCAGAGCCCAATGACATACGTGGGCTCATGGTATGTCTATGGATCTGGGATTTTCAAAGACATGTGAAAGCCTAAGGTTCTCAGGTGTCCATACAGCAACCCTAAAATACACAGAAAAGGGCCACCTCTCCCCAGGATCATGGCTCATTCCACAAAGAGCTACCAGCAAACACTGCCTTACTTCTGCACTTCCCACTGACTCCTCCTGGAGCCCTGCAGAATAAGAGGCTTTAATCTGCACTTCCAGAGGCATAAATCTCCCCAGATTTCATTGCAAGAGCAATGATGATACGTGTTGTGTTATCGATCCTCGCACAAACAGGAATGATCACACAGAGGCAGCGTCCCTATGATAGCAACAACTCCAGGAGCAATTTTCAACCCTGCTATCCAAGACCAAGTGGCACAAAATTCCTCCCCATCTCTTAAATTCCTGGTACATTTATGAAATGTTTTTCTTCCTGGTAACGCACATCAGTAAACTCTCTGCTGGTGTCAGTAGGCACTGCTAAAGTTAACCATTATCAGCCCACATGTTTTTCAATATAAGTAACTTCCTTGCACTTTTTTCTAAGTGTGATATAATAAACCTTAATTCAAAGATGTCCATGAACATATTTTTCTACCACAGACATTTTTCCCCATTATAGATAAAGCCAAGAGGACTGGACAAATGCATCGAACAGAAAAATGTGCTGAAAAGATCTCTGAGTCATTACAACAAAATGCAGCATAATACACTGAAAATAAGATTACGCCATACAAAGAATACACAAGCAAGATCTATTCAAGCAAACACCTCTCTGTATGAAAACATCTCTTTTCATATATTTCACAGAGGGAAATTATTGAAGCCCAAGAAAAGGAGAAAGTGGAAATTTTCCATTGACATAAAAATATTGATGTAATGTATAAATATATCTGTAGGCATACAAAACACCTATCGAAGCTAGATAACCACCAATAATTATTCTGAACTTAAAAATAAATAAGCAAATGCATTTGAAAATATTTTTATAATGTATGTGAAAGATAAATATTTTAAACAAATGCACATACCTCCTTACATAATGTAGTTTAATGTGTGTTTATGTCCATAATGCAGCAGTTGTACAAAAAGACACAATATAAAGCTGCTTGACATGGTATAATTTACCATTATATTACATCCAAATAGTCTAATTTAAACAGCCTGGCCATGAGTGCAAATTCAGGCCCTCAACAACTAAGAAGCACCAGTTTTAAAGTGTTCGTGTTATTTCATTTGGCCCCCTGAGGTAACTGCATTTTTAAATTTCATGACAACTTGTTTTATTTCACAAAAACTCTGCTTCAGGATGAGCAGTGCCTGCTGCCTGGAAAACCACCCCATATAGATTTTTGTCGTCATCATTTAGCATGTGGTTCTGTGCATTATTTATTGCGTGGAATCCAAGCTCCGCACTCAAAACGAATTATTAATTTACTCCTTTTTTTTACTGTGTTGTCATTCAGATATTTTTTTCCGGTGTTCATTGTCTGATTTCTCAAACGCTGATGTGAGGCATGGTGGCATTATTAGACATGTTACATATGATTAACTCAGATGCAGAGGGTTCTAATCCATTTCTCCAGACTTGCATTCAACTGATTTAGCAACAAGGCTATCCTGCATTTGCATTTCTGCAGCAAGGGAAAAAGGGGTCTCCACGAACTTTCATGACACAATCTCATTTGTCCTCAAAACACAAGCCATCCTAGGAAAGGGTGAGGGAGAGCAGAAGACAAACTGAAGCCCACTTTCCTTGTTCAACATGGAAAGTTCTGCTCAGACTCAGATTGGAAAACATTCTCTTGCTCAGCCCAGCCATAGTTGCTGCTGCTCTAATCAGTCTCCATTTACATTTTGCACCCCGAATTCTCATTAATGTAGTTGCAGGAAATTCTGGAGAGCCCAACTGGAGGCATTTTCAGAGGAGCTGGCAGTATGCTCAGAGAAACAGCTGCGACCAGCCCAGGGACAGAGTGTGAAATTGTGGTCCCCGCTCGGCCGGTGGAAGGGTTTCAGCAGAGTCCAAGACATGCTTCAGCTTTCCCTGAGGGCTGTTAGTGTTCTGCACTGATTCACAAGAGTATTTCTTGTGTGGCCTGGCAGGAATTTGGGGTTAATACATGGACACTAACCTCCTTTCTTCTTTCTTGCATTGTAGTGACCCATGGTGATGAGCCAGGAATTGTAGGGCAGAGCTTGGGGTTACATTTAGGTTCTCCTTGGACAGGGAGGAGATGACAGTTGAGGTGGGAAGAACAAGCGCTGACCCTGAAAGCTGTGATGGGGCCCTGAACTACCTCTATAGGACTGTTTGCAGAGAATTATTCCTTTTCTTCCACAGTTAAAGCAGAAAACATGATCATGCAGCCTAGGAGGCATTATCAGTAAAGACTGGAAAGTGCTGCTGGAGCACTCAGTGCTTCCCTGTGAAGGGTCTCCCCTTGGACTGCATAGCTGAGTGTCTCACTGCCCTAACTGCACTACTTTTGCTGCTCCAAAGCTAGAATACTCTTTGTAAAGAATAGGAGGACATTAAGTCCACTGCTGTTCAGTTTAGGTACAACAATCTCAGTAAAACTCAGTTAATGAACCACATAAAAATGACCATCTGGTTTTGAGTTGATTTTTGTTCCCTCTCAGGCTATTCCATTAAGCCCTGCCTGCCAAAGCTGCCTCCCGAAAACACAGATCCAAACTTCAAGCTCCTCCGTCCCCAACCCAAACCAGTGGGCATTGGGGTTGCCGAGCAGTTCTTGGAATTTTTGCGTCTATTTTGCTCAAAGCCAGGAATCTCGGCAGCTCTGCTGACAGAATAAGTGCAAGGATGCAGAGGAGACAAAAGCGTTTTGCAAAATGTGTTTATATTCATTGTCGCTGGAGCAGCACAGATATCTTCCCACTTGTCTTTAGGATAACAATAGAACTGCCTTGTCAGCCAGCCAGCAAAACAGCTCGAAAGCGGCAGCGCAAAGGAGCGGAGAGGTTCAAGTTAGCAAACAGTGAAACCTGTATCTGTTCCCTGCTGGGCACCACAGCCATTCAGAGAGGAATCCCTCCACACAAACAACATCCTCCATTGATATGGAAGATTTTCGCCTCTTTCCTTTTGAACCATAGCATTTGGGAACCTGTGCAGTCAAACACAGTAAGACACAGTTTGAGCCAAAGATCTGCCAACGGCCCCAGGGGTTGCCAGCTTTGCAGAATATGTGAACGGCACTGGGGCTTTGGGAAACATGTGAAAAACATGCTGAGAGCCAACAGGAAATCTGGGACTCCTCAGGCAACACGATGTACGCTGCCATGGAATAAGGAGATGTTCTCAGGGGTAAGCAAGGCAAGCTCATGTCTGGGCCTGGCAAGTGAGGAAGAGAGCAGGGAGAAAGTAGTGGAAGAATAAAAATGCTTCTTATTTAGCTAAATGGATAGAGGATAGAGTGAGATGAAGGTCAGGACACTGAGCAGCAGGAACTAGGATGCTCTGCATTCTCAAGGGATTCAATCGTCTGGGACACAATGAAAGGTGCTGGCTTAAGTTTTCTGTTGTTCTGCTTAGCAACTAACAGCTGATTTTAACTAACACTCAAATACCTCCTCCTGGCATTAAAATAAACAAGACATCTAATCCCAAATCTCTCGGGGACCTTGCATTAGGGAGGCTTCCTATAAAATGGGATGTCAGACTTTTTTCCATGGTCGCAAACCTTACATGGGAGGATACTTATTTCTGCTGTGCTGTGGCCAGGGAGTAGGCTGAGGAGTAGTAACCACCCCAGCCTTGGTCTAGGAACTGCACTGTCCCTGTATGAAAGACAAAGCAGAGCTGGATGTGAGGTGAGAAGGTTGATGTCATGCAGTAAGAGATGGGAACACAATGGGGTAACATTAACCAAGCCAAAGAGATGAGAACTGATAATTGTAGGAGCGCGTTGCAGGGGGGGAGTCAAGAAGAGAGAGCAAAGAAGAAGGTAACAGAGTTAGAAGCAAGATGAGAAACTACAGAAAGCTCCTAAGAGCTCAGCTCTGCCATACTGACACAAAACCTGTGAGACAGGGAGAGGTTTTTCTTAAATCCGAAATTCACATTTTAAAGTTGCACCTTATAAGCAATGAAGCACTTTTTACCTAGAGATCTGAAATGTCACGTCTTCCCTGCAGTGACATTTTCCTGACAAAATGCAGATGCGCTTTGAAGGCAGTTTTTGCTTTTCACCTTGTCACTTTTCAGAACATCTGTAATACGTCGTGCTTTCAGGGGTTTGAGCTGTCTTTGGAGGATCACGCTCCTTTGCTGCACTGAGAACAGTTTTGAAGAGCTCAGAAACCAAATGTGTTTCTTTCCTTGACTAGAGCAGGAGTTGAGTTGCAAAGTGCACGTTGTTCTGGTTTTGTTCTGCATGAAACCATCCTCACCAAAGCCAGGCTGTGAGAGTAGGAGTAAAAGAGTCTGTGCCAGGAGGAGATGGGGTAGATCATTCCCTTGGCTGAAGGTGATAGACCCTATCTCAGGTGGGGACATTCCTCCAACTGAGAATGATAATCTGTGCTAGTGTTTGGAAGCGAGGTAGAAATTTAGCCTTGTGTGAGTGACTGAAGGAGAAAGGATGTTTTTATTCTGAAGTTTATAAAGACTGCCTTGGTGTCTCAATGTTCTCTCAATCTTCACCTGGAAGCTTTCTGCATACAAAGCAATATTAGGTGCTAGCAGAAAATAAAAATACACAGTATTATCCTGCAGAATAGCCTGCTGTATGCAGCAGACGTTCTTCATGCCCAATAAAAAAATATGAACCAGCACTGACAATCGAGGAGGACACAAAACTGAAGCAATCATGTTTTGGACAGCTGTTACAGAGAATAACAAAGTGCGGAGAGATGTTAATCAGCAAATGCAAACATCAACAAAATTTATTATTTCCCAGGCCAGTGCTTTCCAACTGTGACATGTAAAGGTCTTTTTTATCACCTGTTTTTTGTAGGAGAGATAGGTGACGGCTTTGCAGAGTTATGCTGGTGATGTTTTGGCTAGAGGTAGGGCAAGGCAGAGAATCAGAATATACCAACGTTGTAATTGTCATCAACCACTTTCTATCCTCTAGCACTCAAACCTCTGCATCTAATTGGAGGTACAACAAGAAAGCCTTTTCCTCTTCTCTAAGTGAATACAGATTTTTTGGAAAAAAACGGTCTTGTACTGAGGTTAGATTTTGTAATATTGGAGATGAATGGTATGCTACCTTGTAATTTTACCAGTACCACCACCTGTTTCACCTGCAGTGTTCCTAACTATTTCTAGTCTAGCCCTCTACGTAGCTTTGTCAATGAATTGCATACCTGATTTTAAACTACAGCTTCCAATTTAATCGTGGACCTTATCCAGCTCTGTTCCCAGATTATACAGAGAGCACCAGGACTGTTACTGTTAGAGAGCATAAGAAAAAGCAGATGTACACTCAGCTCACGCTCATCCCAAGTAATAGGGAGAGGGCTATAACTCAGACACAGCAAAAACATCGTCTAGCACAAAACACATATTAAATAAGCTGTAAGAACATAGGAGCAGGCAAGTCACACTGCCGAAGAAAAGGGACAATAAGACAATTTTCTACAGTGTGCCAGTTTACCCACAGAACCCACTGCCATGGGGTACCACAGAGGGCCAAACCAGGGTTTGACAATGATAGGAGAAATAGAAGTTGTTGACAGTTACATAAGCTTGGATAAAAATGTCAAGGCTGATCAGCCCCCACAACTATAGTTTTGAAGCCAATTACGTCTCATGGGGTTTTATAACCTTCCCAACACACTTGCAGCTGGTCACAGAAACCTTCCGAGACGCAGAATTGTGAGACGTGAATCCTTGGCCTCATCCAGGAGGGTAAGTCTGTTTTAAACATCCTGTCCCTCATTTTCTGCTTCTGCAATGTAGGAGGCTTTGACAACACACGTAGCAGTTAGAAGATGCTGCTTCTACCTCAGATTTGAAACTCCAGTCCCCGTGGGGCTCTGACCCACACCAGCACAGCCGCACACAAGGGCTCAGGGCACCCGAGAAGTACAGACAACTGACATTTCACCATAGCTTTCGAAAAGCTCCTTTTTATGCAAGCAGATTGTCTTGGCAAAGCAATTCCCGCTCACCCCTCATGAGAAAATGATGGCTCATGAAAGCACGGGTTCCCTCCCAAAACACACACTCCATTTCATAGGGTAGCTCATGCCTCAGCTTAGACATCTTCTCCTGCAAGACCAGGAGAAGTGCATCCATGCTGGGGGAAAACAGAACTGAGGGGGTTGCCTACAGGCAGAGATACCCCTCCTTCGTCCCGTGGCCAAGCTTCTCCAACAAGTAGGATCCTGGACTGAGACACTTCCCTTCCCTTTGCTCCTCCAGAGCATTTACTGAGCAGACCCAGTGCCTCGCTGATCTCAGCCTCAAGAGTTTTTGTCACTTCCCTGCGAGTGCTTAAGGGTCCTGGTGAAGACAATTTGACAGGGAGGAACCGGCTGCTTCCAGGCAGATCTGTTTACTCGCCCCCCTCAGCCCTGGGAGCGGCGGCGTGCGCGGCTGGGGCTCTCCTCGCTCGCAGACTGACAGCCCTGTCAGGTCCCATTCATTGCGAAGCCGCCGGTTCCTCACACCTCCCTCGCTCCCCCGCCGAACGCAGCGAGAGCTCGGGGGCCCAGACTCTGCCCCTCAGCCGGGGCTTGCTGATTGATGCGTAGCGTTAATTGCCGGCGCTCATCGCCGAATGGTGAAACTTCGTTTCGTAAAAAGGCTTTTTAGGGTGGGAGGTGCAGGTCAGGACTCCCGCACGCTGATGCTTTTAGAGACAAGCCAGCGGGGAGCTCGTACCAGCAACCTCAGCCCAACGAGTCGCTGCTGGTGGATTAAAGAGGAAAACAAGCCCAAGCGTGTCTCCCTCTCGTTAGTTCAAGCTGTTCTTACCTGGAGGGTGGAGAGAAGGACTTGCAAGCCACTGGCTTCTCGTTCTGCCATGCTGCTCCCCACTCACACTCCCTCTTTCTAGCAGCAGGTACAATGCAGCCAGACAGCCAAGCTGCCAACTTGCCTTGCTGCTGCCCCTGTGCCGTTTAAGAAACGAAGAAGCTAAACGCAGATCCCCAGCCACATGCACGCTGCTACCACCAATAATCACAGCAATGCAACTCTAGACCTCAGCAGGAGAGATAAATGTACCCCCCCTCCCTCCCAGCTCTTCCCACTGTGACGGGAAGATTAATTCCTATATAAAGAATCCTGGGGATTAAGTAAAGTGCTCAGGAAAGGTCTGGGTGCTTGGTGTGTGGCAGGGGGAGTGCGGGGAGGGTGGCAATAGCAACAAGAAAGCAGAAGAGCTACAAACCTCAAAGAAAGCCAGGGAGAAGGGAGGGAGCGCGCTGGCTGCCTGACAGGCATTCCCAGCTGACCTGCTGATCCGTTCCAGACCCTGTGTGGACTCCTCTCTGTTTGACTCCCTTCCAGTGAAATTGGAGACACGGGGAAGGCAGAGGGAGCGAGAGAGATGCCCTCGGTCTTAACGAGCGCTGACAACGAACGGAAGATACACCCGGCATGAGGGACAGGTGGAGCGGGTTCGCCGAGGCTCGCGGAGGGTTTTTGGCTTCCAAGCCCAGTGCTTCTCCCGAGTCACAGCTGCTACGGCCACCGGCAGTGCCCCGGCGAGCGGCCACGGGGCAGGGACCGCCAACAGAGGGGCATCCCGTGGTTGCACAGCAAAGGCCAAGGAGGAAAGCCACCTCTGCAGGGGGCAGTGTTCGGGAGAATTTGCTCCGAGGGCCACTACAGTGGTTCACAAATGCCTTTCTTTGTCTGTAAGTATAGTAACTCCAAGCCTAGTTCACTCCCCAGTGTACAAGCCAGGCTGTAGTACAGTTGTAGTTGTAGCTCGAATTCCTAGGAGGGCACGGAGTCCGCTTTTAGCTTCAGCTGAATGATATCAAAGGACTTGGTAAACAAGGAGGAGCAGGTAAAGGAGTAGAGGCTTAGATGAGGATTTTCCATTTTTCAATGTGAAAATGTCAATTAGTCCAAAGCAAACATTTTTTTCAGGGACGCAGCTATTTCACTTCAGCTTTCTTAACACCAGAATGGCGTCGTTGGTCTAGAGAGACATCACTCCTGGGTGGTTCAAAGGCTGACAGTGGAGACAATTACTTGATATGCAGAAGACGAAGGTTAGATCTTGTCTTTCTAATATGAGAACATTAATTTCAGTCTTTTACTTGTCAAATAAGTACTTTTTTCTGGTGTGGGACTTTTTGGTCCCTCCAGTAGGAGCTTTTCCACTTTGAATGAATAACTAAGGGGTTTTGAAGCAGTAACTGAAGGCAAAGGCCTACAGAACTCAGTACCACATCAAGACATGCTAGACAGCCAAGGTGTGCAAGCTTTTCTTTGCTGATGTCAATGAAGCAATCACAGACTGGAGATAAAACTCTAATCTTTTAAGAAGCAGTTAAATTAAGAATAAAAAACTTCACTCTTGGCCAAATACAATTTTCATGTGATCATCATTACACCCTGCAGAACCTTCATTGATCAAGTGCTTTAGGCAAATGGTAAGGCAAATCCTCCCCAGCTCAGCCCAGCAATGTGTGAACAAGTGGCACAAGCATGACATTCCTTGGTTTCTCTGTGTGCCAGGGTCCCAGGATGTCAATACCAAGTTATAAAATAAACCAGATTAAAATACCTTTGCCATAATTATGGAGACACAGTAGTCCATTCAGAGAGAATGCCATGAGGACCATTGATTGATGGACAAGATGCTCTAGGGACGACTAAGCATAATAAGAAGAGAAAGTCTATGGACTCCTTTCCTATGGAAATTCAGTTTCAGAGATTTTGGTTCTCTTCAAAAGATGTTTGATTTCAATTAAAAAAAAATAAATCTGTCACATTCCATGAAATACCATATTTTAAATAGAGAGCTTAGACTACTGAATTTTTGGCCATTTTGGGTGAGCTCCACGGGTACTAAAAAATTGACAGTTCAGGAAGTACACAGAGGGGTGTCTCCATCCCTCCCTTGTAAAAAGATTCATCCTAAGGGCAATGGAAACATCCAGTGCCAGTCTTAAATTCTCCAAGAGTTAACACACTTGATGAGTGACGTTGAGGCAACGCTCTGGGGTTTTTTCACATCAGCAGGACTCAGTAAAATCTAATAACAGACTGTATACAAGAAGAGGAGAGAATCAAGGGAATGCGGGTACAGTGTCCTCAAATGGGCTGGGAAGGAGGAAGGTGGGTAATAGGTTTATGAGTAGTGTCAACACACTATGTCTTTCCCAATTTAGTACACTGACAGAAAATGACTTCAGAGCTAATTAGAAGCTGTTTAAAGGAGCTCTTCCACATTGACACTTTGTTCTCTTTCTTCTGACAATTGTACCTGTCACTAGTACTGTGAGGAACTATTAATTCCCGCTGTGTGGATTTTCAGAAGGCAGCGAGAGCTGATGGATGTAAGCAGGCAACTGCTGCAGGCAGCCTGGATGCCCTGCATCCCCTCCCCTATTACATCACACAACCCCAGACCCCTGCCCTCTTGCACTAGGGCAGGTTCATATATATCTCACGGTGATCCCTTCTCCCTGTTGCATCATAAAATGCTAGATGAGCATTTAGCTTTCTACCCTACCTAGAACACAACATAGGATCCCAGCTTCCATAAGCACTTCCCAGGGCCCAATGATCTGGCTCCCCCTCTCTGTGTGAAGAAGCTTTAGAAACAATTGCAAAACTTTCACTGCAAATATGTCAGCCCAAGAGGAAGGGAATAGCAGCAGCAAAGCTTGAGGGGAAAAAAAAATCTCTCATGTTCTTTAAAATTTTGCAGTAGTTAGCTTGGTTGTGCCCAGAGAGTACCAGAAAACATCGTATAACAGAAAGTTCTGGAACTTGCATTTGATTTGAAAACAAGACACAATGAGAAGAGTGATTAACAAATGAAAGGCTAATGAAAGACCCCAAAAGTGGCAATGATGTTTACATTCATGTAAGATGTACAGCAAAATGCCTTTGAAACCAAATTCCCAGCTATAAATCTCAGAGGCTTCTAATTATTCCATAGCCATTACTTCCACATTTTGTTGGATTTCCAATTTTGTTGTTTCTAAGAATAAGAGGTCCCTCACCTCAACACACAGAGGCTGGATAAATTAGGAAGCCTACACAGAGATAAATGCCAGAAGCAAAGCATACAGATTCTCCCTTTCCATTCATATTATACTGCCAACCCAGTTTGAAGATTAGCTTGTTAGTTTATATTGATGTTACTGTTGTTTCCTCTGTGCCCTTAGGTTTACATGATCCTTAAACAAAATGAAAATTAAACTCATGGCTCCAGCTTCCTACAAGAGCCAGAGATAATGTTCTTTTGGGGGGGACAGAAGGGATTAGAAGCACAAAGGCAGGACCTCTGGACTCTCTGCAGGTGCTGCACAAGCTCAGACCAGTAATTTTCTTTTCTTGTGCTCCAGGTCTCAGACACAAAAACAAGTTAGAGGTGTCATCTGATCTCCAGTAAATATGCGTACATACTTTTAGCCCATAGCAAAGGGAAGATAATTCAGGATCATTTTACCTGCATTAAAAGAGCACCCAGTCCAATTATTTCACATTTTATGAGCATACGCAGAAACCATTACCATGGATCAGCCGACACTAAGTAATATATTAACCACAGCAACTTGTTCCTGTTTCTAAACCTCTGTTTTCCCTACTTGTGAAATTTTGAAGTTTTCCTTATGGAGATGTAGCACAGCCATAAAATTTGCAAGCCTTCATCCAGAAACATTATACAGAAGGAAAAAAAAATAATTCAGCTATAGCATTGCATTAAAATGATATAAAGTTAAAAATCTCTTTAGATGAGATAATCTGGAAATTTTCCTTGTGAACAAAGTGATGAGAGGAAGAGAGAAGTCCTCTGCCAGGTACCTAGCAACCATAGCAGTATTGATTGGTAAATTAAAAGTGGGAAGCCCATACAAGAACTTCACATATTTGAATAAAATTGTCCTGTATTATTTTCACGTTTTCACTGAGTCTGTCACTTCCAAACCATAATTCAGCCTGTTCTAACCTATCTGAACCCCCAATGAATCACATTTCAAAGTAATTTACAGGCTAAAGCAAAATTAGCCCAAAGAAGACTGAAACACAGCAAATGTAGGACCAGAATCAATATCATCAAAATAAAGTGACCAGCCACAGCCAAGCTTCACATTTCCTGTCTAGAGTCTGTACCAACGAACTGCAGAACTCATTCAATTTTTGGACATTAGCATTAAATGGAATCCAAATAACGAAAATCAGCTTGAAAACCTGTGATTAACCTGAGGATATTTTCCTTCTGATTCTCAAAAAATTGACACCAGTTTTGCACTCACATTGCACACCTGGTTTCTAACAGGATTATTTCCATTTTTAAACCAGTGAGATAGATAAGAGGAGAGTTGGGTTCCATTAAAAATAGGAAGAAAAAAAAAAGTCTAATTGGATAAATTATTCATTCCAAAGCCAGACTGAGTTTTATGAAATGCAATTGAAATATCACTGTGTAAAATACCCAGTTAACTGTCCATGTTTCATTTATATTAAATAGAGGCATGAGTTCCCCTGTCAAAATTACATGTAGCTAAGAAATGTATATATTTTAATATGGGAATATTGCTTTTTCTATTTGGGTACTCTTTTCTCTAAAAAACCCTTCATTTTCATTGTCTTTCATTCAAGCGCAATGCTTATTGTAAGTGATTGCCAGAACAAAATTAATGTATATGAATGTGGAGAAGAGATGATCTTCCATCTGTGAATGTCTACATAGAGGTTTACCCCTCTGAATAACATCACACCCCCCAAAATAATTTACCCTTCTACAGCAGCGAAATGGTTAAAATGGAAGTGAAAACACAAGTCATGACACTGAAATTGATTTTCAGATGCTGCTGGAAGTGACCCAAGGTTCTTGCAGCCACTGGATGGGAACTTAATATCTTCTGGGTCAGAAACAGACCACTGGAAACTGCTGGTGTTACACTGGTTTAATATGAGGCTGGTACTGTTGAGTGCCTGGGGCAGAGAGGGGAACAGGCAGGTTTAATCAGAGCTTTGTTTCTCTGGAGACTTCCCTCTCCATCCCGCCTTTCATTTTGTCGCTTTACAGCAGAATAGCCTGGGGAGCATTGGCTGGGGGGCAAACTATGGCTCATTTTTACAGCAGCATGACGACCAAGGATAGAGGATACGCAAGATCACGGGGCTGGTGTTTTGGAGGCTACTGTGGGTACGTGGCAGGCTGTGTCAGGATATGACACAGGATATTTTCTTGCATCACTCTTCTTTCTAACTAGTGCTGATAGGCACGCTCTCATAGGTGTGCCCAATGTCTCCAGGTCCCTAAAACCTACACCAATTATAAAGGCATTAATAGAATCAAATAGAGAGACCTGCTCTGCTGCAATAACATGTTAACCCAGGCTTGAAAACACACCCTACATTTGCAACCTGGGCTCAAATAGCGTTCACATCACTTCCACACACTTTGGATCTCTTTTGGAATAACAATGGACAATATTTTGGCAAATCAAATTTTGAGCTGTTGGATCAATTCAGCCATGAACTGTTTCATAAACCGGGAACAGAAGCATGCTGGCTCAGTGCCATGATGTTTTTTTTCTTTCATGTAAGAAGAAAAATTTTCATTTGTCTAGTAAAATGGATGTTTCTTACACCTTGACAGATTGTCAAGTATTCTGATATACACTTTGTTGGGCTCTTATTTAAATCTAGTTTGTGAAAATCCAGTCATATATTAAATATACATACACAACTTATCTTGAGAAAGATGTATTTAACCACTTGACTGCTGCCAGATGTTCCCACTTTGTCCCTACAGAGCCCCTCGCTGTGTTGTTCAATGCCTCAGATACAGCAGGTAGACAATACTTGTTCTTCAACTGAATTCTACAAGAATGCCCAAGTCAAATCTACCTATTGTGTTACTGATTGCTCTCGGTCCACCGAGAGAGGAGACACCTGCTATGCTGGTGAATCTGTAAGATACAAGCAGGTAGAGTCCCTTGCTGGGCAGCTGAGTCTTCCGGCTGCTGATAGAGCACACACAGTGTGGGGCTGACTATCCCACCTCCGGCCAAATAGCCCATAATGCCACTCTCATGTTGAAGGACAACAGTAGGGATGTACTGAAGAAATAGGGGAGGAGGATGAAATAATAGCAAAACAGTTAAATTAACAGTGTTGGTGCTTTAATCCTCTTTGTCAGGTCCCTGGGCAGCAGTACAAGGCAAAGGCCCCTTGTTCTGATGCTTACAGCTTAGTAAATGTTTCTGCTGGACAAAACATCTCCCCATTTTCCCGCAGACATAACTATGTCAAGATTTTCGATTGCTTATAAAAGGAAACCATTCTTTTTCTTACCCTGACAGCCACATTCTCCTTTTCTTTGTCACTTGTGTCATCAATTTTGTCTGCTTAAAACGTCTCTATTCTAATTTAAAAGTATGTGGCGCCCACATTGCAAAAATGTGGGCACAGACATAAGTGTAAGACGAGGAAGGATCTGTTTTGTTGAATGTTTAAGGAAACAGATGTTATGCTGGCCAGATGCAGCAGTACACAAAAGTTTGCCATTAGCAGAACAAATTGTATTATACCTGTCTTTTCCGTTTGTCTCACATTTAGCGTCTCTGACACACACAGCAATATTTAGTATGCAAAGGTGCCAGAAAAGGACGTGGCTCTGAAAGGGTAAGAAACAAAGAAAAAGGAGAGAATTCAACCCAAATGAGCGACCTGGTGGGTTAAGCATTTTAACAAGTCCAGCAAGTGGAGGAGAATGTGGAATGTTGGACTTTTATAGGAGATGCCATCTGAGGACATAGAGAATTAACTCCAAAAGGGATTCCCCACCCCAGTTTTTGTAGAAACTTATCTGGGTTTGTAGACTATCCTCCTTCCTCTTGTTTCGCTTTGATTGGCACAGCCTTCAAAAATGAATGAGTATCAGTCATCTTCCAGTTCAATACAGAGCTGAACTGGGTGAGCAAGAGCACCCATAAAAACACAAAAAGAAAAAAAAAAAAACTAAAATGCAGGAAGGGCTGGCTTGCACAAATCACTGAAGTCTGGTAATGCTTCGCTGTTAGCTCATATTTAGTGCTATGCAAATAAGCTTGGCTAAGGCAATGGCTGAAGCGCATTTTCAAAGGATTTTGAAAGAGGAATCACCAAAGGAAATAAGACATTTTCGACCACTAGACCTCTAAACGTGACCTTCACAATAGTAACAAATGCTGTGACCCCCTGTAAGTTTGTAAGCACTTTATCCCATGCAGTCGATTTTTCCAGCAACAGTAGTCTAACTGAACTTTATTAATTGTATTTGACAATCAATACTGAATGACTTTCTCTACCCACCTACCCCGATGCATCAGAAGCCATTGGAGCGTCTGTTCTCTAAGACTAAGGTACAAAAAGACAAACTCCCAGAAAAATTCCTCCTTTATCCCTGTCTCATGAGGCAGCAATGACAAAGACAATGATGGTGGGAGAACTCCTATCCTGTTTCCCCTGGGCCCTTCAGATCTGGCTTTCTCTAGAGCTGGAGTTGAATTCTCCAAGTCTGGAGAAGCCGCAGTGCATAAACTGAGATTTGGCTAAGACTGAATCTGAGTAATAGTTTGTGACCTGAGAAACTTAGCAGCACTCAGAGGCCTTGGAAGCAGGCTGTCATCATCGAGGGCTGCATGAGAAACACAGCTGGAACTGAGGATGGCCCATTATTTACAATCCTGCATCATTAAAATCCTCCCCGTCCTGAATGATGAATGGTTCACTTGCGAATAGGAACACAACAAAATGTGAAATGCAGGGAAATTTGCACTGCGGGAAAGGAAATCATCTCAGAGACAGAGAAGCAGTAAGACTGAGGGACAGCATTTGTCTACGTTTTGCTTTGACTGATTGAAAACAGGCAGGGTTCCCGGAGACTCGGCTCTGGAAGCAATTTAAGAGGGCCTCGTAGGAGAATAGGTCCTTCTGACTTTCCTCTGCCCCATAGTACTCAGAAATACATTCCACCTCTTAGCCCTTTCGTTGTGCAGAAAAGTGATTTCTTGTAAACACTCCGGGAAGGAAGCGGTTCAAAAGAGCTGGCCCAGTTTCCCACATCCATGAACCCGATAGAAACACTAATTACTAACATGCCGTATTATGCCCACAGATGTTGTCTGTGATTCCAGGCTCTGCTTTCTCTCCCCATCATTGGGCCTTTTTCCTTGCCTCTGATTTCTTCTGCCTCCTGGGAGAAGATGACTCCCTGTTGCAGACCTGCTAAAGAAGATGGCTCCATACAATTTTGGAAGAGCCCTCTTGTCAAAGTGTGAACCCTGAGGAAATCATCCTGGGCAAAAGCTGTATCTGGAAGCGATAGAGTTACTGAAGCTTGGCTTCCTATTGCATGCAGTTTCACAGTTGACCAGCTGTGTCTGAGAGCACAAGCTTTCCAACTGAAGTGATTGGGGCAATCTTTTTCACACTTTCCTGGCCCACAGGGCCTCCAGAGTCTACTAGAAAAGCCTTTTCCTCATCAGTGGCACATAGTGTGTGTCTCACTTATACCCAGCCACCTATTTTTACAAAAATTCGAGGACCTGCATGATCTTTGGGATTGCTGCTTCTCTGTAAAACTCATTTTGAAATAGGCTAATGAGTGCCTAAGTTTTTAGGGTGGGATGAATAAACCTAGAAAGGGCAGGATTGTATCAACTGTGTTTCCAAAGAAAACTAAACTGAAGAAGAGCTATTAGAAGAACAATCACTCAAATGCCATTTTCACATAATCTCTGAATACATCGGTAATGTGACCTGCTGGTGCAGGTACGTTACAGGCCCTTCCTGCAGACATTTATGGTGGTTGCTATGAACATGACATAATTGCTAACAATCCCCAGACTAGTCCTCTTGTTCAAGCTGTGGCAGCTCATCCTTTTAGCCGTGGATGTGTCTGGTACATTCCCCAGTGTGCCTATCAATAGCACTTGACATGTGCAAAATACAGTAAATATTAATCCGTCAAGTCTCACAACTCCCTCTCGGGGAGTTAGGCAATTGTTTTTTTTCCAGCTTACACTTTGTGAAGCCGAGGAGGACTCACTCAAGGACATGCACAGCATCAGTGATGGAGTCAGGGGAAGAATACAGGTCACATCACCCCCGGTGCCAACACGGGAAAAGTCAAAGCAGCGATACCCAGGATGGAAATAAAAAAAATGTGTCATCTATTCAACTGTTGAATTTTTCTCCTTAAAGCCAAAGATACTGTGGCCAGGCACACTTTTAAAGCAGGCAGCCCTTATTACTGATGCCTGAGTGTTCATCTGAACATCTGCACCCTTTTGTCCTTTGGGTAGCATTTTGGTGAGCCTTTGTTTTGTCCCAGCAAGCTTGCATGTGTATCTGCCTTGTTCTGGTGACAGGCTCAGTGAAATTGTGAGATTTTTGACTCATTTGTAATGAAAACTTGCCTCAAAGGCCAGCTTCAATTAAAAGTGGCCACAGAGGTTCATATCACCACCTTTCTTACTGCAATGTGGAGCCAAGTGTTGATTATTCTAGGACCCATCCCTGGGGCTGCTGGTGGGGCAGTTCTGGCATCGGTAAGAACTTGGCCTCTCAGATAGAAGTCAAGACCTTGTGAATACAGACTTATCCTGGGGGAAGCGGGCAAACAAATAGACAGCCAGGCAGAGCCCTGTGAAACAAACTGCCTCTCAACTTCATTATCATAAGTGTTTCTTGTTCAGCTCTTTACATGAACCCAGCTCTCCATGTATTTCCTCCAGCATTTGTTAGGGGAGGGGAGCTCTATGGCCTGATATATCCACTTTACCTCCCTCCTCCAACTGAAAACTCTTCAATCACTGCCGACTCCTTTACACGAAAAACCTTCGTTTCATTAAAATTTAATTATTGGTTTAATTAAAATAGGCAAGCAGCAGTGTGAGATGTGTATGTTTTTTTATGGCTGAAGGAGATTGTAAAGTCCTCATTCATTTCCCAAAGTAGCTTCCGCAAAAAATTGGGCTGCCTTTTTATAGGCCAATTCTCAATGCTGCTTTCAAATGGATCCCATAGCCATTCATATAGATTAATTCGGGCAGTGAATCAGATCCTGCTCATTGGCTGCCTTTCAGAACACACTGACAATGCCCCGGGAGCCCTGCGGTAGAGCCCTGAGAGCTGATGGGACTCTCCAAATGATTAATTAATCCTCATCCAGGCATTTTTCAGTTGTCTTAATTTATTCACACTGCAAAACAAATTTACTCTTGGTGAAATGGGCCATATTGACAAGCCTTGTGTGACTGACAATTGCTCTGTTATTCCCACAGGAAGTGTGAACAGGGCAAGGTTCTCCTACACTGGTGAAACTTGCTCTGTGACACAGGAGACAACTTCAAAGGATACTCAGACCCTAGTTTCTCTGCTAAAACTGATAGCTGGAGGGGTAGCCCAGTGTCAGGTAACCTTTGGCCTCAGCAAGACTTAAAGGCAAGACCCTGACTATTTTTTAAAAAGACAAAAATACAGTGGTGCCTGTCTCTTCTCTCAAGGGCTGCTTCAGCATCCCAGTCCCCTTATCCAGCATCTCGGAAATAAAAGCCTATACACAGTGGGAAATCAGGACAAAGCAGACAACACAAAAACTTAGCTCAGGCCACCATATGAAGAGGTCTCCAGCTGTCCCATGGAAAAGGTAGGGAAAGGACAGTTACATGCTGCAGTGGGTAGAGGTATTTCCAGTGGTAGAGACAGCACCACATAAAGACTAGCATGAGAGGTCCTAGTGCAGTCATGGTTTCCCTGAGAACCAAGTCCATTAGTTGCTAATGATTTTCAAGTAGTTAAAGTGCATTTGACCTCACAACAGACATGAATGTTTAGACTCTCCGAAATCCCAAAACCATCTGGTCATTGGACTTTTTTAAATCACTCTTCTCTTAGCACCAGTGAATTGAGTTTCAAAGAGCTGTGTCGCTCTTTGTAAATGCTGGTTACAAAATGATCACAACAAAAAGGGGACTATTGAAACTTTCAAATATTTTCAGCTCATGCTTCTAGGCAATGCTGGGCTGCCTTCCCAGGATTTTGCAATCTTCAGATCTCTTAGGCCATAGTCCAGAAAGAAATGAGAGAAGTAGCCTTTCATTTAGAAGTAACCCTCCAGATGCTTTTGCAAGTACCTGCAATGACCTTCATTTCCCCAACCCTCTCCAGCAACACTAGCTCAGAATGCAAGTAAAGTGCAGGGCTGGGAACAGAGTGTGCTGTTTCAAAAGGCTTTTACAACTCTTTTGTACTTGCTGGAAATCTACCCTCATCATTTTTCATTTTAAATATCTTCCTATATATGCCTGGAGGTTGGGGATCTCTTTTCATAACAAAAAGTATAGATCGATCTGTGGGTAGAGGTTTAATTTTCAACATTACCACTAAGCACTGTTGGGAGTTTGGCAGTGCTTGAAAACATCAGGTAGCAACACTGGTACCCCTATAACTTTCTCCCACAGGTAAGAGTATTGTGTGGTGGTGAAATGGAAGGATTTTTGCCTTCTTTTTTCTCCATGTGGCTTGACTGAGCAATACCTCATTAACTTCTTGTTGTTGATGCTAAGATGCTACCTGGCTCCATGGATACTATTCATAGAATCACAGAATTGTCTAGGTTGGAAGGGACCATTAAGATAATCGAGTCCAACCATCAACCTAACACTGACAAAAACCACCACTAAACCACGTAGCTAAAAACTCTATACAGAGTTATTAACATCATAAAAAACAGCTACAGTTTAGAAAACCTTAGAGCCACAGATTAGCCACAGGTTGGAAGAAAAGACTACTTGGAGTATCAGATAGGGTTCCTTACTGGTATGCGTGCAAAAGAAACAATGTTAGGCTAGACAGACTTTTAGTCTGAGCAAGTAGAGCCAGAGATGTTCTTACGCTGTTATGTTCAATCTCTTTAGGCTCTCTTGTCTTCATCAAAAACATAAGACTCGCATCACAAGGGCTTGTGAGGCTTTGCAACTTTGAGCTCCGCAGCTGAAAGGAGCCATGTAAGTGTAAACAAAATTGTATATTATTGAGGAATGCTGCTGTAATAAACAGTCTCTATTACCAACTGTCCAGCTGTAATATTTGTGTTTATGTCAGCACTTAAAAATCATTGATCTGCAATAAAGTTGGTGTGGGGAAAGAATCTGATCCAAAGGTCAGAGAAGAGAAATGTAATTTTCTCCATCAGAGCCTGAGAGAGCAAGGCTGGAGAGCTGCTGCCCAGAGCTCGGCCAGGGAAACGGTGGCTGCATAAAGCTTCGTTGCTGCTCCCTTCCCCAATGCTAGAACAGCACTCGGGGAGATGACCCAAGATCAAAGATGCTTGCAGCAGCAGTCTGGTTGCAAAACTAATCATCGTTAGTCAACTTGGACTGCCAGATTGCAGGTAACCACCCACTGTGGTGTGCTACTGCGCCAGGGCTGCAGCGAGCTTCCCCGTATCCCTGTGTGTGGCAGCAGCAGGGTGAGCTCAGCAGATGCCTCCTAAGAGGTTTTGCTCCAAACAGAGCCTTTGAACTAGGAGCTGCCTCATCTCATTTTATCTGGGAACAGGAGAGTTGCTGAACAACAGGTATTATGGAGAGCAGTAGCCCATATGGAGCTTGTCCAGGGGACACACTACTGAACGTACACTAGCGTAAAACTCTACTCCTTACTACCTGAGTCCAGCATCTTACACGCTTTATCCCCTGAATATGTTTCTCTCCCCAGAGGCAGACCCATTATCTTCTCTTAAGAGAAACCTGAAAATCTTTTCCTCGGGCAGCTCTTGATGTGCTCCCTTGCCTGTGAGTAGCAGTGGCCATCCTGCCCCTCCAAATTGTCTGGGATTCTCCTTTCTTCCATCTCCTGCAAGGTAGCTTCACTGCTTGACTTCCCTTCCTTCAGTGAGTGACCCAGGAATCTAGTCCTTTGACTCCACGTCACCATATATCCCAACCGCCCACTCGGTACAAGTATCTGTGTCCTCCTATCCCACAAGTGACCTGGGATCACCCATGCTATTACCTGTCTTCCTGCTATGTCCTTTTTCAGCTCCTTCCTTCTCTCTCTTTCCCCAGCCTTGTTCTTGAAGGCCTTACAGCTACCTAGAAGGGATACCACCTCCCAGTAGCTGGGCACTCTGGAAACGGGATTTCTGGAGCACCACGTGTTCAGTGATAAAGCAACAGTAAAACAGCACAATATCATCACCTGCCAGCTCCTTCCTTTAATCCTCCCAAGTCTGCACATCCATAATTGGGGACTTGTCTCTACCATCTAGGGCACTTGGCAGCCCACAGCTCTCCTCCCCAGGAGCAAGATTTGTGATCAGATTAAAGCCCATTTCATGTTCCCCTCGCTCGGGTCTCTGTCATGCTCACTGCTCCCCCTGATGTTTATCTGTGATCGGCTGACTCATTTCCACATGAAGAGCTGACATTTCCTTCTCAAATCCAGCGCAGGGGTCATCGGTTGCTATGTTAGAGGGAAAAACTACAATGAAGAGATTTTTCTAATCACTGCATCAGATTACAAAGGAATGTAAATCACGGAGCAGTGTTTTTTGTTAGAAGCAGGAACAAGGTTACTTCAGGTAGTCCTCAAGAGCATTTTGATATTTCACACGATACACCTACGTGCAGAAGCTCACATGCATTCACACACACGGACGCTCTGCAGCACTGCACGGGTGTCACTGAAACCACTAGAAGTCCATCATGGCATGGGGGAAGGTGCTCTGGTGTTGAGGATCACCTCCATCCTGTACTGTACCCCAGAGCTCCCACCTGATTGCCACAGGGTCACGTTTTTCCCTGTGCCTCTTTCTGCCATCTCTTAAACTGGGGTAATGTCCAGTCTGCACTCTGATGAGTATGTGAAAAATACAGCAAGTAAGAGGAAGCATAGAAGTAGGCAAAGCAGATACGGGACATATTACCATAGAGTGACATTAACAATAAGTTAAGACCAGATTTATCTGCATGTCCTATAACATGGTTATTCACAGAGACATCACTGCAGACTTACAAAAATGGCACCTGATGTGTTTAGCCTTAGTTTTGTACTCTACCCCTAATGAAGCTGAGATGGTTCAAGGGAAGAGGGGAAGTGAACAAACAAACAAACAAAAAAAGTATACAGCAAAATCATTTATCTTTTGGGGCAAGTGTTGCAGGGGGTAGGAAGGAGGACAGAAGTTGCCCTCGCCTGGAGTATCCAGCAAAAGCATTAAAGGTGTCACAGGCACTGCCTGCAACGTCTTTGCAATGAAGGTTGATTTTGTGTTTCTCACTCTTTTCTGGGATTTTTGGACAACCTTCTACCAGGCACATACTGAAGTCCTGCTTCAGAAAAAGAATGATAAACAAACAGCATTTAAACGTGACCTGAAGCCCACTGAGATGCTCCAGAGGGGTCTTCACACAGCCCTGCTCCAGCCCTTTGTGTCTGGAACGAAGATACAGTGGTGGCAGAGGAGGGGACAAATGTGAATCCCTTCTCTGCCGGCCAGCAAACTGCCACCCGAATCAGGCAGCATACTCAAGGAAAAAAAAAAAAAAAAAAAAACTGGAGCCCATAATCATTTTATGATTCTAATTTAAGTTTTATGAACATGTTTTGAGCTCTCCTAGTCAGACTCTGGTATTGATCTTTTCAGTATTGTTAACTCATAACCAGACCATATTTGAAGACATAAACTTTAAGAGGGATAATAAAGAAGACCCAGACTGCACTGGCTTTATTCTTCTCAGCACAGGGACTGGGAGCTGTAAATCCTGCTGGAATCGGTGAAATTATGCAAGTGGAGATTAACTCCTGGCTGTGTCAATTTTAGAGATATTGGGCACCAATGATATCAGTCTTTATTTCTAGTTGAAAGTGGAATTGTCTTGGGATATAAAGCAATGGTAGTGTAAGGAGCTAAACAAGGGAAAAGAAAGCACTGACTTCTCTCTGACTGCATGCTTTTGAGAGATTGGCCAAATTGCAGTATTTTGCCCTGTTTCTGGACCAGATGCAGACTCTCCCAAAATGACTCATTTCTTAGATTTAGGTTCTTGCTTCCAACTCCATTCAAGATTTTAGCTAAGCAGGAGCATTTAGACCTTGCAAATGGTGTTATTCTTTAGCAAGCGAGCTCACCCTGAGCACTAGCACGGGGTGATGGATATCCTGGCTTTGTTGTACTGCATCCCTGCTCTGTGTTTCAGGTCAGGGAGGTTCATACAGCTTGCTCCGTGCTTCTGACTGATGGATAACATGAAAAGCCTAAATAACAATGTTCATGGGCTTTTTTCTTTCCATGGTAACAATACAAGAAGGACAGTTTTCCAGCCTCTGGCTGCTTCCGAAGAAAAAAGAACATGATATATGATAGGTTTTCTTTGTTAAATGGATCCTAATCAAATGAAGTGGGGAGAGGCATTGCTTTCTGCCCTGTGTATGCAAGGTGTGAAAGGTGTTCTCAACTTGAGTATCAGGCTGAAAAATCTTAAGGCAAAACTTGTTCAGTTCCTCTGAGGTCTAACCTGGTATTTGAATTTACAGGGCAGGCCAGTAAGCTGTCAAGTTTAAGTGTGAATCTGCATGGGCTTGCAGACAGACTTAGTGGTCCTTGTGCAGACCTTACCGCGCAGCTGGGAATCACACATTGAATCTCACAGACAAAAGGTGATGGCAAAGACTCAAGAATTCCTTGACCCCTCTTGTTAAAAATGATCCACACCTCTCAGTTTTCAGTTCTGAGCAATGCCCTGAAAGAGGTGAATTGTTGTAACTTCAAATTTTGTTGCAAACACTTGAAATAGCACAACACTCTACCCCTCTCAGCACCCCCAATCCCCCCAACACCCTACATCTCTCCAGGCTTGTCAAGGTTGGAAAGCATGCCACGGCCCTAATTCTGCATTTTCCATTACTATCTCATGCCAGTTGTAATTAAAACAAAAGGTGGATCTTCAAAAAAATAAAAGGCCATGAGGTTGGTTCTGCCAACAGCTTGGATGGAACTCAGCAAAGAGCAACTGGAATGATTAGGGAACTCAAGGCAGTGACTTTTGAGGCAAGATTAACATTGCTAAAAATATCCCACGTGGCTAACTAATGAGTAGGAGGGTCTGTGATAAAAGTCACTGGGTATCTAAGCATATAACTAATCAAGGATGGAATTAAATTATTTAGAATGCACAAAGGGCAACTACCGGAGTGCACTACGAGGAGCGATGGCATTAAATCAGGAGAGCATGGGAAGCAAAATGGGGACATCACCTGTCCCCCTATGACTGAACTCTGTTTAACTAGGATTTGATCTAAAACATACTGCAGTCACTGGAAATTTCACTCCAGAATGGTGGTAGCCGCTGCAAGAAGAGGCCAACTATAATTTACAGTTACCTTGTCAGGGTTTTCTTTAGAGGCACGTGTAATCTGGGGCGTTGGACTGGGAAACCCTCTTTTTCCCCTCAGTAACCTGTCTGCCCTGCAAAACTGAGAACATCTGGATGGAGCCAGATCCCGCTCGCCATCCAGAAGCAGCAGCTCACTGCAGCCGGCAGAGGTACAGCCAGAAGGGATCGTTACAGATGTTTGGTCTGACCCAGTGTGTGACACATGGCCCTTCCGTGCTGCATCTGCTTCATTGGGTAAGACAGGCACATATCATTGGACAGAATAAACACTCTATTCGTTGCTACTCTTTTCAGCGTGTGGCCTTGGAGTTACCATGGTATCAGCACAAAAATACTACTATGATTTGTTTCAGAGAGAGATTTGCTTGTTCCTTCTTCAGTCATTTCTCCCCATCCTTTAGCCAGCCCCTCTCTATGGAGCTCATCTGCACATCTCTCTGCAAGGCAATTGCCTTCCCTCTTGTATCAAGATTAATTCTGCAGTTTCCTTTCATTGTTGGGGCATTACCAGACAAGGACTACGTGTATATGTTAAGAAAATCATATCAAGCTACTCTACTGTCTTTCCAGGCTAAGATACTAGGTGCTTAAGAAAACCCAGTAACTATGCTGTATTTTGGCTAAGGTTTTAGCTGTGGTTGCTCATGATAAATTAAGGAAACGTACTCATATTTTCTGTGAGGAGCTGTTTGAAAAGCCACATCCAGAATAATAAATGGTTCATTGTTAGACTAGCAGAGTACGTCTCATGGAGAATTTACATGGTGCCTCTTAGTTCTGGTTCTGCTCAACATTTTCATTAGAAACCAGAATGATAAAATGGAAAATAAACTTATTAAATTTGGTCACAACACTCTACTCAGAGCAACTAAAATCACACCAGAGGACAGGTTTAAAATTCTGCACAGAAGAGATGAGCAGGGATGGTCAACAAAATAAATACAGAATGGAGACAACTGGTTAAATAAGTGTATAAAAGGGGATCTAGAGTTACCATTAAGCTGAACAAGAGTCAAAAATGTCACGCTGCTGAGAAAAGGGCAAACCACACTGGGATACATGAACAGCAGTAAGACCTGAGAGATGCATAGAGTCAGCTTTGTGTTGACTTTGGACTGATGTGGGCTTAGCTGGGAACTGCAGCCCGTTACAGGCACCACACAGCAGAGGAGTGGACCAGCTGGAGAGTCGCTGGAGGAGGGCAGTGGAACAACATCCAAGGTTTGGAGAACATGACAAACAAGGAACCAGTGAAGGAAATAGGGCTGTTTGATTCACAGAAGACAAGACAGAAAGGAGGGGAAGAGAAAGAAAAACTTACTGTTGTCCATAAAGGCCGCAGCAAAGAAGGGAATAACCTGAGTCTGGTGCAGAAAGGACAAGAAGTAACAAATTAAATTGCACCAGGAGCAGATACTCCAGTAAAGCAAGTGATGAGAAGACTGGTGAAACACTGAAATAAACTGTGTGACAAGACTGCAGCATCCAGTGTGGCCAGTGTTTAAGAACTGGCTACACAAACATCTGACAAACATTGTATAGTACAGTCAACCCTGGCTTGAAGCAGGCAGATGAGCTGTGCAGTTCCTTCAAGGTCCTGTGCCCAGACATCCATCCCCTCCCACGTTACTTAAGCTACTAGTACTTGTCATCCTCACAGCCTTGGCACCCCGAGTAACTCTGCTTGGTCATAACCTTCATCTGTGCTCGAGACTCGTGTGCTGGCTTCTCTTCAGCTTACAGGGAGGTGACATTGGCGCTCAGTCAGGAGTTTTCGGGATGCTGTTTGTTTTATTTCCACTAAGGCCATATTTATTTTATTTCTTCTGACAGCTGTTTTAGACCGTTTCACTCTCTGCTGGAAGCATGATAAGGTCTGAAATGTGGGTTGTAAATAGCTGGGCAAACTGCACATTTAAGTCTAATTTTATGTGTAGCATCTTTTATTAATGTTGCAACATTTATTGTGTATTTTAAGTCATTATTGATTTTTATTAAAAAAAGATACTTTTATTGTATGTGTATGCTATGCTGCCAGCAAAATAAAATATTACGTTTTTCCTGCCTCAGTATGAATTCTCATTAATCTTCCCTAAGTGCAGGAGAAAGTGAGTGCTTTCTCCGTCCAAGGCAACATCAACACCTAAGGTCTTTGACTGAGACATCGTCACGTATTCATTTCACCGGGATGTAAAAGGGCTGCTTAATTGCATAAACCACCATGTGTAAGGTGGGGGCTGAGGAAACAAAACACTCCCCCGTGACTTATTTCATCTGGGACTGATCAGCTCTGTTATCCTATAATTAAGATTCAGAGAGGAGGCATAAAATATCCAGCAAGGACAATGAAAGCTTTTTGAGGTATATGCAGAGGTGTGGGTAGGGGCAGCGCAGGAAGATAACACTGCATTTTGCACTCAATCTCCAGGTGCTTTTTTAGTCAAGCTGTATTGGGTCTTACCAATAATATGAAGGTTTTCCAGCAGTATAGCAGTGCGTGCCAAAGAGATCCTAGACCCCCCCAGAAGCCTCATTCATTAAGTGTTTTGCTACCTAGCATAAGTAAGTGAGTAATGGGTACAATGACTTTTGTTTGATTTTCAGCTAGAGCAGGTAACGCAGCTGTGTGTTAATTGAAAGCTTGAGTCTGACCTTGCATTAGCTGGGGAGCAGACTATAAGGATATGATTGCTCGTTAGACTGGAATACAGGTAAACTAGATCCCAGATGGCTTTGGTTCTGGGCATTTTGATGAGACACCTGCAAGCGCTGGCTACAATAATAACAAAGCCACACCAGAAGAGTTAATGCAAACGTGATACAACTATAAATGGATAAGTGCTATAACAACTGAACATGGGGTATGATAACATATACAATTAAGGAAATGAATATGTAAAGTAGATATATGATATATTAAAAAAAACCCCATATTTAAAGCTAGAGGTCTCCAAAGCTCTTTTCCCCAAGATACTAGCTTCAGCACCAGGGGATCATCTTGTCATGCCACACCAAGAAGTTTGTGAGCACATGAAAAGAAGAACTGCCTGCTGGCAGGTTTTCTGTGTCAGAGTGTGACTTTGATTTTAATGATAAAGAGGGCTCATTTACCTCCAGTTCATCTTTTACCATGCAGGCATGCAAAAACCCGAGTGCTAGTTTCAGGTACCTGTTCAGACAGGTGAGCCTGCAAAGGGAGGCAACCTGGCCCAGCTTCATCCAACCCTTTGCGGTCACAACCACCTCCATTAGCATCACCTCACCAAGAGGGTGGCTGCTGAAGGTGCTGGCAGTACCAGGACGGGTCTGCTTGTGTGGGCCTGGCTGGAAACATCAGGTCTAAGAGAAAACCACTTCCTAGAAAAACATCCTCAAAAAAGCTGCTCCTTTCCAAGCTTACCTTCACCCAAGTACATCCCAGCACTTAGGGAGCATCCATGGTGGAGGGAGAGGTGCTAGTCCAGATGCTGCCAAATACTCCACAGAAACAAAACCCACCCTCCCCACAGGTTTCAAGACTCAATGGCTTTTTAGTCTTTTTCTAGTCATCACAATTAAGGCCCTGTAATCAGCTGCATCGACACTGCAATCAGCCCCAGCAATCAGCCTCCTGCCTCTGACGCTGATGAACACCAGGAAGGTGCCAGGGAGTCAAGAGGCTAATTGACCACTTTGTTAAAAAACAACAAAAAAGAGGAGGGGATGGAAGTGCATTTATGCCCCCAGATTTGGGAGACCCAGGAAGGAGACTGGTACCTTGCTGAGGTCTCCAAAACTAGTCTGAATTTGCCAGCTGTTTCACATTCGTTGTGAACAAGGGCTGCAGAAGTGTGTTGGCTCGTGTCACCCAAGAGACTGATCTGATCTAACTCTGCATGAGCCTGAAATCAGGGGGGACTACTGCCTGGGTTGCTCCAGGATGATAGGTACATGTTGCTGAACTGTATCAAAATTGCTATCAGCACTATCTTTGATCCACCGTTTGTTAGAGGAACCATCCCAAGCATTCCATTAATGGACAACCCTTCCTTTCTCTCTGGCAGTTTAGGTTTGACAAGGTAAAAATTGGATTGCTGAGCTCTTGTTAAATATTTATTATATGTATCTTCATGGGCCTTAAAGTCCAAGATGTGAACTAGGTCCCTGCTTTGTACCAAAAACAGAAAACAGCCATAAAATGAAGGCATTTTGCATATGAATCACACTATCTTCTCCAAGTTACTCTTCATTTTATCCACTTTTAACACACCCAGCTCACTGCTGGCTATTTCTTTGCCCAAGGCTCCATGACAGAGGCAGACAGGTAGCTGAGAGGCAGAAGGGCTAGGCTTCTGTTGTATTTCATCCAGGCCATGGCTGGAAATTGGCGGTGTTCCTGCCTGAGGAATCATCCCCACCTAGGAAATCACCTTTGAAAGGAAAGATTTGTTCTTGTGTTTCAGATGCATCACTTGGTTTGTTTATTGACCCATTAATTATTGGTCTGTGTCTTCTAACGGTCAGGGCAGAGCAGCATACTGGGGATGATTGTTCCAGTGTGACTCTCGTGAGATAGAAATAGCAGAGCTGTCTGGCCCAATCACTGTAATAAGGTTATAATGTAAAGCACTGAGCAATTAGCTGGGAGATTTACCTCCCTGTCTTAAAAGCATTTTTATTACTTAATCAATCACAAGCAATTTATAAACAAGGCTGAAGTTTTACACGGAGCCATATATCTGTCTTATTTACTTCCACAATAAAGCAGGAAAAACATACCCAAAGTTCCAAAAGACATTTGATCAATTAAAAATAAAAAAAAAAAGCAGAACTACCTTGAAAGAAGATAAATGATTTTTCAAATGGAGGAAGGACTTCAGCAGAGGCTGGAGGAAAAAAAGTTCATCTGTCTGTCTCTTTGCTAGTCTATAACATCATCCATGATGGCAGCTTGAAGAAATACCGTTGTAAAATGAAAATGTGACTCGTTTGGGGCTGGGACTTTGTTTGTCTGTGCATGCTTTCCTTAAGCTGGATTGCAGCCACTGAATGCCAGCACCGTGTAATTGCAAAATAAAAATAATAAGAATGCTGAGTCGGCAACAGCATGTGTGCTCCAGATGCCCTTTTTGCTTTCAGAGCTTCTGACTCGGTGCCAGGACAGGATGGTATTAGGAACCTGTTCGGTAGAGATACGATACTTGTTGCCTTCAAAGAGAGCTTCTCCAAGCCACAGGAGTGCCTACACCCTCCGCACTTTCTGTTTGATTTGTCTTGTCGTTAGAAGGAGGTTACTGGAAATAATTCACTGGCAGCGTTTCTGCGTACCCGAAGCAGCTGACCACGTGGTATAACACAAAGATACACAAAGGTACACGAAGATGCCCCAGTCTGAATCCTTCCCCAGTCACTGATGCCAGGAGGCTGTTTTGCGTCCCTCCACCACTGCTCTCCCAGCATACACTGGTTGAACCAGTTAGATTTCCATATTGGGCCACTGGGATTGTTAGCTTGGCATCATTCCATCCATAGATGGAATCAGCGCTTGCTGGCTGAGTGTGTTTTAGCTGGTTTGGCAGCAATCCCGGCTCCACCAGTCCCTCTACCTCTGACATTCAGTGTCTCAGCAATACTGCTGACTTCTGCGAAACTGGGGCACTGATACAGACATGAAAGTCCCGCTTTGGAGAGAGCTACTGAAGAGGTCTGTACTGAACTACGTGCAAGAGCTAGACTGGAGGCTGAATTCACCTCGATTTGTGGTGATCTAATTGTTCCAGCGTCAGCTTTTTTTCTGGTTTTGACTGCTCTGATCTTACAACTCCCAGTCCTGACTTTTCTGCCATTTCCTACCCCACCTGTCAGCTCAAGATTTACACCTTTCCAAGCAGAAACATACTGATTTTGATTCAGAACAGTGTTATTCTATATGTCCCTTACCTCTAATAACTACCCAACATGCAGGTTGATGGAAAAGCAACTGCCTTTCTGAGAAGGTGATTTTAGGGGAATGAATGGAGTGGATGCTCTTGTGTTTGCCCTGTGTTGTGAGTCAAAGACAGGTTCACCTGAAAGAGGGGGAGAAGCTTCACCCAACCCTACTCCAACACACCTGTGACTCAGGAGATATGGAAATCTGTGCTGCTCCCCATCCCAGGACAGCTGTGGGGAACAAAACCCTTCCTCTTCCTCGGGGCAGCAATAGGACCCTGGCAATGCCCTAAAACTCCAGCCTGTCACTTCTGCCCTATGCTTCTTGCAGGAAGACTCTTGTACCACCACCTACCTCAGACCTCAAGCTCAGACCTCTCTTGGGTAGCTGACAACAACACAAAGCAGCTCAGGGAGACATTTTGGACTTTATAAGTTCTCTCATACTCTCTGCCCCGTGTTTCGGGTTCATCTGTACAAGAGGCAGCAATAATTCTCTATAGCTCCAGAGTGACAGGAAGGAAAAATTGCCTAGATTAATAGACCTGTTTCCAAGGTATTCTTAATCAAGGTTTCCTCTCCCTGAGCCAGGCAGGAGTCTCCCGTGCTGGGCGGCCGCTTTGCAGCGTCTGTTCCATCTGTAGTGCTGTGGCTGAGCCTCCGGGACCTGCCGGCTGAACTCCAGGCGTGCTGTGCGGTGGCATCACACCCGGGTCTCACATTGCAAGACCTAATAGGAACAAATGTGTCACCGCATAGTTCAGCGATTTAACAGCTTTTGAGTGTTTTTTGATAAATAGGCGCTTCCTGGTTTCAATTCATACACTTTTATCGCAGCTAATGAAAGTCAGGTTCTCGCTAGTTCAGCACTGAGGGCTTGTTGTAGCTGAAGCACAGCTTTTGCCCAGGGTAATATGAAAAGTCACGGTCAGAAACAGTCATCCCTTCACCTTTGGGGTACAGAGTCCTGCCCCGTCATGACGTTTAAGAATATATTTAACGCAAGAAATGAATGTCATAAAAACATCATAAAATAGTTAAAAATTAACAGGGGGGGAGGGGAAATGTTGACCCATCTGATCCTTCCCAGCATAACAGTCACAAATAATAGATGCACATCATTCCTTACAGTATATAGAGCATGGATTTATCATCAGATGATTTACTGTACCAGTCCATCACACTTGCACAAAATAAATACTTCTGCCTTCCTCACTGGCAGGATAGGTTTCATTGCATCCTGGCACTTATTATCAACATTTTTTATTATTGATCAAGTACTGACAAATGCTTTCAGTGTTCTACAAACATATGAAGATAAAGACCTTGCCCCATTAGATATACACATAGTGCTTAAGTCTGAAGGGCACCAAGAATCCCGTTAAAGTCAATACCCGTTTGTCTTCTCAGGGGAGTATCCATAGACAGACCAATTCGAACATGTGTAATTCTCTTGTTGAAGGCCAATTACAATGTGCTGTGAATGAGACTGTCCCCAAAACTGGGCTCAGTCACAGCCTTCTCTTCTACGGGGGCATGTTGGGTTTTAACACAGATAGGCAGGGAGCAGCAGGTGGCGTCTAGCAACATCCATGTTCTGATAAATACTCTGGAAGACAAAGCAATGAGTCAAGGCAACAGGACCTCAGTATCTGAGCAATCTGAATAATATGCTTTATTGTTCCATAAAGCTACTCACACCAGAGAGAGAGATATGTGGATATTGTTTCACTAGACTCTCTGAAAACCTTCTGACCTATTCCTGCTCCAGAACACAGAGTAACTGATGGGTCCACAGCAGTTGCAGGAGGCGGTTTCCTTTCAAGATTGTTCCAAATAAATGCTAGCTAACTAGGAATTTTATTAGTAGCCAACATGGACTACTTAATTTCTTTATAATGTTGAGCTGCTGTTTGTCTGAAAGTGTTTCTCACTAGAAAGACTTTCTAGTGAGATTCACAAGGCATGTTCAAATATGTGCTAAAAAGCGCTGGAAGAGTAAACTATTATGGGCATCTCAGCATTTATGAGTCCAGTTATTCTGGAGACTGAAAGTGAACTTCACTTCGCTGTGTACCACAATAACCAGAAATACTTTGGGTGGATTTCAGTGAAAATTCATTAACCTCTTTGAATTAGCCAACCTGTTCCATACATCGCTCCTGCAAAGACTGGCTGGAGCAGCAGAGATTTCGGGGGTGAATTTTACAATAGTGTGCTGCTTCCAGATGCACAGATCTTCAAGACCTCCTCAGCCTGCAGGTCCTACATTTTACTTCTGCAAGTGTTTAAAATTGCATGCAGGATCTAAAAAGAATAACCCATTTATTTGTGTGCACCTGCACTTTGACATTTCATGAGCTACTGAAATCAGGCTGTGTGGCAGGGTTTATTTATTTCCATGTTTTTATAGTATAAATGATAGCTCGTGCTTTGCCCCGTTTCCTATCCCCAGACTGGCCTCAGCAGCAATGCACGTCCACCCAGATTCTTTCAAATGCTGAAATTTAGATAGATTTACTTCCCATCCCACTTTTGCCATTTTTTTGAGTTGCAGGCAATTGATTAATACAATAAGCTTCATCAGCTACAAATGCAGTACAGCAGCTATTGAGCTAATCTATCTTATTTCTAACCATTTTTTTATCATGTAATTATTGCAATTATTTTAACAGACAAAAAATTTTAAGTACTAGCAGCTTGCTTCTCCACTTAAGCCAGAAATTAGCAAAAGAGCTTTTCTGTTATTTATTTAAGCACCAGAAGTAGGATTGGATTTTCAAAAGGAAAAGAGCATATCACAAGTTTTACAGCTTCTGAACAAGGATTAGCTTTAAACTGTGGAAGAATATGACTGAAATGAGGGGCAGTCAGAATAGCAGTTGCTGAATCTAGGATGGGATATTTAATCTCCAACCTGTAAGGAGCAAATATGAACAGTGGATTTTGCTCTCAACTTCTATGAACAAAACCAGAGGGTGTTTTCTGAGAGTGAGGATGAAAACCAATGCTGTGGCAATGATTGCTCTTATGAATGTAACTCCAAGAGCTCTCTGGATTGTATCTTAATGCCCAACCTGCAGTTTATCACTGAGCTGGCGTCAATGATGTAAGGAAAGGAATGGAGCACTGTGGTCACCTTTCTGAATTCTTTACTTTTCAGGCCATTTTTCTTACACTGTTTTTATGATGCTAAATGAGAGGTGGTAGAAAAATGGAAAAACCAAACCCACACATGAATGTATGTTGCTCTTATTTAGCAGGTTCCTTCACAAAACATATTTTTATTTTCCATAACATAGTTTTATTTATTTGATATTTTTAAAATAAAGAATCCATGTGAAACACTCTGTTTTGACATTCTTCACTTTCCCTTTTTTCCTCGGTTTTCTTTCTGACCTATTTTCCCTCATGTTTCTTTTTTCCCTGTTTATCACAGAAAAGGAGGCTCAAATAAGAATAAACAATACATTTTCAAATACTTATTTGACCCAAGTATTCAAATCTAGAAGAAAGAAATAGTCAAGTTCAACAGATATTATCAATAAAAAATGTACTAGTTCACTCATAAGTGATTAACCATTGATTGTAAATAACGTGGACTCTTTAGTAACTGTCCTCATACTTCTGCCCTTACCTCAAAGATATCAGAAACCTGGACAGCTGTGAAAAGGTCGCTGGGGACATTCAGTTTAACTTCCAAAGCTTGTCTTCTTAATATTAGGTTTGTCAAATGCTGTAAAATACGTGCCTGAAATCTTTCTGTGCAGCACTGCCTTGCAGAGCTCAGTGCTATGGACTGAAGAAGCTCTCAACTACTTCCAGCTCTGTGGTTCTGTGATCCACAAAGAGGGTTTGAGCTTCTGTGACTTTAAAAGTCTCTGGGCTCCACTTTCTGGGGGTAGTGGGGATGCAGGAAGGCATGATGTGGACGGGCATTGCTCCTCCACCTTCAGCCCATCTGAACATAAGTAGCCATACGCTCACCCTTGGGCTCAGCAACCAGCCAGGACAGAATTTTGTCATCCCACCCTTCCCAAAAGCTGTTCTGCAAAGATTTAGGCTCAATCTCTTCCAAGTGGATCCACAGTCTGATCTTCAGTCAACTTAATTTCTCTCTTTTTCACCGCTAGGCTCTTCCCAGCTCTCCAGACAAGGGCAGAGAGCAGAGCAGAGGAACCAGATACTATGCGATGAACAGCAGAAATATTCCACGGCTTGCTGCTCTCCCTGACACCTGCTCTCTTGGATGTACGTTTTACCCTGTATATCATCTCTAAATGGGAAACGGACAGGCATAGTTGTGCATGCATACTTCTGCCTTTCGATGCCTGTTGCACCTGTAGAAATCATGCCTTTTATGCCCATGGGGCTAGTTAGCCCAGATAGCCAACGGATCAGTGAGGCCCTGGGGAAGCACACTCCACACTCATAAATTAGGTGCCAGCAACTTTGGAAATTGGCCCGTGGCATCTCGTAGCACGTTCCCTTCCACTCCATTACTGCGAAGCTGTTATGGGATTCACTGGGGCGAGAAGCATTTCTAGGGACTCTGTGAGCCAGCACAAAATGCACTTCGCTGTACTTTGCATGAAAATATGATATTTTAGTGTGCAGGAACTTGTTATGCCAACTTTGTCAGAGGTGATTTCTCCTCCTTGCACCCTGCCAGACTCTCTCTTGCTTTCAGAGAAGGAGCTGTGGTGTTCCTTGGGGAAGTTCCTGACACCTGGAAGGATCAGGCTCGTCTCTCCCTGCCTCATCAGCTCTGCATTTCTTTTCAACATTCATTTTAAAATTAATTTCTCCTGTTCTCCTTGCATCTACCTCTTAATTTGGCTTGTACTCTGCTATTGATCTTCTGAATACTGAAATTTATACACCAGACAATGTCTTTATGGCTGCTTTGCCTCATTTCATTCTAAAAAAGAAATATTTTGCATTCCAGTTTCTATAGAAGCCTCCATACAAAATAACTTTTCGTTATACGCTACGGAGAAAATCTGCAAAGCCGTTACATTGCTGCATGCAGGATGTTAATTCCAGCTCGTGAACATGTTTCTCTGGAGTCCTGCAGCTCTATGAGTGGAATTACTTTGATGACTAAACTGCTAAATCAACACTTGTCTCCCTCTCTTTAAAAAATAATTAAATCAACCCTCCTTCACCTGCCACTGAAACAAACAGAAAATAGACAAATTAGGATCCCTTGTTGTGACTCAACATTTTCAGCAGTTACTGAATCCTGTCATGATTATTTTTTTCTATTTTGTGAATAGTTTTAAATTCACATTTTACGGCAGAAGTAATAGAGGTAGAATTTCCATTTTCTTCCTACTTTCATGTGTTTCTGCTATTAGAAAAGATTTCAGAAACTGAAGAAATGGATGGATTAGCACTGAGAATGGGACAGAGGTGCCAGACGAGGCTGGAGCCTCGTGCGTAGCCCCAGCCTGCACAAATGGAATAGCACTGCTATCTGGTGGCTGCTCCATGACTCATGGAAAATGCCTTGGTTGTCTCAGCTCTCCATTTGGAGGACAGGGATACATAGCACAGGGGTTTGTGACACAGCTGATCCAAGCAAAGAAGTCAAGGATTAGCCAGGTTGCCAAGCTTAAACTCGCTTTGACTGACAGGTCCAAAAAAAAAAAAGCAAAAAAAAAAAAAAAAGAAAAAGCACCGTTGGGAAGAGTGTAATGGGAAGAATATATTTGCCAGATTGCTGGGGGACAGGGAGAGGTTTGCACAAAGTTGTTTTCATCCTGACAGTTTCCTGATTGTCATCAGATTTCATTCCGCAAAAAATGAAACAGATAATATCAGCATGTCCCACTTGTAACAGTCTCGGAATTGAAAGCTGTCATGTTGTTGCTCAAAACATGCTTTTGAAAAGAAAATGGATGTTTCTTTTGTTAAAAAAATATTGTTTTAAAGAGCTGACATCTGAACTAAAAGTTTCAATTGTGTTGAAATGTTACACTTTGACCCAAGATCAATAGGAACGTGGGATGTGGAGAGGGTTCATTTAATGTAGTATTTCTATTTTTTTCAGTCCTGTTTTAATCTGGTGGAAAAATCAGACTCAAAAAATGTATTTTCAAGCAGAACACCAGCATTCCAGCCAGATTTTGTAAGCAAAGAAAATTGGAAGAAATAAGTTCAATTAGAAACAATGCAAACCATCACTGCAAATTGGGTTTTGGCCATACAGAAATGAGCCAGCCCTGGGGTTTGGATCCAGAGGGATGCCCATGAGCAGGGCTGCTCCCAGTAAAACAGGCTGTGTCCAGCCAAGACCATCCATCCCAACTGGGGAAATGCAATTCTGTCTTGAACAGCAAAAGCTGTGTCACAAAGAGATCTGGACCCCTGAGCTGAAGATGTTGATTACAGCAGACCCTTACCTCACCTTGCATTTGATAATCAGAATAAACTTTGATATTGACCGAGGTGAAATGAAGCAGTGAAATCCATTCTGCAGATATTGTTCAGGGACTTTCAGGTCCATCTAAGGAAGCCTTGCTTTCTCCTTGACAGTTTAAAGACCAGACATGAACAACTGTGTCTGTGACTTGCTGCTCTAAATATAGAATAACACAAATTATCACATGCTGACAGGTTTCAGTTCCATGGATGAGTCTGCCAGCAAGGCCTTGAAAGCATCTCCACTCGTCCGTCTGCAAACTGAGCAGATAAGCTCTCTGTGAATAACATGGTGAAACCAGTAGTTTTCTTCATTGTATAGGCCAGCTCATCTCATGCTCTTCCCCATCCCTTTTAGGATAAACTCAGTCCGTAGGAGCACCCTACTTTTTCTTGTCACAAGATAGATGCTTTTCTCATTGACATAACTTGATAGGGGAGAATTATACCCCCGTGTTAGACAGCGCCTGATTTTTCTCTTATAGCAACAGTTATAAATCTGTGCCTGGCACTCTATCATGTACATAAATCTGGCCCTGCAGACCACCAGCCAATGTATTTTCCTACTTCCCACTCAATTAAAGGTGCCAAAGATTTTTTTTCTTCCTAAGTCACACTTCTGACAATTTTACAAAAACATTATTCTGGAGGGAAAGAGTTAGCATCCGATCAGCAAGTCGTGAAATGTAACAATGATGAGATGTTTTGCATTCTGGCATTTCATGCAATTAACCTTCTTAATGCAAATTTATTACAGCTTTGAAAAAAGCATTGTTTTGAATAAAAAAAAAAGAAACTCTCAGTAAGTGTTAGAAAAAAAGCATCCCAGCCATTTCAATGCTAATCCTCAAAATATTGGTTGGGAGATTTGTAATACAATAATTTGTGTCATCTCTTTAGGTACAAATTTTGCATAGCAATTGGCTGTATCCTACACCCATTGTCACATGCTGCAGAGCTAACCCACTGCCTGGAAAATCCACCTTGTACTCAGCAGAGGAGGGCAGTGCTTGAGAGCCCATCACCAGTGAGGACTGTCATTAAGATTCCACAATGAGTAGACACTTTTAGCCCTCAAAAGCAATAGAAATAGCCCTCTTCTCCACTTTCCCTGCAAAGTAGGGTCTAACTGGGATTTCCCCTGAAGGAGCTAAAAGTAGGGTCTTCTGTACTTGAAGGACTCACCAAGCAACAGAGATGAGCAATGGGTTTGTGTTTTCACACCACTGGGGATGGCACCTAGCTGTGGGACCAGCCAGAATAAAAGGAAGCGAAGTTGTAGGTGAATGTAGGAGGAAAAAAGACTGTGGTCATTTAAAGAAACCACATCTGGAAAGCAGACTCCCAGGACTCAGAAGGACTCTGTCCAAATATACAGCAGCAAGGGAAACAGAGCAGGCAAACATGGACCAGGTTTATCCTTCTGGGGCGGGTTGGTTTGTATTCTCCTTGTAAAGAGTGACTGTGTTGAGAACGCCTGGAAAATGCTAGGCTGTTTGTTTTGTTTTATTATCATGTGTCCCTGGAGATGTAACTGCAAACCCCGAGGGAGCAATTCATACCACCAAAGTTAGGCAGCTACCTCAGGCACCAAATTAGGAGTCTTATCACCTGTCCAGATAATCATGGAAAAGAGAAAGGGCACTTCAGCTTGCTGAGGATACAAATTACCCTCCAGAAGCGCTTATCTGTCACCACTGGTTTTACGGGGAGCCTGGGGCGATCAGAGCTCTGTGGAGTGAATCTCGTTGATCCTGCGGGACCATGGGGTATAGCCGTGGGAAAGACACAGGAGAGCTGCTGGACCACGGGCCCCGTTTCTGTGGTGGCAAAAGACCCTCTGTCCACAAAGTGTGACATAGCAGGGCACCCCCAAAGCTGTCTGAGATGTAAAATAAAAGTCTTTGACTTATCATGAACTGACCTTTTCCAATGTGGAATTATTCTGCCAGCAAATGCCCAACCAGCAACCTCTCCCTCCAACTCTCCTACCCAGAACATGGCAAGCCTCAAAGTCTTTTTTTCCTCCTCATTTTCTATCAACTCCTGGCAGAATTGCCATTGCAACAGGGAACAGTTTGTTCCCTTGATCCTCTCCCTGCTGATGCCTCATATCCTATACTTACCTGGCTCCATTAGTGCTTTGCTTTGAGCACATGAATGCAGGTATTTTGTGAATCTCCTTCACTCCAGGGACTGGGATAACTCTTTATTCAGGATGGAAAAGCATATAAACAGAATATTTAACGAAATGACTGTAAGCGTCAGTTATACCTGAACAAAGAACTGCAAATGGCTCTGTAATGTGCTTTATACCTGCTTCTTCTCTTAGATTGCACTGCAGGCTATTTACAATTCACAATCCACATATCCCTGCATCTGAAATGTCTTTCTTTCTCACTTACTTCCTGATTAAGTGACAGAGTCTGATCTCAGCACAGCTTCCAAAGTCGCAGCAGACACAAATCTTCCCAGAGATAACCAAAATAGCTGTTTTATTTATTTTCATTCTTTTGCAACTCTGTATTTGCATATTAGAGTGGTTATGGGGGGGAGAAAAGTCACGGATGCAAATTTGACATTCAGATGTCAGCTCCTCCATAAATAAGGTCAACTGTGATGAGGACACTTGCTAGTCTCCAATTATAGGTCTCTTAATGCGTAAATAACGCTAATGCATGGCATCTGCCATCGGAGCACAACTCATAAAGAAGATGTTAACCGAAGCCAACCCAGCTGAAATTTGCCCCTCTTGCTGTTTCCTGGCTTTTTGACTCAGAGGAGATTAAGATATTGACCTGCAAGCGGCTTGAATCACTCCGCGTACATAGCTGGGTTCTGCCCACCGCTCCTGGATCCAAATGTGTCCCGTGTCACCTTCTCCCTTCCCTGGGCACCCTTCCCAGCCCAGAGCAAAGAGTGGCCTAATTTTATGAACTAGGGAGAACCCAGCTCAGGTTCCAGCCCAGGCACCGCCACCTGCAATTTAATCCCAGTGGAAAGAGGATCTTGGCCCTTTCCAAACAGGACACAGGCCACCGCTGTGAGGACACGTTCTCTCAGCCCATCTTCAGGAGCTGACAGGGTAGATGACACTTCGGTGAGAGGCTTAGTGCCTTGGAGAGAGGGGGGCTGACAGAGTCATGGCTTGAGCCTGGCAGAAACATTTGACCTCTCACTCTATTTTCTCAAGCAAATAGCTCCCTGCAGGGCTGTACGCTTCCGATTACACAGCACTTGTAGCTGGAGCTAATTGGTGACTCCTTTTTATCACCTCTCCGGTATCACCTGGATAAACTGGCTCTATCACTCTACAGCCCCAGAAACGTGAGTAGGGTAACAGGCTGAAGATGAGAACCCAGGGCTGGCTGCCAAATGCTTCTGGGGCTTGTTCTCTGGGCATCTCGGTTCTTCACTAATACTTTTATCCCCTCTCCATAAATCTCTGTTTGCATCAGGTCGGTATTTCTTGCTTTTTTTAGAGCAGTGCCATGGCAGTTCCCCAAGCTGGAACCCCTGGCGCAACCTTCAAACAGAAAGCGAAAGGCTCTCACGACCGGCAAGGCGATATGGCGCAGGCAGCAACACGCACAGGAGCCTCCGAACACCTGGGTTCTTGGCCTGGTTTTGCCTTTGGCTTTCAGGGGAATGCATTTAAGCTTTTTATGCCTCAGTTTCTCAGGAGCTTGCTTGCAGCCGTCTTTGTAAGACATTTGAAAGCTGTGTGGATGGGAAATACACAGCAGCAATGGGCTCCTAGTCTCAGGGTGCAACATTTTGTCTTTCTCAGATCAGGGCAATAAAGTGTTGATGCAAAGAGAAAGGCACCAACAGTTAACAGCAGGAAAGAATTGTCTTCCATATGGTACAATAACTTCCTTTGGGCTTTTCTCCAGCTTTACCTCAATAATCTCCCTTTTATTACCCTTTATATGAGTTTCAAATTCCCTGGCTACAGAGGCTGGCAGAGAGCGAGGTGGAGCTGCTCTTCTGAGACAGCTCTTTTGGCTTTCTCCAACCTGGCGACCGTAAGCTGGAGTTCAGAGCAAAAGCTGTGGTGAGAAATGTGGGCAAAGAGCAAGCCTGTCCATGGTTCTCCAACTGCTGTGTCTCTCCTTGTAGCAGCAACGTGCACCAGTAAGCCTGGAGTCACCCAAATGCACTTGTTGGGGCTACTCAGGAGCTGAAGAAGACTGGCAGGTTGGAAGGCAAGTGTCTAGCCAGAACAGAGGGCAAAAGAAAGGCAGAAGCTACCTACAGCTGAAACTTGCAGATGCTAAGCACTTGTAAAGCTTTGTTTACCAGCAGAGCAAAAGAAGCTGTGGATTGAAATCAGTCTTGTGAATCAGTAGTGATAAGAGCAGTGCTGCTGTGAAAGCCCCCAGCACCAAGAGCAGCCTTTCAGGCTTTTCCTGGCCTTGCCAGTAAGGTGTTTATTTGCAGTTCCATAAGAGGACTGAGCTGAGAAATGGATGGATAGGGAAGGAGGGAAGAGGATAAAGCAGAAATCTTCTTCTTTAAGAAGCAACGGGTGAGCTGTGAACCTTGGAGCATCTGGCATCTTTGCTTCCCTGGCCATTCTGCACCACTGTAGCACTCCTGCAGACTGATCCATGGAGACACCCCTCCTGTCTGGGAGAACACCTCTCCCTCCAGGCCCATGAGGCATGTGCAGTGGTCAAGTGAAAACAAGATCAAACCTGAGGTAACTTATGAAGTTAGTACAACACCACTAAACCTTGAGTTACTGATGGCATTAGTGTAAAAGTCTGGAGGTTTGTTTTAAGACCCTTTTTTCTGTAAGCCAGCAGATAACCATTCAGACAGATCAAAGATTTCAGGCTCTAAGACCTTTCTACGTTTAATAAAAAGTATTTAAAATCCTCACATCCACCAGCCTAAAAACAATAAAGAACAGCTCACACTCAGGTAGCAAAGCCTAGCTCTGGGGTTTGCGTATGACCTTAGAGTCTCTTGCCTTATTCCAGGGATTTTCTTATTAACAGGAACTCACCAGAATAAAAGGAAGTGCTAACAACTTTCCAATCACAAAGTTCCTCCTTTGTATTCATTACATCTCTGCAAATGGGGAAAAGCAGTCATACAATACAAAATGTGTTAATATACCGTAATCTACTCATATATTATAAGACTTGCTTATTGCTCTGGTGATTGATTTATTTTTAGTATGCAAGATGCTGAGCATCGTGTGCCTTCCAACTGCTTGAGCACAATTATTGTATTGATTTGATGCGACAGTAGTTCTGTGTTTAAGGTGGTTTATGTTTTTTAATTTGCAATTAAATAAAGGGATGTGTACTCCCCAAGATGGCTGACAGTTGTTTATAGTCTGCAGTAGTTGATGAAGCAAACTTTTATTTGGCTTCATAAAACATACTTGTTCTGTCACTCTGAAGCACATTAGCTAGAGTTCTCAGGGCGGTTTCTTACCTAGCAAAAGATAAAACTAAACTCCAATCTATTTTAAAAAAGGCCAGGTAACAACATCAGTGTTGCAGTGGGACTATAATGAAGTAAGTGAGGTAGCAATATTGTGCTATTGATGAAAGTAATAGTGATAATATATTTCTATGGCGCCTTTCATCCTGAAGGATCCTGAAGTGCTTTGGATAGTCACTTGTTCCTCTGCCTTCTCCCCCTTCCCTTCCTTCCTCTCTTTTATTTAATTTATTTTATTTAAACACTCCACTGCTTATATCTTCTCAACTATGCAGAAAGGAGGAATCTTGACAGCTACTTAGAATCAAGTACTGCCCAACAGTTACTGAGCTACAGATGAGATTACTCCATTGTCCATGACTCTAAGGGAATAACCCTCCTAAGGCAGATCTCTACTGTCTCATGCAGAAGCAGGTACCTCTTTATGTTCATGATGTTTGAATACTTCAAAAATCTGAGGTGCAGCAAAAAAAATGGAAAGATAACATTTTAGTTCTGAAAATGTGCACTGTTGCTTTATGGCTTCCAGTCAGTGAAGGAGCCATAAATGTGAGCTGGGCACATCTGCAGGTCCATCTCTTCTCTGCAAACCATGCGTGACAATAGCAGAAGATGACTAAACTTCCCCCCACACATACCATAACTTCACCTCAATGCCCCACTCTTAAATGTGGAAAATTTCCCCTATCAAGATTGGTGAAAAAGAGGAAAATCATCACCAAGTGCTCCCTTGAAAGCTTGACTCATTATCTCTCAAAGTCAATAGAATATTTTCTGCCATCTTCAGTGTCTTTGAATTGTCCCCAATTCAGCACAAAAGCAACGGATATTTGCCACCACATAGTTGAGCATGGAGGGTCCATCAGCACTTGTTGCTTTGGTACCTGCCAAGCTAAAGAGTTAAAGTTAACTGGAGGTCATTTAAATCCAGGGCATGTTTCAAGTATAGATAAGGCCTGAGTTTGCTGACCGAAGTCCAGCTGGCCTGAGCCCAGAGCTATAACCTCCAAGAGATGCGATTGCCATCTTTCTATTACCTTCTTCATTCCAGAGATTCCTCCTCGCGCACATGTGGCATGGAGAAACACAAAACACCAGGAGGGTCAAATGTTTCCAAATGTTGTATAACACATCTCTCCAGTGTAGGGTGGGCCTCCAAAAATTCCACAGATTCTGGGATGTCCATTCATCAACCTAAATTGAGTTCTCGTGTTTATCATGCCATATGAAACATGTGTTGATTATCAGATGATGTACTATAGCATGTATACATCAGAATTACTATGTCACCTTGTGCTTGTTCAGACAGAAACAGAACAAAAAATAATCTATAAATATCAGGTCAGACCCTGAAAATGGATTTGTTTTGACTGCAGCAGTGCCACTTCTACATGAATATTCCAGCAAGCAATTATAACAGGAATGTACTACAGACTAATATTATTGAATACTCCCCTCAAGGAGACTATTAAACTAGGCATCATGTCATCGTTTGCCATTATTCTGTCCAGAGACCTGACTTAAGGAATTGGATCCATCCAGTGTAGGAACCAGTACGTGCCACATGATCTCAACGTCTACCCCAAACAACCAAAGTAATAAATTATGAATATCAAGTACACCAAACATTGTTGACAGCCAATCATTTATAAGCAGCCAACATGTTAAAATGTGCATTCCATTGTCTGATCAATTTTTAGGGCAGACAGGACAATTACATCATCCAGCTACTAAACAGGAGAGGCCATTATATTTCAGTTTATCAGCTTTAAATAACATGGCATAGACTATCATCCTGGTGCAATGCATTGTTGAGATATTGGTGCACAGACTCCAAACAAGTTTTAGTAGTAGCTGAAGGCACACGCAATGCAAGTTGATGACATACAGACACATTTCTGGCAAGTTCTGCCATGAGTGAAAGTGAGATTAACACCAGACTGGCTCCACAAGAGGATGGAGGTGGAAAGACTGCTCTGAACGTCTACACAGCAACAGAAACTCTGATTAAAGAAGTCTGTCATGCATTAGTTATTGTGTGCCATTTATTAACTTCTTGCTTAATCCCAAATCTTCTAATTTTGTGGGGAGTTTGAAGAGCACATGAATAATAAATATAGAATGCCCAAAATACAGATAACCAGCATTGCAGAGTAAAATAATTAAAAAGCTATTTTTCTTCCACCATATATGAAGCCTTTATTCCAAAATCCTTTTGCCACCACACATAATAATGCCTCTTATTTTAACTACAGGTGATACTTTAAGTGACCGATTTCTGAGCTATCCATTTTGCAACTTTCATGTTGCTCATAGTTTAAAATACATTTAAAGAAACACTTTAAGGTTTTGTATAATTTTATAAAACATTTTCAAAAAAAACCACCTTGTAAAAGAATGCATATTTGTTATTCCTTTCTTAACAGAAAACAGGTTATCAAAATATTATAATTTACATATTTGTCAAATTCCTCGGAGTACAAAAAATCCCAGAATTAATGGATGAGTATAGGAGAACCAGAAGAAATGTTTAGAGAAGAAGCAAGCCCACATGAACCCAATGAAATGCACTCATCTAGTTACACCACATTTCCCTGGCTTCAGGGGAGCTGTGTTGTCCTACACCAGCTGCAGATGTGGCCACATGTGTTAACTGAAACAGCCCCACTGAAACCTAGAGTGTCACATGGACCTCAAACAACTCCAGTTTTGGCCCAGGATTTTTGAGCTGACAGACAAACACAAAAATAAGAAAGGTTATTTAAAGCAAAAGATTTATTTCATGCCATGCAGGTGTCTCAGAGAGTTATGTGGTACTTGGATTAATAATGACATAGTCCATCTTGTGTGAAGAAACGACCTGGCTGAATTGGTCCCAATTCTCTTAGCTCATGAAAACTTTGTGGCAAACCTTGCACAGACAAGGAAAGGTTGAATGACAGACACTTTGTGGTTTAATTTCCATGTTGCTTACTTAAGGCTGGCCATTTTCCTTCTGGATAAATGCATGCAGCAGCCTCAGGCCATCCCTGAAATACAGGTATGAGACCTGGCTCTAGACCTTTCAGCAGACCTCTGGCAAACCGCTCCCAGGCACTCTTGCCTATATAACTGCTGGCAGGAACTACATAAATGTTCCATAAATACTACAGTGTGGGGTCCTATTCTGCCCACTTCCTTACCAGACAGGAAGGTTTGCTAAACATTCTGTAAATTTTTAATGGTATCCTCTGTTCTTCAGGTTGAAGCTACTTTCTTTTCGGTCATAAAATGTGTATGCTTTGGGTGGTTAGGACAGAAGGGCAGACTGGGATGACTTCCAGAGGTCCAGCCTTCCTTTGCTAGGGTTGCTGCAGTGGGGAGAAGAGGAGGAGATGAGCACCAGCACTGTGAACATTCACACCACGTGGATATGTGTTAAATCCCAACTCATTTCATACAGGTGCCAGATTGCAGTGACTGTAGCTTACAGACAACAAGTTTTGAGCTGACAACCCTGAGATGAACAACTATTGGTGCCGGTAGTTTATGCTACTTAATTTTTTCTCTCTTCATTTATGTCTCCTGTTCCCATCTGCCTTCTACCCAGAAAGGAGACAGAAGTGCTCTGCTTCAATCCAAACTGCACTGGCTGAAGCACAAGCAGTAGCACGGAAAACAGATGCAGCAGTAATGTCTTCTTATTATTTCATTTAAATTTAATGGGTCTTTGAGCTGTGAAGATGCTTTTTGTCAGATAAAAAAAAAAAAAAAAAAGAGCAAATGACCCCACCTAATTATTCATATCCCTGCTTGGTATTGCCCCATAAGCAGCAGTATGGGCTGAACGTCAAGCTGGAACATTTTTCCCACCACCTCAAATGATGACACTGAGTTTCCTCTCCAAGGAATCCAGGTCATATATACATCATTGTTTCTGTCCACGTGCACATTTCTTGTACACCTCAAAAATACAACCTTCATCACAGGGGACCAGTCCGTAGTTAGGAGGAACAGAAGAAAGACCTGCAGAGAAGGTGAAGTGGAACTGAATTTCAAGACCAGGCTGGATGGGGCTTTGAGAAACCTGGTCTAGTGGGAGGTGTCCCAGCCCATGGCAGGAGGGGTAGAACTAGATGATCTTTAAGGTCCCTTCCATTCTCTGATTCTATGTTTCTGTGACTTCCAACCAACTTGGACTCTGTTTTTAGCAGTGTTAAGTCTGTATTTACCAAAGGCAACAAGTACATACATGGTCATTATTATATATTTCTTTGTCACACAGGCCAGATTCAGACACCCCACTTCTAGGAATGGGCAGTTCACAAAGCACCTTAAACATCACCATCTGAGTTTAGGACATCCCCACAAGAGTTTAGGACCACAGCAAGGGCTAATGTGAACACAACTCCTTGCATGCCACATGTCCCAGAAGTGCCAACCAAGCTCCCGTCACCCTCCTCTTCTTCACACAGTACTCGGTTTCAGTGCTGAAAGCAGGGCCCAAGGCTCAGAGCCTGCTGGGAACAAAGCCACACAGATATTGTTGTAGTTTGTTCTTCAAAACAGCAGTCTTCAACTCAGCATCAGTGCAATGTTGTAGTTGTTCCATGAGATGTAAGACCACAAGCAACAGGCGCAGGAAAAGTCTTTCCAATCCTGCAGGCAAATTTCCAGAATTACAAAGCTATTCTTATTCCACACTGGGGGAAAAAAAAAAAACCTTTTGAAGACTTTTGATGCCACAAGGAACTGAAGCCCATATCTGATTCAGGGACTTGAATCTCAGGGCTTGCCTGTGCTGTACACTGCTTCTGAAATCAGAAGCAGCATATCCACATCAGCGTGACACCCAAACTAATGATTCCTTTTTAAAGAGGATTATTCCTGGCCAACACAGGCATACAGTGCTGGGAACCACGGTGTTGTTGCACGATGCTGTGCTGGGTACATGTAAAAGCATATGTGGATGCCTCTGCTTCACGCAGCATGGTGCACATTTCCCATGCCCTAGTTTACAATCCAGACCAGGACACTATTCAGTGTTTTAAGGAGACTGCAATTCTCTCTCCTGCTATCTCTCTCTGTCTCTCTCAGAGATCTCGAACTCAAAACTGATCCTACAAAACCAGCTACAACTACTACTGTGAACATTCCCGTGAATATTTCCATGTCTTTGCACAAGATGACCTGTGCTGTCACACTTCAATTTTTATTGTGTCTTATAGCGCCAAAAGTAGTCACTTAAGGCTGCGCAAAGAGAGAATCTCCATTGCAAGAAGCTGGCTAACAAAACAGATTAGAGAAGGAATCTCTTTCTTGTTCACAGGGAAGCTTATTAATTACACACACCCCTTCGGGTCCTGGGCACAGGCACTGTAGTACTGTCATGCACCTATACTGGGAATTATTTCAAGGACTGAGCCCCTGGGAAAGTCAATCAAGCCCTTTCCAGACAGTCAGGGATGGCCAGTGAAGACTTTTGTGTTTCTGGGAGGCAGTACCACACGTGGGATTGGTGCCCATCCTGTGCCCACTCCCTCAGCGACAGCGTCCTCTTGCTTTGAGCTCTGTGTCACCCTCACTCCCCTCAAACACAGACAGATCAAGCAGCACATGGCATTCTCTGAGCAAGAGCCCCCAGACAGCTGCTAGGACACAGCCAGGTTTTCCTGCTGGTCTAAGGCACACCTTAGAAATAGGTTGGTCATGTAGAGGGGAGGTAACAGCCAAGTACTTTACACCAGCAGCGGGGGTCTTCCCTGCAGGGTTGTCAGGGCTACACTTCAGGCTCTAGGAATGAGGCAGGGTGACAGCTGAGAAGTACCAGCATGGGAGACTGCCAAGGAGCATACAGAGATCCTGATGACTCCCTTTACAGGACTTGTTTACCTCAGACTCAGTATTGTCCCAGCTGTATGACCCTGCAGCTGCTGTGATCCTGGACGTGCTGGCACGGGCGAGAAATAAAATCTGAGCTTTTTCTTTCTCAAACTTTAGTTTTCCTCTATTTGGATTTTTCAAGGTGCCCAAGATCCTTAAAGACAAAAGGTAAAACTCTGTCCCTGTGATGTTAAGAGCTCCTCACCCTCTGATTTCAGCAACCAAGGGTTGCATGCTGTCTCTCCCTAGGACAGGTCAGGGAGTCACTGAAGGTAATCAAATGAAGATATCTGAGTAAAAGTCTGGGGGTAAGAAGAGCATTGAAGAAATGGGAGACTTTTTCTGCTTGTGTCATGCACTGAGAGTGCATCTCCAAACACAGGGACTCAGCAGCATGTGAACAGATTGAAGCCAGATTTTTGTGGCAGTTCCTTTGGGAGTAGAAGCTTCTATTTGTGAAGAGATCACAAAGGCTGGGAGTGATTTTAACCTAGAAAGGAGAAATATAAAAGCATGAACCTGCTCCCATTGCAGTCACTAGGTGTTTTGTCTTTAAAGAAAGCAGGCTCAGCCTGTAAAGTGGGGGGCTTGACAGTTAAGAAAGAAAAAAACTCTGTAGTGAATCCTGACCTAATGCTCCTTTTTTTCCCTCGTCCTAGAGTGGGGGGAGAAAATTCTATGAAGCTAAAAGGCATATAATTTGGAAGTGATGAGAAGAAAGCTGTTATTTTTTTAGCACACTGCAGGCACCCTGTAGAATTAGCTGTTGCAGCAGGTCAACAAGTCAAATAGTTTGTAAGGATTCAAACCGACTCAGTCTAATGAGGACAGACAACCACTGGCAAAAGCACAACACCCAGCTAAAGGAGACAGGGAGAAAATCAAGCTGCCTCCTTCATATCCAGCTTGTTGGCCAATCTTGCCTGCAGAGAAGACAGAGGAATGGCCACTAATGCAACAGCACAGGAGGAATAGCCTCAGAGAAGAATGATGCATTTATTATAAAGTGCTACTAAATCTTACCCACTGCGACTGTTCTCCTCTCCCCCTCGGGATGCTGAAATATCTCTCTCCATCAGCTTCTGCTCTTAGCCTCATGGGTTGACAGAGCTCTTCAGAAGACAGAAATCTCATCCATGGGAAATATTTTCAGACACAAAAAACAAATCAAGTTACATTTGGAAGGACCAAATGAATTGTTTCCACACATCACATAAGGCTGCCTCTACATTAGCATTTTGCTTCAGAGCAGGAGTGGGATTTTGAAGTAAATCTCCCAGTCATCAATTTACCATGCATTGGCTCTGTTTGCAGAGCTGCTTTGATGCTCATGAACTAGATTCCTTTTGGAGAAAATTAAACCAGAAGCTCCACTCTAAATGTGCAGCAAATGTGCTCCAAACCCTAAGGCAGACATAAGACATAATGACCAAGTTGATGTCTGGTCCTCCGGACAGCTTTGAATCGTGTGTACATTGGGGACATTTGGTCCACGGGACCAGACTAGATCCAGCCAGAAATAAAACTCTGAAGCTTCATGCAGCATAGCAGAAGAGCCTCAGCACCAGCTGATTCAGTCCACTTTTCCACTCCTAATGCGCTGATTTTCTTGCTCGTCTAGATATAACCTGCAAATTAGGGGTAGGTCCACGCCTACAGCTTTCCCCATCTAGTCAAAGGAAGAGAAATGAAGAGAAGGCCAAATACAAAGAAGGATTTCTGCCATCCCAGGATAGAAACCAAAATTAAATAGGGGCAATTTCTGCCTGGATAGGAAATGTTTGCCTGTTTCCATCAAGGAGTGATGGAGCTGACACCACAGGTGTTTTCTGCTGGTTAAAGCTATGCAAGAAGGCTCCAGTCCTTTGTTCCCTTCTGAAGGAAGTCTCTTGACTCACAGAGTTAAGCCATAAAAACCCCAAACATGCTACCAAATAAGATTCATGACACAGTCATGAGAGGCAGCTCCAGACAACAAACTTAAGAGACTTCATTTCAGCACTGGATGCAGGAGAAAAAGGCCAACTCTGAGCTTTCTCTCTTTGTCTTTGAATAGAAAAGCCTGAGTCTATGTGCAAGATAAATTTACTTATTAACTGAAATATTTCTTATGTCAGCTTGGTATATTTAGGCCTTCATTCTTGCATTCCTTTGGGTTATTTCAAAACTTTAAAGAGAAGACAAATGTTAAAAGTAAAAAGATCTTTTTTTTAAGATCCAACAGCCAACTAAATGTTAATCTTACATGACTTTCTAGACTTGGGTCAAATCCATCATCTTTAATCCTTGGGGATCATCATCCTCTGATTTCTTCACTCAGCTTCCAAATCTTTTTCCTTAACAGAATTTAAACATTCCTTCAAAGCAGCTAAGGAATACTCTTTTTTTTTTTTTTTTTGTATCAGAAATTGCCAGCAAGGAGGACCCCTACTGCTTCTGCTTTACTTATCTGCTGGAAATACTGGCAATCCTAGTAAGAATGGATGCAGCTTGGGAACAGTGTTTGCATGTTTGTAAGCAGGATGGAACTTTAATGGTTTTGATAAGTCAAATCAATTGAAAAGGTGCCTGGTGGTTAGTGCTCATGCTGAAATGGTACATTCTTCACATACACTGTGGATTAACATTGAAGAAACATGAAATATCTCCTGGGGCTTTTTTCCCCCTACCTGATTGTAACAATTCAAAAGCAAGCCATATTTTCAATCCCTTCTAACTCAAGCAAGAAATCTGCTGCTATCATTTCATGCTGTGAGTTTCAGGTCAATCTATGGCCTGTACAGCAAATCCAGAGCAAAATGATGGATCTGCAGCCTCAGAGCTAGCTTAAGCACTCCTCTGCTCTCTCTCCAAAGCTTCCAGAGCAGAGCGGCACAGAGCTAGTATAGTCTAGATTAGGACCAGAAACCTGGGGAAAGGTTAATTTTCAGAACTTTGAGGTTTTCAGAACGGAGGTTCCAAACTCTGACTCTTCTCTAACGAGGAACAGTTTGGGCATTTCTTCATACACCAAGGGAACATTGCTCGGCTTGACCTCCCTCCAGCTTTATGATTGGAAGAAGCATGATACACAGGAAGAAAAATCTCCAGCCTGAAACACTGCCAGAATATTCCCCCACTGAGTGTTAAAATGAAAGACAAACCTGGATTTCAACCAATTTAAAGTTTTGGGAAAAGAATAGACTGTGGCCTAGCATACCGGTGCAGCATTATCCCTCTGATTCATTCTAGCAGCTTGATCAGGCTGCTCTCGTTAGTTCCAGTGCAGCAATATAAAAATCTGAAAATTGTCTCCAAGGCAAAAAAAGAGGTCAATGGAGAAGAACCACTCTGTGTCTGCAAGACACCTTGCTTATGCGCTGACTGGTCTATAAAGCCATCACTGAAGGATGGATGGGTCGCACAACCACTTTCTTCTCTTAAGGCATCCCTTCTTGAGACACTAGTGACATAACATGTGTAGGGGGGTGAACTTGTCCTACCGCTGCCCGTCCTATGGAGAGTCCAGCCTCTGGCCATGCCTTTCAAATGCTCTCTGGGTTGGCACCAGTTTCTCTTTCCTTTTGGGATGCTACTGAATCCCACAAAACTGGGGTCCTTTCAGCAGTTCTACCCTTTGAGGAATGATTGACGAAACCAGAGTCCTTTTCTCAGGGCTCATCTCCCTCTCAGTTTCCTTAACGTCTGCAGCAAGTCTGTGCGTATTGTACACAGCACTTAAGTGCATTTTAAATAGCCTGGAAGTGGGTCACTTCTGCAGAGCTCCGAAACCCTTCTCTCTTTCTGCTGTCAGTCTGAGGAAGCCACTGTATCGTGTCTGCACTGAGTCGCCACTCTGATTTTCTCTGAGAGATTAAGCAGAGATTTATTTCTCCCCTTCAAGTTTTTTTTATGCTGCCACCAAGCCTGGATTTGAGACTTGAGCTTGATTGGGCTTTAATGGATTTTCTACACAGCATGGCCATCGAACACCTCCTGTGTGCTTCTGGAGTGACTTTGCTGCACAGGGATATAAAGTGCTTAAATGGTAGATGGTGCTGTTACCCACTTAGCTACCAAGGTCTGGTTCTAAACCACATCACAAAATTCATCTAGCGTTGCTCCCCCTGCTAGCACGGTTTGCAGGAGCCAGTATCCATCTTTTTAGCTCAGGTAATCAGCACTGGAAAATGTTATGTCTTAGACAGGATATTTATTCATTTGTTACAGGGCTCAAGCAGGGACTGGCTCATGCTGTCAGGCTGCCTACCAAGAGCGCCTGCTTTGGACTGGAAGTAAATAGAAAAGAAAAAAAAAATCAGTCCTTGGTGAATCTCCATCCAAGGGGGAGCTTTGCCATTCTTTCTCCAGAGAAATGGGAAACAAAAAAAAAACAAAAAACAAACAAATAAAAAAATAAAACACCACTACAGCAAAACTCAGCTGAGACAGTGATACAATAGTGGGAGAAAGGCAGGGATTTGCATTATGTTCTGGATATCTGGATTCAAACCCGTGCTCTAAAAGATTATGTTGCCTGATGAGAGACACACAAAAAGTTCAGCTCAGTCTGGCCATTATTAACAATTTTGGCACAGGATAACAACAGGGCTGGTCAAGAGGAGGCTGGGACTGAGGACTGTCACCAAAGGGCATAAGGCACCCACCAGACTAGGTGACTGAAGCGGCATCAGCAGCAGATGGGGCTTCAGAGCTCGTGGGCATCTCGTGCTGTGGGTCAGAGCTGGGTGCTGGGCTGAATCCAGACTGACACAACCTCCAGGGAAGGAGAGGGCAGTGAGGAATGCTTTCCATGTTGCGCTTTGTGAATCAGCAAGTAAACCCCCCAGACTATGATCTGCCCTTTGCAGATAACCCGTACATGACAGCACACCAGAGAGGGACTAGCAGCTTACCATTTTGTCTCTAAAAGAAGAATCTAAACAGCCCCTATGAATATTTTGATTATCTCAGGTCTTCCAGAGCTGTGAAGAAATTGAAATTTCCTCTTTAGTGTTTGCCCATTGCCTCTTCAATAGATACAAGCTTCACCAAGCACCCACACTAAATCTGCCAACACTTATTTTCCACCATCTGCATAGTAATTGCACTAGGAGCTGAGTTTAATATCCTTAAATTCCCATTTTGACACGTTGAAGAGCTCCTGGCGCACAAGGTGCAAGGGGTTATTTAGTCTCAGATTACTGACCCAGAATGAAGAAATCCAAGTACCGGCTTTCCTCGCCCTTCTTCACTCACCTCAGTGACTCTGTCAATTAAATATTTCCTATCTCTTCAGCAGTGAGTTCCCCTATCACCAGGTTCATCCTCCTCCTTGTTATTTGCTTAAGAAGCTCTCCTTCTAGCTGGGTCCTTCTGTGTTTTCATATGATGATCTGTAGCGGATGTTCTCCCTCTTCCTTCGTTTTGCCATGGACCATTATTGTCCCAACGTATTCCCATGTTGTTGGGAAGGCTGTTGGTGCTTTCCCATGTCAAACTATCAGAGTGGCTGGTCTGTGAGATGAGTTTCTCAGCTGACCCTCTTCCCCCAAGGAGCCCAAAAGCCAGCTCTCACTGTGCCCCTCACTAATCTGAATCAAGTGGCAATTTTTGCAGCTCAGACCTGCGTCTATCTGTAATTAAGAAGTGGACTTTTTTCTCAGATGATCCCTCCTTCTGCTTCCACCCAAAGAAAGCAACCTTGAAGGTTGTGATGAAATAGGCTGATTTACTGGTGGAGGGTTGGGAGGCCATGGTGTGAATCCTTTACTGGTGAAGACCTCATTTATGTGAACTGCTTATCTATAAAAAATAAAGATGCTACCTAGTCTTATGTCACTTAGGGCTAAATGCAAAACTTATCTCTTTGACTTGACATTCCCCAAATACACTACCAACACCCACACAGCCTCTCAGGCAGACCTCTGTCCCCCATGGAGCTCCCCTAGACTTCCCTTTCTGTAATTTCTGATACCTTGGGATTAGGTATCTGGATTCCAAGTTTACCCTGCAATCCCTGCTCTTTCATTCAGAAATGCAAACCCTTCAACAACACCAAGAAAACACCACATCCTGCAGTATCTTGAGATAAAATGTTAGTGTTTGAGGCAATTAAAAGTCTGGTGGTGACTCAGGTAACCAATTCAGCCCCACTGTCTCAGTGCAATTCAAAAGCTTGTTAACCTTCGCAGGGCAGGTCTGTGTCTGAGCGTGTTGCATGGTCCAGCTCTGCACCACTGGCCAGTTACTGCTCTGGATGCTCTGACGTGTCTTTTCCATCAGACAAACTCAAGAGGACAAATCTGATTTGCGGGCAGTGATCTGGATGACAGTGAAACATTGCCAGCTCGCCCATGTCCCTGCAGTACACTTCTCCAAGGCATCACCTTGCTCAGAGTAGAGCAGAGCTACCTCTGCTCACTGCTTGAAAGCTCATCTTTAGAGATAGGTGAGGCTGCCTCAACACGAGCCTGGATGCAAGGCCATGGATACTATAAAAATACCCGTCTGCATATGCCCCAGCTAGGATTTGGCTCTGTATGCTACTGAAAAATAAACCTGGTAATAAATGTATTCTTCAGCCTTCCCCGGTGGAAATGGTGCAGCTCAGACACAACACAGAAAAATACTCCTTTGTGTTGAATCTTCCTTGTATGTGCGCTGAGCACGGCTTGAATGGGGGATGATATTCACAAAAGGCTCCCAACACATTACGTGAGGGACAAGCTCCACCAGTACGAGGATGCTGTCACGCTTGATGTAGTCTAGCAACCAGCGGGGGAACGACAGACCTTTCCCGAGTTCTCTCTGTGTGGGTGTCACGCAGATCTCCCCCAGGAAGCTGCACAGGGAAGGAAACTGCTATGTGAAATAGAGATCTGCAGCACAGGCACAATCAGAGAGGAGAAATTTGGCCTTGGACTGCAGAATAGATGGAAGGCTGCCCTGCTCCTCGGAGTAGAGGTCAACACAAGCCTTTTCAAAATGCATCTTTTCTCCTAAAATTAGAACATTTTTTTTCTAAGCATGGTGAATTCATCTTCACTGCAGACATCAGACCTCACAGCACTGAGAACAAAGGAGCCTGTACTATGTAGCACAGTTGCTTTTTATGTCTTTATTTTTATTAGTATGCAATGCCGCAGAAGCATTTAGTTAAAATAAAACAGTAGTTAGCATTAAAATAAGCCATAAAACACACTACGGGGCTCATATTTTGTTTAAGATTTACTAAACATATGGGAAAGACAAAAGCTTTGGAAGATTTTCCATTAATACAAAATATTATTTACTCTCTATCAAGGGAGAACTCTCACTAACTGTTTTAGAACACATCATTACCCATCAAAATCTTGAAGACTCCTTAGGTTTTCTGAAAGTGTAACAGCTAGTGAAATGTTATAAAAAAAATAGCAAGTCTCTCATTTTACAAATTCTGTACCAACTTTTAATGTCAGGAGTCACATAAGCACAATACCCACAAAAGAAGACTCAGATCTAGTTTGGAGCACCAATTGCTGAAAACAATGAGGAGCAGACACCAAAACTGACACGAAACAGAAACTGAAGCAGGTTTCTAAAGGGCATAAATATAGAAATGGGTTGAAAAGCCTAGAGTGGTTTAAAACTATTTTGGTTCCCTTAACTTTGAAAACAATCATTTATTTAAGCTACATGTTTATGCCTACCCATCGAGTTATTCAGTACTGAGTGGCTACAAATAGTACGTGTGTGGAAATGTTATAATTTTGCGATAAGAGGAGACCATATTACTGTTAAGTTTAACCCACTGAAAATACATTGCAATTCCTAACCTGCCTAAATCAGAATTAACTTCCATGTTCACACAAACCCTGGAAGCCCGCTTTCAAGATCCAATCCTCAGAAACCCCCCTTTACTTTTGCATATATTGTAAGATTTGCCAGAGATGTACAGGAGAGCACATCCAGAAGCACAGATGAATGTTCAGGTTCTCATCTTCCCTAGTGCACTTCTGCCCTCTCCCATCAAGTTATGCAGATACTTGGGTGCACATATAACCCCGTGGCAGAAATCAATGCTGCTTCTGCCTTTGCACAAATTGGAAATGAAGCGCACCTCACTAATGCCTCTGAAGCAAGGAAGACAGAGGAACGTATTATTCAGAGGTTTCCTCTTTTCTTCATCTGCATGCATGTTGCATAATGTGTAGTACTTTAACATCAGGACCAAAATTTTTATTATGCAAACTTATTGTGACTATCAAGTTCTCGTTTAGCATTAACAAGCTCTGAAAGATACTATTAAATGTGTCACTTTAACTTCAAATTGAAGCCTATGTATTTTTAATTAATAAGTGGATATATATGAATGTAACAGACGCTGCCATTAACTATCTTATCGGGTTAGGGTTAGGCAATGGCAAAAGTTCTTCCCTAACACTGGCTGTGAAAGCGTATTCTCCTTTTATAAACTTGGAAACCAGTGTACAGTCACATGCACCACAAAAAACAGGCTGTGGCTCCAGAGGAGAGGGCACACTTAATTAGACCTTTCATTTCATCTGTGTCTCTGATCTCCACCTCCTCACTCCCATGATTTTGCCCTTTTCTTCTCTTGTTCCCATCTGCAGCTGGAATCAAAGGGTGTACGTAGGAGGGGTGGCGTGGGCAGGGTTTCAAGGGGACGGTAAGATGCTTCAGCTGGCTGATACATAAGAACAAAGAAGCCACTGGAAGGCTCACAAAGGCTGCAGCACATGGCCAGAACATGGAAAGGAACTCGGGGAAGAAGCATCCTCACGGTGCTGGTTGTTTTCCATTGTCTGAGCCAGCACCTCACCTACTCTACGTGGGAGCAGGCCTTTCCGAGGTGAAGAAGAGTATTTACAGGAAGCAAAGGTTCAGCTTCTAATCTTCACATCCTCTGGAAAAACACCTTCCTTCCCACGGTAAATTGTCTTAGATGGAGTTGGCTGTGACACAGGTGCTTGTCATCCCTTGACTCTGTAAAAAGGGATGGAATATTCAGGATCCTTCTTGATGGAAACCCTGAACCCCTTAAAAATCTCCTGAATTTGGACAAAAGTCTAACATCTTGGGCACTGTACCCAGCACCTCAACTTCCTCTGGTCTTTGAAAACCAGGAAGGGGATGTGAGGAGAAGCAAAGGAATGATTATCTTTAATAACAAGCTGTTACTGGAAAGGTGGTATAAGCTGATTACAGTGCAGTCTGGGTGTAATTTTAAATAATTGACAGAGCACTCAGAACTCATATCAGCATCCTTTTTCACTGTTCATGCATCAAAATGAATTAAATACATTAAATAAATGTATTTGAAGGGTGAAGTATATTGAGCTGGTAAACGGATACAATCTGATATCATGCAAATTCAGATCAAGTAGCAGGAGATGATTTTGCTTGCAGTGCCTCTAGCTAAAAACAGCAGCGGGAGGAGGCTGCACCTATTCCTTCCTGCCTTTGCGAGCTGTATCTCAAAATCTGCTGCCTTTCAGACCTAGATCAACACCTTAAATAAGGGGGGAATTTGTTTTTTGCTCTTATCCTAGTAACCCCTGAACCTTGTCATTCGAGGTCATGTGTGTTCGTTTTTAAACAGGTTCCTCAGTGCCATTTGAGATATGTCAGATATAAAACTAGGAAAGAGGAAGATCCCTAGAGCCTTGACTGAAAACAGAAATCATCATTAACTCAAACTCTCTAAGCTCTGTAGATTACAGACCATTGAATTCAACCCTGGTATTTCTGCTGAGTACAAGAATTTGTGCCTGGCTAAACTGTCCATGCATCTGGTCTGGGAACTGAAAAGATCTTCAGATGAAGAAACTACAGCTTCCCTTGGTAGTTTGTTCCAGTGGTTAATTGTCCTCATTATCAAATAGTATGCCTAATTTCTCATTTGAATTTGTCTGGCTTCAGCTTGCAACCATTGAGTCTTGCTGACACTTTCTGTACTAGAATAAAGAGCCTTTTAACACTACTTATTTTATTCTTATAAAGGTATTTATACACTCAAGCCACCTTTCGCTCCTCCGTTTGACGAACTAAACAGATGAGCTTCTCATGACTTCCAATTATACGGCGTTTTCTCAAGGCATCAGGTCACTTCAGGATGTCTTTTCGGCACCTCCTCTGATCTTTCAGTATCAGGCTGCTAACGGAGACACTTATGTCTACAGTCAATAAGGTAAATTTCACCTATTAATTCTTACTGGTCAGCTATATGACTTCAGAGGCACCTTCTTAGTAGAAATTCCCTGGCTTAGACATTTAATGCATGTTCTAGGTCACGTCTCATTGCACCATACTGGGTGTTCACATGGAGTTATTTGTTCACTCGCACCTCAAGATCCCCTTGCAGTCCCTGCTTTCCTGCAGAAACCACTCTGCCTGCAATCTTGCTCCTAGGTGTGTTTGCCTGTCGCATGACTATGTCAAAAGACGACGATAAAAAGGCAAATAAGAGAATCACGATAAAGACCCGGGTGGGGGGGCGAAGTCTGGTAAAAACAAACATCGGAGCTGAGAGTGGGTGAGTCACTGTGTGGATTAGGAACGCCCGGGCGAATATTACCCCCGTTCAGCTGACTCCGGTGACGCACAGTCATTTCTCTGCCTCAGAGGATCATCACTGGCTCCACCTCGACATGTTCAGAAGGATCTCATGAGGCTGACAAACATCAACCTCTGCAGCTCCAAGGAGGCGAGGAGCTATGTGGCTTTGTCAATCCTGAATGCAGAAACTTCAAAACAAAGGATGTCAAATGTGTTGAAAATACCGCACCCTGCTCTCTGTTCCCGAAGGTTTAGGAGAATACAAATAAACTTGATGCACACATGCCTAAACCGACACACTGAATCACACGGCTGCTAAATCCATGCAGCTAATTAGTAGGCTGACATATTTCTGATTGCAGGCCAGATAACTGTAGGAGAGAAGGGATGCACACGTGGAGTGTGGGTATTTACGCGTCTGTATCCTCACCCAAAAGGGTTAAGGAAATAAAGGAGTTCTTCACACTCTCCTGCTCCAAATTTCACTTGTCAAACCAAGAAACCACTTTAGATTTGCTCTGATATCCATTTAATTTCTGGTTACTTCTCTCTGACACATGCAGCCCGCTGGTGCCAATTATGTAGGTTATATTTCTGCCAACTTTACTGTGATATTGCCTTTAATAATTTACATGAACATGCTTCATATGCTTATGCGCTGCTCTGTGTGTGTACGTGTGTGTTTGCCTGTGTGTGCTGTCTCTTCCCATTCTTTAAGCCATTTAAGCAACGAAGTCTTATGTAATACACTGGCTGAAGGATGAAGTTATCTCCCTAAGTCTAATGTAGAAAGGGAAATCTAACCCAGAGAGGGACCACAGCAATTCCATTGTCTTAAACACTCATTTTGAAAAAAAGTAGTAAATTTTAAGGGTGTCTTTTCCCAGGCAGGATAAGCAGGAATTTAGGTCAGTCTCTTTTGGTCCCATTGGTTAATGTCCGTATCTTGTGGATGTCAGAAAAGCCCAAACTGTTGTTTTGCTGAATTTTTATATTCTGCCTGGCTACTCTAGCATAGACATGGTCCATTGCTATAATCTAACATGTTACCAGTTTCACCAGCTGGCAAAACCAGAAACAGTGATATTGTCTACTTTACAGACAATAAGCATCTTAATAGGCAACAATTAAATTTTCTTTTAGAAGCTGATGGAACCAAGTCACATGGGATCTAATCCTTCTAAAAGCCCTATTCCACCAATAATTGTCTCACACTTGCAACAAGTTTCCATCTCCAAATTAAAGCTCTAATCATTGTTGCCTCAACAGCTAGTAGGATTTCTGTTGCTGTATTTCTCTCTCTCTATCCCTATTGCTGTTTAGGGTTATTCGCAGTATGAGATGGTAAGGAGAATGCAAATAGTTCTCCCTGTCCAGCCAGACAGAAAAACCACTGACAGGCTTCCAAAGAGGGGAAGAAAAAGACAAATCAAAAAAGGGCTAAAGTAAGAGGACATTTTGGGGGGCATGTGGGGCACTCACATTAAATTTCTTTTATTCCAGCTATAGCAATAAAATTCCCAATATACTGCCACTTCATCTCCAGTTCATCGAATTCTTCTCTGATGGGCAGTTAGTTGCAAAGGATCCCTTTCATGGCAGGAGGAGGGTGAGAAAGAGCTTCTTTGTCTTCAGAAAGAAACCATCTCTGCTTTTGAACTACTTCCTTCAACACTGATAAAAAAAAAGGCCTTTCATCCTCCTTTAAGTGCATCCATTTTAAGCTGGAGTCAGCCAGCTTTTCAAAGTTAACACAACTCGATCAAAACTGAGTTAGCCTTGGAAACTGCACATTAACTAGAATTTGGTGTTAGATTAAGAAAGCAGAGGAAAAGTACAATAAGAAAAGTTCTCTGACTCTTTAAATATCTCCTGTAGGAAGCGTTCAGGCACTACCTCATCTTTTCTGCAACTCAAAGGAGAGGGAAAGACAATACAACATAGCTATTATTTAGACTTAAACTGGGAGGGATATGCCAACTTAGATGCTCTTCTTCAAGAAGCCTGGCTGATTTTATGAGCTCTTTGTGGGAGTGCAGGTACTGCTGGAGGAAAATAAGGATGCAAGAATCCTGCTTAGCCCTCATCTTTGTGGTAAAAGCACGTTTTCCTCATGGCACTTTTACCCTCCACCCTGACTAAAGGCATCATGGCACAAAACATATCAGCTAAAGGACTAAGGAGTGATTTTGGCTATTGCATCCCAGCAGGTGTTGGCTTGTCGATAAAGTAAATGTATATGGATGCAAATATGGATGATCTGGGGAGAAGGAGCCCAACCCATTAAAAACAACCCATTATTTTGAGAGTCTGAGTTATTTCTATATAGTCCGCCAAACAGTAAATAATTTCTGGATGCTGCCAGCTTGGCCATAAGGGGCCTTATTTCTCTCAGATAACATTTTAAAATAATTCAACTGCAGAGACTTCTGTAAAGTTACAGTTAGCATGAGAGGAAAATGAAGTTCATAATGTCTTTCTGCTATTTATATTCTGAAACTGATGTCCTGAAACATCTCATCCCACTACATTTTACCACTAGCAAAATTTATCCTGGTCTCTATCTCTTCTTTAAAGTATTTTATTGCAGAGAGTAGAAAATTATTACAGACAGAAAAGAGAGACTAACTTGCAGAAACAGAAGTAACTGCAACCTAGTGTTGCAGTATGAAATTATGAGTATGATAGCGTGGATATTTCAACTCATAAAGCAATTTCTTGATGGTCCTCCAGGGAATCTGTAGCAAAACTAAGCCCCATAGGTTCTCTTAGAGGGGCTGGTAATATAGTAGCTGCAAGAGTCCTTGTGTTTCAGACCTTAGTGACTCTTCTCAGCCCTATTGCCTGTGACATGCTTCTTAAGACAAATATTACACAGAAGGAGCTAAGCCAATTTCCTGTGCTTTAGAGGCAATTTACTAAACCTTTCTTTAAGAATGGTTACCGCATATTTTTAGTGATAGGGAAATCTCCTCAGTGCCCAGGCTACAATTTTATTGAATACTCCACTATAGGTTATACACATTTACGAGAGTGGAAATAATCACATAATTATGGTTGCCACCTAAATTATCGTGTGTTTTTCTTATTTATGTGGCCAATTTCTCCACTAGAAAGCAGTTCTCAAACCACAGTCTACAGAGAAATCCTGAAATCACAGCTTCTACACTACAAGGTCTAAAATGTGCTCTCTTAGAAATGTTTTAATGTGCTTCAACCCAACCAGAGGTTTCCAAAAGAGCAGGAAAGAGAAAGGACTATACTGGTCCTATAGCACCTTCGCTACCAGGAGCCAAGCCGACAGCTGGAGTGAGCAGAGATATCATCTTCCATTTCCACTTGTGACTCTCTATTTGGGAGAATTGTCTCAACAGCAAAAACGCACACAGTGAGAAGGGGAGAAATCCTACTCTGTCCAGCTTCATCTCTGATATTTGGGGGGGAAAAAAATATATCTATTAGAGGTATGTCTGTACTGAAACTATGAGGGCTGAGAGCCGGAGGTCTCAGCTCATAAGGAGACTCCCTATGGCAAACAGGTATTGCTTTTCCATCCTCCCGGCTCCTGGTCCTTCCAGGAGCGGCTCTTGGCCACCTCCCCGCCCGCAGCCCTCGATCCGGCAGCCCGACAGACCCATGAGTGATGTACGAGCGGCGACTGCCATCTCGTGGGCTATCAAACCAGGACGCTTCGACAGCCACCACCGGCAGCCCCAGGAGCAGCAACCACGCAGAGAAAGGAAAATAATGCAGCGGTGTCAATAAGGCAGTAAGGTACCTCTGCTGCACTCCAGCCGAAGTAGCACTGATGGCCAAATTTCCCATCCTCAGACGTTGACACAGTGTCTCTTTCCCTTACCTCATTAGTTAGTCATAATGCAGGGTTTAGAGTAGACAAACAACAGCCCACTTTGAGTCTAGGCAGGTGGAGGTGCTGGGTGCCTTTTAGACAGAAGTACCTCAATGTCCCCAAAACAGCATGAGTGCATCACAACTGTTGTTATCAAATGCACATTATTGTTGTTCTCCAAGGGTCAGCAAGAATCAGGGTCTCGTTGTCCCAGATCCCAGGACATTTCAAGGCAGTCCTTAATCTGGAGTGCAAGATCTCCACCCTGCAAAAAAAGTACTCATATTTTAGATATTTCATACAATTAAATGGGAAAGTAAGTCCTAAATCTTTGCAAGATTGGGGCCAAGGAAGACTAACCTGCTGTTATTTTTCTTTTCTAACAGGTGTCACACTTCAGTGGCTTCAGTGAGTAAAGGTGAGACAAATCATTTAGTGGCACATTTCAGAGTACATTTTACTCCTTTTTGCTCCCAGCTGCAATTACCTATGCACTTCAGTTTGCAACACCCTCCATCTACAGAGCCCAAGGAATTCTACAGTCATTTCCTCATGTAAGACAGGTCAACATGAATAAAGGCAGCTGAGTAAATCACAACACAGAAAACTCAAGTGACATACCCAAAGTCATGGAATAAGTCATTGGAAAAACTGACACAAAGAAGCCCACTATCATAATCATGTAATACATTCCTGTCTACTCACCATAACATCCCAAAAAAATTCTGCCATCGAGCAATCTCATTAAAACCAATGAGGTTGCGCGGATGTAAACAGAGACAGAATTTGGCCAGCTCACATTCTATAGCATTTGTAGATCTCTTTTTATAGACTATTTAGCTGTGATTATTCTTCAGTGCTGAGCCAAATGCACATCTGACAAAAGCCACTTTAGGTAACATCCATAAACATGACAGAAAGGGATCAACTTTAACATCTTTTTAATACATGCATCTACCTCTTCTTCCAGCAAGACTCACACCAAGGTACTCCCTCCAGAGGACTTTTTCTTCCTTTGAGGCTCTTCCCCACTTTGGCTTCAATAAGCTGAGACACTTTTTCCTTTGTAAAAGTTTTTTCAAGCCTTCAAGAGCTCAGCACACAACACCTCTGCTGCAGCTCTCCTGCTGTAACCCACCTCCCCAACACACATCCACTCCCAGCAACTCCACCTCCTTGCAACTCCACAGCCTTTATCTCCTCTCCTACTTGCAGTCACTCATGGCCAGCTGTAGTCACCTGCTTCAGCCCAGCTGGAAATAAGAAACATTGATTTCTAGTAGGGCTAAATTTGGCCTCACATCCCTCAGCCAGCCATGCTTACAGCCTTCCTACTTCCCACATGGTTCAGGGGAAATCCTGACCCTGCTGAAGGCAATTGGAAAATTAGTCTAAAACTCAAAGGAGGAAGACTTCATCGCTGTTCTAAGGGTTTTGATGTCATTTGCCAGCACTGGGCGTGGGGGTTCGTTTTCCTGGCTAGACCCATCAATCTCATCACAGTCTACCTTGAGTGCCACCCGACAGCACCAGGAGACAACAGAGACAGCTTGCAAGCCCGCTCCACTTCTAATTCAAAACAGTTTTAATTTCTCCTTCCCCTCATCCTTTCGGAAGGCATTGGTCCCACGCCACTGCTTCTTCGGGGTGGTTGTTGTTTTCTCTAAAAGGCTGTTGTGCTGACAAGCCCACTATGTTCTCTCTATAGGTGCATTGATGCTTTCTCAGCAGACAGAGGTTCATTTGACTGATTCTTCCGTACACACCAGCTATAAGACAGTTTGCCATTCTGTGTGGGGAAAAGAAGACATTGCAAATTAGTGAAAGCATGTGAAAAAGGGGTCTTAGAACTCTATCCTCCCTGCAGCTTCATCCTGGTAGGGAAAGTGAGCCTGGGAACAGGCAAAATGTAATGGAGAAATAAAATGCTTTCTAATGCATGACTGGAATAAAGAAGCATTACACAGTGAGCCTGGTGTTGCATTCTGATCAGTCCGATGGCAAAGACATCATGCTTCACTTAGCCCCAATGTGCCCACTGTGTGACAAGTACGAAAAGATACATGGAAGGGAAAGGAAGAGAAGGCTGCTTCTGGTCCGAAAGACCTTTCTGGCCTCTGCTGCACTCACAAAAGGGGTCCTGAATAGAAACCCAAATGAGCCTGGGGAATATTCATACGATCTTAATGTACCATGACTGCTGCCTACCAGCTCCAGATAAGTTGGATTAATAAACTGCCTTTCGCTTGTGACACCTCGGCATGAATTTTGCATTAGGCTCAATTCAGTAAAGTTCACAACTGACACGCTTCCTTTTATGACAATCCTTTTCAATTGTTTTTTGCACTCGGATGTCATAAAGATGTTTGAGCTTTTTTCTGGCAGCGAACTGTCTTTTATCTTGAAAAAGAGCTTTTATAACCCACTCATGCCGATAGCACTCTTGAATTAAGTTGGAAGGCAAAGCCCCTAGTCCGTTTATACTATTAACAAGACAGGCATTTTTTAGTGTCAATGAAAGCGGTGATGTGCTTGCTTCAATGCTGGGCTTGTCACAGTGGAAAATTTCAACGCAATGGGGGTGGGGCTGATTAAAACACAAAGAGACCATGATGTGATAAGATCAGCAGAACCTTTTGGAGTTATTAATCCAAAGCGAGTGGATCATGTCCGCCAATTAGAGCTTACATGGCACTCGCTAAATTTATCAGACCATGAATCTGTTCTTCTTTAATTGATAAGCAGGTGGCATGGCTGATCTGCATCCAGATTCTGCAAGGAGGGTAAAAGTGGGTGGATGGATGGATGGATGGATGGATGGATGGATGGATGGATGGATGGAATGATTATGAGGTTTGTTTATCTCTTAATGATGCATACTAATTAACTACTACCTCTCTCAGCAGCAGCTACTCAGGTCAGGGATCATTTGAAAGATGGATCTTTATTAGCACCAGGTGAAAATTAGGGGTAAAGGTTTGAGGGACTATTTAGGAGAGAATTGCTGCAGCCTGACAAAATAACAGAAATCAAAGATGGCTGGAGGATTTACGCTCCTGACCTGAGATGCAGACTCAGAGCCATTACATAAAATTCAGTTCTGCAAAACCTTACAGAACTCAGCTAAAGTTGGTTCCTGAACAGTTTCATCTGTGAAACAGGCAAAATACTACCATGACAATTTTTTCTCTTACCCTTTGTCTTTTGGGCCTCTTTAGACAAAATGCCTTTCAGAGAAGGAGATGCTCCTTACAATGCACAGAGTTTTGATCGCACTTGGGGTATCACATATGCTCAGAAACATCTAGTTGGGTTGCAAAGACAGAGCAGGCTTATGGGTCCAAAGACCTATTACCCACCCACTCTTTATAGCTCCCACCATTCACTTCTGGGATACATGAAAGGGAATTTGGTGCCATGCTACAATCCCAAATGTAATCTAGCTCCTTTTTTGTCCTGAGCATAATTGGGGGCAGATTTAAGGCTTGCTGCGTGGAAGGGAAACACATTTTCTAGACAGCAGGTTCAAAGTGCCTGCCTTCCCCCATGAAATTTTCAAAGCGGATGGAAATGTGGGTCTTGAAATGATCTAAACACCTGGTGGCCCTGAAACATCTCAGCTTAAATATATGGAAACCTGGGAAGAGTAAGCAGGCTTCATCCATGCGTACTTTGGATGAATGCTCCACCGTGTTTCACAGCTTCAATTTGGTAAACCACAGATTGGTTCTATAGCTTATCCCAAATAAGCCATCAAGACCTATACGTTACTTCAAAATTGTCCTGGAAAAGTGATTCTTCAGTTATATAAAATGTATTGCAATTCTTTTTATTTCTGTGCTGACAGGTGTCTTGGTTATTGCTGCATTCAGATGAACAGGAGAAGCAGCACATCTAAAAATGGCTTAAATCAGCTCTTTGCATAACCAAGGCAAGACTTCAGGGCTATCTATACAGATTAGCCTGACTCTGATCCCTTGCAAAGGGTCAAGTCTCCAATTTTTCACCAGGAGCAGACCTCCAGTTTCTGACTTATCAGGTGCCTGACTGTATTACCATGATTTTTATGTGCTCAGTGCTGGTTCTTTTATTTGGGTTGTGAGTAGGGAACTTTTCAAGGGGAAGATGAGATGATCTATCTATCAAAGGACTGGGGCTTCTCACAGGTCTCAGAGGAGAGGATTGATGCAGTCAGGAATGATAAGCCATAGGAAGGAAAAGGACACATGAACCCAGGAGACCTTTCTAGGCTTTCATAACTTTAGAAAAACACGATCCTGCAAACCCTTGTCCCTTCAAATCAGCCATGGACCTTTCTGTTATGAGCAGCTCCTTCCCTACCTCCCTTAGAAACACCATCACATGTTTCATGTGCTGTTTCTATAGCAACATTTAATTAATATAAACCCCCTGCCCCCCGCACAGCGCAGGTAGTATCTGCAACTAGCATTGAACATGAAATAAAATCAAAGAGTTCAGGCAGAAAAAGGCCTCGCTCCAATCTCAAGTGTGTTTACAACAGCAAAGTGGTGCCTGTGAGCTGAGGAGGGGAAGAGAGATGCTCTGGCTTTTAATTACATGAGATGTACATAGCAGGTAATTAATACAGAGCAAAGTCTGGAAATGCTTGAGCTTCCAACCCTCTGATCAGCAGCGCAGCGCCGGCACCTGGGATCAGGCATGTGGGATGCAGCAGCCCCATGCGAGATGCAGTACCCTCTGAACATCTCCACAGCTCCCTGGGTACCCCTGATGCGCAGTGATTTGGGGACAAGGACCGGGGCTCGCTCTCCACCTGCCACCACAGCCATTCCCCAAAGTCCCTTCTTCCTCAGTGCCTGGGAGGTCAGGGCCCAGATATTTCTGATTAACACCCCACACACCTTCTCTCCCATCCTTTGGGAGACATTTTAACATCTCCGGATGGAAAGCGTGCAGGCTGCAATTATGGCAAAGCATTAAAAACAAACGGTTCTTATCATTTATATGAATTGCAGATGTGTGGAGACTTTTCCGCTAATAAATTCTGAGCTGTAAATGGATCGGGCATGTGATGTTGTGGTTTCTAAAGATAACAAAGCCTCTGTGTTTTTGCTTATTCTGGCAGAGCACCTTCACAGCATAGTGCTTCCAGGGAGTTAAGAACAGGTGAGAAGATATGTAGACATAGAGGAGAAGGCATGGTGCTCCCTCTGAGCCACTGAACCCCTCTTCTGATTTCTTTTGCTTCACTGTTTGTCTAATTTAATAGGAAAGTATCTAAGAAGTCATCTGGAATAAGGGCCCCAAGCTAGGGCTGTCAGTATACCATCTTGCATAGTCCCAGGGTTCACAGAGATTTTGGGGGTAAACCACTCTGATTATGAGACACCATCCAGGCAGACAACAGTCCACAAGGTCTCCTCTCCTCCCCCATTTTAATGATCTAACCCTTGCTCTTTTGTTCAAGCAAAATTCCTGTGGCATCCCATGGATTCCTGTGGGCACCACCATTCTCTACATCCTGACGTGATTTCTATGGATTTCCCAGAGCCTGGAGTAATGGGGGAGAGGGAGAAGGAACAATTCTACCATAATTCTTTTCCCCTTTAATTTTCACTTAGGAAATCAGAGTAAGGAGAGAAATGGGTAGGAGGGGAACCAACAAAACCCAAAATGAAATGACAGTGTCATTCCTAAACGGAAGGAGGAGCAGGCAGATACTAAACCAGATACCTCTGAAAGAAGGTGATGCTTGGACACTGCTCTAAAGGCCATGCATTTCCCAGCTGCCTCAGCTGATGCCTCTGAAAACTCATTATAAAAGACAGAGAACATCTGTCTCCTTTTTGTGTGTGAACGTGGGCTTTTATTCCCATCCCTTGGGTTTTCTGGTCTCTTATGGAAGATGAGGTAAGCCAGAAGCTGCAGGAGATATCCACTACTGTTCACCTCAAATCCAGCACTTGGAGAAGCAGGTTTCAGTCTCCCTCTCCCTGGGGTGTGGAGGGGATTTGCTCTGGGTATCAGTAGTTAGATTTCATCCTTTCATCCTGGGCTTTAAAATGAACATCCTGTTTATCTGAAAAATGTTGTTATCCAAGAGCTTCTCATCTAGTCTGGTTGTTCTGGCGTGCCAGTTACCGGTGTCTGAGTAGTTTTCTTCCCTGAAACTTAATCCTCATACCTCTAAGGAGGAAATTCATCCAGTTAGAATTTCACAGTGAGCAATTTTTGGATAGAAAATGGTTTTACAGTGAAAAAAGAAAGAACTCAAAAAACTTTTAACAGTCTTTGCCTGGAAATCTTCCATTTAAAAAATTGGAGAAATTGAAACTACAGAAAAAAAATTAAATAATGGAATTTGGAGTCAGTAGCTGCAAATGGACTTTCTGGTTGTGACTGAAATTCAGCATAAGGTAAAGGGAAGGTTTGCATGAATATGGTACTTCATTTTCTTCACAGCTTTCACTGGCATAGAGAAGACAGGGAAAGGAGAAAAAAGGGAACTTTACCACTTAGATGCAACAATATCTGCTCTCCCAGGGCCCTGGCAATGGTCTGTTTGTTAATCCCCTTGTGAAAAGTCACTTTGAAAGAGCTTTGAAATCCTCCTATGGGACATAACAAAATCAACAGCCAAACAACAGGCCCCAGGGGCTCATTTCTTGAGCTGAAACAACACCCTAAATCTTTATTACCTCAGCTTTATGAAACCTTTATTATTTACTAGTACATAATATTATTGATTTGGACATGAGGGGGTATATAAACTAATGCAGGCAGGCAGGACTGATATGTGGCTGGCAGCTCAGTTTAAGTTTACAGTAAGCACTTCTGAAATCAGTCTAATTAACAGTGACACCAGCGAGCATCTGGGCCCTGCGGAGGGTTTGGCAGAGATAAGCTTAAAGCCTTCCTTCTCGGCAGACGTATTCAAGGAGGTATCGGTGCTTACTGGTGGGACATCAGGCCTGAAGAAAAAATAATTAAAGTAAATCAGTGGGAAGAGACCTGTAAATTCAAACACATAGCAAATACTGCAGCTTTCAGCTAGAAAAGCTTAGCAGCTTGAGCATGGGGTCTGACTACAGAGAAAGATGAAACATTACATGAATTATTTGAATATATGGTACTGTATTACATACAAGGGCCAGAAAGTGGAGGAACCTCCATTCAGAGCTCAGCTGGCCAAGTCCCTGAGCAACCTGGTCTAGCTGGGCTTGTGTTAAGCAAAGTGTTGGACCAGCCTGTGGTCTGTTCCAGCCTAAATTATTATGTGATGCGAGGACTGTATTATTTTTCTGTGTTGGTTCAAATACAAGGTAAATATTGAATAGGATAAATACTTTTTAAAAAAATTCTTAAAGCTTCAATCCTCTGAATTGCTTGTTAACGTGTATGTAGTAGCATTTTAAGAGGCAGCGCTTTCCAGTTTGCTAACAATTTTACGATCCCTTTTTTCCTTGGTCTTTTTGATGCTTCTTACATCGCACAGCCCATCAATGACTAGCAGGTTGTCTTTAGCAGGTGCTAATACAGCTATTCCAGTGCAGAAGCTGGAATTCAAAGGGCAGTATTTGTGGGTGATTATTCACAGGGACGGGGAAAAAAGACTCGTAGGGAAGAAACAGTGCCCAATTATTTGGTTGCAGCATGTGAGAGTATATTTTGTAATGAAGTCTTAAACCTTTGTAAGATTTCTTCCTCGTTCTGAAACAGAAATTGAACCACATTTGAGGAGACTCTGGCCCGAAGGGAGAGAGTGGGATATGGACATGATGGCCTCATTAGGAAGGGAAATGTCTTGTCAAGGGTAGTGTTTCTCTCTTAAGCAGAGGGAGCTCACAGCAGGCAATAGCTTTTTTTTCTCTGCCATCACATATTCAAATTGCTGCAAACACCATTTTGCTCAGAGCTGGGTATGGATTTTGCATAAGGCCATGTCCTTGGACTGACAGAGCACAGGAACAGAAATAAAGCAGCCTTGGGAGCAACATGGGATGAAGGATGCAGCAAAGGGGAAAGTGAAGAATACTTTAAGTTACTTAGGTTTGAAATCTCATCTAAACTCAGCTGTTCATCTAAACCCACTGCTATAGCTGCTGGAGACTGAGCTGGCCTACGGTCTTCAGCACAATAATGCTGCACCACCATACAGGTTTTGTCTGGATTTTAAAATGGCAAATGTTTTGGCACACGTGTGGCAACAATTCACTTCTGTAGGTTGTCTCTCTTCAGTCCTTTCTCTGAGCAGCAGCAACAACAGAAAATGAGTGGGCAGTATCATGAGGTTTTTAGCGCATGTAGGGTCTCAACCCACCCATCAAGAAGAATATTGTCTAGCCTGGGATGGGAGACCACACTCGGGAGGAACTGGGGGATAGTGGGAAGTTAAGACTGCTTTGTTTCATTTTGGACCATTGCCTTTGACGCCGTTCATAAATGGTTAAAATAGCTGCATGGAGTCTGGAAGCTGGCATTTTTTGTATATGCATTTTTATGTAAATCCAAAATAGAAAACTGGGGATGAGTTCATTGGGAACATGCTTGGGTGGTTTGTGAAGCGTTCACCACTAGAGGACTCTACAGCAATAGTTAATTGTCTCTTTTCTCCCCCTCTTTTTTTTTTTTTTTTTTTCTTTTTTAATATATGCACCCTCTGGTAATCCTTTCTCAGAAAACAAGACAGCCTGCTCCAGAAGCCCCAGGTGCTGAGCCTTGGCACTCTTGGAAATGTGTCTTTACAGGCCAGATTTTGAAACAAGTTCTCAGACAAGGCCAGACCAGAGTCATTGAGCTTGCCCTGTTTAACATGGAGAATAAATGGTCCTGTTTTCAAGAAAACAACTCGCACGCTATCCTTCTGGGAAGGCAGGTGCTGAGGAACTTCTGGGATCACCTTTTTTGTGTCCTGCACTTGCTCCTGCCAAAAAGAGGGAGCTCATGGAGGCGGACAGCCCAGGGACACAGCCTTCAAATCCTAGGAAAGGGTAGAAAGCACTGACACAGAACTGGGGCTGACCCACAGCAAGGCAGGCGGTCCTCTCCCTCCTGCTTAGATGATGCTGTCAGGTCCACTGCCCAGCTGGAGCTGCTCGCTGCCTCCTCCGGAGTCCCTTGGCTGCCGTCGGTTCCCCCCTCGCCAAAGAGGGCAGCCAAGAGGCCCGTCGTACTCCCCGGTCACACTTCCTCTCTGCCTTTCTCACATTCAAGGGATGGCAGAAAACTGGCCATTGACGGATAAATTAGGTTCTTGGGAATGCTTGTTTGATATTTTTTTTCCTCTTTTCCCTCTGGAACCGCTCAGAAGGAAGTCTGGGTCTAACACACAGACATTTAACCTCCAGGCAGCCAGCCAAAGCCTGCGTCTGCTCCTGGACTGTGAACACTGGAAAGCTTCAGACTGGGTCAGCAGCAGCCCTGCTTTGAGACCCATGTGCTGATACATGTGGATGAGCTGGGACCAGCTCTCCAGCTGCCCTTGGAAAGCTGAGACCTCATGGTGTCTGCCATTTGCTATGCCCTTGAGCTTCAACCCTCACAAGTCAGCGAAGTTCAAGGTTTGCACTGGCAGGCTGGCCTCGTTTAGTACAATCTCATGGTGTGAGGACATCTCTCCTTCAACTGGGCTGCTAGGTCTTCCAATCCTAGCAGTGCATGGGCAATGAACAGCAGGAGGATGGCAGCTCTGACATCTTGCACGTTTCAGCCTTCACCACGTGAAGGTAATGCTAGAGAACAGTTTCTTGGACAGCCTCTGAAGAGAACAGGGCAATCCATCCATCCTCCTGTGTTGCACAGGAAGATCTGACTTACGCAGCCCACTGCCACTCTGCTAAGACAGGTTGGTTCGTGCCATTTCTGGAGGAGAGCAGAACCTCTGCACATGGCCTTCCCCGATTTCTGTGACCTCGGACACCTGTAATGGGTGCCTTTATGGAAAAATCTGCTCCCAGTGCCTGCCCCCCTGCCACGCACCGTGGAGATACAGTGCTTGGGAGAAGGCCAGCTCCAGGTCAGCACGCACAAGGGTACAGCCACCACTTATATCATTGGACAAGTCTCTTCCAAATTAGAGTAGTAATAAATCTGCTGTCAGTGAGCTACAGAGCGTCAGAAAATCTCCAAGGTTCCTCTCAAAGAGACATGATGGGGGGGTCATGATGTTTAATGGGATACAGAGCACACTCGCAGCCCACAGGACGTTGTCAGAACCAGCCAGCCAAGCCAGGAGCTCAAAACTGTGGTGGCAGTGGGGCACAGCAGTGCCTGGCATAAGGGTGATCGACGCCTACAGCTTCAGCATCTGCAGCGAGGTCAGGCAGACCACTTTCTCTTTTAGTTGCCCCAAGGTTTGTGGCGCCAGACCAGGATTTGACATCCCTCTGAAGCAGAATGGCGCTGAAGGCAGAAGCGGTTTAGGGTCCTGTTACATTTCTCTTCACCAGTCTTTGGAGTCGCTGAAAGCTGCCTTGGTGCCAAGAAAACTCTTTCCTTTACTGTAGCTCTAAGCCACTTGTTCCAAAACGCCTTTGATCTCCAGTGATTTTTCTGGCAATGTTTGGAGAGCATTGTTTAAAATCAGTAACGATCCCTGTTTAGGAACATCTTGTAGGTGTAAAAGGCCTGGGTGTTGATTTACCCATGGGGCTGTGCTCAGGCTGGTTTCCAGGGCTGTTGGAAGTAGGGTGTGTGATTGGCAAAAGGGGGGTTCCCATCAGCAGTATCCATGAGGTGCACGTTGCCCGGGGCATCTGAAGTGGCATGGTGAGCCCAGGTCCACAGAGCAGCCCCAAGCACCAGCACCAGGGCTGGCAGCAGTGACCCTCGCTAGGGGAAAAAGAGCGTATTAAAACAAGATGAGGGCTTGAATGCAAAAACACAGCACAACTGGGGGGCTCTGCAGTGCTGGCAAATTTGGCAACTGGGGCTGGCCTCTTGGTGAAACACTTGGTTTGCAAACAGCACTGCTGGCTCCAAATTGAGGTGGCAGTTTGGTACCCCAAACAGGAGACACTGAAATGAGGATGCACAGAGCCTTGCCTGCCTGCCTGCACCTCCGGGGTAAGCTGGCAGGGCTGAGGGAGGGAAAGAGGGAGGAGGGGAGGGAGGAAGAAACAACCTCCTGTACTCTGCTTTGGACCATGCACGGGCGCTGTGTGCCATGGGGCTCATTTTGCGCTTGAACGCCTAGTTGGGATGAACCAGGGAACATTTTCCACCATCCTCTTCTTTTCCTCCTTTGTGTGTCTATAGAGAGATCGGTTATCCTAGGCAAGGTGTGTGTTATTGATCTTTCCGACTCTATTATTCCCATTTGAGGTACTTGGTATAAAGATCTCAGCTACCCTTTAATCTTGCCACACCTCAGAGAGTCAGAGAGCAGCCAGGGTAGGATCTGATTCCAGTGTTATGCTAGAATTATTTGCTTTGAAACTGAAAACTCCATCATTGACCACTCACAAACAAAATAAAATAAGTCTTCACCAGTTACATTTTTATTTTGAGCGGCTTGGATTTCAGCACAAGGAAAGTCTCTGGGTCTTTATACACTTAATTTGGACTTGGTCCAGCGAGGATTTTTGATGACTTTGTATCTACTTCTTGTGTTTTTCAGGATCGAGTACACATGGCCGTTGTCCTGGGGATGGGGTACGGTTCCCTCTGAATGCCTAATTAAGGTCCGATTAGCATTTTTTCTCGGAGCAGATGCAGCTTTTCCAGCCCAGCAAACAATGCCATCTGTTGTTCCCTTGCTGTAATTTCCATCTGAAAGTCTGCTCTGCTTCTATATTTAATTGTGAAGTTTCCTGCTGCCAAAAAAGTAAGGTCATTTAAATTTGGCATCAGGAGGAAAAGGCCGAGAGGGAGGGAGATTGGATTTTTATTGTTGCTGCAGGGAATGCTAAGTTGATTTAGTCTGACTGGCAGCTCGGCAGCCTGGTCTCCCATGCAGGACAAACCAAAGGGTGAAAACTTTGATCAAGACTCTCATTGCCACCTCGCATCCTCTCCTTGACCTCAGGGCTGCCTCTGCTGGGAGGCTTCAGCAGTGTTTCCCTACCTTTGCTCCCACCACTTCCCTGGATAGCTGGATTAGAAGTGATAGCATGGTCCTCGGAGGCTGGCACTCATAGCCCTGTGCTGTGACCTTCCCTGAAGACTTTTGGCATTCACAACAGCGGGAAGTATTTGCAAACAACTTTGCCTATGCTCCTAGCCTCGGGGAAACGCTGAATTTGCATGGCCCTGACCAGCCTGCTGTGACTGCCAAGAAGGAAGCCAATTGGAGTAGTGATTTTTGGGCATCTGTCAACTCACGTCTGGCTTGAGACCCACTAAACTAATTTCACACAGACCACTTAGCAGCCATTAGCTGGTTGTGGCATGACCTGTGGTGGACTATGACCAGTGACCTAGAGGGGAAAACTCTAAATTTTATTATATAACCCCTTGAACAGTTGGGTTTCATAGGATGGGAATGCTCAGTGAAAAATAGAAAAAGATGCAAAGGAGTAAACATGGTTTGTCGGCCAGATTTTATCCCTCCTGCTGCTTCTCTGAACATCACTTACTTTAATCAACTACGTCAGGAGCTAGACCTATGATATAAATGG